>NC_091083.1:7500000-8750000 GCF_032405125.1 Capricornis sumatraensis
TGAGCCTCTTGCCGTGCCCTCTGCTCCGTGACCCTGCAGAGCAGGGTGGAGCCTGCCTGGGTGGAGCCTGGGGCATCTAGAAAAGCGTCCTCAGGCGGCTCCGCCATGAGAGGAATGACTCGGAGTCAGAGACACGGGTACTAGGCCTGCTGGTGGCTGGGCGGGGGCAGCACTCAGCATCTTCTGGCTCTTCTCAGGACCTAATGCAGAAACCCCTTGTGCTGAATCCCTTTCCTATTTTGAATCTCTCTGACTTCTTCTGTAACCAGCCAGAGAAAACTCCCTGCTTTTAAATCTCCACTTGGATAACCATTGCATTTTAAGATGAACTGATTTGGGAACTTTAATTATGTAAAAAAAAAAAAAAAATCCCTTCACAGTAGGACCTGGATTAGTGTTTGGTCAAATAACCAGGGGCTAGGAGTCTCTAGGGACCGTCCACCACCAGTTCCAACAGCCCTTGGCTCTTCTCTAACACAGGTGCAGTTCAAAGGAGAGAATGAGGGGCCTCCTCGGTGGTCCAGTGCCACCAAGTGAGAAGAAGGCCATGCTGCCAAGGCAGGGGGCAAGGGTTTTGATCCCTGGTCTGGGAACTAAGATCCCACGCATTGTGCAGTATGGCCAAAAGATTTTTTTTTTAAGTGTGAATGGAGACAGTCATTGAAATCTAGCTGGACTTCACGTTTTAACAAATTCTGGTCTCATGTGACTTAGAAAAATACAGAGAGTACGTTCTTTCTTGCTGCCGTCCCTTTCTGTGAATACTGACCAAGTGACACACATTTCTTATCATCATTTTGCAGATGGGGAAACTGAGGCACAGAGCATTTTGGAAACTTTCACGAGTTAGTAAGTGGCAGAACTGAGAATCCAGGCCTGTCTAAACCCCAAAGCCCAGTGACTTCAACTGAGCCACAGTGGTGTGAGCCTAACACTGCCCAGGCAGAAGGTATTGGTGCCAGGACTCAAGGAAGAAAGTGCTGCAAGGGAATCAAGAAGGTGTGGCTCCGGAGTGCAGGCCCTGACTACTCAGGGCTCGGTAGCTGAGAAGGCGAAAGTGACAGGCGGCCAATCAGGCCGCAGTGGAGGCCTGTCTGTTTCAATTTAACTACAGTTGACTTACTGTACTGTGTTAGTTTCAGGTGTATAGCTTCAGATGCTTTGCTTTACCTATAATCACAAGATACTGAATATAGTTCCCTTTGCTATACAGTAAACACTTATTGTTTATTCTATATATAGTGGTATGTATCTCTTAATCCCATACTTTTATAATAATTTATCCCTTCCTCTCCCCTTTTGCCTTTGGTAACCACAAGATTTTTTTCCTCTGGCTGTGAGTCTGTTTCTGTTTTGCAAATAAGTTGATTTGTATTATTGTGTTTTAGATTCCCCATATAAGTGATCTCATATGATATTTATCTTTGTCTGGCTTCACTTCGGTATGATAATCTCTAGACCCATGCATGTTGCTGCAAATGGCAATATTTCATTCTTTTTGTGGCTGAATAATAGTCCATATCACATCTGCTTTATCCATTCATCTGTTGATGGACAGATGTCTTGGCTGTTCTGAATAGTGCTGCGATGAACATTGAATGTGAAAGTGTTAGTCGCTCAGTCAGGTCGGACTCTGCGACCCCATGGACTGTAGCCTGCCAGGCAGGCTCCTCTGTGCATGAAATTATCCAGGCAAGAATACTGGAGTGGGTTGCCATGCTGTTCTCCAGGGGATCTTTCCCACCCAGAGATCAAACCCACGTCTCCCACATTGCAGGCAGATTCTTTATTTACCATCTGAGCAACCAGGGAAGACCCTCTTTCAACACTGAGGTGCATGTATCTTTTTCAGTTCAAGTTTTCATCTTTTCCAGATATATGCTCAAGAGTAGGATTGCTGGATCATATGGTTAGCTCTGTTTTCAGTTGTTTAAGGAACCTCCAGACTGTTTTCCATAGTAACTGCGTCAGTTTACCTTCTGTTCAGGCTCTTTTACCGATGTTGGATCAAGAACTCACAGTAAGCAAACGTAAAGATACCAGCCACGGACGCAGCTGAGCGATGTGGGCGGCCTCGCTCAGCGCCCCAACCCCATACTCCTTTTCTTTTATGTCTTGGCCATTTCGTCCTTAGTTTTGTGCAAACCTGTTGCTCTTTCACATTTGTGCTCTTCCTTTCTGATTGGTGCTGCCTTGGATTCTTTCAAAAACACTTCCAGAAACCGTCCTGCCAAGCCAGAGAGGCCCCGAGGATATCTGACTGTCATCGTCCTGAACTTGGGGGTTGTACATTTCTGTCTCTAGGACGGAGTTTTCCTAAATGGGTCCTCGAGGGTGCCTTGGCGCATAGGAAACTTAAGCAAAAAGCGCGTAATTCTGGGCTCCCCAGCATGAGCAACAGGTTGAAGACGTGGAATCCGCTCCTGCCCCTCCTCGGCGGGTGGGGAGACGTGGAGGAAACCAGTGGCCCACGGGCGGTTCCGGGAATCCCCGGATGTGTCTGTGCTGGCCCTGGCCATGGATGGCATCACGTTCAGCCGCCTGGGAGTTTAGTCCTTTAACTGCTCGGGTGCTGTTTGCTCTATAGCCTGCCCTGGAGGCAAGCATGGTGGAGGGGCTGTGAGAGCAGGCCTGCTGCAGTGGCCTGACCCCCACCCCGCCTCTCCCAGCTGCCGCCAATACGACCCTCCTGAAAACCCGGTGAGGTTCGCCTGTGCGTGCAACGCAGAGGGAGGGGCAGGATGTAGGCGGCTGTCGCTTGCTTTCCTTTCTCACCCTCTTTTCCTGCGATTCATTTTCTAATTCCGTGAAGCAGAAACTCAAAAGGAAATCCTAAGCTGGCCAAGAACAAGGGACTCGCCTCCAAAGGAGCGGGGCCAGGTCTGCCTTTGCTTTGGGGAATGTGCATTGTTCGTGGGGTCGTAAAGCTGTCCATTTCTAGGCAGAGTCTGGAGCAGGCAAAGCTCGGATGGTCACACTGACTTTGTGGTGGCATCCTGTGCCTTCATTTTGGTTCCTTGCTCACTTCCCAAGTCTGCATCTTTGACAATCACATTAAGGGCAGATTCTGGAGATAAACCTGACAAATCCCCAGAAGACGCCGAAAACACAGCAACCCAGCTGGCAGGAGCCCCTGATTCTAGTCCTAATTCTTGCTAACTTGGTGTGACCTGGAACGGGTCCCTGATCCTCTCTAGGTCCCAGTTTTCCCACCTGGGAAAGTAAGGAAGGGCGGATCCTTTGCTTGGGAAGGTCTCCGCTTGCGCTAATATCCAGTGAGTCTCCCATGAAGGCTTTTCAGCTGCACTTTTCTGAGAAAGGCTGAAGTAAAGCAGCTTTTCCCTCTTCAGGTGGAAAACAGAGCTGGGGCCAACCCATCTGGGTGCGGATCTATCATTAGGAAGCCAGCTGCCAGCTCGTGTTCCCCTGGGATGGAGGAGGAGCCCCGCTGGCCCTGCCAGGAGAGGGTCCCTTTTAAAAAAAGCTGTTGCCGGCATCTGCTTTCGCCCTCTGGGTAATTCAGCTCCTGGGTGCCCTGATGTGGAGAGTGGCGGGGGAGGCGTGGGGGGTGGGGGGGCCCGGTAGGGCAGTGGGCAGGCCTCGATTCAAGGTTCTTATTGGACTTTAGAGCCTTTACTCGCCAAGTTAATTTCCCCAACTTGCCTATCACAGGTTACTACTGGACCTATGCATCATGATACATAATTTAAGGCTTGTAAAAGCTGCCCAGGACTTGAAAGAAACACAGTCTAAGCCAGGAGGCTGTGCCTGGCATGCAAGAGCAAGTAACACAGGTAGAATTTCTGTCCAAAGCGGGGGAGCCACACCCTTGTGACACCATCTCAAGAGGTTGCCACGCTGTGTGCAGGCCCTTCTGTGCCAGGCGGCGGCACCCGAGCCCTGCAACCATCACCCCCACTTGCCATTAACCACCACTGCAAGGCAGTTAGTTGTTCACAAGGGGAAGTTCTTTATTCTTAATAGACCCAGGAATATCTCATGGACATAAAGTGACGCAACATGATTGCCCTGATGGTTTCTGAACTCTGTTTTTAAGACTTCTGGGGCCAGAACCCCACAGAACTGCCCTGGGGCACCCTTCTACTTCTGATAACCAAGCTGTCTGTTGGCATAGTTGGAGCCTGACATAGCCTGAGTCGGGATGTTTAGCTGCTTGTGGGATGGAAAAAAAATGTTAAGAAAAATAATTGTTGTTTTTGCAAACTATCTATTTAAAAACAGAACCTCAGGAAGCAGATTTCTGTTTCAAGGCTCAGATGAATCAGAGCTTACAAAGTATAAATACACATTAGCAGGAGGAGGCTTCCCATAACCCAGCGCTGGAGTGTCTTCCCAGCGCCGGAACCTCTGACTCCTGCTCCTCATTCCCAGCAGAGGCAAGAAAGCAAGCCTCCATGGAAGCGGAAGTGCTAGAACCTCGCTCAGCCTGAGTTGCAAACCTCTGCAGGCCAATAGGAGTTTTGTATTTTTTCTTTAAAAGCAACTGGTTGTTTGCCACATACACTCGCTCACTTTAGGGTCGACAGGTGTATGCTGTTCGGAAATGTGGCAAACCCACAGGCTTATTCCTTGGGCTCTTTGCCACCTAAGAAAGATTACCAAATAAGTTAACTTTGACTCACTGACCCCTCAGATCAGCCAATAAAATGAAGCGCTTACACCACAACTTGCTCAAGGGGTAGTGTAATTGATTTACTTAAAAATGATGTCAGGTGGCAATTGAGCAACAAACTGGCTTCCAGACTGCTTAATTCAGTTTAACAAGGAGGAAAAACCTTGTAATTAACAGAAGAGCTTGAATACTTTGGTGAAGCTGTTTTCAAAGTCTGCCATACCTAAGCTGGAGAGGTTGAGGGGAGGAGGGGACAGCTTCTTGAAAACTATAGGTTCCCAGGCCCGGCTTGCAAGTCAGGGGCTAGGCCTGGGATTCTGCATTTAAGAGAAACACCTTTGCAAGTTCTGCGTCTCTGCTCATCATCCAGTCTCACCTGACTTTTAGTCAAGCTATATACGCCCTTTTCTGTTCTAAGTCTACACTGTATATATACATCTAGAATCCTAGGACAGTTTCCCATCCTAAAGCAACCAGCTGTGAGCTGCTGTTTTCCTGGAGTTTCATGGTATATATGTACTAATGTTGGAATTCTAGTTTATCACGTTTCTGATTGGAAAATTCTTCATCTTCCAGGGCCTGATTATAGGAGGCACAGAGCTTTCCGGGAGCAGGGGGGTGGGGGAAGGTTCTGGGGCTCTTCTCTTGCACTTTCCTGCCTCTAGGACAACCAGGACTCCAGTGCAGGATGCCTGCTATCTGAAGAAAGGTGACAACCACCCTTAACAACCAAGGTCCTGGCTTCGAACTGTGTCCAGATGAGCCTGTCTCCTCCTTTCCACCACCCAGCATGTCCTGCGTAGATGGCTCCTTGAAATAACAATCTCAAGATCACTCGTCTCTTAGAACAAAGGATTGCAGAGGTCATCAAACTTTTTTCTTGGCACACAAGCATCTGGCAACTACCCAGGGACTTTGGGGGTCCTGCAGAATCCAAGTTTACAAACCACCAGAGCAAGGTCGTGTTGGGATTCAGATTTGGTCCTGCTGGTCGGTCTGCTCCTCCCTCTGACCCCACCCCGCAGACAGCCACGCGGGGACAGGGAGCCGTCACGGGGACCACTCCACCCCACAGAGAGCCACGCGGGGACAGGGAGCCATCACGGGGACCACTCCACCCCACAGAGAGCCACACCAGGATGGGGAGCTGTCACGGGGACCACCCCACCCCACAGAGAGCCACGCGGGGACAGGGAGCCATCACGGGGACCACTCCACCCCACAGAGAGCCACACCAGGATGGGGAGCTGTCACGGGGACCACCCCACCCCACAGAGAGCCACGCGGGGACAGGGAGCCATCACGGGGACCACTCCACCCCACAGAGAGCCACACCAGGATGGGGAGCCGTCAGGGGGACCACCCCACCCCGCAGAGAGCCACGCCGGGACGAGGAGCCGTCACGGGGACCACCCCACCCCACAGAGAGCCACGCGGGGACGAGGAGCCGTCAGGGACCAGGCTCGTCTCGGCGCTTGTCCTTGGTGCCGCCTCCCCGGTGAGCCAGAATTCCGTCCCCGCCCCCGACCATGCACAAGGAACAGGATGCCCCAAACTGCCATCCGTTCTTAACCACGACACCCGCTGGGACATAGCTCCTAACCTGGTAGAAAGGGAAGGGTCCCAAGAATGAAGCAAGATCAACATCCGCATGGCTTTTCCTCCACTTAGCCTGGTGCGCCAGTTGGACGTGCACCACGAAGACTGGATGGGGTGCACAACCGAAGAGCCACGGCTGGGAGGAGGGCAAGCTGGGGCTTCCTGCGTAGAGCAGGGCGCTCCTGGCAGCTCCCTGAAGCTGCTGGAAGCTGTCCACAAGCCTGTCACTGGCGGCTCACCCTCCATGCAGAGGTGCCAGAAGCAAAGCCCCCCCACACACCCCGACACCACGTGGGCACGCCTGTTGCCCATGGCTCTCCTGCCCGTCACCGGCGGGACAGCCCAGTGCCAACTCCCAGGGCTGACTGAGAGGGAGGCTGGTGCCGGCTCACCACCGGGAGCAAGGTGATGAGCAGTGAGACGGGCCCTCACCCCCAGGGCCTGGCATCACCCCCTCCTGGAGGCCAGCCTAGAGGCAGGAGCATGCACAGAAGCCTCGAGGGTATGGTCCGCAGTGACGCCAGGACAGTCCTATTCATCCAAGTAGCCAGAGAGGAAGAGAAAGCATCCTGCCTCCCTCCTAATCCCTCAGCACCGATTCCAAGCTATTTAAAACCCTCTGACTGAGGTGGGCATCGCCCCAAAGTTGCTCAAAACAATTCACATCCACACTGCAGGCCATTAATCCAGTGGTGTTTATTCAAGCAGTATTCACACTCGCTGTCGATTAACAAGGGCATCAAGACCCCGAAGATGGGGCTCTCACAGCTCCAGCTTCACAGCAGCCTCTCTGGGAGGGGTTTCAAGAACTTAAGATGAAGGTGATGGCTGAAAAGGCTTGCCATTCCTGCTCTGGGTCCCCGAGGAGTACAGCCTGCTTCTCGCATCCCGGTCACCAGACAGACCCAGGCCAGCGGCAGAGGCACAGCTGGGCAAAACTACGTAAGCTCAGAAGAGGCCACACTGGTCCATGTTTTCGTACAAAAAATTTAATAAATATGACTTTTCAAAATGTATTGCCAGGAACAACACAAAGATGCATGTTTATGTTCGTATAACACTAAGAGGACAATACAAAGGATCTTCACGGTCTCAATGGTGAACTAACAAAATCAGTTTTGAATAAGCCTTTTTGAACTTAAACTTCATCATAGCATTTTGATTTCCTCACTTAAGGCAGGCAGTGGACTCTATGGCAAATCTAAACAGTGATCTTACTGGACATTTTACGGTTCAAGTATTCAACTAGCTTATTAGAATACTCCCTAAATGCAGTAGATAAAAAAATCAAATCAGCCTTACATAACGAATGGTGAAATCAGAATTTACAAAATAAGATTGGTGTGCTTCCAACTTCACACAATTAATTTGATATGTTTACTGATCTTCAACCACTCACGTTTTGGCTATGTTTAGTCATAGCTCACCTTGTTCCCTTAAACTGCTAGGCAGCAGATCATCTGCCTGTCTCTCTTCAAGTCTTAAAAAAAAAAAAAAAAAACACCTGTTCTAGACTAATTCTCAAACTGCCTCTCAGTCGGGGTTTTAAATATCTGACGTCGTAAGAAAAAAAAAAAAAATTCCACCAGTATTCCAGGCACAAAAGGCCACCCTATTGTCTTAAACTATTTTCAAACACCTTAATTTTGGCTTATAGGCAACACGTAATAAGAAAATAGGTTCAAAAAAATAAAGCCATACGCTTACGCTATCAAAAACCTTCAATTCTAAACACATACATATAAATAAAAAGGAATGATGTCTTAAGGCTCTTGATTATTAAGTTAATAAATCAAATATACACAGTGATTAATAAAAAAAGAATTATTTACATAACTATACAAAATTCTACTTTTGACACATTTTTCCTCTTTAAATTCTTCATTTTACCAGCAACTGCTGACATCAAAGCCCCCCCTCCCCCAACAACAACAAAATACAATAAAAAAAATAAATAATAAACTCATTTGTGATAGTTGCTGTGGTTCTGAGCTGCAAAGGCACTTTTCAAATACAGAACTACTTGGACGTCATCATAAAACCAATATACAAAAACAACTCAAGAGTCAATAAATATAAATAAAAACTATGATCCTAAGACTGCATCACCATCCGGACATCTGGCAGAAATGGAAGCTGGGCGTACTCCTGGGAGCCTGATCCGGAGGTGCGGGCAGGCGGGGGCGGGGGGCCCGGTGTTTGCATAGCTGCGCGGTGCAGTGCCACCCAGCCAACCACAGAAACTACCATTGCCAGTGTAAGCCAGCTTGTCAGAACTTAAATTAGCACGGGACTCTACATCCAGGACAGCGTGGGGCCGGAACACAACAGACAGGGCAGCCGCAGGAGCGGGAGCCCCGGGAGCCCTCGGACGGCGCCCGCCGGTCTGCTATACGATGTACTCCATGCGGTTCAGGCTCTGCGCGCTCTCCAGGTCTCTGTTGTCCTGTTTGTTTGTCCAGTTGGGGTGTTTGGCCGGCGTGCCATGGGGGGGCTTCTCCTCTCGGTCGACCAGCGTGTACGTGGCCTGCTTGGCGAAGCGCGCCTTCTGCTGGTGTTTGTCCATGTCGTCCTCCTCCACCTCCGAGTTGTGTGTCCTTATTTTGGACATTTTGGAGTTCTTGCTCTCGTAGTCCTTGACGGGGACCGTGTTGGCCCCGTGCTTCTCGATGGGGTTCTTAATCTGGTTCAGCTGCTCACGCACGTTGTTGGTGGTGTTATCCTCGGAAGCGGCACGCGCGTGGCTGCCCGGCTTCCGGCGCTTGCGCACGCACCAGTAGAAGGCGGTCACCAGGCAGCAGACCCAGGCCACGGTCAGCACAGAGCTCAGCAGCGGCACCAGAAAATCTGCACGGCAGGGCGGCGGCGGGGAGCCCGGTGAACCACACCGCGGCCCCAGCCCCTTCCCCACCCACATCGTCCCTCCCGGCGTCCTCAGAGACCCTGCCGGCCTCCCCGAGAGACCGGGGAAAACGGCAGCCCATACGGGTGCACACTTCCGTGTGGGGAGGGGCGTCTGGCTACTGAGACAGCTCATGAGATGAGTGGTTCTCAGAATCATCAGAAAGAGGGCCCTGGGACGCATGGCTCCAACGCCCCCGGGGGTCCCGTGCCAGCTATAGCACAGTGATGCTCCAGGGATCCCCGGGGCACTCCGGCTGCCCTGCAGGGCCACTGAGCCATTCATCAAAGCCGCGCTTAGGATGGACTGTTCCCCAACCCCGGAGCACAAGCAGGCTCCACGAAGATGCTACTCAGGGTACGGCAACACTCTGCACGGGCGGTGCCTGCAGCCAGAGGCAGCCCGCAGGCAAGGGACAAGTCAGGCCACCTCTGCCCACAGCCGTGGGATCCTGTCACGACAGCTGGCCTCTGTCTTCTTGCTAGTTAAAAATGGGGATCCTTGAACAGGGAATCAGCAGCTAACTTCCCGCCTGGGGTTTCCCTGGATGCAGGTTGTGCTGGTCTTATGGATGAGCTGGACAGGACAGTCCTCACAGAAAGGGACCCTGACCCCACCACCTACCTGTTTTGCTCTTCAGAGGACGCCTCTGAACTCTGACTTCCGAAACGGCAGCAATCAGCGAGCTGTTCCCATCACGTTTACTGACGAGATTTATGATTTTGTCGGTGATCTCCTTGATAGGGTTTCCATCATCCCGGATGTCTTCAGCAGACTGGAAAAGGAAGCATCAGACACAGGGGTCAGGGATGCCCACCAGTCACTTTTACTCAAAATTATTTGACCATACATGTATGCCATTCCCCGGCGGCTCAGACAAGAAAGAATCTGTCTGCAGTGGGGGAGGAGCCAGCTGGGGATTTCTGGGCTGGGAAGATCTCCTGGAGAAGGGAATGGCAACCACTCCATTATTCCTGCCTAGGGAATCCTATGGACAGAGGAGCCTGGTGCGCTATGGTCCATGGGGTTGCAAAGAGTTGGATACAACTGAGCTCCTAATACACATGTACATCAAGCTCTCCTTCCATGTATCTGCTCATCTGGATACTAGCTAAGTGAGCTCTCTGGGCTACTTCCAATGAAACGACTAGGCGTGAAAGGGTCTCATACTCACAATGGCCACATGCATTTCATTGTTTGCAGAAGGGGAAGGCTCGCAAGCTACGTAAAGCGAATATTCGGCAGAAACATTCTTCAAAATATTCAAATTCCGCAGTTCACTGCAAATATGCTCCGTGGTGAGACCCTAGAATGATATTTTAAAATCCACACATGTGTAAGGGAGCGGAACGAAAAAAGACTGCTGTTTACTTGAAAGGGAGGCTGCGTGCAAGCTGAGCTTTGGTGAAGGACAAGAATCCAGGCTAAGGAAGAGATCGAGCTCGTGATGTCTCTGCTTTAGGGCAAGCGGACACACCCCACCTCTCCAGAGCCAGCCAGAAGTGTTCCATACCGGCGACATCATCTCCTTGTTGAAGGTGAACGTGATGTTGGCACAGTTGTCCTGATAGTAGGGGTCAGATTCGCACTTGGTCTTCACGGGCTGGAGGCTTGAGGACCGGCACTCACCCACCCCGGTGCAGGGGTGCACGAAGCACTGGGTGTCCAGGATGGGCACGCAGCTCTGCCCACTGGGGCACTCACTGTGCCCTCTGTGCAGTGAGCAAGGGCGGGGGCCACACCACACCTGCAGGGACAGACAGAGCGCAGCTCAGGAGGAGCCCAGCAGCGGTCCGCGCGGCCCCGGGATGAGGGTGGCCAGGCCGTGCCTACCTTGGAGCAGGCGACCCTCCCGTCCAGGCACTGGCAGGCATTGCAGTCGGCGTCCCACCTGGCCCCGTCGGGTATCACGCTCCCCATGGTGACGCACGACCTCCCTGAAACTGAGGCGGGGACCCGTGAGTGGCAGGAGCTGCCCTTTCTGTGGACCATCCTCCTGACTCTTCACTCCCTGCCCAGCGGGAGATGCTGAGGCCTGTCGCCCTTTGCCCCGTGACAGCACAGCTGCTCTCAGCGGGCAAGCCTTCTTCCCCCACTCAGCGGGCCCTGCACCTGGCCACGCGACCAGCTATGATCAGTGCAGCGTCCAGGGACAGAAGTGAGCGGAGTCTCCTCCTGGGAGTGAGCTTGGCTCCTTGCAAGCCTGCCGTCTGCCAGGAAAAGGACATGCCCTGGGTACAGCGCCGGTCCAAAAAGGGTGGGGTGGCACACAGAACAGAACTGGGTGCCCAGCGCGAGGCATCCATCACTCTGCTTGCCCTGTGTACCCACTAACATCACAACTGCCTGCTGTAGGCACAGAGGTTGGGGAGGATTATTACAGAGCATAATGGTGACAAAAGCTGGCTAAAACTAACAGTGACTCTGCTTTCAAAGGACCTTCAGGTTTCCCGGTCCTGGGTGTCTCCAGCAGACGTCCCCTCTGTATTCTCTCCCTGAGCACAACGTCCACACATGAACAGTTGAAAAGGTGGCTGCAATGCCCACTCAGCCGAGGGGACCCACGGCAGCAGGACCTGGCCCACATACCTTCCTGGCATTTGGCACCACTGTGCCCTGGGGGGCAGATACAGCGGTAACCATTGATCTCATCCACACAGGTCGCCCCAAAAGCACAAGGTGAAGACTGGCATTCGTTGATGTCTAGGAGAAATGGAGTTCGAGTTTAGGCTCCAATGGGAGGCACCAATGCTTTTCTGATAAAACACACAGACAAGATCTGTAGGTCTAAGTATAGGCTGAGTGCATCTTCAGCATGTGACCAGCACCCAAATGAAGAAATGACCATCAGTACTGCCTAAGTCTCCGGTCACGGCCTCCCAAGGGTCACCACGAGCCTGACTTCTAACAGCTGAGAATTTCTCATTCGGGGAAAAAGCAATTTTTAATTAAATGTTCCTTTTCTGATAGTGTAATTTAGAGAACAGAGGCCAGCAAAGATCTTGATAAAGGGTCAGCTAGCAAGTATATCTGAGGCTTTGCAGGCCATGTGGTCTCTGTTACAACTGCTCAACTCTTGCAGCATGAAAACAACCCTTGACAGGACATAAACAAGAGTGTGGCTGTGGGTCAATAAAACTTTATTTACAAAAACAGGCAGTGGGCCAGATTCGGCCCCCAGGCCATAATCTGCCAATCCTTGATTCAGAAACATGAAATAGACACAAAGCCCCCACCCAGTGGAGCCCCTGGTGGCTCAGACGGTAAAGTCTGCCTGCAGTGCTGGAAATGCGGGTTTGATTCCTGGGTCGGGAAGACCCCCTGGAGAAGGCAAGGGCAACCCACTCCAGTATTTCTGCCTGGAGAATCCCATGGATGGAGGGGCCTGGTGGGCTACAGTCCATGGGGTCACAATGAGTTGGTCACAACTGAGTGACTTCACTTTCACTATTTTTTCCCCCACCCAGTAGTTCTTGAAGATCCAGACTTGAGGACCTCAAGGAGGACCAGTTTAAAAGTTTAAATAATTATTGAGGGATAAGAACATACACAAAGAAGCATAACTGATCTATCACTTTTTTTTTTTTTTTGGCAAAAGAAAGGGCATGTAAAAAAGTAGGGAAAAGGCTCAGAATAAACTTTAAACTTCCTAAAAAAACTGGATTTCCTGACCTCATTTTGTTTGAATCATTTCAGTGGGGCCTGATCAAGCCTTGGAAACCACAGCCTCAGCCCTTCCTGTGGCTGAGGTCTGGGGCTATGCATCCTTGCCCATCGCTTCATGCTACCACAGGAGAAGCACACTTTTCTTAGAGCCTCAGAGTAAATTAACCATCACATGCTGTGGCTGAGGCTCTCTCCCCAGGAGCGAGGGGGGCTGTGCGCCCCAGGGAAAGTCCAGCAGGCACGTGGGAGGGAGAGTCCAGCCAGGGGCATCTTACTCCCAGCTGGAAGCAGGAGACTAATTGTCAAGGCTACTTAGAACCATGGCCATAACTGTTTTAGAGAGGAAAACTCTTAGACTAAGGGTTGGGGAGATACCAGTCAGAGGTGGTCCTTACTTATTCTGCAGTCGGGCCCAGCGAAGCCGGGGGCGCATTCACAGCGGTACCAGTTCTCACCATCCACGCATGTGCCACTGTTATAACTACGAAAACAAAGGCCACTTGGTTACCACCGCCCTGTCTGCCACTCCCCCCGCCAAGGGTGGCCCCACGCTGGTTATGATGGGCAGCTCTCAGCCCTGCCCACAGGCACTAGTGCCTGGGTCCCACCCCCAGAGTGTCCAATTGACAATTCCTGGTTGCAGGAGCTCCAGTTGCGTCCCAGGCACTAAACCCTCCCCGGTGATTCCTGTGTACGGCCAAGTCTGAGCATCACTGCTCTAAACGCAGATACCATCTGACTGAAATGTGGCCCACAGACTGGAGTGATGGGCACTGCCTGGGAGCTTGTCAGAAAGGAATCTGCAGCAACCCCCAGCCCTCCTGAATCAGAAGCTGGATTTTACACAGGAGGCCCAGGAGAGGCCCACACCTGTCACAGCCAACAAGTGCCTGCATAACAAGGCGCTATGCTTACCAGGGATGAGGACTGCAGTCATTGGTGTCTGCAAAGTAAAAAAAAAAGAAAAAAAAATTCAAAAACTTAACAGCGAAGCCTTCTTAGCCCTAAGTGAAAGCACCCGTGATTTGATTTCCACAATACCCAAATGATAAGGCTGTCATTAACGCCAGCAGGAGGAGCTTAAGACCCCTGCTCAATTGGAACCAGGCCCACATCACACTTTGCTGCAGTCACCATGGGACACTCGTACACAGGAAGAGGCCCCAGGAAGGGGGCTGTAAGAATGGCTCTTGGTCAGACCAGAGCCAGAAAGCAAGCCGCCATCTGTGTCTACTTATCTTGTGGGTGACTTTCTCATGACCAGGGCAGGGCTGCCTCCCATCAAGGCCTTAGAACAGGCCCAGGTGATGTGCACGGAGCCATCACACAGCTCTGCTTCTGGTTTCCATCGCCAGCCCCAGGGGTCAGGACGGGCCCTTGCAGAGCTCGGGGTCGGGGGGACACTCACTCTGCGTGCAGATGGGCCCCTCCCAGCCTTCCTTGCAGACACACGTGAAGGACTCGCCGTTGACCACACAGGTGCCCCCATTGTGGCAGGGGCTGGGCAGGCAACTGCTGTTCCGGGCTGTGAAACAAGAGCAGACAAGACCACGCTCCCTGAGGCTCCAGAGACCTCGCGAGGGACAAAACACAGGCCCTGGAGGGCGGTCCCAGGCACTCGGATGCCCTGCGCACACCACACCCGTGGGGGCGGAACATACCTATGTTGCAGGTCGTGCCTTCCCAGCCTCCCGGGCACATGCACTTGAAAGTGTCCCCTTCATCATAGCAGGTGCCACCGTTATTGCATGTGGCCTCATCACACTGGCTGTCACCTGCATGCGGAGATCAGCGTGAGCCCGGGCCGCCCTCCCTGCCCCCGACACAGGCCAGGGTCCCCGCCGGCCCCCACTTACGTGAGTGGCACGTCTTGCCTTTCCACCCGTTTTTACAGTCGCAGTAAAAGTCACTGACCAAGTCGCGACAGGAGCCTCCGTTGTGGCAGGGGTTCTGGCTGCAGTCGTTAATGTCTGCAGTGAGAGCAGACACCCAGCTGAAGACACTCCCAGGCCTCTCAGCGCCCCACGACGTGTAAGAGGCACGTCTCTCCACCTTCATCCCATTTTCCACTCCCAGTTCAAAAACCAGCACAGCCAAGCCGGGACTTAAGCAGGGGCAGCCGTTCCCAGGAATAAAGGAGCCCGGGACAAGTCATGGAAGTTAAACTCAGGATGGGCGGAAAAGATGACCCCTTTCTTTGTAAGCCAGGATGTCAAGCATGCTAATTCCAGGGGCTAATTCTCAAAGCATCTCCACAGAAGCTCCCTCCCGCGGGCTGGCATGAGCACCACCGAATGCTAACAGCACACAGGCTCTTCCGTCCCAGGGCAGGAGTTGCTGGGGCCTTGCTTCCAGACATTCTCACTAGAAGGAAAGGCCTGCTGGGCTGCCTCTGCCCCCCACCCCCAGCGATGCCATCCCCAGGGAGCCCGACGCACTGGTCTCGCAGTGGGCGCCCTCCCAGCCGCCGCTGCAGATGCACGCGTAGGAGTTGACGCCATCGATGCAGGTGCCGCCGTTTCTACAGGGGTTGCTCTCACAGTCGTTAATGTCTGCGGAAGGAGGGGACATAGAACCCGGGTGAATGCAGGATGAGTGATGCCACCACCAGCACTCTCCTAGGTGTTTCCAGCTCCTCCCGAGAAGAGCCACCCGGCACCACCACACTGAACTCCATCAGGACCGTCCTGGAACCTGACAGGCAGCTGGGGAAGCAGGGGCCTCCAAAGGGCAACCTGTCCATTCTATTGGACGTCCTCACACGAAGCTCCTCAGTGAGAGTCAGGAGGAAACGGCTGGGGAAGGAGGACCACCCTACCTATGAAGGTTTCAGAACCTTCTGAAACAGATGTGCTAGAGACCCCAGGAGCATCAGTGATCTCAGGTAAGCACCACCTTGGTCTTGGATCCTGGACGGCACCCCTGGGCTGGTCTCGCCTAAAAGGATCCAGACCCCACCCCCACCCCCACGGCTAGGCCAGGCAGGGTGGGTGCTCGCCCCCGGCCCTGACACCACGCGGTCTTACTTTCATGGCAGTACGTTCCGGTGAAGCCTTTGTTACAGTCACAGGTGAACTTGCCTCCCGACTGACTCTTGCACTTCCCGTGGGGGCCGCAGACATTGGAGGAAATGTAGCGCACCCCTTCCGGCGTGTCATTGGAGGCCATAGCCACGGTGCAGCTGTCAATCACTGCAAGACAGGCCCGGGCTCAGCGCCCCGCCAGGGACCCGCGTTCCCGAACCCAGGACCCAGGCCGCCTGCTCTCCCAGAGGCAAGTGCCACAAGGCACCTCGGGGGCCAAGATGGCCATGTGCTGCATACGCTGTGACAGGCAAAGCCGACACTCCACGCAGAGGAGAGTAGTTTTTTTTTTTTTTTTTGAGGCATTTTCTCCCTGTGGAGCCGAGCAGCTCATGCATGCAGGCCCTATCCACCCTTCCTGCTACATCCGCCAGCTCTGCTGGAAGCTGACTGACGAGGAGGAACAGCTTTCCCCTCCACTCAGGGGCACGCACGGCTGCAGGACGGACTTACAGAACCTATGGGCTGAGCCACCTCACACAGCCACAGGCGCTAGTTACATCCAAGTGAATTAAGGTTAGGTAAATCAGGGTTTCTACTTGCCCCGATCTCTCTCTAAATGCCCTGAACCACACGTGGCCTGAGGCTGTGGTATGTGCTGGTACAGAGACCACCAAGGCAGAAGACTCTGCTGAAGTGGGTGCCCCAGGGAAAGTCTCTGCTTGCAGACCAGCCCGTCCCAGGATGGGATGCTAAATGAATTTCCTTCTCTCCCCAGGCTACTTGCAGGCATGACCCCTCCACTGGCGGCCTGGGTAGATTGTTTCCACGTGTTCTGGCTTCCCTCCAAAGGGGCTATCAATCTACACCCGCCTCGAGTGTCCCAGGGCAGTGACAAATGGCCAGAGAGGAGGAGGAGCTTCGCAGAGGAGCCAGCGTTCAGCGGGGCGGGCGCTACCTTCACAGGGGGTGGTGCGGCAGTGGTCTTTAAGGTGGGAGCAGTTCTTGCCTTCATAGTCCTCAGGACACTTGCAGAAATAGTCACTGGCACGGTTGTAGCACTGGGCACCGTTTTGGCAGGGATTGGGCTCACAATAGTCGATGTCCAGCTGTGGGACCAGGGATCAGGCAGGGAACAAAGTAAAACAAAGGCGTGATTATGACTCCTCTGGGGCAGCGGCCCCCAGAATGTGACCCTTTCAACTGCTTCTGTCAGGAGGACACGCAGCAGTATTTATAGCTGTGTCCTAGACACTGTCCAGGTAAGCATTTGAAAAAGCAGGGCAGAGTGGGAGAGCGCTGGGTCTGGGATGAAACTGACAAAAAGAAACTGACAGGCTGGTGGGGGGCCAGGAGGGAGGTTCACGAGGGAGAGGACACGTGTGTCCTTATGGCTGATTCACGCTGTTGCACGGCAGACACAACATCGCACAGCAATTATCCTCCAGTGAAAAATAAAGAAATCAATAGACACCCGGAAGACAATCACTCATCAGTCTCCTTTCACGGCTTATCTCGCAGAGATCCTAGTCAAGAGGAGACTCCAGACAGTCGGAAGATGGAGGGAGAGGAGGAGACATCTGTGAAAACCTGGCCATTCGCGCTCCAGCCTGGCTCACCTGACAGAGGTTTCCAGAGAAACCAGTGGGACACAGACACTGGAATCTGTTGATTTCGTTCTGACAGTGACCCCCGTTGAGACAGGGGTTGCTGGCACACTCATCGATGTCTGTCTCACAGTGATCACCTGCATAGCCAGGTGGACAGATACAGCGATAACCGTTAACCAAATCCTGGAGGAGGAGAAGGAGGGGGAGAAACACACGCATCTTTTTCTAGGTGCTGCACAAACACAGGGCTTCGGTGGTTCAGCGTGACTGCTTTGGTTCAGCTGATTCACTGAAAGAGAGGCCACGCCTCTCCAAACGTGAGAGAGGAATTTCTATGTGCATGCCGTCAAGATGATTCCCGGGAGGGAGGCTGGGGTAACATGAGCCCGGGTGAAGCGTCCAGAGCCTCACTTTTCATCTGCAGTTTAAAATCCCCCAGGGACAGAGCTTTCCAGGGGTCCCATCAATCTTTAGGCTTGTTGTCAATCAGTAAGGTTTTGACTGAAGCAAAGGTTTACATACCCGACAGGAGGCATCATTCTGACACTGGCCAACGCAGTCATTAATATCTAAAAAATAAACAAGCCATCACGTCAGAGGGGCAATTTACATTGAAATTGGGCTTAATTGAAAAGCCTTCTCCTCTCAGGACAGATTAAAAACCTCCAATCAGATTTCCTGTGTGCTTCCCGTGAGATAAGGTTATTACTGGGTGGGAACACTCCCTAATTCTTCCAGACTGAGCTACTGTAACTTCACATCATTGTTTTAACCACCTTATCAGTGTACGGCCGGTTTACCCGCTAATGAGCCTGATAACAAGTATGTTTTCACCGATCACTCCCTCTCCAAAAACATTCCCTCTATAAGGTTTTCCTTCTACTCCTCAAGTCTTAAACCTGGAGCCTAACTATAGGTAGCTGGCCAACAGCGTCAACACCCTGGCGTCATGAAAGTCAAACTGCTGAGAACATCACTCACTTATGTCACAGTTTTGACCCATCCAGCCTGGGAGGCAATCGCAGTAGTAGCTGGCAATCAGATTCTTGCAGGATCTGGCATTTACACAAGGTTTGGCCTCGCATTCATTTGCATCTGAAAGAAAGAGGATGAATAGTGAGAAATGGGGTTCTACCCCCAACCCCAACCCTCCCACACCCTCAAAAGAAGCCACCAATAGGTTGTCTGAAGTGAGACATTTCAATAAGCTCGATAAATAAGAGATACTATCTGGAACATCTGAATCCTCCTAGCCATGATCCAATAAGGAACGCCGACTGATCACTTCCCAGCTGCTGTGAACAGCCAGCCCCCAACCACAGGGCACAAAGCACCAGGCACTTCTGTGCAGAGCCCAGCGCAGCCTAGTTGCTGGGATTTAAAAGTGGCAGAAAGAATGCAGACAGCTCATTCCTCATGAGATCATCCCCGTTTGGAACCCAGCTGAACATTTCTCGGACAGACGATTGACATGGTTCGAGGAATCCCACGACTTTCCCACAGGGCCTCCAAAAGCCAGGCTATTTGCATACGAGTGATTTCTCCCAGGCTCGCTGGCGCGACCCTTGATAATAAATGACTTCTTGGGAGGGACGGCGCGTGAACTGGCACCGCCGGTCACATGCATCTTCCCTAACAGCTTGGAGGACTCACGCTAACCCTGGTGCGGGAGTTCTCTTACCTAACTGGCACGTTTTGCCAGTCCACTGGGGCGGGCACACACACTTAAATCCGTTAACCAAGTCCTGGCAGGTGCCCCCGTGGGAACAGTTATTTGGAGAACAGTCATCAATGTCTGTTCGACAGAGAGAGGAGAGGGTTGGCAACGTAATCTCAGTCCACTTGACCATCAGGTAGGTTACCACCCCTCACATGAGGGACCTTCACTTAAGAGCCAGGCACCTGAAGTGACAGCCACGATGACGGTAAGGCCCGATTTTAGCTTTAAATCCCCCACTGGCCCAGTTCATCTAATCCCCGACCTAAGCAGGCGGAGAGCCAGCTGGATTCCTGGGCGTCAGCCCTTGGTAATTTGGGACAGCATCTCTGCCCACCTTTATTTCTAAAGAAAAGTTTTATCGCAGCTCAGAGGTAGCTAAGGAGTGGTAAGGATAAATAACTTTCTTCACTGGTAAAAAAGATCACATTCTTATCTGCTCACAAAGTTCTCCCAAGATAACATGCCTGGGGTGCCCAACCTCCCACTTCTGCACTGGACTCCAGGGCCCTTGGAGGGGTGTGTCCTTAACTGTGTCGCCTTCTGCTCTCAGGAGTAGATGACAGAGGGCCTCAGGCCTGGCGACACCCCAGGAATCCAGGGGCTTGTTAAGGACTACAGACTCCCCACCTCCAAGGCAAACGGCAGGACCCACACATCTGTAGCTCGGTAGCCCTGGTCCCTCTTGGAAAATGTCTGTCCCCATGATGAACTTCAGTAGTGACAACCTCGCCCACAGGTGGCATCTGCAGGGCTTTGAGGAGAAGCACTGCCCCCAGGATCTAACCCAGAGGAGGCGGGGCTCCCGGAGGCACCTGCAAAGGGAGCAGCTTTCCCGGGGAGCCTCTTGCCGTCAGAGCTGCACATGCTCACTTAAGGGGCTGCCTCAGACAGGTGAGCCTGGGGCCTTCCCCGGGCAGGGCCGGAAGCTCAGCTCAGACCTTGGAGCACATCTGCCCCCTCCCACGGAGACAGACCCGGCACCGAGGTGACGCGGAGCCTCGATAGTCTGCATCTCGACACCGTGATCCGCGGCCCGCACCACACACACATCCCCACACTGAGAAAGGACACGGGTCAAAGCCCGGACTTACTCGTGGAGCACGTGGGGCCAGTCCAGCCCGGAGAACACTCACACTCGAACCCCAGGGAGGTCTCCTTGCAGCTTCCTCTGTTGTGGCAGGGATCAGAGAGGCAGGCATGCTCCGCTGTGGACACCAGAGGGCCATCAGCATGGGACGCCCACCAAGAGGCTACCGGACACGAGCCCCCCACCAACCCCACCCAAAGCCCACCCCCAGGCCACCAGCTTGAGCTTGTTCAAGAAATGATGCATATACACTAACATGTGTAAACAGATAGCCAACAGGAATTTGCTGAATGACTCAGAGAGATCAAGCTGGGGCTCTGTAATAACCTAGAGGGGTGGAAATGGGTGGGAGGGAGATTCAAGAGGCAGAGGACATATGCACACCTGTGTTAACATATGTGAAAGAAAAGTGAAAGTGAAGTCGCTCAGCTGTGTCCGACTCTGCGAACCCACAGACTGCAGCCCACCAGGCTCCTCCATCTGTGGGATTTTTCTAGGCAAGAATACTGGAGTGGGTTGCCATTTCCTTCTCCAGGGGATCTTCCCGACCCAGGGATCGAACCCAGGTCTCCCGCATTGCGGGCAGACGCTTTACTGTCTGAGCCACCAGGGAAGCCCATGTACAGCATATCAATTCATGTTGATGTATGATCAACAAATCAAACCAATGTTGTAAACCAATCATCAATTTAAAATAAATAAATACTTAAAAAAATAGAAATGAAAGCAAGCGTGGGACCCAACCCCGCTGTGTCTGGGGAAAAAGGAAGTCATCTTTCTCGCTAAGCTCTGGTCACCTTTCTCCCAGCTTCCGACTGGGAGATGGGTCACTGCCCTGCACACGCTGCCCCAATGCAATCAGCCACACCCAAAACACTTGAGCAACTGGAGGGAGGTTTCAGAGAGCCACAGAGCTGCTGGGAGCACAGGTCTTAACACCGGAGGAGAGTTTCACCTTTTCCAAGTCTCTAAGTGTATTTGAGTTGAGCAGACAGAGAGTAGAAAAGGGGC
The DNA here is from genome assembly GCF_032405125.1 of Capricornis sumatraensis. Taxonomy (NCBI): domain Eukaryota; kingdom Metazoa; phylum Chordata; class Mammalia; order Artiodactyla; family Bovidae; genus Capricornis; species Capricornis sumatraensis. The sequence goes on from NC_091083.1 coordinate 7,521,252, forward strand.
TCTCTTTGTGCCTAGACCACTTACCGATTTCACAGTTCGGCCCGGAGTACCCTTCGGGGCAGGAACACTGGTATTTGTCAGGCCCTGTGTTGCTACAAGTTCCCCCATTGAGACACGGCTGGTGGGTCCCGCAGTAGTTGAGATCTGCCAAAAAGACCCCAAAGAAGTCTCTCAAAGATCAGAGAGACTGCCCATCTGCTGCGTTCCAAGACCCATTCCTCTTTACAAACTAAAACCAAGAGAAATAAACCCAAACTCACAGCGTTAAAGGCAAGTTCAAGCAGATTCGGAATAAGTGGAAACCCAGCCCCTGCGTGGACGCACCTTTGTCGCAGAGCTGGCCGCCCCAGTTGGTCTCGCAGAGGCACTGCCAGGGCTCGTTACACGTGCCGTGGACGCAGCCGGGGTGCGGGATGCACTTGTCGCAGTACAGGCCCTGCCAGCCATACTGGCACCTGGGGACACACAGCACGCCAGCCCTTACCCTCCAGAGCTGGCGGGGAGAGCCCAGCCGGGAAACACAAGCACGCAAAGCCCAGGCTCGCTAGTTCTGGTGACCGCCTGGTGGACGCTCAAGGTCCGTCCAGGGGTTCCCTCTAAACCAACATTTTCACAGTGGGACCGAGGGCCCCTCCCAGGCCCAGGTGACTCCCGACAAAAGGCGGGCTGTCTAGGGAGAGGCCCGTGCAGGGCCTTCCTGCACAAAGCCCCTCTCTCGTCTCGGTTCCCACAGGAGCCCAGGGTGGGGAATCTATCAAGCCCTGGGGGCGGAGGAGAGGGCTCTCCCTCCAGTGACAGCAGCCACGCAGAAGCCCTGCAAATGTGGCGAGTTTTACACCGCAGCTCCACTGGAGTCCCTCCCAGAGCAAGTCATGACCCCAGCACACAACAAGGCATCAAGATGTCAAGGGTGGCAGGAAACTGCCTCCCAAGGAGGCGTCCTGAGACGGGACAAGGAGGGAGGGGGCACCCTTCCTCTCAGAGATGGGGTTGGATCTCTGGACACATGTCTGCAGGGACAGCGAGGAAAGCGGACGGTGCTCAGAGCCAGCTCTGTGGGTGACCTATAACCCATCATCATGGCTGCTCATGGTCTTTATTCTATAGCAGTTATTTCTCACTTTGCAAAAACCAAGTCAGCTCAGTTTATCCAGTATTGGAGAATGGAGGTGCATTTCCTTTGTAAATAAGCGCATCACTAATCAGACTCTTTGGAGGCCAGAGAGTGCCTTTGATCCTCAAACAAAACCAGAAGCACACACCTTCACCTGGGGCAGGGCTCAGCTACTCTTCCCTCAGGTTTCAAGCCCTCTGCAACTGTGTCTTCTCAGAAATCCAGCTTCAGCAAACAGGTTGGAGCAGAGGGGAGGGGGCCCCCATGGCAGAGTGAAGGGGGGGTGAGCAAGGGAGAGTGACAGGCAAGCATCTCCACGGTGGGCCCACGAAAGCCGTGTCAGAACCGTCTCCCCCTTCCCACTCAGCTGAACTTGGGAAAACAAGCACCCCAAGATGCAAAGGCTTTCTGCTTCCAGAGAACTGAAGGCAAGCTAAAAACCTTCGTCATGGGAAAATTATAGGGATCCAGCTAATAGCTAATCACCCATGGCCGCGAGTCAACTTAGCCCCTGAGAATTCTGACTAACCACTTCCTAACTTCTAAGAGCAAGCCATCCACGCCCCAGTACAGAGAACCGCCAGGATGTGTGGTTTAAAAATCAGACACAGGATTCCGGTTGATCTGAAATGAAATTTCAGTCTAAATGACAAATGACTATTTAATGGAGTAAAATAAGAACAAAGCCAATGCTTTGGTAGCAATTTCTTTAAAAGTGGACCCTCAAGTTGGCGGGAGCTCAGGCCTAGAAGGTAGATATTAAGAGGGAGTTGATTTGGAAATAGCATTCTTGTCACTGTCTTTCCCCTATTCCCTCCCAAATGAGGGTTTGCTACACCTCTTCAATTTGCTTAACAAAATGCAAGAAGAGACAGCTGAGGACCTGCCCTCAGCTCTTAATTAATGAGAGACTGGATCCCCAAGCATAAAAAAAGAACCACAAGAGGCCACGGATGACTTCAAAAGAAAACAAATAAAAATACTGACCCTAAAACAGGCATCCACAAAGTTATCCCAGTTTAATAGTATATGATTAAGGTTCTCATGAGAAATTGAAGCAACTTTCCTCACAGGATGATTCACAATTAAGTTTGATATTATTGGCAGGCTCGCAATGAAGCAAGACCGTGCGTCCAGGAAAAGGAACCCAGGTCGCCTGGGGAGCAAGAGAGGCAGGCAGGTTCTCTCATGTGGAGGAAACAGAGCAAAAACACACCCTTCTCGGCCACCATCCAGAGGGCCACTTACAGGTCGCGGGCCATCCAGCTATGTGAGCAGCAGGGCCGACCAGAACTTCCTCGGGCCTCGAGAAGGTTCTGTTTTCATTTTTCTTTCAAGGGAAAGGGAAGGAGCTGGGTGGGAGGCTATGCAAATACTGTGTGGGAAAGTCACACCTTCAGTCAGTAAGGGCCTGCGTGTCCAGGCAGGAGTGGGAGGGAGACTTTGAGAGAGGAAGGGCTCAGCTCTGGAGACAAAGCCTGTTGTTCTGGCTGGGAGGGCCTCCCCGGCAGCGGCGTGTTTATTCTGATGACGGGAGCAGAAATCAGCCCCTGGCTGATAGTCATCTGAGTCCAACGCAGGCCTGGCGGGTGCCCGAGAGCTCGGCTGCTCTGAACCCATGAGCACCCTTCAAGAGCAGGGCCTGCTCCCCCTGACGGCGCCAGCTGCCCCCACTGGTAGGGTCCGCCCCAAACCCCCTCGGCCTCCCGGAGCATAACCACCTCTCTGGAGTGCAAGGACAGAGACATCTCAGAGCAGCCTCCTCCATTTGACCTCAGTGGCCCTGAGCTCTACACTTCAGCCTCAAGCCTCAGAGCTCAGCGCTCCCGGTGGCGAGCAGAGGCAGCAGGGAGCACCCCGAGGTGCAGGCAACCACGGAGGTCCTCTAGACTTTCTGAGCAGCAAAACCATGTGGCTGAGGTGGGCCGGTCAAAATGCAGATCTCTGGGCCCAGCCGGGGAAGTGGGATCACCTGGGTGCAGCGTGGTACCCCGGAACCTGCATTTCCACACACACCCGGTTAATTAGAGGAACGACACTGAGCACAGAGGTTTGTCCCTCCAGCCACAGCGGCATCACTGGAGGCTTGCTGCAACTGCTGAGACTCATGGCCACCTCCCCGCCTCCCCTACCCGACCCCCGCCACCGCCTCAGAATCGAGACCTCACAAGAGCCCCAGGGAGCGCAGTTTCAGAGGCACTGCTCTAGACTATGGGTTCTTGAGCTGCCCTTGGCTCAAACTGGAGTGGCTTTGGGGGCGAAAACAACAGATCCGGAGGACCCATGCAATGTCACGTTAAACCTGCTAAGCCTTCAGGTTTGGGAGGGGAGTAAAGCGGGTGCTCCTGTCAAAATGCCACAGACACCCACAGCACTTCCTGAGACAAGTCTTTCCCAGATGGGCACGATGCACATTTCAAGAAGTTCCAAAAGCTGCAAGCGGGAAGTGGCGGGGGCGGGGGGGGCGGGCAGGACTAGGTTTGGCTCCTCGCATTGTCCCGGGCCATAAAAGAACAGACTTCAAAGGTCGGCAGCAAAAGTCTACATTCATCAGGCTCAACTGACAAGATTCCAGCCCAGCCATTAACCTCTCAGCACCGGCCGGCTCCCGCCTGCGAAGGGGCCAGGAGCTCGTGCTAATCCCATTCTAAAGAATGCTCCACTTTCCCTACTGATGGGAAAAGTGGGGGAGGGCCGGGAGACCGAACACCGCGGCCCAGCACCAACCCAGTCCTGGACAGTCCATTAGCACTTGAAGGAGAAGATTATAACAACGTGTTATCAGTTTACAGAACCGTTAATACATGAAGTCACTCACTATGCCCAGAAGTTTTTTTTTTCCCCCAAGAGAGAAGCATGTACATTCCAGTGGACAGCTGGTATAATTTAATAAGCTTCGGATGTGCTTATTTGAATTTTTTTTTGGTCAAGTTTTCTTGTCCTCCAATGAAAGATAGGCATATTCACAGTAGAGTCAGTCCTCTTTTTGCATTAAAGGGATAATTATTAGGGGTAAAAAAAAGTCAAGTTGTTTACCTGCAATCGCCTGGGAGTTTGCAAGACCCATGCTTGGGGCTACAGCCCTGTCGGCAAATAGCTGTAAAAAAGATAAAAAAGGAAAACAAAGAAGGATGCGTCAGCACTGCCAGTCTCTCACACGGCCACAGTCACGGGAATGGCCTCGACCGACAAAATCCACTGTTTTAAGAGATCGCATTTCAAGCACACTATAAGGAGAGGAAGATGGGAGGTGCCCCAAGAACGAATCCAGCTTTAAACTTCAAGGCCACGCGAGCAGATCCTCAAACGTGACGCTATTTGTGGACAAAAAGCAGGCAAGTGGGTAGGGGAAGGGGTGCCTCTGAAGGATACCTGCCCTGCTCCCACCCTCACCGAAACAAACAGAAAGCCTAATCCTCCCCCGGTCATCTTCCTTCCTCCATCCTCCAGCCTTCCTAGGACCCTCCGACCAAACACCTGGGTCTCAGAAACCCCACGGGACTCACAAAGCCGACCAGGCCGATCTTGCTTGGCAGGCTAATCCACCAGCCGGATCTAGTGGTACTTTTTCTTTTTTTTGCAAAGTATTCCTACAAAGCAATTCTGCTTCCTTTACAGACAAAAATTTTTGAACAGACATTAAAAAACACTGGGCAGATCGTTTTAAGTAACTGTTACTGATTTCTAGGACACCAACTATTTAAAATATGTTTATCAGTCCTTTCATTTGGATCCCAGAAAGGCTACCTTTTCAAATTCCTGTCTCTATTTAAGAAAGCATTTTGCCCGAGAGACCAGCAAATTCTTCTTTGCCCTGCCCTTCAGCCACAGTTCAAAAATTCATTTTTTTAATTGAGTTTATCTTAAAGGAATTTACCAAATTATATGAACCAAGCAAAGTACGTTAATGTTCATAAGAGCCTATTATATGGTTAACTAGAATTACCCACCAATTTGCTCTGAATGAGAACCTTTGTAAAGGTGAAGCCCATAGACAATTCTGTGCACATCTGTGAACTGGTACTAACTCCCTGAATTCTAGCAGTCTGGGCTGACAGTCGATGGGACGTCTGGAGGTGTATCCCACTGTGGGTACATTCACTTCACCGCTCACTCTCTCCCCCAAGGCCATGCCCCCAGAGATGCCCAGTGAAGGCTGCCGGGAGGCCACCTTGAGCCCAGGGTGTCGTTTCTCACAGGCTCTCAGACACTGGCTGGGTAACCCCGTCTCAACCAGCATCTGTGTGAGGTCAGGGGCCTTAAGCATGGACCCTGAGAAGCAGGGTCGGGCAGAGAGAAGGCGCTGAGGGCAGCAAGCAGAGGAGAAGAGGCTGAGCTGGAACTGGAATGAGCCGGAGCCTGGCCTTGGTCCAATCCCAGGAGCAGCTCTGGAGTGCGGACTGCAGCCCTGAATCAAGGCCGCGGGGGTGTGGCCCGCACACACCCGTGTCAGCCATTCACAGGCTGAGCCGGAGGGTCTGGGCGTCAGGTGGCATCCGTTTAGCCCAGGACAGTGCTCCAGAGATGGAGCCTCTGTGTGGGGTTAGCGGGCAAGGCTCACTGCGGGAGGGGGTACTGACAGCAGCTTTGTGTTTGGGGCCTAGAAAACAGCCCCCATCTCCCAGCCCGAGATGCCAGCTGACTGGAGGCGGGTGAGACCGTGGCCCTCACGGTGACAGCCGTCGAGCATACTCACACACCTTTGTTGCACTCTGGGCCCATCCAGCCTTCCATGCACGTTTTGTTCCCATTCTGGTCGCAGGCATAGTGTCCAAAGAAGTCGTCTCTGGGTCGGCAGAACTTATTGCAGCCGAAGCCGTAGTAATAGTCATCACAGGTTACTCGGATCTGATACTCAAAGTGGGCAACCCCTGTGTTCTGCTTCAGCGTCTGCCACTGCCGGCCAGGGTTGATCATGCCTGAGTAGGAAGCCTTTTCAATGAGGCTGTCAGGTTCTAGAGAGGGAAAAAAGAGGACTAATCACAGTGACCTTCACATCGGAGATTTCTCCCCCAACCGTTCTGATGATTTTTAATAACATGCACCTGGTAAAAAGATTCAAACAGTACAAAAGGGCAGAAAATGAGCCATTCACCTCCCTCTCCAGAGGCAACCACCATACATTTACCTTCTTACTTCCAGTATTTCAATAAAGTGAAATTATTTACCTTGCTTCTGACATGTGCATTGAGGTTGTTTTTGGCCTTTTGTTAATAAGTAAGGCCACAAGGAACAGCCTTGAACATATATGGCTGCATGTGGTTCTAAAAGAAAGAAATATCCCAGAAACAGAAGTACTAGGTCAAAGACACACACATAAACAACCCACTTCCACCCAGAAAACTCCAACCACCAGAAACGAAGCCCTGTCCTTCTGCTCTCCCACCAGCAGAGGAAACTTTCCCAACACTGTGCGTTACTGGACCTCCTCACTTAACGGGTATTTAAGTGATGGTGAGGACCCTTTTGACAAAACCAAGTGTATCTGTTCCCCTGAACTGCAAGCCTGTTTCTCTCCTTCACCAAATCTTCTATTGCTGTTGGTAATACTGGTTTGCAAAAGCTCTTTATATGTAATAGAAAGAGGCCCCTCTCTTACGGAAGGCTACTCTCCAAGAAATTTCCTCATCCCAGGTCAAGGTTAACAACCTTTCTTTTCTGGTTTGAGAGTTGTGTATTTTGCTTTAGAAAAGCTGTGTCTACTCCCAAACTCTCCACTGGAAACCAAAGAGTAATTCTGGGTGTTTTTTTAAGTTGAAAACTTTGTTGCCTTTTAAGCTGGTGTTTAAACAGCAATACCACGAACTTGATGTATTTGAACTTTCACCTTTGCCCAGAGGACAGATGGGAAAATCATTCACCCCAGTTTACAGACAGATGGACTGAGGGTTTTTTCCAACCAAGTCAAGTTCCTTAAAGAGTGCCTAGACTCACCCGGGGCCGAAACAGCCCCAGAAAGAGGCAGTGGTCCCTGCCCTGAGGTCACTCATCATCTAGTTGGGTAAGAGACAAATACAAAAACAGCTCCAAACACAGGTGTCCAGAGCTCGGGGCAGGGCTGCGAGAAGGAAGCCAGGCCCCAAGTCAGCACCCAGCCTGGTCCTGTGTTTATTTTCTTAAACCTGCTAGCACCAACCCTGGACACCTTGTCAAATCCAAGGCCGCCTTGGAGCGACCGTTAGAGCCTGCATGCAGTATCTTTGTGATTCTTACCCACCCACACCCCTGTTTTTCTAGGCCCATGGCCTGTGCTCATTTGCAAGGCTGGGCAAACGCCACAGGTGACCAGGACACGGGCCTCCTGGGTGGCCTCAGCCACCCTCCACCTCAAACAGCGCCTAGTCCGCACCCTCTGGGCGCTTACCTTTGGGCAGGACAAGCCTTGGACAAGCCCGCATACCTGCAGACCTACACCCCAGCACGCATGAAGCACTTGCAGAGAACGCTTTCCTAACCTGAGTTTTGCAAATAAACATGGGCCAAAGAATGACAAAAATGTCCCTCTGTTAACTGTGTGTTTACTCTGCTGGTTCAATTAAAAAGTGGAGTGAGCTATTACCATGTGACGATGAGATCTTAATAAAGGAATTATTTAAACACACTGGCCCTGACTCCAAGGCCTCCCCTCCACTCAGGCAGGTAACAACAAACAGTTCAGACGGGAGTCCAGGGTAATCCGAAAGGCACGGGCTGCCGTGGCATCAGTCAGTGCTCTGGTATGCTTTCTGTTTCCAGGAGATGTTGTGGGGCATCACGTCGGAATCCTCAATGGGGCGGACAGGGCTGTACAGCTGCCCTCACACCTGCATGACAGATTCTCCCTAAGGGCTGAGAGGGAGCCTAGTGTGTCTGTGACACACTCCCTGGATCCAGCTTAGAGAGAGCATGTCTGCTGACTGCTTCTTCTAAGCTCCTGCCACCTGAATCACTCTTCCTATCAGCTCGGGGCACTACCAGTGTTTCTGGGAGAGTTCAGTCAGCAGTCTAGTATTAAGACCGGAAGGGGGACTTCCCTGGCAGTCCAGTGGCTAAGAATCCACATTCTAATGAAGGGGACGCAGGTTTGATTTCTGGTCTGGGAACTAAGATCCCACAGGCCTTGCAGCACAGCCAAAGATAACAATGATAATAAATAGTAATAAAGAGAGTAGAAGGGGATATTAGCAGGCCTTCCTGCAATCGTGAACTGCATGAAGATGGAAGGCAAAGCACCCGCAACAGTTCTGCAGGCCAAGGAGGAGGGCATGAGAGGCAAGTATGAGCAGAACCCTGGAACCACGCCAACCACAAATCTAGACGGTAACCTTGGCCAAGAAGGCTAAGTAAGATATAAGGAAAACCTGGTCTAAGGATGCCAACTCGTGTTTACATACCTATTGATCAGAGTGGTAAAAAGAAATCATTTGCTCTGGGAAACAGTAAAATCTACATCCTTAGACAGCACAGTCCTGAGAGGTAACAGCAATGACCTTGAGGGCAGATGACGGCAAGGCCAGCCTCAGACAATACTTTCTAGCGTAGCCCAGGCTCTGCTCCTCAGGGTTCACTGCAGAGCTGCTGTGAGAAGGAATTCTCAGTGCCAAAGCTCAGGGCTCTGCCTCTAAATCTGAAGCCTTGTTTGGTCCTTAAAGAGCAGCCAGCTCCACTTGGGTTACTACACATCTTCAGGTTCTGCCCTCGTGGAGGACAGTCCCCTTGGGAGGCACAGAGCGTGAAGGGAGTAAAAAGCGAAATACTCTAGGGAGAGGAACAGCATGTGCAAAGGCCTTGAGGCAGGAGAGAACGTGATGCATTTGAGAGCAGAAAGGTGACTGGTGGGGTATGACCATACGGCCGTGACAGATGACAGTGTGGCATGTGAGATGGAGCAGGCAGGGAGACAAAGCCAGGCTGCGTGAGTGGCTTTGGTGCCACACAGATACTTGTCCCAAGGACAACAGGAAGCTGCCAAATGGCTCTTAGAAAGGTGACACTCAAACGTTACACTTCGAAAAGATGAAGATGGCAGGAGCATGCAGAGAGCACCAGAAGCGGACCAGGGCGGACAGAGGTCCATTAATTCAGCCGTTACTGTAGGAGTTCAGGCAGGAGCAGATGGTGGCGCAGACCAGGACTCCAGCGGGATGCCAGTGAGGTGCTGGACACAAGACTTTCAGGACTCAGAGGTGGATTAGACGCCGACGCGGAGAGAGGGCGGTACACAGGCAGTGCTGCCCAGACTCCTCGATTATGGTCCTGGGCGTTCAAACGCTGCTGCCAGTCACCCACTGAGGGCCCCAGGCAAGCTCCGCTTTGGGAAGGGAAGATGACACACTGGGTTCTGAATATGCTATAATTCAGGATACCTTGGAAGCACTGCGAAAGGGAGGCTGAAACAGCAAGTGGGTAAGCCACTCCCAGCAAACTCCAGCCCCTCCTCGTCGGGTTCACAACGTGAGCCTCAGTGCCCTGCAGGGGACACCCTGTGACTTGGAGGCAACCCTTCACTGCAGGAGTAAAGGTCTGAAAGCCCTTTATCCCCACCCCAATGTTTCGGTGCACTTCCATGGTTTCATCTCCCAGCAAGGGACGAGAGGCTCCAGAACCCCCAAATGGAGCAGACAACTCCAGGCAGCTCTGGGAGGGCCCCCCACTTCCGGGGAAGAGCCCCCTGGCCTGAGGGTTGATGGGAGGCCTCGGAAAGGCCCTATAGATGCTTGGGGCTCTCTGCAGACCCTGGCAGGTATCCTGATCTGGCTCTCACTAGGAGCCAGTGGGAACCTCAAGGATGCTTGCTCCACCAACCTGTGTCAACATGGACACCAGGAGAGCTGAGGAGCCTATTCCCGCCCCACCCCCATCACCCCAATGCTTAGTGACCACTGCAACCAGGTCCCTGTGACATAATGCTCACCCAGCCCCCAACGCATGGCGGGGAGGGGGCAGAACCAACAGGAGCCCACAGCCCTGACTGGCACCAGCTGCAACCCAGGCTAGGCACAGACTCCCTGCTCACCCCCCCAACAGCGGGCAGGGCATCGCTCAGGGACGACAGATCTCGACTCAGATGCCAAAGGGAGGGGGTGACCCAAACAGCCTGCAGCCCCTGGTAATGGGCTCAGCAGCAACCAGGTGGGCCCAGGCAGCCCAGTGAGACAGGGCAGGCCCGACGGTGCCCTTTCTGGTGTTCACCGATCCCAGAGTCAGGAAGAAAAAGTAAGGCGAGAAGAAAGGGAAATGTTACCAGCAGCAGCACTCCAAGGGTCGGGGTCAGAGGATGAGCCCCGCAGAGGGAGAGGCCAGGGACAGCGGGCTGACGAGCCCCTCCTTTTGAGCAGGCAGACTCGGATTTCAGCGTGAGCCAAGATTCCCCATGACAACCACCCCGGTCCTGCTGGCAAAGGGGAACTGACAGAATCAGCCAGGGAGGGGAGGCGTAGTGCGAAGGTGCAATTCCAGAGCAGAGGCCCTGTGCTAGCCAGCCGGCTGCCATGAGGGCCCCGTGCTGAGAACAGGATCAGCTTTCAGAAGGGGACAAGGCCAGCGTGGTGGCCACGAGGCACTGGAACCAGCTTCAACGAAAGGACTGTCATGCCAGTGTGGGAAACAGACCGCTCAGGGCTCACCTGCCCACCGAGTGAAATTCAAGGTCGGTCTTTCGAGCCCAGAGCCACCTCTCTGGGGCTTTATCTTTCTGATGAGAGATTAAACGCTCACTTAAAATTTAAATGGACTTTTTAAAAGTCACGACTTTGATCCTTTCACAGTCTACAAGGTTTTAGAGTTGTAAAACCATTAAGATCTCTATCCTAAAGATAATCTAAGGCCTGTATTCAGGGGCTGAGTTAACTAGAAATCTGTTCTGGCTACTTAATATTCCAAGGGAACATTCTAGGGGAAGGGATGGAAAAAGGTTCCATGGGGAGGTTCAGGGTGGGGGGGTGGGTGGGTACAGAAGAGCTCTGACAGGCCCAGGGACCTGCTGTGTGCTTCCAGACTCACAGCTTGAGCCCGTGGTTTGATACTTACGGACAGTGTCATTGCTGGAATCCCACGCCTCCACAAGCAAAGTGTAGGACCTCTGAAACACAGATAAAGAACAGCTCAGTATTCAGAAACCGGGGTCAGCTCACAAAGGTCAGCCTTTCTCGGCCTGCCTGCACGCTCTGCCAAACAAAACCGTGCGCCAAGACAGGACCTGTCTTTGCCGTGAAGCGAGGTCCTGGGTGTTCAGACCCAGACCAGCTCCCCATGCACCCCCCAGCGCCCACCCCAAGTTGACAGAAGACACAGCGCTCCCTGTCATCCACAGGCAGGTAGCCCCAAGTTCCAAGCGGGAAATGCCACCTCCCAATTTGTGCATACTCGCGGGTGGTTTCCCCAAACTTCCCAGCCCCTGAGCCTGACGCCTGAGCAAGCTGCACAAAGACCTGACTCTCAGCTAAGCTGCCCAGGTATCCGGGCTGGGGAGTGGGGGTGCTCGTCCACTGAGGAGGGCTGCGGGCTGCTGTTTCTCTCCGGGCCTTGCTGGGGAGGCCCCTGGGGGGCCCCCTTTCCTTTCCAGAACCCCTTTGAAAGCCCTGTCTGTGTGAGACCATCTCAGCTCCCACAAGTATCAGGTGACTCTAGGAAGCAGGAGGGGTGGGTAGGTGCAAAGAGACTCTGAAGACAAAGGCAGTAACCTAACTTAGGGGTGCACACTGCTGGGGGCGGGGGTGCTGGTAGATAATAGGAAAGAAAGTATAAAAGGAAGAAAGAGCTGCACTCTATGGTTATATTTATTGATAAACTTATCTGTCAATAAGATCTCACATTCCAGGAATAATCAGAGTCCACTAACCAAACAAATTCCCTGGACACTGGCGGGATGCCAGCCATTCTACTGAAGGCACCTTTTATCTTTCAGTTTATCTCAGAATTCCACCTCTCCCCCCAAAATCCAAGCCATTAGCAAATTCCCGCTTTTACTCAAATCTTCATTTGTAACTTAGGATGAGGTCAGTCTCACAAAACACCAGGCTTTCAAGAAAGTGTCTGCTGTCTTCGTGATGGGAAATATGTCCAGGAGTGGGTGGGATGGGGAGGAAGGGCACGTGAGCGTTTCTATGCCCACCCCCTGCCTTTCACTCTCCAACACCAGTATGCTGGGAAGAGCAGCATCTATCGATCGAACAGTACTGTGCCACAAGAAGGTAACTACAAGGCGAAGGCAAAAACTGAAGGGGGGAGGAAGAAATTTTTTTAAAAAAGGAGCTTCATTCATAACTCAAGGCAAGCTTACTGCTCACACAGCGACCCAGCAGGTCTTTGAATATAAAAATATCTTGTGATAGACCCTGCCTTGGAATTCAGCCGAAATATGTTTCATACTCAAAGCAGAGTAGGATTCCATTTCGTTCACTGATAACTGTGGGAAAATGCTCTGAGAAGCAAGCAGAACCAGGCAAGTCGGGGCATATACCCAGCCCTCTCCTGCGACCGGCCAGAGGTCCAAATTCACTGCTGTCATTGTTGATGTTTTATTAGCAAAAGTTACACCTTATTTACTGCCTCTACGTTTCCTACGATTCCCTAGAAATTACAGGACCCCTCCCTGAGAACAGCAAGAAGTGAAGTTTCTCTACGGACTGAGATGTGAGCCCCGTCCAAACAAGGCCACATGTGGGGCTGATGCTGGATAGCGAAGCCCTTCACTTCCCAGTCACAACGAGACCCACCCTCCACTTGCACGTACCGCTGCAATTTATCCTCTGATTAAACGCACCAATACGTGGCGCTCTGACAGACTTGCACCAGCACTAAACATGTGATGCCCACGAGCCCCACGCAAGGAAGGGCCTCTGGGATCAGCTGGCGTGACAGCAGCGACTGCTTAATGCTCAAGGGAGGGGGTGGCATCGTTCTCACATGAGGTCCTAGGAGGCCAGGCTGCCTTCAGACTCATCCTCCCAGAACTAGGAGACCTCAGAAGCCGCTAGCCAACACACCCCGCCTCGAGGGGAAGGAGGGCCCGCATCTGGGTCTTCCCACGAACCGCCTTCTAGGTGACAGAGGTGGGCTGGGGGCTGCAGCATTAGCCATCTTGGACCATCTCGCTCCCAGGCTTCAGAGCAGGGACCACAGTTCTAGGACTCACCTCCTGGGGCAGGAGGACTCCTCCCCACCCAACCTTCAAGGCAAAGAATCCTTGGGAGGCCCCTATTAGGCACTTTCGCCCCCTACTCCGTCCCCACGCTATAGATCAGCAATCGAGATCATTTGGCAATGATTATTAGTTGCCAGGGAGCTTTAACTTTTCCCAGGCCCACGTTTAACCTCTGTGCATCCCAGAAGGTACATCCAGACTCCAGGGTCCAGACCATGCATGCGCACCTTATGCCGTCAAGGCCAGGTACCAGGTCCCAAATTGGCATTCTGCTACAATCATTCACACCCAAATGGCCGCTGCCAACCTAACCCCAAGGGAGGCAGAGTCCCAGGGCCCTCCTCACAGCGTGGCATGGGGGGTAGGTGAGATGACTGGCAGGTGTTCCAACTTACTGATAAGTTCATACAAACACCCCAACCCCCAAAGAAACACGAAAGAAAACTGCACACACCTGGATTTTTCTTGGTTTCAAGCTATGAGAATAGGATTCTTATATAAAGCTACCCGGCATTCATCTATTTTTCCTTTTTTTCCAGAAGAACAGCCAGCGGGCAAAGCAGGAGGGATGGGCAGGATCAGGCCTTCAGTTTGGGCTCACAGAATGAGTGGCTCTGCCCCTCCCCAGCTCCAGGGAACCTGGCAACCCGGGAGGTGGGTCTCCATTCTGTGCAGCAGGAAGGCACAATGGTCAGCTTTCAGAAGGCCCTTTGGAGAGGATGTCCTGGAATTCTACTTCGAGGAGGGTCCTGGCCTCAAAGCGCCCCTGTGCCTGCCCCTGCCCCTGGCACCTGGGCTGCGGGAGGCCCGGGTTCCACACCCATCCCGCCTGCGGGGGTTACCTTGGCACTGGGCAGAGTGGCAAGCACTTAATTGCCACATTAAGAAGGGGGGATGTGAGAAACAAGGGTGATTGTGCTGACAGCTGGGAGCTTCCTTTTCCTGGCAACAGTGGCAGCCAAACCAAGCCCTGAGAAGTGGCTGTTTCCCCTCCTGCCAAGCTGACGGACACAGAAAACCCACCCTGCAAATGGCATGCATGCAACGTCCAGAGGCCCCAGCGGGCGGCAGGGGCGCGCCCTGGGAGTGCCCAGTGTGCCCGGGAGGCCACTGTATGCAGTCATCGCCCCGGTCAGGCTGGGGCCCTGGGCACTGCTGACTCGACGGTCGCGTCCTGTGGCTGGCCCTGTATCTGCACTATTTGTGAGGCGGCAGCATTATTCCCTGTAATCCTCGTTTCAGTCAATCTGGCCACACTATTGTCCTGCCTGCGTCTGGGTGGCCAGAGTAAAATATATTCCAGGCACAAACATATTACATAAAGGCTCCAGAAATGCCATGTGTGGGCACACACGTGCTCACCCCAACAACTCACGTGTGTGGCGGGGTTTGGGCAAAGTGAGGCACACAGCAGGGACAGCCACCCCATGGCGGACAGCTGAAACCTCAGTCATAGAAAGCAATTTAGTCTGCAGGGCTTGACATTTCAATAGAGTCTGATCTGGTTACAAAGGGTGATTTTCTCATGAAACCCCACCTCAAAGACTCACCAAACGGGGCCCCAAAGCTCGGATCCAGATTGGAGACTCTCAATGAGATGCCCCCACCCCCTTTCCCATCGTTACCCCTACCTGTCTGAAAAGCATCCCACTGATAATTAAATGCACCAGTTACAAAAGGGTGGCGAGGTTAATAGATAGAATACCGAGAAGCCAGCCAAGCACAACCGTCCGGTTCACACAGAGCAAGCCTGAACAAGATGCCTTTCTACTCATTTACCAAAAGTGCAGAGAGACTGGGCTGAGCTGGTAGAGGACCCTGGACGTTTGACTATTTACGTACCACTTTTAACCACTGGGACCCACGCTGCGGAACTGCCTCCCTGCACACACACTGCACCAGAGACAAATGTCTTTGGTGCTATAAAACCAAGGGCCACGGGGGAGGGATCAGAGACCAGCATGGGAGTCACAACACAGACACTTAGCGGCCCCCCCCACCAAACTACCCCCCAGCAACTCCCCGCCCCCTGCCACCAGATAGAAGCAGGACATTGCGGAACCCAGAGGCCTACTCCTCCTCCCCCAGAAAACCCAAGAATCATCACTTTCCATGTGCACCATTTAAAACATCTTCCTAAAGTTGATAACTAGGTTAGCTGTGTTTGGGTCTAACTTTTTTTTTTTTAATGTATTTAAAGACTGGAGCAGCTTGGCACCTCAGCTCGGCAGAGAGGGTAGAAATGTGTCTCTAGAAGTTTACCAAGGGGAATTCTCAGGAATATTTGCCTTTACAGATTACCATGCTAATTGTATGCATGTCCAGAGATTATGTATTCTTACACGGTAACTACTCTTGAACACTTGGCACTAGAACCAGGTTCTGGCCCTCCTACAATGGGCCAGCGGCTGCTCCAATTCTAGCCCAGGCCTCTGTATTCCCGTTTTCAGATCAGGACGTGAAGACTCTTTGTTGCCTTGGCTTCGTTTTTTCATGAATAACATTTTCCCTCCATGCTAAACTTTTCACATGCCTTCCATCCAAAGGTCCGTTACAACCGTTTGCGGTACAGATTTTAGGCAGCGTTCAGATGGCTGGCTTTCTGGGAGGCTGCGTGCTTTGTAAGGGGCTGCTGCCCCTCCTCCTCACCCACCCAACTTCCCTAAGTGCCTGCATGCCAAAAGCTCTACCAGTCTTGAGAAATGTTTGAAGTCCCTGTAGAATGATGGGTGTGGAATTGGTGGGTTGCAAACTCCTGTACGTACTGGAGATTTGAATAAGTTGCTAAGAAACAAGACAACAAGGAGAAGAACACACCGAGGCTACACCTGGAAGAGGAAAAAACTATGAGAAACCTAGTACCTTGCACAGGAGTCCACGTGGGGGGCAGCCACTCTGCAGACCCACAGCACCAAGTGAGCACAGCTCCATTTTCTCCCCAGCCAGGTTTTGCAATGCAGACATATCATTTCATCGCCTTAGTATGAGGGAGGTGTTTTAGGGCAAAGGGTGTTTTCCCCACAC
Organism: Capricornis sumatraensis; assembly: GCF_032405125.1. Taxonomy (NCBI): domain Eukaryota; kingdom Metazoa; phylum Chordata; class Mammalia; order Artiodactyla; family Bovidae; genus Capricornis; species Capricornis sumatraensis. The sequence goes on from NC_091083.1 coordinate 7,537,514, forward strand.
ACAGAAAGTCCCTTGCTATGAGCATGTACGCACGTGAGCTGTTTGTGTGTACACACGCTGATCACGTGGGTGGCACATTCTGACTGCAGAAAGGGGCCAGGTCCAATGAGAACCCCATCCCTCCACTGGCTACCCAGGGACCTGGAAAGTGAGAGTCATTCAGTCATGTCTGACTCTATGAGACCCCATGGACTATACAGTCCATGGAATTCTCTAGGCCAGAATACTAGAGTGGGTAGCCTTTCCCTTCACCAGGGGATCTTCCCGACCCAGGGATCGAACCCAGGTCTCCCGAATTGCAGGCAGATTCTTTACCAGGGAATTTACAAGTGAAGTCCCAGGGACCCGGAAGGACAGCATAAAAGGCAAAGGCATGTCGGTTGCAGTCTGTAACTAATCTTATAGCATCTGAATTACCCAGTGTCAATGGCATTTAAATAAGAGGCTGAGAGGTGAGGTGCCTGAACTACTTCTGACCAAGTTTCTCCAGATTCACTTCACTCTAAGGCCAGCAAAGCATCAGGAGAGTGAACTGGGGTTCCTAAAAAGCTTTTCAGGCTGGATAGTGGTAATTACACTAATGTATTTTTAATGAGCAGGCACTCCTGGGATTTAGTACTAATTTTGGAAAGTGCAACTTACCCATTTCAGTGATTTCTAAATGGTTATTCCCCAATCTTTTCCCATTGAGCCCAATTACCTTTGATAATGTATGGTCTTATCACTGGGTCCCCTGATTGGAGGATCATAAATCAGCCTCAGTGCTTCAAGTCAAGCCCCTTCCAGCAGCACTGCTAGGGTAATTAGAAGCCACGGAAGAAAACCACCACCAGGCTGGGGCAGTGAACCCAAGTGGGACATAATCAGATACTGTCTAGAGGGCAGACCCACACCACAGACCTTCTCACAAGGGCACTGTGGATTCTATTTCACATCTGACCGAATCATTTCCTCTTCTCCCATTGCAGACCATGAGCAGTTGTTTGATTTGGGTCATAATTCCAAACAAAAGACGTGAATTATACCACCTTCTAAAGTGACCTTCTTCTCTACACTCTGAACCACCTCTCTACCATTTTCAGCAAACCTGGGAGCACCTATGCAGATGGTAACTGTGGCTGCCTAAGGGTTAGAAGCTTTGAGGCCTGGAAGTTCAAGGTGTTTGTTTTAAAAAACCATATCCTCCTTGAATTCTGTACCCAATTCAGCTATCATCTATTCAAGATAGCCCCTTTAAATAGACACACTCATTAATATTTAACTGGCAAGCTGAAATGAAGCTGTGCAATCTACTTCGATATTTATCCAGCTACCTAAGTGCTTTCACTTCAGTTAACACTCATTCTTGCACGTTACAGACGTTAGGGTTTCTCCAGCCACACTGCAGCAAACAACATGGCACACCCCAAGTCCACACTCCCGTGGGAAGTCAGGCTTACACGGCACAGCAGCCCTTCTGGGGGTGATGGGGTGGGGACGTGTTTATGAGGGACACAGGCATTTGGCCCAGCTTCAAAAGAACCACACTCACACTGCAGCCCCAGCTGTCTTCCCCATTCGAGAAAAGCCAAGAGTCTATTTCATGGTTGGTGACCCGTGGGGCCTGGAAACCACAGAAGAGCACCAGCGAATCAATCGGCTCCCTGCCCTCATACACCACTTCCGCTCGTTCCCATCTAGGGCTCACTGCCAAATGTCAAAAGGAGACAGACACACCTTCTGGGTCAGCCTCCCCAGCCAGCCTGGGGAGCAAGCCTCCCCGTGCTCATCCCAGCTGGTTCTCTGACCCTGCTCCCCACGAGGAGCCTCAGCCAGCCCTGCAGCTTTCCCACATCCCTAATAGGATTCCTTTTATGGTCTTGTGAAAAGCGAGGGGCTCCACACGGATCCTGCCGGCGGTGGAGCCACCTGCGGGCCCCTTCCCCCTAACTCCAAACACACGGTCAAGGGCGAGGGCCGTCAGTCCTCACAGTAAACTTGGGTCCAGCCAGATTAAAACGTGGCCAACCTCTTTAGCTTAGAGTTCTCCCTAATAGGGGATTAACAAACAAGATAAACACTCTTTGTAAAACTGAAATCCCGCAACAGGCCCAGTCCTCCGTTCTCACAGAATCCCACAAACCACAGGGGTTTATAAGCCCCTTTTAATGGCACGTTTCTGATAACTGTCTTATCTCAGACAGGCAGAGGGCACTTTGTAGTGCCAGCTCCAGTCAGCGCGGGCCTCGAGAGCCGCAGGGGCTTCCCACACACTCCGAGGCCAGCTCCCTCCCTCCTCCCGCAGTCAGGATCCCAGCCCCATCCCGCGGTAGGAGGCGGCAGAGCGCGCCCCGTCCGAGCACGTGGCTAAGAGGACCCAGCGGGTTACCGAGAGCCCCCTCTCACCGCCCGCCCGCCCAGCGCAGGGCCGGCGAGCCCCAGTCCTGGCACAGAGTCACGCCTCCCGGGCGGCGGTAGTGGGCCAGAGGGCACACACACGTCCCTCTCCCCTTTCTGCTGCGACCGCGCTCGTCTCCTTCCTCCCATCTCGGGATTCTGCCGGAGCCCCGCAGCAGGGTCTGCAGGCGGGGCCCCGGCCTGGAGCGGCTCTGGAGCCGGGGGTCTGTGTATTTGCTCCCGCAGGGCCTGCCTCAGGCGGGCCGCCCGATCTAGGCTTCTGCGCGCCCCCCAAATGTTCACGGGGGCCGCGCGCCTGCCGGACGAGGGCGCACCCCCGCCCTTCCCGGGGAAGTTTGCAAACACAGCTGTTCCAGAGCCCGGGAACCGCTGGAAGTGAGGCCACCAGAGCTACGCCGCGCGGGGGCGAGGGCAGGAAGGGAACAGCAGGGGGCGGAGGCTCCCGGGTCCGCGGCGCGGGCGAGAGCCCGGCCAGCCCGCGGCGCCGGCCCCCCCGGGCCCTAACCCGGTCCGGAGCGCGCCCCCGCACGCACCGAAATCTCCCGGGGAGCAGCGGGAAGCGGGCTCCCCACACCCTCCAGGAAGGACACACCCGCCCTCCGGGCTGCTCACGGGAAACGGGAGGGTGCCAATTGGACGGCGTTCGGAGGCCAGAATTGTGCCCAGCCGCCCTCCACAGCGCATCAGGTTTAATTGGTTGAGCAAAGATCATCCATAATGACCCCTGGCTCGGGCGGTTACTCTGGGGCCTCCAAGTTGCAAGTTTCAACCGGCCCTCCCGGGAGCCTTGCCCGACAATACCCTCTCGAGCCCCACTTTCCACTTTTTTTTTTTTTTTTTTAATGCACGGAGCAAAAAGCGTCCAGGCTGGGGCCTGCCAAGATCTAGCACAGAGCCCCGGCTCCCTGACCACCACTATCCCCATCGACGTCCCGGGCCTGCGCCGAGTTTCCAGCCAAGGCCCTTTAAATCCCTCTCCTCTCGCAAGAGAAAGCAGAGCTCGGCCCGCGGGTCCGACCCCCGGCCCGGCCGCCACTCACCGGCCAGGCGAAACTGAAAGGCAGCACGATGCGGTTGCGTCCGTTGCCGCGACTGGCTTTGAGGTCGAAGGTGTTGCCCCCGATGACAGGCGTGGACCCCGAGCCGAAGCTGCACGGTCCCCCGGCCGTGACGCGCGACTGGTACTCCTTGAGGCACACTTTGAAGTACGTGTCACACTCGTCGCGGGAGCACTTGCGGTCCCCCGGGTTCCGGGAGCCGCCGCAGCAGTTCCCGTTCTGAAGCTCCCCGTTCACGTTCTCCATAGACAGGATCTCCAGCTCGAACTGCCCGGAGGCCCCGCACACCTGCCGGCGAGGGAAGGAGAGAGGTCAGCGCAGGGGAAAGTTGTTTTTTTCGAGGGTGGAAGCGGCTACTCCCTCCCCGCCCTCCCCGACGAGCCCTTGGCGCCAAGTGAAACTCATTTTGCAAAACTGGGTGCAAGGACTCAACGCGATTCCCGAGCTTAAGAGGCTCGAGTGTGGGAACAATCCGACACGACGGTCCCCTGGGAACAGGAGCGGCGCGAACGCACGTTCTGCCTAGCCTGGAGGGTACATTTGGGAGCCCGGGGGTCCCCCTGGTCCAGGAGCAGCCTACCGGGCGTAGGGGCCCAGGCAGGAGCCGGAGCCCCGGCGCTCCGAAGCCCGCTCCAGACGCTCAACCGCAGGAGTCCAGGAGAGCCGCGAGGGGAAGGAGACGGCGGGCCGGGGAGGGAGGCCCGGCGGGCTCCTACCTTGGCTCGCAGGGCGCAGAGCAGGGCGAGCAGGAGGCTCAGGGGGCGCCCGGGCCGGCCGCGCGTCCGTGGGGACCGCATCGCTGCGCTGCGCGCCGCGGGCACTCGGGACGCCGCCGCCGCTGCTGCTCGTGCTGGTGCTGCCGCCGGTGCTGCCGTCGCCGCTGCCCCTGCGGCCGCGGCGTCCCGGCTCTAATATACTCCGCCGATTGGAGCATGCACGACTGGAAAACAACACCACTTTTCAAAAGCCCTTTCAAGAGCGGCCCGTTCCAGAAGGCAAAGAGCCCGGCCTCCTTTTATTATTCTGACGGCTTCTTTGAGGCGCTCCCCCTCCTCTTCCACCTCCTGGCTTTCTTTCCTTCTCTCGAGCTCCTCTTCTTTTATTATTATGATTATGCGCAGCCTTTTATTCCCTTTCGGATCAGCTGCTTGAAGAGGAGGGAGGGAGGGGAGGAAGAAAAAAAAAAAAGCCAGAGCCCAGCTCGCGGACCAGCCGCAGGTAGCACAATGACGCGTGCCCGCCCGCCCGGCTCTCGGAGAGGGACTCAGGGAGCCGGTCTGGGAGCCGCGGCCCGGGCTGGCCACCTCTACCCAGCGCGCCGGGCCGGCGCATGCGCCCGTTCATATTCATGAGGGGCGTGTCCACCAGCGCCACGCCCCCGGCGCTGGGGGGAACGGGGAAGGGCCCGGGGGCTCCGCGACGCGCGGGGCGGCGCGGGTGCTTGGGGCCGGTGGAGACCCCCCGCCTGCGGGCGTTCGGGCCTGGCGGGAGCGGGCGGAGCGCGAGGGGACGTGAAGGCTCTGTTGCTCGGGGGCGCGCGGGCCCCGCGCAGACCGCCCCCTCGGGCGCTCTGGGCAGTGAGCCGCGGGCTGCACGTCGGGGTGTAGGCGCCGCGGCGCTGCGGAGCGGTCGGAGCGGGGCGGCTTCCGCCTTCCGAGCCGCCTGCGTCAGCTGCGGCTTCGCCCCAGGCGCCGGGCCCGCTCCCCGAGAGCGAGCGAGCGCGTCGCCCGGAGCGCGCGGCTGGCGGCGGCGGGGCTGGCGCGCGGGCCGCCGGCTGCTCGCCCCGCGGAGGCGACCTGGGCCGGCGCTGCTGGGAACTTGGGAAAACTTTCCCGGAGCCGGGCTGGCCGCAGAGGCGAGGGGAAGCCTCGGCCGCGCCCCGCTGCCGCCCAAATCCGAGTCTGCGGAGCCCGGGAGGGCCCCCGGCTTCCTTCTCCAACCGCGCCGAGGCGGAGGCGGGGAGGTCGGCGGGGTAGGGGGGCGAGGACCCCGCGCAGGCTCGGCGAGCGGCCTGCGGCGAGGCCGGAGCCCTGGGGCTCGCGCCTACCCGCCCCGCCGCCCGGGACGCAGTGCCGGGATTGCACCTGTAGGCGGCCTCGGAGCCGCTCTGGGTGGCCCGAGCCCAGCCTGGGAGAGACTGTCTCCCCGCCGTCGCCCAGCAGCACAACTGGGCTTCTCTGGGGTACCAGTGGAAACAGCGATACTCGAGGTCACAACCAAGGTCAAAGGAAACCTGCCCAACGCCTCTACCAGCCCCTTTCTGGGGGGACCTGCTGCTGTGTTGGAGGGGATCTCTTTAGGGAAAAGATCGATTTCCCCTGAAAGGTGCACCAAGTTTTGACCCCTATGTGGGGTACGTTTTACGGGAAAGCGTGACTATTTAGGAGCCAGATCGTGGCTCAAACCCTCAGAAGCTGTTGGCCACGATGGGCTGCAAGGGTCAAGGGAAAAAATTTTCCAAGCTCCTGTGTTAAAAGAGAATAAAAGGATAGCTAATTGTGGTTATTTGTGGGTGGGTCGATACGGACAGTATTTTCACTACTTGCTCTCATCAGGCTAGAAAATAAAACAAGGCAGCTAACTGACCTCTTTACACTGGTTCAGAATCACCAAGAACGGTTTAGGAATACTGGCATTTTAACAGCCTGCGAGAGACAGCTTTTTAATGGTATTATGTCCCATCTTGATGGTCATTGGTGAGAGAACCAGTCCATATTTTGGAAAGGACATTTCCAAGAGCAGAATCATAAGCAGTAGCACCCAGGGTGTTTTGTCTTAATGTACCCCAGTCTCAGCTCCCCCCCAGTTATCCTAAATACAAGACATCCAGCTTTCATAGGTAATCACATCTAGACTTTTCTCACCAACATTTCCATACAAACCAATCTCTCCCACCTCCTATCTGCCCCCTTCTCACCTCTGCCCCCAAATTTTCCATAATTGAAGTGCTAAGTAATGGTTTAAAAGCAAAAGGTTGGTATTGGGGGAAAAATTCACAAAGGCTAGTAAGGTCTTAAAATGCTCATTCCTTGGTGTTCCCCATGTCTGAACCTGTTTTGTTTCTGTGCCCGTTACCTGTTCCGCACACCCCTCAGGAAGGAGTCAAGCCGTTCACTGAAGAGTTTAGATCCAGCCACCCGACTTAACTCGAGAGGACTGCCTGAGATGCCAGATGCCTTCAGGTGGGAATATGATGTTCACGTAAGCTGAGGTCAGCTCCAGGCCACAGGTGAATTTAGCCCCTTGAATAATAAGAACATCGATTTCTGAGGGATAGAAACTGTTTGATTAACCCTACCCAAAATGAGTGATTAAACTGAACTGAAATGTCAAATCACGAATAAACATGAAATTCTCAGGTGAAGAGTATGGTGCCCCTCACCCTTCCTGAGCTTGGGAACCCACTTTTAGAGAAGACAGCTGTGGGCTCGAGGGGATTCTTTGGAAAATTTTCAGTTGAGCCTCTTGCAGCTACTTGGTACTCCCCCAAAAAGCCAGTCACGTTTTCCACAACCAACATCAAGGAGACGCTCTGCCCTCTACTTCCTCCCAGCCGGTTCTCAGCCTCCCTCCCTGGAGAATGGGGAACTACTGCAGAAAAAACTCCAATATGCAAACTCGCCCTTGGCCAGAAGTCCTCAGCTTTTTTGACAGGAGGGACTGGTTTTGTAGAAGACAGTGTTTCCAGGGACCAGAGATGGGGAGGGATGGTTTCGGGATGATTCGAGCGCATTACATTGGTTGTGTGTTTTACTTCTTTATTACATCAGCTCCACTTCAGATCGCCAGGCGTTAGATCCCAGGGGCTGGAGATCCCTGCCCTTGGCCACTTGCATCCTGACTTTGGGTGTAGCCTATAGTAAGTGACCATTACAGAAAAATGTTCCTGTGAATACCATCACACCTGTAAGAAGGGGAGAGGCTGGTGGCCAGTTCCTGTCTAGCTAGTCTTGTGCGCAGATCATAACTGTCTTTGAGTATATTTTATTTTAATTTTAAAAAGATGATGCATTGTTTTTCTACCAAACTTCTCTACCTTTGCTGAATCATCGACAAACAGTAATACTGAACCCCCTCCCCCCAACACACACACAACAAAGGCTTACTTAAAGACATTCAAGCTATAATAACTATTTAAATACATTTAGTTGGCTTAAGTCCTTGGTTAATTGACACTGTGATGAAAATCAGCAAGTCAATATTTATTGAGAACTTCATGACATGCAAACAACATGGGTGATCTCAGAAATATGAAGCTGAGTGAAAGAAGCCAGACACAAAAGACTGCATCCTATCCAAATCCATTTCTATGACGTTCTAGAACAGACAAGACTAATCTATGGTCAAAAAAAAAATTGAAAGAGTGGGGAGATAGGAAGGTGGAGAGGAGCTGGGAATGGCCTGAGGCCTCTTTTGAGGGATGGAGAGAGGGATAAGGATCTGTCTCTTGATAAGGCTTTGGATTACACAAGTGTACACACTTGTCAGAATTCTATTAAATAGTACACTTAAGATTGGGGCATTTCATTGCGTGTTCAAAAACAAAAATTAGTAATACTCAAATTGAGTTAGTTACATGAGTGCTGAAGTATTCAGAGGAAGAGAAATGGTATTCGCAACTTGAAAATGCATAAAAAATTAGAGGGACTGATGGGTGAAGAAGGCTGGATCACTTGATAAGTGCAAGAACAAAATATTAAAGTGTTAGTGATAGGATCTAGGTGGTGGGCACACTGGTGTTCATGTAAAATTCTTTCACACTTTTCTGTGTTGAAAATTTTTCACTATAAAATGTTGAGGAAAATAGCTACTGATGTCTCAGGTATTGTTTAGGTGCCAGTAATACAGTGGATAACACAGAATAATGGGCTGAATAAACTAGAGGGCATGCTTGTAAGGGATGATGATAGTTCTTTTTTCCTTTTTGTAGTTCAAACGTTGTTGTTGTTGCTTATCAACCAGATGATGAGTTTAGATTGTGGTAGTGAACACACGGGGCTTCCCAGGTGGCTGTGGTAAACAATCCGCCTGCCAGTGCAGGAGACGTGGCTGCTGTCTCTGGGTCGGGAAGATCTCCTGGAGAAGGAAGTGGCAACCTACTCCAGTATTCTTGCCTGGAGAATCCCGTGGACAGAGGAGGCTGGCGGGCTACAGAATCGGACACGACTGAGCACACACACAGAGAGCACAAGGAAGGCAGTTTCGTTCCCCCACCCTTTTTCTCCTAATCCTTTCTCGCCAATAAGTAAGAGTGAGAGTGTCCGACTCTTTGCCGTCACATGGACTGTAGCCCACCAGGCTTCTCTGTCCATGGGATTTTCCAGGCAAGAGTACCGGAGTGGGTTGCCATTTCCTTCTCCAAGGGATCTTCCCAACCCAGGGATTGAACCCAGGTCTCCTGCATGGCAGGCAGATGCTTTACCCTCTGAGCCACCAGAGAAGCCCAATAAGTAAGAGAAACAGGTCCAAATACAAACAAAGGACAGGTGAAATATCTTTCAGTATCTTCCTTTTTCTTTGAGGATGAAGTTTGTGCAAGTTCACGAGCCCCCTTCCACGGAAAAGTAGTTGTGATATGTTTATGTCCCTTTTCAGCAGGAGCAAAGAACACATCCGTGTCCTCCAAGCTCTCTACCATATGACCGTCTCAGAATATGTAAGCTTTTGTAAACTCTGTGTAGCCAGCTCCCCAGAGAAGCACATTGTCTGATTACATAGCCACCTCCGTGGATTATTCTTATTCTTCCACATCACAAGGAGTCCTGGACCAGAAAAAAAAAAAACACCACCTATGGGCAATAAATTAGACATTAACAAATCAGGATAAAGTTATACCTCCCACCACCATCATAACCAGACCGCAATTTATACACCCAAGCACAAACTGAGTAGATCTAACCATTTTTAACCCCCAAAGCTTCATTTTACATACACAAGAGATCTGAATTCATTTTCTTGAAAACTAGAACGATGAATTTCTTGAATTGTCAACAGTAGTTTTGTATGAGCTTTGCTTTAAACATTGTTTTGGTTTTGCCTTGAGCTCAGGTATTTATAATTTTTCCTGTCTTGCCCCAACCCTGTTTCACATTCATTATCTGGAAATCTATCAGGCCAAATAGTTACATGTCCATGTCCTCCTTAACAAGCCAACCACAGAAAGTCGGAAAAACCCCAAGATAGAGAATTTGGGAACCCTGGGACTAATTTCCTCATTTCACTCTTTGAATTAAAACCAAAAGTTTTTTAAATGACCTTTCATAAATTTATATCTGCCTGCCTGCAATGCAGGAGAGCCAGGTTTGATCCCTGGGTCAGGAAGATCCCCTGGAGAAGGAAATGGCAACACACTCCAGTGTTCTTACCTGGAGAATCCCATGGACTGAGAAGCCTGGCAGGCTATGGGCCATGTGGTCGCAAAGAGTCGGACACGACTTAGTGACTAAACCACCATGGTTTCATCATTTAATGGGGCAGGGAGAGTACTTATAAAATGTCCTGTTTTTTATTTTTTATAGTGGAGAGTCTTCTTTGAAAATCTTATGTGTAAATTGCTGTAAAATTGGCATTCTCAAAACCGTAAATGATTCACCCACCTTCCTTTTTCTGGTGCTAACGTATTGAGTTTTCTGTTCTGTGAATGACACCTGAATGACTTGACCCATGGATGTTCTGGGATAATATTTTTGAAACTAAATTACCATTTGTACAGTTGACTGATCTGAATGAAACTACCAATTTTCTATAATTTGAAAGTGTGACTGAACTCTTATAAATCTTTTCATCTCCTAAAAGGCTCTGAAAATTACACTTCCAAAAGCAGGTGAAGTGAAGTGAGTGAAAGGCACTCAGTCGTGTCCGACTCTTTGCTACCCCATGGATGATACAGTCCATGGAATTCGCCAGGCCAGAACACTGGAGTGGGTAGCCTTTCCCTTCGCCAGGGGATCTTCCCAACCCAGGGATTGAACCCAGATCTCCCTCATTGCAGGCGGATTCTTTACCAGCTGAGCCACAAGGGAGGCCCTAAAGCAGGTAGCATTTGGAAAATGTTAATGCCACAATACAATTCACTTTTCAGCACTTTTTCATCTTGTTTGCGCTCAACTTTCTAAACCTGCGCAAACCCAAATCTGCCTCCAGAACTCAAAAAAAAAAAAAAAAAAAAAACAAAGTGGTTGTTGGAACTAGAGAAAAGGAGAGCTAAATATATCCAGTTATCTGAGAAAGTTTCAAAACATGCATAAATGTGAGAGTCAAAGAAAGGTAGTTACACCTACCAATGGCACGAAAGCCACAGGGCTTCGAATCCCAGTATTTCACGTTTGGGTTAATGGTTCTCAATAAATAACAAGTTTGTGTCTGTGTTTGACATTTTTGTTCTCAAGCCAGTGATTACTGATGGCTTTCTCTCAGAAGTTATTAAGGACATAAAATGTGGATGATTGCAATGCTTAAGGTTATTTTTTCATTTGGAAGGTAAATAGCAGTTTTTATTATTGTTTTGATGCCAAGAGCACTCAAGGATGGCTAAAGAAACACTAGCTTGAGCACAGAAATATTGGCACAAGGAGTACCTGTAAGTTTCAGATCTGTAGTTACAGGTCGTAACAGGTTACTGATACACAGATTTTCACAGACATCATTCAGAAATAATTTAGGAACACATCAAAGATTCTTTTTTGGAAATTAAGGCATAGAAAACTTTGATTATAAAGAAAGTTTCAATTCTAAAAGATGGGATGACCCAGAGAGAAGGTATGGGGAGGGAGGCGGGAAGGGGGTTCAGGATTGGAAACACGTGTACACCCGTGGTGGATTCATGTTGATGTATGGCAAAACCAATACCGTATTGTAAAATAAAGTAAATAAATAAAAGATTTCAGTGAACTGGTAATTTTTTTCAAAGGCAGGTAAACACTAGAGAAGCCAATTACATTATTTTAGGATAATTTGGCAATAATTCATGTGAGGAGGAGGTGGGGGTTTTAATAGACCACACCTGTGACATGCCTTAATTGTGTAATCAGGCTACTAAGAAGGGGGGTAGGGCCACAATATGAGGTTGAATTACTAGAAACGCCGGGGGTTAGCAATCATGGAAAAATAATCCCAGCATACTCTGCACTAGCCTTAACACAACTGAAGGGTTCTCACCAGCTCTCAGCATTATTTTTTAACAGTTGTGGTAAAATACACATAAGATAAAATTTGCCAACCTAACCATTTTTAAGTGTACAGTTCAAAAGTGTTAATTAAATCCACATTGTTGTGAAAACAATCTTCAGAACATTTTCATCTTCTGAAACTCTGTACTCATTAGACAGTTCTCCATTTCTCCTCTCTCTCGACCCCTGTCAATCACCATTCTACTTTTGGCCCACAGATGTGACTAGGTACCTCACATAAGTGGAGTTATACAACATTTGTCTTTTTGTGGCTGTCTTATTTCATTTAGCTAATGTCCCCAAAGTTCATCCATGTTGTTGCATACGTCAGAATTTCCTTCCTCGTAAGGCTGAATAATAACCCACTCGTATGCATAGGCTACATTTTGTTTATCCATTCTTCCGTTGATGGACACTGGGCTGTTGTGAATAATGCTGCTACGAACATGGGTCTACAAATATCTCTTCAGGATCCTGTTTTCAGTTCTGTTGGGTATATGCTGGGCACCGTTTTAAGAGGCATATCGACCGACTGGGTCATGCTCAGGAGGTGTTGAAAGGTCAAAAACTGGAGACCTTTAAGGAAAGCGTTTGAAGGACTTAGAAGGGTCTTGTTGGGAGAAGAGGGAAGAGGAGGCTTAGCAGCTGTCTGCGATATTGGAAAGGCTGCCTTGAGTTGGGGGAACAGACTTGGGATGCTGTAAGTGGCAGACTCAGCTTAACAGGTGGAGGTTATAAGGAAGTTGATTTTGATTCAGCAGAAAGACAGACTGTTTCCATAAAAGCTATTCCTCAATGTAACAGGCTGCCTTGGAGGTAGTGAGTCCCTACTCCTGAAGGTAATCAAACAGGCTGCTGGGACCACTTGTCAGCAGCAGGAGAGAGGGAGGTTCCTCATCCTGGGTGGGATGTTGAACTCGGTGGTTTCCTAGGAACCTCATCTCTATGAGGCAATGGCGAAGTAAATGGGTAGGGTGGGAATTCAGATCTCTACCCACAGAGATAATCTAGGAGCTATTTTTAGACAAACATGCTGCTGCCCCCATTGACGGGATCAGCAGAGCCTGGTGTGCGTGGGTGAGAATGGCATGGACTCATCCGCTTTCCTGAGCTGACTTGTTGAAACTGTCACACTCATGCTCACCTAATGGCTGCAGCAAATAAACCAAGTATAAATGTCGCAGAGTTGGCCATCTTAGCCCTGGCCTATTACCTTCATCTCTCCCTTGCTCCTCTGCATACCGTCAGGTCAGCAGCATTGGCTCCCCCTGGAAGCTGGAGAGAAAGGCAAAATCTCTGGCCCTCTCCCCGGACCATCCGATCGGAATCTGCAATTTCACAAGATCCCCAGGTGATTCATAGGCACGCTAAGGTCTCATCCACACTGAAGACAGAAACAGTCTATGCATTAGGTAAGCAGAAGTTATCAGAGGTTCTTTCCACTGACTGTTGCCCATATTGTGTCACTGGGTTGGTTACTCAAATCTTCATTTTGGGGGTCCCATCATGAGCTCTGTGTCATAATGGGAATTTCTTGCATTTATTTTCCCAACTATATATTTATACACCAGCCTAGTCTTTAAAAAAAAAATTTCAAGTGACTTTCAGGTAAAATATATGAACAAATAAATATCAGGACCAGGGAAAATGGAGCTTGAAGGTAGATCTTAACCAGGGAGGAAAAATAGTAAGTGAAGACAGGTCAAGCACAACTAGCTGACTGGAGAATTGGATGATGAGCTTGCCAGTGGCCAAAGTGATCAAGAAAACAGTCAGCTGCAAGAGTATCTGCAGAGCGCCAACAAGCTGGTCCCTCAGCTGGAGCAAAGCTTTCCCTGGTATTTTGTGATGCAAGATACCCACTTTATGAAGGTGCATGATTATGAAAATATAGAGGGGCTTGGGTCTTATATTTATGTAACTCTGTTTCTCAGAATGAAGCACCTGGAGTTGAGGCCTGACACCAAGCACTGCTCTGAGAAAGTGGTGCGGGGGTGGACAGGAGAGGAAGATAAGTTGGTCCCAAGGGTACGTCTTTCTGAGAGTTATGCTTAATCCAAAGATGATCCCCAACTGTCTAGGGGGGTGGCTTTTTTTGTTTCTTGTTTTTTTTAATACTGCTCAGCAACTATTACTGAATCACTGAATAAATTCTCATGTGTGGGAAATGATTACAGATTAAAATCCTAGCAATTTAATTGTTCTTGTTCAAAAAACGTTTCACAAATTGACCTGCCCAAAGATTGACCCAGTGGAAGTTCTAACAATACAGTCTGAGATCTCTGATCTTCTAGTTTACATGGTTGTAATTACCTAGGTCAGTAACAGAGTGAATTTCTTTCTTTTTTTTCAATTGAGTTTTCCTCTTGTGTAAACTTATTGATTTTGATGAACTCAGTAAACTTTTTCTGGGGAGTAAAACTAATGAGATATAAGTACCTTAATTGTGAGAGAGGGTACTTATAAAAAGCTTTTTAAGATAAGTACTGAAATAAGCCATTTAACTTTCTCAAAAACGTGAGTTTTATGAGAAAAAAATGGTATTTTGGCTAATCTTCAATCAAAAGATACTAGACTTCATTTTTTTTTAATCTTGATTTTTTCCAGACCTCCACTCCACAGATAATAGTAATAAGGTTATAAGCTTAGAGCCAGGGAGTTTAAATTTACTTCTCAAGCTTTCTTCATCTAGCCTTTCCTGCTTTCAAAATTGCATTAATACTTTACCTGGCACAAACCCAACATTATATATTATGTCCAGTTCTGTTTTATTTTAATCCTCTTCATTTTAGCTCATGGTTAAAGCAGCTCTCTTGTGGTAGCAACATGAGAATAAACTGGACATCAAAATTATATGAATAACACCTAGCATAAGGTCGTCATATAAACAGTACAGTATATTCTTAAGCAAACATTTGATACATATTCATTAAAATACTCTATGTAGACCCATCATAAAGGCATTGCATAAGAAAAGTACTCAATTAGCTCTAAGATAATTTTTTTTTAATTACAAATTAATCTATGACTGGTGAATTCCAGAAAATCGCCCCGACAGTTTGCCACCACCCCCTGCCCCAGCCCCATGTCTGTACTAGCCTCATGACTTGCTGTGGCCACAAATCAGTGCAGAAGGGGTGGGGCACCAGCTCAGGGCACAGGCCCAGAGAACTTGCTTCCCTTTCGCTTCAAGACTCTGCCATGAGGACTTCCCTGCTGGTCCAGTGGCTGACTCTGCACTCCCAATACAGGGGCCCAGGTTCGATCCCTGGTCATGGAACTAGATCCCACCTGCCGCAACGAAGGATCCTGTGTGCTGCAACCAAGATCAAGGCTCCCACGTGCCACAACTAAGATGAGGTACAGCCAAACAGATAAATAAATATGTTTTAAAAACATAACAACTCTGCAACAGTCATGGGGTAAGCTGCGCTAACTGGCAAGAGGGTGAGAGATTGTGAGCAGGAGAACTGAGTGACCCCAGACCAGATTTTTCTTGACCAGTCTCATCTGACCCACCAGTTGACTCCAGACAAACCAAGAAGCCCAGCCTCCCAGGTGACTCACAGACTTGTGAGAAATAACTGTTCTGTTTTAAGTCAATAGATTTGGAGCTGGTTTGTTATACAGCACTATTGTAGCAGCAGATAACAGTATGGTCTCCATGGGTGAAATTTTTGAAACGTTTTCATTCAGTTTATTTAAAGGAAACTCCCCAAACAGACCACTCACTTCTTACATCCAACACACCCATCCTCTTGCAACTGCCAAATCCGTTCTCTATATCTAACAGCTTTTAAAAGTTGCCCCATATAAGAGAGGTCATATGGTATGTCTTTGACTTATTTTATGTAATACCCTCGACGTCCACCCATATTGCTGCGCATGGTAAGATTTCTTCTTTTTATGGCTGAATAATATTCCAGTATACATAAATATCATAATTTCTTTAGCCTTCCATCAACCCATGGCATGTAGGTTGTTTTCTTATCTTAGCTGTTGTTAAGCAATGCTGCTATGATCCTGGGGTGGGGGGAGTGAAAATGTCTTTTTAAATTATTGTTCCTGTTTTCTTTGGATAAATACCCAGAAGTGGAATTGCTTGGTCATATGGTTTCATTCCAATCCCAAAGAAAGGCAATGCCAAAGAATGATCAAACTGTCACACAATTATATTCATTTCACATGCTAGCAAGGTAATACTCAAAATCCTTCAAGCCAGGCTTCAACATTACATGAACTGAGAACATACAGACATAAAAGCTGGGTTTAGAAAAGGCAGAGGAACCAGAGATCAAATTGCCAACATCCCTTGGATCATAGAAAAAGCGAGGGAATTCCAGGAAAGCATCTACTTCTGCTTCATTGACTATGCTAAACCTTTGACTGTGTGGATCACAACAAGCTGGGAAAATTCTTAAAGAGATGGGAATACCAGACCACCTGACCTGCCTCCTGAGAAATCTGATGCAGGTCAAGAAGCACCAGTTAGAACCAGATATGGGACAACAGACTGGTCCCAAATTGGAAAAGGAGTATGTCAAGGCTGTATATTGTCATCCTGCTTATTTAACTTATATGCAGAGTACATCATGAGAAACGCTGGGCTGAATGAAGCACAAGCTGGAATCAAGATTTCCGGGAGAAATATTAATAACCTCAGATATGAAGATGACACCACCCTTATGGCAGAAAGTGAAGAGGAACTAAAGAGCCTCTTGATGAAAGTGAAAGAGGAGAGTGAAAAAGCTGGCTTAAAACTCAACATTCAGAAAACGAAGATCATGGCATCTGGTCCCATCACTTCATGGCAAATAGACAGGGAAAAGCGGAAGCAGTGACAGACTTTATTTCCTTGGGCTCTAGAATCACTGTGGATGGTGACTGCAGCCATGAAATTAAAAGATGATTGATCTTTGGAAGAAAAGATTTGACAAACTTAGTGTATTAAAAAGCAGAGACAGCACTTTGCCAACAAAGGTCCATATAGTCAAAGCTATGTTTTTTTTTTTTCATAGTCAGAAATGGATGTGAGAGCTGGACCATAAAGAAGACTGAGTGCCAAAGAACTGATGCTTTCAAATTGTGGTGCTGGAGAAGACTCTTGAGAGTCCCTTGGACTGCAAGAAGATCAAACCAGTCAATCCTAAAGAAAATCATCACCAAATATTCATTGGAAGGACTGATGCTGAAGCTGAAGCTCCAATATTTTGGCCACCTGATGTGAAGAGCTGACTCATTGGAAAAGACCCTGATGCTGGGAAAGATTGAAGCCAGGAGGAGAAGGGGGTGACAGAGGATGAGATAGTTGGCTGGCATCATCAATTCAATGGACAGGAGTTGAGCAAACTCTGGGAGATAGTGAAGGATAGGAAGCCTGGTGTGCTGCAGTCCATGGGGTCACAAAGAGTTGGACATGAGTTAGCGACTGAACAACAACAATGGGCGTTGTATTTTTAGTTTTTTGAGGAGCCTCCATACTGTTCTCCATAGTGGCTGCACCAATTTACATTCCCACCAACATCACACAATTGTTCCTTTTTCCACATCCTTGCTGACTCTTGTTATTTCTTTTTGATGTCTCTTTGATGAATAGTCATTCTGGCAAGTGTGAGTTGATATCTCTTTGTGACTTTGATTTGCATTTCCCTGATGATTAGTGATGTTGAGCACCTTTTTGTGTACCTGTTGGCCATCTGTACGTCTTCTATAGAAAAATGTTTATTCAGAGCTTCAGACCATTTTTTAATTGGATTTTTTTTTTTTTTTGGTGATTGAGTTCTTTTGGATATTAGCCTATTATGAAATACGTGATTTGCAATTATTTTCTCCCGTTCAGTTGATTGCCCTTTCATTTTGTTGATTGTTTGCTTTCTTGGGCAGAAGCGTTTTAGTTTGATGTGGTCTTGTTTATTTTTGCTTTTGTTGCCATGGGTGAAATTTTAAAGAAAACAGAACCACAAAAATTACTTGTAAGCATACAATGAGTAGTAATTGCCACTAGTAAACTTCTGTGATTATCTGGATCGTGAAGATGTCTTTTTTTGTACAGTTCTTCTGTGTATTCTTGCCACCTCTTCTTAATATCTTCTGCTTCAGTTAGGTCCACACCATTTCTGTCCTTTATTGAGTCCATCTTTGCATGAAATGTTCCCTTGGTATCTCTGATTTTCTTGAAGAGATCTCTAGTCTTTCCCATTCTGTTGTTTTCCTGTTTCTTTGCATTGATTGCTGAGGAAGCCTTTCTTATCTCTTCTTGCTGTTCTTTGGAACTTTGCATTCAGATGCTTATATCTTTCCTTTTCTCCTTTGCTTTTCACTTCTCTTCTTTTCACAGCTACTTGTAAGTCCTCCCTAGACAGCCGTTTTGCTTTTTTGCATTTCTTTTCCATGGGGATGGTCTTGATCCCTGTCTCCTGTACAATGTCACGAACCCCAGTCCATAGTTCGTCAGGCACTCTTATCTATCAGATCTAGTCCCTTAAATCCATTTCTCACTTCCACTGTATAATCATAAGGGATTTGATTTAGGTCATATCTGAATGGTCTAGTGGTTTTCCCTACTTTCTTCAATTTACATCTGAATTTGGCAATAATGAGTTCATGATCTGAGCCATAGTCAGCTCCTGGTCTTGTTTTTGTTGACTGTATAGAGCTTCTCCATCTTTGGCTGCAAAGAATATAATCAATCTGATTTCGGTGTTGACCATCTGGTGATGTCCATGTGTAGAGTCTTCTCTTATGTTGTTGGAAGAGGCTGTTTGCTGTGACGATGGTGTGATCACTCACCTAGAGCCAGATATCCTGGAATGTGAAGTCAAGTGGGCCTTAGAAAGCATCACTACAAACAAAGCTAGTGGAGGTGATCGAATTCCAGTTGAGCTATTTCAAATCCTAAAAGATGATGCTGTGAAAGTGCTGCACTCAATATGCCAACAAATTTGGAAAACTCGGCAGTATCCACAGGACTGGAAAAGGTCAGTTTTCATTCCAATGCCAAAGAATGCTCAAACTACCGCACAATTGTACTCATCTCACACTCTAGTAAAGTAATGCTCAAAATTCTCCAAGCCAGGCTTCAGCAGTATGTGAACCATGAAATTCCAGATGTTCAAGCTGATTTTAGAAAAGGCAGAGAGACAGAGATCAAATTGCCAACATCCGCTGGATCATGGAAGAAGCAAGAGAGTTCCAGAAAAACATCTATTTCTGCTTTATTGACTATGCCAAAACCTTTGACTGTGTGGATCACAGTAAACTGTGGAAATTCTGAAAGAGATGGGAATACCAGACCACCTGACCTGCCTCTTGAGAAATCTGTATGCAGGTCAGGAAGCAACAGTTAGAACTGGACATGGAACAACAGACTGGTTCCAAATAGGAAAAGGAGTACGTCAAGGCTGTATATCGTCACCCTGCTTATTTAACTTATATGCAGAGTACCTCATGAGAAACGCTGGGCTGGAAGAAGCACAAGCTGGAATCAAGATTGCCAGGAGAAATATCAGTAACCTCAGATATGCAGATGACACCACCCTTATGGCAGAAAGTGAAGAGGAACTAAAAAGGCTCTTGATGAAAGTGAAAGTGGAGAGTGAAAAAGTTGGCTTAAAGTTGGCTCAGCATTCAGAAAACAAAGATCATGGCATCTGGTCCCATCACTTCATGGGAAATAGATGGGGAAACAGTGGAAACAGTGTCAGACTTTCTTTTCTTGGGCTCCAAAATCACTGCAGATGGTGACTGCAGCCATGAAATTAAAAGACACTTACTCCTTGGAAGAAAAGTTATGACCAACCTCGATAGCATATTGAAAAGCAGAGACATTACTTTTCAAACAAAGGTCTGTCTAGTCAAGGCTATGGTTTTTCCAGTGGTAATGTATGGATGTGAGAGTTGGACTGTGAAGAAAGCTGAGCGCCTAAGAATTGATGCTTTTGAACTGTGGTGTTGGAGAAGACTCTTGAGAGTCCCTTGGACTGCAAGGAGATCCAACCAGTCCATTCTGAAGGAGATCAGCCCTGGGATTTCTTTGGAGGGAATGATGCTGAAGCTGAAACTCCAATACTTTGGCCACCTCATGCGAAGAGTTGACTCATTGGAAAAGACTCTGATGCTGGGAGGGACTGGCGGCAGGAGGAGAAGGGGAGGACAGAGGATGAGATGGCTGGATGGCATCACTGACTCGATGGACGTGAGTCTGAGTGAACTCCGGGAGTTGGTGATAGACAGGGAGGCCTGGCGTGCTGCGATTCATGGGGTCGCAAAGAGTCAGCCACGACTGAGCAACTGAACTGAACTGAAACTTCTGTGAGTTAAGCATAGCCTGGGGTAACCAACCTTAACTCAATGGCCTCCACTTCAGAAAGGGAGCTGAAATGTGAGCTCAGGTGGCAGTTTTATACAAATAACCTTGAGTCTGCTCAAATTATCTTAAAAATATGTCATTTGCAGGATTCTCTTAAAAAGTCAAGATAGAGGCTCTTGTAAGCATCCTTTGCTTAGCCTAGTCACCGATTTGAACTATGTCCTTCATTCCTTCTTTAATAAATATCAACTGTAACCCACAGCATAGAGTATTCTGGCAGCTAATAGACTAATTTCTGTTCCAAAGAGGGGTAAGATGTTATATTTTCCAATAGTCAGTTTGGATGAGCTCCCAAAACTGTATATGCCAGTTGTACTTGTTATTGTAATTACATCATTTAATTCACTATTACGTAAACCGATGAAATGAGTGCTAGAGGAAAGATGTTGCTCCTGTGCAAATTAAATTGAATATAGCTTGATGAGAATAAGTGTGAATTGCTAAAAATAAACTCTTAATGAGTGAATATGAGCAACACAACTTTAAAAGGGAGTGGGAATCCTCAAACATCTTGTGAAAAGGGAGATCCTTATTATCGGTCTGGGGCAAGCCTGGGAGTGTGCATTTCTCATGAGCTCCCAGGTAAGGCCAATGGAGCTGGTCCCAGAATGCACTTGGAGGAGTGATGCTCTCAAGGCCATTAGCACTGGTGCAGAGGCCAGGATGTCCCTTGGCAGGAAGCAGAGGTCCCCAAACAGTCCTTCAATCATGTTATCCAAACAGTATAATTTGCCTTTCATTTTGTCAATGAAGAATTTGAAGAGGGAACAAATAGGGAAGCTGTATTAAAAGGATGAGTGCAAGGAAGGATGCCAAGGCCATGCATTCTTCGTGAGAGAAAGGAGGAAGCCCCAAGGGGAAGGAGTTGGGACCATCCGAGGAAGAAAACCCACCGCTTGTGTCTGAATGTGATCTTTTCTGGGAAGCAAATGGAATATAGTCACTTGGTCACCAACTGCAGGAACATGTGATGGGATCTAGAACACTCACTGGTTACCACCATCGGGAAGAGGGAGGGTGTGGTTATGGTGGAAGCTGCGCTAGGGCAGAGAGTTTCAAAACTTCTCTTCACACCGTTCATGCCATAACTGTGTTCCCTGCACATGGCCATCTGATCACCACCGTCACACTCAAGATCTGGATATTTCCCCACCCCCTCGTGGCTGCCCCTTTGGGCTCAACCCCCTCTCCCCAGCCCTGTGGCTCTGCCTTTTCTAGAATGCCATATGGATGGAGCCACACAGCACGCAGCCTCTGAGTCTGGTTCTTTCACTTCACGTAATGCATTTGGGACTCTCCATGTTGGTTGGCGTATCAACAATTCAGTCCTTTTTCATTGCCTAGTGATGGTTCATTGCTGGGATGTACCACAGTGTGTTTATCCATCCCCAGCTGGGAGACCTTTGAATTGTTTGGGCTCCTCATGATTACGAGTAGCTGCTATAAATATTTGAGTGCAAATTTTTGTGAGAACATAAGGTACCATTTCTCTTAGGTAAATAAATACCGAAGAGTGAGATTGCTGGGTTCCCATGGTAAGTGTATGTTTGTAAGAAACCTGCCAATGTTTCCAGAGTGGCTGGCACTGTCTTTGCCCTGCCTTAGGTGATAGCTGAGTGGTCTTTCTGAGCTGCGTTCCAGGCACTGCCCCCAGGCCCTTGGCACACACAGAAGAGTCAGTTTTCACGTCAGAGTCTCAGGGAGGTAGCTGCCAGGAGCAAGGAACCACCAAACAGAAGCTGTGGTCAGAGGCTCTGGAAAAGTCAGGGAGGCTGGGCTTACCTCCCCCAGCCACTGTCAGCTTCTAGACCCATCTGCTGAAGCTCTGTGCCTCCTCTCTGAGGGAGGCTTGGAGCCCACCTCTCTCCCCAGCAAATGTGCAACCTCCCAAACACCACCCTTCTGGGTCAGGCTTTGTTGCCAGATAATGCGACTTTGTAAAGAAGCCCTTCTCCTCCCCCCAAAAAGGAGGCTAAGAAAGGCTCTCAGATCAATCCTCAGCAGATACACGGAGTCACAAAGCTCCAGCAAATCCTTTATTCTCCCTTTGGAGCAGCTGCTGCAGCACCCCCACCCCGCAGAGCCGGCCCCCAGTGGAAACCTGAAAACTATTCATATCATTTAATCCTGTTGAAAATCCTCTCTGCTCTTTCACTGAGGTGCGGTCGCCCGAGGTAAACCTGGGCTTAATTCATATGTTGGAAGGGAGATGAAAGGTGTCATCACATGATCTGACATCCTATCCAGGAGGCTGACTCTCCCCTAATGTGGAAGAGTCATAACCCCTGACTGAGAGGAGCTAAAGTCAAGTCTTCAAGGAAAAGTCCCATTTGGACTTTCTTTTACTGTGCACTCACTTTAGAAGATGGCAAAACTGCAGAAGCAAAGTAGGTGGTGTGAGGGGATTTGAGTAGCCTTTCACTATGGCTCATTCATGTTAAGAATCTACCAGATTTTTTACGCTTCATACCAGACACGGTAAAAGAAGACTCTTCAGACCACTTTTACCCTATTGCCAATCACAGCCATGTGGCTTGGGTCTCTCCCCGGCACCAAAAAGTTTGAGAGCTTAGAACCAAGTTCTTTAATTTTAAGAGATTGATCCTAAGATACTGATATATCCAGAATGATCATCAGACCTACTCTTTTTTCTTCTAGAACTCATTGATACTTACCAGTACCAACAGGCCCCCAGACCTTCTCTTTTCTTTCCAGGCTGGGAGAAGACTTCTTATGAGTTCCATGGGTCATACAGTTAGAGAGAAAGCAAAAGAACATAGGAAACTGTATGCATAATTTCAAAGAATACAGTCTTTCTGGCTTGTTTTGAGACCCAAGTAGGATTTGGAGAATAAGTGGTCCCAGGTGGCTAATTTAGGGTGACTTTCCTATGAGGAAAACTATTATAAGGCCCCCTTGAAAATCCCAGTCTCCTGGCAGATGACATTTATTTGCCTTCCACTATGTGAGGGATGGCCCAGGAAGCATGCTGGAGAAACACAGATGGAAGGGCCATCCTGGAGAGTTTGTCATCCTATGGTTCTTGAAATATGAGGACAGCAGCAGGCAGATGAAACCTGTGATCAGTGTTCCCCGTCTCTGTTACCTGTTGGGATCACCTGGGGAACTTTGAAGAGTATAGAGGCCTGGGTCCCACCCCCAGAGACCCTAGTTTAATGGGTCAGGGTTGTAGGCTGGGCACTGAGACTCTTTAAATCTTCCAGTGAGTAGCCATGGTTGAAACACGCCTCTGGACAAACTATGTCCCAAGTGGGCAGATAAATGCATGACATAACCAGAGCCTTCTCTCCCCTGGAGGGCCCATCAGGCGTGTGTGTCTCATGGAGCTATGGGCCAGGGAAGTTAGGTGAGAGGAAGCTGTAGGATACATAACAATTGGGACCTGCAGTGGTCATGAGAGAGAAACTGGGAAAATGCCATATTAGCATTTGTCAAATGGGGAATGGGACTGGGTACCAGAGAACTAGGAAAGCGTGGAAGAGCCCTGAGTACCGTGTGTTTCTTCTGGATCATGCTTGCTTTGTGATCAAAGTTCAGATTATTTTCATATGTGTTTTCTCATGCCTCTAGAGGCAATAAAGCATAAGGAATAAAAGATAAGACTTGGGTTAGAACCCCAGCTATGCTTTGATTAGTACTGTCATTGGGGCAAGTGAACCCCTCTAAGCCTCAGTTTTCCTATCTGTAGAATGGAAATAATACTTTCCTCATAGGGTGAAATAATTATGTAAAATAGTTAGCTCGATGCTTGGCATGTGGGAAACTTATCATCTGTTTTAGCTTCATTTACAGTTACCATCATGCACAGGGTGTGGGGTGGAGACCAAAGTCCAGGGGTAGGAGGGGGTGAGACATGAGTGAAGGTTTTCTGGTGGAACAGAATGGGAACTAAAAAATATTAAAAACTCCAGAAGCTAAGACGGATGGAGCTCTTCAAGAGAGACAACCTGGGGCTTCCCTGGTGGTCCAGTGGTTAAGAATTTTCCTGACAATGCAGAGGACACAGTGTTCGATCCCTGGTCCAGGAAGCTCCCACCTGCCTCAGAGCACGTAACCTCTGGAGCCCCCGAGCTGCAGCCGCTGAAGCCCCGTGCTGGGCCTGCGCTCTGCAACAGAAGCCCCCACGGCGGCGGGCAGCCCTCACCCTGCGGGGAAGAGGGACCCGGCTCCCGGCCACAGAGGAAGCCACGTGCAGCAAGGAGGACCCAGTGCGGTCAAAGGGAAATGAAAACAGATGAATAAATACACACTTTTTTTTAAAAAAGAAAGACACCGTGACGAGTAGCTTTGAGCTCTGAGCAGCTTCTCTCTGAGGAGGTCTGTGTTGGTTGCGCTTTCAGAGAAGAGGCTAGAATGTAACCAGGGCTAGAGGCGGGGGGAGATGAAGTAATTGTGCCATGAAGAACCTGTCGGGTTGGTTTGAGCTGAAAGTGGAGCGTCTAGAGGGGCAGCAACACCGGCCTGTGGACAGAGCTTGACTCCATAGGCGGCAGAGCAGAGTGGGTGGGGGCTCGGCCCATCAGCGACAGGGGCGCGTTATGGGCCTGAGTGAGCGCACCCAGGGGAGGAGGGCGAGGGGGAGACACTGGGTGTGTGACGGTCATTGGGAGGCATGTGTGAGTGTGAGTGTGTGAGTGTCTGTGAGTGTGTGTATGTATGTCTGTGTGTGTGTGTGTGACTGTGTGTATGTGTGAGTGTGTGTGTGTGAATGTATGCATGAGCGTGTGTGACTGAATATGTGTATGTGTGTGACTATGAGTGTGTGTATGTGTGTGTGTGTGTGTGAATGTATGCATGAGTGTGTGTGACTATGTGTGAGTGTATGTGAGAGTGTATGTGTGACTTTGTGTGTGAGAGTATGTGTGTATGAGTGTGTGAGTGTGTGTGTCAAGAGAGGCCCAACTTGAGGCCAATGAAGAGCCCACTCTCACATAAGAGGGCTTGTCGAGGTTTCTGGCCTTGAACCTGCACTTCTTTTGTGTGGCCACCGGAAATGTGAGAAGGCTGGCAGGAAGGGTTCCGAGTTCACTAGAGATCGAATTGAACACCTCCCTGTTGGATGGACATGGCTGCAGCCACTTCACACACACTGCTGGGTGGGTGAAGTTCCTCATCCTAAGGAGCTGTGGCTGACTCTGAAGCTCCTTTTCATGCAGCGGGGTGGATGCTCCCAGTCCCCTCTGGGAGGCTCTGCTCCCTGCCCTCTGCTGAGCCCTTACTGCATTTATAAAGTCCTGCAGGGCTGACCTGTTAGCTGCCAAACAGCTCCCTAAGATCTCCCAAGGGGGTTGCTTCTCACAGTCAAATGTACAGAAGAATTGCTTTGAACAAGTGTTAAATAGGGACTTCCCTGAACAAGTGTTAAATAGGGTTGCCCAGTGGTTAAGACTTTGTCCTTCCAGGGACCTGGGTTCCATCTCTGGTCTGGGAACGAGATCCTGCGCATTGCAACTAAGACTCAGTGCAGCCAATAAATAAATAAAATTGTTAAACAGATTCGTTCCTCTCACCCACAGCAATGCAGATGTAACACAGCAGGGGTGGGGCCTGAGAAGCTGCTTTTTAACAAGCTTCTAGATGCTCCTGCTGCTGTAAGACCCACACTTTGCACAGCCTGCTCCAGCCCCTCTGGGAGTTTTGAGTATGTGCCTTTGCTTACCGGCTGGGGTGGGGGTGGAGGGGGCAAGTGGATTCTCGGGGCAAGCTTATTAATAGGACTCAAATGTTGACCCTTTTAGAGGAGAATTTTCGTAAACCAGAGTGTGTGATGTCAAGTTCTTCCAAGAAGAGCCACCATTTCTTACTGGGTCCGGTTTTGGCACGCAAGACATGAAGGATAAGATAAGGATGAGACATTGTGTAAATCTAGAATCTGTATGCCGGTGATGCTTTGGTGTAATGTACTTTTTTTTACACCTGGGGGACCCTGAGAAAAAGGCAGGCTTCTCCTCTTATTGAATGTCTAGACAATTTTGTCCGCTTTACTGAGTTTCCTTTGCAGTTTGAATCTCAAAACCAAAATTTTCCACAGGGGATCCTTTTGTTTCTTCTGGATCTGCCAGAATGAAATCCTCAATTCAGTTTGACCCCACCCCACTTTCTTTCTGGACCTCACAAATAACACTTAAAATATGAACAGAATCTCTTTTTTGAAGGAGCAAAGTCTAATCTCAATGTTCTGTTAAAACAAAGACATCTGAATTGACAGTCCTGGTTTTTTTCAAACACGTGGACTTCTGAGCTTCGGTAACTGAAGGAGGGTGTAAGTTTCTGCTGCCTCTCGGAGCCTCAAAGGTTCCCCTATGATGGCGGAGCTAAGAAATCAGAGCAGTCCAGAGTTTGGTGTAAACAAGTCCTCTTAATTCCTATTTGGGGTTTGTCACTGCCTGAATAGCTGAGCAGTCTCTATGTGGAGTCATTTTACTTAACCATTCTTATTTTGTAGACTCACCACTCATCCCAAGGTGGCCCTAAATGGAGTGAGGCCCAGTGTCTGCACTAAAGGAGGTGATTCTTAGGCAACAACTGGAGTTTATTTTGATCTCTATCTTTTGAAGCCAGAAACTGTTCATGTGTAACTTTAAAGAAAACTGTGATTTTTTTTTTTTTTCCTAGAGCAAAGCTGTAATTTGAAGTCAGGATTCTATTAAAAACAGACAAATAATTCCCATTCCTTCCTGGTCCTGCCTATTGTTTTCTTAAGTTTGTTTGGATTCTGAGATTGAATCCTGCTGGCTAACCTTCCAAAGAGAGGGTCCCGGCTGCTGCCATCCAGCGAGGTGACTGTCTCCTAAGCTCTTTGGGGAACACATCCTGTTTCCCCATCAAAGAGGTGTTTGGAGGATGTGGGAGACTGTCTCTTGTCTTCCCTGTTCAGACAGCCTTTATTTCCTCCCCGTGTTTTGTCTATAGACTGCTTCAGTCTTCCGAAGAACTGTCCCTAGGAAGCAATGTTGGTCGAGAGCCAATCTCATTTATAGGTCATAAGCAGTAAACCATGGGATTGGTTGAAGGAACCCATGTCCTGCCCCCAGCAAGTGGTCCCCCTCCACCATCCCGCGCACACACACATCAAAGACAAAGATCTGACACTCACATGGTACCTCTCGATGCCTTCACTGATGATGCTCTAAGTGTGCCACGTCCTTCCACGCCAGGGAAGGCATCCCTAATCCTGTGACTGTGGCTTCTTTTTCTCGAGGGGGCCTAAGGTGACCAAGATGTTTCATGTAGCCAGTGTTCACTAATCAGAGCCTGGGTGTGAGTTGCAGCCTAGTAGCCATACATGAGTCAGATGTTGACTTTTCTTTTGAAAGGAAATTATTCTGGAGACTGTGACACAGAGATATCATCACTTTTCTGTGACTTTGACTTTCTCTTTTCCTGGGTCCACATGGCCATGCTGGCCTACATCAGGAGAGCAATGCCACCCTGCCCTGGATTTTCTTGCTCTGAGGATGGTGTAGGTTTTTACCGGGGCTTGCTGAGAAAATTCCTAGTTGAGCAATAATGAGAGAGGAAACTTTTTTCCCCCTCAATCTAAACCTGAAAGATCCACTACTGATTAAATATAGCTGGTCAAGAATCACTTCTCTTAAGCTCTAAACT
This sequence comes from Capricornis sumatraensis, assembly GCF_032405125.1. Taxonomy (NCBI): domain Eukaryota; kingdom Metazoa; phylum Chordata; class Mammalia; order Artiodactyla; family Bovidae; genus Capricornis; species Capricornis sumatraensis. The sequence goes on from NC_091083.1 coordinate 7,565,134, forward strand.
GAAACCTCTAAACCCTGAATATTCTTTCCCAGAATATTCCAGAGACAACCGGGCAAGCTGTATGATTTCCAAGTTGCTTTTTTCCTTAGGGAGAATGAGTGATGTTTGAGCTGGGCAGACATGGAGCTCTGCGCATCCTGATAAAGATAGGGACTTTAGGCTAGCAGAAAAAAAAAAATCCAAATAAACAGATTTTCAAACAAACCAGCTTTCCTTTTGGTAGCTGAAAAGGAAACCCCACATCCAGGAGGAATGCAGATCAAAGCAGAGTCTACAAGTGATGCAGAAACACATAAAATAACAAACAAGCCTGGTGGGAAGAGGGACCTTTTTGTAAAAGAATAGGCCTCTTCAAATTACACTGAAATTGAATGCAAGATTGCAGGCAAAGATACATGAATTGGGAATACAAAGCTATAGTTTCTTTCCCCTTTTTTGGAGCCGAGGGTATACCTTTGATAGGTCAGACTGAAAGCCACTAAAAGCAACGGACAAAAGATAGGCCCCTTGTTGGAAACCTTGCTGAGCCTACCTTTTGCTGTGCCTTGGTCTCCCTCTTTCTTGGACGGAATAATGAATCCGTTCTGGTTGTAAAGGTGGAACCCGAATCGTAGTGGTCTCTGAGCATTCCATGTCAAAAATTGGGCCTTTTCACTCTGGCAAACCTGGTTCTAGTTAAAAGTTTTCCCAGGTGAGTTGCAGATTTAAAACTGTTGACCTGATGACATCCTCATTCAGAGGCTATCCTTTTCCCTGGCGTTAAAATTTATTTGGGTCAAAGTCTCAATTGGATCATAGGTGGCAAGCTGCAAAACCAGTCTTAGGACACTTGATCTTTGGGAATTAAGCTCCTTTAAAATACTATGTGTGTTCTGAGAGTGAGGTGCTGAATGGCTACCGAAGACACAGGCTTCTATTGGTTGCTATCACTCACAATTTACATGTTAAAGTAACTGTCAGTGTTAAGCACCTGCTTTTTGAGAACCACTGGAATAATTGCTCGTGCTATGTGTGTAGCTGAGTCGGTAAAGCGTCTGCCTGCAGTGCACGAGACCTGGGTTCAACCCCTGGGTCAGGAAGATCCCCAGGAGAAGGCAATGGCAACCCACTCCAGTATCCTTGCCTGGAGAATTCCGTGGACACAGGAGCTGGTGGGCTGTAGTCCATGGGGTCGCAAAGAGTTGGGCACGACTGAGCGATTAACACTTACTTAATATGTACTAAGTCACTTCAGTCATGTCCAACTCTTTGTGACCCCATGGACTGTAACCCCTCAGGCTCCTCTGTCCATGGAATTCTCCAGGCAAGAATACTGGAGTGGGTTGCTATTTGCTTCTCCAGGGGATCTTTCTGACCCAGGGAGCGAAACTGTGTCTCTTATGTCTGCTGCATTGGCAGGTGGGTTCTTTACCACTAGCGCCACCCGGAAAGTCCCAGAATAAATGGTTGGTGGAGTTTGAATCCTCTTTAAAGGACCCTGAGGTGTTAACTGTACGTTTAGTTGAGCTTCTAGCTCATTTCCTACCTCCGTTTGGAAAAGGGGAATGAAGCAGTATTAGCTTCACCTGGGAGCATTGCCTGAGGTCTATTCCTCAGAGTGGAATTTTGAGTCCCTGGATGTTTATAGCATCTTCCAACGTACTGGCTGGTGCCAAGTTGCTCTCCAGGGTGGTTGCCTCTGTTCCAACCCTGCCACTGTGTAATAATAATTTTGTGTCCTATTATTTCATACTTTCCCTAACACTGATATCATACTTATTCTTTTTTTTTAACCAAATTTTGATGACTGGAAAACTATACTTTGTTTCAATTTGCAGTTTCCTGACTGCTTGTGAAACTGATTCCCTTTCTAGATGATGATTGGACATCTGAATTTCCTCTTCAGTAAACACATCTTTTGCCCATTTTCTCCCCTTTTGAGTTGTTGGTCTTTCTCTAGCCTGTTTGTGAGAGTGAGATTCCCTCTTCCAGACAGTGATTCTTTATCATGCATGACAAGCAGTGCAGTTACCCTCTTCCAGTATGTGGCTTGAGTTTATTTTTTTAAAGGTGTCTTATATATGTGTATAATTCTATTTATCTGTTTTGTTTTGGGCTGCACTGGGTTTTCATTGCTGTGTGGCCTTTTCTCTGGTTGCAGCGAGCAGGCTGCTCTCTGGCTGTAGTGTGAGGGTTCCTTGCGGTGGCTTCTCTTGTTGGGCAGCCCAGGCTCTAGGGCGCACAGGCGTCCGTGTTTGCAGTGGTGGGCTCAGTTAGCTGCAGTTCCGAGGCTCCAGAGCGCAGGCTTAGTGGTTGTGGTACACAGGCTTTGTTGTTCCACAGCGTGTGGAATCCTCCCAGATCAGAGACTGAACTCGTGTCTCCTATGTTGGCAGGCAGATTCTTTGCCACTGAACCAACAGGGAAGCCTTGGTGTTCTTTAATAAGCAGAAATGTTAACTTTTAATGTTGTTGAATTTATTCATCTATATTTTTGTGATTTGTGGGTTTGGTTTTTTTTTTGGTATATTGTCGAGAACTTTACCTTCAAATCATAACAGATTCGCCTGTATTGTCCCCATTAAGCCTTTGGACCACTCGAATAGACTCTTGTGTGTGGCGTAGAGCAGGGACCTAATTTTGTGTGTGATGAGCTGTCCCACCTGCAACATAAATACATAGTCCATTGTTTGCTCAATAACCTATGGTTCCTCATCTGTTACCTGTCACCTTTTCATGTATGAATGGGACTGTTTCAAGAGTCTCTATTCTGTTCTATTTATATTTATCTTTGGGCCAATACCATACTATATTCATCACCATCACTGTCCTTATTGATACAAATATTGAATATCTGGGAAATGAGTTTCTCCCTCCATTCATCCTCATTCTCTTTAAAAACTGACCTGGCTGTAATTGGGCTTTTGCTCCTCTGTGTAGGTTTTATAATCTTATTATTAAGAGTCATAAAAAAACCATATAGACATTTTTACTGAAATTACATTAAAATTATATTTTAATTTGCTGATTAACATTTTTATGATTTTGGCTTTCCATCGATGAACATGGTATAATACTTTGAGTATTAAATTTATTTATTAATGACCTTCAATAATTCATTTGTCTATGAAATATTTGCATATTTTTTGTTAGTTTCTTAGGTACCTTATATATATTTTTGGCAGTTTCTATTGTTTGCCACCGAGAACTCTGGCATATGCGTTCACATTATGCTCCCAGTTGAAAATGTCTTAGGTGTTCGGTGAAAGTGAAAGTCGCTCAGTTGTGTCTGACTCTTTGCAACCCCATGGACTATAGAGTCCATGGCGTTCTCCAGGCCAGAATCCTGGAGCGGGTAGCTTTTCCCTCCTCCAGGGGATCTTCTCAACCCAGGAATGGAACTGGAGTCTCCTGCAGGGGACTGTATAATACATGGCTCTTGCCTTTGCATCTCCCATTTTCACGGAGCAAGTTGGTGCTGAGTAGTACAGAAGAGGGAAGAGGCTGCAGATGAAGTGCTTAGCTGGAGAGGGTCTCATAAAACAAGTGCAGCTGGGAGGTTGAGTTAGATTTTGATAAAGAGATAAAATGTATAAGTTGGAAGAAAATCTGTGAACATAAATTTAAGCCTGTGAATATCAACATGTGTTTAGGCAACAGAAATTTGGGGTTAGTGGGAGACAAGGGTGTGGCCAGACTCTTGATGGCCTTGAGTGCCAGGATAAAGCACTTGAGCTTCATTTTCTCCATAGCGAGGCTTCTGAAGCTGGATGGTACATCAAATTGTAATAGTTTGATTGTTTCCTTTCTACAAAGAGGCATGAGAAGTCGGCTTTCCTTGTCATAAATCTTTTAAATTTATTTTGGTTCAGAGCTGGTGTGAGTGGAGGCACAGCAGCTGCTCTGCATGGAATCAGTGCATTAAGGATAGGTTGTAGAGTGGTTTTAGACAGGTTTTAATGTTTAGATCTCAAACATTAGGAAAAGCTTTCGTTCTAGGAACTGCCAAGGAAGTGTGGCCCAAGTACAGTGAACAATGTATCTTCTTTTTACCTTCATTTTCTTCCTGTAAAAAGCATATTATTACCAGCATTTCCCAAGGTACTGTCTTGGGGTTTCCTGAGAAATGGTCGAAGCTGGGCTAGAGCTTCCTGAGAAATACGAAGGGATCTCCAGCTATCCATGACCCTCATGAAATAGTTCTCATGACTTTCCACTGCCCAACAGGTGCTTTATTTCCTTCTCCCTCAAAATGTGTTCTCAGTTTCACTGAAAGATTGCATGTTCTTTCTTCACTGAGCATCACGCCCTCTTTCCTGAAAGAGCCAGAGACCTGTTTCAGCTGCTGTGGCAGGGCTGCCTGACAGTGGTGGGGGACTGATAGGACTGGTGCAGTAGGGGCTGGGGTCAGGGCTGCCAGCCGTCAGAGGAGGCCTTCGGGACGGGCCACCTTCTCTTAAAGCCCAGGAGACAGCTCACTGAAAGAGCCGCAGAGCATGCCTGCTGGGCCTATGCTAGCACTTGGAATTCCAAGGGGGTATCATTCATCAGCGATGTTGAAGTTCCAGGAAGACAGTAGCAGACAACGCTGCTGTTCATGTCATTCTCAGAAGAATCAGAAGGCTCTGAGTCCACAGTACCCTTCAGTTCTTTCCCATCACCCGGAATCTCTGCTCTTTCAGCTGCCCTCTTCCATTCTTCCTTCTCTAGCCTTCATCCCCTACAGTGGGGAAAAGCATTCCTGGCCATTTTGCAATGAAAGGCCAACAAAAATGCACCCTGTTATTTCTGAACACCCCCCAACCCCTGCCAACACACACATGTATGTCAGTGAGTCACCACCCAGCACTCAGTGTACAGTGGGCGTCAGGTTTCTAGGCAATGGGCAGCCTGTCCCAAGTGAGATGTATGTCCTGAGACCACATAAGACTCCTTGGAAACAATGACTCCAAATAAACTTGACAGTTGTTAGGCTATTATCTCTCAGCTCTCCCTGTATACTCTGTAATTCTGCAGGGCTGCTGCTGCTAAGTCGCTTCAGTTGTGTCCGACTCTGTGCGACCCCATAGACGGCAGCCCACCAGGCTCCCCCATCCCTGGGATTCTCCAGGCAAGAGTACTGGAGTGGGTTGCCATTGCCTTCTCCAATGCATGAAAGTGAAAAGTGAAAGTGAAGTCACTCAGTTGTGCCCGACTCTTAGCAACCCCATGGACTGCAGCCTACCAGGCTCCTCCATCCATGGGATTCCCCAGGCAAGAGTACTAGAGTGGGGTGCCATTGCCTTCTCCATTCTGGAGCTCAGACCCTGTTAATTCCTGGTTTAGCTTTGCCAGCTGCTGCCCATAGTGGGTGCTAGATTGAGACGACAAGGTTGGAGGAGGCAGTCCAAGCTTTCTGTTTGAATGGGCATCACCGGAGTATTCTTTATTCTCTGGCAGCAGGAGTTAATTGCAGTTTGTGGTTTATTTCCCATTCACAGCATCAGCTTGCTCGCACCCCCTCAGGCACTCAGTACCAGTCGCCAGGGTCCCTCCTGAGAAGCCTGGGCCTCGCCCTCTGGAGTGGCTGAGTCCTGATCCTTTTCAGAGGCCCCTTCTCAGTCCCGCAGGGCCCCTCCTCTCCTCCATCTAAATTTTAATAATTCCAATCCCTTACCTTTGTTTCCCCAGCCCTGGGAGGACAGCCTGCTTCCTCCAGCTTCTGTCTCCTTAAGACTCTGGCCTTCTGTTTTTGTCTCTTCAGTTACTAGCTGGAACTTTACACCTGGTTAACAATTCCTTCTATTACATTCTCTCCAGTCTGGTGTGATTTCTGACTGGACCTGAGCAGACCAGTGGTTCTCAAGTTTTAAGGTGCATCAGAAACACCTCATGAAAGCACAGATTTCTGGGTCCGTTGCTAGAGTTTCCAATCCAGTAGTTCTGGGTGGGTCCACGGATTCACATTTCTAGCAAGTTCTCATGTGATGCTGACCCTGCTGGTCCAGCAGTCACACTTGGAGAACCCCTGCACTGGACAAGGCCACCTGCCCCACGTAAACCCCATTGGTTAATGAGTCAATGATTTTTTTTTTTTAATTTATTTTTCTATTCTTGGCTGTGCTGGCTCTTCATTGCTGTGCGTGGGCTTTCTCTAGTTGCTTCGAGTGGAGGCTGCTCTCTAGTTGTGTGAGGGTATCTCATTGCGGCGGCTCCTCTTGTTGCAGAGGTTGGGCTCTCGGCATGTAGGTTTCACTTCTGGGCATGTGGGGTTATTTGTTGTAGCACACAGGCTTGGTTGCTCCATGACACGTAGAATCTTCCCAGACCAGGGATGGGACCCACGTCCCCTGCATTGGCATGTAGATTCTTAACCACTGGACTACCAAGAAAGTCCCTTAATGATGTTTTGAAAATGAAGTAATATGAGGTCCAGGATGCTACCGCTTGCCAAAATAATAAGAAAGGACCCACATCTCACCAGCTTTGCTGCAGTGTGATGGATCAGGAGGTGTCACTCCAGAACGATGTGTGAGACATACTTCTGGCACTTTAAAACCCACAGGTCTTGGATCAGGATGGATTCAAGGAGGAATGACATCTCAGTGGTTCTGCACAGTAGTATATTTGAACAAATACAGATTTTCCCCTATATATTTTGTCATGCCAACAAATGGATATAAAAACTCCATATCCTACACCTGGCCAAGCTGAATGGCTTCATTTTTGTTCTTCACACTCTTTACTTAAAGTATACATGGTGGTCTTATTTTTATTTCCCACCCTGCATGTTATGGGAGAGCAGTGAGGATCCTAAATCCTCCTCAAAGGAATAGAAACCATGTAATAAGGAGACACTGCTCTTCTGCAACTCCTTAGCGCCATGCCTGGCTTGGTTGGCAGTGAGGTGAGGAGACCAGACAAGGGAATTGACGTATGAAGGTCGTCAGAAATCCAGATGAGGGACGAGTCCAGTGAGGGGCAAGATGGGAATGCTGAAGCTCACTGAAACCAGTTATTATGACTATGCAACAGATTCCCCACAAACGAATGACTCAAACCAGCAGAAGCAAAAATATTCATTAATAACAATATTTATTTTGCTTGTAAGTCAGTAATTCGGACAGGGTTTGGTGGGAATAGCTCCCCTCTACTCGATTCAGGGTTCTCTGGAGCAGCTTGAAGGCTGGACTGGAGGTCCTTGACGGTGCCTGTGGTGGATGCTAGTCGTGGGACCTTAGGTGGGACTGTTGGTGGGAGCGTCAACATCCGACATTTCAGTGGGACCTGGGTTTCCTCATAGCCTGGTGGCTAGGTTCCCAAGTGTGAATAGGGAGAGAAGGAGACAGAGAGAGATGGAGAGAGCTGTGAGCACCAGGCAGAAACGGCACCTTTTACATGACCTAGCAGCCTTGGAATTTCCATCGCACCGCTGCCGCCATGTTCTATTGATTGGTCAGAGCAGCTGCAGCCTTGGTTCAAGAGAAGGGAATCAGACCCCCACTTCTCAAACTGAAGAGTGTCAAGGGTCTCAAGAGTACAGAGGACTGGCGGTCTGGGGAAGAAAACAGTCTGCCATCCCATTTATTTCCATCGGAAGCCCTGGCCATCTTTACAGAGACAGACCCATTCTTCCCAGTCTCTGGGGACTGGAGCAGAGTGAGACACGTGACATGGGAATGGGGCCAGTTGGATTCTGCCCTGGCTGAGGCTGTAAGTAACTCAGAGAGTGAGATGTCCTATCCCTGGATCTACTCCTGGAGCCATCATTGCCTGTGGGCTGGATAGCTGGGGTAGGAAAGGAGGAAAAAAGGAAACAGGAGATGGAGTCTGTTCCTAGGGGTTCCCCAACTTCTTCAAAGTGCCCCACCTGATTTTGCCATCTTGAGGCGCTCTTGTGTGGTAAAAAAACAATGCCCTTTTTACTGAGCTAGTTTGCATAGATTTCTCTAGTCTGAGTGGATTGCCAGGCAGGGGAAGATGGATTGATTCCTCTCTTTTTTCATACTAGGTTGTCCCTGGATCTGTTTTCCATGGTTCCTGCCCTTTGATTTTATGCTCCTTTCAAGGATGGCCCCACCTACCACACCCATAATTCCTCAACATATATTAAAGGCTCAAGCAAATGTCTCATGGAAAGAGGCCAGGGTAAGTAAATGAGCATTTATTTACAAATTAGCTAGGTTTATTTTAAGTTTTCTTTACACAAAAGGCCGCATGGGGAGATGTTTCGTGAACACATTTTATTGATAAAATAGGTGGAACACTCTCTCACGGTTTCCATCAGGCTGCTCCCCACGTTCCTGGACCCTCTACTGGCTGACGGTGTCATGCCTCGGCCTCTGTGTGCTTTGATGCCAGCAGTGGGAACTGCTGACCTTCTTCAGAGGATCACCCTTGGGCTACTGGTGCTGCTTTGCCCATCCTGCAAACAGGGGTCCAGAAGTACCTGGGAGCTTGTGTCTGCTGGTGCAGCCTGGAGCCGGTGGCTGACAGTTTGGGCGTGTGGAAGCCCCGCTCACTTGCTTCCAGGTGGGACAGAGCATGTGCCATCGTTCATGCCACAGGAGCCCATAGAATCAGACTGAGGCTGGGACTGGATCTGAAATTGCCACTTCCCGGGACTCATTTCTCCTGTCCTACTTCCCCATCCTCCTATTTCTCTGGGAGTTCTTCCTGAGTAAAAGAAGAGCTTGACCGATTTAAGCACATGAGATCTTGTCTCAGGTTCTGCTTCTTGAGCACCTGGCCTAAGACATGGACATTCTCTAAAATGGAGTGTGATATCATGGTAAGAAAAAAGTCTTTCAAATGATAGAATTTGGACTCCAATCCTTGCCTACAGAATTGATCTAATATATATCCATGGACTCCTGCGCAGTTCACTTTCCTAATTTTGTCTCCAAACCTAAAAATTGGAGGTAACAATCACTACCTTGTGACTACAATCTTGTAAACATACCTATTTTATGTCTATAAATCTGTAATTATATCCTAAACAGTATTTGAAAGCTATAGGTCAACACTGTCCAATGGGCCTTTCTGTGATGACGGAAATGTTCTCTGTACAATTCAATACAATGGTCCCTAGGCATATATGGCTATTGAGCCTTTTAAATGTGGCTCATGTGACCAAGGAACTGAATGCTTCATCTTAATTAACTTAAATTTAAGTATAAATAGTCACATGTCACTAATGGCTGGCCGTATTGGACAGTTTGAGATTGATCAGGTGATAGAATTGTAAAGTTAATTTCCTAATTTTTAATAATTGTATGGTTGATTATGTAAGCCTTGATTTTGGAAATCCACACTAAAATATTTAAGGGAAAAGAAGCATCATGTCTATTTTAACTTATTTTCAAATAATTTAGAGGAAATATATACTGTCACTGTTTTTTATGTATATATATTTATAAAATAGATTTATAAATACATATGCTTCTATCATATTCTCTATGGTAGAAATCAAAGAGTATCATATATATATTCATATATCATGATTCTTGAATAATACAGTATGGGAATTGGGGCACTGAGCTTTGGCACAGTCAAAAATGCACATAGAATTTGCAGTCAGCCCTCTGTATCTTTGGTTCCTCTGTGTCCATGGTTCCAAATCTGCAGATTCAACTGTGGATCATGTAATACTGAGTTGTTATTGTTGTTTAGTCACTAAGGTGTGTTCGACTCTTTTGTGACCCCGTGGACTGTAGTCCACCAGGCTCCTCTGTCCATGGGATTTCCCAGGCAAGAATACTGAAGTGGGTTGCCACTCCCTTCTTCAGGGTATCTTCCTAACCCCAGCTTCCTGCATTGCAGACAGATTGTTTACCACAACCCGCAGAGTTCAATCACATGTTCTTCAAGGGTCAAATATATATATATATATATATGTATATTTATGTATACATTTTATATCAGTTTTGTTAACTGTTAACATTTAAAGAATCTGAGTGAAAGGTGTACAAACTTTTTGAGGTGAAGAAAGGGAAAGGGACGTCTCTGGCTGTCCAGTGCTTAAGATTCCATGCTTTCACTGCAGGGAGCATGGGTCTGATCCCTGATTAGGGAACTAAAATCTTACCTGCTGCTTGGTGCAACCAAAAAAAAATTAAAAAAGGGTGGGGGGATAAAAAAGATAAGCTCTTAATTATTATAATAATAAACAAGAAAGTCATATTTGAAACTGGTTTAGAGGTAGCCATACACATGTATTATGTAGAAATATGGAAGTAAATACTAGAATAAAACTATTCAATTACTTGAATTATTAAAAATATCCATCAGTTCTTTCCATTCCATTATGCATGCCCCTTGCAGTATAATTTTGAAGGTCTCTTCATCATTTTTGAAACTGGAGTTAGCTTGTGACTTGCTTCGGGAGGTGGAATAGTAGCAAATATGATACAAGCAGAGGATTAAAAAGTACTTGTGCTTTGGTACTTGCCTTTCTTAATGCTCTCAGGCTCTTGGAAACTAACTATCACCACGGAAACAAGCCTTGACTGGCCTGCTAGAGGAGGAGGGGCCCTGTGGAGGGAGGCCCTGCCACGTTGGTCATCCTGGCTATCCCATCTAAGGTCCCAGATATGAGTGTGAGGCCATCTAACTCATCTAGCTACCAGCTAACTTGACAGCTGACCTCATACATGAGTGGGCCCAGCCAAGACCAGAAGAAGAACTGTGCTGTTGAGCCCAGCCCAAATTTGCCACCCCACAGTATCAGGGGCTAAAGGAGTGATGGTTGTTTTAAGCCACCATGTTTTGTGTGTTTTGTTTCCCAAGAAAAGGTAACTGATACGAAAATGCTCCTCTAGAGAGAAGGATAAGATTGCAACATGCAAATATAACATGGCTTTAGGAATGTGGATTTTTGAGCTAGACCCTACCTTCCATCTCCTAGCGGTGTGATCTTTAAAAATTTCATTAACCGATTGCTTTTTCATATCTGAAAAATAGAAATGATAATACAACTGAGATTAAAATTTTTTTAATGCAAGTAAAAGATTCAGATAGTACTTGGCACATAATAAATGTTCCATAAATTGCTAGATATGTGTGTGGGGTGGAGAAGGGCAAAATATCACTGGGGTTGCAATCAGAGGTGGAAGATAATGTTAAGTATACTGTATTAGTAAGAAAAAAAGGAGAGTTTGATTCTTCTCTCTAATGTCTTCTGGCTGTGTCATTTTTAGACAAGTCATTTTTGTTTTCTAGACCTTGGTTACCTTGGAAAAATTTTTTTACTGATGGACTAAACTGCCTCAGTGGATGTTTTCAGATTTCAAGGACTGTGATTATGTTTATTTTAATTCTGATGTTTGTAAGAATCCCTTACTTTTCCAAAAAGAAGGTCATAGAGATCAGAGTCAGAATTACTAGGGTATAAGATGAAGATTTAAGGACCAGGCAAATTCAGACACAAACATAGCTGCACAAATTAATGTTGTTAGAAAAAGCTAATTACTAAGGAGTTCCGGGAAGGAAGCATATCTTTTGAAGTTCATGATGGGTAGATTTCTATAAGAAATGGTCCCTTTCAGAGAGATTAATAATGGCTGAATCAATGTAAGGTGAGACATTAAATCATGTCACAGACTTCCTAGGAAGTTCAAAGGCAGGTGTGCTGAGATCATGTTAGCTGCTGTAACAAAAGAACTCAAAATGCATAATCACTCAAACATGATAAAACTAGTTTCATTCCTTGCAGGTGGATCTGCCAACCTGACATCTTTCTGTTTTTAACACATGGCTTGATTGCATCAAGTGGAGGAGAAGAGAGCATGGATGAGCACCTGTGAGAGATTTTATAGCAGTCACCATAATGTGACCCCTTACATTCCATTGGTGGGACCACACCTAGCTGCAAGGGAGGATGGGAGATAAAGTCTTGTGTGTTCAGAAAGAAGAGGAATCATGTTTTGTGGAACTGCTCTCTAGTTTCTGCTTCGGCAGGTACACACTGAATACAAGTAATATTGGGGGCACAACCGTGAGGGGTGATAGGGAGTATTAAAGGGAAATATTGCCCCCATGTCTAAATGGTGCCAGGTGGAAATGCAAACCATGGACACCCAGACCTCCCAGTCTCTAAGGAGCACTGAGGCTTCTCAATTGATGTGTAAAATCTTTTGATTGTAAAATGTTGGTGATGAATTTATTTAAAAAAAACAACAATATGTAGAATGTAGGGACTTCTCTGGTTAAGATTCCAAGCATCCACTGGAAGGACCTGGGTTTGATTCCTGGTTGGGAAAATCAGATCCTACGTGTTACAGGGTGGAAAAAAAAAAAAAACAAAAAAAAAACAAAAAAACAACCAGTGTAGAGTATAAAGAAAATGCCTATGCAGGCCCAGTGTTCCCTACATATTTCAGGCTACCAATGTGTAGTACCTATGTTGTGCTACATGGGAAAGTCCTAGAATGTCAGATAAGAGCCTAGGAGGCAGATGACCTATAGGTGACAATCAGCCTGGACTGCCCTAGGCAAAAGGATAAAGGGGAGAAAGCAGCCCGAGTTCTTGTTAGGCCTCCCTCCCAGGGCCTAGGAGAAGCTCCAAGGGGACGGGGAAAAGCCCTTTGATTAGGCATTTCCAAACCCTTTTCAAAGAAGAACCGGTCTTGTCTTCTGTTGCCATGCAGGACATGGTAAGAAAGCAGCCATCTACAACCCAGAAAGAGAGCTCTCACTAGGAACACAACTGACTTTCACCTTGACCTCTGTCTTTTCAGCCTTTAGAAATGCTCAAAGGATCAAACATTGCGGAGACCACCGAGTGATATAAGACGCCCACTGTCACCTTAACTCATTGTTAAGGTGACACGTTCGGCGTTCCAAGCTGCCTAAAAGCCTTTCAAATTGGGTCTAAACTTCTATGCATGACCCTGAGGACAAATTCTTACATCTGTTTTTAAAGGAAAATAAATAATAGTTTTTATGGGGGGGTGGGGAGGGAAGCAAGGACTGGTGGCAAAGCTGAGGATGGTGACTAGAAAGAAGGGAACAGTGAAATGGCTGAGAAAGGAAGACCCATGTCTACCTGTCTTCAACTGTGTCCTGCCCGCTTGTGACACCCAGAGAAGGTGGGAAGGGAGCAGGGCGTGGTCTCGGGAAAGGGGTGATTTCACACTTAGTCACAGAGGCAGTGGGTACTTACCGGTCCAAGACAGAGGTCCAGTCTGCGTAGACACACATTTCCTGTAACCCTGTGACTAGCTGCCAGGTTCAAGCTTTATACAAAGTTGTGGCTGTGTCCTTGTCATACCTTTGGTGATTTAGAAAGACTGCAAACACTGGAACTAAATGCCTATTGTTTTCTTCTGTTCTTGGTGATTTGGTAATGACCTCAAAGGTAAGCCATGAATGCATATTTATATTGTATAGCAGTGTGGCAAATTCTGTCTCTCTGGTGTTTTAACCTCCATCCTAATGGTCAGTGACATGCTAGGAAATGCCATTTTGTGCTGGGCACTGAGAGAAATTGGTTGATTATGTACCCCTCCATCCTGCTGGAGGGTTTTATGATCCAGGGAAAGAGGCAAGAAATATACAGTATTGAAAAAAGCAAACCAGTGTTCAATACAGGCAGGGCATATAATTGAGAAATGAACAGTGGAAATGGAGGAGCTTGAGGCATAGATGGGGAAGGGAGATGGACTGGTGTAGGGTTAGGAGTAGACCCACTGTCCTGTCTTACACAACAGGCATTCTTAAAGATGTGTCAAATATTATTGTGCTTGATTTTCTTATGCATAGATTGATGGTGCTCTCAGTTCAGTTCAATCGCTCAGTCATGTCCGACTCTTTGTGACCCCATGGACTGTGGCATGCCAGGCTTCCCTGTCCATCACCAACTCCCGGAGCTTACTCAAACTCATGTCCATCACGTCGGTGATGCCGTCCAACCATCTCATCCTCTGTTGTCCCCTTCTCCTCCCGCCTTCAATCTTTCCCAGCCCCAGGGTCTTTTCCAATGAGTCAGTTCCTCGCATTGGGTGGCCAAAATATTGGAGTTTCAGCTTCAGCATCAGTCCTTCCAATGAATATTCAGGACTGATTTCCTTTAGGACTGGCTGGTTGGATCTGCTTGCTGTCCAAGGGACTCTTAAGAGTCTACTCCAACACCACAGTTCAAAGGCATCAATTCTTCGGCGCTCAGCCTTCTTTATGGTTCAACTCTCACATCCATACATGACAACTGGAAAAACAATAGCTTTCAGTAGATGGACCTTTGCTGGTAAAGTAATGTCTCTGCTTTTTAATATGCTGTCTAGGTTGGTCATAGCTTTTCTTCCAAGGAAGAAGCGTCTTTTAATTTCATGCCGGTAGTCACCATCTTCAGTGATTTTGGAGCCACCCAAAATAAAGTCTGTCACTGTTTCCACTGTTTCCCCATCTATTTGCCATGAAGTGATGGGACCAGATGCCATGATCTTCATTTTTCTGAATGTTGAGTTTTAAGCCAACTTTTTCACTCTCCTCTTTAACTTTCATCAAGAAGCTCTTTAGTTCTTTGCTTTCTGCCATAAGGATGGTGTCATCTGCATATCTGAGGTGACTGATATTTCTCCTGGCAATCTTGATTCCAGCTTGTGTTTCATCCAGTCCAGCATTTCTCATGATGTACTCTGCATATAAGTTAAATAAGCAGGGTGACAATATACAGCCTTGACATACTCCTTTCCCAATTTGGAACCAGTCTGTTGTTCCCTGTCCAGTCCTAACTGTTGCTTCTTGGTACTTTAGTCCCTTTTAAAAAAATAAAAAGAAGTGAAGGCATTTTAAGCAGAAATTTGGAATATTTTGTTGAATTTGAAGCTTATTTTATCACAGTAACTTCGGTTTTGCCAGATGTGATGGTCACAAGTATGGTGCATGGTTGTAGGCTATGTTGATGAAGAGACCGTGGCTTCCCACTGAAGGACTGACCTCCTGGATTGGAAACTTAGAAATGCCCTTTCCTCTGAAAAATTCTCCACCAAGAAATCAGCAAAGCTCCCAGAAGCCTCTGCTTAGAAGGGTTGAATAAAAGTCCTTCTATGGTTTTGCTCATTATATATGTCAAAATGAAAAATACGTTCTTTACCCATGATTAGAAGTATCTTTTTCATGGCGATAGCACTAGCACTTGAGATGATGTCCTCCATTTGGCAGTGAGATAAGTGGGGAAGGGAATATCCTGCCAACTTTGGACAACATATGATTGTGTATTTTTAGTTATGATCCAAAGTCACAATTTGGCCTGTGAAGCTGGTTCTATCTCTTCGCCAAGTTGGGCAAGGAATCTTGGCTGAAAGATGCTTTTTAAAGACCTGGAGTATCGGGCTAGATGTCAAGACATTTGTATTTGGACTTCTTTGGTGCCACTGTTTGAAAAAGCAAAGGTGTCCTGGCTTTGCTGTTTCTTTCCATTTTAATGTACCAGGAATGATCCCGGAGCCCTCTTACAGAACATTGTATGGCTAAACCAGAACTTCATTTAGAAATATTTAGAATCATCTAAGTTGGAGTGTCTGGAGTAATTATTGTTTAATAATGCCATGTCTACTATTATTATTGCTGCTGTGTTATTACAGTTTTGGTCATGGTTATAGTACCAATGTCTCTGTTTATTATAAAGTGAGATGATGAGTGGTATTCTTTCCAGACAGCCCCAAACTGTCCCAGAGAAATTAAAAGTGAAAATAATTTATGTCACAGTGCTGAGGAAATGAAATACCCAGTGGTCAAGAAATAAATATGCTTCTAGCAAAATATGAAGTGGGAATGTTGCTTCAGACTGTGTGGACCTACTCACTGCCTTTCACTGTGGAACCAGCTTTAATATTTTTGACCTCACTGTATGGCATGTGGGATTTTACTTCCCTGACCAGAGATTGAACAAGTGCCCACTGCGCTGGAAACACTGAGTCTTAACCACTGGACCACCAGGCAAGTCCCCAGAACCAGCTTTAGATCTCAATATTCTGATTTGTATTAACCTTCTTTAGACCTACCTAACTTATAAATCTGGAGAAGGCAATGGCACTCCACTCTAGTATTCCTGCCTGGAAAATCTCATGGATGGAGGAGCCTAGTGCACTGCAGTCCATGGGGTTGCTAAGAGTTGGACAAGACCGAGCGACTTCACTTTCACTTTTCACTTTCATGTATTGGAGAAGGAAATGGCAACCCACTCCAGTGTTCTTGCCTGGAGAATCCCAGGGACAGCGGAGCCTGGTGGGCTGCATAGTCCAGTCTATGGGGTCACATAGAGTCAGACACGACTGAAGTGACTTAGCAGCAGCAGCAGCAACTTATAAATCAACATTTTAGTTTATAGTAACCCTGTTTAGACCTATCTGAAGTTATACATAAAAGTAGGATTTTGACTTTGCAGTTATATTGTGATGGGTGAGAATGCTCTCCCAAGTCACAGATTTGGAGACAAATAGGAGATCATTTTAGCACCAGCATCTTCTTCCCTGACTACTTGAACACTTTTATATTGTCAGTCTCTTTGGATAAAAGTTATTTTTAAATTTATGAAAAAAACCCATCCAGGACCCAGAAACAAGCTGGGCTTCCGAGTGTATCATCCAGGAAGTCATGCACAGGAGACTGCAGGTGGCAAACGAGTGTGAAGTCCACGGTCAGAATGAGAAGTAGCCGACAGCAGCCTGGGCTGGGCACCGGGGACCGGTGCAGTAATGTGATTATGATAATGCTCCACACTCTTTGTGTGCTGCCTGTGCTCCCTGTAATTCACTTTTGGGAATCGCACAGTCTCTGTCCCTGGGCTCATCAGCTGGCCCGGCCTTTGTGTTCCTAGTCTGTCATTCCTCCCCGGGTCCGGGAACCTCTGAGTGCCTTGCTAAATGAATTCATTGTGGGAACAAAGATGGGGTGGTCGCATAGAGATGGCTATCTTTTGTTGTCAGACATTCAATCCCATAGAGCAATCCAATTACTTAAGCTGCTTCTCTCAGTCTTATTAGGGCTGGCCACGGAGGCCGGCTTGGATGCTGATTGCTGCGTCTCAGAAGAATGTGGTGGAACAGATTAGCGCTTTAATGAGAGACCTTCTGAAGGCCAGATCATTTCCATTGTATATGTATCGAGATCTAGGAATCATTTTTAGGCAAAAGCCCGGAGTCACTGTTACAATGACTGATCAAAGGATGGCTGGAAATCTGTACAACTGCTTGAAGAAATTTTATGGGTTATAAAATATTGGCATGGCTTCTGTCTGTTATGGGCTATCTGCTAAAAATCTTTGGTAGGCTGGGAAAAGGAAATTGCTTATTGGCATTTATTCTGTGGGATGGATATCTTTGGAGTTTGCATTTGAACTCTTTCCTCACTGTGTTACAGGTCAAATTCTATGCTCAGCGCTAACATTCCAGGAATGTGGACTGCACAAAATCAACACAAGCCTTACTCTATATTCTGCTGCTCAGAAAAACAGACCGTGAGAGGGTGGCTCAGAAAAGGGTGAATGGACGATTGCTAAGAACAGATAGCAAGGGTGGGGTAAGATTGCCGTGGTTAATGTGTAAGGTTGAAACTTGACGTTAGAATGAAAGTTAGGAATTAAGTTTGAGAAGCAGCTTAGGACACTCTTGCTCTGGCTGTTGAGAAAAGATGATATTGGGGTTTTGTTTTGGCAATTAGTTTTCATGTTGAAAGAAACAATATCCAGGCCTTATAGGTCATGCCTATGGCTCTGGGAATATTTCTGAAATATCAGATGCAAAGAGCTTTTATTTTAAAAGAAGGACAGCTACTCCCATTTGGAAGGTTTTAAATAAATAGAAAAACTTTTTTTTTCATATAAATATCTTATTATTTCAAACAGACATAAAAGTACTCATTACTCAGCTTCAGTAGTTAATTGTAGCTAATCTTTCACTTACACTTTCTAACGTTTCTGGAAAACTCTGACCTTGTATAATTTCACCCATGATTACTATACTCTAAAAACAGGAACTCTTTAGCAAAGCTTCAACTGCAATAGCATTATTGTGCCTTAAAAATATTAACAATAGCTTTTTTTTAAACAATAATTTATTAACAGCCAGGAATTTTTACTTAATTAAATTTTTTATAAGCATAAGATACTAAGATATTTGGCCAATTTTTTGGAAGTATTTTTGGCATGGCATGTTTTAGATAATTTTAGATAATAAATGCATCTTTTTCCCAGGAGGCTATTGCTCATCTCCTTCTATGCAGACTTATTCCAGATTCCATAAAGATGTTAGAATAAGAATAAACTCTGTTTGTATGGGATTTTGTAGTTTTCAAAATACTTTTATGTGTGTAGATATTTTGGTTGTTATATTAGCCTCTGCCACTGCAGCTGCTAAGTCGCCTCAGTCATGTCCAACTCTGTGCGACTCCATAGACGGCAGCCCACCAGGCTCCCCCATCCCTGGGATTCTCCAGGCAAGAATACTGGAGTGGGTTACCATTTCCTTCTCCAATGCATGAAAGTGAAAAGTCAGAGTGAAGTCACTCAGTCGTGTCCGACTCTTAGCGACCCCATGGACTGCAGCCTACCAGGCTCCTCTATCCATGGGATTTTCCAGGCAAGAGTACTGGAGTGGGGTGCCACTGCCTTCTGCATGTATTAGCCTCTACAAAACAGCTGATTAGAGATAAAGAAACAAACATAACTGGTACTTGAATTTAACTCTTTAACGTCAGCGAAATGTTCTTTCTCCTTTACTGTTGATTTTCACTCTCTTTCAATATAATGTGCTAAGTTGTGTCTGATTCTTTGTGACCTCATGGACTGTAACCCACCAGGCTCCTCTGTCCATGGGATTCTCCAGGCAAGAATACTGGAGTGTGTTGCCATGCCCTCCTCCAGGGGATCTTTCTGACCCGGGGATCAAACCTGCATCTCTTATGTCTCCTGCTTTGGCAGGCAGGCTTTTCACCAGTAGTGCCAATGATTTCTATCAAAAAGTAGAATTCCATGGGCTTTGTCTTGGACTGAATTTCAGATACTGATTATACTCAGTTATATATGATCTTAGGTGAATGATTAACCAAGTGGAAGCCCAGTTTCCTCATCTGTAAACTGGTGAGTGTAATACTGTAACTTCCTGGCTTATAGCAGAATAAAGTGAGCATCAATAAAGGGTAACAGAAGATGCCTAGTTGCTTGTATCTTTGCTTCTCAGATAATGGCCTGGATGCAACCCCACCTTTCACAGTGTGACTTTACTTCCTCACATCTTGAATCTGAGCTGGACTTGTGACTTGCTTTGGCAAGTAGAATCAACAGAAGTACTGTCTTGCCATTTCCTAGGTCAGGCCTGAAGATGCTTGATGTGCTTATCTGTTTTCTGGGATGCTGCCACGACCATACAAGCCTTGGCTAGGCTGCTGGGTGGTGAGAAATGACCTGGAGAGCCCAGTTGTCACAGTGGAGACCATCCAAATCAGTCTGTAGTCAGTGACCTTCACAATATGTGAGAAAGCTTAGCTAACATCAACAGAGGTCCCTCTCTACCCAGCCTGGTGCTGACCACACACATGAGTCCTGCCAAGACCAGAAGAACAACCCAGCAGACCCAGACAGTTATGAATGGTAATACATGCTTATTGTTTTAAGCAAGTAAATCTGGGGGTGGCTTGTTATACAGCAATTGCTAACTGTTACACAGTAATTAGAGAGACAACATTAACATTTATTAAGTTCGAGAGGAATTAGTAATGCTTCCATCCTCTTACCCTCATTCAATCCGTCTGCTTTGTAAATGTTAGATAGATCACCTCAATAAAGTGATTTTTGCATGTTTCTTTCTACTGTTTACAACTTTGCAGCTCTTCATTCCTGTAGGAAGTAGCTCAAAGTCTTCAGCATATGACTCAGCAAAATCTGACTCCGATTACCTTTCTGTTATTTTCTTCCAGTACTTTCCTATGCTAATTTTTTCTAATGAACTTCTTTTTATGAACATCTAACTTTAAGTGACTCTTTTGTGCTTTTGCCCTGTCTCTAAGTCTCTACCTAAAATGTTCTTCATTCTGGCTACATGCTATTCAAGGGAGCTCCTAACTTCCCGAAAGCTTTTCCAAACGCCT
Source organism: Capricornis sumatraensis (assembly GCF_032405125.1). NCBI lineage: Eukaryota > Metazoa > Chordata > Mammalia > Artiodactyla > Bovidae > Capricornis > Capricornis sumatraensis. The sequence goes on from NC_091083.1 coordinate 7,585,174, forward strand.
TTAGTCACAGTACTGGCAGCATGTCTTTATGTCACTGGCTTAGCAATGAGCCGTTTTTGTATTCTGACAATTTATGTTGCATCTGCTCTTACTGTATGATTTCTAATTGTATCCTTCTTGGTGATAAGAATCAGGTCTCATGTTTTGGTATCTAAGACAGTTATTAACACAAAGAATTCAATAAGTATTTGGTCACCGCTGAATTGAAGGTTAAAGGGTATGATAGTACATATCCATAGGGAGAAAGGGGAGATCGTTGTGGCATAAAGAAGTTAAGAAGGCCTCTTGGAGAAAGAGAACTTGTGCTGGATCCAGAAGCCTGAGCAGAACTTCAAAAAATAGGAGGAAGTAGAGAGAGGGCGTACGTATAGTAAAAATGCTTGGGGGCAGGAACCAGCACAGGGGATATTTTAGTTAGGATGGGCTAGCTGATGATAGAGCAACAACCATCCCCCCAGTCTCAGTGACAGAAGCAGTGCAGTATCACACACCAGTAGGGGGAATCTGCTGAAATTCATCTTCACTTAGGGATCCAGGGCAATGGAGTTGCTACCATCTGGAGTTAATCGATCTTTGTGGCAAAGAGGAGAAGAGATGAGAAAAATGAATTGCTTCTTAAATACTTTCACCCAGAGGTTGTATATGTCACTTCTGTCTGTGTAGAATTCATTGGCCAGAGGTGATCACATGGCCACACCTAACTTCATGAGTGCCTGGCTGGAGAGGTTTAAAAGATATTAGTAAACAGTTTTTTTTTAATTTTATTTTTATTTTTACTTTATTTTACTTTACAATACTGTATTGGTTTTGCCATACATTGACATGAATGCGCCACGGGTGTATATGAGTTCCCAATCCTGAACCCCCCTCCTACCTCCCACCCCATATCATCTCTCTGGATCATCCCCGTGCACCAGCCCCAAGGATCCTGTATCCTGTATCGAACATAGACTGGCGATTCATTTCTTACATGATAGTATACATGTTTTTTTCTTTTTTTTTTTTTTTTTACTTTATTTTACTTTACAATACTGTATTGGTTTTGCCATACATTGACATGACTCCACCACGGGTGTACAAGTATACATGTTTCAATGCCATTCTCCCAAATCATCCCACCCTCTTCTTCTCCCTCAGAGTCCAAAAGTCCATTCTACACATCTGTGTCTCTTTTGCTGTCTCGCATACAGGGTCATCATTACCATCTTTCTAAATTTCATATATATGTGTTAGTACACTGTATTGGTGTTTTTCTTTCTGGCTTACTTCACTCTATATAATTGGCTCCAGTTTCATCCATCTCATTAGAACTGATTCAAATGTATTCTTTTTAATGGCTGAGTAATACTCCATTGTGTATATGTACCACAGCTTTCTTATCCATTCATCTGCTGATGGGCATCTAGGTTGCTTCCATGTCCTGGCTATTATAAACAGTGCTGCGATGAACATTGGGGTAAAAATAGTTTTAATCCTCTTAGGTAGTGGGAGGTGGTAGCCTGGGACAAACTAGCCTAATTAGATAAAGGTTACGCAGTGGAGAAAAAGGTGAGAAATTAGATGGATTGGATACAATGGGACAAAATTATGGAAAGTCTTTTGGCCCAGGAGGAATTTGTTGTTGATATTAGGCAGTAGGCAGCCACTGTAGATTTTTGAACAGTGAAAGGGCATGATGACAGCTATGTTCGAGTAAGACTAAGTGTCACCTTGTGAATAGGATGAAGAGGAGACTGAAAGGGAGCCGTTCCATAACCTTTAAGGCTTGGAGTGCTGAGCACTGGTGGTGACTGAGCTGAGGGGGTTGTCTGTGTATGTGTGTGTGTGAGAGAGATACAAGATACTTCAAAGTGAGAAGCCACAGGATTTGGTGATCGATTGAAGCGGTAGACTGAGATCTGGAGGACTGATGTCTTTAGTATATGCAGTCTCTTTCCTCAAGTAGGAAGAGGAGGAGCAGGAGGGTGAGGCTCAAGCTAACTCATACACTAAGCTGGTTTCAGACCTTCTGAATCTGTGTGGTCTTCGTAAGATAGTGATTGAAACAAAAAAGAGAGGGTTTCATTCAAGTCACAAGTATGGGGTGTGTGTGTGTGTGTCTGCCTGTGTGTGTGTACAAAGAAAAATAGGCTTCCTTGGATCACTTCAATGCCCTGCTCATTTCTTTATAAAGCTGTAAGAACCAATAAATGCAGAATTCTGATTTTGTTTTCTACTGAGACATGCAAAGTCACTGGTGCCTGCTTTCTTTGGTTTAAGAAAAAGAGAGTTGGAAAGGTCATCCAAGATAGGAATAAATAGAGGCAGAGGCGAATCAATGTTTAACTTGGAAATATTTTTCAGTTAATCATTTCTGACCGCTCACACTAAGAGGGCAGTCCCAGAGTGCTGGCACGCTTGTACTGCAAGCCACCAAGCTTCTAGTAAAAGAACCAAATGTCAGGATCCATACAAAGACTGTCTACTATAGGTTTAACCTAAAATGGGGAGGAAATCTTCCACAAATGTATATCTAGGGCTATTTTGACTTATAGATTTTTGCTTCCAAGTCAGAAGTCATGAAGCCATAAGATTTTCCTTGTTTGGGGGATTATCATTTAAAAGTTGGGACTTTTACCTGGTAGGAAATTTGTTGAAATGTGTGGGAAATCATTTTGAAATCTGTTTTCTGGCTTTCTTTTCCTGTTTTTACTGACGGTATATGTAATTTTACAGAATACTACATAATATGGTTTCTTAGTCGGGGGCTGTTTTGATGACTTTTGGTCACTTTATCAAAGGAAGCCAATCAATAAGAAAAGTTTAGAAACTTTATGGGGCCCATGGGCTAATATTTGGTCTTATAAAAATAGATTTTTAAAGTTTTTCTCCATTTTAGTATGTTTGCAGATGGTCAGTGATGAAGAAACGCAATGATTTTGACAGGCTGTGTTCATTCTCTCTTCTCTAGGAGGTGAAATAATGATCTATCAGACAAAAGAGGTAACTTATCTGGCCTTTGAATATAATGTTCCCATTATATTCATGTAAAGCTCAGTTTGTAAAAAGATTTCTTAATCCAAGTATCACCCTTGACTTAAGGCCATTGTGCTTGTGAACCTCAGAGCATATGGTGTGTTCTTTTGCAACCCAGCACTCCAGAGTTTCCTATACCACAGACATTGCTTTCCAAGCAGAGAGTAATGCAACCAGTGCCAAAATAGTAAATACTCTAAGAGCGCAAAGATATATTTCTCTTAAGAGACCTGGTCTTTCTAGCATTCTCATTCTAGATAGGTGAAACAGCTTGTAATAATTCAGTAGCAGGGAAATTCAGTGAAGCTGTGTTTGAATTAAGGGATGTCTTAATTTTGGTTTTGCCTTTGTGTGTGTGTGTGTGTGTGTGTGTGTGTATGTGTATGTGAGTTGCTCAGTCGTGTCCGACTCTGTGACCCCATGGACTGTAGTCACCAGGCTCCTCTGTCCATGGAATTCTCCAGACTAGAATACTGGAGTGGGTTGCCATTTCCTTCTCCAGGAGATCTTCCCAACCCAGGGATTGAATGCGGGTCTCCCACATGGCAGGCAGACTCTTTACCATTTGAGTCATTAGGGAAGCCCTGGTTTTGCCTTTGGGAAGCTTTAAAAAAATCTGGTTTTGAATGCTTTTGAGAAATTCACATAGATTCTATGGATTTTACAGGAAATATAAAATACTACCTTACATGTGTCTCATATTCAAAAGAACAAATTCTATATCTTTTATGTTCTTTTAGGGTGAATGGACAACAACATACTGATGGAATGCTAAAAAAAAAGTCTTTTATTATGGATTGGATCTTTAATCTTATAATGTCTTTAAATGATGTCACTTTAGATTTTTATTGTTAACAATCCCATTGTTTGGGAATGGGCTTCCCAGATGGCTTAGCAGTGAAGAATCTGCCTGCAATGCAGGAGACACAGGAGACATGGGTTCAGTCCTTGGGTTGGGAAGATTCCCCTGGAGGAGGGCAAGGCAACCCACTCTAGCCTTCTTGCCGGAGAATCCCATGGACAGAGAAGCCTGGCGGGCTACAGTCCATGTGGTCACAAAGAGTCAGACACGGCTGCAGTGACTTAGCATGCACGCATTCCATTGTTTGGGCCCTGGGTTTCAGATTTCTTATTTTGTACTATATCCTTGGTCATCACCTTGGTCCACCAGTAAAGTTTGGCCATGAATTTATTATTTATTTATTTAGGTCAAAATAAGAGGTGTGTTTCCTTCCTGTTGCAGGATTTAGTCTCCTTCAGATTTTCCTGAGCAGAGGGCAGATGATGACTTGCCTGTGTATCAGTTAGCTATTGTTGCATAACAAGCTACTCCAAACTCTGTCCTAAAAGAGTACAATTATGGCTCTTGGGTTAGATGGACCGCTCTTACGCTCTTGGTAAGGTTCGCCTCCTATCTCCTGCCAACAGTGGGCCAGGTAGGGAGCCCTGCATTTCTAGGCTGACTATGGGCTGGTCTGAGGTCACCTTGAATGGGACAGGTGGTGTCTTCTTTGTGAAGGCTCTCATCATCCAGCAGACTTGTCTGGAGCTGTTCACATGGTGGTGATAAGGATTTGACAGAGAGTGTCTTTTCAAGACGGCACACTGATATTTCCATTGCAAGTTGATCAGCAAGCCACCAGGCCAGTCTAGACACAAAAGGTAAGGAAGTAGACTTCCTCTTGCTGGGAGGAGCTGTAGAGTCTCTTGGAGAGAGTGTAGACACAGGGAGGCCGTTGCTTGGAGTCATCGGTGCAACCAACTGATTGCATCATAATGGGAAGTAATCATCAACAAGGCTAATGATCTCTGCCCCAGGTGAAAGGTCCATGACTTATAGCTCATTGCTCGAGCCATATTTCAACAAGTGCAATCTGTAGGTGCTTTACCTCCCACATCAGAGTCACTGTAGGGCTTGAGGTGCCCTAAACCTACCACATTATATTTTGGGATGAGTCCTACAAATCTGCATGTTAATCAGTATTCTCAACCCTACCCCACAACACATTCAAATTTCAGAATCTCTGCTTTAGAGTCTCTTACTCAACATGATGAAAACATGTAGAATCAAGTAAGAGTATGTTTTTTCAGATACATAAAATTTATTTTGAATTTAATTACAAAAAAATATACCCAGACTTTTCCAATGTATTGCTTTAGACAAATTCTTACCTTTTCTCAGATTATGATAAATATAATATGCCAAAATTATATTAATTAGTAAACTCATAGTGGTAGGATAATCACTACTTTTGCTCCTTTGATTTTGTACCTGCAAAGGGTCCCTAAAACCTGATGCACTCAAAATTGGGCCATTTCCCCTTCCTCAACGATAATGTCCAAGTCAACATTCCTTTGGTTTTTTTCATAAGAAGACTCAGAAACCTACCAAGATGTTACCCCCTCTAGGAGCCTGTGGTGTAGCAAAGTTGAAATATTCATAAATTTATATTTCAGGGGAAAAGGACATAGATATATGGGAGTCATAGCTTTTATCCAGTGCCTCCTAGCATATGAGTAGGGACAGAAGATACTGTTATATGTTTGAAATCTATCTTTATCTTCCACTCAGAAGTCTTCAGTGGGAGTCATTCAGATGCCCTTCAGGTAGAGACCAACTCTGCATATGTGTGTGTGTGTACGGTGAGTGTGTACGTGTGTGTGGTGTGTGTGTGTGTGTGTGTGGTATGTGTATATGAGTGGTATGTATATGTGTGTCTGGTATATGTGTGTGTGTATGTGTGTGGCATGTATGTGCCTTTGTATGTATGGCGTATGCATGTATGTAGATATATGTGAGTGGTGTGTCTATGTGAGTATGTGGTAAGTATGTGTGGTATGTGTGTATGGTGTGTGTGTGTATATGTGAATGAGTGGTGTGTGTATGTGTGTGTGGTGTGTGTGCACAGTGTGTGAATGTGTGTACATGTGTGTGTGTGGTGTCTGTGTATGTATGTGCCTGTGTGTCTATAAGTGAAAGCAGTTCTGTCATTTCACTGGAAACTGCCTTTGAGCCATAGACTGAAAATTTAAGATATTCTGGAAGAAACTTTTGGGATCAACAATGTATTTTAATGAACACTCAAAGGAAATAAACCTGAAAGAAGCAAAAAGAGCTTTAGAAAAGACCAGTTCCCGAGTTAAACTAGTCTCCTTGATTCCAGTCTTTACTGGAACAAATTTAGCCTGTGCAGAGAGCAGATGAGTCGTCTGGAAGCAGCCTTGGCCCCTCACTCTCCCCCTTTGCTTGCAAACCCTTCACAGCACCTCCCTGGGTTGCCAAATGCAAATACCTCAGAGGTGGGGAAAGCACAGATGGTGAGTAAGGCTGTGGGGTTCTGAGTAATAGCGGTGGGGGGCCTGTGGGAAATTGGAAACTGGAAGTCTCGTTGAAAAGTACTCAAAATCATATTTTTAGAAGAAAAATTGGACCTAACCAAAAGAATACACGTGTGGGTCAATTCATGTCTTAAACCACCTGTGTGCTACCTCTGGGCTGGCTCAAGTTCAAGCAAGATAATCTGGCATTTAAGATTCTCTATGGCCTGGCTTCCCTGGTGGCTCAGATGGTGAAGAGTCGGCCTGCAGTGTGGGAGACCTGGGTTCAATCCCTGGGTTGGGAAGACCCACTGGAGAAGGGAACGGCTACCCACTCAGTATTCTTGCCTGGAGAATTCTATGGACAGAAGGGCCTGGAGGCGGGGGCGTCGCAAAGAGGCAGACACGACTGAGTGACTTACTTTCACAGAGTGGCCTAACACAGTGCTGTGAATAGAGTAAGGTTTTTCCTGCTCACTTTTTTAAAAGATGTGTTTGATGTGGGCCATTTTAAAGTCTTTATTGAATTTGTTGCAATATTGCTTCTGTCTGTAGCTTTGGTTTTTGGCCACTGGGCAAATGAGATCTTAGTTCTCTGACCAAGGATCAGACCTGCTCCCCCTGCAGCGGAAGTGCATAGTCTTAATCACTGGACAGTCAATGAAGTCTCTTCACGCTCATTTTGAATTCAGCGAGGTGTAGGCAAAGATCACTGGGCTTCGGTATTCTTGGGGCTGAATTCTGATTCCACCACTCACTGGTCCCTACAGCCTCAGATGAGTTGTGTGCGTTTTTCATATGTGCAGTGTGGTTTGTGATGCCTGCCCTGCCATGCTCATTTTTTCCCTAGGAACATGCAATCATTCCATTCAGAGCTGTGCCACCGGTAGGGCAGCCACTGGCCTCATGGGGCCACTGAGCACTTGGCATAGTGTTAGTGCCACAGAGAAACTTGATTTTTTAGTTGCCTCCAGGTTTAAACTGAAATTGAAAACCTGCTTGATTTAGTTTTCAGAAAACTTTTTAAGAATGACTGGAATAGCTGAAATTATCAATCTAGTTTTTTTAGCTGTAATTTTTTTTGAAATATAAATGCAGATCAAACATTTCTCATGAAAATTCAGCATCTGAATTGAGAGATCTAAATGGTACTAAAGTACACAGTGGATTTTGAAAATTTAATACAATAAAAAATATAAAACAGCTCATTAATAACTTTTTATGTTGACTACATGTTAAATTATATTTTGGACAAACTGGGTTATATTAAGTACAGTTTTTTTTTTCCTTTCCACCCCTACACCAACCCCCCTCCCTCAATTTAAGTATATTGTTACATTGATTTCACCTCTTCACATTAAAAAAAAAAGTAAAATATTGCACGTGGCTCACATTACATTTCTATTGAGCATTGCTGGTCTACATGAAAACTTTTAATAAACTATGATGTTTTTATCAGCAATAAATACTGTACAAGGAGGGTACAATATTTGTGAGAGTAGCCATTACATCTGTCCTATTCCCCATCTTATAACTGGGGCCTGGCTTGTTCCCTGCACAAAGCAAAGGCGGTAAAGATTCTTCAAACAAATAAATATTTTAAAAAGTTTACATATTTATGATATGATCACGTATTCAAATGGTGTCTGTGTTGCACTGCCTATAAAATGCGGGAACTGTAAAATGATATCGAAGTGGCTTCCAGCTCTAAGACAGTGAAACTGATTGACAAGGTAGAGACTGTACAGTATAGTGCAGCATGCTCCCACTCTATGTGTAGATGTGTGGTCTTTTCACTTGGCTGCCCTGTTGGGATTTTGATAGAGTATCTTTAAATACAACACATCCCAATGCAAGAAAGACAAGCAACTCTTCATTGGATGACAAGAAGCACCTCGTGTTGCCAGACAGGGCTTAGCAGTGAGGGAAGCAAGCCTGGGCCAGGCCAGCATCTGTATTTTGGACCTGGTCATGTTGTCTTTGCTAGTTTTGCTTTTCAGTCAAACTATAGTCTTATTGGAAAAATCACTTTCGTAGACTTTCTTGCCTGCAGATCGAAAAGTGTTTTGTGTATCTGAATATTCTACACCTTGAAGTGCGAATTTGCTCTTGGAAAGTCACATGCTTGCTTGGAGAATGAATTGTCACCTCCCATGTTCCATCTGTCCTCCAGGAAATATGTTTATTTTTAGTGAGCAAGATAAACCCTAGAGGGGTAAGTGTAGACTCCCCCACTTCCTTTCATTTTGTATGGAGTGTAGGATTCTCTTGACAGTTAGCACGTCAGGTTTCTGAGGTCCCTGGAGCTCTTCTTGCAAGGAAGAGTGTGTATGGTTGTAAATTCTATGTTTAATATATGTATATGTGTTTCTGTTTCCATGGGAGATGTTACAGTATGATTTATTGCCGTATATGAAATTTCACATTTGAAAGACCAGCTTTTTCTTTTGGAGCATAGTTGCTTTACAATGTTGTGTTAGTTTCTACTGTATAGCAAAGTGAAGCAGCCATAGGTACACATATATTCCATCTTTTTTGGATTTCCTCTCCATTTAGGGGAAAGACCAACTTTCATTCCATGGGATTAAAGGTGAGAAGCTATACTGAGTTGTGGCATTTCTTTGGAAATGAATGGGAGCTTGGCATTTTCCCCTGCTTCTTACTCATGGAAGTTGTGAGGATTCAAGTGTCTTCCCCTGAGAGATTATCTTCCTTTGGCTGCCATCCTAAGTTTTGAGATGTTTATTCTAGAAGCAATTTAAACAAAAGGGAGGAAATGCCCTGGACTAGTGGCTGCATGTAATCATCATGAAAAACGCTTGATATTGAATGAAAGGAGTGGAAGATGTTATTGATTCTGTGCACTCTTCTCTCTCGGGATGGGACTCTTTTGGAGAAATGAGGATTAAAGAAAAGTATGCTGGGGCGAAACTGGCCCATTCATAGTGCATGTATTTCCCTCTGTCCTTCTTTTCATTGTCACCCTGTGAATGAAGAAACCTGATGAGTTGTGTGCTAATACAGTCTAAGGGTTTTTCTCCAGAAAAGGGTTTCTACAAAACCCTTTCTCACTGATGGTGTTCAGTGAGTTAAGTTTCTACAGTGTTACTTAAATAAAAAAGAAAACTCATGAGCATTATAATGAAAATGGATTCAGGCAGGAGTCCTCAATGGATAGGAGAACAGAATACTTACATAATCTCAAGGTATCTTAAAGTCCAGAAGGGAAAAGTTAACTATGCAGTAAAGACATGGGACAGCACTGTCATCAGATGATAGAAATTAGCATCACCACAAAGGGGCAAATGGTATTACAGGCCCAGAGATGGGACAGTTTGGGAAGAACACATCCTGATGTAGTATTCCAGCCCCAAAGGTAATCCATGAACTGGATCCTTCATCCCCCAAATAATTATTACAATGGTCGTTATTGGGGACACATGATGAAATTTGTCTGTCCACAGTAGATTAGATGAAAAGGTATTATGCCATTGTTAAATTTCTCAAATTTGATAGCGGTACTTTGATTATGTAAGACTATTCTCAGGAAATACACATAGATATATTACAGAGTAAGGCATCAAACATGGAGCCTATTGTCACATGGTTCAAAACTAATTATATCTGTATTTGTGTGTGTGTACACCTATATACACACACAGAAAGAAAGGGCTGCCTTAAGCAAACACAGCAAAATATTAAAGTTTGTTAAATGGGTGGAAAGGGAGTTTAGCCTTTGCAACTTTAAATGTGAAATCATTTCAAATGAAAAAGTTTTTAAAAAATAGAACCAACCTCCCCCACCACACACACATATACATGTATCTGTTGGGGTAAAGGTTTTCTGGGAGAAGAATTTAGAATACAAACAGCCTGAACATTAGAGGAAAAATGTGAGGATGAACCATGGAAGCACCTTCTCATAAATATTCTTGGAAGCAGTCCTTTTACGATGACAGACACCAGGATTTCTGGGTCCATCAAGGTAATCCCGTTAAAGAAATTTCAGATGCCTGCAAAGCCCCGAGAGTCCAGGGTGTAGGGTGATGAAGCCCTGGTTGGAGGGTTGATTTATTGACTGGCTTAACCCGCTCGTTACTGGGAACTTGCAGAGCAGCGGTCTGGGTCAAGGCTGCGTGCCCTGAGCTGTGCCTCCGGAGGCAAGGAGCGCATGCGCTCTCTTGTAAATTGCATTGTAGGGGCGGAGATTAGCCAGCCACCTTCTGTTAGTGCCTGGGCATGTCTGCGGTGGCTCCACCATCGCTTGTGAAGCATGTGGAGGAAAAGTTGGTTCTTCATGCAAGCTCTGGCATCCGGATAGCAGTCATCAGTGACTCACGAGGTTTTAATTGTGCAAGCTTGCCCTTCCTGTAGACTCAAGGCTGAGACAGTGCACCCATGGACGCTGTTAACAGAGCCTTCTAGAAAGGGGAGGGCTTGCTAACCAGCCCATTAGCATGAGACAGAATGAAGCTGTGGTTTAATCAGTCCTGAGAAAAATCTCAGTGGGATCTCCTTTAACAAACACCTGTAATCTGGGGTTACACCAACACACAGTTAATTCTTTATACAGACCTTTGTCGTGCTTTTGGAAGCATCCTGTGGGGGTTACATAGAAAGAAAAATTCAGCTTTTTATTACTTAATCACATCACTCAGTGTTAGAGGTTTTCATTGTCTCATAAAATGCTTTCCAGGGGTAAGGAAAGGGGGTTTGGAAGAAAGTTTGTTATCGACTTGCCTCATTTCCAATTTTGTGAGCTTTCAAACAAAAATTCTTGTGTTCTCTTTTTATTTGTTGATTTAAAAAAATATGACTTTTGGGCAGGCAGGATTGGTTCATTTCCATGGTCATTTTGTCCTGATATCAGAATGCTTTAAGAATTCTTTTTCTTAAGTGTAAATGGCATAGAGAGCTATGAATTATCCACATGTATTTGACTATGACAGTAATTATTTTTGAGTGTCACAGATCAAAAACACAGCAGAGGATGGAGCCAGTGTGGGTCTAGCAAGCTTTCAAAGGTATTTGCTTTAAAAGAAAAATGAAGTCCTAAAATGAAGGCTTCTACATTTCAACGTGCTGTGCAGAATTTCAACCTCATGATCTCTTATCAGCTCTGAAAGGGGACACGGTTGTTGTCTTTGCTTAGCAACAGTTTTAAAAGTTTCCATTTTTAGTTTCATGGGTAGGGCTGTGATTGTTTTTTTAACATGATTTGAATTGTTTTACAGGGGGCTCTCTGTTCAAGTCGGGGACTACAAAACTCTGCTTTTTCACTTAGCACCTAGAAAAGAAGTCAAAGAACAAAAGAAAAGGATTTTATTTTTTCAACAAAGACTAGACTAGAGACACACCTAAGCACAGCGTGAAGCTTTCTAGCAGGGAGTTCATTTTCCACGTATATGACTTATTTGGCAGAGTAATATGGTCCCAAGCCTTCTGATTTAACTCTCTTAAAAAATTCCATGGCTTAGCATGCAAAATGGGTGTGGGATTTCTAAGGCATAATTGCAGTGGAGGCAAAAGCTCTTTGGAAGCCTGGTGATTAAGGTGGATGACTGAGATCTCTTTCTGAACAGAGAGATTCTGGTGTCTCTCTGGGAAATGCTGGTCTGGAGAGGAAGCAGGAGGGTTATTTTCAGTGCCTGGTAAACTGAGGCAACTGTCTGGAGTCCTTGAGATGGTGCTGCCTTTCGCTGGGTATTTCTTACCTGGATTGTGCCTTTCTTGTAAGAAAAAAGAGTGATTTCTTGGACTATTGGTCTTCTTTAGCTGGTGGGGTGTTTTGAGGTGTGTGCGTGTGTATCTATTTATATGTGCACATATATACATTTTTTAAGTTGGATAATTTCTAAATTTATTCTTCATTCTTAAGAGCCTGTGGTATCATGAATGCCTCTCTCGTGAGGCCGGAGCAAGTCTCAACCGAGACTTGAGAAGTCTCAGTCAAGTGAGAAGTAAACAAAAGGCTTTCTCTTTGCAGACCTTCCCACAGGATCCATTTCTTCTCATCACTGTTCACAGCAGTGACAGAAAAGGAGATAATTTTCCTTCTCTTTCTCCTTCATGTTCTGGCAACTGGACAACTTTCTCTTGGGACCAAAAGCATTAAGGCTGACCCTGGGTTTCCTCAATGTGGCAGATTGACTTTGCTTAAAGAACCCAGTGAAACTCCTCTGGGAACACCAGGGCCACCAACTCTCTTTCCAAAACACTGCCTATCTACAAGGTTTATCCATGCATGGCGCTTTTTCCCCACCGGTTCTTTTAATGGCACCGAGCGCTGGCTGTATTGTAAACTATGTCTACTCATTTACTGCATTAAGAAAGAAGCAGGTATTTATTCCATTTCGTGAGGTGCTGATTGGTTGTAAAATGTCCTTGTAAAATCTGTTCTTGCTGTTAGCCTCATTTGTACAAAGAAAAAGTATTTGGAATTTTCCAGAACTGCTGAGCAGTCACAGAGCAGTCACTCTGACAGCCTCGTGTTTGTTGAATTATTAGAAAATCCTGAGCCTGTGAGAACCCCAGGAAGTCTTCTAGTGTGCTCCTCTGGCTCTGGGTGAATCAGCCACTCAAAACGGTCATGCGTGTTACTGGGGCTTTCCTGTCTCACATCCAAGCATCTCCTGGGAACAAGATTACAAGACTTCCCTTTGTAATCTAATATGATACGTATCAACTTATGCACGAAGAATTCATCCTAAAAACTAAGCTGACATCTTTCTGGATTGACTTAAAGCCAATTTTTGGTTGTTTTCTCCTTGGTGATAGGGGACTTTGATCTAATAACACTCCATATATTACTCAGCCACCCTGAGGGGCCAATCTCGGTTCCTTTAACCATTTCTCTCCTCTGCTCTTTTCCAAATCTATAACCAGTTTAGTTTTTGTCTTCTTTAAACAATATATCCGTTAGATGTCTATGACTCATTTGTTTTGTTTTAAGGTTTTATTGTTTGTTTGTTTTAAATTGAAGTATAGCTAATTTGCTTTCCTGATGCCTCAGCAGTAAAGAATCCACCTGCAAGGAAGGAGACAAAGGAGATGTGAGTTCTATCCCTGGGATTGGAAAGATCCCCCGGAGGAGAAATGGCAACCCACTCCAGTGTTCTTGCCTGAAAAATTCTTGGACAGAGGAGCCCAGTGGGCTACAGTCCATGGGGTCGCAAAGAGTTGAACACGACTGAGCAAGCGAGATAACTAGTTGTAAATGTGTTAGTTTCAAGTGTACAGCAAAGTGATTCAGTTATAAATATATATTTATATGTTCTTTTTCAGATTCTTTTCATGTATAGGTTGTTACAAGATTTTAACATATTCAAAATTTTGTGCTACTTCTGTTCATGTTCCCACTGTTTCCTCTTAACCCACATGCCAGCTGTGCCTCATTTAGCCAGGCCAAGAACATGCATGTTATCCTGTGGTGTCACAGCCCTGTGTCAGAGGTGCCTGCAAAAGATGCATGCAAAGAGAACGGGAAAAAGAATCAGGCATAGCAACCTGTGTTTTTGTCTAGAACACAGACTACAGAGGACGTATGTATTTAATAAATGAATTCTGCATAAATAAAATTTCATTCTTGTTATTTTCCTTGCCACTGTACCACCATTGCTATTAATCTAAAAAGTTTCCTATTAAGATATTTTGAAATTTAAAAGCTAGTCCTCTTTTTTTTTATAACCTTAGAATAATGGAATGTGTTATATTGGAGATTTTTGCATTAATTAGACCACTTTCTTGGGGTACAGAATTAGTAGTTTGGTTGATCTTTCAGTGACTGATATTACCAGAAGCTGTTGTGTTCCCCAGACTAACACTGATAAAAAGGGACTTCTCCCAGAATGCCATGGGCCTTTCCAGTTAAAACTAGGATGGGTGTAACTTCTTTACTTCCTGAAGCTATATCAGTTACAAATATGTGGAAACAGAGAAGATTAAGCTATTGTGGTGAATTTGTTTCTGAATAATTCATATCATTTTTCCCATGTAGAACTGTTCATTCTCCCTGTCGCCTAGATATAAACTAATTATTGAAGGCTTATTACATTTCTTCTGAATATCAGCATTCTAACCATGATGCTCGGTTTGGGAACACAATGAGTTTTTAGTGTCCCAGTGAACAGGATGCAGTAAAAGTTTTTTAACGAGTCAACTCTTTGCCATGTACTTTGACCATTATGTTTCACTAATAGTGTTTTTCTGTCTTTCAATGATTGAGGGAAAGCAGTTTATAATTTTAGCTTTATGCATGGCCGTAGAGTAAATCAGGGCTTCCCTGATGGCTCAGCTACTGGTAAAGAACCTGCCTGCCAATGAAGGAGATGCAAGAAGCATAGATTCAATCCTTACATCAGGAAGATCCCCTGGAGAAGGAAATGGCAAACTGCTCCAGCATTCTTGCCTGGAGAGTTCCATGGAGAGAGGAGCCTGGCAGGCTAGAGTGTATGGGGTTGCAAAGAGTTGGACACGACTGAGTGCACACACGCACACTGAGCTAAAAATCAAGATCATCTTCCAAATCATGTTTTAGTAAATATCATCCTACCCTCAATCTTAAATCAATGAAAGTTTAGGTTTTGTCATCTTACTGATAAATGTCTTCCCTTCTGGAAGCGTTGCTGGCAGACTGACTTTCTGCATGATTTGGTTTTCTGTCACTCTTGTTGAATGCAGTGCCCTTTTGCTTAGTAGGAAACGAGCCGTTTGAACGCCAGTGGCTAAGGAGCTGATGTTGTTCAAGTCTGTCTGGTACAGGGCGCCCCTGGGCTATTTACACATGCTTGGCCATTTGACTTGTCGATCTCCCTTGTCAAGTAACTCATCTAGCATCCTGGGTATTTCTTCTCATGTCATTTTCCTGGAAATGGCAAAGGTCTATGTTTTCTTGTCTATATCATATAAAGACTTAATCCTGGGCATAGAACAGATAATTCTATTAAATGCCCACCACTTTATACTCATGTCCTCCCTTTTAACAGATATAAGAATCCCTGGCTTTTCCTGGCAAAACATCCACAACCCTAATCTCTTCCTTCTCTCCATCTCCTTCATCTTTAAAAAAAAAAAACAGCCTCAGATAGACTGATAATTTTTTTAAGTACCATGCTATACATTCTGAATGCCTTAGTGGAGGAGGGATTAAGAGGGCATATTTTAATTACTCAAGTATTTGTTAGGCCCTACTAGATGCCACCTCCTGAGGTCAACTGAGGTAGAAATTTTGCATTTCTCATCTCCAAAATGTCAGTGGTTGAGGACAAGAGGGAGCAAAGGTGCTCTGACCTTGTGTGCAAATATTATTAGAGATGACTTCACAATGGTGAATTGGAACAGGGCACTTGGGACCTAGGCTACAGGAAAGCTGGCAAACAACTGTGCCCTTCAGTGAGGTGTGGGGGACTCTTCCCAGGCTGTCTTTGAGGAATAGAATGGAAGTGTCTACTGGCCAGGGGAGGGATTTACCTGGTTGAATAGGCTTCTTACTATAGACAAAACCACAACATTCAAGAAGACTGTGGTCTATTGCCAAGGTGATGAGACAGATGGGGCATAAATACTCTTTTTTACCTCTGTTGCCTAAAATGCTAAAGCTCTGGAAGAAGAAGTAAGAGCTAGCACACATGGGGTGTTTACCATGTGGCAGGAATCTATTTTCATCCTTTTCTAGACTATCTAATTAGATGTCATAGTAAACTTTTAAGCTAGGCACTATTACTATGATTTTTTTCAGACAGGGAAACTGAGATACAAAAAGCATGAGTACCTCGCCCAAATCCATGTAGCTGGTGGAAGATGGAGCCAGGCAGTCAGGCTCCATAGAGCTCGTAACCAGAAAACGGGACTCCTCCCTGTGTATGATGCTTCCTGTGCTACAACTTGGAAGAAAGAAACACATCTTTCTTTTTTTTTTTTTTTTCAAGATTTTTTTTTTATGTGGACCATTTTAAAAGTCTTTATTGAATTTACAGATTCAATGAGATTCAATATTACAGTTTCAATATTGCTTCTGTTTGATTTTATTTATTTATTTTTGCCATCTTAGCTCACTGACAAGGGATCAAAATCTGCACCCCTTGCATTGGAAGGCAACGTCTTAACCCCTGGACAGTCAGGGAAGTTCCCTTTCTTTCTTAAAAGTTAGTTTCCTAGAGACTTAGAGTGGTTTTTGTCTTCTTGAACATAGGCATCCAATCATTTAATGTGGGAGGAAGCATATGATTGTTTTTAATGAACGTAGACATTTCCAGGGGATTAATTCAGAATGTGGAAACTTTTCTGCCTATGAAACTCTTGGAGGTGGTTTTGCTCTTCCAGAAAAACACATACTCTAAAGTTTGCACAGAAGAGCCCTGGAGCTCCCCTGGGAGAGTGGGAAGAAGTTTCTTCTTAAGCTGATTGATGGAAGCCCCAGCAAAGTGGCGTTTGATGGAAGAGGCTCGATCAAAGCCAGTAAAGCTGAGTGTAATTCCTTAAATGTATCTTTATGTAAACAGGGAGGACTCCATACAATTTAAAAATAACACAGTCAAGTAACTAAAACAATTGGAGATATGCATCTGATTCAAATCGAATTCAGCCACTGCCACAAAATTATCTGATGAGGGAGATTTTGTGCCACATGTTCAAAGCCGGCTTTAAGTCCTTAAGAGGTATCAAAATAATCAAAGTGTTTTCTTTGCTCTTAGCTGGCTTGTGGAAGAATCATAAATGGTTAAAACGTTTATGTTGATCAGAAACCACAGTTGGAAAATAGAAAGAAAGTGTTTCTGTGCATGGAGAAAGCAGGGAGAGACACGACTCCCACCCTTATTGCAGCCTTTCTCTTAGGACTGTAAAGATCTCTGCCCCAAATCCCAGCTCCAAGCTATCAGATGCTCCTTAGAGGGGAGTGTGTCTTTTTTTGGGGGGGGGTACAGCTGCTTTACAATGTGTTAGTTTCTCCTGTCCAGCAAGGTGAATCAGCTATGCAAATACATACATACCGTCTTTTTTTGGATTTCCTTCGCATGCTGCACAGTAGGTTCTCATTCTTTATCTACTATAGCCATGAAATTAAGACGCTTGCTTCTTGGGAAACTACCCTGCACAATAAAAAGCAGAGACGAGAGACATCACTTTGCTGACAAAAGTCCATATAGTCAAGGCTATGGTTTTTCCAGTAGTCAGGCATGGATGTAAGAAGTGGACGTAAAGAAGGCTGAGCACGGAAGAACTGATGTTTTGAATTGTGGTGTTGCAGAAGACTTTTGAGAGTCCCCTGAACTGCAAGGAGGACAAACCAGTCAATCCTAAAGGAAATCAACTTTGAATATTCATTGGAAAGACTGATGCTGAAACCAAAGCTCTAATACTTTGGCCACCTGATGTGAAGAGCTGACTCATTGGAAATGACCCTGCTGCTGGCAAAGACTGAAAGCAGGAGAAGAAGGGGGCAACAGAGGATGAGATGGTTGGATGGCATCACCAATTCAATGGAAATCAATTTGAACAAACTCCAGGAAATGGTGAAGGACAGGGAAGCCTGGCGTGCTGAAATCCATGGAGTCACAAAGAGTCAGACACGACAGAGTGACTGAACAACAACAACGTAGTATCAATAGTGGTATATACGTCAATTCCCAGCTCCCAGCTAATCCCACCCCTCCCCCCATGGTGTCTATACATTTGTTTTCTCATCCGGGTCTTTGTTTCTGTGCCACCAATAAGATCACCTATACCATTTTTCTAGATTCCTCGTATGTGCATTAATGTACAATATTTGCTTTTCTCTTTCTGACGGGAGTGTATCTTTTATGTGAAGAGAATCAGAATTGGAAAAGGGATTTCCAAACTTGACTGATTATTGTAACTGCCTGGAATACTCTTTTGAAGGTAGAAAGTTTCAGGCTCCTCCCCAGGAAGGATTTAGCAGGTCCAGATTGGAATCTAGGAAAAGGAATTTTAACAAATCTCCCTAGATGTGAATCTTATAATCAGCCAGGACTGGGGACCACAATCTAATGCACACATTTTACAGATAAGTAGAGTGACGTTTGGCAAGGGTAATTAACATGCTCAATTCCTATTCTAGAAGTGAGCTGAAGCTAGAATTTCTTTTCTCCCCCACTGTTTTTCTTTTCCTTTTTCCCTCCCCTCTCCTCTGCCTCCTCTTCCTTCTTCTTCCTCCAGCTTCAAAGCTTTTCCCCCAGTCTCTGAGTACATATGCATTGGCAGTTAGGGATGAGAGTGTGCTTGTGTGTGTGCGTGCCTCAGGATGAGGCCCTGTCAGTGGAAGATGCTAATGTTGGCCTGTTAATTTCAAGTGTCGTCAGATGGGTAAAAATCTCTGACTCTGGGAAATAAATGTTTGTCCTGTGAAAATATAATTATTTAGTGCACAGTCTCCTGGGAGAAGTAAAAGGCACACACACATGCACACACACACAAGAAATAAGATACATTTTTCAAAGAGTTTTTCAAGAGAATATTTAATTTACTTTGTCCAAGGCTTGCAATCATGTAGAAGAGTCAGGCCTGACATCCTAGAAAAGATAATTAGACAAGATAGTGCAAAAGCATCCTTTTTCTACTGGCATTTCACCTCCCCAAACCGTTTTCTCCTCCAGTGAATTTTGTACTTTTTGAGGTCGGGGACTGTATCTTACTCCTACATAGATCTCCAAATGCCTACCCCAATGTCTAACATATAACAGTGATGATCATGATGATGATTTATTGAGCATTTATTGAATCTTCAAGACTATCCTATGATCTAGGTACTCTTAGAACCCAATATCCCATATGGGAAAATATCTATGCAAACACCATCTGGTTTTTTAGTGAGCGTAGCGGAAGCACCACTTCTGTCCTCGAATGGATGAGAAGAGGTTCAGGAAAAGATGGGACTTTTGCCAAGGCGTGGGGGTGGGGATAAGTCAGATGAAGAAAGAACTGGGGCAGGACGATGCCTGGCAGAAGGAAGGATTGGCAGTCTGCTTGAGAGGTTGGGAAGCCATCGAGGTGGGCAAGCTTGAGAGCACAGACAGGATGTCTTCTTGAGAAGGTTTGAGCAGAGAAGCAGTAGGAACCACGATGGAAAAGGGAACTTGGGTTGGACCCAGGGTGGCCTTGAAACCTTGGTTGAGAAGCTTCGATTTTATTCTGTCCACATCAAGGAGCTGGAAGACTTTGAGCAGGGGTACAAACATGGTAGGAAGTGCTATTCTAGAATGACTGTGTCCTGAGTGGGGGGGGGTATGAGGCACCACAACCTGAAGTCCCTGTTCAAAGAAATAGGGAGATTTGGAGGAAGGACCAGTTAAAGGGGAGAGAAGAGGCTGAACTCCTCTGTGCCTCGATTGGACTAGAATGTCCAGGTCAGGTGCCATCTCTAGCAGGTAGTTGGACCTATAGGGTTGGAGACAAAGATATGGAAGGTGGATTTTTTGACAGTAAAATTTTGTTGATAGTAAATGAGATCTCTGAGCTGGAGAACAAGGAACAGGAAGAAAGAGCATCCGGGAACAAAATCTTGTATACCTGACATATTTGGAAAGCAAATAGTTAGAGTTTAGCATGTAATAAACGAAATACCCTCTTGTTCTCTACATCGTTGTCTCTATTCCTGCCCTGCAAATAGGTTCATCTGTACCATTTTTTTTTAATTTTTATTTTTTATTTAATTTTAAAATCTTTAATTCTTACAAGATTTCACATATATGCATTAATATACAGCATTTGTTTCCTTCTTTCTGACTCACTTCACTCTGCATGACAGACTCTAGGTCCATTTCACATCTCTACAAATGACCCAGTTTGATTCTTTCTTATGACTGAGTAATATTCCACTGCATATATGCACCACATCTCCATCCATTCATCTGTCGATGGACAGCTAGGTTGTTTCCATGTCCTAGCTATTGTAAATAGTGCCACAATGAACACTGGGGTGCATGTGTCTTTTTAAATTATGGTCTTCTCAGGGTGTGCACCCAGGAGTGGTATTGCTGGGTCGTACAGTGGGGAATGGACACGTGGACACAGTGGGGGAAGGGGAGTTTGGGATGAATTAGGAGATTAGCGTGTGCGAGATGGATAGCTGTGGGAAACTGCTGTATAGCACAGTGTATCAGCTAGGTACTCTGAGCCGACCTAGAGGAGTGGGATCAGTGGGGTGGGAGGGAGGCTCCAGAGGGAGGGGGTATGTAACTGATTCACTTTATTGTTCAGCAGAAACTAACACAACATTGTAGAGCAATTATACTCCAACAAAAGAATCATACCGCTCAAAAATTTCACTGTGAATATTATCTGATATAAAACTTGATTTCAAATAAAAATGCTCTCCTGTATATGATTACCTGTCTCATGTGCTCATCTCACGTGTGTGTTTATTCAGAGAGATTTTTTTTCCCTCAACTGCTTGCAAGACATTTCCATCAAGCTGTTTGCCCTCTGGAAATCTTTCCAGAACCTCAAACTTAACACTATTTCCCTAACTTGGCGTTTCAGTTCCCAGACTTGACTTGTGTTTGGCGTCCTCTATTTCTGTGACAGCCTCCTATCTTCCAGGCTCAAAACCCTGGATTTTCCTTCATATTCTACTTGCTTCCAAGGCCCAGAATGCTGACTTCTTTGTACTGCTGTTAAGTGGCCAGCCTCCTCTCCTCTTCCACGCTGCTGGGCTTGATTTTAGGCCCCCAGTGCCTCTCCCTGGGTATGATGCAATAACCTCTTAATCCATCTTCCCATGTTGACACTCCCCTTGTTGAATCCATCATATATGCTACTACTACCAGATTCATCTTTTAGCAACTAATCTTCTGACTCACCCAACCCTCTCAAAATGCTTGCACAGATGGAATTTACTGACAGTAGTGGTTTTTCATGTGGTTTCCTAATCTTGTCTAGAAACTCTAATAGGTCAACTGGATAAAAGCTGTCTGTTCTGGTCACACCAGGAGAGTATCCTCAACCGTTGCCCATTCTGTCTTCATGACACCCAGGACTCAGTGGAAGAGATGTGAATAAATGCCAGTTTCCTGAGCCTCATCGTCATGGCCCTCTGAAGTCTCCTGTCAATGTATTTTTCCAATCTTACTTCTCATTTGTCCCCACTTAGTCGTGAAGAGTTGAGTCAAAGGGAACTGTTATTTCCACGCACACTCTCTGCTCTCCCCATTTGTATCACTTGCTCATATGAATAGAATTCCCTTCTGTTTAGTTTATGCGCCCTCCTTCTGCATATGTCTTTCAGCATCCACACAGGGAGCTCTCTGTAACGACCTACACGGGAGCAGAACCTAAAAACGAGTGGACCTGTGTATAACTGGTTCACTTTGCTCTGCACCTGAAACTGGCACAGCTCTGTAAATCAGCTATATTTCAATAAAAGTTAATTTTAGAAATGACCTGCTCAAAATCTTCCTCAATCCATCCTCCCTTACTTCTAAGTAATTTCCATTCTCCTTAATGCCTTGTTGTCCATTATCTGGGTCTCTCCTAGGAAAGTGTCACTATCTGCTTTATTTATTAAAAGTATTTAACACCAGTTTTCTCTCCCTTGGTGGACTGTGAGTGCAGTCCTGGAAATCAGGGTAATTGATGGATTTGCCCTCATATTCTTTCTCAGGGACACACCTTAATCTTGGTGCTTGCAGTTATTTGCTGAACAAGTACCTGATTTGTGAGCATCTTGAAGGAAGAGATGAGGGCTTCGTTATGACTGTGCATTTCGCGTCATGCATCGTGCAGGGCTGGGTTTACAGCAGGCCTCATATTGAGTATATAAAATCAGCAGGCGCTTTCCTTTGCAGCTGTGATATGCTTCTCTCCCTTTTCAGACATCTTCTGGAAGCCACAGATGGCAGACCCTCTGGAGAGCCACAAAAGAGGTATTTGTTAATCCAGTGTAGAGGTAATGGGAACAATATTAGTATCACCATTGTGTTCATGGCATTCGTGGGCTAAAAGGGGTAAAATGCACTTCAGACAGATTTTTAAATGCCTCTCCTTGTTTTGTCTCTTCCGTCTTAGATCATCTTTCCAGCAAGCATTCTGCGGCATGTTCCCTTTGAGGTAATTTACTGCATGTCACTGTCTTTAGGGCAGACCTTCTGAAAGGATCTGGAAAGAATCTAAACTAATGGTTTGGAACTTTTATAGTTATACATTTCTAGCGAGGTGTATAAAGGGTTTGAGTTGAAAGAGCCCGGAGGACTGTGGCAATAAGCTTCTGGTAAGGACAGAGAGAAGTCTGAAGCAGTAAACTAAAGTACTAGATGCCCTTTATACTACTCAACTTCTCAGCATGAGTCAGGCTCAATTTCCCAGCTTGGGTTATAAGTTTATCTTCTCTAAGGGTTGTGAAAGCAGCTGCAGAGGCAGGAGATGAGGGATGGAGTTGTTCTGAGGAAGGGTGTGCTTGGAAGATCTGTTGGGGTCTTGAAATTCTCCAGGAAGGTTCAAGAACTTCTTGTGGTCTAAATTCAGTAAAATGAAAAAAAAAAAAAAAAGGTTTGACATAAATCATTTGACTTAATTGTATACATTTAATATCATATAGGAAAGCTTGATTGCTTGTGTGAAGTAACAATGGGGAAGATTTTTGTGATCTCTATTTTTTAAAAGTAAGAAGAAAACATAAAATTAAATATTTCAATTAAAATTTTAATTAAATACAAGTTACCATTCCTCACATAGATGGTATTCTCTTAAAGATGTCAATCTCTTAAAGCTAACAGGCTTAGAGATATGCCTGTTCTAACCAGCTCCTCATCTCTTTTGCCATTGGAATTGCCCTGAATTTTCTATTGCTAAGAAAATCAGGTATTTTTCTTTGGTATAGATGATCTTATTTACAAAACAGAAATAGAGACAGAAGTAGAGAACAAATGTTTGGGTACCAAGGGGGAAAGGCATGAATGGGGTGAATTGGGAGACTGAGTTGGACACATGTGCGTTATTGATGCTGTGTATAGTAGATGACTGATGAGAGCCTGCTGTGCGGCACAGGGAACTCTACTCAGTGCTCTGTAGTGACCTAGATGGGAAGGAGATCCAGAAAAGGGGGTATTTGTATACCTGTAGCTGATTTACTTTGCTGCTTCATAGTAGAAACTAACAGTTTAAAGCAACAATGTGCCCCTTCAGTTGTGTTCCACTCTTTGTGACCCTGTGGACTGTCAGGCTCCTCTGTCTGTGAGGATTCTCCAGTCAAGAATACTGGAGTGGGTTGTCATGCCCTCCTCCAGGGGATCTTCCCAACTCAGGAACTGAAACTGCATCTCCATGTCTCCTGCACTGGCAGGCCAGTATTTTTTTTTTTTTTTTTTTTTACCACTAGCATCACTTGGGAAGACTTAGAGCAACTATACTCAATAAAAATTAAGAGAAGAAAAAGGATATCGGTTATTTTTCAATAGCTCACTATCTCATGAAAATGGAAATAAAGTGCATAAATTATGGACCAATGATTGGACATTTTAGTGTCATCTTTTGGTTGCAATATTCACAGTAATCGTATGTTAAATGTTGGCCCATTCACAGATCTTACCATTTTTTGTTGTTGAGTCACTTAGTCATGTCTGACTCTTTGCAACCCCATGGACTTCAGCATGCCAGGCTTCCCTGTCCTTCACTATCTCCTGGAGTTTGCTCAAATTCAAGTCCATTGAGTCAGTGAAGCTATATAACCATCTCATCCTATGCCACTCTCTTCTCCTCCTGCCTTCAATCTTTCCCAGCATCAAGGTCTTTCCAGTGAATCAGCTTGTTGCATCAGGTGGCCAAAGTATTGGAGCTTCAGCTTCAACTTAGTCCTTCCAATGAATATTCAGGGTTGATTTTCTTTGGGATTGACTGGCTTGATCTACTTGCAATCAAAGAGACTCTAAAGAGTCTTCTCCAGCACCCAAATTCAAAAGCATCAGTTCTTTGGTGCCGAGCTTTCTTTATGGTCCAACTTTTACATCCACACATGACCACTGGAAAAGCCATAGCTTTGACTGTATGGACATTTTGCCTATGGAATGTATAGCAAAGTGATGTCTCTGTTTAAAAATGATTAAAGACCTAGGATAGCTCAGTTGGTAAAGAATCTGCCTGCAGTTCAGGAGACTCTGGTTCGATTCCTGGGTCAGGAAAATCCCCTGGAGAAAGGACAGGCTACCCACTCCAGTATTCTTGGGTTTCCCTTGTGACTCAGCTGGTAAAGAATCCACCTGCAAAGTGGGAGACCTGGGCTCAATCCCTGAGTTGGGAAGATCCTCTGGAGAAGGGAACTCCAGTATTCTGGTCTGGAGAATTCCATGGACTGTATAGCCCATGAGGTCACAAAGACTTGGAAATGACTGAGCGACTTTCACTTCATTTCACTTTCAAAGACCTAGGAAATAAAATAACCACAACTTGGTTGGAGTTGGAATTCAAGGATCTGTTAACATTTCTTGTAGAATGATATCACAATATTTCTTTCTTTCTAACATTGAATATGCCTTATAAAGCAGGGAATAATGATGCTGTTTTATTTATTTGCTTTTTATTTTATTTTTTAAAAATAAATTTATTTATTTTAATTGGAAGTTAATTACTTTACAATATTGTATTGCTGTTTTAGAGTTTCATTGTTTGGTTTAAATTTTATCTTCTCTAATTATTTATCTGTGTGACCCTGGTCAAGTCACTTAAATTTCTGTATCTGAATTTCTTTATCTGAAAATAAGAACAGGCCATGTCTATATTAGTGAGCTTTTACTACAATAGTGCTGTGTGACAAACATCTCCTTCTCCAACCTCGGTGACTTATGACCATAAATATTATTTTCCTTCTCAAGAGTCTGTAGGTCAACTGGGAAGCCATGTTCTAGGCTGAAAGGTAGATTCAGTTTTACACCATAGGTATCAGGCTGAACGGGAAGTGGTTCTGTGAAGGGGATGTTAGCACAGGAGAGTGAGCCAAACCACTGAACTTCCATTTTATAAATTCATGTTTCATTGCTCAAAAAGGTCATAAAGCCGAGTTCAGCATTGAAAGGCAGGGCAATTATGCTTTTCCCATGGAATGAGGAAGGCAGAATGAGTAGCTGTTCACCAGTAACATCTACCTTACTAACCTAGGGTTGTTTGAGTGATAATTGTACAATAGCTTATAACTCTTAGAATAGTTACTTGTCACATCGTAAAAGATAAGTAGCATTCCTTACTATTACTTCTTATAAAAAGATGGTTCCATAAACTGAAAGAGAGAAACAAAGGAATCTCTGGAAACCCAGTCAGACCTTAATGAGATTCATGTGAGCACTTGTCCAGAGGCTCTTTCTTGTGCCTGACTTCTTCCACTCCTGCTGCAGAATGCAAAGACTGTTAGCAGCATGAGAGCAGAGGAGAGGTGCTTCTTTTTCTCTCTCCCTCATCCAGGATGGCGCTTGCTTGGCCACTGATTACATAATGGTTGAAAAATGCCACGAACGTGAACTTCTCAGAACCCACGTAATGAGTTGTGAATCCCAGGAAGTACTTAGCTGCCATTAATTTCCTCTCCTCTTTCCTTATTTCCTTTCTTCTTTCCTTCTTTTCTCCTTTGCTCCCTCCCCTCTTCCCTTCTATCCCTCCTTCTTTTCCTCCTTCCTTCCTCTGCCTTTTCTCTCATTTCTTCTTTTTAAAAGTAAAATGAGACTTTTAGCAGATGAATAGATTGGATCTCAGTACTTACTGTAACCACTGATTCTTATGAATGAATATTTCTTAGGGTCTTCAAAGCAGACATTGGTACAGTGCTTGGGATGCAAGGTATTTATTAGGGTTTGGGAAAAAGAAGAAGTCAGTCTAAAACTGTGATAAAGCCTTAGCCAACCAGGCATGGGCTCTGGAACTAGAATTGTCTTCTAGATCTTTCCTGAGTTGGATCAAGATAATCACACCTTTACATTTCTTTCTAGACTACCCATTTGATATGGACTGTCCAACAAGTGGCATGGCTTGGGCTTGGGAACCCTGTGACTGAGGCAGATGCTGAAGGAGCTGGCAGCTGGAGGCAGGTTGTAGAATGCATACCTGCAGCTAGACAGCAAACCTTTACTAAAGAGGGGTCTGTGTGATGCATCTCCATATCAACCACAGTACTGAGCCCAATGTTGTTGTTTGCTTGCTCAGTCATGTCCGACTCTTTGCAACCCCATGGACTGCAGCACGCCAGGCTTCCCTGTCCTTCAACATCTCCTGGAGTTTGCTCAGACTCATGTCCATTGAATTGGTGATGCCATGCAACCATCCATCCTCTTTCTCCCCCTTCTCCTCCTGCCTTCAATCTTTCTCAGCATCAGGGTCTTTTCTAATGAATCAGCTCTTTCCATAAAGTGGCGAAAGTATTAGAGCTTCAGCATCAGCCCTTCCAATGAATATTCAGCATTCATTTCCTTTAGGATGGACTGGTTGGATCTCCTTGCAGTCCAAGGGACTCTGAAGTTCAGTTCAGTTCAGTCGCTCAGTCGTCTCCGAGTCTTTGTGATCCCATGAATTGCAGCACGCCAGGCCTCCCTGTCCATTACCAACTCCCGAAGTTCACTCACACTCACATCCATTGACGCAGTGATGCCATTCAGCCATCTTATCTTCTGTTGTCCCTTTCTCCTCCTGCCCCCAATCCCTCCCAGTAGCAAAGTCTTTTCCAATGAGTCAACTCTTCGCATGAGGTGGCCAGAGTACTGGAGTTTCAGCTTTAGCATCATTCCTTCCAAAGAAATCCCAGGGCTGATCTCCTTCAGAATGGACTGGTTGGATCTCCTTGCAGTCCAAGGGACTCTCAAGAGTCTTCTCCAACACCACAGTTCAAAAGCATCAATTCTTCGGCGCTCAGCTTTCTTCACAGTCCAATTCTCACATCCATACATGACCACTGGAAAAACCATAGCTTTGACTAGACGGACCTTAGTCGGCAAAGTAATATCTGTGCTTTTTAATATGCTATCTAGGTTGGTCATAACTTTTCTTCCAAGGAGTAAGCGTCTTTTAATTTCATGGCTGCAGTCATCATCTGCAGTGATTTTGGAGTCCAAAGAAATAAAGTCTGACACTGTTTCCACTATTTCCCCATCTATTCCCCATGAAGCGATGGGACCGGATGCCATGATCTTCGTTTTCTGAATGTTGAGCTTTAAGCCAACTTTTTCACTCTCCTCTTTCACTTTCATCAAGAGGCTTTTTAGTTCCTCTTCATTTTCTGCCATAAGGATGGTGTCATCTGCATATCTGATGTTATTGGTATTTCTCCCGGCAATCTTGATTCCACCTTGTGTTTCTTCCAGTCCAGTGTTTCTCATGATGTACTCTGCATATAAGTTAAATAAGCAGGGTGACAATATACAGCCTTGACGTACTCCTTTTTCTATCTGGAACCAGTCTGTTGCTCATGTCCAGTTCTAACTGTTGCTTCCTGACCTGCATACAGATTTCTCAAGAGGCATGTCAGGTGGTCTGGTATTCCCATCTCTTTCAGAATGCTCCACAGTTTATTGTGATCCACACAGTCAAAGGCTTTGGCGTAGTCAATAAAGCAGAAATAGATGTTTTTCTGGAACTCTCTTGCTTTTTCCATGATCTAGTGGATGTTGGCAATTTGATCTCTGGTTCCTCTGCCTTTTCTAAAACCAGCTTGAACATCAGGAAGTTCACGGTTCACGTATTGCTGAGGCCTGGCTTGGAGAATTTTGAGTATTACTTTACTGGCATGTGAGATGAGTGCAATTGTGCTGTAGTTTGAGCATTCTTTGGCATTGCCTGTCTTTGGGATTGGAATGAAAACTGACCTTTTCCAGTCCTGTGTCCACTGCTGAGTTTTCCAAATTTGCTGGCATATTGAGTGCAGCACTTTCACAGCATCATCTTTCAGGATTTGAAAGAGCTCAACTGGAATTCCATCACCTCCACTAGCTTTGTTTGTAGTGTTGCTTTCTAAGGCCCACTTGACTTCGCATTCCAGGATGTCTGGCTCTAGATGAGTGATCACACCATCATGATTATCTGGGTTGTGAAGATCTTTTTTATACAGTTCTTCTGTGTATTCTTGCCACCTCTTCTTAATGTATTCTGCTTCTGTTAGGTCCATACCATCTTTGCATGAAATGTTCCCTTGGTATCTCTAATTTTCTTGAAGAGATCTCTAGTCTTTCCCATTCTGTTCTTTTCCTCTATTTCTTTGCATTAATCGCTGAAGAAGGCTTCCTTATCTCTTCTTGTTATTCTTTGGAACTCTGCATTCAGATGCTTATATCTTTCCTTTTATCCTTTGTTTTTCACCTCTCTTCTTTTCGCAGCTATTTGTAAGGTCTCCCCAGACAGCCATTTTGCTTTTTTGCATTTCTTTCCATGGGGATGGTCTTGATCCCTGTCTCCTGTACAATGTCATGAACCTCCGCCCATGGTTCCTCAGGCACTCTATCTATCAGATCTATACCCTTAAATCTATTTCTCATTTCCACTGTATAATCATAAGGGATTTGATTTAGGTCATACCTGAATGGTCTAGCGGTTTTCCCTACTTTCTTCAATTTAAGTCTGAATTTGGTAATAAGGAGTTCATGATCTGAGCCACAGTCAGCTCCTGGTCTTGTTTCTGTTGACTGTATAGAGCTTCTCCATCTTTGGCTGCAAAGAATATAATCAATCTGATTTCAGTGCTGACCATCTGGTGATGTCCATGTGTAGAGTCTTCTCTTGTGTTGTTGGAAGAGGGTGTTTGCTATGACCAGTGCATTTTCTTGGCAAAACTCTATTAGTCTTTGCCCTGCTTCATTCCACATTCCAAGGCCAAATTTGCCTGTTATTCCAGGTGTTTCTTGGCTTCCTACTTTTGCATTCCAGTCCCCTATAATGAAAAGGACATCTTGTGTTAGTTCTAAAAGGTCTTGTAGGTCTTCATAGAACCATTCAACTTCAGCTTCTTCAGTGTTACTGTTTGGGGCATAGACTTGGATTACCATGATATTGAATGGTTTGCCTTGGAGACAAACAGAGATCATTCTGTCGTTCTTGAGATTGCATCCAAGTACTGCATTTCGGACTCTTTTGTTGACCATGATGGCTACTCCATTTCTTCTGAGGGATTCCTGCCCTCAATAGTAGATATAATGGTCTTCTGAGTTAAATTCACCCATTCCAGTCCATTTTAGTTTGCTGATTCCTAGAATGTTGACGTTCACCCTTGCCATCTCTTGTTTGACCACTTCCAATTTGCCCTGATTCATGGACCTGACATTCCAAGTTCCTATGCAATATTGCTCTTTACAGCATCAGACCTTGCTTCTATCACCAGTCACATCCACAGGTGGGTATTGTTTTTGCCCTCGTCCAAGGTAAGGAGCAGCAGCTGCGCTTTGCTGGAGCAACCGTGAAGAGATATCCCATGCCCAAGGTAAGAGAAACCCAAGTAAGGTGGTAGGTTTTGCAAGAGGGCATCAGAAGGCAGACACATTGAAACCAAACTCACAGAAAACTAGTCAATCCAATCACACTAGGACCACAGCCTTGTCTAACTCAATGAAACTAAGCCATGCCTGCAGGGCAACCCAGGGCGCACGGGTCATGGTGGAGAGGTCTGACAGAATGTGGTCCACTGGAGAAGGGAATGGCAAACCACTTCAGTATTCTTGCCTTGAGAACCCCATGAACAGTATGAAAAGGGACTCTGAAGAGTCTTCTCCAAACCATAGTTTGAAAGCATCAGTTCTTCGGCGCCCAGCCTTCTTTATGGTTCAACTCTCACATCCATACAGGACTACTGGAAAAACCATAGCTTTGACTAGATGGACCTTTGTTGGCAAAGTGATGTCTCTGCTTTTTAATGTGGTGTCTAGGTTTATCATAGCTTTTCTTCCAAGGAACAAATGTCTTTTAATTTCATGGCTACAGTCACCATACGCAGTGATTTTGGATCCCAGGAAAATAAAGTCTGTCACTGTTTCCACTGTTTCCCCATCTATTTGCTATGAAGTGATGGGACCAGATGCCATGACCTTAGTTTTCTGAATGCTGAGTTTTAAGCCAGCCTTTTCACTATCCTCTTTTACCTTCATCAAAAGGCTCTTTAGTTCTTTGCTCTGCCATAAGGGTGGTGTCATCTGCATATCTGAGGCAGTTGATGTTTCTCCAGGCAATCTTGATTCTGCCTTGTGCTTCATCTAGCCCAGCATTTCACATGGTGTACTCTGCATATAAGTTAAATAAGCAGGGTGACGTACTCTGCTTTGACATACATATATAGTTTTGAAGTACTCCATTCCCAATTTGGAATCAGTCTGTTGTTCCATGTCTGGTTCTAACTGTTGCTTCTTGACCTGCATACAGATTTCTCAGGAGGCAGGCTAGGGTATGGTATTACTATCTCTTGAAGAATTTTCCACAGTTTGTTGTGATCCACACAGTCAAAGGCTTTAGCATAGTCAATGAAGCATAAGTAGATGTTTTTCTGTAATTATCTTGCTTTTCCTATGATCCAACAGATGTTGACAATTTGATCTCTGGTTCCTCTGCCTTTTCTAAAACCGGCTTGAACATCTGGAAATTCTCGGTTCACGTACTGTTGAAGCCTTGATTGGAGAATTTTGAGCATTACTTTGCTAGCGTGTGAAATGTATGCAGTAGCATAAACATTCTTTGGCATTGTCTTTCTTTGGAGTTGGAATGAAAACTGACATTTTCTAGTCCTGTGGACACTGCTGAGTTTTCCAAATTTGCTGGCATACTAAGTGCAGCACTTTAAGAGCATCATCTTATAGGATTTGAAATAGCTCAGTTGGAAATCTGTTCATAGTGATGCTTCCTAAGGCCCACTTGACTTGGCACTTCAGGATGTCTGGCTCTAGGTGAGTGATCACACCATCGTGATTATCTGTGTCATTAAGATCTCTCTTGTTTAGTTCTTCTGTGTATTCTTGCCACCTCTTCTTTATATCTTCTGCTTCTGTTAGGTCCATACAGTTTTTGTCCTTTATTGTGCCCATCTTTGGATGAAATGTTCCCTTGATATCTCTGATTTTCTTGAAGAGATCTCTATGCTTTCCCATTCTATTGTTTTCCTCTATTTCTTGGCATTGATCACTGAGGAAGGGTTTCTTATCGCTACTTGCTATTCTTTGGAACTCTGCATTCAAATGGGTATATCTTTCCTTTGCCTTTCACTTCTCTTTTTGAGCTTCCCTTGTGGCTAAGCTGGTAAAGAATCAGCCTGCAATGTAGGAGACCTGCGTTCAATCCCTGGGTTGGGAAGATCCTCTTGAGAAGGGAAAGACTACCCGCTCCAGTATTCTGGCCTGGAGAATTCCGTGGACTGTATAGTCCATGGGGTCACAAAGAGTTGGACACAACTGAACGACTTTCACTTCACTTCACTTCTCTTTTCTCAGCTATTCATAAGTCCTCCTCAGACAACCATTTTCCATTTTTGCATTTCTTTTTCTTGGGCATGGTTTTGATCACCACCTCCTGTACAGTGTTACAAGCCCATTATACACATTCAATAAATGCTGCTTGTGGTTGTTATTGCTGGCTATCTTTGATATTTAGATTTATGTACTGTTTTGCTGTCTCAGCTCTCTTCTCACCCACCTCCACCACTGCCCCCAAAGAGCCTACCCCCTACCTTCCTTGGGATGAGCTCCAAGAGTCTATTTTCTATTCCAAGGGCCACGATGATAGCAAGTCCCATCAGGACTCTTTTTCTTTGAGCCCTTGAGAACACTCTTGCTCCTTCATTGCCTTGGGTTTCCAACCTCAGCTCATGTAACTTCAAGTAGTAAGGCAGAAAATATTTCTAGACTCAAGTGCTCTTACAGTCTAAGGTATACATGAATCTCTTAAGAACCTTGTTAAAATGAAGATTCTGATCCAGTAGGGCTGAGACTCTTCCAGCAAGCTCCGAGCTGTATTGATGCTGTAGGTCTAGGGAACAACTCTTTGAGTAGCAAAGTCTAGAATGTTGCTCGCAAAAAAGTTTCTATAGTGATGGTAATGTTCCATATCTACATTGTCCAATACACTAGTCACTAACCATATGGGGCTACTCAGTATTTGAAACATGGCTAGTGAAGCAGAGAAAATAAATTTAAATTTAATCCAGTTTAATTTTGTTAAATGTGGCTAGTGGTGAATGTGCGGGTTTAGAGAACAGGATCCATAGCCTATTTAGCTCTGAATTCCTAGGACATAGCGTAGGATATGGAGGCTCTCAATACACGTTTGTTGCAAGCAAGGAGCTTGTTGCCTGAGGCAGGGGGCTAGGGTGCCATGGGAGACACATTCACATCTGTTCCGCTTTATTTTTCCTAGAAACTGTATTTTCGGTGGTGTTGTATAGCAAGTGGATAAGACTGCAGAGTCCAGAGCTCATTTGTCTGGGTTTGAATATGGACTCTACTATTTATTAAGCTTGCCTTCTTGATTCTTATGCCTCATTGTCATCATCTGTAAAATGGGGACACAGGAATACTTCATCTTATTGTGCTTCATTTTAATGTACTTGGCAGATACTGTCTTTTTTTTGCAAATTGGGTGTTTGTGGAAACGCTGTGTTGAGCAAGTCTACTGGTGCCAACAGCATTTGCTCACTTCATGTGTTTGGGTCACATTTGGGTAATTGTAATATTTCCAAGTAGTTGATTATCATTCTATTTGTCATGGTAACCTGTGATCAGTGATCTTTGATGTTACTACTGCGACACACCAAAGGCTCAGAGGATGTTTAGCATAAAGTATATCTTGGTCATGTAAAGAGCAGTATATATTTGATGTATACAACTGGAAGAGTATGGAGATCATTTTATACCCATTAAATCATCTTCACCATCTATGCCGTAAACATATACATCACCTCTGTCCTATTGGTATTATAATGACGATTATGGGTGTGTGCGTGTGGTGGCACTAGTCTTAAAGAACCCACCTGCCAATGCGGGAGACAGAAGACACACAGGTTTTGTCCCTGGGTTGGAAAGATCCCCTGGAGAAGGAAATGGCTGCCCACTATAGTATTCCTGCCTGGAGAATCCTATGGACAGAGGAGCCTGGTGGGCTACAGTCCACAGGGCTGTAAAAAGTCAGACACGACTGAAGCGACTTAGCCTGCACACACGCATGTGACAATCATAATCATGTTCTTCTTGCCTTTTGATTGGCAGCTCCAGGTCATTATTTCAAGGAAGGTATGTCTTATGTCCATTTTCTTAGACATGGTGCTATTTTACACTTAATAGAGATAGTGTAGTATAAAATTAACTTTTATCTGCCCTGAAGAACCAAAAGATTTGTGTAACTCACTTTGTGATATTTGCTTTATTGTGCTGGTCTGGATCTGAGCTTAAGTTGTGATTGTAAAACAGTGTGTCTTATAGGCTTATGGGGGCTTCCCTGGTAGCTCAGCTGGTAAAGAATCTGCCTGCAATGCAGGAGACCCTGGTTTGATTCCTGGGTCGGGATGATCCTCTGGAGAAAGGATAGCTTACCCGCTCTAATATTCTTGGGCTTACCTGTTGGCACAGACAGTAAAGAATCCACTCACAATGCAAGAGACCTGGGTTCAATCCCTGGGTTGGGAAGACCCCCTGGAAGAGGGCATGTCAACCCACTCTAGTATTCTTGCCTGGAGAATCCCCATAGACAGGGGAGCCTGGCGGGCTACAGTCCATGGGGTCGCAAAGAGTCGAACACAACTGAGTGATTAAGCACAGCACAGCACATAGCTTTATGGGTGTGCCTGGAAGGATTTAATCTGTGTGTAGTTCTTAGAAGAGCTCCTGGAACATGCCAACTTCCCACGTGTACACATGGTCTTACCAAGCTGACTCCTCCTGGGTTAAGCCCTCATGCATCTTGGCCTTCTTTCCACATTTCAGAAAAGTTGAGCAACACCTTGAGCTCCATGTCCTTGGATAGAAGGGCTTCTTTCATGTTGCTGATGCTAATTTGGACAGCTCAGTCTGGTTGTGTTGTTAGCCCTGAAACATTTAACCCAAACCTCCATCCATGCGTGGAGCCAGTTAACCAAAGTGTCTGGTGGGAGGAGTGAGCTTCAAAACAATGAGGTCAACGCTCCGAACCAAACAGGGTAATGCTAGCTGGCCCCACAGAAGATACGACGGCTAGGAAATTCTGCACCCATGTTTATACAAAACAAGCAGGAAATGTTTGCCAGTGGAATAAATAAAGGAGCCTTCTGGTTACATAATGTTTTGTTGAGCCTCAGTTTGAGGCTGCTTTGGAATCATGGCTTGGTCTAAGGTTTGCAGTTTGGAGCTCAGGGTGTCTGTCTCCTCTTTTGTTGCTTTGCTCTTGATACTTGAAATGTCATTCTACTCCAGGTCCTCAGGACATAAGTTAAAGCTGGACCTGAATGTGACTTCACTGCTTTGCTTTAGACGGCTCTCATGATCTACTTTGTTTCTGCACCTCTGACGTGGGGATAGATTTGGAATGGGCAGAGAATGATGGGATGGGAGTGCTGGGGCTCAGAGGCAGTGATCCCAAGTGCCTGGAAAAAGGGGAAGCTCTACTTGTTGAGATCTAACTATGTGCCAAGCATTCTGCTAGGCTGGTCTCAGGCCACCATAACCTTGCAGTGTAAGCAGTTATGATCCAGAGATGGAGAGTGGTCTTTAAGTACCTCAGAAGTTAGGCTGAGTTAGCCCCTGCATCTCTGCGTTTTCCCTTCTGTTACATCACCTTTCCTGAACTAGAAATTAAAGCAGACATTTCAACTCGGTTTCAAAAGTTTCCCCGTGTAACCCAGGAAAACAAAGTTTATTCTCACCTGGAAGAAAAAACATCTGGTAAAATATCAAAGAAAATCCTCATGAGCCAACATAATTTAATTTGTCTAGAACACGTATGTTTATTATAGTGAGATTTGAATGTCTCACTACCCTGAAAAGGAGATACCTTTCGCTGCCCCACCAGGACGTATTTCATAAAGGCATTTACTGAGTGCCTGCTGGATGCAATGTCTGCCTATAAGTCGGAGGGGGCAAGTAGAGCAAGGTGCAAAGTCCTAACCCAGTTTGATGGATTGGGGACTTGGTGACACTCACCTTGCTATCTTGAGCTTCACTGTGCTTAAGTATAAAAGATAAAGCCCCTTGAAGCTCTAGGGTGTGGTGACCCTGGCTGAACACTTAGGCGCTTAGAGAGAAGACCCTGCTCTCTGGTCTATTATCTCCTGGGGAAGCTCCTATTGTTCATTCAGAAGTTCAAGAAAATATGCATGACTGTTGCCCAAGTGCCCCTTAGGATCAAGAGGGCTGAAGGAAAAGTAGAAAAAGAGGCAGAAATGGGAGCTGTGATGGTATCTGACATTTCCTGGGCATTTGCTACGACTCCAGCACTGTTGTAACTGTGTTACTTGGACTATCTTTACTCATTAAGTCACTTAGTCCAGTGATTTACAACAGTGTATGGGGCTTACCTGATAGTTCAGCTGGTAAAGAATCCACCCGCAATGCAGGAGACCTCGGTATGATTCCTGGGTTGGGAAGATCCACTGGAGAAGGGATAAGCTACCCTCTCCAGTATTCTTGGGCTTGTGAGTGAATCTAGAAAGCTGAGAAGACGGACAAGTGTTTGCAAGTGTATGGGGAAGGTGGCTGGGTCCGAGTGACTGACTGACTAAGTGATTTGAGGTTCACACTGGTGGCCCCTGAATTTCTGAGCAGGAGAGTCAGGGACCTGCAAATCAGTTGGAAAAGGGTTTGTGGAACTTGTCTCGAAGCTTCATTTGCTTGGCATACACATTAGTTTTGCTTCAGTTCAGTTCAGTCACTTAGTCATGTCCAACTCTTTGTGACCCCATGGACTGCAGCACACCAAGCTTCCCTGTCCATCACCAACTCCTGGAGCTTGCTCAAACTCAGGTCCATCAAGTCGATGATGTCATCCAACCATCTTATTCTCCATCGTCCCCTTCTCCTCCTGCCTTCAATCTTTCCCAGCATCAGAGTCTTTTCCAATGAGTCACTTCTTCACATCAGGTGGCCAAAGTATTGGAGTTTCAGCTTCAGCATCAGTCCTTTCAATGAATATTCAGGATTGATCTCCTTTAGGATGGACTGGTTGGATCTCCTTGCAGTCCAAGGGACTCTCAAGAGTCTTCTCCAACACCCATAGTTCAAAAGCATCAATTCTTTGGCACTCAGCTTTCTTTGTAGTCCAACTCTCATATCCATACATGACTACTGTAAAAACCATAGCTTTGACTAGATGGACCTTTGTTGGCAAAGTAATATAGTTTTGCTTAGTTTGTATGTTTATTGGCTGCGGGAGGTCTGTTGGTAGAGACTGGAGTCTGATCCCCCTCACGAAGCTGTTCCTTGGTGCTGTCATTTGGTCCCGGGCAGATCCTCTTGATACTGGGATCCAAGGTCTGAAGCTGCACCACTGAAAACTCATTCATTAGCATCCTGCCTTTTCCCTGAAGGTTTGCCTTTTCTAAATTTATTTTTTCTTGAGGATTAACTTAGATTCAGTGAAATGCACAGATCTTAAGTAAGTATTAAAATATGGTTTGAGTTTTGAGAAATAAATAGGTATTCCCATGGATTCACCACCACTCAAGATTTAGAATATTTTTCTCTCTCCAGAAAGTCCTTTTTTTTCCCTTTCTAGTTGATCTCTGCCTCTCTTGTCACAACACCTGACAACTATTCTGATTTTTATCCCTATAGATTAGTTTTACCTGTTGTAGAACTTTGCCTGGGCTGTGCTTGCTAAGTTGCTCAGTCATGTCTTTGTGACGCTACAGACTGTAGCTCCTCGGTCCATAGGATTCTCCAGGCAAGAATACTGGAGTGGGTTGCCATGCCCTCCTCCAGGGTTCTTCCTGACCCAGAGATTGAACCTGTGACTCTTATGTCTCCTACATTGGCAAGTGGGTTCTTTACCACTAGCACCACCTAGGAAGCCTGAACTTGTCTGCTTGAAACCAAATGGTATGTACCTTTTGAGTCTGCTTTTTTTCACTTGATATAATGGTCTTGAGGTTTTTTTTTTTTTCACATTATGATGTGTACCAGGAGTTTCTTCCTTCTTATTGCTGAGAAGTATTCCATTATATGAATACACCACTGCTTTTAGAATCCATTCTCAGAGATGGACTTTTAGGTTGTCTCTCATTTTCAGCATGATACACAAAGCCAGTAGGAAGGTTCATGTGCAAGATTTGTTGGCACACGCACTTATTTCCCTTGTGTAGATACGCAGAAGGGAATTGTTGGGTCAGAGGGCAGTTTCCCAAAGCAGTCGTGCCATTTTATACTCTTACTCAAGATTTTCTCTTAAAAGATCGGCCGTGCTGGAAGAGGGAACTTTGTACTACTTTCTCTTTGATCGTCCATCCTCCTCTCTTCCTATCAAACAGGGTCATCTAGCCAAATCTAAACACAGGGCAGGAGTCATTCAGATATTCTCATTTCTGATTACTTAAGCTTTTTATTCTCCAATTCATTCTGGTCAAAAATCATTGTTTCAAAATGTATAAATAAGTGAAAATGTGAAGGACTTCAAAAGTCTAAGAAAAAAAAGCAACAGCTAACATCATACTTAATGGTGACTATTGTGTGTTTTCCCCTGGTGATCATGAAAAAGATGAGGATATCCACTTTTACCACTTCCACTGACATTGTATTAAAGGTTACACCAGTCCAGTAAAAGAAGAAAAAGAAGCATAAGGATCAAAAGGGAGAATATGACTTTACAAAAGTTATTTTTATCTATGTAGACAATCCTAAGGATTCTGTAAAAATCTGCTGGAACTAGTATTAAGTTCAGCAAGGTTTTAGTATTCAAAGTTGATACTAAGGCAAAATAGACTGTATTTGTAAATCAAACAGCAACCATTTGAAAAATGAAAAATGTTTAAAAAGCATCAAAAATCATAACAGACCAAAATTTATTTCTAGCAAAAATGTGCAAGATGCATATTAAAAAAATATAAAACATTTCAGGGAGAGATGACCTAAAGAAATGGAGAAATATACCATATTCATGGATTGGAAAACTCACTATTATTAGGGTCAGATTGATCTCTAGAAGGGGTTGGCAAATATTTTCTGAAAGGGCCACAAACTAAGTTTTGTAGGTCATGTGATCTTAATTGGATGGTACTCAACTTTGCCTATATAATACGAAAGTATAGACAATATATACAGAAAAGTGTGGCCAGGTTCCAATAAAACTTTATTTACAAAAACAGACTGTGGGTCAGATTTGTCCCTCTTTTATTACTCATCAGCTGAAAAA
This sequence comes from Capricornis sumatraensis, assembly GCF_032405125.1. Taxonomy (NCBI): domain Eukaryota; kingdom Metazoa; phylum Chordata; class Mammalia; order Artiodactyla; family Bovidae; genus Capricornis; species Capricornis sumatraensis. The sequence continues at coordinate 7,623,766 of NC_091083.1, forward strand.
TGAGAAGTAAGATCAAATGGTCTCTAGAGTTCCTTCCAGCTTTCACTTGGAAAAAAATGAAAGGTTCTCTTCTCTGACCATGCCAGATAAAGACAGCATATAATAACTTATATTAGTTTATTTGACTACTAATTCTCTTGCCAACCTCCCCTTCATATATAAAGTGGTGATAATGATGCCTACTTGATAGTGTTGATGAGAATGTTTAGTGAAATAATATAAAGACATAGATATCTGGATAAGCTCATTCAAAGAAATTCATATCCTTCACTCCCAAACCCTGTTCCAGTTGTTTCTCATTTGTTTTCAGGATTTAGCTTTAGAGGTTGACATGTCCAGCACTGTTTCCAGTCCATCATCTGAAGCTTCAGATCACAGGCTTGTGTATATCTGAGGAACCTAGTGTTAGGTGTTCAAAACACACGCAGACTGGCCCAGCTGCCATATCACCACTTTGCAGAGTGAGGTGCTGGGATTTGATCCCCAGTAATTAACACTGTAGACTTCCAGGTTCATAGTTCTGAAGGACTCAGCTTTATTTCAGGGGTTACAGGGAAGAAACAGTTCAGGAAGCCCTGGGGCGGTAGCCCAGAAACAACAGGCACTTAAGCTCCTATTGCCTTTTTAAGAAGACATGCTTCTTTTTGTAAATATTATGCTCCAACCTCCCAGCATAATCCCAAATAATGTCATCTCTGGGAAAAGTTGACAAGTGGAGAGAATTTAAGGCCTTCCATCTGTTGGGAACGAAAGCTGGAAGATGTACAGGGGTTTCTTTCCACCTTATACTGTTGGGTCATCCCTTCATTGACTTTTCTTTTACTTTCTGGTCTTGAGTTGGCTAAAGATGAGGGGTGATATGCTGCTTGCTTCAGTCCTGCCCTGTATGGCATCTGTCTTGAAACTTTCCCATGCTTGTTTCAACAGAGAAAAAAAAATCAAAGAGATTGACATATAGCTGCCCCGAGGCTAGATTGTCACTGAAATAGACTTCTTCAAATAAAAATAAGGGCCATTTTTGCTTGCATGGCTTTGCAATGAAACACAGTTAATAAAAACTGCATGGGAAACTCACATTGCAGCTATAAAAAAATTAGAAAATAGAATTCTTAGCTAAAGTCAGCAGTGATTGTTGGCTCAGGGTAGGAATTAGGGAGGAAAACATTCTGAAACTCATTGAAAGTGAAGAGAGAAGATTTATTACCCTTTATCCATCTGTTTAACCCTTCAGAAGGAAAGTTAGAGTCACATTTGCTTAGAAAGTGATTGAGTCCTGGGTTTTAAGATGGGGATAGACCATTTTCTCCTTGTGGATAAACTGTTAAATAGAAAATAGGGCTACGTAGCTTAAAAACAAAAACAAGCAAAAATCCAAAACTGCTCCAAAACAAAGACTGGATAAAATCATGGATGACAAGCTTTCCCATTTATTTTTCCTCCTCTGTCAGCCACCATCTTTGTGTGGGTGTATCAAATGTCTCTGAGGTTAGATTGTGTATCTTTCCAGGTGGGAGGGCGGGGACACCTCTCATCACTCTCCAGTCCTTATCCCAACATCATCATCTGGAATATCTGTTGAAACCCTGGAGAGATGGTTTGTTTCTAGAGCACCCCACTGGGCAGGGGCTGTGCCTTCTAGAATGGAATATCCAGGATCCTTCCAGCTTTTTCCATCAGGAAATGGTGATTGATTGTCTGAGAAATTTCACCATCTTTCTGCATTCACCAAAGCCATTACTCTAAGGGGAAGCTGAAGTCTTGACCAATTCCCACTTAAGGCGACAAACATGAAAAATCACAGCATCTATACAAGTGTGCTTGGTTTAGTCCCTGGTTGCTACGGGAGAGTTTATAAGACTATTTAGAAGTGACTCAGGGTCCTTTCTTTCTCTCTCCTTAAAACCTATAAACTCTAGTCATTTTCACAGGTTTTTGCTAATTAATGCCACCATTGTGGAAATGGGACTGCTCTGCAAGCAAGCTGCAACAAATGGGATTTTTATTGCTGGTGGAAAAACCTGGGGAATAATTAGCAGATCCATGGAGATCCCTTGACTCTAGGCATGTGCATGGTAATGGCCAACCCTGGAGATCACTGAGGGAAATGGGGTCAGAGTTTCTACCTTAGGGCACGTTTATACTGTCAGTTACAGCCTTCAAACTGCAGTTGGACAAATGTGGGAAAATGCTCTGTGAAATGCTAGACAAATGAATCTGATGTGGACCAATCTCAACTAGGAAAACTGGCTCTGCTTTGCTAAGTGCTGTACAGCTGCCAAGACTTGCAAATGAAATATTTTGATATCTCGTTAAACTTGAGTCCCCAGAGAGGCTCACACACACATGCACATACACACGCGGTTGATGAGGGTCCTCCTCAAGGTGCCTGGCCGGAGGAGATTACAGAAATGACAGACTCGTCGGGCCAGAAGAGGACCTGGGGGTCATCTGGTCCAGAGGTTCATAACTGAGGATCCTTGGGGGAAAATAATTATAATTTTTGTTTTTACTAATCTCTAATTGAAATTTATCATTTCTTCCCATTTCAAATGTGGGCAAAAAACCACAGGGACATCACTTGTGCCTGTGATTTTGACACAATAAAAGTCAAAGATGTCTTTGTATCATATTTCAGTGTTGTACATTATCTTGAGATATCGTTCATGCCCATCATGTCTTTGAAATTATGGGATTTAAGAGATCGACTGTTAGATATTATTATTTGTGTTACTAAAGAATATACATATATTATTATATCACACATTTAAAATTATTTTTAGCACTGTGTTTTATGTGATCAATTGTTTTGTAATTGTATGTATTTTCTTTTATCCATTTAAAATATTATTGTGAAAGAGGTCATAAGCTTCATCAGACTGCTCAAGAGGTCCATAATACAAGGTTTAAGAATGCTTCCAGGGATTTTCCTGGTGGTCCAGTGGCTGAGACTCTGAGTTCCCAGTGTAGGGAGCCCAGGTTCCATCCCTGGTCAGGAAACTAGATTCCAGGGAACTAAATTCCACAAGCCACAACTAAGACCTGGCATAGCCAAAATGAATAAATAAATATTTAAAGAAAGAGCATTTCCTTGTGCAATTTCCTCTATTTTAGCTGAGGAAATTGAGGCAGCATGGTGAGTGGCAGAGAAGGAGCCGGAACCGCACAGTGCTGTCTTTGTTCTGTTCCCACCATTATGGGACTCTGCAGAAGAAGAGTGTACCCTCGGGAAAAACAATATACAACACCTCCAGCAATGAATGTTTTTAAGCTGAGGATTCAGGGATGATAAGAAATTCGTGAGGCTAACATTAGCAAATTTGTTTCCAAATTCAAATGTACTTTTCTGCCTTCATTTTTAGAGAGTGGACATTGCCAAATAAAGTACATGTCATTATTTAAAAAAAAAAATCAACTCAGAGGCACAACGATGCAGGTTATCTTTAAACTGACCCACAGAATACATTATTTGCTATTTTCTGCACCCCTAGCAGAAGTTTTATCTCCTTCCTATTTGAGGGGAATTGAAATGAAAATTTTAATCTGCGAACATTCCGACTGTGAATGGCAGGAAGCTGGGTGTCAGGGAAGTCTAGGCTGGAATGACGATGGATTATTTGGATTACCAGCTTCATGTTATTTTCTAGAATAAGATGCATTATTGATACATGTATGCTCAGTTGTGTCCAATTCTTTGCAACCCTATGGACTGTAGCCCACCCGGCTCCTTTGTCCATGGGATTTCCTAGGCAAGAATACAGGAGTGGGTTGCCATTTCCTCCTCCAGGGGATCTTTCCGAGGATCAAACCTGAGTCCCCTGCAATTCCTGCACTGCAGGCCCATTCTTTACCACTGACCCACCCTGGGGCCCATGTTAATGATGGAGATATGTGTATACGTCTCCACTAGTGGAAAAGACAAGGAGTGGATTTATTTCAGTATCTCTTATGAAAGTGTCAGGTGATGTGAATCTGTTACATTACCTGTTACCTGGTGTGAACATAAAGATGTAAGAAATTCAAATAAATTCTCACTCTCTCATGGTGCAGTTGGAGGCAGATTTTCTTAAAGCAATTGATATTGAAACATTCTGATTTTCTAAGTTTGATAATTCATGTAATTGTAAAACCTTAGCATGTAATCTAATCCAGTAGTTCTCAAACTTTCTTTTTTTCCTTAGCAATTTATCAGTGTGGCATGTATATATATTTATTTATATTTTTGGCTGTATTTTTGTGTGTTTTAACTTTTCATTTTGAACTACTTTCAAATTTATGAAAGTTACAGATATAATTTCTTAGTATGCTCATATCAAGACTCTCCAAAAGTTAATATTTTTTATAATCACTGTACAATGATCAAAATCAATAAATTAACACTGGTACTACTCTATTGTCTAAACTGTCAAGCTTATTTAAGCTTTACCAGTTATCACACTGATGTTCTTTTTTGGGTCCAGAATCTGACCTATGATTAAATTATGTTACATTTAGCTTTTATCTCTGTTTTTCTCCTTTAATCAGAAACATTTCCTCAGTCTTTCTGTCCTTTGTGACCTTGAACTTTAAAGAGTTTGGACCTGTTATTTTGTAAAAGCTTCTTCACCTTGGGTTGGACTGATGTTTCCTTGTGATTCTTTTTAAGTTACACACTTTTAGCAGGAAAATCACAGAAGTGATCTTGTGTCCTTCTCCATGCACCATATCAGGAGGCATTTGATGTTGATATCGCGTTACTGATGTTGTTAACTTAGATCTCTTGGTTAAGGTGGTATCTGCTAGATATCTCCACTATCCATTCAGTTCAGTCACTCAGTCATGTCCAACTCTTTGCGACCCCATGGACTGCAGCATGCTAGACTTCTCTGTGCATCATCAACTCCCGGAGCTTGCTCAAACTCATGTCCATCAAGTCGGTGATGCCATCCAATCATCTCATCCTCTGTCATCCCCTTCTCCTCCTGCCTTCAATCTTTCCCAGCATCAGGGTCTTTTCTAATGAATCAGTTCTTTGCATCAGGTGGCCGAAGTATTAGAGCTTCAGCTTCAGCATCGGTCCTTCCAACAAACATTTAGGACTGGTATCCTCTAGGATTGACTGGTTTGATCTCCTTGCAGTCCAAAAGACTTCACTATAATTAATAAGCATTCTCCACTATAATTAATAAGTATTCTGTGGGGAGATACTTTGAGACTTTGTAAAAAGCCTGTTTCTCACCTTACTGTACCCTACTAATTTTAACTGATAATTCTTCCCTTAAACAACTACAGAAATACTTTGTTTTTTGCACTGCATATTATTGCACTTTGTAGACACTCTGTTTTTTACAGCTTGAAGTTTTGTGGCCTCCCTATGTTAAACGAGTCTATTGGTGCCATTTTCCCAATAGCATTTGCTCACTGTGTGTCTTTGTATCACATTTTGGTTATTCTTGGAAAGTTTCAAAGTTTTTGGTATTATTATATTTCTTAAGGTGATTTGTGATCAGTGATCTTTGATGTTACTATTATGACTTGCTGAAGGCTCAGTTGATGGTTAGCATTTCTTAGCAGTGAAATATTTTTAAACTAAGGCATACCCATCACCCTAAGGGCAGAAAGTGAAGAGGAACTAAAGAGCTTCTTGATTAAGGTGAAAGAGGAGAGTGAAAAAGCTGGCTTAAACCTCAATTTTCAAAAAACTAAGATCATGGCTTCTGGTTCCATCAGTTCATGGCAAATAGATGGGGAAAAAATAGAAACAGTGACAGATTTTATTTTCCGGGGTCACAAAATCACTGCAGAGGGTGACTGCAGACATGAAATTAAAAGATGTTTGCTCCTTGAAGGAAAGCTATGACAAACCTAGATAGCATATTAAAAAGCAGAGACATCACTTTGCTGACAAAGGTTTATACAGACAAAGCTGTCACTTTTCCAGTAATCATGTATGGATGTGAGAGTTGGACCATAAAGAAGGCTGAGTGCTAAAGAATTGATGCTTTCAAACTGTGAAGTTGAAGAAGACTCTTGAGAGTCCCTGGACTGCAAGGAGATCAAACCAGTCAATCCCAAAGGAAATTAACCCTGAATATTCTTTGGAAGAACTGATGCTGAAGCTAAAGCTCCAAAACTTTGGCCACCTGATGCAAAGAGCCTTCTCATTGAAAAAGACCCTGGTGCTGGGAAAGACTGAAGGCAGGAGGGAAGGGGGAGACAGAATGAAATGTTGGATGATATCACTGAGTCAATGGACATGAATTTGAACAAACTCTGGGAGATAGTTCAGGAGAGGGAAGCCTGGTGTGCTACAGTCCATGGGGTCACAAAGAATCAGACACCACTGAGCTACTGAACCACAAAAACAAAACCCCTGGCGTGGAAAAGATCCACCTGCCAATGCAGGAGATGCAAGAGACGTGGATTTGATCCCTGGGTTGGGAACATGCCCTGCAGTAGAAAGTGGCAACCCACTCCAATATTCTTGCTAAGAAAATTCCATGGACAGAGGAGCCTGGTGGGCGACAGTGCATGGAGCCACAAAGAGTGGGACACAACTGAGCACACACATGCTTGTTTAGTCATGATGCCAGTGCACACTTAATAGACTGTGGTATAGTGTAGACACTAGTTTTATATGCACTGGGAAACCAAACAATTTGTGTGACTTGTTTGATTGTGATATTCATTCTACCGTGGAAGTTTGAAACTGAACTCCCATTGTCCCACTAAGTTTGTATGAGAAAGAAGCAGTTTTACTCTAGAGAAGATTTAATATTTAACATGAAATGCAAAATTTCCTTTTCTTGAGCTTTAGATTGTTGTTCATAATTACTCATTCATTGCCTCACTGAATTCCTTTCTCTCACTATTTACCCAAAGTTATAAATGCCACGATCATGTGACAGTTAAGAATGCGCACACATAGTAAATGTACTTGAAAGACAAGTGTGGTAATTCCTGAGGGTTCTTACTGGATTTCAAGTACTTAAAAACATAGAAAAAGGTGCTAAGTGGATTCTTTTGTGCATAAATGTATTTCAATTACTCCTAGGAGCAGAGAAGAGCATAATCATTTATATCTTCATGGTCAAAACACCTAATAAGTGTACACCATACTGAAATAAACCTTCTGGGTTACACACGTGTCAAAAACAAAAGCTTCATGCCACATTCTAATACCCATCAAAGTGAGCTGGACTCTCAGGGAGAGAGGGGACAGTTGTGATGAGGGATTTCTGGTGTTAACATTTGACCACCTACTTTAATTATTTTTGTAGCGCAATTCTAGGTGTATGGAAGTAACCAGATAAGTAAAACTGCCTCAGAATTTCACTCATTACTTTAGAATGGGCTGTAAGACTCAGATATACCTGGGCGTCCACCAAAGAAAGATCTTATATATTGGTCCTTGGAAAGACTGGGGCCGGGTGGTGAAAAGACTGCCCCCCCTCAAGTAATCCCCCAAAATGTGAATGAGAATTGACTTCTCATAAGACTAGTATTTTTCAGGGCTGACTCCTTTAAATGTATGAAAGGGAAGTTGTTAGTCACTCAGTTGTGTCTGAGTCTTTGTGACCCCATGGTCTGTAGCCCACCAGGCCTCTCTGTCCATGGAATTCTCCAGGCAAGAATACTGGAGTGGGTAGTCATTTACTTCTCCAGGGGCTCTTCCTGACCCAGGGATCCAACCCAGGTCTCCTGCATTGCAGGCGAATTCTTTACTGTCTAATGTTGGTATAGGAGGGTTCACTTTTCATTTCCAAGATAACAAGTCAACTTTCTAAGCCTAACAAGTTTCTTAATTTCACCTTCACTTCGGGAAGCCATCCTTGGTTATAAGTTCCTCCTCCTTAGAGAACTCGAGCGCTTGAAGTCTAACACCTCCATCACCTCTCACTAGTTTCCACTGTCAAAGTTCTTTCCTGATGTCTGTTTGAAGATCTGCTTCCATAAAAACTCAATCTTTTAAAATCGAGCCATAATAGTAGACACCAAAGCATGTTTCTTGACCTGCCCTTTCCAATACTGTAATAAGAACTTGGGATGAATTTTTAGAGCATGTTCATTAAGTGTATTGTGGACACAAGACTGAGAGAGAGAGCACAATTTCCAGATGACAGACTTAGGCTGATCGTAAGATCGGATTAAAACCCAAAAGGTGGTGACTGCCGAGTCTGGGCCAAATGCAACAAGCTGAAATTAAAAGGGCTATGTGTGAGATTGCTAGTTTGAGTCAGAATATCTACTGGCATAAATACAAATCAAAGAAGAAGCAAATGGGCAAAAACAAAATGAAACAAAACCAAACTTGATAGAGAGTTTTCACTGCAGATAAACCCACACTAGCAATGCGGAGTGGCTGGAAACGTAACTTTCCAATCCATTCCTGTGGCGTCCTTGAACGCAGAATCTAGTGGCCTGGTAACGAAGACCTTGACCAAAATGCTGGAGGCCCTTAGGTCCAGTGCTAGTGACCTGATGTGGAGGATGGTAGCTTCTGAATTCTTGAGCAAACCCACTGGGCAGATGTTTTCTCAGTCAGAAGAGTCGTGTGATTTTCCATTAAGTTTGACTTTATACTAAGCTTCAAACCCTGTTGCCTATTTTTTCCTTATGACAATCTTTCAGAAACAAATGGATTTTTAAAATAAAACATTGGCAACAATTCTCCCCAAAAGGGGGGAGGAGAAAATGTCAACGAAAATTCTGAAGACAAGCAATCAATTTGGCATAAAGAACAATAGTTTATGCATATGGAAATTAAGGTTGTGTTATGGAAAAACATCACAAATGTTTTGAGTATAAGAAATGTGATTGGATGGCACTGAAGTAGAGAGGAGGTGGATGGAGTCCTTTTCATCAATTTAACATTTGTAAATGTTCTTTAGCTTTGTCATCCCCTGCGATCAGCCACCGGCTCAGCGCCAAAGAAACAATACTTATTTTGGAGAAAAACAGAGCTGAATATAAAGTAGATCTGTGGGCTATTTTTTTTTTGCTTGTTTGTTTTTTCATTTTGCCTACCTTTTACTCTTGTCCCAGTTGCATAAAATGTTCAACTATGAGAACCAAGAATGAGAAAGAAATAAAAGAAATGTGAGTTTCAGACATAGAAAACAAACTTATGGTTATCAAAGGGGGAAAGGTGGAGAGGGATAAATTGGTAGTTGGAATTAACAGATACATACAACTGTATATAAAATAGATAACAAATAAGGACCTACCAAACAGCACAGGGAACTATATTCAGTATCTTGTAAAAACCTTTAATGGAAGAGATTCTGAAAAAAATACATATATTCAGTTATTATATATATTTATGTATAAACTCAGTTTGATATATTTGTATATATTCAGTTATGTATATATGTGTATGTACACACAGATGAGTCATTTTGCTGAACACCTGAAACTATAATACAACATTGTAATTCAACTATCCTTCAATTTTAAAAATCAATAAAAAAGAAGCAGGTGTATAAATAAAAAAAGAAGAAAAGAAATGTGAGTGGATAGACTACTCGGAGAGTTTCCTGTAGGACATGAAGGGAGTCCGTTTCCTGGATCCCGAGCCCAGTTCTCTCTGACTTTGTCTTTTGGTCTGTACCCTACCTTTCAGTGAAGCCGTCTAAGGTGGCCCATGCAAGCTTGGAAAAGCAGATCAGGTCTGAAGATGAACTGACACAATAGGTAACAGAGGAGGAGCTCTTAAGAAGGACGCTTCCAGTGAGCAAGCAGATACAGACGTCTGCCAGTGAGGTGTTTAAACAGACGGAGGTTGCCTATTTTCTAGTGATTTTTTATTCTGGTCTGAAGGGTTAATTTGGTGCCAGGGCTTTAGCTTTGCTCTGTCCCAGTCTCTGCAAGAAGTGAAGCTGTGAAGCCACTTAGAACCACCACATAAACTGCTTCTAAATGATCAGAAACCTCTGGAGTTCTCCGCTTCAGTTCACTGGATGCCTTTAAGCAACAGAGATTTAGAAGTCCTGAGATTATAGGACCATAAAAAAACACATTTACATGTGGTCACATGCAAGGTTTAAGACTGGGAGTGAACCACAAAGGGAATGCTTTATACAAGCACCAAAATTCAGTTCAATTAATGACACAGCAGCTCTAAGAGGAACACGAGGAAAACACCTGAACTGGGGGCTCTTCTGAGCCCTGGGTCTGTGTTCTGGTCCTGCAAGTCTGCACAGTTGTTACTCCCTGCTCTCCTCCTTCTGGGGCCTTCTGCAGCCACATGAAATGCAGCTAGTAAAACAGGTTTCCGTGGGAGGGAGACTTGGGAGTGTCCGAATTTCCTTCTTCTTCTTCTTTTTTTTTTTGCTAAACAATTAAGCAACGAAAACAGTCTGGGAAAATAGAAGACATTTCAGAGCTGGCCATGCATTCTGCCCATGCCAAGATTTCTGTAGCCTTTTGACTCCTAATCCTGTATTTACTTGTTGGCTAAGTTGAATTAATTTATTTAGTCTTAGAGACTGTGGGCTTTCTTTTCATCCATGACGTGTCTCTTCTCTCTCCTCACCTCGAAGGATGGCAGGCTTACCTCAGACGGTAGCTTGGGCATCTCCTGTTACTGGGTTGGAAGAAATGATCTTAGTTTAATGAGCACATTATTCAGTGATTTCAGAATGGAAAGATAGTTCAGTGCTCACTGTGGGCCAGGCCTCATGTAGGATACCTAAGAGGGAAAGACACATGAAGGGACAATCATGGAAAGCCTGGAAAATGGACATGGGGTGAGTGTAAGGGAGGCCATTGAGAGGACTGGGGTCTTATCCGTATCCGGGGACTTGACAAAGATTTCTTGCTGAAATATAAACTGAGGCCCATGGAGTAAGAGGGAGTCCATGAAGCAACAAGGGGAAGGAAGCGCTTTCCAGGAAAAGGGACAGTCTGACTAGGGCTGAGTGCGCGTGTGTACAAACGAATGAAAGTATTGACCATTGCTGGTGCTGTCAGGCGTTTGGGATCTCACTGCCAAGAGCAAGAGAGTGAGGTATTCCCCCCACACTGGGAAGTACTGGGGCTGGGTAACGGGGGCACTTCTGCTTCCCCTGATGTCAGCAATTAGCAGGCATCCCCATCAGACCCCAGGAGGCTGCATGAACCCGTTATGCCTCGTTCGACCATGCTTTATCCAGGTCTTCTGAAGTGTCTGTCTTGTTTCTCTACATTATGGGACTTGTCTGGCAGTCCAGTGGTTAAGACTCCACACTTCCACTGCAGGGGGTGCAGGTTCAATCCCTGACTGGGGAACTATAATCCTGCATGCCACAGGGTGGGGCCAAAAGATGAAGAAAAACTGGTACCCACTTGGGGGTTAATACATCGTTGGATAAAATAAACTTAGATCCAAGTAGAGAAGGAAAGGGGGCTCATTTGTTCTGTTATGTTGGGATTGGGGGAATAATTGGTATCTACCTAATGTTTGCCTTCTAAGCTAGTCCGAGAGAGTTGCTGCCAAGGAAATCTATGAACATATTCATAGATGAGGACATACTAAGGATCAGAGAAAAACATCTAGCAATTCATGTTCCTTGACCTCTCAGAAGCCCATTATGTAGGCCTTTAGGTTATAAAGGGTCAATTTCCTTCTCAACACATTTCCCTTAAGGCATAAATGTTTGGTAATGTGCTCATTAAACATTAACGCCTCAAACAAGCACAAGCACCCTTTTTGGTACAGGGAAGAAGTTAGAATTGTGGAATCTAAAGCGTTAGCAAGCAGGGGTACATTCTGGAGAGGGGAGGAGAGAGGTCCAAATAGAAGGAACACTCAACATTGAGAAAGCAGAGCAGGATTCATGCAGGACCTTGTGAATTACATGCTGTGTGACTCTGAACTTTCTGGATTTGAAATAGCTCAACTGGAATTCCATCACCTCCACTAGCTTTGTTCATAGTGATGCTTCCTAAGGCCCACTTGACTTCACGTTCCAGGATGTCTGGCTCTGGGTGAGTGATCACACCATCGTGATTATCTGGGTCGTGAAGATCTTTTTTGTACAGTTTTTCTGTGTATTCTTGCCACCTCTTCTTAATATCTTCTGCTTCTGTTAGGTCCATACCATTTCTGTCCTTTATTGAGCCCATCTTTGCATGAAATGTTCCCTTGGTATCTCTAATTTTCTTGAAGAGATCTCCAGTCTTTCTCATTCTATTGTTTTCCTCTATTTCTTTGCATTGATTATGGAGGAAGGCTTTCTTACCTTTCATTGCTATTCTTTGGAACTCTGCATTCAAATGTATGTCTTTCCTTTTCTCCTTTGCTTTTCACTTCTGTTCTTTTCACAGTTGTTTGTAAGGCCTCCCCAGACAGCAATTTTGCTTTTTTGCATTTCTTTTCCATGGGGATGGTCTTGATCCCTGTCTCCTGTACAATGTTATGAACCTCAGTCCATAGTTCATCAGGCACTCTGTCTATCAGATCTAGTCCCTTAAATCTATTTCTCACTTCCACTGTATAATCATAAGGGATTTGATTTAGGTCATACCTGAATGGTCTAGCGGTTTTCCCTACTTTCTTCAATTTAAGTCTTGATTTTTGCAATAAGCTGTTCATGATCTGAGTTACAGTCAGCTCCTGGTCTTGTTTTGCTGACTGTATAGATCTTCTCCATCTTTGGCTGCAAAGAATATAATCACTCTGATTCTGGTGTTGACCATCTGGTGATGTCCATGTGTAGAGCCTTCTCTTGTGTTGTTGGAAGAGGGTGTTTGCTGTGCCCAGTGTGTTCTCTTGGCAAAACTCTATTAATAGCCTTTTCCCTGCTTCAATCTGTACTCCAAGGCCAAATTTGCCTGTTACTCCAGGTGTTTCTTGACTTTGTATTTTTGCATTCCAGTCCCCTCTAATGAAAAGGACATCTGTTTTGAGTGTTAGTTCTAAAAGGTCTTGTAGGTCTTCATAGAACTGTTCAACTTCAGCTTCTTCAGCATTATTGGTTGGGGCACAGACTTGGATTACTGTGATAATGAATGATTTGCCTTGGAAACGAACACAGATCATTCTGTCATTTTTGAGGTTGCATCCAAGTACTGCATTTCATACTCTTCTGTTTACTATAATGGCTACTCCATTTCTTCTAAGGGATTCTTGCCCACAGTAGTAGATATAATGGTCATCTGAGTTAAATTCACCCATTCCAGTCCATTTTAGTTTGCTGATTCCTAAAATGTCGATGTTCACTCTTGCCATCTCCTTCCAATTTGCCTAGATTTATGGACCTAATATTCCAGGTTTCTATGCAATATTGCTCTTTACAGTATCGGACTTTGCTTCCATCACCAGTCACATCCACAACTAGGTGTTGTTTTTGCTTTGGCTCCATCTCTTCATTTTTTCTGGAGTTATTTCTCCACTAGCATGTTGGGCATCTACCGACCTGGGGAGTTCATCTTTCAGTGTCCTATTTTTTGCCTTTTCATACTGTTCATTGGGTTCTCAAGGCAACAATAATGAAGTGGTTTGCCATTCCCTTCTCCAGTGGGCCACATTTTGTCAAATTTGGAAAACTCAGCAGTGGCCACAGGACTGGAAAAGGTCAGTTTTCATTCCAGTCCCGAAGAAAGGCAATGCCAAAGAATGCTTAAACTACCACACAATTGCACTCATCTCACACAGTAGTAAAGTAATGCCCAAAATTCTCTAAGTCAGACTTCAGCAATACATGAACTGTGAAATTCCAGATGTTCCAACTGGTTTTAGAAAAGGAAGAGGAACCAGAGATCAAACTGCCAACATCAACTGGATCATCGAAAAAGCAAGAGAGTTCTAGAAAAACATCTATTTCTGCTTTATTGACTATGCCAAAGCCTTTGACTGTATGGATCACAATAAATTGTGGAAAATTCTGAAAGAGATTAATACCAGACCACCTGATCTGCCTCTTGAGAAACCTCTATGCAGGTCAGGAAGCAAAAGTTAGAACTGGACATGGAACAACAGACTGGTTCCAAATCAGTAAAAGAGTACGTCAAGGCTGTATATTGTCACCCTGCTTGTTTAACTTATATGCAGAGTACATCATGAGAAATGCTGGGCTGGAGGAAGCACAAGCTGGAATCAAGATTGCCGGGAGAAAACCTCAGATATGCAGATGACACCACCCTTATGGCAGAAAATGAAGAACTAAAGAGACTCTTGATGAAAGTGAAAGTGGAGTGTGAAAAAGTTGGCTTAAAACTCAACATTCAGAAAACTAAGATTATGGCATATGGTCCCATCACTTCATGGCAAATAGATGGTGAAACAGTGGAAACAGTAGCTGACTTTATTTTTCTGGGCTCCAAAATCACTGCAGATGGTGATTGCAGCCATGAAATTAAAAGATGCTTACTCCTTGGAAGGAAAAGTTATGACCTACCTAGACAGCATATTGAAAAGCAGAGACATTACTTTGCTAACTAACAAATGTCCATCTAGTCAAGGCTATGGTTTTTCCAGTAGTCATGTATGGATGTGAGAGTTGGACTATTAAAGAAAGCTGAGCACTGAATAATTGATGCTTTTGAACTGTGGGTGTTGGAGAAGACTCTTGAGAGTCCCTTGGACTGCAAGGAAATCCAACCAGTCCATCCTAAAGGAGATCAGTCCTGGGTGTTCACTGGAAGGACTGATGCTAAAGCTGAAACTCCAATACTTTGGTCACCTGATGTGAAGAACTGACTCATTGGAAAAGACCTTGATGGTGGGAAAGATTGAAGGCAGGAGGAGAAGGGGATGACAGAGGATGAGATGGTTGGATGGCATCACTAACTCAATAGACATGAGTCTGAGTGAACTCCGGGAGTTGGTGATGGACAGGGAGGCCTGGCATGCTGCAGTCCCCAACCTCTTTGGGGTTGCAAAGAGTCAGACATGACTGAGCGACTGAGCTGAACTGAACTGAACTGAGCTTTCTGGGGATCAAGTCAAATCAAAACAAATAATGAGTGTAATGTGTTTAGCACACTGTTGGGCAGGTAAAGGGGACTCAGTAAGTATGGACTGTTGTTGTGAACTATGGAGTACCTATTGTGTGGTTAGGACATTGAGTGGAAAAACTGCAACTGC
The DNA here is from genome assembly GCF_032405125.1 of Capricornis sumatraensis. Lineage (NCBI taxonomy): Eukaryota > Metazoa > Chordata > Mammalia > Artiodactyla > Bovidae > Capricornis > Capricornis sumatraensis. The sequence goes on from NC_091083.1 coordinate 7,638,809, forward strand.
CTTGGGTTGCTGTTGGGGGTGGGGAGTATATTGTACTGAAGATGTCATGGGGGGAAGAAGGAAGTCCATTTCCCTCTTGTCTCCAAGGTCAGATGGCATGATAGAGAACACAGGGACCAGAGGAGTGATAACTCCAGTAATTCTTGTTATGGATGTCAGTCCATAATGACTTAGGGGCAGCCCTGACCTGAGTACTGCAGAGAGTTCTGGTGTGAAGCTAGCTAAGCCGCAACAGTTTGGCTTGTTGCTGTCACAGGACTTGTTTCTTTCCAGGTGTTCCATGGAATGCTCTAGAACATTTATGAATTGAAAAGGCTGTACAGAATCATACTTACAGACTTAGAGAATGAGCTTATGGTTACCAGGGAGGAAGGGTAGGGGGAGGGATAGTTAGGCAGTTTGTGTTGGATGTGTGTGTGTGTGCGTGTGTGTGTGTTAGTCGCTCAGTCATATCTGACTCTTTGTGACCCCATGGACTGTAGCCCACCAGGGTCCTCTGTCCATGGAATTCTCCAGGGAAGAATAATGGAGTGGTTAGCCATTCCCTTCTCCAGGGGATCTCCCAACCCAGAAATCAAACCTGAGTCTCCCACATTGCAGGCAGATTCATTAACATCTGAGCCACCAGGGAAGCTCATGGCCATGTACACACTCCTGTATTTAAAAGGGATAACCAACAAAATCCTACTGAATAGCACAGAGCCCTCTGCTCAATGTTTTGTGGCAGCCTGGATGGGAGGGGGGTTTGTGGAGAGTGGATACGTGTATATGTATTTCTGAACCCCTTCACTGTTCACCTGAAACTATCACAATATTGTTAATTGGCTATACTCCAATATAAAATAAAAGTGAAAAAAAGTTAAAATATGAAAAAAAGGTTGTACACATGGATGGTATTACTATTACCATGTATTAACTGGTGAAGTGGTCCAACTTAGGGGACTACTTATAGACAGGACATACTGGGTACAACCCAAACTCCCCATCCCTTTTCCTTCCCATTTTGAAGCATATATTCATGCTTATTCACTGTTACTGGATCTGGAGCACAGACTTCTAGCTCTCCTGTCTCTTCTTTGCTGATATCCAAAATTTCATGAAGGCTATCCTGGGATACCTAAGCAGTTGTGGGAAGAAAATGTAAGTCAGAAGTCAAAATGGGGGATGAAGGAAAATTAGGATTTGTTACAGAAATTTAAATTAAGCATACCACAGAGCAGGGAGCTGAATCACAGAGCATGGAAGTGAAACCCACATGCATCTGATAATGCGGACGCTGTCCAGTGGCTAATTACGTGTCCATGGTCCTCATGTTTTCTATGGGGTCTGTGATGCTCCCTCAAACTCACACTCCTTGTATTCACTTTTTGGCTTGTATTCTTGTGGCTGAATATTTTGTGTATGTGGAATGGGGATAATTATCTGAAGAAGCATCACCAGATGGTGAAAATGAAGACAGTGGAAGATTCTGACTGTTGGTAGGCATGTGGGGTGCTGCCGGTGGGAGTCGAAATCGACACAATCCTTGGAAAAATGCTTGAAATTCTTACTAATGCCGAATATAAACCTCTCCAGGGCTCAGTAAGTCTTAATTTTTGCTATGTACTCAACAGAAATGCATAAACTAGTTAGTAAAAGGTGTAGTAGAATGTTCAAATATGCTCAAACTGGAATTACCCAAATGTCTATCAGCAATACAACAGATTGATAAATTGTGCCATGTTCCTAGAATGGGGTGCTCTGCAGTACTGAGTATGAGAGATCTAATCTCAATTTACATCCATCAATTATAGCTAAACCAAACCGAAAATTAGAAGTAAATGCTGAACAAAAGAAGCCGGTTACAAAAAAGAACACACTGTATGAGTTTAGTTATATGAAGTATTAAAGACAGGCAGCGCTAATCTGTGCTGTTTGGAAGTCAGGATGGTGGCCACCTTGGAAGACTAGTGACCAGAGGAACGCACGACCAGAGGCTTCTCGTGTGGGTGACTCATGTTCTCTTTCTTAGTCTGGGTGTTGGTTGGTTGCAAAAGTGTGTTCAGTTTGTGAAAATTCACTGAGTTGTAGGCTGAAGTGTATTTTTCAGTATATTTCCAATGTTACGTTTCAAATGTTATTAAAATGTTGGCAAGAATAAATTCATTATTTCTACTATATTTACCTTGCCATTCTAGAGAGAATTAGCAATTTTTGTGTCACCAAGCTGGCCAGCTAAGTCAACCAGCTACAGACAATTCCTGCAGTCCTTAAATTTATACAACATTTCAAACAGAATAGAAAATTTTCATGTCATTATTTCAGGATGATAGAGTCAATGTCTTCATCTAAAAGCTGAAGCTATGGGAGGGAGCTTTTTTTAATTTTAAAATGCTAATCCAATGCAGCTATAGATGGGATTTCATAAAGTAGCAGAAACTCGAAATTATTAGAGTGATACTGTAAGAAAAACATATCTACAAAGCAAATGTGCATTTTTCAAATAATTTTGAACCCAAAATTTCATGTGGATCTCTTAATAAAGAGCAGGGAAAATTGATAACATAAATCTTCAAAATCTGAGGCTAGAAATATTACCCTCATAGGGCTATTGCAAGTATTAAACAAGATCTTGCATATAGTAAGTTTCCTGACAGTGGCAGGCACTCAGAGCACCGGCAGTCCGAAGCCCCTGATTGAACTTGAAATCAGGGAAAGGAGGAAAAATGAACAATTACTAAGCAAGCATTATGTGTCAAGTGTTACTGATAAATTCATAAGCGGCTGTATAAGTCATCTTACTTAATCTGCTATCAACCCTGTGGGATAAAAGTGGCTTTCCCCATTGTCCACGTAAGGTCAATGTGGTTCAGAGAGCCAGGTAGGTGACATCACAGAACCATAGGACACACAGTGATATTTGAAGTCAAGCTTGCTTCCTTCCAAAGCTCATTCCACAAGAGCTCTCCACCTCTCAATTAGGTAGGAAACTAACCAAGTTGTAGTGTAATTTTCCTAAACATAGCGGTTTCCTCCTGAGGTAGGAATCGTCTGCTCAGCTGGTTTCCACAGTACCATTTTCCTTGTTGAGTTGACTTAGCAGTAAAATACTTTTTGAATAAAGTGGGCAGAGGGTTCCAGAGGACAGCAGGGAAGTCTCAAAGGAGCTTGTGATTGGGGCTTGCACTGTTGGAGTTGTTATGCTTTGCAGTAATTGCATATTGAATAAATAATTCCAATTTCCACAGAGTGGGATGTCTGGACCCTCTGACTTTTGCTACTTATTGACTTATTTTATCAGGTTTATCAGTTTAACAACTAAAACACACTTTCCTCTGGTCAAGAGTTTCCCAGGAGTATATTAGAAAAAGTGGTAGATACAAATTTGTTAATATCCACTTTCACCTCTGCTCAAAGAAAAATAATAAGTCCAGGTATGGGCCAAAAATAACTTTTACTGAAATAGTTCTGGAAGCTCAACTCTGGTCCTTGCAACCAAGATGTAGTGTGGACTGTTTTCTTTGCAAATTAGAACTTTGCCAATGTCTGCTGGCCTGATGCCTCTGACAGCTACACAGAGAAAGGCATGGGAAGATGACATGGCAGAGGGACCTATACCTGTGATTCCAAGCACCATTTTGTTGTTATTTAGTTGCTCAGTCATGTCTGACTTCTTGAACCCCTATGGATTGTAGCCCACTAGGCTCCTCTGTCTATGGGATCCTCCAGACAAGAATACTGGAGTGGGTTGCCATGCCCTTCTCCAGGTGATCTTCCCTACTCAGGGATTGAACCTGTGTCTCCTGCCTTGGCAGTCTGATTCTTTACCACTGAGCCAACTGGGAAGCCCAATCTTCATTTTAGACCCCTGTAATATACCTGCTCTTTTAATTTAGAAAGAGAAAATCAACATCATGGAGGTCAAGAAACATCCTTACTGCTGCATAAATATTAAATGATAGAATCAGAATGTCAGTCTATCTTATGGACTGGCAACTTTACTCTGTAAAGGGCCAGTTAGTAAATGTTTCAGCTTTGTGGGCCATACAGTCTCTGTTACAACAACTCAATTCTTCTGTTGTAGTGAGGGCAGTTGCTCACAGTCTATGAGGAACTAGATGTGCCTATATTTCAATACAGTTTTATTTATGGACATTCAAATTTGAATCTCATAAATTTCTTGTGTGTCTCCAACTCATATATGTTCTTGAATTTTTTTAATTATTTAAAAATGTAGAGACCATTTTCAGCTTGCAGGTATGCACAAACAGGTGTGGAGCCAGATTTGGCTCATATGCCATAGTTTATTGACCACTTTTTTTTTTTTTTCTAATCCCAAAGCTCAGGCAAGCTATTTTGACTTAGCAACTGGTTTTATCTTAAGTTCCTTGGAATCAGAACCTCCCTGTGAAGCAAGACTTGGCTTTATGTTCAATATACTTTGACTTTTGAAAGGAGACCTTTGGCACACGGTAGAGGATGATGAGGCTTCCCTCGTGGCTCAGACAATAAAGACCCTGCCTGCAATGCAGGAGACCCAGGTTTGAGCCCTGGGTTAAGAGGATCCCTTGGAGAAGGAAATGGCAAGCCACTCCAGTTTTATTGCCTAGAGAAGCCCATGGATAGAGAAGCCTGGTGGGCTACAGTCCATGAGTTCACAAAGAGTCAGACATGACTGAGCAACTAATAAACACAGGTATAGGTATGGAAGGATGGTGAGTATGTGTGTGTGTGTGTGAGAGAGAGAGACAGAGAGAGAGAGACGGAGAGAGAGAGGGAGAGGAAGGAAGCACAAAGAACAGAAAGCAACAAGAAATCATCTTTTTCCTCACATCAACTGACAGATATTGACACTCCGTTTTTCAAAATCTAGAATGCCTTGCTACCTGTTGTCTAAAATGGGAGGGAATTAAAGTATTGTCAGCATGAAGATTGATTTTATTATAATGAATAGGCAGAACTGTTTGTTTCTGGTGGGTGCAAGTCAATGGATGTCTCACTTGGAATTTGTAAATCTTATCACTGGGTCATGAAAGGTCATGGGGCTTTGCAGGTGTTGTCTAACTGAGTCTTATGGATGGTATCTGCTGGGGTCCTCTGTGTTATCTACTGCTTCATTAGGTTCTGGGGATGTCAATTCATGGATCCGGAAGGCATAGCTGTGTTCATGACTGAACCAAGAGGAATCTTGGCACAGGTTCACCCAGGACAGGCAGATACCATTGGAGGACTGTGCATGAAGTGAGGGCAGAAATAATTGGCATTGTGAAATGTTAAACTGCTAGGAATCCTTGGGCAAACCCACCTTGTGAGAAAATGGACATCTAGATGTTAGCCAATTTGTACTGAAGCCAAGGCTGATATTTGCACAGATATTGATTTTTTTTTCTCTATTTAGAATTGAGGTTAGTTTAAGATGTTCAAAAGGCCTTAAGCTTGGTTTCCCCATAGAGATTTCAAAATAACAATATCAAGTCATGCAATAAGGGAAGGAAGCCCCAAAGAGTTCTAATTTCCCCCACTATGACTATTTGTGATGCTTTATAAAATGACAAAAATCAAATTCAAAGGGAGAATTGTTTTTTCCTACTTTGTAGTGCTTTAGAAATCAATGGTTGGTTGAGCCCTTCCCCAAAGCCTCTTGATTCATTTTTGGTGACATTCCTAGGGAACTCCCACAATATCTTGTGGGTCTATGGAAACCATGTGTAAGCCTCCAGTGTATCATGTACATCAGAGACCTATCACATGGAAACGTCCTGTTCCAAGAGTTCCTTGGAACTTTGGAAGCATTTTTCTTATAAAGCCATGTTCCAAAGAACGGTTATCTCCCTAGGTCATCAGAAAACTTCCTGAAACCCCTTGTGGCTGAACTGGAATGAGAGAGCTCAGAGGCTGCTGAGGCCCCAACTGCTAAGCCTTGGTGAGGCAGCTCCTTGGTTTGGGAAACTCTAGGGACTTGGCTGCATCCTGTCCTCCTCCTTTTGGGAGCACTTGGCAGCCACTGAGTGGCGAGAGGAGGAGGGCCTGTGGGAGTGGGGGCTGAGAGCGGAGAGCAGAGGCCTCCTTTGGAAACAGTCTAGGAAGGCTCCATGTTAAAGGGGAAAGGAGGAGACAGGAAACCTCCATTAAATTGTTTATAAGTTGAATTGTTTCTAAGGCCGGAACTGACAACTGTTTTTACAAAGTAAAAAAGGAGGCAATGAGCTCCACCCCCTTCATTCAGGCATCTCCAGTGCTTAAGATCAGAGTACAGTTTTCTTTGGACAGATGGATTTCAAAAATTTGAATGTTGGGCAGTGTATGTGAAGTCACTCAGTTGTGTTCAACTCTTTGAGACCCCATGCACCATAGCCTACCAGGCTCCTTAGTCTGTGGCATTTTCCAGGCTAGAGTACTGGAGTGGGTTGCCATCCTTCTCCAGGGGGGATCTTCCCAATCCAGGGTTCGAACTGGAGTCTCCCACACTGTGGGCAGACGCTTTACCATCTGAGCCACCAGGAGGCCTCTCTTCTAATCTGAAGATTTTGGAGGTTACTGCTGATGCTGTTTGAATAGGACTGTGATATTCACGGACTGTGGAGTGGTTCCGATTGCTGCCTAAGCAAACAATTATTTTGTTTTCGCTTCTCCGGTTAGACAAGGGAACGTGATTTGCATTCTATCAGCTGGCCTTTTATTGTTTTTCATGTTGGGACAAATGTTCTTTGAGAGGTGGGGTCTTGTTTGAGGAAATGTCAAACTGTCCAGCTTAGATTTATTGGTGACTGTGGCAGGTGCCAAATGTTTCAAGAAGTTGGTGTATGCATTTATTTTCCTCTCCTTTGGAAGATTTTTCTGGAACCAGGATATGTTCTCTTCAGGCAGAAAGCAAATATATTATACTTAAACCAGTGTATGATAGAAAAACCTAAAGAAGGCTTGTAGTGGATGCATTTACATCATCTGAAAGGCATTTTATGCACCCAGCTCCAAAGCCAGGAAAGGCAGCTAAACAAGGAACAGTCTTTTCAGGCATAGGCTTGTGGTGTATGATGTCTGGGTGGGCCAATGAGGCATGATTTATGTGGGTATCGTTAAGTCTGGCTGGTTCTGAAATATTTGTCCTCTGATGTCCAGAAATTCCCATCTTTGGCACAGTCCTCAGAGAAGCACTGACTTAGCCCAGCTTTCTCACTATGACCCCCATGAGCAGGTCAAATTCAGTGTGAACCTTTTGGTGGGGAATGCTTTGGAGGCTTATGTTTTATCCTAAAAATTGCTAGGAATTTCCATCCTTTCCATAACATGTTTTACCTGCCCTTAAATCTTTGACTAAAGCTGATGTTCCAGGAAGATGGGCCACATTGATCCTGCAGCCCTGAACACTCCCAGGAATACTGTCTTGTCTCCTCCAGAGCAGGGAGATCTTGTTTTGAGAAACGAGAATTTCAAGCATTATCCAATTGGTGGTCCAGCCGTTGTCCTTTGAAATGTACAAATCCTCCCTTGGAACAATCATGTGTGAGTTCCTTTTTACATGAGGAGGAGATAATTTGTCACAGGAGTTAATTGCCATTTTGGAAAACAGCACTCCGGCCTCTGAGGGATTGGAAACTAGAAAACCTTTGGTGATGATAAAGGGGGAGGCTTGAAAATAGAAGGGTAAACTTGGGTGGAGATGTGGGGAATCTGGTTGAAGGAGGAGGTGCGGGGTGGGGCTGAGGGAGAAACAGGAGCCAAAAAAAAAAAAGGGTGTCGGTGTAAGTGGCAAATTTTGCCTGAGGTTTTATTTAAAAATGGCTTTTCATTCTTCCGAATCAGTCTCCAACCTCAATTCCGTTCTTTAGCTTTGACTCCAATGCCTGAATTCCAATGGCAGCGTGTCCACCTGGAGACCCAGGTCAACAGAGCCTCGATGCTAACTCACCTGAGTGTGGGCCTGCCCACCCTCTCCTCTGCTGCTTCTCCGCCTGGTGGTTCCTAGGCAACTCTTTGGCTTCATTTCTGACACCACCAACTATGTGTTGCAGACTGGAGCCTGGGAGTCTGCACTTTTTCCTTCTCCCAACCTCTCAGGCACACATCCAATTGATCATGAAATCTAACCAAGCAACCTCAGAAACAATCTTTAGTTTTCTGTAGAAACTAGGGTTCCTGCAGGAATCGCTCAAAGGGCTGAGTGGCGGAGAGATTTATGAAGAGCCCGCTCACAGAGCAGGGATGAAGAAGCTGAGAGTGAACAACTGAAGACCCAGGAACAGCCGTGGGATGCTATTAACACTCTGGGGGAGAAGGGGCAAGGGCAGCTGGGGAATTCTTACAGGTCCCTTATGTGTGAGCTTGAGGTCTGGAAGAAGGGCCACAGAGTCCCAGTTCGAGTTCCCTGAGTCACAGCAAATTCCCACTGGTGATCTATTTTACACGTTACATACTAGTCATGACTAGTCTTGTGTGCAAATCATAACTGTCTTTGAGTATCTTTCTAATTTTAAAAGATGATGCATTGTTTTTCTTTTTCTACAAAGCTTCCCCATCTTTGCTCATGGTTGGCTTTAAAGGAACCTAACCTGAGGCATTTTAGTGTGCTCTTTCAGCATTGACTTGCCTTTGAATATGCTATTATTTGTGTTTGGGTTCCCCTTTCTTTTTATAAACATTTGAAACGATAAAGGAAGAAAAAGAATAAAATGTTAAAGCCTCCTTCATTACCAATGCCTGCCACATACCTACATAGGCCATTTCACATGACTGAAATCACATACATATTGTACTGTGACTTGCTTCTTATTTAAATAATATACCTTTATGTTCCAGGATATATTTTGGATATACTATAATTATTTAAACATTTCTGTTATTGATGAATGATTAAGGTGCTGATACTTTTTCCTCTCTGATAGAAAATGCTACAACAACTGTGTACATGTCTTTGTACACGTGTTAGTCATCTTGCGGATAAGAGTTTCTGCTTGGATTTTTTTAGTTGTAAGAGAAAACACCCTAACCAGTTTAAGCAGAAAGCAAACCTAAGGGTGGAGATGGTGGATCTGGCCTTAGAATCAGCTGCTGGGGCTCAAGAGGTCCCATCCACTCACCCCCAACTGCTGTTGTCCTCTGTGGTGCTTTGTTCCCAAGGCCTTTTCAGCGGCAAAGTGGCAGCCAGGAATTCTATGCTGTGCCGCTCAACACTCTAAGCCCATTGGAAAACAGAGGGCAATTTTCTTTCAGTAATCTTAGCAAATGTCCCCAGATTGTGTCACTTTGATTCACACACCCATCCCCAAACCAATTCCTGTGTCAGGAGGCAGGTAATGCTTTTATTGGGCAGGCCTAGGAACACACCCCCTAGTAACCTGAATTGAAGATGGGGCAGGGGGAGATTCCCCAGCATTACTCTTGCTCTTATTTCTAGAAGGGGGAAGGAACACTGCCTCACAGGAGAGGGAACCATCATGGACCCTTGCAAATTGAAATATAGGGTTAGAGTATGCATTACAAATTTTTGATAGCTACTGCCAGATAGCTTTCTTGAAATTGTACCTCAATTTATATTCCCAGCACCAGTAGGAGCCACAGTCCCTTTATCTACAGTCTTAAGACACTGGATGTTATCAGCATTTTAAATTTTAACTGAACAGAGGGCTAAAAATGCTACATCACTTTTTAAATTTGATTCCTCTGATGCCCAGTGATAGTGCGCTTTCATATGTTGAGCCAATCTTTCCATTTCTTTTTCTGTGAAATCCCTGTGTATATTTTTTGGTCAACATTTTATTAGGTTTCTTTTTTTTCTTATTGTTTGTATCAGCTCTTTATATATTAAGGACTTTAGAAGTGTGAGCTTCTTGAAGGTGGAGACTCAAAAATGAGTGAATGAATGATTGAGAGAATGAGTGAATAAATGAGTGAGTTAATAGTTTCCTTTTTCCTGTTTTGGTAGTAGGACCTGAGGGATAGTGAAATATCCCTTTTCCAGTATATTTTTCTGGAAATTTCCCTATAGAGTTTCTCAGTAAGCTTTTTTGTAGGCTGTGAGGAACAACTGAATCAAGTTAATATGGGGAACATCATTCTGCATTCCTTTTCAGAAGTTTCTCTCATATTCTCTTGCCCTCACACAGCCTATGGATAACTGCACATGACCTACTGTGTGTGGTTCAGTCTCTCACACACATCCATCCGCTCTGAAGCAAAGGCCCTAGAGCTCTGTTGAGACCCGTGCCTGCCACGGGAGTCAGCTAGTACGTTGCCTGGTTAAACATCCATCCAGGATTTCAGAGGGACTTGAAAATGATTGTTTTGGCTGGAATCCTGGGTTTGAGGTTTTTTCATGTAGGACTCTGAAAAAAGGTTTTGGAAACATCTCTAATCCCAAAGTATGTATTTGGGAGGCTGCCTTCGCCATTACCCACCTAATAATTTAGGCTCCCAGGGCCGTCTCACCCAAGGGCATTCACTGCTTTGGCCAAGTCAAAAGGAACTGATGCGGGGAACGGAGGACCTGGGTTCCAGTGCCGTTCTCAGTGGGCAAGTTATTCACCACCTGAAGCCCCATTTTCCTTATCTTAAAATATGATGGTTGAAATGGACGACGTCTATGTCCCTGTCCCACTGCAATATTCTGAGTGCGATTCCGAATTCTGCTCTGCCACCAACCGTGTGTCCTCGGAGCTTTGCCTATTACTCATGAGAATGTCAACATCTGGGTAAATAGATATTTTGGGGTCAGCTCTAAAAAACCCCAAAGTACGTACTGCATGTTGATTTTGGCATGTGGACAAGCCTGAGCAGGACCGTGTCAAGCATTTCACCACGATAGCTGCTGAAGGGAAGGCCCAGGGTGGCAGTCTGGGTAGCTGTTGGGGTGATGAGACCAGTGGGGTCCTGTGGCACAGATGACTCTGCAGGAGAGGAGGCAGTGAAAGGCCTGGGAGTAAATCTACGAATCATAAAGAAATCATTAGACCCATGTTGGGAACTGCTTATGACACTGTCTCAAAGCCACATTCTCAGGCAACAGGGAAAGCTGTAAATAGATCCACAGTTATCCAAGCATAGCAGAATAAAACTACAGGACGCCAAGTCAAACAGGCTCAGCCAACGTTTTGGGCGAAATCGTTGAATATTGCTCAGGCTTTCAGAGTGGGAGGGTCTGTTCAGAAGACTCACGACTGCGGGTCCCTAGGAGACAGCTCCAGGCAGCTCGGCTGGCTCTGCCCTCCCACCAGGAGCCAGCTCAGTGCAGAAAAACCAGAGGCAAAGACACTTTCTAAGGGGTGGCCTCATCCCTGGAGGACTTGTAGCATCGCTCTGTTGTTACTCAAGTGAAAAAAATGTAAAAAGCATGGGAGGCTCCCAAGCCTCCATGACTGAGAATTAGAGTAACATGGTGGCATCTCAAAAAACTTTTAATGTAATTTCAAACTCCTAGAAAATTTGCAGCTGTACTGTACACCATTTACATCAGTGTTTGACCAATTCTCCCTCCCATCCTTTCTCTCCCTCGTTCTCTCTCTTTCTTCTTTCCTTTCCTTCTGTCTTTCTCTTTCCTTCTTTCTTTCCCTCTTGCTTTTTTTGGTGGTATTGCTTTCTCTTCCCTTTCTTATACACACATATATTCCTCCAGGAAGGTCTGCAGATAACTTGTATAATTAATGACTCTTTAAATATTTTAGTGCATATTTCCATATTTCCTGAAAATGAGGACACTCTCTTATATAATCATTGTGCCATTATCAAAATTAAGAGTTAACACTGACACGGGACTACTATCTAGACGTCCCTCAGATCCCCAATTGTCCTAATAATATTCTTTACAGTAACAGAAAATCCAGGATCCCATATTGCCTTTAGTCTGTTTTCATCTGGAAGAGCTTCTTAGTCTTTCTTTGTCTTTTGTGATATTTTTGATGAATACAGGCCAGTTATTTTGTGGAATGTCCCTCAATTTGGGTCTGTCTGTTGCTGTGGAATTTCCTTTCTGCTTCGTGCACTGCCTCCTGAAGTACAAATGCCTGGTTGGGATGTGACTGGCTGCAGGAAACTGCTTCCCCAGTCCAACAGTCTAGAGCTCATGCAAACTCCCCTTTGCCCTGTCTTGGGGGTTTCCTCTCCATTCTCCTCAACCATGGTTTCTCCTCCTGCAAGCATTGTGGAAAAGTCAGATAATTTGTTCGCTGGAATTTGGACTCACCATATAGTTGCCCATAGACACAGTGCTGAATATGGCAGATGATTCTTTGGTTCTATCAGAATTATACGGAAGAGCATTAAATACCCAGTAAAAGGCTGGGGAACAGATTCAAGATGTGTAACTTAGGTTCTTTGGGAAAATAAACTTTGAGTTCTAAACAAATCTATGCACAAATTAACTTCTGGAGTTTATAATGGACTCTGCAGGGGGTTTCTATTTGTTTTATGATTCAATTTTCTGTCATACAATTCCATCTTGGCCTCTGCTTGAATGGATTTCATTACTGAGGCCCCCACATAGCTTTCCTCTAAAGCAGTTTTCCCCTACAAGTTGATCCCATGTCATGCAATCTGGAAATGAAAATGATACAAGCTTCCAATGAATCTATACATGATTTATCAGCTCACTGACCCTGACATTTCACTAACAAATGAAGGAGGTTGGAAGAATATGGGAAGAGGTGGGATGAGAGACCTCTCTCACCAAGTGTTTCATCTGTGACTTGACACACAATTGAGAGTGTTCTCAAGGACTAGGACTTCTCTCGGCAAACCTGCCAGTCAGCTGAGGAATTTTCTTGATGTGAACCACAGTCAGATTCTTAGCAGCGCAGTGATTGTTACAAATTGCAATTGAATCTGGGAATGGTTTCCAGTGTCACCCCTGAAAAGGACCTTGGCATGTTCATCTGGTAGGAGGGACATCTCCAATTTTAACCAGTAAACAGAAGCCAACATATATAAATACTTGAATGAATAATTCTTAGGACACAGGTCAGAATTACATCAGTTCTTGAAACACAGTTCCAGTGATCAGGTCTTTGGAATCATGCAAGACTTGCAGAGTTCCATTTCTGTGTCATGTGAAGAACAAGCTCGTGTTTTACAAGCCATTGGTGACTGTGGATAGACCCCCTTTTCAATCAATCAGTCAATTATTATTTTAGGGACAGTGTAAAGAATATCTGTTCCAGAAACCAGAAGGATGATATCCTAATTGTTAATCACTTGCTGGGAACTAGGTGCTAACTATGTGAAAGACACCACAGAGTCCCAGGGTTAGAAATAGAAATGAAAAATAATCTTTATTCACAATGAACAGTAACTGTAGGAGAAGAAAAGATAAACTAAAACAGAGATAATTCCTCTTTGAAGCACAGCATGAAGCATGAAGGGGCTTCTGGTGCTAGTGGCAGAATGAAATCCACCTGCCAGAGCAGGAGACGTGAGAGTCATGGGTTTGATCCCTGGAGGAGGGCATGGCAACCCACTCCAGTGTTCTTGCCTGGAGAATCCCCTGGACAGAGGAGCCTGGTGGGCTACAGTACATAGGGTCGCAAAGAGTCAGACATGATTGAAGTGACTTGCATGCACGCACGCATGGAGCATTAAACATGAAAGAAGAATAGAGGGTTCGGTAGAGATGAACAGTAGCTAACTCAGCTAAAATTGGTGTAAGGAAAACTATGGTGAGAACGCCCAAAGGAGGTTATGACTAAGCTGAGTTTGCAGAATGGAGAGAAGCCAGGCAGGTGGATGGGGAAGGGAAGGGCGCCACAGGCAGAGGTCATAGCATGTTTAGCACTTAATGGGGCTGATGGCTGGGACTTTGGGGGACTGTAAGTTGTTCAAACTGGGTGGAGGTGGGGGAGAAGCAGGAAGTGAAGCTGAAAGAGTCGGAAAGGGAAGATCAGGGAGACCTTGTAGATCATGGAAGAGACTCGAAATATCATCTCACGGTTCCTCAGAGTCATCAAAAGGACTTCAGAAAAAGGTAGGGGTTACTGAATGGCAGGCGTTGGCGGGGTCATAGATATAGAGGCAGGCAAAGCAGCTAGGACACTGTTGTAATAGAATATGGAGCAATAATAATGACCTAAATTAAGATAATGGCTCTGAGAATAAAGGAAATCGTATAGATTAGAAGGGTGTTTCAGAGATGGAGGCATTAAGACTTAGTGACTGATGGGATATGAAGTTTATGAAGAAGCATCAGTTAAGGATGACACTAAGATTTCAGCCTTTGGTGACTAGGAAAGGGGTGATATTACTGTTCTCTACAATAGAGAAGGTACTAGCTGCTTTGCAGGAGAAAAAAGATGTTGCCTTCAGATTTGTGTGCATATGGAGTTTGATGTGCCGAAGGGACATCCAAGTGATGATGCAAGAAGTTGGAGGTTGGGTTCCAGATCACTGTAAGAACTAATGTTGAAGAAAAGACATTTGGATGCTGTTGGTACAGAGGTGGTAATACAATGAAAAGGAACAGATGAGCCCAGGAAAATGTCTACAGTGAGACAAGAGGGATTCAGTGAACAAGCATTTCAAGGGTGGGATTAGGAAGAGGATTTTGACAAGGAGAGACTGAGAGGAAGCAGTAAGAGAAGTAGGCGGAAAACCAAGAGACAGGGCGTTCATTGAAGATGGCCAAGGAGCAAGAAGGAAAGGCATCGTGGAGGCATGGATGTCTTATGACAAAGTGAAAAATGGCTTTATTGTAAGGTTTGCCCATCACAGGTCATAGGTGCCCTTAAGGAGAGAGCTTTCTGTGGATTGGTGGGGGCAGAAGCTAAACAACAAGATTCAGGAGGCTGGTTGAGGAAGAGGGGAGAGTTAGTGTAGGTGAAACTGTCCAGCAGCTTGTTGGAGAGAAGGCATAGAAGAGAGTAAGAGGGTACAGGTTCTAGATGAGGGGGTAGTGAGGGAAATCTGACTTATATGCTGGAGTAAAACATCCAATGGATAAAGAGTAAGGAGAAGTTTGAGGAGGGAAAGAGTCAAAGATGCTGCATCTAATGCAATTATAGGACCCTGGACAAGACCCTTCACCTCCCTAAACTGCAGTCTTTTTTGGTTTTTCTTTTACTTCACTAGTACATTTTGGTGGTGTGCTCCGTGTTGGTACCGGTAGATTGCTTAATTCTTCTTACTGATTGCATATTATTCCATTGTATGAATTCCCTGTAATTTATTTAGCTGGCTCCTTAATGATGAGTCAGATGGATTACATGGTTTCCAATATTTTGCTGTTATAGGCAATTCTATTATATCTCATTTATCACATGTGCAGTATATCTATAGAATAAACATTTAGAAATGCTATTGCTAGGTCAAAGGGCATGTGAAATTTTAATGTGGAGAAATTTGAACAAGTTTGAAAATGTGCAGAATGAAGGGCAATGGGTTTGGGCCTAATGCATCTCCTGATTATTCACCAGGAGGTGAATAATAAAGCAAGAGGGACAGGAAGATGGAAGCAGATAGTGGCACAGCTTAGTGGACCTTTAGTCCAGTGAGAAGGTGTCTCAGGACACAATTAGGCGTGAACATCACTCTTCTGTAACTGAATGGCCATAGTGTGGCCAGTGCTCCTAACGATCCCTAGCCTATGATGATCCCTAGGTCCATGATGTTGCACCTGAACTTTGTACAGCAGAGGCCCAACTCCAAGGCAAAGGTCAGTATCTTCCTATTAGAGGAGAAGCTCTCTCAGCTCTTACTTTAGAAGCTTGTAATCCCAGGCAACTGACCTCTCTGAAGCCAGGTCCTGGATTAAGCTATAAAATAGAAACTTCAGGGCAGAAGGAGCAAGTTGTGAGACTAGTTAAGGGACATATCAAAGCCAGAACAGTAGCAGTGAAACCAATCTCCATTCAGATAAAAGTCTGGTATCTCTGCAGCTCCAACCTCCAACCCCCTGTCCCCTGACAGCAAAGAGATGAGATAGACAATGCAAGAAGTGGGTGTCATAAAAGCAAGAAGGTGTCCAATCCCTTGCAATCAACTCCCTTTGGAGCTCCAAACTGTAACTACATTTCCAGGGCCAGAGTCTCCCAATACTGGATGATGTTTCTACAAGGAATTAGATGTTTGTTTCAATAAGGAAAAATAATCTAAGAAACCATGTCTGGTAGCAGGGCACCCCCTTCTTTTATCTCCTACACTTTAACCTATGAGGCATTTCCCATGCATTAGCAGGTGAAGTTAAGGGAGAAAATGGGGCCAGAGGGGAACGTTTGCATTACCCTGGAAGACAAGATAGTAGAGTGAAGAAAGAGCTATGGGCACCCACTCACCCTATTCCTTTATCAAAGAGCACTGGAGGCGGATGTCCCTTTTCCTAATTTAATGTTTCTGGGGTTCAGGAAGTACCGTGTATAGCACTAGAGAGCCGTGGGGCCTGGACCTAACTCCTCCATTCTCTGGTTGAGTGACCGTAGGATTAACCCAAGGAGGCTTAGAGTCTACGTTTATAAAACGGGAGTAATAACAGTACATGTATCTCAAAGATAATATGAGTAGAAACTTGACATACTGCCTGGCACATATTGGCTAGTTAATACATGTTAGCTACTATCATTACCAAGAATCCCACTGCGCCAGCTGTGTTGCAAGTTGGTTGGTACCAAAGCCAGTGTTACAGTACCCATTATTACAAACCTTCAGACATCATCATCTCTATGGATTCTCCTCCCTGCAACATGTATAGATTCTGTCTGTGCAGACATGGCCCAGAAAATTATGTAGCAGGAAGATAGAATGCAACTGTATAGCCAGAAGTTAGGCTAGTGGTTTTTAAAGTGTATTCCTTGAACCAGCAGAATCAACATCACATGGGAACTTGTTAGGAGCGACAACAGACCTTCCCAATCAAAATCTCTAGGTCCCCTACCCTATCCCTCAAAGCCCCAGGAGATATTGAGATTATACTGAAGCTGGAGAAGACTCATGAGAGTCCCTTGGACAGCGAGGAGATCAAGCCAGTCAGTTCTAAAGGAAATCAACCCTGAATATTCATTGAAATGACTGATGCTGAAGCTGAAGCTCTATTACTTTGACCACCGGAGAGAAAGGGCTGACTCATTAGAGAAGAGCCTGATTCTGGGAAAGATTGAGGGTAAAAGGAGAAGAGGGCAAGGACGAGATAGTTGGATGGAATCATCAGCTCAACAGACATGAGTATGAGCAAGCCCTGGGAGACAGTGAAGGACAGGGAAGCCTGGCATGCTGCAGTCCATGGGGTCACAAAGAGTCAGACAGACCTGTGTGACTAAACAATGACAACAAAGTGTGAAAGCCACTGAGTTAGACTCTGGGATGCCATTCCCTACTTCACACAGAAAGAGCAGAGTGGACAGAGAAATCCAAGATGGCGTGCCTGAAGCTCACAGCCACGTTTGGATGAATGACTTAACAACCTTGCCTGTTCCTGAACACTCTCTGCTATGGCTGGGAACAGCCTGTCAAACTGCAGATTTTTCCTTTTCTCTTTCTCTCCCCACTTCTCTCCCACAAGACACAAGATAGTTCCTGCCCAGGCATCTCAGATTACCATTTTTTTCCTCAAAGCCAATTAAAGGTCTCTAATCCCTCCTGTGTTTACCTAAAGGATGAATTTGATCGGAAGAGATGAACAGGAAGGGCAAAATCCTAGAAGGGCTTGGGAAAGGAAGTTTCTGCTCCAGTGGTGGGAACACACCCTTTCTCACTAAGCTACTTACGAACTGGGGAATTTTTTGAATTACAATTCTCTATCCAGCCTGACTTTCATCTCAAGCCCACAATCGTGCTTTCAAAGGCAGTGCCTGACTTTATTCTTAGTATTAATACTTAGGAGATCTTTTTCCCCAAGAACATCTCAGGAATCCCCAAAATGATAGTTCAAATCATTTGAATTATTCCTTTTTATAGGTTGAAAGGAGGTGAATATCAGCAATTTTTTATGATTAAATGTAATATATGGACCCAAGAATGTTTATATGGGACCCACAATTCTGTGTTACTCAGGTTATTTTTTGAGGACTTCTGGGCATAGATTTTCTCCTTTATGGGATTATCTATAGAGTTTACCATTTCTGGGCCTGGCTGGAGTCCTTGTGTAAGTAATTTGACCTCCCAGACTCACTTTCCTTGTCTGTAAAGTGGGAGTGCTATTACCTTCCTTACAGGTAGATGTACGATTGAGCGGGAAATTGTACCTGCAGCACCTGGTGTGGCATTATTATACCTGGCATTATACGCTTTAGTGGCCTTCTTCAGTGAAGCTGGATTAACACTTGAAACTCCTATCTCCACCTCTTCTGCTAGCTCTTGGCTCTGTTCTACATGTGTGCAGGTGGTGGTCCTCCAGGTCACAAGTGTTCCTCATCTAGAAATAAGGGATCAGGGCATCTTTTTAAGGCCCTTAAACAGGATGCATTTTTATGAGATGCTAAAGTACTTTGGCCACCTCATGCGAAGAGTTGACTCATTGGAAAAGACTCTGATGCTGGGAGGGATTGGGGACAGGAGGAGAAGGGGACGACAGAGGATGAGATGGCTGGATGGCATCACTGACTCAATGGATGTGAGTTTGAGTGAACTCTGGGAGTTGCTGATGGACAGGGAGGCCTGGCGTGGTGCGATTCATGGGGTCACAAAGAGTCGGACATGACTGAGAGACTGAACTGAACTGAACTGAAGAAAGTGAAATATTTTTTCTCCCTTAAGTAAACATTATTATTCTTCATTTCAGAGAAGTGTCAGATGAATTTATTTATATGTTTTGGAATCTCTGTAGGAGAAGAGAAAGCAGCCCAGCAAATGAAGGCAGAAAGTTCCAGCTGCATCGTTGACTCGATTGTGCAACCTCTGAGCACTGCCCTAACCTCTGTCTCTGGTTTCCTGACTTGCACATGAGGATTACATGCGTGCCTCACCATACCTCAGTGAGGACAAAGGTGGTCGAACGAGCTAGTGCTTCATGAAAGTGCTTTGAGCTTTGGAAGCAGAGATTTTACATAGATACAAGGTATTGTTACATTATACAAGGATGATCAATTTTCTTTGGTAATAGTCATGACCCCAGGAAAACTTGTCTATTACAGTTCAAAAGCAGAATGAGAAAGAATAAAGTTGTTTTTTTTCCCCCAGTAGAACCATCATCAGCCCAGAGATGTTTTGGAGGGTGTTATAGAAATATTCTCAATGGTCTTCAAGAGCAAGGTTAAGAGCTCCCTGCACTTGGTTCTTCCTCCCCTACATAGAGGTAAGAGTCCTGACAGATTGTCTTTAATTATTAGATGTTAAAAAGGTAAGTGGGAATCTGATACACTTTACATTGGGCTGTTGACAAGAGACCTTGTGAATTTTCAAAGGTGGGTATTGATCGGAAATTTGCATGTGTTCCCATCCAGTTTGTTTAGAGATGTCCTATTCTTGGAAATAAACAAGGAGAAGCAATTCAACATTTCCATCAATAAAATGGCTTGACTTCTGCTGGTAAAATGTTCTGTGGCTTATTTTAAACTGAGAGTTGAATAATGATGGGTGTACAGGGCCAGGCACAAGCAAAGAACTGGGAAGCTTCACTTTTCTTAATGTGAGGCTGTTTGTATTTGTAAAGAAATGAGGTTAGTGATGTTTAAATGAGGAAACTGGAATCTGGGGTCTCGTGTTTTTTTTTTGTTGTTGTTGTTTTGTTTTTTGTTAAGTTCAAGTGCTTCTAGTTTTTTGTTTATATCAAACTCTGAAGATGAAACTCAGGCACATAGGAGAATCCTGTAGAACTGCCAACAAAAAATATCGAATGACTTAGGTTCTTCGGCAATTTTTGCCACCCGCCATGAGACGTTCAGCAGACTGCTGAGTAGAGAGATGTGTATTTTGAATACCTTCCTCCCCTAAAAACATTCCATTCACTACCACTGATGCCTGCTCTTGGGGCAGTCGACCTGCAGACATGTGTTGTTTTTTTGCTCTCTCCTCTCTCCCCTGCCCCTTCTTTAAATTAAAATACAGTTGACAAACAATTTGATTAGTCTCAGGTGTACTACATAATGATTTGAAATTTGTGTACACTACAAAATGATCACCATGATAAATTAAGTGACCACCTGTCTCCATATCAAGTTAGTACACTATTTTTGGTCATATTCCTTAAGCTGTATATCCCACATGAAGATTTATGATATAGCTTGTGACTTGGACCTCTTACTCCTCTTCATTTATTTCATCCATCCCCACCTTTTCCCTCTGTTCTCCCTTAAAGAGTAAAACCTTGTAAGGATGGCTTCATCTTTCTCATTCTCTTTCTCCTTGTCTGTTCATTACTGATTTCCTATTTACATCCAGAGCCCTACCTGTTGTTTTTAAGTAGTTACACACAAGCATAAGCAGATCTGAAGGAAACCCTCAACCGAATCTATGCTTGTTCTGGCCATGTTCTTTCATCTCCTCTGTAGAAGATGGGCAATCAGGAGAACTAATGGCTGCCTTGGAAGTGACTAGTTAACCAAATGAAAAGTGAATTAACTAGCTAACCCCAAGGCAGGTCAAGACAGAAAAATTCCATAGTTATATCATTTGGTGTCCATGAGATGGTAATTAAAATTTTTTCTTACATTTTTAATTTGACAAATACCAGTTTTCTTGTGTGAGTCTAAACAGATTGTGGTTTCCACAGAAGCAATTGGGCTTAACATATATATATATATATCTGCTGCTAACATATATAAGTCGCTTCAGTCGTGTCTGACTCTGTGCGACCCCATAGACGGCAGCCCACCAGGCTCCTCTGTCCTGGGGATTCTCCAGGCAAGAACACTGGACTGGGTTGCCATTTCCTTCTCCAATGCATGAAATTGAAAAGTGAAAGTGAAGTCTCTCAGTTGTGCCTTCACAACCTACCAGGCTCCTCCATCCATGGGATTTTCCAGGCAAGAAGTGGGGTGCCATTGCCTTCTCTGATATATATATATATAGACATATATATATATAGATATATAGCATATATAATTGCTGTGCTTAGTTGTCCAGTTGTGTCTGACTCTTTGCAATCCCATGGACTGAAGCATGCCAGGCTTCCCTGTCCTTCACTATCTCTCAGAGTTTGCTGAAATTTATGTCCATTTAGTCAGTGATGCTATGCAACCATCTCATCCTCTGTTGCCCTCTTTTTGGTCTTCAGTCTTTCCCAGCATCAGGGTTTTTTTTTTTCCAGTGAGTCAGCTCTTCACATCAGGTGGCCAAAGTACTGCAGCTTCAGTTTCAACATCAGTCCTTCCAATGAATATTCAGGATTGATTTCCTTTAGGATTGACTAGTTTGATCTCCTTGAAGTCCAAGGGACTCTCAAGAATCTTCTCCAGCACCACAATTGGAAAGCATCAATTCTTTGGCACTCAGCCTTCTTTGTGGTCAGACTCCCATATTTGCACATGACTACTACAAAAACCATAGCTTTGGCTCTATGGATCTTTGTTGTCAAAGCAATGTCTTTGCTTTTTAATATGCTGTTTAGGTTTGCTATAGCTTTCCTTCCAAAGAGCAAGCATCCTTTAATTTCATTGCTGTAGTCACCATCCACAGTGATTTTTGAGCCCAAGAAAAGAAAATCTCTCACCAGTTCCACTTTTTCCCCATCTATTTGCCATGAAGTGATGGGATTGGATGCCATGATCTTAATGTTTTGAATGTTGAGTTTTAAGCCAGCTTTTTCATTCTCCTCTTTCACACTCCTCAAGAGGCTCTTAGTTCCTCTTTGCTTTCTGCTGTTAAAATGGTATCATTTGCATATCTGAGGTTGTTGATATTTTTCCCAGGAATCTTGTTTCTAGGTTGTGATTGATCCAGTCTGACATTTCAGTTGATGTACCCTGCATATAAGTTAAATAAGTGACAGTATAAGTGACAATATACAGCCTTTTCATATTCCTTTCCCATTTTGAACCAGTTGTTCCATATTAGGTTCTAACTGTTGCTTCTTGACCCTTACACAGGTTTCTCAGGAGACAGGTAAGGTGGCCTGGTATTCTCATCTCTTTGAGAATTTTCCACAGTTTGTTGTCCTCTGTCCGTGGAATTCTTCAGGCAAGAATACTGGAGTGAGGCCATTCCCTTCTCCAGGGCATCTTACTGACCAAGGGATCAAACCCCAGTTCCCTGCATTGCAGTTAGATTCTTTACATCTTGGAGAAGAAAATGGCAACCCACTCCAGTAATCTTGCCTGGAGAATTCCATGGACAGTGGAGCCTGCAGGCTACAGTCCATGGATTGCAAAGAGTCAGGCATGATTGAGGAACTGTCACTCTTTACATCCGAGCCACCAGGGAAGCCTGATATATATATATATATGTATATGCGTGTATATATATATGTATATGTATATACATATGTATATATTTAAGGCAGGATTGGGTGTTTCCCTTCGGTAGAGATATAGGAACTGCGTGAACTTGGCTGTAGAACTACCTCTCTTTTTAGAGCTCTTCAAAACACCCCCATGTGGCCAGAGCATAAAGCATGAGTTGTTACAACTATTTCAGATGTCACCGGAGGAGTTAGGCTAGGAGCTGTTGTTTTCACTGTTAACATCTAGCTTCAGATGCCCTGGTAACCAGGTTGATGTTACTGCTGACTCTCCAGGTTTCCTAAATGCATCTAAGACAGAACTAGTTATGTAGCCTTTAGAATCCTGGCAATTTATAGGTGGTGACACTGCCCAATCCTGCTTTCCTCCTCTCCTTGCTGACTTGAGCTGTTGGTCCTTCGGTTCAGTGTTTCTTTTATATTCAGAGACAGTAAAGCTGTCATTCAAGGGTTGGGGGAAGGGGTTCTGTTAGTGAGCAAAATTGTAATGTGAGAGGAGGTAACTTGACATGGGAATGAAGGATCTGTTCTTGGCTAGAGACTCAGTTCCCCAGTTCTGCCATCCTTGGAAGCTGAGCATCCTTGGGCAACATCCTTTGCTTCCATTTACTCACCTGTTAAATGGGCTAATGATAATAGAACAGGTGTGAAAGTTGAGCTGATGTACAGAACTATTAAGCTTTCCATAATCATTAGCTCGTATTACTGTTGATTCTGAGAAGTTGAATCCGAGTAATGTATTCAAATTGGCTTCTCAGATGACTCAGTGGGAAAGAATCTGCCTGCCAATGGGGAAGATATGAAATCCATCCCTGGGTCAGGAAGATCCCTTGAAGGAGGAAATGACAACCTATTCCAGTACTCTTGCTTAGAAAATTCCATGGACAGAGGAGCTGGGTGGGCTACAGTCCACGGGGTCGCAAAGAGTCAGACATGACTGAGCACGCACACAACGTATTTATGCCAACTGCAACTATCTGAATGGGAGAAACAAAGCTTAGGAAGATGAATTGGGAAGAAAAAATGTTGCCCAATATGAGAAGAAACCACGTTATTTTCTTTTTTCCTTACTCCGTGGTGTTATTGAAAACCACTTCAATTTGGGGAGAATGTTTCAGAGTAAACCAGTCCAAAGATCACCATTTTCTATAGAAGTCACAGCTTCACTCTACATTAAAACACTGAGATGCGCGGGGAGGCGGGGAGCTGGGAGAGGAGAAGGAGATGTGGTCAAAGAGCAGGGGAGAGGCCGGAGGGGAAGGGAGAAGGAGAGGGAGGCTCCCCTCAGGGGAGGATAGGGCTCCACGGACTTTCTCCAAGAGAACGCTGATTTTGAAGTTAGCGCATCACCAAAGGCTTACCAAGGAAGAATATGACTTTTCTGTGCAGAAAGATTCGGGTGAGATGAATGGAAACTTTGTCAGTAATTGTTGTAGTTGCTGCTCAGTCCATAGGTCATGTCAGACTATTTGTGAGCCCATGGACAACAGCACGCCAGCTCCTCTGTCCTCCACCGTCTCCGGGAGTTTGCTCAGATTCACGTTCCCTGAGTTGGTGATGCTAGAATAGCCTGTCAGGAATAGCTGCTGTTAAATTGCCGTTCTCTTCTGTCTGGTTTGGGTTCCCCTCAAAGCAGACAATGAATAGGCGGTTCATTTGAAAGATGATCCCTGAAAGCACAGTGAGAGAGTGGAAACGGACAGAAAGGAGGAAGGCAATCCAGGCTGTGTTGACGGGCCAGTTATGGCAGCAGGCGGTGGTGCCCACTCCTGCTGGGGAACTTCCTTGGAGTCCTGTGGAATGCACCTTCCCAGGGAGATCTGAGGGATTGCCATATGAGCATTTTATTCAATGTCAAGTCTTTGAGTATCATAAAGATGCAATGGGAAAAAATGGAACAGAGACTCTACTCGTTTCTAAAAACTTTTTATACTCGCTTTGCCTGTAATAACGAACCTTGTCTCTGTTCCCTAAATTAATCCTAGTACTTAGAATAGTTCCTGGCACTTAAAAAATGCTCAGTTAATAATTCTTGAGTAAACCATGAATGACTTTTCAGTGACTCACAGGGAATGTAGTCCTGATGGCTATAAAGTCTACATTCTACATTTGAAATCATAAGTATTGTTCTAGGACCTGAGTGAGAGTGAAAGTCGTCAGTCGTGTCTGAATCTTTTCAACCTCATGGACTATACAGCCCATGGAATTCTCCAGGCCAGAAGATCCCTTCTCCAGGGGATCTTCCCAACCCAGTGATCGAACCCAGGTCTCCCATATTGCAGGTGGATTCTTTAACAGCTGAGCCACAAGGGAAGCCTAAGAATATTGGAGTGAGTAGCCTATCTCTTCTCCAATGGATCTTCCAACCCAGGAATCGAAATGGGGTTTCCTGCATTGCAGGCAGATTCTTTACCAACTGAGCTATCAGGGAATGATGATGAATTCCAACTTTTTCTATTATGATGTGTATTCATGCCCACTCATCCCTCACCCTGCTACGTATACTCATGAACTTAAATGTTCTTGAACTTAAACGTGCTTAGACCATCGGACATGCCCCTTACCTGATCATCTGGAAAGCATCCCCATCATCTGGGTAAAGTAGGGACATTTGGATGTCTTCAGATGTGTATCTCGGTAGGACACTGGTGTTGATATCCAAAAGGTATTTATTGAATAATTACATTAAAGTTTCAATTTTTATTTCTAGAGCTCAAAACAAGCAAAATGTTTTATGTGACATGACTTATAAGAGATCCAAGGACTGTACAAACCATCTTTAGCAAACATCTAGATTCTGTGAAATATCTGTGCCCACATTAAATTTAATACAGAGTTGATTAAAAGACTTAGGTCTTTATTGCTTTTTAATATTCTGAATGGAGTCCAAAATGGTTTTAAAGCATCCTTTGAGTTGCCTATAAATACTTCCTAGTTCATATTAACACAAAACTTTTTCCTTCTGGATGTTTTACTTACAAACATTAATTTCATTTATTTTCTTAGGATTCTGGTCTATTTGTTACTGGGCTGGTCATTTTCATAGCAAACATTTCACTGGTTAACCTGCGGTTCATCAGCTATATAGCTTAATAGACAGTTAACCCAGATTTGATTCACTTTGTTAATTTAAAAAGAATTAGAAGACAATAGACTTTAATAAATTTTTCAAAGCCCATTGAACATCATTTGCTCTTTTCCGCGTGGTACAAAAGGGACCCCGGCATCTTGTCGTGTCTCGCGTTATCACTAATGCAATAATTGTCACCGTGTTGCAGAGGGTGACCATGCCAGCTCATGACATGCCACACACATTGATGTCCATGTGCGGAATAGCCAGCAAGCTCAATCTGTGATTCTAATCAGAGAGCTGTTTCCTATTCATATCTCATTATCTTAATTGCCACTGCTTCCCACTGTGCCACACAGGCAGATAAGAAAACCATTAGTTAAAAATTGTCAACTCCACAATGTAACACAGATCACAGGCATTTTGTCACGTGGTTTACTGAAGTGTGGGAAATGCATTTGCTAATCTTTTGTGTTAGGAATCCAAAGACGTTTCAAGGAAGGAGTGCCAAATTCCAGCAACCTGAGTTGTGGAACTTGTGCCTTCTTCTTGTGCAGATATTCCACCGCTAATAAGGCAACTTTTAGGCTTTGGGTTGCTGCTGTCTTTGACTTTCAAGTGATGGCTTTTGGTCCAACTCCAGTGAGTGCTCCATTTTCTGGCCTTGATCTATTGAAGAGGGAAGTTACCTTTCCCCATGAGCCCCTTCAAAAATCAGCAGTCCAGTTTAATAGATCAGCTGCCTCATTTGGGCAGCGGCAGAATTCAGACACATCTGTAGCCATCTCATGTCAGCCCCAAAGCTGATAGACTCATTACAAACAAGTCTCTTGGTTTCAGTCAAAATAATTCAATTTCCTTTCTGGGAAAAAAAAAGCTTTCCTTAAGTTACTTTGTTTTTTTCTTCTTTTCTTTCCCTCCCTTCAGTAGATCAAAACGTTGGGCCCTTCTTAACCCTAATTCAAACATCACTTTAGAAGTTAACACATTTGAGTTCCAAAAGCAATGCTTTTAACTCCTGTCTTGTGGTCAGTAAGGGGGCTAAGCCAATGTATAAACAGTGTCAGATGGTGTCTCACACATGGCACTTAAGAAACTTTACCCCTGATACTGCCTTGACCTCGGGGCCTCCGATCAGGCCAGCTTGGTGACACTGAACAGGGAGGTTTCAAAGAAAAGGCCTGTGCGGTCCTGGGACCTTGACAGCAGGGCCTTGGGGATAGGCAAGATCTGGGCCTTCTGTAGCCACTGAGCATTTTAGCTCGGCTCCTGACTTGACTGCAGAGGCAGGTTTGAGGCTCATTTTTCTTCTACTGGTTCCATTTCTCATCCCACCTGCTTCTCGGTTGATGGAGTTGCATTGGGCCCTGATGGATCCAGGGGTGCCTTTCAGGGAAGCCCAAACAAGGTAAGCTCAGCACTCAGGAGGCTTAGAGAAATCTCTGAGGATAGGGAGGTGACAGTCTGCTGAACAGGGCAGTGTTTCACTGTAGTAAAAGTTCTGCAGACAGTGTCTAGAGCAGACATGACTGGTTTCCTGAAGGTCCCTGGCAGGTGGTTTTGGGGAATCCCTAGAGCTTCTGGGTGTCCTATAACCTCCAGGGTATGTGTGGCCTGTTTACAGGGCAAATGCCCCGAGGAAGGGGATTAGTAAATTGGCACCCTGCTTTTCACCCCTCAGTGTGTGATTCTGAGGTGCATCCTGCAGAGCCCTTCCGGGGGCCGGAGGCTGTGCCCTCAGTTTCCCACAGCAATCCCCTAATGGACACACTGTGTACTGGCTTCACTTCCCTTCCTTTTCTCCCTGCTCCCCTCTCGCACTTCCACTTCCTGGGACACTTCCCAAATAACATGCCTGCACCCAAGTATTTTCTTCGGGAACCCAAACTACACCCGAGTCAGATAAAAATTTAGTTGCCACAGCAAAAAGAATGCAAGGGATCCCCTGAAAGCTCCATCTCCCTCAGGCTGATACACCTGGGTGTCTTGGTTTGGATTCTCCAGAAGCAAACACTAAGATCACGACTTCATCACAGATAGTTTATTTGGAAGAAGATTCCAGGAAATGCTGGTAGGAGGGTAGGGAAGTGAGACAGGGAAGGGATGGAGGAGATAAAGTGGGTGTTATTAAGCCACTTACCCCTGTGGGCAGCTGGAGCCGGAGCTTCAGAGGCACTCTGCTTCTGGAGCACCGAGAGTGTGCCTCCAAATCAATAAGTTCAACCCCATGGGCTGCAGCACGCCTGGCTTCTGTGCCCTTCACCATCTCCCAGAACTTGGTCAAAATCACGTCCATTGAACGTGATGCCATCCAACCATCTCGTCCTCTGTCGTTCCCTTCTCTTCCTGCCTTCAATCTTTTCCAGCATCAGGGTATTTTCTAATGAATTGGCTCTTTGCATCAGGTGGCTAAAGTATTGGAGCTTCAGCTTCAGCATCAATCCTTCCAGTGAATATTCATGAGACTCTAAATGCTTACAAATATGTCTCTGAGAGAAGAGAAAATGCAGAGGAGTCACACATTCTCTCATTCAGTAAATGCTTGTAAAGCTCTCTCCATGTGCAGAGGAAGGTGGCCTTTCTGGGGTGTGACGACTTCTCTCCTGTAAGCAGTTCCATGGTAGCCCGAACAGAGGGGCAACTGACTTTTAATCCCGACGAGACCTCTTGAGTTCATGGGCTGTTATGTAGATCAGAGACCTGAGAATTAGGAAATGTGTGTTCTCATCCCCACTCTACCCTTGACCAACCTTGCTCCCAAGACCTCTGTTTCCTCTTGTGCTAAATGAAGAAGTTGGCATAAGATGTTCTGTGGGCCCTTCCTGCCTGGAATGTGGTTTCCAAGAAACCATCTGCAGAAATGGGTGTGGTTGTGAGGACCATTTGCTATGTGTAGCCTCTGGTCTGGAGGCATTTCAGGTTAAGGGTCATCTGAGCTGGAAGAAAAGTTGGAGCTAGAAACTTATTTTTATAATTAATAGCAGTGATGCTTAAAGAAACACCACGTTCTGCGCAAGCTCACTCAGCTAATTGCTCTTGTTGTTCACTCTCTAAGCTGTGTCCGACTTTTTGCGATCTCATGGACTGCAGCACACAAGGCTCCTCTGCCCTCCACTGTCTCCTGGAGGTTGCTCAAATTCATGTTCACTGAGTTGGTGATGTCATCTAACTGTCCCATCCTCTGCCACCCCTTTCTCCAGTTGCCTTCAATCTTTCCCAGCATCAGTCTTTTCCAGTGAGTTAGTTCTTCACATCAGGTGGCCAAAGCATTGGAGCTTCAGCTATAGCATCAGTCCTTGCAATGAATATTCAGGGTTGATTTCCTTTAGGATTGACTGGTTTGATCTTCTTGCAGTCCAGGGGACTCTCAAGAGTCTTCTCCAACACCACAGTTTGAAAGCATCAATTCATCAATTCTTTGGCGCTCAATCTTCTTTATGGTCCAACTCTCACATCTGTACATGGACTACTGGAAAAGCCATAGGTTTGACTATACAGACATTTGTTGGCAAAGTGATGTCTCTGCTTTTTAATACACTGTCTAGGTAATTCGGAGGTAGAATTGGAGCCGGAACCTACTTTCCTATTACTAATTGATGGATCTTTCTATTAATCCATGAACCTGTGTCAAGCTATAAGGAATAAGCCTTCCTAGTCAGTGGATTAACAGCTAAAACACACACTTGATCCAAGCACTGTGATCATGAAATTGAAAGCCATCTTCATTTAAGGGCTTAATGCAAATCTCAGGCTATAGACCTCTTAGGAAAGCTCTCCTACAGAATTGGTTCTATATACTACCCATAGAACTTCCAATCCCACCTATAGAGATTGCTGTCAAGTGGAAAGGTGGACCAAACAAGTGGATTAAAAAAGATCCAACCTTACCATGAGTGCTTAGGTCAGTAGATATCACCTGTGTTATTTAGCCTTAGTTGATCTCTATTGGGGCTTCCCAAGTGACTCAGTGGGTAAAGAATCTTCCTGCATTGCAGGAGACGTGGTTTAGATTCCTAGGTCAGGAAGATCCCCTGGAAGAAGGCATGGCGACCCACTTCAGTATTCTTGCCTGGAGAATTCCATGGGCAGAGGAGCCTGGTGGACTATAGTCCATGGGTGGCAAAGAGTCGGACCGGATTGAAGCAACTGAGCAGGCTTATATGATCTATATTCAAGATGTAATAAAAAATAAAGTAAAAAAATATATATATTCAAGATGGAAAGTTGGTAATAGTGACAGACAAGGAGAGGGAAGTGAACGTGGAAAGAACTAGGGGAATCCAGATTCCTTAGACTGTGAAACGAATTTAGATGTGAATTGAGAACGTAAAGACACACCAGCACTGCTGCTTCCCGTGTGAACACATGTGCCTTGATTTCATTCATTGAATGGCCAGCTAGAAAATGGTAACACCTTTGGCACCACATAGGGCTGAGTTTAGGCTGGTGATCACAGGGTGAATTATAGGTATTATGCAAACCACTTTCTATTTTCTGGTCTGATCTTCATTCATGTGCTCCATCATATTCCATCTAAGTGAAATTTTAAGCACTGGAAAATCCAACACAGTAAAAGTCCACTCTAGACTCTTCTGTGGTCCATGGACCAGTGTCATCAACATTACTTTGGGAGCTTGTTAGAAACGCAAGATATCAGTCCTGACCCCAGGCCTTTTGCATCAGAATATCTGCACTTTAACAAGATCTCCAGAGGATAATATAAAATTTTAGAAGCACTTATCAGAGACCTGAAGTGCTGTTCAAAACAAGCAAATACTTCCTTGAGTGGAACCACTGAAAAAAAATCTCAGCCCAAAATAGACTTCTTATGGAGACCTTGCAAACAAGTGGAAAAACTGAATGTAATTCAAATAATCAATACAATGACTTCACATTTACTGCTGTTGTGAGCTTAATATTGAAACAATGTTAAATCAGACACAGAGCTTTTAAGAAAAGCCTGCTTTAGTTTTTTTCATGTGTGAAGGTACAGGAGGATGTTACAGTTACACCTTAGTTCATTCTACAAAGGACAGGCATGCTGATACTAGGCATAACAATAATTAATGTAAAGAAAAACTCCAGGAGCTGGCAAAGGGCTGTTGTGACAAACTGTCTTCATTCTCATACCATACACGAAATATAAGGTCTCAAGATCATCAAATTCCCACCTTGTCTTTGAACCAACAGAGGTAATTGTTAATCTTAGTTCTGAAACAACCCCAGCCTTTTTTAGTAGGGAATCTGAGACGTTTGTAAAGAATGGAGGTTAAAGTTGGCTTTTTCTTTTTCAAAGACCATGAAAGGAATCATTTACAAAACAAATCTTGACTAAATACATTTTGTTGGGAGAAGTGGTGAAATTTTTAAAGAGAACAAACTTTTAAAAGCAACTTGAAAGATCTGAGAGGCATCCTTTCACTGGCAGAGTTCAACAGATTAATTACAAACCATTTTATATAACCATGTGAAGGCATGCAATTGCCTCTTGACTGCTAGGCTTGGAGAGGCACATGGTCACTTCTGCTGTGTTTCATTTGCCAAACCAAGTTCTGTGGCCAATCTTAGATTAAGGGATGGAAAATAAGACTCCAACACTTGATGGAAGAAACTGCTAAATTACATTGCATGGAAGGGAAATAATTGGGAGAAAATTTGCAATCCATTTACAACATCAGTGCAAGATGATTGCCATAGCAAATAACCCCCAAATCTCAGGATTTTGACACAATAAAGATTTATTCCTTGCCTTTATTACAGTCAAGTGAGGATGGGCAGGGGAGTGGGGGTGGGAGGACTCTGATCCACACAGTCACTCAGGAACCTAAGTTCTTTCTGTCTAGCTGCAGTGTCATTCAAGGTCATGTAGCCTTCCACCATGTCTTCTGTTTCCAGCCAGTAGATGAGGGAAGACAGCAAATCTGTAGAAGGAACATCTCCTAATCATCTCAACCTGGAAATGTCATACAAATCACTTTTCCCCCTTTGGGAAACCCAGAACTGGGTCATGTGGCAAAATACAACTACAAGGGAGGCTGGGAGGTGGTCTAGCTGTGTTAGGAGGAAAAGGGAAGACGTTGGTTGAACTCCTGGCCAGACTCTGCTGCCGTTACAGACTCTGTGACTGAGGAGCACGTTCCAGGAGAAGGGGTGCCTGGACACATTTCAAAATGTTGACTAGTGACCTGGTGCAGTGGAGAGAGTTTAGAAAGACAAGGTCATAATTAGGAAGGGGAGACAGACCCAGGTCTCCGTGTAAATCCCTAGGAGATGCGGCAGAAGTCTGGGGAGGGGTTTGGAGAAACTTTGGACAAAGTAGGCATTTTGGAGGCAGTGGAACTTTAAAGGAGGAAGCAGGAGTGAAGGGCATAAGAAGAGCTTGAGCCACGTGGGGAGACTGGGTCTGTGTGCTTGTTTGACATTGTTGCCTCTGCTGGGCCCTAAAGTTGCTGCCTTAATGTGGGACGGCTCTGTTAGTGCTGGTCAGAATAATGTACCCCTTTAGGGCTACATTAAAAAGTTATGCTTGGAGCCTCATTTGCACCTTCAAAATATGCACATACATGCGCAGGGCAGAAAAGGCTACACTCAGAACATGCATTCTTAAGTGAACTGCAGGTAATTGCACAAGCAAACAGGAAGTTGCGTAGGTATGCAGGCAGTCTCCCTCTGGAGAGCTGGGTGTTGGCATGAGCAGGCGTGTGCCTTGTCCATTTGCAAAGGTTTTTAAAGGATTCTGTGGAGGGGAGGGAGGGAAAGCAAGCCTCCAGGCATCTACTTCTCCAGCTACAGCTGTCCTTGGTCCTTCTCAAGGTTTTCTTTCTGGGCAGGGCCAAGTTCAGGGCATGTTGTTTGTGGCTGTAGAAAAACAATGCCTTTTCAAGGTCTTACAGGCGCACTCATGCAGGGGGTTTGGTCTGAAAATTTGTCCCCAGCCCTAACCTCGACACTCATGTGTTGGGATCTTCAAGCCCAGTGTGATGGTGTTTGAAGGTGGGGCCTTTGGGAGGTACTTGGGTCCTGAGGGTGCAGCCCTCCTGAATGGAATCAGGGCTCTTATAAAAGAGGCCCCAAAGAGCTTCCCAGGCCCCTTCCATGAGTGAGGACACAGGAGCAGCTGGTGACCCAAAGGAGGGCCCTCCCCTGACCATGCTGGCTCCCTGATTTCAGACACGCAGCTTCTGGAACTGTGAGCAGTAAATTTCTGTTTTCATAAGCCACCTTGTCTGTGCTGTTTTGTTACAGGAGCTGGACAGGCTGACACAGGGTTTGCAGGTGGCTGTGTGGACCTGTGTTCATCCTGTGCTGGGAGTCTGTGGTTGTCTCTTTTGCTGACAGCTGCTGTTGAGTAAACCCTTCCTCTGAAATTCTCTTTGCTGGGTTCTCTGCATCCTGGTTCTCCTCCTGACTCTGCTGGTCATTATCCTTTGTCTTTCTTCATTGTCCTCTTCATTTGTCCCTCAGATAGTTCCCTGTGAGTCTGTCCTCAACCATCCTCTAGATTTCTGGGCCAGCACTGTCCAGTAGAACTTTCCGCTGTGATGGCAACGTCCTCTATCTGTGCTGCCCTGAACCACTGAGCACTTGATGCATAGCTAGTGGGCTGGAGGAGCTGAATTTTATATTTGATTTACCTTAGCCATAGGTGGTTGCTGGCTACTGTATTGCAGGCATACTGGGTTTGTGTGCTTGTTTGACATCTAGAGCATACACTCTAGACCATTCTTTATGGGAAATAATGTCTCCAACACTATCCATCCATTACTGCTGATCTGAATCTCTTGCCCTACATGCTTTCTGGACCCATTTTTGGAACATCTTGACCTGGGTGGTCTGTGACCCCCTCAAATGCAGTGTCCCTAATGTTCAACTCTTTATCTCTACTCACAACACACATTTTCTCCTGGTCTTCCTCCTATCACTTTGCCCTTGCTCATTTTTTAGAAACTAGTTCTGATCATACCATGTCATTCATATATTATCATCAAGGTGGATGCAGGTTTTGGGGAACCTAAACTTATACAAATATGGAACTTATACAAATATGCTCCTTATGAAAAAGAATACAAAAGTATGAATGGAAAAGTAGATTCAGAGTGTTACAGGGGTCTTGGCAAGTGAGAGAGGTGTCCCTGAAACTTAGGCTTTATTCACTGTACTATAAACTGGCCCCAGTTTTTCATTACAATATTTTATAGCTTCTGGGTTTGGATCTCAATTTGACCTTCCCCTTGCTGTATGAACTTGGGCATAATACTCAACCATTCTGAGATTCAGTGGGCTTACTGGAGTTAAAAGTAATAATGCCTATTCAACTGAGTTATCACAAAATTAAATATTATATAAAAGACTAATACATCTAGAAGGTATTCCCTGAAAATAATTTTATTCCCTTGTTCTCATACAGAGGGAAGAGTGCAAGCAATGATACTAATAATGTATCAGATGTTATGTTCCCCACCTTACAGAGAGTATCTCAGTTATTCTTACAAGGTAGGTACTTTTCTGTCCTCATTTTACAGATGGGAAACTGAGGCCCCAAAAAGGTAAGCAGTGTGTGCAAGTCCTCACAGACTAGTTAGGAGGGGAGCTGGGATTCAAACCCAGATTCACAAAGAGTCAGACATGACTGTTACAGATGGAAGATGGAGATGCCGTCCATGGAAGGTCATCACTCACCCTGTGTTCTTAGCCTCAGGCCGTGAGCAGGGCCAGCGGGATTCCTCACAACCCCTTTGCATGAGCTTGCTCAGTTCCAGCTGCCCGTGTTGGTGCTCTCGCAGCCAGGCCGCTAAACATTTCACGAGTGGCGTGCTCTGTGTCTCCCCTCGTGACTGTTTCTCTTCCTTGGAATGCCCTTCCCTCTGCCTCAATTTCCTATGTGCTGCTGTGTGTTTCTCTATGCTGTATTTACATCTTAATGGAACACCCTTCACCGCTCTCACTGTAAAGGAGTTACTGAAAGGGTTTTATTTTCCTCCCCAAACAGCGCAGTGTCCCATCCTTCATTGGAGCTTCAGAAATGCTCGTCTCCTGAGCAACTGGTCTGCTGTTACCTCACAGGGGAGCTTTGAAAAATATGGAAGCTTGGGCCCTCCACCCCCAGGCCACATACATCAGGCTGGGCTTGGGTTCAGATTCACTGACCTAAAGGATTATGTTTTTCCCTCTTTGAGCTGAAGAACCAAGTCCTAGCTCAGCTCTGCAAGGATACAGAACCTCGGGCTTCATTCTATCTCTTCCCTTGATTTTCCCTTCACCTTTTATTTTAAATCATAAGTCAGTTTGCTTTTTGGCTTGCATTTTTGTGAGTGAGAATGTTAGTCGCTCAGTCTTATCTGACTCTTTGTGACCCCAGAATACTGGAGTGGGTTGTCACTTCCTTCTGTAGGGGATCTTCCTGACCCAGGGATTGAACCTGGGTCTCCTGCATTGCAGGCAGACTATTTACCATTTGCGCCACCAGGGAAGCCTTTTTGTAGCTCACCCTAGTTTAATTTGGCAATCCTTAGAGTACAAATATAAATGGTGATGATGCTCCTGATGATAACACATTCACCCTGGGATGACAGGAAACTTTCTTGACAGCTGCCTATTGGCAGACAGGTAGAAACAGATGGATAGAAAACACAAGGTAAAATAAAATTGAAATTTTGAAGAAAAAATTCTGTTTAAATCCAGGGATACCAGTTGCTCCAGAAAGAATCCAAGGCCATGGCTGTGCAGCCCTCATATGGCCACCGGGCTGTGGCTTCGTCTTTCTTCGACCTTTCTTTGATTTAAGCTTTATTGAGGAGATGAAAAAAAAAAAATCTGTCTGTTAAGAAAGGTGTATTAAGTGAAATCTTGTAAAATAAATTGCCTTGTTTATTTGAAACTACTGACATAGACAGATATGCAGTGTCTAACTCCACTCCTCAATTCTTATTTGGGGGCCTGGACTTCCCTGGTGGCTCAGCGGTAAAGAATCTGCCTGTAACGTGGGAGCCACAGCAGACCTGGGTTTGATCCCTGGGTTGGAAAGATCCCCTGGAGGAGGAAATAGCAGTCCACTGCAGTATTCTTGCCAGGCCATGGACAGAGGAGCCTGGGGTCACAAAGAGTTGGACAGGGCTGAACTGACTTAGCACGCATGCAGGCAGTGCTCAGGTGTCCCGATGTATCAGGTAGCGTCTGAGTGTACTGAGCGTGGGCACCGGGCACAGCTGTGGGATTTCTCCATCTGCTGGCCTTCACCCTGACCCATCTGAAAGCCAGTGTAGGGCTGTGCCTGTCCTCACAAAATGGCTTTTGTCCTCACGTTTTAGGTGCTCTGAGGGCCCCAAATGGCAAAATGGAGAGGAGTAGCCAGGGAGAGGGCCTGGTCAGGCTCCCTTAGTCTCCAGCAGGTCTTCTGCCCAGGTGAGGCCCACAGGTGGAGGCAGCTGGGGGCAGGCCCCACAGGTGGGGGCCCCAGTCCTGGCAGTCCCTGTGCCCAGCACCTCCTTAAAAGCCGATTATCCCAGCTCGGCGCTGTGAGCTGGCCCACTTCCATTTCATCATGTTGGGGCAATGCCTGCTTTGCGCTGTGAACACTGACTTCAGGCTCTCTTTTCTAGCTGAGTTACGAGGGGCAGTGTGAGAGCTACTTGCCCAGCTCCAGCCGGCCTGGCAGCCACTTGAACAGTCTCCAGGTAAAGCTGTTCGCCTGAGCATTTACGGACAACAGTGATTTAAAAAAATTTTTTTAAAATATAAATTTATTTATTTTAACTGGAGGTTAATTACTTTACAATATTGTATTGGTTTTGCCATATATCAACATGAATCCACCGCAGGTATACACATGTTCCCCATCGTGAACCCCCCTCCCTCCTCCCTCCCCATACCATCGCTCTGGGTCATTCCAGTGCACCAGCCCCAAGTATCCTGTATCATGCATCAAACCTGGACTGAGGATTCGTTTCATATATGATATTATACATGTTTCAATGCCATTCTCCCAAATCATCCCACCCTCTCCCTCTCCCACAGAGTGCAAAAGACTGTTCTATACATCTGTGTCTCTTTTGCTGTCTCGCATATAGGGTTATCATTACCATCTTTCTAAATTCCATATATATGTGTTAGTATACTGTATTGGTGTTTTTCTTTCTGGCTTACTTCACTCTGTATAATAGGCTTCAGTTTCATCCACCTCATTAGAACTGATTCAAATGTACTCTTTTTAATGGCTAATACTCCATTGTGTATATGTACCACAGCTTTCTTATCCATTCGTCTGCTGATGGACATCTAGGTTGCTTCCATGTCCTGGCTATTATAAACAGTGCTGCGATGAACACTGGGGTACACGTGTCTCTTTCAATTCTGGTTTTCTCGGTGTTTATGCCCAGTAGTGGGATTGCTGGGTCATAAGGCAGTTCTATTTCCAGTTTTTTAAGGAATCTCCACACTGTTCTCCATAGTGGCTGTACTAGTTTGCATTCCCAACAACAGTGTAAGAGGGTTCCCCTTTCTCCACACCCTCTCCAGCATTTATTGCTTGTAGACTTTTGGATCACAGCCATTCTGACTGGTGTGAAATGGTACCTCATTGTGGTTTTGATTGGCATTTCTTTGAGAATGAGTGATGTTGAGCATCTTTTCATGTGTTTGTTAGCCATCTGAATGTCTTCTTTGGAGAAATGTCTATTTAGTTCTTTGGCCCATTTTTTGATTGGGTCGTTTATTTTTCTGGAATTGATCTGCAGGAGTTGCTTGTATATTTTTGAGATTAGTTGTTTGTCAGTTGCTTCATTTGCTATTATTTTCTCCCACTCAGAAGGCTGTTTTTTCACCTTGCTTATAGTTTCCTTTGTTGTGTAGAAGCTTTTAAGTTTAATTAGGTCCCATTTGTTTATTTTTGCTTTTATTTCCAATATTCTGGGAGGTGGGTCATAGAGGATCCTGCTGTGATTTATGTCGGAGAGTGTTTTGCCTATGTTCTCCTCTAGGAGTTTTATAGTTTCTGGTCTTACGTTTAGCTCTTTAATCCATTTTGAGTTTATTTTTGTGTATGGTGTTAGAAAGTGTTCTAGTTTAATTCTTTTATAAGTGGTTGACCAGTTTTCCCAGCACCACTTGTTAAAGAGATTGTCTTTTCTGCATTGTATATTCTTGCCTCCTTTGTCAAAGGTAAGGTGTCCATAGGTGCGTGGATTTATCTCTGGGCTTTCTATTTTGTTCCATTGATCTGTATTTCTGTCTTTGTGCCAGTACCATACTGTCTTGATGACTGTGGCTTTGTAGTAGAGCCTGAAGTCAGGCAGGTTGATTCCTCCAGTTGCATTCTTCTTTCTCAAGATTGCTTTGGCTATTCGAGGTTTTTTTGTATTTCCATACAAATTGTGAAATTGTTCTAGCTCTGAAAAATACCATTGGTAGTTTGATAGGGATTGCATTGAATCTATAGATTGTTTGGGTAGTATATTCATTTTCACTATATTGATTCTTCCGATCCACGAACATCGTATATTTCTCCATGTATTAGTGTCCTCTTTGATTTCTTTCACCAGTGTTTTATAGTTTTCTATATATAGGTCTTTAGTTTCTTTAGGTAGATATATTCCTAAGTATTTTATTCTTTTCATTGCAATGGTGAATGAAATTGTTTCCTTAATTTCTCTTTCTATTTTCCCATTATTAGTGTGTAGGAATGCAAGGGATTACTGTGTGTTGATTTTATATCCTGCAACTTTACTATATTCATTGATTAGCTCTAGTAATTTTTTGGTAGACTCTTTAGGGTTTTCTATGTAGAGGATCATGTCATCGGCAAACAGTGAGAGTTTTACTACTTCTTTTCCAATTTGGATTCCTTTTATTTCTTTTTCTGCTCTGATTATTGTGGCCAAAACTTCCAAAACTATGTTGAATAGAATGGTGAAAGTGGGCACCCTTGTCTTGTTCCTGACTTTAGGGGAAATGCTTTCAATTTTTCACCATTTAGGATAATGTTTGCTGTGGGTTTGTCATATTTTATTATGTTGAGGTATCTTCCTTCTATTCCTGCTTTCTGGAGAGTTTTTATCATAAATGGATGTTGAGTTTTGTCAAAGGCTTTCTCTGCATCCATTGAGATAATCATATGGCTTTTATTTTTCAATTTGTTAATGTGGTGTATTACATTGATTGATTTGTGGATATTGAAGAATCCTGGCAACCCTGGGATAAAGCCCACTTGGTCATGGTGTATGATCTTTTTAATGTGTTATTGGATTCTGATTGCTAGAATTTTGTTAAGGATTTTTGTATCTATGTTCATCAGTGATATCGGCCTATAGTTTTCTTTTTTGGGGCATCTTTGTCAGTTTTTGGTATTAGGGTGATGGTGGCCTTATAGAATGAGTTTGGAACTTTACCTTCCTCTTCAGTTTTCTGAAAGAATTTGAGTAGGATAGGTATTAGCTCTTCTCTAAATTATTGGTAGAATTCAGCTGTGAAGCCATCTGGACCTAGGCTTTTGTTTGCTGTAAGGTTTCTAACTACAGTTTCAATTTCTGTGCTTTGATGGGTCTGTTAAGATTTTCTATTTCTTCCTGGTTCAGTTTTGGAAAGTTGTACTTTTCTAAGAACTTGTCCATTTCTTCCACATTGTCCATTTTATTGGCATATAATTGCTGATAGTATTCTCTTCGGATCCTTTGTATTTCTGTGTTGTCTGTTGTGATCTCTCCATTTTCATTTCTAATTTTATTGATTTGATTTTTCTCCCTTTGTTTCTTGATGAGTCTGGCTAATGGTTTGTCAATTTTATTTATCCTTTCAAAGAACCAGCTTTTGGCTTTGTTGATTTTTGCTATGGTCTCTTTTGTTTCTTTTGCATTTATTTCTGCCCTAATTTTTAAGCTTTCTTTCCTTCTACTAACCCTGGGATTCTCCATTTCTTCCTTTTCTAGTTGCTTTAGGTGTAGAGTTAGGTTATTTATTTGACTTTTTTCTTGTTTCTTGAGGTATGCCTGTATTGCTATGAACTTTCCCTTTAGCACTGCTTTTAGAGTGTCCTACAGGTTTTGGGTTGTTGTGTTTTCATTTTCATTCATTTCTATGCATATTTTGATTTCTTCTGTCATTTGTTGGTTATTCAGCAGCATGTTGTTCAGCCTCCATATGTTGGAATTTTTAATAGTTTTTCTCCTGTAATTGAGATCTAATCTTACTGCATTTTGGTCAGAAAAGATGCTTGGAATGATTTCAATTTTTTTGCATTTACCAAGGCTAGATTTATGGCCCAGGATGTGATCTATCCTGGGGAAGGTTCCATGTGGGCTTGAGAAAAAGGTGAATTCCATTGTTTTGGGGTGATATGTCCTATAGATATCAATTAGGTCTAACTGGTCTATTGTATCATTTAAAGTTTGTGTTTGCTTGTTAATTTTCTGTTTAGTCGATCTATCCCTAGGTGTGAGTGGGGTATTAAAGTCTCCCACTATTATTGTGTTATTGTTAATTTCCCCTTTCATACATGTTAGCATTTGT
Source organism: Capricornis sumatraensis (assembly GCF_032405125.1). Classification (NCBI taxonomy): domain Eukaryota; kingdom Metazoa; phylum Chordata; class Mammalia; order Artiodactyla; family Bovidae; genus Capricornis; species Capricornis sumatraensis. Next base: position 7,678,660 of record NC_091083.1, read on the forward strand.
CTTACATATTGCGGTGCTCCTATGTTGGGTGCATATATATTTATAATTGTTATATCTTCTTCTTGGATTGATCCTTTGATCATTATGTAGTGGCCTTCTTTGTCTCTTTTCACAGCCTTTGTTTTAAAGTCTATTTTGTCTGATATTAGTAAGGCTACTCCTGCTTTCTTTTGGTCTCTATTTGCATGGAATATCTTTTTCCAGCCCTTCACTTTCAGTCTGTATGTGTCCCCTGTTTTGAGGTGGGTCTCTTGTAGACAACATATATGGGGTCTTGTTTTTGTATCCATTCAGCCAGTCTTTGTGTTTTGGTTGGGACATTCAACCCATTTACGTTTAAGGTAATTATTGATAAGTATGATCCCATTGCCATTTACTTTATTGTTTTGGGTTCTGGTTTATACACCCTTTTTGTGTTTCCTGTCTAGAGAATATCCTTTAGCATTTGTTGGAGAGCTGGTTTGGTGGTGCTGAATTCTCTCAGCTTTTGCTTCTCTGTAAAGCTTTTGATTTCCCCTTCATATCTGAATGAAATCCTTGCTGGGTACAGTAATCTGGGATGTAGGTTATCTTCTTTCATCACTTTAAGTGTGTCTTGCCATTCCCTCCTGGCCTGAAGAGTTTCTGTTGAAAGATCAGCTGTTATCCTTACGGGAATCCCCTTGTGTGTTATTTGTTGTTTTTCCCTTGCTGCTTTTAATATTTGTTCTTTGTGTTTGATCTTTATTAATTTGATTAGAATGTATCTAGGGGTGTTTCATCTTGGATTTGTCCTGTTTGGGACTCTCTGTGTTTCTTGGACTTGGGTGATTATTTCCTTCCCCATTTTAGGGAAGTTTTCAACTAATATTTCCTCAAGTATTTTCTTTTTGGTCTTTCTTTCTGTCTTCTTCTTCTGGGACTCCTATAATTTGAATGTTGGAGCATTTCATATTGTCCTGGAGGTCTCTGAGATTGTCCTCATTTCTTTTAATTAGTTTTTCTTTTTTCCTCTCTGATTCATTTATTTCTACCATTCTATCTTCTTCACTAATCCTATCTTCTGCCTCTGTTATTCTACTATTTGTTGCCTTCAGAGTGTTTTTTATTTCATTTATTGTATTATTCATTATATATTGACACTTTTTTATTTCTTCTAGGTCCTTGTTAAACCTTTCTTGCATCTTCTCAATCCTTGTCTCCAGGCTATTTATCTGTGATTCCATTTTGATTACAAGATTTTGGATCATTTTCACTATCATTATTCAGAATTCTTTATCAGGTAGATTCCCTATCTCTTCCTCTTTTGTTTGGTTTGGTGGGCATTTATCCTGTTTCTTTACCTGCTGGGTATTCCTCTGTCTCTTCATGTTGTTTATATTGCTGAGTTTGGCCTTTCTGTATTCTGGCAGTTTGTGGAGTTCTCTTTATTGTGGAGTTTCCTCGCTGTGGGTGGGGTTGTATCTGTGGCTTGTCAAGGTTTCTTGGTGGTCTGGTGGGTGGAGCTGGATTTCTTCTCTCTGGAATGCAATGAAGTGTCTAGTAATGAGTTATGAGATGTCAATGGTTTTGGAGTAACTTTGGGCAGCCTGTATATTGGAGCTCAGGGCTGTGTTCCTGTGTTGCTGGAGAATTTGCGTGGTAAATCTTGCTCTGGAACTTGTTGGCCCTTGGGTGGTGCTTGGTTTCTGTGTAGGTATGGAGGTGTTTGATGAGCTCTTATCGATTAATGTTCCCTGGAGTCAGGAGTTCTCTGGTGTTCTCAGGATTTGGACTTAAGCCTCCTTCTTCTGGTTTTCAGTCTTATTTTTATATTAGTCTCAAGACTTCTCCTTCTATACAGCACTGATGATACAACATCTAGGTTAAAGATGAAAAGTTTCTCCACAGTGAGGGACACCCAGAGAGGTTCACAGAGTTACATGGAGAAGAGAAGGGGGAGGAGGGAGTTAGAGGTGACCCGAATGAGATGAGGTGGAATCAGTAGAGGAGAGATCAAGCTGGCCAGTAATCACTTCCTTATGTACACTCCACAACTGGACCGCTCAGAGATGTTCACAGAGTTATACAGAGAAGAGAAGAGGGAGGAAGGAGACAGAGGTGGCCAGGAGGATAAAAGGGGGGAATCAAAAGGAGAGAGACAGATCCAGCCAGTAATCAGTTCCCTAAGTGTTCTCCACCGTCTGGAACACACAGAGATTCACAGAGTTGGGTAGAGAAGAGAGAGGGTAGGGAGGAGACAGAGGCAACCTGGTGGAGAAAAAGGAGAGTCCAAAGGGGGAGAGAGCAGTCAAGCCAGTAATCTCACTCCCAAGTAAAAACAGGTACTGAAGATTGGGTTCTTAAAGGTACAAAATTGATAACAAATACCAAAAAGCAAAGATTAAAAATCTATAGTAGAGTTTGGAATATCAAAAATACAATATTAAAGAAAAGAAGAAAAAAAAGAAAAAACAAAGTCACAAAAATTACAAAAATATATATATATGAAGTTTGCTTTAAAAAATAGTTGTTTCTTTTTTTTTTTTGCAAAGTAATAGTAGGTTATAAAAGTGAAAATTAAAGGATTAATAGAGAACCTAAAAATAAAAAAAAAAGAATGATCATAAAAATAGTAAAAATATTTCTAGGACTTTCTCTGGTATTGTTGTGGGTATTGTGGAGTCAGTTCATTTTTGGATAGTTCCTTGGTCCGGCTTATATTTCTCAAGATCTATAGGCCCCTTCCTATGTAGTCGGTACTAATGACAGGGTTTTGATCTATTGCACCTGTCACTTCCAAGGCGGTTCGCTCTGTTTTAGCTTCTTCTGTTTGCTGGTCTCTTCAGTGTCTGATTTCCACCCTGACACAAAGGGGGTGGTGGTGGACACTTTTTTTAGGCTCACTTGTTCAGTTGAGCTGTGGGGAGGGAGGGATGCTGCAAACAAATAACACTGGCATGTGCTTGCAGTGCCTCAGCCACGCTGGGCCTGCCCCCACTTACCACGCATGTGCCCTCCCTGCCCACACAGCTCAGGCTCTAGGGTTGCTCCGCCAGGAACTGTCCAAGGCCTGCCCTGGGCTGCATGCATCTCCCAGGTCTAAGCCACTCAGGTTCAGGCACTCGGGTAGTCCTCAGAGGTGCAGACTCGGTTGGGCCTGCGTTTTGTGCCCTTCCCAGGTCCGAGCAGCTCAGATGATGAGGTGTTTGGTGAGCGCAGTCGCTGCGACTTATCACCTCCCCCATCCCTGCCACTCGGTTTTCTGGGTGTACAACCAGCACACCTTCTCAGGCGGATGTTGACTGTCCAGAACACCAAGAAGTCTTAGTTAGCAAAGAAGCCTGCTTGCAGTTTGGTAGATAATGTCTCTCTGGGGCTGCAATTGCCCCCTTCCGGCTCTGGCTGCCTGTCACGGAGGGGGATGGTCTGCAGTCGGCTAGTTCTGTTCAGTCCTTTGTTCTGTGCGCAGTCCTGGTGGTGTCTTAGGTTAGGGCTTTTCGTGTGGTAGCTATCCCACAGTCTGGTTTGCTAGCCCAGGTTAGTTCGCTCAGATTGCCCTTGCGGCATTCAGGCCAGATCCTTACTCTAAGCAATGCAGCCCGCACCTCCCTGCCCAGCCCCTGTTTGCTAGTGGTGGGTGCAGGTGGATGCAGGCGGATGCAGGCATCTGCACTGCTTCTCCGCTAGGGGAGTTACTGTTGGGCTCGTAATCTGTGGGTTTTAATTATTTATTTATTTTTCCTCCCTGTTAGGTTGCCCTCTGTACTTCCAAGGCTCGCCACAGACTCGGCAGTGAGAGTGTTTCCTGGTGTTTGGAAACCTCTCTCTTTTTAAGACTCCCTTCCCAGGACAGAGCTCCATCCCTACCTCTCTTGTCTCTTTTTTTTGTCTTTTATATTTTTTCCTACCTCCTTTCGAAGACAACGGGCTGCTTTTCTCGGTGACTGATGTCCTCTGCCAGCATTCAGAACTTGTTTTGTGGAATTTACTCAGCGTTTAAATGTTCTTTTGATGAATTTGTAGGGGAAAAAGTGGTCTCCCAATCCAATTCCTCCACCATCTTAGGACTCCTCCCCCATCACAGCGATTTATCAAAAGACAGGAAAAGCAGAAAGAAGACCCTGAGGTCTTGTCCCAGCCGCCTGCTCACCTTGCTTGCTTGCTTTCTCTGTCTCTCGTCTACCCTGCTCTCTCTTTTCTCTCCTCCTCTTTTCCCTTTTACCCTCTTCCTCTCCCTCACTCCCTGCTTCTCTCACCCTCTCTCTCTCTGCTCTCATTTTTGAAAGGAGAGAGGGGCAAAGGCCACTGTGTTTGAAGGCAATACTTGAGGGACCTCGGGCCTCTTTTCTACACCTAAACACAGCACCGCAGTGAAGGGAGCAGGTCCCTAGTGTGATTATGTGTGATTCACGGGGCCTGGGCACTCACAAACCCATGCACATGTGCCTGTGTGCAGGAATCAGCGCACAAGCCCCTGTGCACTCACACCCACGGCAAATGGCGCGAGGCTGTCCTGCAACGAGGAACCTTTCCTTGGGGAGGTGAGACAGGTGGTCCTCTCCTTGTCGCGTCACAGTGGTCCTGACCTTGAGCCCCTCCCCTGATGCAGCACCAGCTCCCACCAAGACTACTTGGTGCAGTAGGCCCGGGCTGCCTGGCTTCTGCGGGCTGGTCCTTCTCTGGCCTGCTCAGCCCCACCGAGCTCCTCTTGCCTTGGGAAGCCTGACAGATGCAGATGGAGCTGCTGGGAGGGCAAAGCTTCCATGGTAAAATCCAAGAAATTGCTTTGGATGATCATTTCTGTGAGCCGACCCACCTTGGGATCATTGGGCTGGCTGCATCGGGGGGCCCTGGGATGCCAGTTGGTGACCCTGGGATGCAGGCCACTCCTGGGCCATCAGAGCTGTTTAAGCCACAAGGATTTGTTTTCAGTCTATCTCTGAGGTGCTAGAACATGGGCTTCTCCTCCGTGGCTTCCAAAAGTTTTCCACACATGCTTGTTCTTGGAATCAACATCCAGTCTCCCTGCTTTGCTCTGGAGCTGATTTCTGAGCCCCCTCTCCACCCCGCCCAGCTGGCTGTTTGCTCAGGACACTCTGTGGCCCCCTCCCCGCACTGTCCCCAAATGCCTTGGCTCTCTTATCTTCCGCCATGAGGCTCTAATTAGCCTCCACTCAACCCCATAAATCAGCTGCCCCACCGCCTCCTGTTTGCTTTCTTGGCAGAGGCTGCAGGCTCACCTTTCCCTCCCAGATGACAAATCAGCCATTAATCTTGGGTTGAAAAAGGTTTATTGGCCAACTTCCTTCAGTGGCTTCTGAACTGTTTGCAAATAAAGAGGGGGGATCTGAGGTGACCTCAGTAGAGATAGGAACTCACAGGTGGATTTATTCTCAGGTTTGATTTTGGTTGTTGTTGTTCTTTTTTCAGGAAAGGGGTAAATATATAACTCTGCCTCTCAGTGTTTGTGATTTCTTAGTTTTAAAAAGTTTCCAGATCTTCTGTTGGACTGAAGTGTGGTTTGTCTGTATCAGTGATCAGCCTGGTTGGTTGCTATGTTTGCATGGAGACAGGGTTACCTGCGGGAGTAAAGACAGGGGTGGTTTAACTAGGTGCTCAGTGACTCTGAACAGTCCAAACAGGTTACCACCACGACATTTCCTGGTCAACAGACAATGACGGTAGAAGAGGATCTAAACATTTAGCAACCAAGGTCTTTTGAACCTCTTCATCAGCCTGGTGGTTTCCCTTGTTTGATCCCTGGGTGTTGAAGGGACCCTCCTCCCTTCTTGGGCTCCAGGAGGTTGGCTCATCTTATAGTCTAGACTCAGCTGCTAGGAGGAGGGATGGATTTATCAGATGAAATGCCCTTTAAGGATTTAGGAAATTAAGGTGGAAAGTTCAGGGGAGGATAGGAAGGACATTTCTTGAGGGAGAATTTATCTGCAAAAGGGAGACCAAGTTTTCAGATATCATGGGTTAGATGTGGGCTGTGAGTAAAATGTCAGTATTGGGTCCTTAAGAGTCCCATCTCTGCTCTAGCCCTAAGGAATCTGTGATGTCAGCATTTTGGGTGTTGGGCCAGGGCAGAGGGGTAGATATTTTCATCTACTCTTAAGCCCTATGCAGTTTGTGCCTTTCAGAGATTAATGGGACTCCATGACCTCAAGGAAATGGATAGTCTTAAAACCTGAAGCCCTTGGGACACGATCTGTGAAGCGGTCCACACCAAGATGGGGTTGTTGGAGTTTGTAATCTTGGTGTTCATTGTCTGGTAATAGCACATTTGCCTCCTGATCCACCCCCATCCTAACAGTCACTTTAGAATGAGTATCACCCATTCAACTGATTAAAAAACTACTTTTTTAGTTACCAGGGCTTTTAAATAAGAGGTCCCATGCATACTATAAAATGTGTTCGGCAGCTCTGTCTTTTCCTCCTTACACTTTTTGACCTTGTCAGAGAGATAGTATCTCCCTTGTCATTGGCAAGTCCTTGAATATTGCCATTTTCATCTCCCATGTTACCATCTGCCTCTCCAGGAGGGACTGTCCATTCTTTTTCACATGTATTTTAGTTGATGTATAAATTACTCGTCAGTGAAATGCACAGATATTTGATGTGAGTTCAGTCATTTTGGACACATTCATACCCACATGTAACTCACAGAACATTTCTATTTCTCCAAACCATTCCTTTGGGCTCCTATGAGACAGTCCTCTTCCCCTTGCCAAAAACCAACTGTTTTGATATCTATCACTGTAGATTTGTTTTGCCTGGTTTAGAACTTCCTACAGTTGGAATCATACAGTATAATTCTTTTGTGTCCTTTACTCAACAGACTGTTTTGAGATTGAGCCACCCATTGATGATTGCCATGTTTGGGGAGATGGTTGGGGAGATGACTGATCCACAGAATTTTTCTCCATGTAGAAACCATCATTGCCACTATGGTCTAGAGTGTAATCTTTTTACCCTGCATAACTAAAGTACCAGTGCTGATTTTGAAATCAGCTGCCTACCTAATATGTGTGTGCTGAGGTGGGGGTGGGGTGCACTCTTTTCTTCTGAGTGCTTGGAAGCACTTTTGCATATAACTTTTGGTCTCATTAAAATAATTATTTGACTGTTTGGAAGGATGGGGTTCTTTGCTGAGATTTCTGTGAGCTGGCTAAGACACTTATCTTTTGTGCAGAATATAGCTCCTGTATGACTTGCGAATGAACCCAGCCTGTTGAAAATGAAGGAATGCCTTGACCCAGGTATTCTTTGTTTTGTTGATGGCCCTGGGATGCAAGTCCTGACCTTGGAGAATTTTCTAGACACGTGGTGTATACATGTGTCCTCCCTTCTGTAATCCCAGGCAGTTTAGGTTTGCCTGGCCTTGGTCGTACATCCCGCTAATTCTTAGGGTGGGAGTTGTACCAGTCTAACTGCTTAGGGCTGCATCTTGGGCACAGGCCAGAAAGTCACCTTAGTACTTACTTAATTTAGCTCTTTTGCCAGTGGTTCAGTGTTAATGATTAATGTCTTGTCCTTCATAATTGAAGGTAATCATACTGCCCTGAGGTTTTAAGTTTATAGTTCTCTCTAGCAATCCTTACTGACTTGTACTGTTATCGTCTCTCATTTAGTACTTAGATGTCACAGAATTTTAGAGCACTGAGTGCTTTGGGGGTCATTTTTAATAAAAGAAATGAAAGTACACATCAGAGAGCTTCACTGATTCCTGAAAGCTATTCCATTAATTAGTGCCAGTGGCTGCATGGCTGAGGTTGAAGACCCCTGCCTTCCAGAATGGCATATGTGTGTGCACGCACCAAGTTGCTTCAGTTGTGTTTGACTCTTTGCGACCCCGTGGACTGTAGCCTGCCAGGCTCCTCTGTCCATGGAATTCTCCAGGCAAAAATACTGGAGTGGGTTGCCATGGCCTCCTCCAGGGGATCTGCCTGACTCAGGGATCAAACCTGTGGCTTCTGAACTGCAGGTGGGTTCTTTACCACTGAGCCACTGGAAAAGCCCTATGCACATACACACACACAACGTATATATAATATCTTTGTGCAAATATGGAAGCCAAGAGGCTATACTCTACAGTAATTGGATTACTAAGTTCCACTGATAATATGTGGCCACTACATTCTTTATTAATGGGTGTTTTGAAGCCTTGGTAAGGAGATAGTTTAACATGTCTCCAATTAGTTATATTGCTTGATGTTAATAAAATTTCTGGTGTCAAGAAATTTTGGAATCATCTGTAGTTCAGTTTGAATGTGCTCTTTCTTGCTTTTGATCTCCTATATTGGATAAACCTGAATTTGGACTCCTTACCATTTCATTTTTAGGTAAAAGAGTAGGGAGGTAACCCCCATCCAGCCAAAGGGTCTCAGAAGCCCCCCTGTTGATGCCTGTGAGAGCTGAACATGTGTGTGTGAGGCTCCAGAGGATGTGGCCTTCAGGGTTATGGATCTGTTGGCTATAGGAGAAGTCGACCTTGACTGTGAAATAGTGGGTTTAAAAAGCAACTTTACCCAAGGGCCCACAGCTAATGATTCCAAAGTGTTGACTAAAGTATCAGAGTAAACAATAGCAGGCTTTCCCAGTGTTTACTTAGCTCTGTGACTTACAAAGGAATTGCATGGGCTTCTATCCACCCCACTTTGCTGGTGTATTACCGCTGTCCATTTTGAAGCAACTTAAGTGATTTTGACCTTTTGTTTAGGTTGTGGGTCAGCATAGAAAGGAAGTTTTCTATAAACCACTGTGATGTTTGCTTCAAATCAGAATGGGTATGTCTTTGGTTAGTATTACTTTCATGTCTAAGAATGGCATCATCAGGGTGGATGAGAGTGTCATACAGGAGGGCATGTGCCTTGAACTTCTCAGTCATTCACTTCTTATTATGTTTAGTCAAAAGCATGGTAGATGATATGAGATGTTTAATTATGGTTTCAATCACTCAAGCAAAGCATATCCTGTAGACGTGTGCCCCTTCTATTGAACTTTCACAAGCAGCATTAGATGTGCTGGTCTTATACCCCAAGGTTGCTCTGGGATTTTTCAAATGCATAAATTTTCTCAAACTTTATCAAGGAAGGTAATTTTGAACACTCAACTGCACATGGTACCTTTTTCAAAGAAGCTGGTATTATGTTCAAGAAAAATCAGGCATACAGACTCTGCCCAGAACTAATACATGAATGCTTGTGGTAAAGAACCTGCTTGCCAGTGCAGGAGATGCAAGAGATGGATTGAACCCCTGGGTGGGGAAGATCCCCTTGAGGAGGAAATGGCAGCATGTTCCAGTATTCTTGCCTGGAAAATTCCACAGACAGAGGAGCTGGTGGGCTACAGTTCATGGGACCATAAAGAGTTGGACATGACTGTGCACAGGACATGAAACTGATATAAAATTAGTATTCTGCATATGCTGGATATTATTATTACTATTCATTCCTTTTCTCCACATTCTTTTTGAGATGTGAGAGGGAAAATGTACATACATTTTATCAACCCAAATTTAAAACGTAGACCCTGAAGTTCAACAGTCCAAGCAATGTAGGTAACGTCACCCAGAGCCTCTTGATGAAAGTGAAAGAGGAGAGTGAAAAAGTTAGCTTAAAACTCAACATTCAGAAAACTAAGATCATGGCATCTGGTGCCACCACTTCATGGCAAATAGATGAGGAAACAATGGAAACAGTGACACACTTTATTTTCTTGGGCTCCCAAATCACTGCAGATGGTAACTGCTGCCATGAAATTAAAAGATGCTTGCTCCTTGGACGAAAAGCTATGACAAACCTAGACAGCATATTAAAAAGCAGAGACATTACTTTGCCAACAAAGATCCATCTAGTCAAAGCTATGGTTTTTCCAGTAGTCATGTATGAATGTGAGAGTTGGACTATAAAAGCTGAGCGCCGAAGAATTGATGCTTTGGAACTGTGGTGCTGGAGAAGACTCTTGAGTCCCTTCGACTGCAAGGAGATCCAACCAGTCCATTCTAAAGGGAATCAGTCCTGAATATTCATTGGAAGGACTGATGTTGAAGCTGAAACTCCAATACTTTGGCCACCTGATGTGAAAAGCTGACTCATTTGAAAAGACCCTGATGCTGGGAAAGATTGAAGGTGGGAGGAGAAGGGGATGACAGAGGATGAGGTGATTGGATGGCATCACTGACTCAATGGACATGAGTGTGAGTTAGCTTCACGAGTTGGTGATGGACAGTGAGGCCTGACATGCTGCAGTCCATGGGGTTGCGAAGAGTTGGACATGACTGAGCGACTGAACTGAACTGAATGTCACCCAGTAACAGGACTGGAGCTAAGTCCTGAGGGTCCCAATTCTTGCTCCTGCTCTGTTGTCAGTTGGCCACATGGCTCAGGATGCCATACCAGCCTCTAATGGACTGTCAATTCTGTTTACTTTAAGCCAAATGGCAGCTCTTCTCTGAGCCCCTCCATTGCCTTTGAGTCTTGTCACCACCTAATCCTATCAGTGCATGTGAACCCAATAGATGCCAAGTACTGCCTTTATGACATTTCTCCTGCAGTTCTCTGTATTTCATACTTTCTTCGTTCCCCTCTCCCAGCTAGGTTTAACCAATGCTGTGTCCTGTTTCGCCAGAGCCAACCTAGATGTCTTGATAAGTAAAAGGAGGGTAACAATGGAACTTGTCACAGTGCCATATATGTCTGAGCCCTTGCTGGAGAGCAGAGACCTTTCTTTCATGCCTTGGGTCAAAGCAAGCCCATAGACTTCATCCTAAAACACCAAGACCATCTGATAAGGGTAGTTGGTTCTGAATAGTGAATGAATGAAAGAATAATTCAAGTCCAATGTGTTTATTCTGAAGGGGTAAATTAGGACCCAGAGAACTGGTATAGTCAGAGATCCCAGCAGTAGAGCAGAGACCGAAGCCAGATCTTTCAGAGGCCACACTGACATCCTTCAGGGTCAGTTCAGGTCCTGTTTGTGCTAGAAAACCTTCCAAAGAAACTTCACTCTCTCTTTTTCAGTCTGCTGCCGCCTCTTGACCCATTCCTCCCTGTACATGTCTCAGCACTTGATTCCACTGAGCACAGCACTTTTTAATGTTCCGTTGTACTTTATTCTCATCCAAGCTCCATGCAAAAATACACTCAGTGAAATAAAAGTGTCTTCCCGTCTTCAGTCCACATTCCTGAACAAGGAGGTATACACCTACCTTCTATTTTTGTTGTTTGTATTTACACAAGTCACAGATGTGCCACAGGCACATAGTAGGTGTTCAGGAAAGATTTCTTGAAGGTAATTGAATTTCCTGGTAGCTGAACAACTAGACAGACTGGTGGATAGATATAAATTAGCACAGCAGATTTAAACCATGTGTTGATCATTGAAAAGTCGTTTCATTTTTAGCCAAGATAAATGCTTTTTTAATGTGTAAAGAAATCTATAATTTTTCGTGCTTTGAATTAAAGTTTCTACTTCCCAGGTTTCCTGCCTGCTTCTGGCTGCTCTTAATGAGCTAATTTACCCCACCGAGGTGAGAGGTTTCCTCTTGGGAAGGGCTTAGATGTGCCTGTCTCATATCCAGGGCCCCAGAGCGTTTCCTTACAGGGCTTTAAACACTCTGAACATATTTAAGAGAGAAGCCAAGAAACAAATCTGTTGTTTTAGTTTTATTCCTCGAGGCTCAGCGGCTCAGCTTTCCTCCCCCTTTGATCCCACTCACTGGAGTGGCAGGACTGGAGACTGTGGAGAAGGGCTGGGTCTCTTTAGGAAGCCCAGTTCAGGGGGACCCACCCAGCTTTACACAATGAAAATAAAGTTGTCAAGCCTTTGAGGTGGCTGTGAAGATTTATTCTTCCTGGGCAAATTGGTGAGACATTTGTATTTTTTAAAAATGCTTTGATGAACTTGATAAGGAAGCCCTGATTTGAATGTAGAAAAACATTCTAGAGCTTTTTCCACCACTGGACTGGGTTCTCGACATTCCCTGTGAAGCTTGGCGTGTGGAAATGAGCTTTCCCTTTAAATTAATGATAAGGCCATGAAGAGGACTGTGTGGGAATTCTGAAACATGATTACACTCTCTTGGAACATAAGCCTCCACAAGGCAGGAGGGCTTAGAACATTCTGCACATCTTGACCTGTTCTCCCCATCTTCCAGGCCTCAGTTGCCCACCTCTCTAATGATTCTTTATTGTTTTAATTTTTAGTTATGTTGCTAATTATGGTTCTGTTACTTTGGTAATGTTTACGAGCTAAAGCAATGGAAGATGCAGTCTTTTATTATGCATATAATGGAAATAGTTTCTGTCTTTCCTAAGATCAAGTATTGTTTGTTGTGGAAGAAGTGTCACACACTGTTCCCAGTATGTCTTCGTCACATTCAGATCTCAAGGGATCTAGGAAAGGAAATGGAAACTGATGTGAAATATCTTACCCTTATATTCCAGAAAGCCTTTTTAGCCAGGAACATCTGCCAACATCCCTGAGATGGTCCTCTTAACATCTTTTAGTTAGGCAGACTGTTATGAACGGCTTTTAAAAGGCTGTGAGCTTCAGCCCCAGAAAAGCGTGAGCATTTATCAACTGGTAATGGCAGAAATTCTACCATCATTGGGGAGTTTTCTTGGGAAAATCAGAAAACTGTCCTTCTGTTATTACGGCAGCCTTGTCCTGGGTTGCAGCTGACTGTGTGGCTCAGTGGAGAGCCCGTGGACTTTTGACAGATGGAACCAGGTTTGAATTCATTGGTGGGGACTTATTTTCTGTACCAGGTTGGATATATTCTTAATTCTTTGTGCTCAGTTATTTCAACTGTAAAATCAGGGAAACTTGTGGTTTGCTGTTAGAGCCATTTAGGTTGTAAGGATCAAAGGCAGGGTCAGGTGATTCTGCAGATCAGAGATTTTACTACAAGAGACACAGGCACGGAAGGAAATATACCAAGTGGTCACCACACAGACAGAACGCAGTCCCCTCATGAGAAGCCCTGCCGTGTTCATGGCATGACTTATTCTTGTCTCTCTTATCTCTCTGTGTGTCTGTCTCCACTCGGCCTTCATGGCTTTTTGTTGTTTCTACTCTAGCATTCTCTGTCCTTGACCTTGCATCACATTCAGACGTCACCAATAGCATCTCACTGACTCAGGAGGTAACCATCAAATAAGGAGTGCTCTTGGTCAGAGTTCTCATGCCAGGCTTCCTCAGAGCTGGCTCAGCATATGAACGGTTGTCTTTGGCTCAGGATCCAATCCCTGAAACCATCTTCAGTAGCCCGGCCAACAGGGACCCATGACATCAAACATGGCTACGTTGTTCAGTGGGGGATGATCCTCTATAATCTCCATTTGCTCCTCCAGAGCATTCTCCATTCTTCTTCACCCTCCTATGTGCCCTGGGGACTGACATCTATAAACTATATTGTCTGTACTCCACTGATGTCAGGTTTCCTATTAGGTTAAACTAATGGGGAGCATTGGCAGGAGATCAGACAGTGGAAGAGAAAAAATTTGGGGTACTTATTCATCTCCACTCCCTGCCACCTGACTGTAGTTTTGACAGCGCCCAGCCTCTGTCCATTAGCACCTGTATCACGACTGCCGCTCTCTCTTGCATTTTAGTAACAGTCCTTTTCTCCAGGCCTTCAGGGTAATGGCTTCCAACTTTTGCTGGATCCTGGGTACTTCACCATCTCTGGTTTGTTCCCTTAACTGTGACCTCTGTTTTGTAAATAGTCCCTTCGTTCAGCTCATCAGTGAACACTTGGGGGTGGCCCAGCTCTTTCTCGATGGGACCTAGACTGGTTCAGAGATTGCATATGTGATGGATCTAAACATATCACATGTTGTCCAGGACAAACCCTCAACTTCAGGGGTAGTTGTAAGAACTAAGTGGGTTTATGTTCCTAAGGATCAAGTGCATCAGGCAACTCAACAACTTGAAACTCCTATCAATATCACTTCTACCATGTTTGTGTGGAAAAAGCTAACATTACATGCTTAGGAGACGAAGTCTCTGCACATGTCCCATATAGCTTCTTCAATAACCTAAAAGTGGTCCTTCTGAGATAATCGGAATGATGTTCATAGACCCACCAGTGCCTATGTTGAATTTTCTGAAGCAAATTCAGAGAGATGGGGATGTAACAAAACTTTGTGGGATATTATCATTTTTTTGCTAATTAAAATTTTTTATCAAAGTATAGTTAATTTACAATGTTGTATTAGTTCAGTTGCTAAGTCATGACTCACTCTTTGTGACCCTGTGGACTGCAGCATGTGAAGCTTCCCTGTCCTTCACTATCTCCCAGAGTTTGCTCAAACTCATGTCCATTGATTGAATTGGTGATGCCATCCAACCATCTCATCCTCTGTCTCCCCCTTCTATTCCTGCCCTCAATCTTTCCCAGCATCAAGGTCTTTTCCAATGAACTGGCTCTTTGTACCTGGTGGCCAAAGCATTGGAGCTTCAGTGTCAGTCCATGCAATGAATATTCAGGGTTGATTTCCTTTAGGATGGACTGGTTGGATCTCCTTACAGTCCAAGGGACTCTCAAGAATCTTTTCCAACACCAAAGTTCAAAACCATCAATTCTTTGGCCCTCAGCCATCTTTATCATCCAACTCTCATATCTACACATGACCACTGGAAAAACTGTAGCTTTGACTAGATGGACCTTTGTTCGCAGTGTAATGTCTCTGCTTTATGTATATATTTTACATATAATTTCATAGTCTTTCTGTTATGGTTTATTACAGGTTATTGAATATAGTTCCCTATGCTATTGGTAGTTACTTGTCTTTTATATACAGCAGTATGTATCTGCTAATCCAAAACTCCTCATTTACGCCCTTTTGGTAATCATGAAGTTTGTTGTCTATGTCTGTGAGTCCTGTTTTGTAAGTAAGCCCACTTGTGTCGTATGTTAGATTCCATATATAAGTGATATCACATGATATTTGTCTTTCTCCTTCTGACTTACTTTACTTAGTATGATAATCTCTAGGTGTCTTCTAGGTGACAGAAAAGTCAGCAGAAGCCTAGGTCAGGAGGACAGATGTCTGATGCACGCATGCTTCTCCTCTCTCGTGTCCTTGATGGTCTAGGAAGGCACTGCCTAGAAACCCATCTGCCCTGGATGTTATCTGTCACTCTCAGACATGAGGGTTAGTGATTATAGCTCGTGGTAATGATAGAGAAGAACTGTTTTGGTTTTGCCTTTTGAATCTGAGTTTTCAAGTTTCATAGTTATACAGATTAGCTGAAATAGAGCCTTTTCACAAGAAGTGTAACTCATAGTAGGCTGCAGCAGCAGGCATGCAAAGGGAGGGGCTTGGAGGCCAATATGTATGTACAGCATTTGTCATCCAGTCTGACAGTTACCCAGACTCATGATTTCTTTCTTTTTCTTCTTTTTGCTACCTTCCTTTGTCTATTTACCCATCGATTTAGATCACCTCCATGAGGCCAGTTAGAAGAAACCCAAATCAGTCCTTTTCTTCTTGTTTGGCTAAAGTGTTTTGTTGGCTCACAGTTTTTAGGGGATCTGCTACCAGTATGGATTATTCATTGTCACTTATCTCTCATTCTGGTCAAAGAGCACTGGTTTTAGCAAACAACGCTGCCTGTTTACTCACGTTACAGATCATTCAGCCATTTGAAAGACCATGAAGATTTATGAAAGACATCTCTTTAGGTTTTCAAAAAATTTTTGCTCTCAGTAACCTTTGGGGTTGTGCCATGTGAGCTTGCTGATATTCATCTGTTTTTAAACTACAAAAATGGCAGTTTCATTTGGTTCAATCTAAAACTTATCAGTGACACCTTTGCATTTTTTTTAGAAAAACCCTTGAAAATATGTCTGCAAATGGTATATATTAATAGTAAACAAGAGTATTATTTTTTTTTGTCTGAGAGCAATTATGTGACACACAGTAATGATCAAAGATATCTGCTGTCACTGATCCAGAGAAGGCAGCCCTACCAAGCTCAGCACTTGCTTCATGCTACTTGAAGATGTAAGACCCAGGCAGAGCAGACGTGCCAAACAACTTTCACGTTCCCCTTGCCAGTTAATGTGTGTGATCATGGAACCAGGAGATTACCCTCTCTCTTCTGTAATTTACTGCCCTATAGAGTGAATATTGGAAATATGGGCCCCAAAGACTTAAACATTTAACCTAAGTGGATGCTGACCAGATTTCTCTATGGAGTGTCTGATATTCTTGAGAAAAAGAAGAGAGATTCAGGAGTCTCAATTTTTCTGCTTGTGGACTACCTAAGCCTTGTGTAGGCATTTTGTTTGGAATTTTATTTTACTCAGTTGTCTAAAACCTGTCAGGTGTATGTATTCCCATAATGTGCTCAGACTCCATGAAGATGGTTGTCATCTGGCTCTTAATTTAGACGTTTCATAGACAGCACTAGTATGGTACTTAGGAACTTGGGTTCTGGCTTCTGGAGTTATAGGAATGGGATTCTCAGCTCAGCTTTACTGCCTCTGGGAGTGTGTAAGCAGTTTCCTTTATCCTTCTTAGCCTCAGTTTCCCCAACTGTATGATGGTGACAGTAACCAAACATACTTTGTAAGTTGTTGGCTAAGACATGTAAAGTGATTCATGAGAGATATCTGATCCTCAAAAATGTTAAGAATTATTGGTTGCTATAGTAATAGCTGCTATGGTTATGATATTTCCCCAACACTGATGGCAAAGTCAGGTGCCATCATGTCATGCCTACATTCCCTTTGCCTGCTTGGTGCCTCTAAGCCATCTCTTGTCAACAGCTTGAACCTCTGACTGTCAGAAGGTTGCCTCTGGGCACTCAGAGCTGCTTCACCCACACCAAGAGACACGAGGGCCTGGGAGTTTACATTCCCCAACAGCCCCAGCCTGACTGTCTGTAGCCAAGACTGACCAGGAGTGGGACTAGGGAAGTCGGCTCTGTCGTCTTAACGCATGGCAGACTCTGAGTGGTAAGTAGCTCCGGAGCTTCTTATAGGACCAGACAGAGGTTGGGGATTTGAGGAAAATTCCTTGCTCTGCTTCTTTCCCTTTCCTGCCCAGCCACCCACATCCTGGTTTCTCTTGATAGCACTCCTTTAAATAGACCACCCGTACAGAATTCTTGCTTCAGTCAACTGCAGAGACTACTGTGCTTCATCTACACAGACCTTCCATGTAGGCATCCCATTTTACAGATATGGAAATGAGGGCTCAGAGAGGCCACATGCCTTACTGAAGATCACTTGCTGGTGGGTGACTCCACCTCCAGATGGTCTGTCCTTTTGGGTGCACCTGCTTCCAAGTCACCTTTCTCCATTTCCCCCAGTTATTCTTAAGAATAAGAGAAAGGCTAGAGTAAATACACAATTTCCAGGGCCATGACTTGATTCTTCCCTTGACATCTATTTCTACCCATCCCAGTGGAGCAGAGGGGCCAGCCATCTTCAAATCAACATAAGCATTGTCTCTTCATGAGTGTACGCGGGGCAGGGTATGCAGACAATGCTGTGAACACCATAATGGAAATGAAAACTGCTCTGGTCATTGGATCTAAATGCAACAGCTGTTCATATTTCTGTGTTTTTCCTGATACTTGATCACATGTAGGTATATTTTTATATGGTTTCTGTCTTCACCATACAAATACAATTTTAAACCAATAATCTGTTTTTTGAAATAAGTAATAAAAGTTACATAAGAGAAAGCTAGAGTGAATGATCTCAGGAGGCCTTTGGGATTGAGATGGCAAAGAAAAACTTGAACTAAGTTAAGGAAGTGTCATGAGTCTTATCAACAAAGACTAGGTCCTGTTGCTTTTGAAACCACATGGTGAGAGAGATTCTCTGATAGCAGCAAGAAGGGCCTGGGAGGGGCCCTGGGGACTACTGTGTTTCTATGAGCTGGGTACCCTACAGCCTGCTTGATGCTGGCTTCGGCTGGCTTCAGGCTCAAACTGCTTATTAAAGTCTAGACGCAACATAAAAGCACACAAATTGGTTCCAGCCATCTCTAGTAAAAACTTCAGCTGGAGCTGGGAAGTGACTGGAGCATCTTTCAGTGTAATTAAAATTGACTCTTAAAGTTTCTTTAGCTTAATTGGTCACACTTTCTTTGGAAGCTGGTGAAAGCCTCTTGCTGGGAAGGTTAAATGCATTTGTGTGTATAAGATCAGAATTCAAATATAGTTTTATGGACACATTTACAGTTATGTTCTAGCCGGGTGGTCTTTTATTTCCTGTATCTTTTCTATTTAAGATTTATGCTGTCATTCACCACAGTCTAAATGTGTTTTGATAAAAAGGAAAAAAATGAACCGTTGCTGATGCATTTCAAACAGAGTTGGTAATATTTTGAAGCTTTCAGTAAATGAAATGGCAGTTTGGCTTAGTCCAAGCTCCTTCTTTCCCTCAAGCCCTTCACTTTGGAATCAATGCTTGAACTTTGTTATCCAGAAATTGAAAGTAACTACTACTGGGTCCAAAGGTAGGAAACCAGCCCTTTCTAAGATGGTCATGTCCTTGCTGTGGTCGAATGCACTTGACCCCATCATCTGAGACCATGTATGTTTATACACGTGAACGTGTTTATATGCATGGAGACTTTCTGCCCCTCAGTTCTGCTTCTTGAGGAATCTACCAGTATAATAGGTTCTGATAGTCAAGAAGCTCATGTTTTAACATTTTTGGAGTGTAATTACAGATGAAGCTCCCTGAATGATCCCCTGAATCATCCTTAATTCAGACTTGGGGGAAGACCTGCTTGGTTTTATATTTGTGAGTATTTACTCCACACGATTTCCAGGGCCATGACTTGATTCTTCCCTTGACATCTATTTCTACCCATCCCAGTGGAGCAGAGGGGCCAGCCATCTTCAAATCAACATAAGCATTGTCTCTTCATGAGTGTACATGGGGCAGGGTTTGCAGACAATGCTGTGAACACCATAATGGAAATGAAAACTGCTCTGGTCATTGGATCTAAGTGCAACAGCTGTTCATATTTCTGTGTTTTTCCTGATACTTGATCACATGTAGGTATATTTTTATATGTTTTTTGTTTTCACCATACAGATACAATTTTAAACCAAAAATCTGTTTTCTGATAAGTAATAAAAGTAACATTTTCTCATTAGGTATATAACTGTAGAACATTTTAAAATATAGAAAAGTTGATACCATTATTCAAAGACAATGCCTGTTAACATTTTGATGTTTATTTCTTCAAACTTTTGTACGTGCATTGCTATTCTTCCTACATATATATATTATATTGCATATATAATTTTGTTTTTAAATTTATTTCATATGATGTTAAACATCTATATTATTGTAAATCTTTGAATATCATTTAAATTGTTACATAATATAGAAAGCAGGCTATAATTGCATTAGCCTTCTTTTATTAAAATATAGTGTTCCTTATTTTTTTGCTATTATAATGCTGCGAATGGGCATGAAAATGATAAATTCAGATGTTTTTCTGTGTCGAGGATTATCTTCTTAATATAGATTCCCAAAGATGAAATTATGTAATCAAAATTAATAAAAGGATTTTAGGCTCTTGATAATGTTGTCAGTGGCTTTCCAAATAGCATTCAATTCATAGTCTCATGACAGTAAAGAATCTGCCTGCAAAGTGAGAGATGTAGATTCAATCCCTAGGTTGGGAATGGCTATCTAGTCCAGTATTTTTGCCTGGAGAATTCCATGGATAGAGGAGCCTTTGCAGGGGGGTTGCAAAGAGTCAGACACAACTGACTGAATAAACACACACAGTGACACATAGGCTGCCAGTCTTGGTTATGACTGCATGCATGCTAAGTCTCTAGAGTTGTGTCCAACTCTTTGTGATCCTCTGGACCGTAACCTGCCAGGTTCCTCTGTCTGTGGCATTCTCCAGGCAAGAGTACTAGAGTGGGTTGCCATGCCCTTCTCCAGGGGATCTTCCCGACCCAGGGACTGAACTTGTGTCTCTTACATCTCCTGCATTGGCAGGTGGGTTCTTTACCACTAGCTCCACCTGGGATGCCCCTGGTTATGATTATTTTGCTATAAAAATGGCATCTGATTAAATTTGCATATCTTTGATTAACGTGGTTGTCTAGTTTCCCCTTTGTTATCCAGTTCTGACTCCTCTCAAGTAGTTCATCTGTTTTCATCCTTTGCTTACATAGCTGTGGAATCTTTGTGGTTTAAAAACACGTTATATATGTTATGGATGTTAAAATATCTTGATTTTTGTACTTCTGCAGTTTTGGAAAAGTAGCATTTGCTTTGTGGGTTGGTTAGGTGATGTGTGTGCAGAGACCATTTCTACTTATTTTGAGGCATCTCTGGGTTTTCTGGAAGAGCACTGTGGTGTCTTGAGCTGACATTATCTCTTCTCACCAGGGAGACAGCCGTGCTCCCCAGTGTGGCTCCCCATTCCAGGTGTCAGCACAGGGGGTCCCCACATCACTTCTTCGCATATGAAAATCCTGTTTGCCCTTTAAGGCCCAAGTCATGAACAACCTTCTCTTCCCATTTCCTGGTCTTCCATTGCTGCTTCCTTTTAATAACCTTGATCCTTTGTGCTTGATTAGAGAGGGAACACTTCTCAGAAGGTAGAGAATTTTGGTGGTAGGGGGAGTTTTCAAGTAGGTTTAATTCTCTTAGAGAAACACATAGCAAAATTACTGAGGTCCATTTGAAGGTGGGCAGAAAAGTTTGTTTATATCCTTGGGCTCCAAAATCACTGCAGATGGTGACTGCAGCCAGAAATTAAAAGATGCTTGCTCCTTGGAAGAAAAGCTATGACAAACCTAGACAGCATTTTAAAAAGCAAAGACATTACTTTGCCAACAAAGGTCTGTTTAGTCAAAGCTATGGTTTTTCCAGTAGTCATGTACAGATGTGAAAGTTGGACCATAAAGAAAGCTGAGCGCCAAAGAATTGATGCTTTTGAATTGTGGTGTTGGAGAAGACTCTTGAGAGTCTCTTTGACTGCAAGATCAAACCAGTCAATCATAAAGGAAATCAGTCCTGAATATTCATTGGAAGGAATGATGCTGAAGCTGAAACTCTAATACTTTGGCCACCTGATGCAAAAAACTGACTCATTGGAAAAGACCCTGGGGCTGGGAAAGATTGAAGGCGGGAGGAGGAGGGGACGACAGAAGATGAGATGGTTGGATGGCACCACCAACTCTATGGACATGAGTTTGAGCAAGCTCTGGGAGTTGGTGATGGACAGGGAAGCCTGGCAAGCTGCAGTCCGTGAAGTCGCAGAGTCGGACACAACTAAGTGATTGAACTGAACAGAGAAAAGTTTGTGGATTGGACAAAGGATTTGAAGCTCAAGCAAAAGTGAAAGGCATAGTTTGTTGTGTTGTCTTAGCCTCCTGCAGATGGCTGTGTGTGTGTGTATACATGCATTAGCCTAGATTCTGTTGGACAGCAAAGCCTGAGGCAAGGATTTGTGTACAGGTAGGCAATTTTAGGCAATGATCCGGGGGAGCAGGAGTGGGAGACTGGGGAGAGTGACACAAGGAAGGAAAGAAAGCCAGTGTCAGGCCACATTGTTGAGCTGGTGTTTGCTGTGGGCATGGGGCTCAGTCCAGACCCACCAGAAGCCACATAAGGTTGTCTTCTGAGAAGAAGAGAGTGTTTAACCACTGGTTTCCATTGCTCATTGTCATTCCATGCCTCATGGATGGTTAATTCCCTTATATTTTCAAGCTTGCACTTGTGTCAGAATGGCTGGTTGGGTTCCTGCTGGTATCCCTTGGGGCTGTGCCAGAGAAAGCCCCAGAATTGAAAGTGAGAGTAGGCAATGCAGTTGAGGTGAGGGATCAGGTGCTATCATGCGCGTGTGGTTGCTGCAGAAATGCTGTAGTGGAAAGGTGGAGAGACCACAGGTAAGGCACAAGCGGGTCACATACAGTGTGTATTCATAAGACTTTTTTCCTATTTAGTCTGGTTGACCTGGCTTCTGAGTAGAGGCAGCATCTATTTACTCTAATCGTGACTTTTTCTTTTTAACCCCACACCCTCACTTTCTTTCATCAGCGTTATCCCCTGTTCCCTTCTCCCACCTCCTATATTCTCCAGACCTGACTGAATATGACATTGCATTTCCCCTACCAAAGTGACCGGCTCAGGGGTGGGTATGTGACATCTTCAGAGTCACAGAGATCTAGTCAAGGCTTTTCCGGGACTGTTGAGGAGCGATACCTTCTCCTTTCTGCTGGAAACAGGTAAGACTGTACCACTTAGAGCTCAAAAAAGAAGCAAACAGTGGAAAGCAGGGCCAAGATCCAAGGAGAAATCAAGTCCTTATGGTATGCCCTTGTTTGAATTCTTAGATTCAGCACCCATGAAATATTTCCATTACATTAACCAGTTAAATACCTGCCTTTGCTGAAGGCAGTTTGACTTGGGTTTTCTGTAACTTGCAACCAAAAGAGACCAATAGATACTTTGACCAATAGATATTCCTGTTTAAGGTGAATCCTACCTTTTTACTTTATCAATTTATTTACTCATTCAAGTAATATTTGTTGAGTGTCTGTTCTGTCTGGTACTTTGAAAAAGTTCAGCTTCCAGTTGTGTGGAGAATAAACAGAATAAAATAATGCTCAAAGCTACCGTAACTCTCGGAATAGTGGATATACTATCGTTGGGTAGGTGTGATTTAGTGTGACAGCTGAATTGCCAGAAAACACAATGGAAAGTTTTTGATTCTTAACATAGCTCAAGAGGTGGGAGAGAATCCGGCCCAAGGGAAATTGTGTGTGCCTGTGTGAAGGGGCATATCTTTTTATTGAAACTTTATAATGATGGTAATATTTGTAATCTAGAAACTTTCATCTAATATTATTTTTATTACTTGTATCAGTTATCCATTGCCACAACAGTGCAGCATAACAAGTAACCACAAAGCCTGAGATGCATATGACAATAAACACTTTTGTTCCTGAATCTGTGCTTTGGCTGGGGGTTCTGCTCTTCTGAGCTGAGCTTTGTCGGGCTTTCTCCTGTGCCTGTCACCAGTCTCCATTTGCCTGGGTAGCTTTGCTGGCCTTGACTGGACTCCCTCACATGTCCGAGACCTTGACGGAGACAGGTGGGATCTGCTCCACATGTCTGTCTAGCCAGGGCGTGCTCACCTGTGAGACAGGAGCAAGAGACGAAGTGGAAACCATGCAACGATATTTCAAGCCTTTTCTCCCATAATGTCTGCTGGTGTTTAATTGATCAGAAAACCACATGATCAAGTCCAAAGATTAGAGGTGGGCACTGTGCTATTATACCGTCAAGAGCAGAGATTCAGGGAGCGGTAAAGAATTGAGGTCATTTTTGCAACCTGTCTACTACATGTCATTGACTTGTATATAAAGATCATTAAAATACATATTAGTGTAGTTAGTTTGGTTTGTTGGAGGGTAGACCACTGAGTCCCTGAGATCCATGAAGAATGAAGGTCTTCAGAGAAGAGTGTAGGTCAAGTCACCTCTCCTTCAAACCCATGGGATTTGTCCCTTTGCTCCACAGAAAGAACACAATATTTTGAGTCATTTTTTTAATAGAAAAGAAAATTGCCTCTTGGACTTAAAATATTCTGCCTTCTTTTATTGAGCTTAAATTTCCTAAATTGGAATCTATATATGTCTTTTTAAATTTTCTTAAACCAAGGTTGGCCCTATGCCTATGATTTCCGTTGTCTTCTTGGAAAGAAACACAAACAAAATTCCTAGGGCACTATACTATGTCCTTCCTCCATATTTTATGTAGATTTTTAAATGGCTGGTAGCTTTGGGCATGAGTGGGCCAGAATTATTACTACATTGGCTTTTTTTTAAACTTTTCTTTTTAAAAAAAGAAAATATTTATTTTTAATTGAAGGATAATTGCTTTCCAGAATTCTGTTGTTTTCTGCCAAACCTCAGCATGAATCAGCCACAAGTATACATATGTCCCCTCCCTCTTGAACCTCCCTTCTGTCTCCCTCCCCACCCCACCCTTCTAGGTTGATACAGAGCCCCTGTGTGAGTTTCCTGAGCCTACAGCAAATTCCCATTGGCTATCTATTTTACATACGGTAATGTAAGTTTCTATGTTACTCTCTCCATACAACTCACCTCCTCCTCCCCTCTCCCTGTGTCCATAAGAATGTTCTCTATGTCTGTTTCTCCACTGCTGCCTTGCAAGTAAATTCATTGGTACCATCTTTCTAGGTTCCATGTATATATGTTAGTATATGATATTTATCTTTCTCTTTCTGACTTACTTCACTCTGTATTATAGGCTCTAGGTTGATCCATCTCATTAGAATTGACTCAAATGTGTTCCTTTTTATGGCTGAGTAATATTCCATTGTATATATGTTCCACAACCTCTTTATCCATTCATCTGTCGATGGATATCTAGATTGTTTCCACATTCTAGCTGTTGTAAATAGTGCTGCAGTGAACATTGGGGTTACATGTGTCTTTTCAATTTTGGTTTCCTCAGGGTATATGCCTAGCCAGGGAGGGGATTGCTGGGTCATATGGTGGTTTTATTCCTAGGTTTTAAAGGAATCTCCATAGTGTCTTCCATAGTGGCTATATCAATTTACATTCCAACCAACAGTGCAAGAGGGTTTGCTTTTCTCCATATCCTCTCCAACATTTGTTGTTTGTAGACTTCTTGATGATGGCCATTCTAACCAGTGTGAGGTGGTATCTCATTGTAGTTTTGATGTGCATTTCTCTAATCATGAGCATCTTTTCATGTGTGTGTTAGCCATCTGTATGTCTTCTTTGGATAAATGCCTGTTTAGGTCTTATTCCCACTTTTTGATAGGGTTGTTTTTCTGGTATTGAGTTGTATGAGCTGCTTGTATATTTTGGAAATTAATCCTTTGTCAGTTGTTTCATTTGCTATTATTTTCTCCATTTCTCCATTCTGAGGGTTATCTTTTTACCTTGTTTATAGTTTCCTTTGCTGTGCAAGTGCTTTTAAGTTTAATTAGGTCCCACTTGTTTACTTTTGTTTTTATTTCCATTACTCTAGGAGGTGGGTCATAGAGGATCTTGCTTTGATTTATGTCATCAAGTATTCTGTCTGTGTTTTTCTCTAAGAGTTTTATAGTTTCTGCTCTTACATTTAGGTCTTTAACCCATTTTGAGTTTAAATTTTTGTATGGTGGTAGGAAGTGTTCTAATTTCATTCTTTTACATGTAGCTGTCCAGTTTTCCCAGAACCACATATTGACATGGCTGTCTTTGTCCCAGTGAATATTCTTGCCTCCTTTGTCAAATATAAGGTACCCATAGGTGCATGGGTTTATTTCTGGGCATTCTCTCTTATTCCATTGGGCTATATTTCTGTTTTTGTGCCAGTTCCATACTATCTTGATGACTGTAGCTTTGTAGTATAATCTGAAGTCAGGAAAGTTGATTCCTCCAGCTCCATTCTTCTTTCTCAAAACTGCTTTGGCTATTCAGGGTCTTTTGTGTTTCCATAGGAATTGTGAAATTTTCTATTCTAGTTCTGTGAAAAATGCCATTGGTAATATGCTAGGGATAACACTGAATCTGTAGAATCTGACAAATGCTGGGCTGCATGAAGCATAAGCTGGAATCAAGATTGCTGGGAAAAATATCAATAACCTCAGATATGCAGATGACACCACCCTTATTGCAGAAAGCGAAGAAGAACTAAGCCTCTTGATGAAAGTGAAAGAAGAGAGTGAAAAAGTTGGCTTAAAACTCAACATTCAGAAAACTAAGATCATGGCATCTTGTCCCATCACTTCATGGCAAATAGATGGGGAAACTGGAAACTGTGACAGACTTTATTGTCTTGGGCTCCAAAATCACTGCAGATTGACTACAGCCATGAAATTAAAAGATGCTTGCTTCTTGAAAGAAAAGTTATGACCAACCTAGACAGCATATTAAAAAGTGGAGACATTACTTTACCAACAAAGGTCCGTCTAGTCAAAGCTATGGCTTTTCCTGTAGTCATGTATGGATGTGAGAGTTGGATTATAAAGAAAGCTGAGCACTGAAGAATTGACGGTTTTGAACTGTGGTGTTGGAGAAGACTCTTGAGAGTCCCTTGGACTGCAAGGAGATCCAACCAGTCCATCCTAAAGGAAGTCAGTCCTGAATGTTCATGGGAAGGACTGGTGCTGAAACGCCATTATTTTGGCCACCTGATGTGAAGAACTGAATTATTTGAAAAAAACCCTGATGCTGGGAAAGATTGAAGGTGGAAGGAAAAGGGGACAATAGAGGATGAGATGGTTGGATGGCATCACCAACTCAATGGACATGAGTTTGAGTAGACTCCGGGAGTTGGTGATGGACAGGCCTGGCGTGCTGCAGTCCATGGGGTTGCAAAGAGTCGGACACAACTGAGCAACTGAAGTAAACTGAACTGACATTGAATCTGTAGATTGCATTTGGTACTATAGTCATTTTCACAATATTGAATCTTCCTACCCAAGAATATGGCATATCTCTCTATCTGTTTATGTCATATTTGATTTCTTTCATCAATGCCTTATACTTTCCTGTATACAGTTCTTTTGTCTCCTTACATAGGTTTATTCCTAGATGTTTTGTTCTTTTTGTTGCAATGGTGAATCGGATTGATTCCTTAATTTCTTTTTTTGATTTTTCATTGTTAGTACATTGGAATGCAAGTGATTTCTCTGTATTGATTTTGTATCCTGCGACTTTGCTGAATTCACTAATTAGTTCTAGTAATTTTCTGATAGCATCTTTAAAGTTTTCTATGTATAGTATTATGTAATCTGCAAATAGTGAAAACTGTTGTTCTTCTCTGAACTGGATTCCTTTTATTTCTTTTTCTTCTTTGCTATAGCTAGGACTTCTAAAACTATTTTGAATAATAGTGTTGAGAGGGGACACCCTTGTCTTTCTTGTTCCTGATCTTAGGGGGAATGCTTTCAGGTTTTCACCATTGAGAATAATGTTTGCTGTGTGCGTATTATATGTGGCCTTTATTATGTTGAGGTAGGTTCCTTCTATGCCCATTTTTTGAAGAGTTTTAATCATAAATGGGTGCTGAATTTTGTCAAAGGCTTTTGCTTCATCTATTGAGATGATCATATGGTTTTTATCTTTCAATTTGTTAATGTGGTGTGTCACATTGATGTGTGTATATTGAAAATCCTTGTATCCCTGGAAGAAACTCAGTTTGATCATGGTGTGTGAACTTTTTAATGTGTTGTAAAATTCTGTTTGCTAGAATTTTGTTGAGGATTTTTGCATCTATATTCATCAGTAATATTGGCCTATAGATTTCTTTTTTGTGCGTTGTCTTTGTCTGGTTTTGCTATCATGGTGATGATTGCCTCGTGGAGTGAGTTTGAAGCATTCCTTCCTCAGCAATTTTTGAAAGACTTTTAGAATGATAGGCACTAGTTCTTCTTTAATTGATAGAAGTCCCCTGTGAAGCCATCTGTTCCTGGACTTTTGTTTTTTGGGAAATTTTTGATCATAGTTTCAATTTCAGTATTTGTAATTGAGTTGTTCATAATTTCTCTTTTTTCCTGGCTCCATCTTCAAAGATTGAACTTTTCTAAGAATCTTTTGATTTCTTCCAGGTTATCTATTCTATTGCCATATAGTTGCTCATAATAGTCTCTTATAATCCTTTGTATTTCTGCATTGTCTGTTGTGGTCTTTCCTTTTTCATTTCTAATTTTGTTGACTTGATTGTTGACTCTTTTTTTCTTCATGAGTCTGGCTAAAGGTTTGTCAATTTTGTTTATCTTCTCAAAGAACCAGCTTTTAGTTTTATTAACCTTTGCTATTGTTTCTTTCATTTCTTTTTCATTTGTTTCTGCTCTGTTATTTATGATTTCTTTCCTTCTACTAATTTTTTTTTGTTCTTCTTTTTTCAGTTGTTTTAGGTGTAAAGTGAGGTTATCTATTCATTGTTTTTCTTGTTTCTTGAGATTGGATTGTGTTGCTATAAACCTCTCTTAGAACTGCTTTTGCTTCATCCCATAGGTTTTGAGTTGTTGTTTTTTCATTGTCATTTGTTTCTAGGAATTTTTTGATTTCTCTTTTGATTTCTTTAGCCATCTGTTCATTATGTAGAAATATATTGTTTAATCTCCATGTATTTGTGTTTTTTACTGTTTTTTCTTGTAATTGGTATTTGGTCTCATAGCACTGTGGTCAGAAAAGATGCTTGATATGGTTTCAATTATCTTAAATTTACTGAGGTTTGATTTGTGACCCAAGATGTGGTCTATCCTGGATAATGTTCCATGCACACTTGAGAAGAAGGTGTGTTCTTCTGCATTTGGGTGGAATGTCCTGAAGATATCAGTGAGATCCATCTCATCTAATATAACATTTAAGACTTGTGTTTCCTCATTAATTTTCTGTTTTGATCTGTCCATTGGTATAAGTGGGGTGTTAAAGTCTCCTATTGTTATGTTACTGTCAGTTTCTCCTTTTACGTCTGTTAGTATTTGTCTTGTGTATTGAGGTGCTCCTATGTTGGCTGCCTAGATACTGACAATTGTTATGTCTTTCTCTTGAATGGGTCCCTTGATCATGGAGTGTCCTTTCTTTTCTCTTGTAATATTCTTTATTTTAAGGTCTATTTTTTCCAATATGAGGATTGCTAGTCCAGCTTTTTTTTGATTTCCATTTTCATTAATATATTTTTCTGTCCTCTCACTTTCAGTCTATATGTGTCTTTAGACCTGAAATGGGTTTCTTGTAGACAGCATATATATGGGTCTTGTTTTTGTATCCATTCAGTCAGTCTGTATCTTTTGCTTGGAGTATTTAATCCATTTACATTTAAAGTAATTATTGATATCTATTGACATTTTCTAATTGTTTAGAGTTTATTTTTGTAGATCTTTTCCTTCTCTTATATTTCCTGACTATATAATTTTTATTAGTATGTGTCTTGGCATGTTTCTCCTTGGGTTTATCTTGTATGGGACTCTTTGTGCTTCTTGGACTTGATTATTTCCTCTTCCATGTTGGGGAAATTTTCAACTATAATATCTTCAAAAATTTTCTCATGCCCTTTGCTTTTCTCTTCTTCTTCTGGGACCCCTATAATTCAAATGTTAGTGTGTTTAATGTTGTCCCAGAGGTCTCTGAGACTATTCTCAGTTCTTTTCATTGTTTTTACTTTTTCCTTCTGTTGGCAGTTATTTCCACCATTTTATCTTCCAGCTCACTGATCTGTTCTTCTGCTTCAGAGATTCTGCTATTGATTCCTTCTAGAGTAGTTTTAATTTCAGTAATTGTGTTGTTTGTTTCTGTATGTTTAACTCTACATCTTTGTTAATTGATTCTTGCATTTCTCTATTCTACTTTTGAGGTTTTGGATCATCTTTACTATCATTATTCTGAATTCTTTTTCATGTAGTTTGTCTATTTCCTCTTCATTTATTTGGACTTATGTTGCTAGTTTTTCTTACATTTGTGCAGTATTTCTCTGCCTTTCATTATATATATTTTTAACTTATTATGTTTGAGGTCTCCTTTTCCCAGGCTTCAAGGTTGAATTCTTTCTTCCTTTTGATTTCTTCCCTCATAAGGTTGGTCCATTGGTTTGTGTAACCTTTGTGTAGGGTGTGACCTACAATTGGCTTTTTAAGGACTCTTATAATTTTGCTTTTGCTTTTCTGATATGGATTTTTTACTGTATTTGGCCTTTGCAATCTCAGAGAGTTTCATCTAAAACAAGTCTTAAACTTTTTGCTCTCATCCTTTGTTGGATTCCAACTCTGAAGGGTGACTGGGGTCAAGACACTGCATAGGCCCCTCCATTTAGCTACCATTTTTGGTTAACTGCAAGCGCTTCGTAAGTGGGTAGTCTGGATTTGAAACCAGGCTATAGTACTTATTTGTGGATGGCTGAGGGAGATTATTTCATTGTTTTCAGTCTCAGTTTTTCTTGCTGTAAAATGGATGTCACAATATGTACTTCACAGTATTGTCATAAGGGTTAAATGAGTTAATGCAAGTAAAGCCCTTTGGCCAATGCTTAGGAGATAGTAAGCACTCAGTGGGGGTTATTCTTATCTTACCTTGTGAACTTGTCTTTCATTCACTGTTGTCCGTGATTACCTTGAGCACCAGTTTCCCATCCAAAGAACCCCCTTATACTGGTGATGGAGCTCAGAAACAAGTTCTAGGGTTGTCATGATTCCAGGAATGACCCACCATCTGAGCCAGGGCAGGAGGAAGAGTGTGGAGGCAGAGCCTTGTCCTGGCTTCCACAGGGGTTCATGTGTCTGCTACCATCAATATCCAGCTGCTCTTCTTCTGTCTCAGACCTCTTCTGTGCCTGCCCCCACATCCTTTCAGGGGGCCGTCATGCTCCAACAAAATCCTGTGAAGATCCAAATACAGTATAAATTTGAATGTATAGTATTGAGAATTGCTTAGGAAACCTTAGAAAGCACTGATGCCTGGGCCCCACCCTAAAGATTTTGCTTTACTTCAGCTGGAGTGGGGCTCAGGCATCCGCATTTTTAAAAAGTTCACCATGTGATGCCAATGCATATCTAGGCTGAGAAGCACTGGGACAACATATCTCTGGATTTCTGTGCAAGATTTCCAGTTTGTTCTGCTTTTATTGTGGACCTACTGTTTGTCATTTGGTTGCTTCAGCCTGTAAACATTCCATCATTCTCTTGTGAACAAGCTAATGGCTTTATCATGGTGTTCTGGGAGCTGACAGTGCCTTACAATACGATTAGACTTGTTGGCTGATTGGGGAATTTTTATTTGTGGATCCCAAATGTCCTTCTGAAAAGCAATAACCCAAATGTGTGCAACAGGAATGATTCAACCTTACATTTAGGCCATGATTTACACTCTTCTACAAGCTTTCACATTTGATGTGAGAGGTATTCCAGCACAGTGAAGGGGTCCTGTTTCAGGTAGGACCTGAAACGTGTGGGCTGGAATTTGTCTTATGCCACTATTTTGTTATTGAGACTCTGGCCATAGCTCTTAAATTCTCCAAGACTTTGTTTTCTTACTTGCCCTTTCTAGATAATTCCAGTGTGAAGTATAGACTAGACATTACCATATCTTTGTCCCATTCAGCAGATGAGGAAACTGTGGCATAGAGCAGACAGGTGAGTCACCAAGCTTTTTTGCAAAAGCTTGGGGCTCATCAAAGTCAGGCCCCATGGCTCAGGTGCTCAGTGCAGGTACCCCTGCCTAGGTACTCCTGCTCTACACTAGCCACGTGTCCAAAAGGCTGAAAGATATGTTGTTTCAGCTGTATGCACGTACACCAGGTCCTTTCTCCTCTCCATTCCTCTTCTTCTGCACTCTCCCTCCCTCCTTGGCCAGTGGGGAAGTCTGTGAACAATGGATTCCCTTTCATGGTGTGAGTGAGTGGTCGTGAAAGCTCAGAACGAAGTCTCCTCTACTGTGTTGGCACTGGCATGTCTGTTCTTGTGGTCTTCTCTGAGCAGAGTCAGAGAGCAGTGGTAGAGACTGCCTAGATATTCCTCAAATGTGCTTCTTCCTGACATAACTGAACTATATTTCCCAGCCCCCCTTGCAATTTAGTTTGGCCATTGACCGAATTCTGGCCAATAGGATATGGGTGGGAGCAATGCCTGCTCCTTTCAGGCCCTGAAAAGCTCCCTGGGGCCTCCACCTTGGGCTTTCCATCTCTTTTGTTTATACCATGGAGACTGTGTGTTTGAAGACTCTGGTGTTTGAAGACTCTGGTGAAACAACACAATGGAATCTAGGTTCCTGGATCAGGGCTCAAAGAAGAGCTTCCTGATGAGGAAAACTTGCATTGATCACTTATATGAGCAAAACAAAAACTAAACTGCTATTTTGTTTAGCTTTTGAGATATTAAGGTTTGATTACTTTATTACCTTAAGTGACTTTGGAAGAATAAAAAGAAGATTGGTGGTTGGGTGGGGTGATGGTTCTCACACCCAGAGTTCTCCATGGGATCAGCTGATCCTGCGTCCTTCTGGAGCTCCTTCCTCTGCCCTGTGCTGTGTCCATCACTGTCTTACAAGTTTCATCTGAGGGTTTACCCTTGTAAATCACATGCTCAAGAATCCCCATCTCAGATTCTGCTCCATGGGGTCCTAATGTCTCAACTAGAATGTAAGGGCAGGAATGTACTCAAGTTCCATTGAATTTCTAGTTACCTAATAAATGAATGTTTCAGTGCCTTATGTGTGTAAGTCACTAGCCATTGTGAATAAACACAAAGAAATATAAGTCATGAGTTTGGCTGTGTTTTCTCAAGTCTTAACTGAGGTTTCAGTTGTTGTTGTTGTTGCTTAGTTGCTAAGTTGTGTCCAGCTCTTTGCAATCCCATGGACTACAGTATACCAGACTTCCCTGTCTCTCACTTTCTCTTGGAATTTGCTGAAACTCTTGTCCATTGAGTCAGTGATGCTATCTAATTATCTTTTCTTCTGCTGCTGCCTTCTCCTTTTGGCTTCAATTGTTCCCAGCATCAGGGTATTTTTCAGTGCATCAGCTCTTTGCATCAGGTGGCCAAAGTACTGCAGCTTCAGTTTCAACATCAGTCCTTCCAGTGAATATTCAGGATTGATTTCCTTTAGGATTGACAAGTTTGATCTCCTTGCAATCCAAGGGACTCTCAAGAGTCTTCTCCACAGTTCCAAAGCATCAATTCTTTGGTGCTCAGCCTTCTTTCTGGACCATCTCTCACATCCTTACATGACTACTAGAAAAACTGTAGCTTTGATCATACCTTTCACTAGTCCTCCCACCCCTTATCTGTGACTTCACTTTCCCAGGTTTCTGTAACCCATGGTCAGTAACAGTCCAAAATATGACATAGAAATTTCCAGAAATAAACAATTTATAAGTTTTAACTTGCTCTCAGTGCTAAGAGTCCTGATGAATTATCATTCCACCTGGCTTTGTCCTGCCTAGGATCCTCACCCATGGACATCGTCTGCTCCTGATACCCAGCCACTTGCACCACGGCCCTGTGGTCCAGAATCATCAGAAGCAGATGACCTTCTTCTGACATATTGCCAGTAGGTCAGTAGTAGCCTAATGCTAGGTCACAATACGTACGTCATTCACCCCTCTTTATCTCATCATGGAGACGTTTTGTCATTTCACATCATCACAAGAAATGTGACTATAGTACGGTAAGATATTTTGAGAGAGAGAGAGGGACAACATTCACACAACTGTATTAACAGCATATTATAATTGTTTTATTTTATTATTTTTGTGGTTAATCTCTTACTCTGCCTAATTTAGAAGTTAGATTTTATCATAGGAATGTATATATAGGAAAAAATATAGTTTGTATAGGGGGTCAGGAATCCACTGGGAGGCTTGGGGAATATCCACATGGATAAGGGGGAACAACTGTACTCTTTTCTATGAATCTTGAAAGAATGTAGACAATATCACATATTTATGTTCCCTTTTTTTAATGAGCAGCAATAAAGAGAATCCTACCATTTTATTTAATGCCCTTATTTTTTAATCCAAGTGAGATTTAATTGTGGACGTGATTTTTAAGACAGTTTTCTTTTCCTTGATCAGTTCTTTATATGCTTTTCTTTTCCTTGAAAACTGGGCATCTGAGAGGATTACTTTTTTTTTTTTCTTTTTTTAGTAAAACTTTTGAAGAATTTCATATTAATTATAAAAGTTTGCCTGGCTGTGTAGGCAAAGAACATATCCACTTTAGAGCCCTTTTAAATCCACGCATAATTCCTTTAAAGAACACTATAACAGACAATGTGGCCTTTGGTTTGCAATGCCTGCTTTTGGCACAAGAGAAGTGGGGGCTTTTCCGTCTAGCAGTGGGAGAGACATGGTGAAGAGCATGCAAAAAGCGATTGCTTTAAGCGTATTGGCTTTTCCTTTCATATCTGCAACATGATCCTATTATTTTGAAGCAATGAGGTCATTTAAGTGTGCCTGGCTGGAGATTTGCTATTTTCCTCTATTCTTTCCTTTAAGTCTTTTTGTCAACCATGTTCTCCTTGACTAGCAGAGCAGCTGTCTGGGTAGTTATAATCCCATTTAAAAGGCCTCTATTATGTCAATAATATATTTATAGAGAAATTAGTCACCTGGGGTTGTTGGGTGATTCTTCTGTTTAGACATATTGTACCTCAGAAAAGCAAGATTGTCCCCTTCTTGTTAGGTAGGCCCGCTGCCCTGTCACGGTGCCACATTGGCTGAAACTGATTAGCAATTAACATGGAATATGCCTTCCTCTGTTTGCAAAGCCCCCTTAATCTTTGCCACTGATCATATTCCTCTCAAGCTTTGCTGATAAAGCTAAGATTGTAGATGTGTCTGGGTGTACAGGGCTTATAGAGTTTAGGAAAATATGACAGGCATTTAATGACCATCTTGTGGGAAAGGTGGGGAATCTAACCACAGAAACTTCCTAAACCTGCTAAAGTGCATTTGAGCAGTGTCTTAAAATTAGTAGTGCATCTTCCTGCACAGGTTCCATTCTTTTTTCCAAAGAGATTTTACATTCTTGCCGTATGAATGCAGGTCTAATGACGATCTACGAGAAAGTGGAAAGGCATGGGATGGACTGAATTCCTGAAATGGAATACCTGAGATTATTAAACTATCACCGTTAGTAGGTAGAGATTTATTTGTTGAAAACTCATGTTTTTGCAAACCATAAAAATAGGGCACTTTTTAACAGACTTTATAATAAAGGAGGGTAACATTGAAGTCAATCCCTGCACTACAGCATGTCCTTTGTACTGATTTTTCTTCATTTTTTCAAAACATGAAGGATTGATTTTTGAGACACAAAAAGGATTCTCTTCAAGGATGGCCTCATGGGGTCTCACTATAATTCCTCAATAGTTTAGGAAATGCTGAGGCAGAGTCATCTATTGGCTAGGTGGTGCTTGGTCTTGGAATGTTGGGGAAAGTTGTAAATAGAAGTGCAAAGAGAAGCAGCCTTCTGACTTTCAGTTGTTATCAGCTTTCAGTGCCAGGTAGGCTTTCAGAACCCTCATCAAATTGGCAGAGCAGGCCATAAGATTTAAATAATGAAGCATAAAACAGATGAGTTAAGAAAAACAGCAGTATTTATAAAGCACAGCTAAAATTCCCTCAGGTGTTTAGAATTATTTAAAATATGAAATTTAAAGAAACAAGAGGGGTTGGCCAGGTCTGTAGTTCTACAGGTCAGATGTTCTCTGTCCTCAGGCTAGTCCCACTCCTTACCTAGAGAAAGTTTCTCACTGGTCTTTCCTATGTTGTGCACCTCACCTGCTCCCACCTCCCCTCCCCCCACCCCGTATAGCATTGCTACAGAAAATGTATACTTTTCTACCTTGGATATATATAGTTGACATTTGAGAAAATTGAGAATAAGGGTAGAGGACTATTAAGACATCAAATTGTATAGGTTCAGGAAAGCTGGCTGCCTTTTGCAGCTATATGAAATCTGCTTTTTAGTGCACTAGCAGACTCACGTGATTCTCCTTAGAGAAACTGCTTATGGGGTTTCTACAGCCCCCACATGCTCGTGTTTACTTTCAAGGCCCCTTGGACTCAAGATGCCAATTTCCCACTTAGCTGATAAACACCCTTATGACAGTACATCCTACCTTGATCTTAATTGCTTCTTCTTTCTTCACGTTTATTTCTCGTTGTGACTGTGGAATGCTCCTGAGCAGTGCCATCCAGGTAGAGCTTTCAGTGATGATAAGGGTGTCCCCTGCATTGTCCTGGTCAGTAGACACTAGCTGCCTGGGACTGTTGAGCCCTTGAACTGTGGCTCATGTGACTGAGGGGCTAAACCTTTACTTACATTAAATTTTAATTAACTTAAATCTAAATAGTCTCATGGGGCCACTGTTTTGGACAACTCTAATGAGGTAGGAGCTTGTCCAGTAGCCAAGATGGGGAACCATGGTATGAATCACATGTCTTGAGACACATTGCAATGTAATATCTGAGAAGTTGACTCTGGAGCCAGACTAGATGGATCCAAACCCCATCTCTGCTTTTTTGAGCCATGAAATCATGGTGGTTGCTTACCGCTGTCTGTGTCTCAGTTTCCTCATCTATAAATTTAGCATGCATGCTAAGTCACTTCAGTTGTGTCCAGTGCTTTGCGACCCTATGAACTGTAGCTCACCAGGTCTCTCTGTCCATGGGACTCTCCAGGCAAGAATACTGGAGCATGTTCCCAATTCCTTCTCCAAGGCTATAAATTGGGACTTAGTGACAAAACCAGTCTCTACCTCATAGTGTTTGTGTAGCAATTTATTGACTGATCCATCGAAATCCCTTAGAATAGTCCCTGGCATACAGAAAGCCAGAGTTAAAAGAAGACAATACCAATGGTCCAGTAGTCCCAAGACTCTGCTTCTGGAAGCAATGAAATATATTAGGAGGATTAAATAGAACATTGAACTGTTCATAGATGCTCAGTCACCAGTTTTCATTCCTCCTTTTCTTTCCTTTCAGCACTGGTAGTTAATTAATTTATATATTCATCTAACAAATAAGACTTCTCTGTACCAGTTTTGTCCTGGGGGCTGGAAAAATACCAGTGAACAGAACATATTACCGGTTCTTAAGTTCATAGTCAGGTGGGGGAGACCATGAAGACTGAACATAAATATAGCCCCACTTCTTCACTTCTCTCTGTACCAGACTCTTTTGTCCTATGATGTTGCAGAAGCTCTTATCAAGAGGAGTCTGCTTCCTCACTCTTAAATCTGGGCTAGCCATGTGACTTGATTTGACCAACGTCCTACACTGTGCTTAGTTGCCCTGCCGTGTCTGACTCTTTATGACCCCATGGACTGTAGCCCACCAGGGTCCTCTGTCCATGGGGATTCTCCAGGAAAGAATACTAATTTGACAAATAGAATGTGGCAAGAGTGACCTCGTTCCAGTTCTCAGCCTAGACCTCAAGAGGCCGTGTCTCTCCCTGCCCGCTTTTTCTCTCAGATCCTGGCCTGGCTGCTTTGTGAACAAGTTCAAGCTAGCCTGCTGGAGGATGGAGACCACACACATGGCTCAGAGCCAAGTCAGCCCAGTTAAGATCATCCTGGACCAGTTAGTGCCCACAGAGCAGACCACAGATGCATATGCAAGCATTACTGGGCATAGCTCAGGAACTCATGTGTGAAGCCACTGAGTTTTAGGGGGGTATTTGATACAGCAATAGTCCAATCACTGTGGCAGCAATTACCATATAGTCATAAAGATAGGAAGGAGGGAAAATAGAAGAAATGCCTATTTTCTTTTTTTGGGGCTCCAAAATTGCTGCAGATGGTGACTGCAGCCAATGAAATTAGAAGATGCTTGCTTCTTGGAGGGAAAGCTATGACAAACCTAGACAGCATATTAAAAAGCAAAGACATCACTTTGCTGACAAAGCTCCATATAGTCAAAGGTATGGTTCTTCCAGTGGTCATGTATGGATATGAGGGTTGGACCATAGAAAAGAATTGATGCTTTCAAATTGTGATCCTAGAGAAGACTCTTGAGAGTCCCTTGAACTTCAAGGAGCTCAAACCAGTCAATCTTAAAGGAAATCAATATCTGAAGGAAATCAACCCTGAATATTCATCGGAAGGACTGATGCTAAAGCTGAAGCTCCAGGCCATCTGATGTGACGAGCCAACTCATTGAAGAAGAGGAAGCAGAGGAAGAGATGGTTAGATGGTTTGATGGTGGCAGAGGAAGAGATGTTTAGATGGTTCAATGGATTTGAACTTGGGCAGACTCAGGGAGGTGGTGGTGGACAGGGAGGCCTGCCATGCTGCAGTCCATGGGGTTGCAAAGAGTCAGACACAACTTAGCAAATGAATAACAACCATACAGTGATAAATACATGGTCTCCTAATGGAACATATCCCTCAGCTGAGGCCTGAGAGATAAAGATGAGTGTAGGAGATGTTTCAGACAGAGGAAACATCATTAGAAAGCTACAGCAAAGAAAGCAAAACAAGATTTTTTTTCCTATCTGCTGCTAGGAGCATAGGAATATAAATATCCTTTTACTCAAAGAACTTCTTATATAGTTGTGATGTCGAGATACATACACATAAAAAGAAGTCAGTTCTACAGAGTGAGCTATATTAACTTCTGAATTTGTTCAGACCCTGGTCCAAAAAGTGGGGAGTACACAGAGAAAGATCAGTGAGGACTGAAATAACAAGCCAGGAAGACTTCTTAGAAGATAAGCTGACTAATGGAACTCAAGGAGTTCTAGGACATGGCTGGGAGTGTGGGACAGAGGGAAATATTCCTGGAACCATTTGGAGAATTTTGTAGAAAGGCCCATTGAACACCTACTGTGTGCTAAGCCCTGTGGGAGGAATCACAGGAGATGAGAAAAAAGCAGGAAACACAACGATGTCTTCATGAAATTGAGAGTTCTGCTTGCCTTTGGGCTGCCGAGCACCTCTTAAGTTATGTCTTGGCTTTGGCACGTCACAAGCTTAGCCTGCATTCATTTCCTTCTGCGTTGTTGAGGATGCTGCTTTGTGGCAGGGCACAAGGGGGACCATGAAATTGTAGATCAGTGAGTGCACTTTTAGCTGTTCTTCATAGCAGCTAGGGGTTTGGTTGCCAGTTTTTCCAGAAGATGTCTCATGACCACTTTCCAGAGAGAATGAGAGTTCCACCTTTTAGTCCCCTGAAGTGTAGATTTCATGCTGAGCTGAAGATCTGAGCCCTGGGACATCGGTGCCCGTTGAGAGCTTTATCTTCTCTTCTTAAAACTTCTACTGAGCCTCCTCAGGATTTAGAGGCTTATATGGTGTTTTCTTAGCCAAAAGTCTTTGTAAAATTTGATTGTCAGAAATAAAACAAGAGCAACCCCCACCTCCTGAAAACAGTGCTTAAGAAAACCTTAGTTTGGAAGGAGTAGCAGCCTTCAGAGCACTAGCATTAGCTCGAACTGGCAAGCCTGGGCTGAAGCAGGGGCTTAGTTATTTCTGAGAGACATAGGGAAGGCTGTCATCAAAACTAAGCCCAGATATCCAGGGATCTGTGTGGAGACGATGCACACTGTCTCCTTTTCCAGTTTGCAGCTGTCTTTGAGATGAGAGTGTTGGGGGATGGGGTAGGCAGTGTTTGTAAAGACTCCTGTGATCCCCGCCCCCGCCACCTCGGCTAGTGGAGTCGCAGTCTCTAACCCTGTCTGCCCTTATCTAGGATTTCCTAGACCTAGAAAGGGCTCTTGAAGACCTTTGAAAATAAACAAGTGAGAAAGTTTCCCAAGACCATCCTAGCAATCCACTCTGACACTCCGGAGACAGTGGGCCATAGCTGGTCCCTCTGTCTCCTTTCATGGTCTAGCATTCTGAGATTCTTTTCCTTATTAGTTCAGAAGTGAGCTTCTACACATGAATGTCAAGTTCTCTGGTCAAGAGCGTTTGCTCTAGTCACGAGTTTAGAGAACTATTGTTTGAATGGAAACAAACACTTATTATTATCAGTGGCTTCTGAAAACTCATTTCAAATGTGTTTACGTATAGGGGATAGTTCCTTGCTAAGAAAACTCCTGTGGACAACTGGTTAACTTATAATAGCCATTTGGAAAAAATTGCTGTTTATATCAGATAAAGGAGACTTTCTATAACATACAAAGAGTGCTTACATATCAGTAAGGATAGGCCAAATACTCATAGAAAATTGAACTGAAGATATCAGATAGTTCTCTAAGAAACACATTAATTAAATCTATCCTGCATTTATAAATAGCCCCTCAGCCTTATAATAACAAAGATGTATATTAGGTATACATATTGTAATAATAAAGGTACATATTAAACTATAAGATAGTTTTCACATCCCAGATTAGCAAACATCTAAATGAGCAACTGAACTGAACTGAAATGTTTGATTATTTACTTCTTTGAAAAGGTGTGAAGAAAATGGAACTCTCATAAATCATTAATGACCATAATACATTGGTACTTCGGGGGCACAGTTTGGTACTAGCTACTAAAATGGCAAGTTGTTTGACCTAGAATTCTACTTCTTGAAATTTATCCTGCAGAAATACCCACCTATGAATAAACTGTTAAATGCACAAAGTTATTTGTGGTGGCAGTGTTTGTAAGTTCAAAAGGTTGGAAATTATTCTAGATGCCCATCAATAAGGGACTAGTATATTATATATATTAGTTATGCTACTCCAAGTAGCAAATATATTATGCTACATCACAAGGTATTAGGCAGTAGTTTAACAGGATGAGGTAGATATTTATGCACTGCTATGGAATGCTATCCAAGATGTATTGCTGTGAAAAGAAATTCAGGGTGCAGAAAAGTTTGTATTATGAGCTATCATCAGTGTCAAAAAAGGAAATAATGTATTTGTTTGTATATGCATAAAATACCTTTGAATATACACACACAAAATGAAAGTAGCCTTTTCTTCCAGAAGGGGGGACCTGGGTGCTTGGAAGAGAAAATTGGGAGTGAGAGGTATATTTTACTGCATGTTGTTTTGTATCTTTAGAATTTTGTACCACGTATATGAATATATTACCCATTAAACTCTAAGCCCTAATCAGAATTCTCAGATGAAGGTTTGTTGTCTTTCAATTTTCATTCATCTGAAAATTTGGAATTATTTTCCCTCAAGCCTATGAGAGAGGCTTGAAAACCACAGCTGATCACTGTCTTCTCCCCTTTGCCTCATCTAGTGCCTGGCAGAGAGCAGGGACTCAAAAATATTTGTTAGAAATATAAAGGAAAGCAAACGATGCATGAGATGACTTCATATAGAGGCTTGCCGCTCCCTCTGTGGATACACGGGGCTGATCATGTCCATGTGATTTCCAGGGGAATAATTTTACATTGAAATTGATTACTTTCCTTTTTAAAGAAAAACTGAAGAAAAGAAATGGATGCAATTGAGAATGTGGTATTAGAAACCTGTCACTATTTTGGCCACACAGTAATCACATGTCCTTGGATACTGATTAAGTCTTTCTGAGAGGATGGAGAATGAGCAGAGAAATCTGTGTGCTTTGTCTTGAGCGTGATATACTGGTAGTTTAATACCTGGCTTATTGTGTGAAAAAAACACACCCCAGTTTGTAGTGTTTGCCAGTTTCCATGGTGTGAATTCTCTCATCATAGACACAATGTGATGTCTATGAATGTGAACTTGGGAGGATATGATGACAGTTGGCTCTCGTGTCCTAGTAGGAGCCAAGTTCAGCACATCCCAGGTTATGACCAGGCAAGTTTCCCTTCCATAGTTAATGGCAGAGGCTTCAGAATGTAAGTGAACTCTTTGAAGGGTTGGGTTCTTAGAAATGTTTTGTAATTCTTCTAAGCTGGGTGGTTCTCAAAGAGTGATCCATGCCCATTCTTGGGCCATTCCCCCAAACCTATGGAATTAGAGCCTCTGGGGATGGGGCCCAGCAATCTAGATTTTAAAGAGCCCTGCACGTGATTCTGGTGCATGCCAGAATTTGGGGCCCACTGCTCTAAGCCTCTCTTTTCCCTGGAAAGGGCAAGGGGTATTTTTCTTTTTTTTTTTTAATGCAGGGCTATAGTAAGGATTAAACAGAATAATGACTATAAAGCATAGGCATGGTAATGAAGGTGATTTTTCTGTGGCTCAACTGAGTTTGAAGTATGCCTATTCCTTTTCTCATGTCTAAGGGCAAGAGATAGTCCAAGAAGACACAACTGTAGCTTTCTATACTATACAGTTAGACCATGTGTAATTATCTCTTTTAAAAAATTGAAGTATAGTTGATTTATATTGTGTTTCTGGTGTACAGCAACCTGATTCAGTTTTAGACGTATATATATACACACACACACACACATTCTATTTCTGATTCTTTTCCATTATCGGTTATTAATTGAGTAGAGTTCCCTGTGCTATACAGTTGGACCATTTCACTTCTTTATAAGTAGCAGTATGCGTCTGTTAATTGCAGGCTTCTAATTAATCCCTCTGACCTTTCTCCTTCGGTAACTATAAATTTATTTTTAATGTCTGTGAGTCTGTTTCTGTTTTCTAATTAAGTTCATTTGTATAATTTTAAAAAGATTCTACATATGAGTGATATCATAGGATATTTGTCTTTCTCTGTGTGACTTACTTCACTCAGTACAATAGGTCCATCCATGTTGCCGCAACCATGTATAATTCTCTTAGTTCTCATAACATCATTTGGGAGAGGTGAATACCAGCATTATTTCCCTGTAGCATGCTTATGTAGAGCTTGATGCCTCAAATTAAGGCCATGGAGGTGACTCTCTTTCAATACCCAGCTCCTTGGCAGATCCGAGCCTTTTTTAATTGATTAAAGCAACTTATATGTGCCAAAAACCAGTCTCTATGACAAGAAGATGGGGAATGGGAGACGTAAGGAACATGTTTGGAGTTTTAGAACTTGAACCTCAGGAAAGGCTTGGAGTTAGATAACAACATTTGTGATTTGGAGAATATTAGCTGCATTTATTGAGCATCTATTACTTATTAGGGCTTATAACATGACTTTTCACCAAAGGCATTATCTGTCCATTTTACAGATGAGGAAACTGAGATGGAGAGTTCAAGTAAGGTGTTCAAGGTCTCAATAGACAGTTGGATCCTTGTTTACAAGAAAGGAACAGAGTCAGTCTTTACATTGTCTCTTTCCTTTTATGCCTGTTTTTTCCTCTTTTGCTTGTCAGTGATATGAATCATGGTGAATAGAAGGACCACTAACCCTGTTCCATGTTTTAAAAAATATTTTTGCCTTTGGGCATATTTCAGAAGCTCTCATACCAGAAATATCAATGAGGTCTTCCCTGGAGTGCAAAGATGACCTTCCAAAGGAGTCAGTGCAGTGTGGGGGTGGGGGCAATAGGGTCCTGCCATCCAGTGGGTGGGTTCTGATTGTACCACTTATTAATTCTCTGATCTTAAGTCCATGGTTTTTCCTTGCTAAGTGTCTTAGGTTGAACTCCTTAGAGGCAGAAACTCAGATGGAGATTTTTGTACAAATGATTTATTAAGGAAGGATTCGCAGGAGAACTCTGAAATAGAATGAGGAAGCTGTGAAGGGAAGAGGAAGATACTGAGTATAGAATCCAACTTAACTGGAATCTAGCCTGATCCCATGGGGAGCTCTGACATGTAAATTGTACCAAAGACTTGGTCCCAAGGAGGTCACCTTTTGTACCCTTGTGTCAGTCAGTTTTTGTCCTGGGGGCTTCCATGGAGTGGAAGCAGCCTCCCCATCAGGTGTTTCTGTCATAAGAAGGCAGTTTTCAGGAGAAGAAGGCAGCTCTGAGCATCAACAGCCATTATTCATCTAAATGGGATATGGACAGGGTAGCAATCTCCTCATATGATCACCCTCAGCTTTATCATTTTAAAATATAGATGCTAAATGATATAATCCATTCAGAGGGTTAAGCACAGTGCCAGGGACAAAGAACACACAAAATCAATGAAAATGTTATTTCTCTTCCTATTTAGTTTAAGGAGAGTGACTTCATTTCTTTGGTTGAGATTGAAGGAATTTTCTCAAATAACCTTCAGGTTAGAAGAAGAAAATGTTGTAGATGCTTATTCACTTTTTTATTCAAAAATATTTCCTTCACACCCATTGTGTGC
Organism: Capricornis sumatraensis; assembly: GCF_032405125.1. Taxonomy (NCBI): domain Eukaryota; kingdom Metazoa; phylum Chordata; class Mammalia; order Artiodactyla; family Bovidae; genus Capricornis; species Capricornis sumatraensis. The sequence continues at coordinate 7,722,228 of NC_091083.1, forward strand.
AGTTGTAGTAAGATATGAGACCTCTGCTCTATGGGGGCTATCATTCTACTGTGGTTTAGTTCAGCTCAGTTGCTCAGTCATCTTTGCGACCCCATGGACCACAGCACGCCAGGCCTCCGGGTCCATCACCAGCTCTGGAGTTTACCCAAATTCATGTCCATTGAGCTGGTGATGCCATCCAACCATCTCATCCTCTGTCGTTCCCTTCTCCTCCTACCTACAATCTTTCCCAGCATCAGGGTCTTTTCCAATGAGTCAGTTCTTTGCATCAGGTGGCCAAAGTATTGGAGTTTCAGCTTCAACATCAGTCCCTCCAATGAACAACCAGGACTGATCTCCTTTAGGATGTACTGGTTGGATCTCCTTAGAGTCCAAGGGACTCTCAAGAGTCTTCTCCAACACCACAGTTCAAAAGCATCAATTCTTTGGTGCTCAGCTTTCTTTATAGTCCAACTCTGACATCCATACATGACTATTGGAAAAACCATAGCCTTGACTAGATGGAGCTTTGTTGGCAAAGTAATGTCTCTGCTTTTTAATATGCTGTCTCAGTTAAGTTCAGTCACTCAGTTGTGTCTGACTCTTTGCGAACTCATGAATCGCAGCATCCCAGGCCTCTCTGTCCATCACCAACTCCCGGAGTTCACTCAGATTCACGTCCATCGAGTCAGTGACGCCATCCAGCCATCTCATCCTCTGTCGTCCCCTTCTCCTCCTGCCCCCAATCCCTCCCAGCATCAGAGTCTTTTCCAATGAGTCAACTCTTCACATGAGGTGGCCAAAGTACTGGAGTTTCAGCTTTAGCATCATTCCTTCCAAAGAAATCCCAGGGCTGATCTCCTTCAGAATTGACTGGTTGGATCTCCTTGCAGTCCAAGGGACTCTCAAGAGTCTTCTCCAACACCACAGTTCAAAAGCATCAATTCTTCAGTGCTCAGCCTTCTTCACAGTCCAACTCTCACATCCATACATGACTACTGGAAAAACCATATCCTTGACTAGATGGACCTTAGTTGGCAAAGTAATGTCTCTGCTTTTGAATATACTATCTAGGTTGGTCATAATTTTTCTTCCAAGGAGTAAGTGTCTTTTGATTTCATGGCTGCAGTCACCATCTGCAGTGATTTTGGAGCCCAGAAAAATAAAGTCTGACAGTTTTCCCACTGTTTCCCCATCTATTTCCCATGAAGTGATGGAACTGGATGCCATGATCTTCATTTTCTGAATGTTGAGCTTTAAGCCAACTTTTTCACTCTCCACTTTCACTTTCATCAAGAGGCTTTTTAGTTCCTCTTCACTTTCTGCCATAAGGGTGGTGTCATCTGCATATCTGAGGTTATTGATATTTCTTCTAGCAATCTTGATTCCAGCTTGTGTTTCTTCCAGTCCAGCGTTTCTTATGATGCACTCTGCATATAAGTTAAATAAGCAGGCTGACAATATACAGCCTTGACGTACTCCTTTTCCTATTTGGAACCAGTCTGTTGTTCCATGTCCAGTTCTAACTGTTGCTTCCTGACCTGCATACAGATTTCTCAAGAGGCAGGTCAGGTGGTCTGATATTCCCATCTCTTTAAGAATTTTCCACAGTTTATTGTGATCCACACAGTCAAAGGCTTTGGCATAGTCAATAAAACAGAAATAGATGTTTTTCTGAAACTCTCATGCTTTTTCGATGATCCAGCGGATGTTGGCAATTTGATCTCTGGTTCCTCTGCCTTTTCTAAAACCAGCTTGAACATCAGGAAGTTCATGGTTCACGTATTGCTGAAGCCTGGCTTGGAGAATTTTGAGCATTAATTTACTAGCATGTGAGATGAGTACAATTGTGCGGTAGTTTGAGCATTCTTTGGCATGGCCTTTCTTTGGGATTGGAATGAAAACTGACCTTTTCCAGTCCTGTGGCCACTGCTGAGTTTTCCAAATTTGCTGGCATATTGAGTGCAGCACTTTCACAGCATCCTCTTTCAGGATTTGAAATAGCTCAACTGGAATTCCATCACCTCCACTAGCTTTGTTCATAGTGGTGCTTTCTAAGGCCCACTTGACTTCACATTCCAGGATGTCTGGCTCTAGATGAATGATCACACCATCGTGATTATCTGGGTCATGAAGATCTTTTTTGTACAGTCCTTTTGTGTATTCTTGCCACCTCTTCTTAATATCTTCTGCTTCTGTTAGGTCCAGACCATTTCTGTCCTTTATCTAGCCCATCTTTGCGTGAAATGTTCCCCTGGTATCTCCAATTTTCTTGAAGAGATCTTTAGTCTTTCCCATTCTGTTCTTTTCCTCTATTTCTTTGCATTGATCACTGAAGAAGGCTTTTTTATCTCTTCTTGTTATTCTTTGGAACTCTGCATTCAGATGCTTATATCTTTCCTTTTCTCCTTTGCTTTTCACTTCTCTTCTTTTCACAGCTATTTGTAAGGCCTCCCCAGACAGCCATATTGCTTTTTTGCATTTCTTTTCCATGGGGATGGTCTTGATCCCTATCTCCTGTACAATGTCATGAACCTCCATCCATAGTTCATCAAGCACTCTATCTATCAGATCTAGGCCCTTAAATCTATTTCTCACTTCCACTGTATAATCATAAGGGATTTGATTTAGGTCATACCTGAATGATTTAGCAGTTTTCCCCACTCACTTCAATTTAACTCTGAATTTGTTAATAAGGAGTTCATGATCTGAGCCACAGTCAGCTCCTGGTCTTGTTTTGCTGACTGTGTAGAGCTTCTCCATCTTTGGCTGCAGAGAATATAATCAATCCGATTTTGGTATTGACCATCTGGTGATGTCCATGTGTAGAGTCTTCTCTTGTGTTGTTGGAAGAGGGTGTTTGCTATGACCAGTGCATTTTCTTGGCAAAACTCTATTAGTCTTTGCCCTGCTTCATTCTGCATTCCAAGGCCAAATTTGCCTGTTACTCAAGGTGTTTCTTGACTTCCTACTTTTGCATTCCAGTCCCCTAGAATGAAAAGGACATCTTTTTTGGGTGTTAGTTCTAAAAGGTCTTGTAGGTCTTCATAGAACCGTTTAGCTTCAGCTTCTTCAGCGTTACTGGTTGAGGCATAGACTTGGATTACTGTGATTTTGAATGGTTTGCCTTGGAGACAAACAGAGATTGTTCTGTCATTTTTGAGATTGCATCCAAGTACTGCATTTCAGACTCTTTTGTTGACCATGATGATAATCCATTTCTTCTGAGGGATTCCTGCCCGCAGTAGTAGATATAATGATCATCTGAGTTAAACGCACCCATTCCAGTCCATTTTAGTTCACTGATTCCTAGAATGTCGATGTTCACTCTTGCCATCTCTTGTTTGACCACTCCCAATTTGCCTTGATTCATGGACCTGACATTCCAGGTTCCTATGCAATATTGCTTTTTACAGCATCAGACCTTGCTTCTGTCACCAGTTACATCCAGAGTTGGGTATTGTTTTTGCTTTGGCTCCATCCCCTCATTCTTTCTAGAGTTATTTCTCCACTGGTCTCCAGTAGCATATTGGGCACCTACTGACCTGGGGAGTTCTGTCTAGGTTGGTCATAACTTTCCTTCCAAGGAGCAAGAGTCTTTTAGTTTCTTGGCTGCAATCACCATCTGCAGTGTTTTGGAGCCCAAGAAAATAAAGTCTGACACTGTTTCCACTGTTTCCCCATCTATTTCCCATGAAGTGATGGGACCAGATGCCATGATCTTCATTTTTAGAATGCTGAGTTTTAAGCCAACTTTTTCACTCTCCTCTTTCACTTTCATCAAGGGGCTCTTTAGTTTCTCTTCACTTTCTGCCATAAGGGTGGTGTCATCTGCATATCTGAGGTTATTAATATTTCTCCAGGAAAACTTGATTCCAGCTTGTGCTTCTTCCAGCCCAGTTTCTCTCATGATGTACTCTGCATATAAGTTAAATAAGCAGGGTGACAATATACAGCCTTGATGTACTCCTTTTCCTACTTGGAACCAGTCTGTTGTTCCATGCCAATTCTAAGTGTTGCTTCCTGAGCTGCATCCAGGTTTCTCAAGAGGCAGGTCAGGTGGTCTGGTATTCCCATCTCTTTCAGAATTTTCAATAATTTATTGTGATCCACACAGTCAAAAGCTTTCCATAGTCAATAAAGCAGAAATAGATGTTTTCCTGGAACCCTCTTGTTTTTTTTTTTTTTTTGGTCATCCAGTGGATGTTACCAATTTGATCTCTGGTTCCTCTGCCTTTTCTAAAATCAGCTTGAACAACTGGAATTTCAAGGTTCACATTTTGCTGAAGCCTGGCTTGGAGAATTTTGCGCATTACTTTACTAGCGTGTGAGATGAGTGCAATTGTGCGTAGTTTGAGCATTCTTTGGCATTGCCTTTCTTTGGGATTGGAATGAAAAGTGACCTTTTCTAGTCCTGTGGAGGAGCAGACAGTAAGCTATGACATATATCTAGCAAATATTAGCTTGTGATAAGTACTACACAAACTATATGTTGCAGGGTTGGAATCCAGAAGGACTGGAGAGCTACATTAGATGGTGCGGTCTGACACTGACTTGAAGGGCAGTAATGAGTTGATTGTTCAGAGTGGTAGGAGAAGGTGGTTTCAGGCAGAGAGAACGTCTAGTGCAAATGTGCTGAGGCAAGAAGGACGCTGGAAAATTCAGCGTGCAGACAGGAAGCCGGAACTGGCATCTAGAGCAACATGGACAGTAGGAAAGAAGTCCAGAAATAAAGGTGGGAAGGTGGGTACAGGCTAGACTCTTCAAAGCCTCGGTAAACTGTTCTAAGAAATTTAGATTTCATTATAAGTCTCAAGAGAAGCCAGTGGTGAGTTTATACAGGGGAGTGAAATGAATTTATATATACTGAAAAAGATCATTCCAACTGCTTTTGAAGAATGGATGGTAGAAGAATGAAAGTGGACGCAGAGTGACCAATTAAGTAGGTCATTTTAAAGATAATGTTGTCTTGGAACCAGGTGGTGGAACAGAAGAAACAGATGTAAACACATTCAGAAAGAGAGGTAATGGATTCAGGAAATGTTTTGGAGGCCAACTCAGCAGGCCATGTTGACAGATTGGATGCTGGCCATGAGTGGAAAGGAGAAATCAAAGATGGGTCCTGTATTTATGACTTGAGCCTCTGGGCCGATGGATTAGCTATTTACTGAGACAGGAAAGACCAAGGGATATTGTGTATCCCCAAAAGAGGGAAGCAAATGAAAGACAAGGTATAAGGAGTGAAAAGAAAGAAAAGGAGCATGCCACATGTAATGTAGAAAATGTAAAATTAGAATACAATGGAGTAAACAAGAGTTTAATTGGCTTGGAAATTGGATGCATAATAGTAAGAGTTATATTGGAGTTTGAAAAGCCTATTGAAAGGAATTTGGTGTGGTGATCAGCATTTCTCAGAGAATGGCAAATGTAAATTTATTCTTCTTCTAAGAGGAAGTTGCGTCTGGGGGTATTTAGGTTCTGGAATCTTGGAAGGACTGAGGGTTTACTTACTTTACAATTATAAGTGTTTTTCCCCCCTTCAAATCTAGTCATCAGAGCCATAAGTACTAGGAGTAAAGTTCTTTTCAAATGGGAATATTTTCTGAGTGATATACTTTGAAAGTCTCAATAGATGGGTAGGAAAAAAAAAGCAAAATCTCAGCTTTTTCCATTGGCCCAACTTCTTTTGGGGCCATAAGAGGCAGGGGCTAGCATTCTGTTTCCATCATACTCAATAGTAAAAACTCATGAAGCAAATGTAGCATTACTTCTTCAAAGATTTAAAATTAAGAAAAATATTTTGGGGTTGGAAACTTGGGAGCAATGGGCTGTGCTGATCTGTCTGTCCAAGACCAAAAATTCCAGTGAGCTTAGAAGAAAACACAGCAGAAACCCTCCTGTAGCTTTGTTCTTGGTTAACTGTTCTTCCTTCAAGGCAGACTTTATTCTTCCCAATTAAGCCTCCTCCTATTTTACAGTTTTTAAAACGAATCTCAAAGTTTATGGAAGAAAGACAGTATAGAGGCAGTTAAGATGTTGAGTTTTTTTCATAGCCTTGCTGTTATGCTCCTGAGAGCAGCTCCCTGGGAGCCAAGGGAAGGAGTGGGGATTCTCAGAGGCATCTGAGATCATTTAGTGGCCATCCAGTTGAAATCAGGACCTTTCAGTCAGGACTCTCTCTTCCTTTTACTTGTCTAGTGGCAAAAAGGACAACATCTTGGTGCAGACGAAGGGAGGTTATGGGTCCTAGTTGAGTGTTTTGATTGTGCTAACATTTCTAGCCACCTGTGGACTTCTCTGGGTGAGTATTAGTTAGACACTGTAATGGAATCAGCCAGTCTCTAGCATCAGGAAATTATGCCCAATTTCAATACAGTTGAGATGACTAGAGGGAAAAGCATTCTTTCTTTCTTTAAAAAGTTAATTAATTAAATTTTGAATGTGCTGGGTCTTCACTGCTGTGTTCAGACTTTCTCTTGTTGTGGTGAGTGGGGGCATCTCTTGCTGTGGAACTTGGGCTCTAGGTTCTCTGACTTCAGAATTTTCAGCTCACAGGCTCTGGAGCTCAGGTTCAGTAGTTGTGGCCTGTGGCTTAGTTGTCCCACAGCATGGGACCTTCCTGGACAAGGATTGAACCCATGTCCCCTGCTTTGGTGGACAGATGCTTAACCACTAGACCACTGGGGAAGTCCAAGCATTATTTCTTGATATCTACTATGCTCCCTACAACTGGACATGTCATATATATACTGGAGTTATTCTTCACTTCAGCACCTGAATATTATAGTTTCCATTTCAGTTCCATGGGAGAGCAGTCCTGCCTAGCTGGATCTGAGGTATGGATACATCAGGCAGGAGAAGTTGGGTGGCATCTCTTTCTCTAGCTTACTATGTGTACTGATTTTCAAGAGATTCTAGAAATTTCCTATAAGAGGAAAATAACTTGAAATGGACTTGGCAAGGGAAGGGTTACAACAGAATCTAAGATTCAGGGAGGGACTCTGAGATCCCCATGAGAATTCCTTTCAGTTATAGGAGACAGCATAGTGGTGCCGAGTCTACAGTAAAGTCACATTGATGTTCATCCTGGGTTTAGTACCAAGGCCGGCACATGACATTCTGATAGCAGTGTGAGCCCTGGGAAGAAAATGGGTGACGTTTTCAAACTAGAAATCTAGGTGACTGTCCAACAGAATTTTGTGATGATAAAAATGTTTTAGGTGTGTTCTGGGGAACACATGTAAGAATTAAAGATTTTAAAATTAAAAAAAATAAAATAAAATAAAAAATGATAAGAATTAAAAAAAAATGAATATGCAAAAAAAAAAAATAGTATTCTCTGGTCCCACGGGGCTACTGAGCATTTGAAATGAGGCTAATGTGCTAAGAAACTGAAGTTTAAAGGGTCACTTGTGTCTAATGCTCAGAACAACTGACTTCTTTAGTATCTACAGTGTTATAGAATCCCTACAATTAAGCATAGCTTCGTAAAGCCAGGTTAGAGACATGGAAGGTGGCGGTGGGGACAAAGGGTGGTGAGTATGGAATGATAGCAGAGGATACAGTCCAAATCAGTTCAGAGCCTGATAATAATCAGCTTATGTACTGAACTTCTTGTATAAGCAGGGGGAGTTTTAGACCTGGCCAAATCTTTGCATGAATGACCACATTTGGACCCACGTCAGTTAGGTTATAGTCAGAAGGGACGATTGAACTCTTTGCAAGGTGTTCAGCACCTGTTGTAGTCCTTAGCACATTGCATGTATTCAGTACATATTTGTTTTGAATGAATAAAAAGATACATGGGATATAAACTCACCTGAGATCCTTGTCTCAGTTAGCTATTGCTATAGTAATGCTGGATAACAAACTGCGTACAAAACTCGATGACTTAAAACAGGGTTCATGTATTCTTGCTCATAGGTTAGGAGATTGGCTGCAATGGCCAGTGTCATGTGAATTCATCTAGGGGCACAGGAAATCTCTCTTCATGAAGATGGCAACAGCACATGACCTCTTTAGGTGAGTGTTCAGAACTATATGTAGTCACTTCCATCCATATTCCCTTGGCCAAAGCATGTCTCCTCACTAAGCCCAAAATTCAAGTCTGGGGAGAGCCATGAAGTTACATAGCAAAAAGCATGGCACCGGGCGGGGTTAAACATTGAGACTCCAAGTCTGATCTGCCATAGTCATGTAAGGAGCCAAGGAGTTCATGCCCACTTTTGTGCAGTTCCATAGCCTGCGTTTCTTCCCCTGCTCCAGATGCTTCATGTACAGTCAAAGACAGTTCTACCGTCCATGTGACTCCTAATCTTCAGGCTGGATATTATATTTCCATCCTTTAAAAATCCGATATTCTGCTTTTAAAAATTTTGTTATTTATCTCATTGAATGATTGTCATTTTTGTGGTACTGGACTGCAATCAATCCACATGATTTGGCTCTGTCATAGAGTTGGAGGTGTAGTCTCATGGAGGTTCAAAGAATCTGTTAGTCTGCACATATTTTTGCTTTAATCATGGACTGTCTCAGTTTCTGAGGGCCCAGAATGCTGCTGCCAATGGCTGAGGCACAGGAGGGTGGAATTTTCAGTCCTGGTACTCTGGGTTTGGTTTTCAACTCTGACTGAGGTTCTGTGCTGCTGTTAGAATCTACCATTGCCTTTTAAAATTTTAATTTACTTAAAAAATGCATGCAGCAAAATTCTCTCTTTCTGGTGTATAATTCTATGAATTTGACAAATGTACACAGTCATGTACCTTCCCTGGGGGCTTCCCTGGTGGCTCAGTTGGTAAAGAATCCACCTGCAATGCAGGAGACTTGAGTTTGATTCCTGGGTTGGGAAGATCCAAGGAGAGCATGGCAATCCACTCCTGTATTCTTGTGTGAAGATTCCCCTGGACAGAGGAACCTGGTGGGCTGCAAGTCCATGGGGCCACAAAGAGTTGGACACAACTGAGAGACTAAGCCCAGCACAGCACACAGTCATGTAACTACCAATGCAATCAAAATACTTCCATCAGCAGTAAAATTCCCTTGTGCTGCCCCGCACTTACAGTCTTTTCTAGAATGTCATGTAAATGGAATCATATCATGTGGCCTTTTGAGTCTGGCTTCTTTTACTTAGCATGATGCATTTAAGTTTCGCCTACACTGTTACGCATATACTCGTTCCTTCCTTTCTGTTTCTGAGTAGGATTCCACTGTGTGAATGTCTGGCACTTTGTTTATTCATTCTGTGATTGAAGGACATTGACAGTTTGTTTCTGGTTTTTGATAGTTATGAAAAAGCTGTTATAAATATTGGCATATAGGTTCTGGTATGACTGTAAGTATTCATTTCTCTTGGATAAATACTTAGGGAGTAGAATTGCTGGATTATATATTAAGAGTATGTTTTAGTATTCCAACTCCTCATTGGAATATTGAAGCCCAGACCAACTTTATGAAATAGTCAAATTGTTTTCCAAAGTGGCTGCACCATCTTAGATTCCTAGCAACAGTATATAAGAATTCCTATTGTGACTTTTTCTCTATTTTCTCTTTTGCCACTTATTCCTTATATGAATGTGTAAGCTCAGACACCAACTCTTTCCTTATATTGAGTTTTTCATCTTCCCTAGATTTTAAAAGAGACAATTGCCTAGATCAAACCTGTTTTGGAATAAAGTATATAACCACTCACCACATGGTACACTAGATGAGAATATTAGGGTTCAAATTAGAATATAATTTGCTGTTAGTGCCCTGAGCATCCCAGGGTCATTTTCTTCTTGACTCTTGATGACTTCAATACAAAATTAAGGTGCTGATCTAGAAAATATGTATAGTTTCTGTAAAGCCAAGTCAATGATTTCTGGTTTTTTAGCCTTAGCTGCTTATAAAATTTTGAGCCATAAACCTACCATCATATTTGATATTTATCTAGCTGAATTCCTGACTTTGGCCTGTACCATTTCAACATATGCTGGCCTAACTTTCAGCGACCAGCACTACCTTTATTTCATTTAAGAACATGCTCCTGCCATCGAAGGCCACTCTGTTCATTCACATGGCAGGTTGGAGGACCATGGAATGAACACCACCAGGAGTAGTTGTCAGTCACTGAGGGACAGAGAAGTGGAATGAATCTGTATAAACGCTCCTTTTCCCTTACCCTCTCGGATGGGATAACTCTGTGGTCTGTGGCTGTATCCAGGCTCCAGGGGTTCCCTAGTAGGCTTAAGTTCCAGATGCCCACAGTAGAGATTTTCTTAGAATACAAACTTTGTTGGCTGCCTTCCTTCCCTATTCGGCTTCCCCACGCTCTTGTTGGTATACCTCTGCTTTCTAAATCAACCAGTCGAAATCAGCCCTTGACCTTGTGTCTCTTTTGGGGGAAAGCCACATCAAGACTGGCCTGTTCCTGATTCCTGTCCTCCACTCCTGTGTTCCTGACCTCCCTGTGTTCTATTCTCCATTGACAGTCTATGCAAACTTCTATCTAGTTCTCCAGGTCCTGACATATTCTAAGTATCTCTGCTGTCCTACAGCCCGTGAACACGATGTAGCGTTTGCTGTGGTGGAAGTGTTATAGCTGCAGGAGACATATCTGTGTGAAGTTGGATGAGTGACTTAAACTTCTTCAAATATTAGTTATGATGCCTGTAAAATCAGTTTACTGGATCACATCATGAAGATGATTTAGAACCTTAGTGTTCCTTTGGGTAATTAGTGAATGATATAGGTCAGCAGCATAAGTTAGTTCTCTTGTTTCTCATTGTCTAATCACATAGTGATCAAGTCTTATTTCTTTCATGGCTGACCACTTTTCAAGAGCACACATCAAGGATTCTGATTTTTATCTATGGCATTTTGTTTTTCACTGATATGGTGATGTTATATGATATATTTGTGCCATAGTTCTTGTCTTAGTAGATTATTTCAGTAAAAGAAATAAGTTCTTTCAGTGTTTCAAATTAGGAATTTAGGCAAAAATTACAGTTTCGTAAGTGAATACTGAGGTTGAGTGAAAAGAAAGTGTGATACAGAAACAATTGCCTTATCTCTGCTTTGAATCCCACGCATAATGAAAAAGAGAAGACTCAGAGCAAAACAGAATCTTAGAATTAGAAACAGCACGAAGAATCACCTGTTAGTAATAATAATAATAGCTAATGTTTATTGAAAACTGGGCATGTGTGCCTTGTAGTGTCCCAATCGCTTCTTAGATGCTCCCTCCACAACCTTCTGAGGTCATTATTATTATCAACATGACCATTTTACAGATAGGAAAGTAAGGCCAGAGAAGTTAATTAACTTTCTCAAGTTTACCTTGCCAGTAAGGAGTGAGACAGGAGTCAGTCTCCAGAAGTGAAACACCATAGTCCACACTTTTAACATCTGTGCCGTGCTGACTCTCACCCCTGCAGCCTGAGTAACCCTGTCATGGAGAATCAGTGATTTTCAACACATTTTGTTTCATGTTGAATAATCTTAGTTTTTTATCTTGAGTGTAAATCAGCTTTCAAGTCTTTTAAACTTTTTGATCCTAGTTCTAACTTTCAGAAAAGATTATTTCTACCTTGAAGGACTTTTGTGGCTTAATCCAACACCCTTTGGTTTTCTTTCCTGCAGTAAAAATAGGCCCTAAAAATTTCTTTTGCCGATCACTTGTGTAGTATGTGTATTAACGATCATAGGAAGGCTGTTGCACATCCCTGCTTGTCATTACTGGAGCTAGTTCTTCGCCTAGGCATCAGTTTGCATTAGCTTTCTATCATGCTTAACTTTAGGCTTATTTTCAAGGAAGAAAAGTTCAAAAGGTCCAGATGGAAGCCGAAGTCCAATATTCTGCAGGGAGAAATGAAGAACTCCAAAAACAATAAGTATGTGGGTAAACATACAATTTACTTTTTCTATTTTTTAAAATGATAATTGATCCTAAAAATACAATTGTCTATTTCAAGCAAAATAAGCAATATATTTTGGGGCTTACAACATATATAATAACAACAATATGAAGATGGGTTTCCAATAGCCAAGACATGGAAGCCACTTAAATGTCCATCACCAGAGGAATGGGTAAAGGTGTGGTACATATATACAATGGGATACTACTCAGCCCTTAAAAAGAATGAGATGATGCCATTTGCAGCAACATGGATGGGCCCAGAGATTGTCATGCTGAGTGAAGTAAGTCAGAACAGAAGAAATATTTTTTGACATTCCTTATACATAAAATCTAAAAAGAAATGATGCAAATAAACTTAGTTACCACACAAAACAGATTCACAGATTTATAGAACAAGCTATGTTTGCCAGGGGCAGGAACAGGGGGAAGAGAGTTAAGGAGTTTGGTACTGACACGTACACATCACTGTATTTAAAATGAGCCGGGATCCACTATTATTGCGCTAGCTCCTCAGTCATGTCCACTCTTTGTGACGCCATGGACTGTAGCTCCCCAGTCTGTGGAATTCTCCAGGCAGGAATATTGGAGCGGGTTGCCATGCCCTTCTCCAGGAGATCTTTCCCACCCAGGGATTGAACCTGCATCTCTTGTGTCTCCTGCATTTGGCAGGCAGGCTGTTTACCAGCTGAGCCACCATTAATTCATGGTAATTGTGTTGAGAATGCATATTATGATCTTTAGAATAACCACTAATAAAAACAACCAAAGAGGCATAGTTTAAAAGATATTAGAGCAGATAAAAATAATACTAAAAAATAATTGATCAATTCAAAAGAAGAGAGGAAAGTAGAATCAAAGGAACAACAACAAAAAAGTGGAACAAGCAGAAAACAAATCGTGAGTGTAGAGTTAACTCCAGCCATGTCAATAATTGCATTAAATGTTAGTGGACTAAACACTCAGATTAAGAGGCAGAGATTGTCCAACTGGGTGAAAAATAGAATTCACCTATGTCTTACTTAGATGCAGGATACATTTTCAATATAAAGGCACAGAAAATTTAAAAGTAGTAGATTGTTGTTATTCAGTGGCTCAGTCTTGTGCAACTCTTTGTGACCCCATGGACTATAGCACACCAGGCTTCCCTGTCCTTCACCATCTCCCAGAGCTTGCTCAGACTCATGTTCTTTGAGTCGGTGATGCCATCCAACCATCTTGTCCTCTGTCATCCCCTTCTCCTCCTGCCTTCAATCTTGCCCAGCAACATGGTCTTTTCCAATGAATCGGCTCTTCACGTCAGGTGGCCAAAGTATTGGAGCTTCATCTTTAGCATCAGTCCTTCCAATTCATATTCACAGTTGATTTCCTTTAGGATCGACTTGTTTGATCTCCTTGCAGGTATATGATAAGAACAAGGGACCTTCAGGAGTTTTCTTCAATGCCGCAGTTCAAAAACATCAATTCTTTGGCACTCAGCCTTCCTTATGGTCCAATTCTCACATCCCTACATGACTACTGGAAAAACCATTGTTTTGACTATATGGAAAAGCAACTGATGGGTGAAGACATACCAGGGACTGAACCATATAAATTGAGGAACTCTGCATTATGTGAAACAGACACCGTAGGGAATCTACATAGATGTCCAAAACCTTAACAGAGAAGGAGGCAACACAAGAAGGATGACTTCTTGGTGCAAGGAAGTGCCAACTGATGATGGATGCTGAAACTATTTCCTTAGAGATCTGACAAGTTGAGCAAACAAAGAATGTTTTTTCCTTTCTGCTTTGTAGAAATTGACAATATAAAGCCACATTTAGTGGTGCTTGTGATTTCTCTGCCACCTCCTCCAGGATAGCTCTTCAGTATCACCCAGAAACTGAGCTGTGGTCACCTGATTTGGGTACCCACTTCCTTTACTGGCTGGAGTTTGGTGATGGGTTTAGCTGGATGCCATCTTTTTTCCTAGTTCAGTGTGGCTTCTTTTGCTGTTGGCCCCTTGGCCGTGACTGTTGCCAAGCAAAAAACGACAGAATGTAAGAAAGAGAAATGAAGTGCTGGCATGTTTATTGCTTCAGTTTTGATGGTGGACCAAAGGGTGTAGAAATGAAAGAGATGCTGCTGTGGTTTTGTTTCCTCTCCCTTGCTGTGAGGCTGTTATTTGACAAAAAGTAAGCTTTCTAAGTGATGAGTTCCTACTCAGGCAGCAATGTGCAGTACATGTCTGGCTCTCTGTGCAAGAAAAAAGCCTGGAACATTCCCTCTCTCTTTGTGACCTCCTGCTAAGACTCTTGCTTAACATCCTTCCAAAAGGTCTTTTAGCTGGGCAATCTCAGAGATGTAATTTCATTGACAAAATTCATGGTTTCGGTCCTTTGTGTGAAATAAATTTCAGGTAAACTGGAGTTTGTCTAAAATTTTGATACAAAGTTAGACTTGGCTAGGGAGAAACTCTCTGGGGTGGGTGGTTGTTTTTCTGGGAGTGACTTTAATTAACCTGTCTACTGTATGCTTGCACATTGGAAAGGCCCTTGAAGGTGGCGTTTTCCTCCTGCTGTTCAAAGGGAATGAAAGTGACAGTTGAGTTTATTCTCAGCATTGTTAATTTGGTTGATATTGGGGCCTTTCCAAAGAAACCACTAAGGCTATCAGAAGATGAAGGGCAACACATTTGCGAAGCATTCTGGAACATTTGGTTCTTGTGGTGGCCTGCAAAAAAAAAAAGAAAAAAAAGGAAAAAGAAAAGGATGAATTCATTATCTCCAAATAGTGGAAAATATTATAAATGGCAGTAAATGAAGTAAATGGGAGTTTCCACTGTAATGTACAATTCTTTAAGCTAGCCACCCAGAAAGAACACAGCTTGGTTTGCTGGGTGGGGAGTCTGAGTTAAAATACAGGAGACTGTTCTTGGGCTCCAAGTGCCATTTGGGAGTAAGGCTTTTCCCCTGCTGCTGTGGATCCTCTGGTTTATTGCCGATCTGGCCTGTGTGGGTCTTGCAGCCTGCTGAATCGAACCCAAATGGAGCTCTCACCTCTTCAACTTAGATTTGACCTTAGGGTGTTGCTTTCCTGCCTGACTCAGTCTCTAGAGGAAAAGCAAATAAGACACTAACTTCTTTCTGTGTATGAGGAAATGGTCTCTTTTTGCTTTTGGATGGCTCTCCCACTCTGGCTGCCTTTGCTGGCCCATGGAACAAAAGCTGTGGCTGTGTCTCCTTGTCAGGAGGATGCTTTGCTGAGCGTGTCTGCTCAGGCCTGGGTGATGATGCTTCCCTGTGGAACCCCCTCCTATCCTGGGAGCTGAACCCATGGGTTGACAGCTTTCCCACAGAGAACCAGGACACTTCCATCCCTGCCACCACCAATACCTCCCTCTCCTGCTGCCAGGATCTATGAAGGGAATCCCCACCTTCACCTAAATGAATGAGTTAACACTGGACCTGCGTGGAGATGAGGTCCATCTGACGGTGTCTCTTCTGTTCTGGCCAATAAAGCAAGTCATCCACAGCATAATCTCTTCTCAATCTTTCCTTAACTAATTTTCATGATTTGGGGGAAATTATGAAATATATATAGGAAATTATTAGACTCTTGTTACCTGATACTTGCTATGGAATCCAGAAAATGAAATAACTATGTCTCTATAAACTCTAAAATAAACTCATCTCTAGGGTCTTATTTTCTACTTTTTATCCTGACTACAAACTATCTTGTACTAAGCAAAAAAAGTCTCTGAAGTTTGGTCTATGAAAATTTGCTGGCCTGTGGAAATTGAGGGGTGCTGGTGCCAAATTCAATTCTGCAAGTATTGTTGAGAACTCACTATTTGCGAATCCAAAAGAAATATGAGTCATAGCTGCAGACCTTAATATGCATAAAATCTACATGAAAAGACAGAAAAGCAAAAATGGTACACCTGATCTGTATTCCATCCCATTTGTTGTGTGTGGATGTATCAGTTCATACACACATACCCACACACACACACACAAATACACATATATGCATGCATTCACACAATACTTATATACATGTACTTACAGATACATATATACCCACCACATACATAGAGACACAGAATATAAATGCTATCATAGATAACACATATACATACACTTATATTTACCTAGCACTAGTGTGTAGTCACCCAGTCATGTCCAACTCTTTGTGACCCAGGAAAGTAGCCCGCCAGGCTTCTCTGTCCGTGGAATTTCTCAGGCAGAATACTGGAGTGGTTGCCGTTACCTTCTCCAGGGGAATCTTCCCGACCCAGGGATTGAATCCATGTCCGCTGTGTCTCCTGGGTTACAGACAGATTCTTTGCTGTCTAAACCACCAGGGAAGCCCCAGATTGTAACCCAGTGTTATTTGCTCAGTTATGTCCGACTGTTTGCGACCCCAGGGACTGTAGCCCCCCAGGCTCCTCTGTCCAGGAAATTTTAAGGCAAGAAGCTGAAGTGGGTAGCCATTTCCTTCTCAAGGAGCTCTTCCCCAGGGATCGAACCCAGGTCTCCTGCTTTGCAGGTGGTTTTTTTCCTGTCTGAGCCACCAGGGAAGGCCTGTATACACCTAAATACATACAAATATACTCTCTCACACACATTCTCAAGCGTGCTTATTCTCTCACGCATACATAAAAACAACATACAAACAACATACATACACATACACACAACATACATACAACATACGCACATACAACATACATACATACATACATATTTTCACATGCATATACCCACCTCACACATATACACGCATTCATACACATACACATGTACATATGCACTTACGCACAGTCACAATCACACAGATACATGTTTACACATTCATATATTGACTATGCCAAAGCCTTTGACTGTGTGGATCACAATAAACTGTGGAACATTCTTCAAGAGATGGGCATACCAGACCACCTGACCTGCCTCTTGAGAAACTTGTAGGTAGGTCAGGAAGCAACAGTTAGAACTGGACATGGAACATCAGACTAGTTTCAAATAGGAAAATGAGTACGTCAAGGCTGTATATTGTCACCCTGCTTATTTAACTTCTGTGCAGAGTACATCATGAGAAACGCTGGGCTGGAAGAAGCACAAGCTGGAATCAAGATTGCCGGGAGAAATATCAATAACCTCAGATATGCAGATGACACCACCCTTATGGCAGAAAGTGAAGAGGAACTAAAAAGCTTCTTGATGAAAGTGAAAGTGGAGAGTGAAAAAGTTGGCTTAAAGCTCAACCTTCAGAAAATGAAGATCATGGCATCCGGTCCCATCACTTCATGGGAAATAGATGGGGAAACAGTGGGAAAAGTGTCAGACTTTATTTTTGGGGGCTCCAAAATCACTGCAGATGGTGATCACAGCCATGAAATTAAAAGACACTTGCTCCTTGGAAGGAAAGTTATGACCAACCTAGATAGCATATTCAAAAGCAGAGATATTACTTTGCCAATAAAGGTCCATCTAGTCAAGGCTATGGTTTTTCCTGTGGTCATGTATGGATGTGAGAGTAGGACTGTGAAGAAAGCTTAGCGTCGAAGAATTGATGCTTTTGAACTGTGGTGTTGGAGAAGACTCTTGAGAGTCCCTTGGACTGCAAGAAGATCCAACCAGCCCAACCTAAAGGAGACCAGTCCTGGGTGTTCATTGGAAGGACTGATGCTGAGGCTGAAGCTCCAATACTTTGGCCATCTCATGCTAAGTGCTGACTCATTGGAAAAGACCCTGATGCTGGGAGGGATTGGGGGCAGGAGGGAAAGGGGACGACAGAGGATGAGATGGCTGGATGGCATCACTGACTCGATGCACATGAGTTTGGGTGAACTCTGGGAGTTGGTGGTGGACAGGGATTCCTAGCGTGCTGCAATTCATGGGGTCGCAAAGAGTCAGACATGACTGGGTGACTGAACAAACTGAACTGAACTCATACACACAAACACACTCGTAAATTTTGGTCAATTAAGTAGTTAGAACCTTAAGCCTGTATTAATTGTCATGTGTCCTCATTTTAAAAAGTAATTTTGATGTAGATACTACTAGCATTAAAAGGGTGTTGACTTTTGAAGATATATATATATTAATACATATATAATCATATTAAGGGACTTTGTGTTCTTACTTTGCCAAGAGATATTTTTTTCTAAGAAATATGATAACTACCCAAAAGTACAATGAATAATAACACAATGAATATATCCACCAGTCGGCACTGAGGACTGGAGATGTCTTCCTCTCTTTGCAGCATCCTAATTTAAATGAAAGAAATAAAGCACCCAGAGAAGGCTGGTGTTTCCTTTGTCCTCCATCTGTAGTTTGTCCCTTGCATCTCACAACCAGAAGAAAATGTAGACTGAACACATATATTTTCTGCTCCATTTTAATATACTTATATATACACATATGTTTCAATGAATAATATATAATGTTCATTTTTGTGTTTGGAAATAGGGCATAAATGTCAAAGTGCGTATCATCTGAAACTTGGATTTTTCCACTCAGCATTTTGTATGTAGCTCTAGTTATATGGCTGAATAGGGAGAACTATATTAATAGTCACATAGTATTCTAGTGTATAAATATACTGAATGTGAGTTATTTGTTCTCCTATTGAAGTAATTTAGAGTTCCAACTTATTTAAAAGAGGCCTTGCAATGGAGTAATCAGAAATGTCTGTATAGAAACCTGTGAAAAAATCTCTCTAGAATATATTGTATATATTCTCTAGAATATATAGAATTTTTCAGTCATAGTACATAGGTTTTCAATTTTATTAGATATTGCCAAATTGTTTTTCTTTAAAATGATTTGACCAATTTAGACTCCCATAGGAGTGTATGAAAAGTTCTATTTCTCACCCTCTTTGCCACCTTTTTTATAGTTGCAAATGTTTAAACATTAGCCTATATGGGTATGTGAGGTGGTATTGTATTGTTCAGTTTTCAGGTTCTAGGGAGTTTTTGAAAAGTGGAAATAAATGCTTCTGTTCAGTGCCTTTTCTGACTATACTGAGGTTTTCTTTCATAATTGAATTATTGTGATTCCCATAGGTCATTTTTTATTATTTATTTCATGTATTGCCAAATTGCATATATTAATATTTAATTTATGAGTTTTATATCAATATTTATACATAAATTTGTAGTATAATTTTTCTTAGGCTATTTTTCTGACTTTGGTATCAGTTTTATTTTTTCTTCATTAAAAAATTAGGAAATATACTTTCTTTAGATTCTAGAACATACTACATGGCATAGGAAAAAATCTTTTTGTTTTTAAAACATTTTTTGAAAGAAATTCACCCTTGAAACCAGTCAATCCTGGTGCCTTTTGGGATTTTAGGATAGAGTAGGTTGGGAGGGGCTTATGGAAGATATGGAGGTAACTTTATAAATGTTTAAAATTTTTAATTTAAAACGTTTAAAATTTCTTCCTTGGCTATTCATATTGGACTTTAACATCTCAAACTGTTTCAGCTTTGATACTTTTTTCCTAGAAAGTCGACTAGTTTTCCCAGGTTTCAAACTAATTCACTCATAATGAAAATCATATATCTTAGTAATTTTCTAGAATATATAAAGAATATTACAACTCAACAATAAAAGACACTTAAAGAATGAGCAAAGGATCTGAATAAGCTTTTCTCCAAAGAAGATACATAAATGTCCAACAAACATGTGGAAAAATACTTAAAATTATTAGTTCAGTTCAGTTGCTCAGACTCTTTGCAACCCCGTGGACTGCAGCATGCCAGGCTTCCCTGTCTGTCACTAACTCCCAGAGCTTGCTCAAATTTATTTCCATTGAGTCAGTGATGGCTTCCAACCATCTTATCCTCTCTGGAAATGCAAATCAAAACCACAAAGAGATACGACTTCACACCCAGTAGAATGGCTATAGTTAAAAAGATAATAATAACTGTTGGTTAAGATATGGAAAGGAACCATCATATGTTACTAGTAGGAATGTAAAATGGTGCAGCTGCTTTGGGAAATAGTCTGACAGTTCCTTAAAGAGTTAAAAAATTGAATTACCATATGACTCAGCACTTTTACTTCTAGGTATATACCCAGGAGAATTGAAAACATGAGTGAGTAAGTGAGTGAAAGTCGCTCATTCATGTCTGACTCTTTGCGACCCGTGGACTATACAGTCCATGGAATTCTCCAGGCTAGAATACTGAAGTGGGTAGCCTTTGTCCAAACAAAAACTTGTACACAAATGTTTAAAGCAACATTTTTCATAATAGTAAAAATTTGAAGCAATCTAATTGTCCACTAACAAATGAAAAGAAAAACATGATATGGCATATTATTTGAATATGACAGTAAATGAAGTACTGATTCATACTACATGGAGGACACTTGGAAGTCTTATGTCAGGTGAAAGAAGTCAAAAAAGCCACATATTGTATAATTCCATTCATGTCAGATGTCCAGAATAGGCAGATCCAGAGGCAAAAAATAGATTAGTGGCTACCAGGGCCCAAGGGAAGAGGAACTGGGAGTGACTGCTAGTGAGTATGGAGGCTTCCCTGATGGCTCAGTGGTAAAGAATTTGCCTGCAATGCAGGAGATGCAGGAGACACAGGTTTGATCCCTGGGTCTGGAAGATCCCCTGGAGAAGGAAATGGCAACCCCACTCCAGTATTTTTGTCTGAAAAATCACATGGACAGAGGAGCCTGGTGGGCTACTGTCCAAAGAGTCAAACACAACTGAGCAACTGAGCATGAACACATTAATAAGTATGGAGTTTTTTTGTTTGGAGTGATGGAATGTCCTGGAATTGGATCATGATGATGATTGCACATTTCTGCAAATATAAATAATTAAACTGTGCACTTTAAAGTAGTGAATGTTGGGATGTGTAAATTATATCTCAATGAAAATATATTAGTGAATTAAGACTACAAAATCTTAGAGTTGGAAGGGATTTCAGAGGTCATCAATTTCAAATTCAATCTAATATTGATAGTGCAGAGTCTTTGGTTGAGCCAACAGGGCAGCTCCTGACTGCTTTGGTTAACTCACGACCTTGCAGGGGGCTGCTGGAGGCTCTTGTCCCATCTTCACTCCATGGCCTTGAACATGGAACTCTGACTCCTCTCTATCCCTCAGTGCTAACAACAGCTCCTGGGCACATACTGGCCTGTCTCATATTTGCCCAGGTCTGTTACAAGTGCTTTGTGTTCTCAGCAAGTGCTCGAAGTTAGTCATCATTTGTTCCTTTGCTCATTCATTCATATGGGAAGTGTTTATTGAAAGCCTACCACAGGTTGCATTCTGCAGCAGATGGACACAAACAGATGTTGGCTCTGCCCTCACTGAGATATGATGGTTTATGGCAACGATGGTGGTACTAATTTTTCAGCATCAAGGGTTATTCCCAAGGACTTCTCTAGGGGTCCAGTGGTTAAGAATCTGCCTGCTATTGCAGGGGATACAGGTTCAATTCCTTGTCCAGGAAGATCCCACTTGCAACAGGGCAACTCAGCTCATGCACCACAACTACGGAAGCCCCAGTGCCTAAAGCCTGTGCTCCACAACAAGAGATGCCATGGCAATGAGAAGCATGGAGAGTAGCCCCTGCTCACTACAGCTAAAGAATACTCTGCACACAGCAGCAAAGACCCAGCACAGCCAAAGATAAATAATTTTTTTTTTTAAAAAGAATCATTCCCAGACATTCCCCAGTGTAATCTGATGAAAAAAAGGCATTTAGGCAATTCTATAAAAGAAAGAGGTTGAGGCTGCAGGGGAGTGGGGAACAGAAGATGATGTTTAATTTTGGATGTGCTACTTTGAGGTACTTGTGAAAGACCCAAGGGGAGATGTGGCTACATGGTTCTAGAGTCACGCTGTCCAATGTAAATGTAATGCAAGCCACGTATGTAATTGTAAGTGTTTTAGTAGCCACATGAAACTGTCAAAACAAACAGGTGAAATTAATTTTAATACTTTTTTGCTTAATCAAATATATACAAAATGGTATCATTTCAGCAGGTAGGAAATCCCGCCATCTACACCAACAGGGATGGAACTTGAGGGCATTGTGCTTAATGAAATGAGCCAGACAGAGAAAGACCAGTACTGCATGGTGTCACTCAAATATGGAATCTAAAACAAAAGGTCAAACTCATAGAAACAGAGAAAGTAGAGAAGTGGTTGCCAGGGATTGGGGGGTAGGGAAATAGATAAAAGGTACAATTGATGCTTTTGAACTGTGGTGTTGGAGAAGAGTCTTGAGAGTCCCTTGGACTGCAAGGAGATCCAACCAGTCCATTCTAAAGGAGATCCATCCTAGGTGTTCTTTGGAAGGAATGATGCTAAAGCTGAAACTCCAATACTTTGGCCACCTCATGCGAAGAGTTGACTCATTGGAAAAGACTGTGATGCTGGGAGGGATTGGGGTCAGGAGGAGAAAGGGACAACCGAGGATGAGATGGCTGGATGGCATCACTGACTCGATGGACGCAACTCTGAGTGAACTCTGGGAGTTGGTGATGGACAGGGAGGCCTGGCGTGCTGCAATTCATGGGGTCGCAAAGAGTCGGACACGACTGAGCGACTGAACTGAACTGAACAAATGTTCAGCTATAAGGTGAGCAAGGTCTTGAAGATTCAGTGTAAAACATGGTGATTATAAGTGATAACATCCTGTAATTGAAATTTGTTAAGAGAGTAAAATTTAAATATTTTTATCCGTAAAAAAGAACTATGTGAAGTGATGAATATTTTAACTAACGGGATGGTAGAATTCTTTAACATGTACACATGTATCACGTCATGACGATATACATTTTAATACTTTTATTTGTTAACTCTACCTGAATAAATCTAAGAAAAATTAATGAAAATGTGACACCTTTTTGTACTCAATCTTCTAAATCAAAAACATATTTTACATTTACAGCACATGTCAAGTTGGATACTAAATTTCTATTTGAGTTGAAATGTTTGTGGTTGAAAAAGTATACTCACATATTTAAATTGTTCCAAACATAGTTAAGTTAAAAGCATTCTAATAACTGAATTGAGTATCACTTTAAAAATCTAAATAAATTAAAGGTAAACTAAGTTAAAATTTTGGTTTCTCAATTGTCCTAGCTGCATTTCAAGCATTTAATAGTCATTTTAGTTATTATCTCCTGTTGGGACAGTGCAGTTCTAGAGCTTAAGTGGGAGAACTGGCCTGCAGATTTGTCAGCCTCCAGATGGGATCTGACACTAAGAGAATGAGTGAGATCACCCAGGAAGAGTATGTGGAGGGAGAGGAGGTGCTGGGCGGCCTCTGTGGGCCTCTGTGGGCCTGTCACTTCTGAGACTTTAGCCACTGCTTATAATGGCTCATCATCTGGGCTTTGGGCATGGGGTGCAGGTCCTAGGCCACATCTGAAAATGGGACCACTGAGATTGTCATTGAGATGTGGATATCTGTTGCCTGAGTAGAAGAGCATGTAGATGTTTGCTAAGCCTCCTTATTTGCTGAGTCCTCTCAATCCTTTGGAGAGTTGGGTTAACTTAGTTCAAACCCTATCTCATGGCCTACAAAGGCAGGTGCTCTCCTGAGATTCCTTCAGCTTCACCATCTCCTCTAACCTACAGGACGAGTTAAGTTGTCTGGTTGGAAAGCCTGGACTCTACTGCTTTCTACAAAACCTTTTCTCACCACTGAATTGGGAGCCTTACTGATGGTTGGAGTCAGTAACGAAGCGGAGCTGTTAATGGCTTCCTTCTGAATCCTCACCCTCTTTCCTTTTGCGTGGCTCTCTTCCTCCTCCCTCAGGGACCAACACATTGTCTGGCTTCCCCATAACGGTTCTGTAGCTTAAACTGGTTCTTGGTGTTTTCCCACAAATCCTCAATGTCTTATCAGACTTTTTCACCCAAGCAAATACAATAGCTTCCTTAAAAATTTTAGATGAATGAAGTGACCCCTCCTTCTCCAACATGACAACTGCTTTCTGACCTGCGTCTTTCATTCTTTATCTCATCCTGTGTCATAGCTCATCCTTAGTTTCCCTGTAGTGCTTGCTCACAGAAAGAGGTCAGGTTATATTTGTTTAATGACTGTCCTGTTTCCTACTTCCCATAAAACCTCCCTTTCAGTGGAGAGTTGGACTAATTGCTCCTTTGCCCATTTCATCCAGGCCACAGACAAAACCACAGCTCATTTGGTGGCTGAGGCTTACTGAAAACTTCCTTTCCTCTAGATGCAGCCAGTTTATTTAATCACATGGCAGGGTTGGCCTAAGGGTAACAATGGGCCAGGGTTGTTGGAACAGTGACTGCTGATGGCTGTGGGGTGAGGGCTTTGCCTTTCAAAATTCAGCTTGCTGTGGCCCAGGAAATTAACCTTTAAGTCTACAAACTTGCAGTAAGTGTGGTCAAGATGAGAATATTGACTTGTTTTGAGCATCATCAAGAAATAAGACATAATCTAGGTACTTTGGATGCCTAATGATGGCTGAGAAAGAGATTAAGAATTTGGGTAGCCTTAAAGGGAAAAAATCAGAGCAATGCCAATGGCATTTGAGGCATATATAGGAAAACAAAGTGGCAGCTTGAATTGCAAAAAAATATTTTGTTCATTTATTCATTCATTCATTCACCAGGCTAACATTTATTTAGTGATTAATATATATCAGATACTGTTTTGATACTTGCCTCAATTCATTTAATCTTACCAATAACCTGGTAATCTAGCACTGTAAGAGGGTAACTTGCTCAAGCTTATACAGCCAGTAAATGGTGGAGTCAGAAATTGAACCAAGATGTATGACTTCAGAATCTTTTGACTTAACTACCAAGTACGTGACCAGACAGTTTTCTGGCTCTCATGGATTTTATATTCTAGTAGGTGAGACAGTCAATATACATAAGTAAATATTAAATGGGAAATATTATTTCAGATAATGAAAAAAGAATATTGCAGAGTAATGATATTGATGATCTGGGAGACCAGTGTGGCTCCTTTAGCTGGATGGCCAGGCGTGGCCACTCAGAAAAGATGATATTTAAACTGGAATGCTCTCACTTGATGATGAGAAGCTAGAGATGTGAAGATCTGAAAGGAGGGTGTTTCTGGCAGAAGAATAATTTAAACAAGTCCCTAAGATGGGTTTAGTAAAACCGGTGATGCTCTTCCTCGATTCCCTTCCCGGGCCCAGGCGCCTGTTCCCTAGTTGTGAATGCTGGCTGCTGTCTGCTCACAACTGTAGTTGCCCTCAGCTGGAAGAGAATGCCTGCGATCATGTCCTCCCTAGGGGGCGGGTGACAGTCGGTGCCTGAGGGACAGAGTGGTACAAGATGCTGGCCTTGCTGTAGGTGGGGCTGTGGGGTCACTTGGCTGCACCATCTCCAGTGAGACCCCAGTTCGCTTGTGTCCTTCCCATTTTCTCTTCAGCTTTCCTCTCTCTCTTTTAGTTTTGTCTTGAGATCCTTCTCTCAATAAACCACATGCACCAGAATCTCCATCACAGGCTCTCCTATGAGGAAATCCAATCCAAAACAGTGTGAAAGAGCCCGGTGTCATGGAGGATGGCAAAGAAGGCCACTGTGGCGGAGGCACAGAGAGCAAGGGAGAGGGTGTTAGGGGGTGAGAGTGCGGATGGGGAAGGGGATGGCTGATTGGATAAAAGCTTAGATTTCATCAAAGAACAGTGGGAAGCCTTTAGGAAGTAAGGGAAGTCTTCAAACACTCTCCTCAGTTGTGGTGCAGAGAATGAAATATGTGGATGGATGAGGCAGAGAGCCTTGCTGACCATCAGTTGCAATATTCCCTCCAAGGAATCATCATGTCTTGAATTTAAAAGGGTAATAGTGAAGAAAGTGTTGGAGAAGACTCCTGAGAGTCCCTTGGACTGCAAGGAGATCCAACCAGTCCATCCTAAAGGAAATCAGTCCTGAGTGTTCATTGGAAGGACTGATATTGAAGCTGAAACTCCAATACTTCGGCCACCTGATGCGAAGAGCTGACTCATTTGAAAAGACCCAGATGCTGGGAAAGATTGAGGGCAGGAGGAGAAGGGGACGACAGAGGATGAGATGGTTGGATGGCATCACCGACTCGATGGACATGAGTTTGAGTAAACTCCAGGAGTTGGTGATGGACAGGCAGGCCTGGCGTGCTGCAATTCATGGGGTGGCAAAGAGTCGGACACGACTGAGCGACTGAACTGAATTGACTGACTGAAGAAAGTGAGCAGGGGCTGGATTTAGGGGATATTCTAGAAGTCAAGGTAGGATTTCCTATTAGATTGCAGCTGGCACTTAAGACATCTAGATTTATTTAGCAGTCATGCAAATAACTAGGTTTGGTGGGAATAGTACTTGCTTTATCATTAGCCCTGGAAACTCCTCAAATGGGTTGTCTTCTCCTAATAGTAGCTTCTTCATTGGTCCATGAACCTAAAAATGAACACGGTTTTGAATTAATGCAAAATGGTAGTTAGGGGGAGAAGTCATGGCATTATCCAGTTGTGATTTTCTTCATGAAGTCTATGAACTAGAGCTATTCATACCTGAGGGCGTTTGCTCTTCTTCCTTTTTCTGCGTCTTTAATAGTTACAGCGTGGCTTTAATCAGATGCTCCTTTCAGGCTGGCAGTTGCATAGCTCCCTGCTTTCTTCTGGGCAGGCGGCTTTGTCCATGGCTTCCTGCCATGGCAGCGGCCTCGATTAAGCAAAGGCCAAGGAGCCCCGCAGCATCAGGGAGGCCAGTCCCTTCTCGCTCTCAGTTCCAAGCGGATGTGAGTGGGAAAGAAAGAAAGAGTGTGGAGTGACCGGGTGAGAATGATTGCCTTGCCCTCCAGAGAGCCTCCTGGAATATGGAATAGATTAGGACACCCGGAAGCTGTGAACACCACAGGTCATGCCGAGTGGAGCGGTGAGTGTCCCAAGGGCCCGGGCCTCCCTGATTTCAGGGTGAGGCCTGGAATTAGCGGGAGGCCCTGCCTGGGAAGTCCAGGCTCTTGGTGGAGGAAGGGAGCTTTCCTTCATTCTTTTTTGTTCAAAACAGAGACTTGTTTTTTTCCCTTCTAGTGGGAGGTAGGACACATGTATTAGCCAAAAAATTATTAACTCCTCTTAACTTTCCTAAATCAGGGAAGAAAATGTTAGTCAGCCTCAGTGTCTTCCAGGAGCATATCACTCACACAGCTCCTCGGGGACCGGGGATGTGGTGATTGGAAAAGCAGATTCACTAACAAGAAAAGTGAGTCTTGATCACAGAGAGATGCTTAACAGACCCACAACTAATTGGAGGGATGGAGCCCACATGGATCTTTTAATTGATGGAAGTAAAGTGTTTGCAGTGTGAACAATAAGTGGAAAAGAGGTCACAGCTTTTCTTGATCCACTGTGCCCAAGCCAGACGCCCTCATCGCTTCCTGCTTCATACAGTGCAATTGTGCCTTGACTTGCAGCCAAAATAAGTACTTAACTTTCTGTCTCTATATGAACAAGACCTATTTGTCTAATTTTTGGTGATGTCTTGATGTGTTATCAGTATCTTGCGCAGTGTAAATTTTCAGAGACCACGAGGCAACATTTAGTGCCAAACACAGAAGTAGTTGCAAATTTGCTGCTTTGGGTCAGGATCTGACCTTGTTTTATATCTCATACTCTTCCCCAAGCCAGGTAAAGTCATCTTTTGCTTCTAACTTTAGCCCTGTTGAGCCTCATTCTGATACCAGTTTCTAGCCTCAGTCTGACACCAGTTTCTACCCCCAGCAAAAGTCATATGAGAAGCTTCCTGACAATTATAAAATGGCTCCTTGTGTCATACCAGTGTGTGGCTTTAGTTAACTAGAGCTGAAGGAGTCAATGGGCCATGCCTAGCAGGACATCAGGCAGGCAGCTAGGAGTGATGAGCAGCTGCTATGGATGTAATATGGGATTTATTAGTGAGTCCAGAAGTAGGGAACATGCTTTTGGGAAACACACAGTGAGAATGGGAGCCAATGAGATTCATCATGAGTTAAAGATGGACAGTGCAGTGAGTAGAGAACAGACTGAGGTTGGCATTTGCAGGGAATGATCTACACTAATGGGCAAATAATAGGGAGAAAAACACTGAAGGATACTTCAAATGAGCAGTACACCAAGTCAGAGGGAAACCAACATCACAGAAAACCTAGGAAGAGAATGGTTCGTCTTGAGAAGTGAGAATGCTGCTGGGAATAAAACCAGGATGGGCAGCAAACCAAAGCCTTTAATTTCATTTGAACTTTAAGATCATTTCAAGGCCAGAAGAGAGGGAAAGCCAAGTGCATGAGAAGGGGGAACAGGCTCCGCATTTATTGGTGCCTTCTCAATTTTCTGCTGGATAGACAACATCTTGTTTTATGAGAAGAGACCATCCCCAAGAAAAAGAAATTCAAAAAGGCAAAATGGTTGTCTGAGGAGGACTTACAAATAGCTGAGAAAAGAAGAGAAGCTAAAGGCAAAGGAGAAAAGGAAAGATATACCCATTTGAATGCAGAGTTCCAAAGAATAGCAAGGAGAGATAAGAAAGCCTTCCTCAGTGATTAAGGCAAAGAAATAGAGGAAAACAATAGAATGGGAAAGACTAGAGATCTCTTCAAGAAAATAAGTGGTACCAAGAGAATCTTTCATGCAAATACGGGATCAATAAAGGACAGAAATGGTATGGACCTAACAGAAGCAGAAGATATTAAGAAGAGGTGGCAAGAATACACAGAAGAACTATATAAAAAAGATCTTCATGACCCAGGTAACCATATGGTGTGATCACTCACCTAGAGCCAAACATCCTGGAATGTGAAGTCAAGTGGTCCTTAGGAAGAATCACTTGAACAAAGCTAGTGGAGGTGATGGAATTCCATTTGAGCTATTTGAAATCCTAAAAGATGATGCTGTGAAAGTGCTGCACTCAATATGCCAGCAAATTTGAAAAACTCAGCAGTGGCCACAGGACTGGAAAAGGTTAGTTTTCATTCCAATCCCAAAGAAAGGCAACGCCAAAGAATGTTCAAGCTGCCACACAATTGCACTCATTTCACATGCTAGCAAAGTAATGCTCAAAATCCTCCAAGCCAGGCTTCAACAGTATGCGAAACTTTCAGATATTTAAGCTGGATTTAGAAAAGGCAAAGGAACTAGAGATCAAATTGCCAACATCCATTGGATCATCAAAAAAGCAAGAGAGTTCCAGAAAAACATCTAGTTCTGCTTCACTGACTACGCCAAAGCCTTTGACTGTGTGGACCACAACAAACAGTGGAAAATTCTTCAAGAGATGGGAATACCAGACCACCTGACCTGCCTTCTGAGAAATCTGTATGCAGGTCAGGAAGCAACACTTAGAACTGGACATGGAACAAGAGACAGGTTCCAAATAGGGAAAGGAGTACGTCAAGGCTGTATATTGTCACCCTGCTTATTTAACTTCTATGCAGAGTACATCATGAGAAAAATTGGGCTGGATGAAGCACAAGCTGGAATCAAGATTGCTGGGAGAAATATCAATAACCTCAGATATGCAGATGACACCACCCTTAGGGCAGAAAGTGAAGAGGAACTAAAGAGCCTCTTAATGAAAGTGAAAGAGGAGAGTGAAAAAGTTGGCTTAAAACTCAACATTCAGAAAATGAAGATCATGGCATCTGGTCCCATCACTTCATGGCAAATAGATGGGGGAACAGTGGAAACAGTAACAGACTTTATTTTCTTGGGCTCCAAAATCACAGCAGATGGTGATTGCAGCCATGAAATTAAAAGGGTCTTGCTCCATGGAAGGGAAGTTATGACCAACCTAGACAGCATATTCAAAAGCAGAGACATTACTTTGCCAACAAAGGTCCATCTAGTCAAAGCTATGGTTTTTCCGGTAGTCGTGTATAGATGTGAGAGTTGGACTATAAAGAAAGCTGAGCGCCAAAGAATTGATGCTTTTGAACTGTGACGTTGGAGAAGACTCTTGAGAGTCCCTTTAACTGCAAGGAGATCCAACCAGTCAATCCTAAAGGAAATCAGTCCTAAATATTCACTGAAAGGACTGATGCTGAAGCTGAAATTCCAATACTTTGGCCACCTGATGCAAAGAACTGATTCATTTGAAAGACCCTGATGCTGGAAAAGATTGAAGGCAGGAGGAGAAGGGGACGACAGAGAATGAGATGGTTGGATGGCATCAGTGACTCGATGGACATGAGTTTGAGTAAACTCCGGGAGTTGGTGATGGACAGGGAGGCCTGGCTTGCTGCCGTCCATGGGGCTGCAAAGAGTCAGACGCGGCTGAGCCACTGAACTGCAGTGAAGAGAGAAGAGGGAGTAGAGTCTGGGAGAGAGACTGGTAGAGAAAGCACAGCTCGGAATTGGAGAGTGACTGTTGCTTGTGTGTTCATTTCCTTTTGATGAGAAGATCTGAGCACAACTTGAGGATTCGAACAAGTAACCAGTGGAGAAGGAAAACAGAGACCATGGTCATGGTAGGAGGCAGGAATAAGGGGTTAACTGGTCCATGTGGCAGGGAAAGTTTCTTCCAGATGGGCGGGAAGGACGAACGTTTGGGTGATGATCCAAAGAAAACTTAAGACGTTTGGGAGGAAACTTGTGGGAGTTCTCATCAGATGTTCTCAGTTTTCCCAGGGAAGGAGGCGGGGAGGTGATCTTTGAGAGTGAAAAGGCAGGGGTTGCAGCGGACCTGGAGAGCTGAAGGTGGGGAGGGAGTCTGCAGTGGTGAATTCTATGAGCGGGAGGATGCAGTGCGCGATAAACAGGGTTACAGCCAGGCACCGAGCCCGGACTCCCAGGTCCCCCTTCTCTGTTTACCCTGTCCTGGCACCCTTTGGCTCCATTGCTGACAAGGGCCTTTACACCCTCAGAGATACAATGAAAGGATGGGAAATAGGGGAAAGACTCAGAATTGCTTTCAAATCGTGAGGGAAGACTTTAATGAAGAGGAGAGAATTTAGAAGAAGTCTGATCCAAAAACACAGAGAAAGTTTGAGGAATAGTAAGGGATCAGATGGGCCTCATTGGGAATATATCCCTTAGTGTTGAGGGGAAACACACAGAGATTATTATTCAGTAGATTGCCTGGGTTCCTCTTTTTGCTTCATTGTACTACTGCCAGAAATTCACTTGTAATGCAGTTCAGCCAATCTTACCACTTTTTAACCTCTGATAAACAATGGATCAGGGCTATTTCAGGTTACATGTGTTTTTCAACCATCAGTGTCATGCCCAGTAGAATGTTTTCATAGCAATATGTATACATTGAGTGCCAGAGCATCAAACCAAGTGTGGGGCCCTTCTAAGCATGGCTCCCTTTGCAACTGCTCAAGATATTGGTCCTGGAAATAATCCAAGGGCAGTGATAGAAGTTGCAGAAACCTCACCAACTTTCTCCATTTCTTACCTCTCATGACTGAGCTTTAGTTTCTGTGCATGGTCTAAGCCCTGAGCCACATTCTCCTTTAACTCCTCTTGTTTAAAAAAAAAAAAAAAAAAGAATCAACCCAATGGACCACTGTTATGATCTGTTTCCCTGTGAGTACCCTGGAAACCTGAACAGGAAGCTGGGAAGGGAATGGTGTGATGGGCAGAGGCAGATATGGGTCAACCTGGGAGCTATGTCCTGGGATGGATCATGTGTTGGTTCCTAAGTAATTTTTAATTCTTGCCCAGAAGTGACTTCTTATAGAACTTTTTATGAGGTATCATCTTTTAGGTTCTTTGAAAAAAAAAAAAAACACAACTGGCAGCTAAAGCAAGTTAATAGGACAAAGCAGTGAAGAAGGGCAAGAGAGAGGAGCCTGCTTTACCATTGGGCACTAGTTTCCAACAGAAAGTATGTGCCCACCTTATGATGATATTTGCAGTAGAAACTCTCTCTTTTGTCTGCTTTCTGATAGACAGTGTTCTAAGCCCTGACTATAACTTTTGAATTTCAATGATTAAGTTTGATAAATCTCATCTAACTTAAAAGATCTGTGGTGGAGAAAGAGTTGTCCATCCTTGAAGGAGTTTTTGTAACTGCCCTGGGGAATGTATCAGGATATCCCATCAGAGTGACACTGAAGTGGCATGGACTTGAGATTCAAACAAGACCGTGGCTTAGGAATGCTGAAGCCTGCTAAAAATGAGATGCAAACAGCTGCGCAAGTTCAGAGTCAGTAGGTCAGAAGTTGAAGAGAAGAAGGAGGCTTGGTGGGGAGGGGCAGCCCAACTCCTGGAGGGCCTAACAGGTGATAGAAGGTTCAGGAAAGCAGCATCTGGTGAGAACTCAGAGAAAGGCAGAGCAGGGAGAGAGAGCCAGAGTCAGCGATATAAAAGCTTGGGTTACCAAGGCAACTTGTTCAGCATTTTCTCCTATTTCTTCTAAGGTATGTGGAGTCTAGTTGCCAAGCAGAGGTGGTGACTGTTGGCTGAAGTGTAAGAAGCAGAGCAGGAGGCTCTGCAGAAAAGAGTGTGAAAACGGATAACGTATAAAACATAAACGAGTGTAGAAACTCATACCTGTGCAGTCCTTGACATTCAGTTGTTATAAAGAGGAAATCTCTGCATTTTCTATTTTTGTTCTTATAAATAAACTCTTAAAGGGCAAAGACCACTTACTCTATTCTTGTCCTTCTATTCTAGAGGACACCATTATCATGCCCTCATTCTCTACCCCTTGCATACATGCTAAGTTGCTTCAGTTGTACCCGACTCTGTGCAACCCTGTGGACCACAGGGGCTCCAGGCTCTTCTGGCCATGAGATTCTCCAGGCCAGGAAACTGGAGTGTGCTGCCATGCCCTCCTCCAAGGGATCTTCCCAACCCAGGGATTGAACCTGAGCCTCCTACATCTCTGGAATTGGCAGGGGGGTTTTTCACCACTAGCACTATCTGGGAAGCCCCTTCTACCCCTTACTTAAAATTTTAATTGGGATACAGTTGCTTTACAATGTTGTGTTTCTGCTGTACGATGAAGTAAAACAGCTATATGTGTACGTATATCCAGTCTCTCTTAGACCTCCCTCCCACCCCAACCCCCATCAACCCATCAAGGTCACCAC
Organism: Capricornis sumatraensis; assembly: GCF_032405125.1. Lineage (NCBI taxonomy): Eukaryota > Metazoa > Chordata > Mammalia > Artiodactyla > Bovidae > Capricornis > Capricornis sumatraensis. Next base: position 7,755,130 of record NC_091083.1, read on the forward strand.
AGAGCACTGAGCTGAGCCCCCTGTGCTATACAACACGTTTGAGGCATAGTTTGGATACAGCAAAACACACAAATTTGAAGTCTATAGTTTGTTGAATTTCTGTGTCTCTAGATACCTGTGTAACCACCACTTGGATCAAGATGGAGAACACTTCTGTTCCTCCATAAAGTTCACTTGGATCCTGTTCCCAGTTACTATTTACCCCTCTTAAACCAGGGGAAACCAGTATTCTGAATTCTACACGTAGGCAGCGGTTCTGCCTTTCCTTGAACTTCATGCATGTTATTTTTATCCTCTCTGTGCTCATCCCAGTGATGTGAATGCTGAATTTGTGGGCTTGACTGAATCACAGAAAAAAAATCCAGCATCTTAATCAAAAGAGCTGTGGAAGCCTGGTGATGTTACTAAAAGGACTGGTTTTTACCAGTTATGCATCACATAATCTAGAACAAGTGGCTTTCCGAGTCTCAGATTCTTCATCTCTAGGGAGAGGGTCATAATTCTTTTCTTTGTCTCTGAAAGGTAAATTCAGCATGAATCAAATATTTAAGGCAGACTATTTGGCATTTGGGGCTATGGTATTTTTTGGAGAGCATTAATTTAGATGTTACATAAACACATATATAAACTGTAAGATACATTAGAAAATGTGATATTAAAGGTATTAAGGTGTTGAGTAATTGCAGTCCTGGACATTTCTATCTGTGGATGCCTCTGTGTAAACGGGTTTCTCCTCAGTCATTCCAATGGTGTATGTCTGAGTGCAATGTGGTTATTACATGAAGTCTCCACTCTTCTGGAACCTTCTCTTACATGCCTCTGGTCTTTACAAAGTGATCATTAACTTCCAGGTGGCCTCCCATTCTGACTCCGGCAATGGGCCAATTTCTTGATTCTATCTCACAATGTAACTTCCAAAGTAAATGTCTATTAAGCCTTTGTGTAAACATTCCAGGCCTGTAGCAAAATCAACTGAACATAAATCACCCAAGGAAAAGGGTTTAGGAAAATGTGTAAGTTTGAAAAATGAAACAGTACAGTGCAGTTTCCTTGCGGATCTCTGGCCTCAGTTACCTCAACCAAGATTTCTCTGGTCTACATCACAGTTCATCCTCAGAGGTGGTGGTTTTCAGTTACTCCAATGGGCTTTGCCCAAATATAGAGAAAACAAGCCCTCTACATATAAAGCCACCAAGATGCCTATTTGGAAATGGGCTTAACCGACTTTCTAAATAAAAGCCAGAGTGTACCATTTCCTCATCACTGACTGTGTCTTTTGCACATTTAGAAGGTTTGGCTAGAAAACAGCGTGGTTGCAATATGTTTAATTGTTTTGCTTTGGTATTCCTTCTTTATTTAGAAATGGATGATGGATGAAAGTTTTTGCTTTCATATTGAATACATTGATTTTGGAGTTTTTTCCTTTGGAACTTTTTTCCCCCCCTTTGGAAAGAAGGATAATAAGATGAAATGAAAGCCCTGCCTGAAGGGATGAAGGGGAGCAAAGGAAGGGTATTTGATGAAGTTAAGGAACTTGGCTTGAGTGGTGCCCTGGGGGGCTCAGCTGTGCCTTATATCTTTCAAGAGTAAACTTGTCAACTTGATAAGACTTCAGTTCAGTTCAGTTCAGTAGCTCAGTCGTGTCCGACTCTTTGTGACCCCATGATCACAGCACCCCAGGCCTCGCTGTCCATCACCAACTCTCAGAGTTCACTCAGACTCACGTCCATCGAGTCAGTGATGCCATCCAGCCATCTCATCCTCTGTCATCCCCTTCTCCTCCTGCCCCCAATTCCTCTCAGCATCAGAGTCTTTTCCAATGAGTCCACTCATCACATGAGGTGGCCAAAGTACTGGAGTTTCAGCTTTAGCATCATTCCTTCCAAAGAAATCCCAGGGCTGATCTCCTTCAGAATGGACTGGTTGGATCTCCTTGCAGTCCAAAGGACTCTCAAGAGTCTTCTCCAACACCGCGGTTCAAAAGCATCAATTCTTCAGTGCTCAGCCTTCTTCACAGTCCAACTCTCACATCCATACATGACCACTGGATAAACCATAGCCTTGACTAGATGGACCTTAGTCATCAAAGTAATGTCTCTGCTTTTGAATATGCTGTCTAGGTTGGTCATAACTTTTCTTCCAAGGAGTAAGCATCTTTTAATTTCCTGGCTGCAGTCACCATCTGCAGTGATTTTGGAGCCCAGAAAAATAAAGTCTGACACTTTTCCCACTGTTTCCCCATCTATTTCCCATGAAGTGATGGGACCGGATGCCATGATCTTCCTTTTCTGAATGTTGAGCTTTAAGCCAACTTTTTCACTCTCCTCTTTCACTTTCATCAAGAGGCTTTTTAGCTCCTCTTCACTTTCTGCCATAAGGGTGGTGTCATCTGCATATCTGAAGTTATTGATATTTCTCCCGGCAATCTTAATTCCACCTTGTGTTTCTTCCAGTCCAGCGTTCCTCATGATGTACTCTGCATATAAGTTAAATAAGCATGGTGACAATATACAGCCTTGACGTACTCCTTTTCCTATTTGGAACCAGTCTGTTGTTCCATGTCCAGTTCTAACTGTTGTTTCCTGACCTGCATCCAGGTTTCTCAAGAGGCAGGTCAGGTGGTCTGGTATTCCCATCTCTTGAAGAATTTTCCACAGTTTATTGTGATCCACACAGTCAAAGGCTTTGGCATAGTCAATAAAGAAGAAATAGATGTTTTTTTCTGGAACTCTCTTGCTTTTTCGATGATCCAGCAGATGTTGGCAATTTGATCTCTGGTTCCTCTGCCTTTTCTAAAACCAGCTTGAACATCAGGAAGTTCACGGTTCACATATTGCTGAAGCCTCCAAACTATACTTTTTCTAAAAATATGACCCGAAAAAATATTTGTGGAGCTATTCCTGTGCAGAGGAATCAACCTATTTGAAGACAGTAATTTTCAAATAGGTTATCACATTTTCAGAGAAGAGCATTTCAGCTCAGAGAACATTTTCTTTTCCACATACCTAGCAGGCTCTAAAGCAATATCATGACTTGGAACAAGCTCCAGGAGATAGCGAAGGGCAGGGAAGCCTGGCATGCTTCAGTTCATGGGGTCGCAAAGAGTCAGACATGACTTAGTGATTGAAAAACAACAACAACAAAATAGGTTGTCAACCTTTCCTGTTGAAAACAAGTGCAGAAGGAAATACTCACCAGAAAGGATTTTGATATTATGTAGGGATGTTGTAAAGTTTGATAACCTTGGGACAAGGAATCATCATCTGTATTCCTCTCCAGAAGAAAATCTGGGAGATGTTTTTGGCTGAGCACATTTGACTTTGGTTCTGTCTGGTGCACAGGTCAAAGCACTCTGAGACACGCATTCTCTCCTGTAGTCACTGATGTCACTGCCTGACTCACAGTCCTCTGGCCATGCCGGGAGGTCACTTGCAGATGGCTCTAGTCTATGCCAAAACTTCCTGCCTCTCTAAGCCCAACTGCATCTGGTCCTGCAGGGCTGCTCTTCCCAGGCACGGGACTTCACTGAAGTCTTCAGTGCAGGGTCACAGCCCCAGAATCGTCCTTGACAATGAGGGAAGGAGTTGGTGGGTAAACTCCCCAGCTACGTCCTGCCTCGGGGGTAATTCTGAGGTGCGTTGTGTGTTCTGCAAAGTCACTCACAGGAATCCCGGCAGCATCATGCCTCGTTGACCACGGTGGTAACCTACTCACAGCAAACCCTTCATTGCTTCCTTCCCTTTCCTGCCTCTGCTGGCTCTCCTCCTCCCGTGTATCTGCATGGAAATGTTTCGCATGGTCTGTTTCTGAGGAACCCCAACTAAGACGATATCTGATCTCCTTTAAGAAATGCTTAGGCCAGACATAGAATCCACCAGAGTTTTTTATTATATTAGCTCTAGTATTCAAATGGAGAAGGCAATGGCACCCCACTCCAGTACTCTTGCCTGGAAAATCCCATGGATAGAGGAGCCTGGTAGGCTGCAGTCCATGGGGTCGCTAAGAGTCGGACATGACTGAGTGACTTCACTTTCACTTCTCACTTTCATGCATTGGAGAAGGAAATGGCACCCCACTCCAGTATTCTTGCCTAGAGAATCCCAGGGTTGGGGAGCCTGGTGGGCTGCCGTCTATGGGGTCGCACAGAGTTGGACACAACTGAAGCGACTTAGCAGCAGCAGTAGCAGTAGTCAAATACGAAAATAATATATTTAGCACTCACTCTGTGCCAGGCATGGTTCCACCTGCATACATAAATATACATATGTATATACATATAAAATTCTAACTCTCTGAGGTGTGTATGATGACCATCCATATTTTGCAGATAAGAAAGAAGCATGGTGATTTGTGCAATATCACAAAGCTACTAATTTTCTAGCCAGTATTCAAACTCAGGCATCTGCAGCCAGCATGCCTAACTACTAAGCTATCTAGCCTACTTATAACTAAAACCTTCCCAACCATACTTTTACCACTCTCGTATGTGGAGAGGATTTTAGCGAAAATAGAGGCTGGCTCCAGGTCCACCCCACTCACTGAAAGCTGCTTACAGAAGAGTCGAACTCAGTGTAAAAGGATATTAGATTCCATTTCCTAATTACTGTTTGTTTGTTGGAGTGATTGTAAAGACATGCACTGTCAAGATTAGGGAGTAATCATTGCAGTGGCTCACAGGAGGCACTGAGGCAGTTTAATACACTGGGGTGCATTAAAAATTATATCACCACCAAAGGATAACCTTGCTGCAGATGAGATTGCTTTGGGTGTGTGTTCCAGGGTAGGTGCCAAAAATGCTAAGACTTGGAGACAGGCGAGGAGAAAGCAGAGCTGCTTCCTCTGTGTGCTTTGCTGCTTGGAAGAGATACAGAAAACCAGCAGGAAATGCTCGTCTCTTCTCCTGGGATCTTTCAGGGACCTCCCACCTGCTCAGGATGGTTGAAGTTTACTTGGATAAGGGATGACTTGATGGAAGATAAAAAGTCCCAGTACAGTCCTTCTCTGTGCTCCTGAGCAGCTGCTAGGCACAGCGTAGTGGAAAAAGGTGTTTAAAAAAAAGGCACGGGAGGGGTGGGGCTCCAGTCTCGAGGCTGAAAGTGTCCTTGCAGGGAAGCTCCACCAGACCTGCTGGGAGTCAGAACCCTGAACAAAACAGAAGCAAAGAAGCATTCAGCTTTTTCTTGACTATCTTCAATGAGGCTGTTTTTAGAGGAGCCTCAAGATGGTCATGATTTCACAGGCAAATTGGAAGGGACCTAACCTCCATGAGGCCTGGGAAAAACTACCTAGATGTTACAAAGGCACAGAGGTAAGGAAAAAGAAATTCAGGATCCTCAACCTTTCCGTGGACTTCAAAGTATAAGTGGTGGGAACAGTCGACAGTGACGTTGACCTCTGTTCCCTTGGTGCTTCAGTGAACTGTCTCAGGACTTGGCACACTGCCACCCTTCCAATCAGATGGGGGAAATAAACACCATTAGCACATTGATAAGTGTTTGTTTTCCTTTGGCATTAGGGCTAAGAAAAATAAAGTGGGGAGGGTATCAGTTCCTGAAGTAAGCCTTTAAAAGGTTTCCCTTTTTGATTTTTTAATGATTGTCTATTTATAACAGCAACAAACACAACAGAGAGAAAAAAACACTTTAATTAGCCCAGGACACATTTTTCCAAAATTACATTTAAATGCTTTTTATTTATGAGTGAGCTGCATTATTTTTTATGATGTCTTTAAACCGGTGAGGGGAAGTTGTGGGTATAAACCAAGGTGTGCTGTGGCCTGTTGGTCTTTAGTTTGAATCCCTGGAAAGGATCACCAAGAAGAATGCTGCGGATAACTCCGTCTGCCAGGCAGTTTGCGTGAGAAGAAAGAGGACTTTCTGAAGTCTGTTAAAAATGATTTGTTACTACTGATCATACACATATTTGTGTTTTATTGCTTAAACACATAAAGCATACAGTGGCAACTAATTGTATCTACCACATTATCTGAGGCCCTGGGAAGACTGGAGAGGTACAGGATGTGATTATTATTCCTAAGGAAAGTCCAGGTTAATTCAGGGGACAAGACGACCACGTGTGTGTGATAGAGAACACAAAGGCGTATGATTAAGTAACGGGTTGCGAATTATAGGCTGCAAGTGCTGTAACTCTTAGCTGTGACACAAAAGGCATCATGGAAGCAGCAAAGCTCGACTCAGATCTTGAAGGACTCAGGCTGTGGAACAGGGGGTGGAGGTGCAGAGAGGCCCTTCTGGGTTAGGAGAATGGCATACACAGCAGCATGGAAAATGCGCGTGTATGTCTATGACGTCTCAAGCAGAGCAGCCCGCCCTACTGGAGGTTTGGGCAAATGAAGAGTGAGTGGTACGATGAAAGAAAATCTGGCCAGGGAGGGGAGACAGGACTTAACGTGTTCTGAAATCGCACATTCACCTTCCTCTCAATTCAGTTACAAATCCATGTTAGATTATTCTGTTTTGTACACTTGCCCTACTGTCATTTTTTAAAAAGGTATAACCTGTGTGAGTAGAAGCAGTCCCCAACCTTCTTGGCACCAGGGACTGGTTTTGGGGAGGACAGTTTTTCCGTGGCATGGGGTGGAGGAATGGCTTAGGCAGTAATGCAAGTGATAAGGAGTGACAAGCTTGTTTTTTCACTCACTGGCCTGTTGCTCACCTCCTGCTGTGTGGCCTGGTTCTTGGATTGTACTGGTCCATGGCCCAGGGGCTGGGGACCCCTGTTATATAAGCCTGTACTGGTATACATGATCTATCTTAGTTTGGATTTCCCCAGAGATAGACCCTGATACAAGGAGTCCAGGACAAGTCATTTATCTGGGAAGTGATGCTAGGAAACTCTGGAAGCAGGGAGAAAAGTAAGACAGGAAGGCAAAAATAAGGCCAGAAGAGGTACATTATCTAGATATTTACCAGTGTGGGCACCTGGGCCTTAATTCCACTGAACAGCAACGGAACTCAGTATGGAATGTACCTCAGAGTGCTTCTGCTTGAGGGAGAGGGAATCGGGGTATTTATTTACCAGTTCCCTTCAGTCACTGGTCAAGGGTTGCCTTTGAGGGCATTAGCTCCCTAACACTTTTGCCCCAGGGAAAGTCCACAAGCAGAAGTTGTAGGTGTTTGCAGTAGGTTATCTTGGTGCTAATATGTCAGTATTTCTGGCCTGGCAGCTGGAGATCATGCATTTTGGTCATCTTGGGTTGCTACAACAAATGCTGCAAACTGGGTAGCCTGAAGAAACAGATCGTTACTCCTTCTGCTCTGGTGGAAGGATGCCTGAGATCAGGGTACAGTGTGGTCAGGTTCTGAAACTCTCTGCCAGGTTACGGGCTGCTCACCCCTTGTCGTCCTCTCAGCGTGGGAAGAGGGTGAGAAAGCTCTCTGCTGCCCCTTTTATGAGGACACTAATCCTGTTCCTGAGGGCTCTATCCTCAGGACTTAGTTACCTCCCAGAAGCCTCACCTCCCAATACTATCACATTGGGCTCAAGGTTTCAACATGTGAATTTCGGGAGGTCACAGATGTTCAGTCCATTGCCTCGTGCTCCACATTCTCTAATGAAGGTCAAGTCATCCTGAGACAGAAGCACTTGACTAGTTGTTACTTACCTTCTCCTTTTTCTTTCCGTGTTTTACTGTGGTCTGCTCTGATAAAGAGCAAACTTTGAAAGGACAGCTGTACAGTTTGGGATGTGGAAGCATTAGAGAGAGTTTTAATTATAATAAGACTTCACCTGGGCTGGTTTGCTTCTAGTCCAAGGAGTTTCCAACACAGACGTAAGCGAGATCGGTCAATATAATGGCTCAAATCTGAAGGAGCGAGAGCAATGATTCTGCATTGGCCTCTTGGTTTTCAGTGGAGAATATATGTCAGTGAACTGAACTAACATTTTAGTTTTCATGGAAAAACTAAGATGACCTGATTAAAAATCAGGAAACAAAATATCCATCCACTATCTACTCTCCCCCACTGACATCCCTTCCCCTGCCATCCCTTCCCCTGCCCTCCATGACACATAGCATTTCCACAAGCTACTTAGGAAATATAAATGCATTCAGGGGCTTAGCCCAGTAATTTTTTTCTCTCCACTTGCAGTGACACTTTATGCCAGTTGTGTTATGATCCAGTGGGGCTGAGATCAGGTAAAGGGAAACCACTGTAGAGAAAGCATTTGAGAACCACACTCTTCCATACTAAACTTTGATTTTTAACATTTGCTTTGGGAGAAGGCAATGGCACCCCACTCCAGTACTCTTGCCTGGAAAATCCCATGGATGGAGGAGCCTGGAAGGCTGCAGTCCATGGGGTCACCGAGGGTCGGACACAACTGAAAGACTTCACTTTCACTTTTCACTTTCATGCATTGGAGAAGGAAATGGCAGCCCACTGCAGTGTTGTTGCCTGGAGAATCCCAGGGATGGGGGAGCCTGGTGGGCTGCTGTCTATGGGGTCGCACAGAGTTGGACAGAACTGAAGTGACTCAGCAGCAGCAGCAGCAGTGTTCAGTTAATAAAGAGAAGAAAAGGATCAAGAAAGGGAAACCAAAAGACATTTTGTTTTTCCATATGCCTTTGTGGAATCTTGGAATTGAAAGCAATCCTGAAAGGCCATTTTGATGTTCTTTACTTTCATCAATATTTGTTGAAAGTTGAATGAAAGCTGTATTTCATATGAGGCATAGAAGACTTGCAGAGAGATTAAAGCTCCCTCCATAAACTGGTCCATCTGTCCAGCCTCCCATCCATGCCTCTTCTTGCCATTAGAAAACTCTCTTAGGCCAAGGGCTGCAATGCCAATGCTTTTTCAGTATATGAAAAGAAAAAACAAATCTCTATTACAAGTGTGAGTGTGAGTTGGATTGATTACAGCTTCTCTCTCTGATAAACGTTCATGTCTGGGTGTCTCAGGCTACCTTTTCTCCCCCTGGATAATTTTCATTCCTTTTTGTAATCTAACTGGTACTTTTACTATGTATAAGGTCAGAGTTGTTTTTTTGTTTTTAATATTTTGATATAAATGAACAGTTTTGAGAGCGGATATGAATGATATGCAAAATGTAAAAGATGACTTAAAAATGGAAAGACATGCTCATAGATAAGAAGAAGATATAATAAGGTTACCAATCCTTCTTTACTTTATAAATTCCATATAATCCCAATAACAAGATTATTTTTAAAAGTAGGCATATGATTCTAAAACTTGTTTAGGAAGGTAAACAATAGCTTCTGAAAAATAATGAGGGGTGACAATTGAATTTTATAAAAAATTGAGACAGTATGGTACCCGTGTACAAATAAGAAGATGTCATTGGGATGATACAGCACCTCCAGAGCAGACCCGGAAAGATGAAGGCTGTCTGTAATCAGTGAAGAGAGACTGTTCAGCAGGTTATGTTAGGCCAACTAAGCACATCATACCTTACAGTATGATAAGTTCCAGTGAATCAGATAGTTATGTGTTAATGAGAGCAACCATAAAAGTGAAAATGTAAAAATTAAAATTACGGAAGAGGAAAGTCTTTCTAACAATGACCTATAAGAAATAAAATCAAAGACCGATTAAAAACAAAATATTTGTACCCAGTAAAAACCACCAAATCAAAGTTAAAGAGAAATGACAAATTGGGAAAAATATTGCAATTTTTTCAAAGTGTTAGTTTCTCTATTCTATAAAGGAGGCTCACAAACCAACAAGAAAATGACTAATGTCAATTAAATAATGAACAAAGAATAGAACAATTTACACAAAAGGAAATTGATAAGAAAAAATCATTTGCTTTGTTTAAAAAAGAGAAATACAAAATAAAGCTAAATTAAGGTGATTTTATCTGTCAGGCTGGCAAGACTTGAAAGTTTGGTCATGCCTGGTGTCAACAATGGTGTGGGCGCATGCAGACTTTCAAGTATAGAGACGGTTACGGTAAGTGGCGGGAGTCGGTACACTACAGACTGTGAGTGAAATCCAGCCCGAGGCCTATTTTTGTACTACCTATGAACTAAGAACAGATTTCACATTTTAAATAGTTGAAAAAAATCAAAAGAAAGAATAAAATTGTAAAAGAATAATATTGTATGATATGTAAAGATTATAGGAAATTCAAATTCCATGTCCTTAAGATATAATCTTATTAGAACCAAGTCATGCTGATTTCTTCAGCTGATCTATAGTTGCTTTGGTGCTTCAGTGGCAGATCTGCATAGTTGGAAGAGACAATCTGCACTGTACGCCTGAAAATACTATAGTGTATTACACTTGCCTAAGTGTAAAAGACACATGTCCAGGATACCTCCTTACAACATTGGCTGGCAAAAGACTGGAAGTGAACTAAATGCCTATCAGTAAAGTCCTGGCTGTGGAATTATGGTGCATCCACATAGTGAAATCCTGTGCAGCTATGAAAAAGAATCTACAGGCCAAGATGGAATTTCTAAAATACAGTAGAGCTTTTGACTATGTATTTAGGTTTATGTAATAAAAACAAAGATTATGGCATCTGGTCCCATCACTTCATGGCAGATCGATGAGGAAACAGTGGAAACAGTGTCAGACTTTATTTTTTGGGGCTCCAAAATCACTGCCAATGGTGACTGCAGCCATGAAATTAAAAGACACTTACTCCTTGGAAGAAAAGTTATGACCAACCTAGATAGCATATTAAAAAGCAGAGACACTACTTTGCCAACAAAGGTCTGTCTAGTCAAGGCTATAGTTTTTCCTGTGGTCATGTATGGATGTGAGAGTTGGACTGTGAAGAAGGCTGAGTGCTGAAGAATTGAAGCTTTTGAACTGTGGCGTTGGAGAAGACTCTTGAGGGTCCCTTGGACTGCAAGGAGATCCAACCAGTCCATTCTGAAGGAGATCAGTACTGGGGTTTCTTTGGAAGGAATGATGCTAAAGCTGAAACTCCAGTACTTTGGCCACCTCATGTGAAGAGTTGACTCATTGGAAAAGACTCTGATGCTGGGAGGGATTGGGGGCAGGAGGAGAAGGGGATGACAGAGAATGAGATGGCTGGATGGCATCACCGACTCGATGGACATGAGTCTGAGTGATCTCCGGGAGTTGGTGATGGACAGGGAGGCCTGGCGTGCTGCGATTCATGGGGTCGCAAAGAGTCGGACACGACTGAGCGACTGAACTGAACTGAACTGAATCTATTAAAAAAAAGAAGATTTTGAAAATTTCCCTTCCCTTCTCTCATTCAGTTATTTTCTATCCGAATACCTGGTAATATTTTCTGCCTACCATATGTCTCCATCTGAAATTTTTGTTACTGTTCACTTCTCTAGTAGTTTTCCAAGACTCTAGAGTCTTTAAGATTGGTGACCTTGTCTATATTGCTGATTCAGTGATGACACTGGAGCCATATGGAATGAAGCACCAGCTCCCCATCACTTAAGAGGCAAGGATGTTGGGGGGCGGGGAGCATGGATGGAATGGACGTGGGCAAGGGGCTTCCTTAGGAAAGGTGGACCCCACTCAGAGCCCATGCAGGATTCTGACAGTGGTAATCTTAATTCCAGAATCTTCCATAACCATCCAATAAATCCTGTCTTCTGCTGCTACTGTTATTATAACTGGAGACCAAAGATGCAGTGAGAGGAAAACAGACAATCAGCAAATGAAATAAACCGAAGGCCTTGCTGTTTCATGTGTAGCTCCTGGTGTTGGATATTCTAATGTGCAGCATAGGTTGTAACAGAGAAAAATCAGAAATAATCCAAGTGTCCATTGACAGATGCATGGTTGGGAAAATGTTGGGAGTACCACACCGATATTATAATGAAGAAGGATGGTCACTATAAATTGACTTGAAGGGATGACTGAGAGATATGAAGTCAAGAAAGCAAGTTATAAAATAGTTTGTGTGATATGATCCTGCTTTTTAAAAAGGTATGCTTAAGATAAATTAAAAGCAGTGGGAGGAGGGTGCTCTGTGGGCCATGGTGATTTCTGGGGGCCTGTGAGAAGAGCAAATTTGACTTTTTATGTTGCATATTTATGTAATGTTTGAATGTTATTACTGTTGATACATTTCTTATAGAATTAGAAAGAAAGAATGCATCTATATTTGTATTTAGCTCTGTGAATAAATGTCTGAATTCCTGACATGGGAACCTTATAGTAAAGAATACACATAATTTATCTAGAGCGCCTGTCAAAGGATAAATGACAGGAAACCGCGGTCTGGAATCTGGAAAGGAAGGGTACCCATCAGGACTCATGACATCTGACTCTTGGGAACTAGAAGAGCATATTCTTTTGACACTGGTTCCCTAAAAAGAAATTGTACAGGGCTGGAGATGTGGGAAAGAAGGATGGTTGTCAGGACATAAGGGCCCTAATGTTGAAATAATAATCTGAGGACTAAGTGACTCCACGATGGAGTGAAGGAGCCGTGTCCATGTCCCACCCTCTATAAACACCTGCTGTCTTTGTTATTACGTCCTGCTCTTGTTTTCTTCATTTTTCCTGATGCAGCTGAGACAACAAGGCAGGGTGGTCCAGGAGCTGGGAGTGGAGACACCTGGATTCCAGTCCTCCCTCTCTGCTGGACTTGCCCCGGGACTTCGGGTTGTCCACAGCCTTCCTCCCTTCCTCGTCCTTCCTCCTTCCTCACTGCCTCACATCCCCCTTCACTTCAGTTTGCCATCCCCAGCAAGGGACTGGCCACATCCTCATGGTCTCATATGATGGTGTGTGTATCATGAGATGTGGATTTTTCTTAGACAAATGTTTCCTATAAAAGTGTGTTTTGATTTAATCTTCACTTTTCCCCCTGACATCCTGTCTAGAACTTTCTATTGTATTTCCCCTTTGCATCTTCACTTTGAAGGTCATCATGCAATGGTAGGGCTGGAGGAAGACATAGACCATCTGGTCCAAGTCCATCTGTTTCCAAATGAAGCCCAGAGAAAGTGGGATGACTTGGTCTTGACAGTTTTCCACCGGCTTGAAGCTGCACAGGAATCACCTGGAGATCTTGTTAAAATGCAGATCCCGAGGCCGTAGGTGAAGGGTGGTTCTGACATTCTGCATTTCTCACCGGCTCCTGGGGGACACTGATACTGCTGTTTCCCAGCCTGAACTCGGTGAACCAAAAGTATGGGATACAGAGCAGAGGATGATTTTGGCCTGAATTCCCCTCCTGCCTCACTGTCTAGTGCTCTTTACTACAGGGGACATAATTATTAATCCATTTGTTGCAAGAACTAAAGCTATCATCTACATGGAAAACTTGTGTCTGAATCCCTTGGGAGAACTTTAACAGTTGGGGGCATCTGGGCCTCCCAGAGTTGTTTGGTTAATGCAGGCTGAAATTTGAGACCTAGTATTTTTATAAGACCCCTTGATTATTTTGATTTATTCAGCTCATGACCAACTTTTGGAAACCTCTGTCAAGTCATTTAGGAATATTATATCTGGTATGATATGAGTTTTAAAATTTATTTTAACTTGTTATTTTGTTAATGTGTATGATTCCCTGTATATTTTTATCACTTCCTTAACCACTGAGAAGAGCAATGCACATGAAAGAAAGAAAGAGTATATTAACCTCCATGGAACTAGAAGGATAAAAATGATAGAGGAGACTGCAAAAATCCTGAATAAGAGACCCTTGATCTTATACAAATAATCATAAAAAAAATATATAGTAAGCTAAGTAAAGGAAATGGCAACCCACTCCAGTGTTCTTGCCTGGAGAACCCTAGGGACGGGGGAGCCTGGTGGGCTGCCGTCTATGGGGTCGCACAGAGTCGGACACAACTGAAGTGACTTAGCAGCAGCAAGTATGCATACAACTGTTAAATACAACCAAATAAAACAATTTGGAATTCACTATCTATAAGTAAAGAGATGGCAATATTATGACTAACTTATATATACAGTGGAACACATCATATTCACATTTAACTTTTATAAAGTGCCTTTACAGGCTTAATAGAAAGGAGAGAGAGGAAAAGGATTGTAAAGTATGGACAATTCTGCCCACTATTCCATTAAAGAAGCAAAGAATGACCCACTTCCTGTGTACCCCTCATAGTGTAAGCAGCTTGTAATGCTGAGTCTGGTTGTTGAATTTGAAGGTAAACTTGAGCCAGTTTCTTCAATGATCTGTTTGTATAATAAAGGAAAACTAACTATACAAACAACAATAAAAAAAAAATTCTCTTTGACTAATTAATTGAAAAAAAGAGAAACCTCACGTGCATTTATGACTGCCAGTACAGAGACACACACAGCCATGCTTGCACACACACATCTCACACACATCCTGAGAATGGGGGTGAGTTTCTAGAGAAGATGCATTTTAGACTTCAGAGACCCTTGGAAACCTTTTCTTAAGTAAATGAGTTTACTACCACCTCCTTTCTCCTGGCATTTTTGGATTAACAAAATAAATATCATCTTATAGTAAAGAACACCTAGACTTTATTGCAAAAACCTCTGTTCCAAAGATTTCTGAGTGTTTACTAATGTTAACTCTGGGTAGCTTCTCTCCTGTTTGTCTTTTCTAATGCTGCGTATGAGAAGCCGTCTTTAAATGCTTATTTATTCATGGTGGTGCTGGATCTCCATTGCTGCTTGGGCTTTCCCCAGGTGCAGAGTGTGGGCTTGCCTCTAGTTGCGGTGCACAGGCTTCTCACTGCGGTGGCTTCTCCGGCTGCGGAGCATGCGCTCTAGAGCCCAGGCTGAACAGCTGTGGGCCACGGGCTTAGTTGTTCTGCAGGGTGTGAGATCTTCCATGTCCCCTGCACTGGCAGCTGGATTCTTCACCACTGAGCCATCAGGGAAGCCCTTGTCTTGTTTTTTAACTCTTGTGACAGCCAAGCAACAGTGGGATTTGCTCTCTCCCCATCACCCTCCCCATCACATTCTGGTTGGAGAAATCATTCAAGAGCCGCCATTTGCTGGAGAAGCCGCGTGAGCTAGGGAGGTTGCCCTTCAAAAAGGTATGCTAACGTTTTGGGTTTTCTCTTGGTCCTCTATGGCTCTATACTCTTGCTTCCTCCAAGATGCCCCCAACAAGGATGGGTGAATCTGTCTTCACACAAGCAGAGCTCAGAGGCATGCCTTTCCCCAGCTGTACTTTGTTCTAGCTAGCACCTGACCTCCAGCAACAAGATACTCTTTCGTATTTTATCAGCAATTAATTGCAATCACTTCTGTTTTATGATCTGATAAAGGCCTTCATCTCCCGATTTGGTCATTGTTTCCTGCTCTTTCCACCTTCCTGGAAGGTGGGGCTCAGTGACTACCGTCCCTTCCAATGTTTAGATAAGTCTTCCAGCCTGCAGCTGAGTGAGGCAGTGGCTGAATCACGTGAGTTGAGTTTTGACATTTAATAACATGCGTTAGCTTTGAACAATGTATCCCTGCCACTGGCCTACAGTAGGCAACTGAGAACATGCTTTGCCTGCATAATGACGTCTCAGTAATGGAAAGAAAGAATGATTATTCAGAAGCATTGGCATCTAGGGGAAAATCTCAAAAGCATCAGGTCTCAGCCTGTTGTCACTTTTATTCTATCCCATTGAGAACCCATGATCTGCCAGATAATGGGAGGTTGATGGTGTGGGAAGTAAAAGATGAGGCACCAGGGTAAGAGATGGTGGCCTCGTTCTCTTCAGCTAACAGTGGACTATCCTTTATATCTGTCATATAAAATGATTTGGTGGCACTCAAAGTGCAAATAAAAACATTCAAAACTCAGATGAAATGAGTTTGGATGCTGAAGTCAGCTCCAATAACTGCCTTAAGGAAATGGAACTGTCAGCATCTTTAAGAATTGAATTTATTGTTCTGGCAAGAAATAGAAGCGATGATCCTAGACTCCCAGGATTCTCAGTCTCTTCTAGAGCATTTCCACAGTTCTTATTTATTTCATGCATATTCACCTTATCTACCAGACAGACTCTGTATTTCCCAGAGATAAAGAGCAGGTCTTTACACTTTGTTTCTCTTCTCTATAGTTTACACACAGCATGGAAGAAAAGTTCCCAGCATATGAGAGAAGGTGAATAAATCTTTGCCGTTGCTACCAATAGCTGTACTTAGGAGCCTCAACTATGCCAGTTATTAATCTGTGTGCATTACATAATAGTCCATTTATTCTCATCATGATCTCTGAGATGGATATATTTCTTTTGAAACCATGGGAGAGATGTTAATACTTGCATTATGGCAAGGGTCCCAAGGTTATGGTTTTTAACCTTTACATTACACCATGTTATATAGATTGTACCTTGCTCTGGGTCTGAGATGTGCCTTCTTCAAGCAGACCCTGGCCATCAGAATCTGGTCTCAGATCCTTCTTGACTCAGTAGGTGGATGACATTATACTGAGAAATATTTAGTGGAAGCTTGGTGTGAGCAAAGAGAGGTTGTATTCTGCAGTGATGCTCTTAAATTATTTTTGCATTTTTGATCATTTCTCTTGGGTTTTGGATTTGGTGTGAGCCCCATGTATTTTTCTTTGGATTAACCAGGATAAAATCCAAGAGCTGATCAAAGCCCTGCTGTATTTACCTTTCCCAAAAATAGCCCAGCTAGAAGATGTGAGAAAGAAGTACTGGGGGAGAGGTCCAGGAGATGAGGGTCAGCTTACCCCGTGAGTTGAACCAAATAGTGGGAATTGGTCACCACCCACCTCTATTTCATCTCAGTGTAAATTAGGATAAAGGCACCGATTCATCAAGGTCTATCTCCATTAGCTGGAAAATCATTGCAGTTTATTGATTTTTATTAGAACTGCCTGAGGCTTAATATTCTATTTCAGCATAGCACTCCTGGCAGCCTCTACTAACCATTGGAGTTGGTACTTATGATTAAAAACTATCTGTGATCCCTGATTTAGAGGTTTTTGTTTTTTTTTCTTCCTATCTGTCTCTCTTTTCTAGTTGCAAAGCAAAATACCAGGAAAAGATGTGCTTCTATTTTGGCTGAAGCCACAGGTCTTCCTTTGGGATTATCCTTAGCTGTTGGGTTAGTCTCTTACCAAATCTAGCTGGAAACTGGATGTTTTCTATTTGCCTCAGAATTTGCCTCTCTTTTCAACCAGGAAGTGATAATCATGGGTAGAGAGAGGGGAGATAGATTTAGTGCTCTCTTGCTGTTATTTAGAATGAGATCCCAAAGACTTTTGGTGGAATTAGATGATCATTTGTCTTACTTGGGTAAGTTGAATATTTTGTATGCCATTTTAAATTCCAGTGGCACTTTTCTTGAATTTTTCTGAAAGTTACACAAAGGGAACTCAAATGTCTTAAAGAGTAGACTAGATATGTGAGGGAGATATACTTTGGGGGGAAAACATGCAACTTAAATGATCTGCAGTATTCCACGATATTTATGGCAGATTGATTGCAAAGATGTCTCCAGTTTTTTGTCACTTTGCATATGTATACCATTGACCATGTGGTCTTGCAGCTCACTTCATCAATAGGTGGAATCTTGCCCCTCTCCTTTTGAATCTGGGCCAGCCTTGTGACTGCTTTGGCCAACAGGATGGCATCTAAGGGATGATCTACCTTCTAATTCTAGGCCTCAGAGGTCTTGTGTGCTCCTGCTCGCTCTCGTCTCGTCTCCCCTTCTGCGTGAAAAAGCCTGGAATAGCCTTTAGCAGGATGTAGAAGAGAAATGAGCCATCTGAGGTGAGGGCATGCTCAACCAGCCAGTCCCCAGCCAATCCAGGAACATGTGTGAACTCAGCCGAAATCAGCTAAACCTGGCACGAATCCACAGAGCCACCCAGCTACCCATCAGCAACAATGAGTTGGGTTTTACACCACTAAGTTTTAGGTTACTTTGTTATGCAGCAAATGCTAACTGATACATATTCTGATTCTAAAGATGATTCTGATGGATAATTTACATAGCATGCATAGAGCCGCTAGCTGTAGCATCTAGCAGATAGTTAATAAATATTAATTCTTGTCTTCCTTTTCCTTCTTTAAAGAGATGTTCTCCCAGACTGGAATCTGCAGGTTTCAGCCAGAAGATAGAATAGCAACTTGAAAGTCACATCAAATAGGTTTACATGAGTTGCCATATCTCATAACTGTCTCTAGAGACAGGGAGTAGTTTTTTTCCTAGGCCAGACTGGCCGATATTCTTTATTGCCTTAGAAAGAGACTTCAAAGATTTAAAAACACACCCCTTAACTACTGGCAAGTAAATGATACTGTTTCTGGTTTATGTAATATTTTTTTGGCAAAACTGTCAAAATGTGGAAAATACTGTTAGTAAAACTGAGAGTCCTGGGTCTGTGTGACTGTATGTAAGTCACCAGCTTTTTCTCTGCCTCAGTATCCTCATCTCTAAATTGGAAAAGTTGGTCTGTCCAACATGACCCCTAGCTCCAACTATCCACGACTCTTTTGGCAGCAACATGGTGAAATCAGGGAAATAAGATCCACAGCCAGATTACTCCCTCTGAAACCCGGCCCTGATGCTTTCTAGTTATTTGCCCTTGGGCATATTGGTGCCTCAGTTTCTTTATCTGAAAATGGGGCTGCCACATGTGTGGCCATCTGGGTTACATGATGGAGTCCATCTAACTGCTGAGAAGAGTGGCTGGCACACAGAAAGTGCTTAACAAATGTAAGCCATTATTTCACTTGGCATAGGGTCATGTCTTATGCAACTACACTTTCATGGGATTTAAATGATGAAAGTTCAAACGGCGAACATCAACCCAGTAGATAAAACTGCCACGGTTTTTGAAACTCACCCCCACACAAATGAATTGTAACTGTGCTGAAGCTTTTATACTCATTGTTCAAAAGGTTTTCTCTCACCTAGTTGGGTGTGGCATCTTACATAAGTGAAACTGACTGCTTTAGCTCTGAGCTTACTGTTGTCTCTCTGTTGCTGCTACGCTGTGGCAACAAGCAAGAGGCAGTTTAATGCAGAGTTAAGAGGGCGGGCCCTAACTCGAGCTCTGCTGCTTATTAACTGGCTTAGTTCTTTAATTACTCTGTCTCTCCATATTCTCATAAGGAAGATGTCCGTAATAATAGTGCCCACCTCTTGGGTTTATTCTGAACATGATACATTTAGAGAGGTGCCTGACACATGGTAGGCTCTTAAGAAACACTGTGGGTTGGTATATTATTCTATTCTGTTCCACTTGAATTGTTTTAAAGCAAGACTTAGGGGTCCGAACTTTATCCAGAGGAATCAGGATGGCAAGTCTAGAGAGGCTATTGCTGACCCACCCAGATCTCCCACGTGCTATGAGCATCAGCTGTTAATGGCTCACAGCTGCCTCTTTCTCAAGAGAATTACCATTGGTCAAAGGGGAGTTGCCTAGCCTGGAACTGCCTGGGAAGTTAAGCAACTCTTCTGCCTTTAGGTGTGGCCCACAGCCAATGCCTGGCTGATGCAGAGGCACAAAGGATCCTTTGCCTCTAAAGGGCAGGGGGCAACTCTGTGGAGCAATCTAGGCTCTGAGCTCCCAGTGGAATAAGACTGAGCCAGACTCCAGTGAGGCCACACCTAACTCGGCCCCCCTTTCCCTGTCCTGTGTCCCTTACTCTCTTTTTTCTTGCTCAATAAATTACTTCCATGTGAATCTTCATCTTAGGCTCAGAAGGAAAAAAGAACTGAAGCATGAGCGTTGCAGAGATTCTGAGACATTCCAGTTGGACTTTCTGGGAAAGCAAACACCCTAAGTAGGAGTAGTTTTGATTCTTTCCAAGTCTTTTTTTAGGAGGAGAGGCTGGAGGGACTTCATAGAAGTTGGGATAGCAATAGGATGTCAGGTAATGGATATAATGGTCTCCGTGTTACTGAGGTCTGTGCACAGCTTTGAAGGATACATATGAACCTGAAAGTGTTGGTTGCTCAGTCATATCTGACTCTTTGCGACCCTGTAGACTAGCCCACCAGGCTCTTCTGTTCATGGGATTCTCCAGGCATGAATGCTGGAGTGGGTTGCCATTTCCTTCTTCAGGGGATCTTCCCAACCCAGGGATCGAACCCATGTCTCCTGCATTGCAGGTGGATTCTTTACCATCTGAGCCACGAGGGAAGTTCAAAGTATGAACCTAGACATAGATTTTATTAGACCATGTTACTACTACAGTGCTTAATACCAAGTATATCTAGAGTCTTCCAGTACTCAAGATAACCTCTATCCTAAATTCCATGCTGACTTCTTTTGACTATGTGGAAACCCCCTTTTGTGCTATGATAATAGCCTTTCTTCCATACTTACCAGACAAGATTATCCAAAGGACTTTAGGGACGAATTAAGATGGTAAGTATGAAGTTGTCCACTATTGAAATGCTGGATAAAGTGCTGTAAAACCCGACTGCAGGCTTGCCTTGACAAGATCATCATAGTTTGTCCCAGAAATAGGAGATAAAATTACCTACAGATTTAGTCTTGGGTTTGGAAAAAGCAAGAGAGTTCCAGAAAAAACATCTATTTCTGCTTTATTGACTATGCCAAAGCCTTTGACTGTGTGGATCACAATAAACTGTGGAAAATTCTGAGAGAGATGGCAATACCAGACCACCTGACCTGCCTCTTGAGAAACTTGGATGCAGCTCAGGAAGCAACAGTTAGAACTGGACATGGAACAACAGACTGGTTCCAAATAGGAAAAGGAGTACATCAAGGCTGTATATTGTCACCCTGCTTATTTAACTTATATGCAGAGTATACCATGAGAAATGCTGGACTGGAAGAAACACAAGCTGGAATCAAGATTGCCGGGAGAAATATCAATAACCTCAGATATGCAGATGACACCACCCTTATGGCAGAAAGTGAAGAGGAACTAAAAAACCTCTTGATGAAAGTGAAAGTGGAGAGTGAAAAATTTGGCTTAAAGCTCAACGTTCAGAAAACAAAGATCATGGCATCCGGTCCCATCACTTCATGGGAAATAGATGGGGAAACAGTGGAAATAGTGTCAGACTTTATTTTTTTGGGCTCCAAAATCACTGCAGATGATGACTGCAGCCATGAAATTAAAAGACACTTACTCCTTGGAAGAAAAGTTATGACCAACCTAGATAGCATATTCAAAAGCAGAGACATTGCTTTGCCAACAAAGGTCCGTCTAGTCAAGGCTATGTTTTTTCCAGTAGTCATGTATGGATGTGAGAGTTGGACTATGAAGAAAGCTGAGCACCGAAGAATTGATGCTTTTGAACTGTGGTGTTGGAGAAGACTCTTGAGAGTGCCTTGGACTGCAAGGAGATCCAACCGTCCATCCTAAAGGAGATCAGTCCTGGGGTTTCTTTGGAAGGACTGATGCTGAGGCTGAAACTCCAGTACTTTGGCCACCTCATGCAAAGAGTTGACTCATTGGAAAAGACTCTGATGCTGGGAGGGATTGGGGGCAGGAGGAGAAGGGGACGACCGAGGATGAGATGGCTGGATGGCATCACTGACTCGATGGGTATGAGTCTGAGTGAACTCCGGGAGTTGGTGATGGACAGGGAGGCCTGGCGTGCTGCTATTCATGGGGTCGCAAAGAGTTGGACACGACTGAGCGACTGAACTGAACTGAACTTGGATACACTGAAGAACCAACCACTTACTTGAATTCAAAGTTCTATTACATCCTAATGTTTCAACAGAGGAATGAAATACAGAATATTCCATAATTATCTTCTCTTTTTTTTTCTGTCAAGAAGGGAGCAAGGGATCATCTCTCATTTTCCTTTAATGCATTCGTTTGTTCTCTTTCTCTGCCCCTTGTATCTTTTCTTTTTCTCCAGTCTGTATGTGACATAAGCATGTCTCTGTAAACTCAGTTCAACAAAATAACATTGATTAACATGTTATGACCCTTTTTCAAAGGATCTTATAAAATGTGTCCATTGCTTCTCATGGAAGATTATCTTCAGAATAGAACCTGATGTTCCTGGAACATCGCCCAATTTGTCACTAGTTTTATATTGAAAGAAGGCACAGATAATGTATAATAGAATATAAGTAGTATTAATACATGAGCTTTCAAGATAAACATAAGGTTTCACAGAAAAAAGTTGCAATGTGGTTGGACTATGCTGAGTTTACCCTTCAGATCTCTGGTGTAGTACAATATTCTCTGATGCTAAAAGGGTGACTTTGGTGGAAGTGTCTGAGAAGCACTTCTAGATATAACTTCAACCAGTTCAAAATATGATGTAGGCATGGCTTCACATAACTGTGTAATAGAAGGATGAAAAAATGGTAAAACTTCCAGGACCGTTTTCATCCCAGGACTGGAAATGCAAATAATATTCCAAGTTTAGATGAGTAACTCAAGACATGGCTTGAAAACATAATTCTCTGCATTTGCTGGAAAAATTAAGAGTTTAGCTCATGGAGATAGTTTTGATATGGTGTATGTCTTGAGGGGACAGTCATTGACCCCACTATAGTGGATGAGATGCATGGCCAATCAAAGCTTACTTCTCAGAAGCAATTAAGTGGCTGTCTAGCAAATTAATAGGGGCCATTATGACTCCTTGGCTAGAAAAAAAGAAAAGTGTGTCATTTCATGAGTAAATTGACAGCTGTTAAGTTCTAGGAATTTTGCAGGCTTAACCTGGCCTGAGAGAAGCCTTCCTTCTCATGGATTCTGAATCACTATTACGTTATTGTGGTGTTCTGTGCTTAGGTGATCAGTAATGTCTGACTCTTTGCAACCTTGTGGACGTAGACTGCTAGGCTTCTCTGTTCATGGGGATTCTCCAGTCAAGAATACTGGAGTAGGTTGCCATGCCCTCCTCCAGGAGATCTTCCCAACCCAGGGATCAAACCCAGGTCTCCCGCATTGTGGATGGATTCTTTACTGCCTGAGCCACCAGGGAAGCCCAAGAATACTGGAGTGGGTAGCCTAGCCCTTCTGCAGGGATTATGCAGCTACTGCTCTGGAACTGGCAGCATGTAACTTGAGTTAGATTCGCGAATTATCCCAGGTCAGTGGGAAAGGCTGTATTTCCTCATATAAGAAATTGACAGTGCTTTTGTGTAGCAGGTGTGGGAGCCTCTTGAGGCTGAGTGATGCTTTGCACAGGTTGTTCTCATTCAGTAAGGACAGGTGGAGAAGCTTCCCTTGGACCAAAGTCACTAGGTTTTTTTCTGGGTAGAATTGATTCTGCAATACTGGCTTTTCAGAAAAGAGCCATTCAGCAAGCTCAAAGAGATGAAGTTTGAAATTGGTTTTGGGCCTTATCAGCTGCCTTTTCATAAGGTGGCTTCCCAGGTGACTGAGATGGTAAAGAATCCATCTACAATGCAGGAGATTTGGGTTGATCCTGGGGTCAGGATGATCCCCTGGAGAAGGGAATGGCTACCCACTCCATTATTCTTGCCTGGAGAATTTCATGGACAGAGGAAGCTGGCAGGCTACAGTCCATAGGATTGCAAACAGTTGGACACGATGGAGCGACTAACACTTTCAGTTGCCTTTTCATAAAGTGGCAAGCATAAAACAGAGTCCAAGAAATATACAAAGAGAGACCTTCTCATATAAAATCTACAAAATAGTACAATGATATTGATTTCAAAGATAAACGTTGAGAAGAGAATATGCCATAAGAAAAAGGTTGGAATACCAAATCCAATTGTCTGACCAGAAAATCTTTGCTCAGTTTTCGGTTCTACTCTTAGAGAGGCTGTGCTTAAGTTTCTACCTCTTTTTTTTGGTTTGTTTTGCTTATTTTATTGGAGTATAATTGCTTTACAATGTTCCCTTAGTCTCTGTTGTATATCAAATGACATCAGCTATCTTCCTCCTATGCTGTGCTCAGTTGTGTCCAACTCTTTTGTTACCCCATGGACTGTAACCCACCAGGCTCCTCTGTCCATGGAATTTTCCAGGCAAAAATACCAGAAGGGGTTGCCATTTCATACTCCAAGGTATCTTACTGACTCAGTGATCAAACCCCCATCTCTTGCATCTCCTGCATTGGCAGGTGGATTCTTTACCACTGTGCCACCTGAGAAGCCTTTGCATCAACTATATGTATACACATATCCCCTCTCTCTTGAGAAGTCTCTACCTCGTTTTCCTCAGGGAAGCCTGGGTCCAGTCTCCCAGGTTGTGAAGCAGGATGAAGAGGGGTGCACACGGGTCTAGATTATGATTTCACTTCCAGCTGTGTGGAGAGATTTCATGCTTCCTTCTTGCTCTTTCCCATGAAGCATACAGTTGAATGGGTGACTGGCAATATCTGCTGGCAAGCATAATAGAGGGGACCCTAATGATAGCAAGTTGTATGTACCCCGCCATGTGGCCTCTCGGCAGTGGCATCTGTGTAGTCCTGCCCCAGCACCTGTGGGAGATTTCACGGGGCTGTCTGAGCCGGGTTGCCTACCTGAGCTCCCCATGCAACTGCTCCTTCCAGAGCTCCTTATTTCCAAGAAAAGGAATCACTCTTTCTCCTGATGAACATGCAGACAGAGGAGGGAATTAAGGAGACAAGGGAAAACCACCCAGCAAGAGGACTTGAAGAGCATGTGGGGAGTGGGGGAGAGGAGGAAAGGAAAAATGTGTCAAACAATGTCGTGTCAGCTCTATAACTTTCCACTGATCCATACGTGGATTTGTATCAGCACTTATGTCTTACAGTCAAGACAAGAGCCAGACAAAAAGGCTTGGCCTTAATAAGTCCAGGAGAGAGGTTTGTTTATCAAGGTTTCTCATTGTTTGAAAACTCAACATCTGTCAAAGACTTGGAGGGCTTTGCCCCACACACTTGGGGCAGGTGCTTCTGGTCTTATGACACTGGTGAGTGGATTTTAAAGAAACATTCAGTGGGAAAGCCCAAGGTCTTCTCTGTCCAATGCCACTGCCTTTTCTTCCCATCAGGATTCCTCACCTCTTATCCTGTCTTGGGCTTCTGATCAGGTCTCCTTGCCTCCTACCACATCCACACGCACCTTGGTCCACCACATAATGTTACTCTTTCCAAAGTCTACTTAAAGAACTTAAAAACTCATTAAAACTGTCCAAGCATCTTAGTAGGGATCTTCAAATTCTAGATCTTTTTGTTTCTTTCAGTCGAATTTTATTGCCACTATTCTCCCTCAGGTGATTTTTCTTATATTTTTAAATGTAAATAGTTTTATGGAAGTATTATATAAGTGCAAAAAAAAAGTTACTTGGTGAATTTTTATAAAATTTTCATGCCCATGAAATTGGCAACTAGATCACGAAACAGAATATAGCCAGCACCCAAAAGCCCCTCAAGGTCCTTCCCAGTCACTGTCCCCCGAGGGGTAACCATTGTCCTGACATGTAATCCCATATATTAGTTTTGCCTTTTTTGTGACCTTTGCAAAGACATAGTCATAGAGTGTACATTTTACCATGTCACTTAACATTATGTCTGTTTCTTCCATATGTACATGTGGTTGAAGTTGATTCATATTTATCACTGTATAATGGAATCAGGGAAAGGATATTTTTAAACCTTTCTTATTTGGGGTTTTAAAAAATTAATTAATTAATTACTTGAAGGATAGTTACTTTTCAATGTTGTGATGGTTTTTGCCATATATAGACATGAATCAGCCACAGGTGCACGTGTGTCCCCCATTCTGAAGCCCCTTTCCACCTCTCTACCCCATCCCTCTGGGTGTCCCAGAGCACTGGCTTTGAGTGCCCTGCTTCATGCATCAAACTGGCACTGGTCATCTGTTTTACATATGGTAATATACAGGTTTCAGTGCTATTCTCTCAAATCATCCCACTCTCCCCTTCTCCCACATAGTCCAAAAGTCTGTTCTTTACATCTGTGTCTCTTTTGCAGCCTTGCATATAGGATCGTCATTGCCATCTTTTTAAATTCCATATATATGAGTTAATATACTGTATTGGTGTTTCTCTTTCTGACTTACTTCACTCTGTATAACAGGCTGCAGTTTCATCTACCTCATTAGAACTGATTAAATTTGTTCCTTTTTACACTTGAGTAATAGTCCATTGGTTTGCCTTGGAAATGAATAGAGATCATTCTGTCGTTTTTGAGATTGCATCCAAGTACTACATTTCAGAATCTTCTGTTGACCATGACGGCTATTCCATTTCTTCTAAGGGATTCCTGCCCGCAGTAGTAGATGTAATGGTCATCTGAGTTAAATTCACCCATTCCAGTCCATTTTAGTTCACTGATTCCTAGAATGTCAACATTCACTCCTGCCATCTCCTGTTTGACCAATCCAATTTGCCTTGATTCATGGACCTAACATTCCAGGTTCCTATGCAATATTGCTCTTTACAGCATCGGACGTTGCTTCTATCACCAGTCACATCTACAACTGGGTATTGTTTTTGCTTTGGCTCCATCCCTTCATTCTTTCTGGAGTTAATTCTCCACTGACCTCCAGTAGCATATTGGGCACCTACTGACCTGGGGAGTTCCTCTTTCAGTATCCTATCATTTGCCTTTTCATACTGTTCATGGGGTTCTCCAAGCAAGAATACTGAAGTGGTCTGCCATTCCCTTCTCCAGTGGACCACATTCTTCAGACACAGTAATCCAAGTCTATGCCCCAAGCAGTAATGCTGAAGAAGCTGAAGTTGAACCATTGTATGAAAACCTACAAGACCTTTTAGTACTAACACTCCAAAAAGATGTCCTTTTCATTATAGGGGACTGGAATGCAAAAGTAGGAAGTCAAGAAACACCTGGAGTAACAGGCAAATTTGGCCTTGGAATACGGAATGAAGCAGGGCAAATGCTAATAGAATTTTGCCAAGAGAACACACTGGTCATAGCAAACACCCTCTTCCAACAACACAAGAGAAGACTTTACACATGGACATCACCAGATGGTCAACACCAAAATTAGACTGATTATATTCTTTGCAGCCAAGATGGAGAAGCTCTATACAGACAGCAAAAGCAAGACCAGGAGCTGACTGTGGCTCAGATCATGAACTCCTTATTGCCAAATTCAGACTGAAATTGAAGAAAGTAGGGAAAACCACTAGACCATTCAGGTATGACCTAGATCAAATCCCTTAAGATTATACAGTAGAAGTGAGAAATAGATTTAAGTGCCTAGATCTGATAGAGTGCCTGATGAACTATGGAATGAGGTTCATGACACTGTACAGGAGACAGGGATCAAAACCATCCCCATGGAAAAGAAATGCAAAAAAGCGAAATGGCTGTCTGGGGAGGCCTTACAAATAGCTGTGAAAAGAAGAGAAGTGAAAAGCAAAGGAGAAAAGGAAAGATATAGCATCTGAATGCAGAGTGCCAAAGAATAGCAAGGAGAGATAAGAAAGTCTTCCTCAGCGATCAATGCAAAGAAATAGAGGAAAAGAAGAGAATGGGAAAGACTAGAGATCTCTTCAAGAAAATTAGAGATACCAAGGGAATATTTCATGCAAAGATGGGCTCGTTAAAGGACAAAAATGGTATGGACCTAACAGAAGCAGAAGATAGTAAGAAGAGGTGGCAATAATACACAGAAGAACTGTACAAAAAAGATCTTCACAACCAAGATAATCACGATGGTGTGATCACTCACCTAGAGCCAGACATCCTGGAATGTGAAGTCAAGTGGGCCTTGGAAAGTATCACTGTGAACAAAGCTAGTGGAGGTGATGGAATTCCAGTTGAGCTATTTCAAATCCTGAAAGAGGATGCTGTGAAAGTGCTGCACTCAATATGCCAGCAAATTTAGAAAACTCAGCAGTGGCCACAGGACTGGAAAAGGTTAGTTTTCGTTCCAATCCCAAAGAAATGCAATGCCAAAGAATGCTCAAATTACTGCAGAAATGCACTCATCTCACATGCTAGCAAAGTAATGCTCAAAATTCTCCAAGCCAGGCTTCAGCAATACGTGAACCATGAACTTCCTGATGTTCAAGCTGATTTTAGAAAAGGCAGAGGAACCAGAGATCAAATTGCCAACATCCGCTGGATCATGGAAAAAGCAAGAGAGTTCCAGAAAAAAATCTATTTCTGCTTTCTTGACCATGCCAAAGCCTTTGACTGTGTGGATCACGATAAACTGTGGAAAATTCTTAAAGAAATGGGAATACCAGACCACCTGACATGCCTCTTGAGAAACTTGGATGCAGCTCAGGAAGCAACAGTTAGAACTAGACATGGAACAACAGACTAGTTCCAAATAGGAAAAGGAGTACGTCAAGGCTGTATATTGTCACCCTGCTTATTTAACTTATATGCAGAATACATCATGAGAAACGCTGGGCTGGAAGAAGCACAAGCTGGAATCAAGATTGCTGGGAGAAATATCAATAACCTCAGATATGCAGATGACACCACCCTTATGGCAGAAAGTGAAGAGGAGCTAAAAAGCCTCTTGATGAAAGTAAAAGAGGAGAGTGAAAAAGTTGGCTTAAAGCTCAACATTCAGAAAACTAAGATCATGGCATCTGGTCCCATCACTTCATGGGAAATAGATGGGGAAACAGTGGAAACGGGGTCAGACCTTATTTTGGGGGGCTCCAAAATCACTGCAGATGGTGATTGCAGCCATGAAATTAAGAGTCTTGCTCCTTGGAAGAAAAGTTATGACCAACCTAGATAGCATATTCAAAAGCAGAGACATTACTTTGCCAACAAATGTCCATCTAGTCAAGGCTATGTTTTTTCCAGTAGTCATGTATGGATGTGAGAGTTGGACTGCGAAGAAAGCTGAGCACCGAAGAATTGATGCTTTTGAACTGTGGTGTTGGAGAAGACTCTTGAGAGTGCCTTGGTCTGCAAGGAGATCCAACCAGTCCATCCTAAAGGAGATCAGTCCTGGATGCCCAATGGAAGGACTGATGCTGAGGCTGAAACTCCAATACTTTGGCCATCTCATGCGAAGAGTTGACTCATTGGAAAAGACCCTGATGCTTGGAGGGACTGAGGGCAAGAGAAGAAGGGGACGACAGAAGATGAGATGGCTGGATGGCATCACTAACTCGATGCACAGTGAGTTTTGGTCACCTCTGGGAGTCGGTGATGGACAGGAAGGCCTGGTGTGCTGTGATTCACGGGGTCGCAAAGCGTCGGACATGACTGAGGAACTGAACTGAACTGAACTTTCCGCTCAAACGTCCAGATGGAATCTTGCACCAGTGAAGTATATGTGCTAACAAAGTCTTCCTGTGTTGAACATGGGTGTGTTTATTAGCCAATACAAAGCTTACTGCATAGGGAACAATGCTGGCCTATTTCCCAAATCGTACTCATCTGTAATGTATAGTGTCATCTTTAATGAATATCATCACCACAAGCTTGTGGACCTAGTGCTCTATAGGTTGAATTGCATGTTAAGATAATATTAATAATAGGTCTGAAAAACAGCATTGCCCTCCACAAAGGTAACTGAAGTGAGTGACTGGAGTCCTGTTATAGGTCAAGGGCATTAATTTCACACCTACGGGAGCTCAACAATGGTATCAATCTGCTTTTAATATTAAGTACTCCATGGTATAGCGATGAGAGGGAGAAGAGAAGTTTTTGCCCTTGTGTGATGACCCAGCCAATATTTCTGACTACACAAATTTTCTTTAGTCATCTTTATTTCCTAGGACTTCTCTTTTTCACCTGCTCATGCTTTTATATGGATCTAACCTCCCCAACCCCTGTGTTTCATGCCCCCAGCTAGCTTGTTTCCAGCCTCATTAAATTTCTTCAATACCAGTTTTATTCCCTCACTGTTATTTTTATTTTAACCAGATGATAAGAAAAAGGTTTTGCACTCTCTCCCTCTCTTTCTTTTATGTTTTAAATTTTTATAACTATATTTATTGGGCTGTGTAGGGTCTTAATTGTGCATAGGGGATCTTCACCATGCAAGATCTTCCTTTGGTGCATTGACTCTCTAGTTGTGGCACACAGGCTTCATAGCGTGCAGGCTAAGTAGTTGCAGTGCATGAGTTTAGTTGCTCTGCAGCACGTGGGGGGTCCTAGTTGCCTGATCAGGGATTGAACCTGTGTCCCCGCATTGCAATGCAGATTCTTATCCACTGGACCATGAAGGAAGTCACCCCCTCTCTCTCTTTTTAGGAGGGAAGAGTTCTTATTTATGAAACTTTGTATCCCTGGATAGCTAAGTTTAGTGCCTTATACATGCGGTATTCTCAGTAAATATCTTTTGAATCAATGGCTTGGCAATTTCTTATTAAAGTGGGCAGAGTTGCTGACCCTTCAGATTCAGGCTTAAATTGAAGACAGTAGGGAAAACCACTAGACCATTAAGGTATGACCTAAATCGAATCCCTTATTTGATACAGTGAAGGTGACAAACAGATTCAAGGGATTAGATCTGGTGGACAAAGTCGATGAAGAACTATGGACAGAGGTTCTTAACATCGTACAAGAGGTGGTGAACAAAATCATCCCTAAGAAAAGCAAATGCAAGAAGACAAAGTGGTTGTCAGAGGAGGCCTCACAAATAGCTGGGAAAAGAAGAGAAGCAAAAGGCAAAGGTGAAAGGGAACGATATACCCAAATGAATGCAGACTTCCAGAGAATAGCAAGGAGAGAGAAGTAGGCATTCTTAGATGAGCAATACAAAGAATTAGAGGAAATCAATAGAATGGGAAAGACTAGAAATCTCTTCAGAAAATTGGATATGCCAAGGGAATATTTCATGCAAAGATGGGCACAACAATGGACAGAAATTTCTAACAGAAGCAGAAGAGATTAAGAAGAGGTGGCAAGAATACACAGAACTATAGAAAAGGTTTTAATGACACAGATAACCAAGATGGTGTGTTACTCACCTAGAGCCAGACATCCTGGATTGTGAAGTCAAGTGGGCTTTAGGAAGCATTACTATGAATAAAGTTGGAGGTGATGAAATTCCAGCCGAGCTATTCTAAATCCTAAAATTGATGCTGTTAAAGTGCTGCACTCAATATGCCAGCAAATTTGGAAAACTCATCAGTGGCCACAGGACTGGAAAAGGTCAGTTTTCATTCCAATCCCGAAGAAGGGCAATGCCAAAGAATGTTCAAACTACTGTACTATTGCACTCATTTTGCATGCTAGCAAGGTAATAATGCTCAAAATCCTTCAGGCTAGGCTTCAACAGTATGTGAACAGAGAGCTTCCAGATGTTCAAGCTGGAGTTAGAAAAGGCAGAGGAACCAGATATCAAATTGCCAACATTAGTTGGAGCATAGAGAAAGCAAGGGGATTTCAGAAAAATCTACCTTTGCTTCATTGGCTATGCTAAAGCCTTTGATTGTGTGGATCATAACAAACTGTGGAAAATTCTTAAAGAGATGGGAATACCAGACCACCTTACCTGCCTCCTAAGAAACCTGTATGAAGAAATAAAAACAAAAGAGCAGTTAGAGCTCAACATGGAATAATGGACTGGTTCCAAATTGAGAAAGGAGTATGTCAAGGCTGTATATTGTCACCCTGCTTATTTAACTTATATGCAGGGTTGTTTTTGTTGTTTTTCAGTCACTCAGTTGTGTCTGACTCTTTGCAACCCCATGGACTGCAGCATGCTAGGCCTCCCTGTCCTTCATCATCTCCTGGAGTTTGCTCAAACTCATGTCCAGTGAGTTAGTGATGCCATCCAAGCATCTTGTCCTCTGTCGTCCCCTTCTCCTCCTGCCCTCAATCTTTCCCAGCATCAGGGTCTTTTCTAATGGGTTAGCTCTTTGCATCAGGGTGGCCAAAGTACTGGAGCTTCAGCTTCAACATCAGTCCTTCCAATGAATATTCAGGATTGATTTCCTTTAGGTTTGACTGGTTTGATTTCCTTGCAGTCCAAGGGACTTTCAAGAGTCTTCTCCAACACCACAGTTCCAAAGCATCATTTCTTCAGTGCTCACCTTCTTTGTGGTCTATTTGTCACATTCATTCATGACTACTGGAAAAATCATAGCTTTGACTTTATGGACCTTTGTTGGCAAAGTAATATCTCTGCTTTTAAATATGCTGTCTAGGATGGTGATAGCTTTTCTTCCAAGGAACAAATCTTTTAATTTCATAGCTGAGTCACCATGTGCAGTGATTTTGGAGCCCAAGAAAATAAAATGTGTCACTGTTTTCATTGTTTCCCCATCTATTTGACATGAAGTGATGGGACCGGATGTCATGATCTTAGTTTTTTGAATATTGAGTTTTAAGCCAGCTTTTTCACTCTCCTCTTTTACTTTCCTCAAGAGGCTCTTTAGTTCTTCTTTACTTTCTGCCATAAGGGCAGTGTCATATGTGTGTCTGAGATCATTGATATTTCTCCTAGCAGTCTTGATTCCAGCTTATGCTTCATCCAGTCCAACATTTCTCATGATGTACTCTGCATATAAGTCAAATAAGCAGGATGACAGTATATTGCCTTGACATACTCCTTTCCCAGTTTGGAGCCAGTTCCATGTCCAGTTCTAACTGTTGTTTCTTGACCTGCATATAGGTTTCTCAAAAGGAAGGTAAGGTGGTCTAATATTTCCATCTCTTTAAGAATTTTCCATAGTTTGTTGTGATCCAGAGTCAAAGGCTTTATATGCAGAGTACACTATGCAAAATGCCAGGCTGTATGACTCACAAGCTGGAATCAAGATTGCAAGGAGAAATATCAACAACCTCAGATATGCAGATGATACCATTTTAATGGAGAAAGAGAATGAAAGAAGCAGGATGTGCATATGTCTGATAAGTCGTTTCAGTTGTGTCTGACTCTTTGCAACCCTATGGACTCTGTCTAGCCCTCCAGGCTCCTCTGTCCATGGGATTCTCCTGGTAAAAATACTAGAGTGGTTTTCCATACCCCCGTCCAGGGTATTTTCCCAGCCCAAGATGGAATCCTTATCTCCTGTGACTTTTGCATTGCAGGTGGATTCTTTACCACTGAATATCGGGGAAGCCCCGAGAAGCAGGATAGGAGATGGGAAAAAGCAAAGACAAGATTTTAGGTTAAGTCTAGCTTCAGTCTGAACCAGCAAGGAGCTCTGAAGTGTGAATGGCACCATTGAGCATTTGTTCTATGTAAGAGCTGAGCTTTTGCCCTCACACACAGTCCGTCATTGTTTATGGGATGCCTCAGGGGGACCGTAAACCTATAGGTGAGAAGTTCCAGATGCCCAAGGGCAGTCCTCCAGGGAAGATGCAGCCGTGAGCCCTCAGTAGCACGAGCCACACGGTGGCTGGGGATGAGCTGAGCTGGTAGAGAGGTCCAGATAGGACACTAATGGCAGTCTTCCATGGCTCATTCATTTGTTCATTCATCCATTCATTTAACAAATATGTACTGAGTGCCTATTCTGGACAAGTTCCTGTCCTAAGTGCTAAGGGTGAAGCAGTGAACAAGCCAGATAAGGTCCTCTCTTTCATGAAGCCCACAGCTTGTAGGGGAGACAGAAATAAACTAGTAGATAAATGTAGCAATGAGATAACTTCTGAGAGTGATAATTTTCTAAGAGCAAAAATAAACAGTTAACTAGATTGTGGAATGACTGGGACAAGGAGTGGGCACTTGAACAGAGATGGGAATGGTGAGAAGAGTGAGCTGTGCAAAGATGTGAGGGCCTGATGTTTAGGCAGAGGAAATGGCCTTGGTCAGGGTCTAAGATAAACAGCTTATGTGCATGTGTGTGTGTGTGATTAATGTTTTAATTGAAGTATAGTTGATTTACATTGTATTAGTTTCAGGTTATAGCAAAGTGATTCAGTTTTATGTATATTTATATCTATTATTTTCAGATTCTTTTCCTTTATAGGTTTCTGTGCTATACAGTAGAACTTTGTTGGTTATCTATTTTATATAAGTAGTGTGTATCTGTTAATCTCAAACTCCTAATTCATCCCTTTCTTCCCTTTCCCCTTTGGTAATCATAAGTTTGTTTTCTATGTCTGCGAGTTTCTTTCTGTTTTGTGCATAAGTTCATTTGTGTCAGTTTTTTTTTTTTTTTAGATTCCACATATAAGTGACATCATATTTGTCTTCATTTGGCTTACTTATTATGATATTTTCGAGGTCCATCCTCGTTGTTGCAAATGGCATTATTTCATTATCTTTTATGGCTGAGTAGCTCACGTGTTTTAAGAACAGGAAGGAGGCCATTGGGCCTGTGGTGGAGTTGAGAAAGTTGTAAGAAAAGGGTAGAGAAGTGGGCATAATGGATAGGGTAGAGGGTGGGGGAAGCTGTTGTAAGGAATGTAGTGACTTTGCATTTGAGTTGTAGAAATGAGTTCCTTTGCCTGCATTAAAATGGTAAAAATGGCAATTTGTCTGACTTTGACATTGATTTGCCTTAACGTTATTAGAAGAGTTTGCTAAGCAGATTCATGGAATAAATAAGGAAAAAGTTGTGATTAAAGGACAATTCATTCTTCAAACTCCAGGAGCATAGCAGGCATTGAATTCAGACATCTCATACAGTAATTATGAGAAAATTTTCTCTCCTTGTTAAAACATTCCCCAAATTTTAAAAGATATATAGTTGGACTCAACATTCCTTTGTCCTTGGCAGTGTGACAAACCAACATTTTTAGAAAAGAATGTAAGTTGGTCTTGACCTTGGCTATATGCAAGGAAAGTTATCAAGGTCACTTTTTTGTTTGTTTGTTTTTACTGTAATTGCTATTAAAATGAATCAAGAAGTAAGTAGAGACCATCTCTTTTTGCTCAATATTCTGCTCCATGCTGAGACCATGAGTCTTACGTGTAGATGTATTTCCCAATTGCCAGTATGCATTTTTCTTCATTTTTCCAGTGTCCACTGGGGAAGGTGCCTCAGTTAGAAAATACCAGTGGATCATGATTATGGAAAATGCTTCCTGTACTTTATTTCTGGAGAAACATAATAGCTATAGAACACTCACCACCAAAGCTGTTGAATGGGACCCAATGACATTGTGTAAAAGAAGCCCGGGAAAACAATGCTTTCTGTCTGATCTACTAGGTCATTGTTGAAGACCAAGGTCAAGGAACAGCTCTCCAAACTGAAATAAACAACATTTCAAATTAAGAGGAATTAAGTATAAGTAGTGTTTTTATTCTTTCTAAAAATGGATTTTTCAAATGGTTTTGATTTAACAAAGATGTGAAATCTTTTTGTCATGCTCTTTCCTTCACCAGCCCCTGCTCTCACCCGCTTCATGTGTGAAACCCATGTTTAATTCAGGGGGAACTTAACCCATATGTTTCTGATTCATTTGCACAATGTTCTTTAGTAACAGCTAGCTGATGTCCAAAGAGTCTTCTGGGAATTTTTATAAGTCTTTAAATTTTTTTCTTCAAGCCAGAAAATCATATTTTCCAGCTCAAAGTGCCCCTCCAAATCAGAAATTCTCTGAGCCTATTGGAAACAGTACTTTGAGGAGGCCTTAAAATCAGGCAAAACACCACTCCCGTTGTGAGCCTTGCAACCAGATCTACTTGAACAGCCCCTGAGAGATTGGAGAAGCAAGGGAGAAGGGACAGAAAAGGGACCTGAATAGCACAGGGACTCTTGGACCTGCCGTGTTTTTCCATTTCTAGGAGCAACCACTGAAGTCCCACAATATATAAAGTCAGACTCAATTTATGGTGCACAACTGGAGCCAGATAATTTTCAGTTGGCTTTGTGTAACATCTTTGAGCAAGGGTGGAGAATTCTAGAACTGCATTCAGATTCATAAATATAACAAGACTTCATTTGTGAGCGCACTTAGCATTTGCTCAGCAATTCAGCAGCTAGGCTTCATTTTCTGGAAAGTCCGACAAAGTCTAAAGATGAGAATGGTTCTCTATAGAATTAAATTGGTTCTGCCAGGAATAGAAAGATGGTGGGCCTGTTAGGGACAAGTGAACAACTAACTGTTGGAGAGTAGTCTAAGAAATCGTTGCTAGAATCTAAGAATCATTTCATTTACTTCAGCTGTGCTAAAACCCAATTTTTTTTTTTTTTTTTTTTTTTAGCCACCCTTTAAGGGCATCTGATGTCTCTGGGGGAAAAGATGATCCATAAATTAGCTTTGTTTAACCCAATACTTGGCAATGAATGCATACTCTTCGGAAAATAGTCATTTTACTGCCAAGGGCTTGGATTCATCCTAACTCATGTGTCAATTTTCTACTGGGCTATAAATGTGCATCTACACCATCATAACCCCAATTTTGGCTATTTTGCCAAAGTGAGTTGCTGTTCAGTCCTTCTAAGAAGTTTTCCAATCACTCAGCACCCCCCATCCCCCCACCGCCTGCAGTTGGCCCATACAGCAGTAAGCTAATTTAGACAGCCAGGATGGAGATAAAGCTCTCCATCTCAACAAATGCCATGGCCATCTTTGTAATTCCCCCAGAGAGAGAAAATAAAGCAGAAATAATTTTTTATTCCTTTCATGCTTTCCAAATGCAATCTATCAAGTTGTATAGCTTCTTACTTCTCAACTGTGGTCTTCAGATCAGCAACGTTAGTATTACCTGAAATCTGTTAAAAATTTAGAGCCTCAGCCTTCCCACTCCACCCTCAGGCTTGCAGAATGGGAGCTGGCTCATTCAGCAAGTTCCTGGTGATTCAAGGGCATGTTCAAAATTGAGAAGCACTGCTAGACCATACCTCTTAAACGGCTCTTCATTCACCATCTACCTCTTGCCTGAATGACTGTGATTGTTTCCCAGCTTCTCCTGCACATCCTCCAGCATATTTTCAATTCAACCACCAGAGTGATCTTCAAAAGAGAGTTATTCCTGTCAAAGTGTTTTCCCAAACACTTCTTAACAAATGTAAAATAAAATACGAACTCCTTGCCATCACAAAGAGTCCTGTGTGAAGTGGCCTCTGCATATCCTCCCCTCTCAGCTGTCCTTTCTGGTCACTGTCTCCTCCAGCCACAGCCTCTCATTCCCACACAGCCAGCAGCAGCTTCCCCTACACCTGAAGTTTCTTTAGCAGAGCTGCTCACCATTCAGGACTCATCACAGATGTCACCTTGTGATGAACTCTGGCTACCAAATTTAAATCTACCTCCTAGGCACTTTTTACCACATTGCCCTGTTTTATTTTTTATTGCTTTCTGAACCACCAGCAATGATCTTGCTTATTTATGCATTTATTTCTTGCTCTATGTGTTTATTGACAGTTTTCCAAAATGGAGACTTTCCCCATCTTACCTCAGCTGTATCCTCAACACCTAGAATGGTACCTGGGACATTGCTGAATTCATTCACTGCTGAATGAATTATGGCATACATTTTAATCTATACAATATGGACAAAAGTCTGTGTCTTGTCAATGTTTCTTCCACTTTTCCTCCCTCCTTTTTGTTTTTGTTTTTTTTTTTGACAAATATCTAATTTGAGCAGTTAACCTATGCCAGGTACAAGGCTAACAGGAGGAACAGGAAACAGACCCAGTTTCTGCCCATATGAAGCAGAGAGGCAAGTGCAAGGTGGATATTAACCAATTAACCAAAATAAGAATGATACCATCCCATGGAGCATATAAAAGTTAGCTCGGGGGGACTACTGGGAACTGAGGGTTGAAGGATGAGTATACTAACCAGGAAAGGAGAGTGAGAGGAATAGGAAAAGCAGAGTATTTTGTGTAGAAACAATAACATAGCCAAAGGCAGAAGAGAATGTTGAAGGAATAGAAAGAAGGCCTTTAAGAGGGGGTCCAGAGAATGAATGCGGGACTGTATGTGGTGAGGCTGGCAAGACAGGCAATGGCCAGACCAGTGGGCCCTATAGGTACAGTGACTGTAAGTCCTGGTTTGCCTGGAGAGTTCTGGCTTTTATCTGCCCCCTGGCACAGTTATGCATAAACTAGTTAGTCACTCTTATAAGCCATAGCGTAGCCTTTCATCTTCAGAAGCACTTCTCAAAGCCCAGTAGTTAACAATAGGGTCCCTAGACCCAGATATTCTGGATTCTAGTAAGTGATTTGTTGTTATTTGCACTGTGCACCATTAAGCAAGTTGCTAGACATCTCTGAACCTTGGCTTCCTCATCAGTCAAATGGAGATTCAGTAATTGTAGTATTCAAATCATATGGTTTTAATAAGAGTTAAATGAGTTCATATACATCAGTGTTGTAGGATAGCATATGGTACACATAGTAGATAGGTAACCACTAAGTGTTAGCTATATTATTCTTATTATTTTTAATATGCAGAGAATAATGGGAGCCTGTGAAAGGCACTAGAAAGAGGTGACATGGTCAGAGTTGTGTTTTTCAAAAGTTATTTACAATTTTGTGGGTAGTAATATTTAGGGGAAGGCTTAAAAGAGAAAACACATACAGAATTTTTCTAAAATGAGATATAATATGTTTAATAAACAAAGTAAGCGATTGTCATGATCATTTTGTACTGAGACTATAAGAGTCCAGAAATAACATAGTTCTTAACTATTTCCTGCAAATTTCCATTTGATAGTGTTTGGGGACAAAGCAGCTATTTGGAATTTGATAATATTGTCCTTGAATCAGTGAGAGAAACAGCAAAGGTCAGAGTTGGAAGGACCAACCAGTTTTCTCTTATAAGTCAAATTCTATATTCCCCACAAATCTACACAATTAGTGTCTCTGGCTTACACAAAGGACTTCTGTATAGATGTCCTATTTGGTTTTCAATGACTTCCAGTGGGGGTAAGGTGGGGGTGGTGGTGATGGAATCAGCAACAGCAAGGAGATGGAAGGTTTCAGTAAATTCCTCTCAGTGGGCCTTGACTTGAACTTTCCAGGCCTGGAATATCTCCCTCACAGCTCCCTGACACTCCTATTACCCCAAGGGTGAGAGGAAGCGACGTGAGTGAAAAGGGGCCCCATTTCCCTGGGGTTAGCATGGGACACACCTCACAGTCACTTGTCACTTTGAAATTCCCCTCTCCCAGGAGTGCATAGAAGGATTCTAGAAACCTGGCAGATAATTAACGTTTCCCGGTGTGAACCGAAGGGATTTGTCACACACTGACTTGAGCATCATGACTTTCTCACTAAACCAGGGGGAAAGTAGATACACATTTCCAGGACAATTCCACTGAGTGATGGCTGAGGAATGGGAGCATGGTAGTAAATTGTTAACCATTTGATTAACCAGGACTCATATTACTCAGACTGGATTTCCCAGTGTAAAGATTTAGAGTATACTGAGGTGATTTTAGCAAACTAAGTTCTCTGACCTTTCCCAAGGCCTTTATAAGCTGTTGGGAAGCCCATATAATGGAGTAGAGCCAATGAGAGGAAATTTAGCATTTCAAATTCTCTGGTAACTTGGTTTTGAATGAAAGATTCTATTGTATCGAATTAGACATTGACGGTGAAAAGCCTATAGAACTCTAGCAGATAGGAAAAAGAAGGTAACCACCTTTATATGTAAGGCAGTATTTAACCGCTAATTCACCAATAAGCAGATTCTGCTTATTTGCAGTTGACAGAGCACAAGTCCTTTTATATTTTAGGTTTCCAAGGATTAAAAAAGAAACTTGAAGCCATGTTGATTGTCATGAAATTACTTTAAGGAAATAGATCTTAAGGTTGGTTTAGAGAGAAGAAGAAATGAGAGCAAAAACTGGGACAGACATTCCAAGTGGGAGGAACAGAGGAGAGAGATGAAGAGATGTGCCATTTTTCCTGTATGACAGGTGGAGGTATCAGTAACAAGGAGGAGGATATTATTAACATTCAATCAGTCCTCTCCTGTGTCTCATTTAATTCTTAACATTATTAGGGAATTTATCTTATTCTCATTTTACAGATGGAAAAATGGAAGATTAGGTAATTTAAGTATCAGGCCAACTGTAAAGCAACTTGAGTGCCAAGCTAAGCAGTTTATGACTATGTCCTGTATGATTGATGATTTTGTTCAGTTTAGTGGAATATTCTATTCTGAGCTTTTGAAAGAGTGTTATCAAGTTTTAAGTGGCTTCCTTATAGGCATTTTTGGGCAGAACTCAAATTAATATGAGTATTTTGTTAGGAAGGTACCATCTGATTCGTAAGTAGATAAGATAATATTTTAAAGAATGTGATGTACAAGGGAAGAAGAGAAAATCTACTTCAAAAATCTCTTTTGTTGTTCCATATAAATATGTGAAGTTCCACAAGTGAAGATGCTTTTCTTGGAGTCCAAGAATTTTTGGAATTTTCTGGAATCTTTCTTCTTATCTTTCCTCACTCTGTCTTTTTCTTTCTTTCTCAAGTACTTACTGAGCTCCTGCTTAGTATATGGTATTTTGCTCCCAGTTGAGAATAATGAAAAAGCATGTTTTCCCTACTGGGGAGACAATGAGGACAGCAAGTCACTGCTGCCCAAAGCATTGGGGCTGACCACAGAGAAAAAATGCCCAGAAGGAGACTAGGACTATCAGAAAAACTTGGGTGGAGGGATGAGTAATCTAGAAGAAATCTGAAGGGTAGATAAAATAGGGGACTGGCATTCCAGGCAATGGGGATAGGATTTTCAAAGGTCTGGTGGCATGAAATGAAACCACTGTGCGGTTGGAGGATGGTCACTATTTTTAGGACATGGATCAGGGTAGGAGGGGGATTGATAGATAAAGGATGCGTGTGGTCAGTTAAAGGCCATATTTTTTTCTTCAAAGGAGTTTAGACTTTATCTGGCAGCTGATGAGTAACATTAGTGAAAGTGAAAGTGAAGTCACTCAGTCGTGTCCGACTCTTTGTGACCCCGTGGACTGTAGCCTACCAAGCTCCTCTGTCCATGGGATTCTCCAGGCAAGAATACTGGAGTGGGTTGCCATTTCCTTCTCCAGGGGATCTTCCTGACCCAGGGATCGAACCTGGGTTAGTGATCAGTATTCTTTCCTCTAAAAGTAATTTCAAGGTAGTTGACAAGCACCAGGGAAGCCTAGGGTTGTATCTGACCTCAGGCACAGCTATGTCCAGTTGCTTTTCAACTTTGTTTCTTGTGGGTCAGCTTCATTCTTAGGCAAAGATGGTGCCTAAAAGTCCAGGCTTACACCTAGCAGTGCCTGCAAAAAGAGGGTAATGTTTTCATTATATTTCCATTAAAACTCCCAGAGAAAAATCTCAATGCCTTTGTTTGGGTCATGTTGCTTTGACTCAGTCACTAGAGACAAGAGAGTTCTGAAACCTGGGAGTGGGATCTACCTAACCTCCCCAGGTCATGTTGCTTTGACTCAATCAATCACTAGAGACAAGAGTATTCTGAAACCTGGAAGTGGGATCTACCTACCCTCCCCAGGCATTTCCATTGAACAGATGCTGGACAGACTGCAAATATTTCCACTAGAAGAGACTGTAAAAATCTGATGATATATATGACATGGTTAGTGGTATTGAAAACCTCTTGTTTTATCTTTAAAATATGTATCCTTTAGCCCTAACATAAAGAAAACGTTTAATATTTTTTGTCAACAGGAAAAAATAACAAACATTGAGCGACACTCCTTGTCTTGGAAGATGTTCCGTGCTTATACGATGGCCACATGTATTGTAGCAGGTCCTGTAGTTGGCCCAGCCAGATGCCCTTCCCTGGGCTGGTAGGCTACTTCAGGTGTGGCCCCCTGTCCAACAGGCTTGACCAGCTCCATTGTGCCATCACTCTCTAGAGTGGGATCAAGCTGAGGCTAGACTT
Source organism: Capricornis sumatraensis (assembly GCF_032405125.1). Classification (NCBI taxonomy): domain Eukaryota; kingdom Metazoa; phylum Chordata; class Mammalia; order Artiodactyla; family Bovidae; genus Capricornis; species Capricornis sumatraensis. Next base: position 7,796,634 of record NC_091083.1, read on the forward strand.
TTAAAAACACATCTTTGTCTGACTCCCCCCACCCCGTGAACCATCTTGCTCTCCTTGCTTCCTCACAGGTTTCTTCTGAGTCCTCCCTCCATGTATCACTTGCATAAGAACCCTCATCTGAGGCTCTGCTTCTCTTAGAAGAGAGACCTCTTCTAGGGCCTGAGAGAAGGCTTTTGTCTAACACTTGAGACTGTCCAAGGAGATACGCACGCTGACAAAGCAGGAAGGGGTGCCCGAGTGGAGAACAGCAGAATAAGGGAGGCCAGGAGAACTGCTCTGCGCCGTGGCTCGCAGCCTTGGGTTTTATGGTGGTGGGATTCACATATGGATTGTCTCTGGCCAGTCACTGTGACTCAGGGTCCTTCCTGGTGGTGCGTGAATTGCGCAGTTAAGGTAGATTCTAGCGAGAAGGATTCTGAGAGGACATAAGGACTGGCATCTCCTGTCTGCTTTTGACCTTTCCCAAATTCTTCCAGTTGGTGGTGGCTTGTTAGTTCCGTGTTCCTTACCAGGAAATCCTGTTGTAAAATAGCTCATGCAGATGGTTATCATGGTGCCTGGCTAGGGTGGGCTGTTTCAGTCAGCGTTTCCCCTAACACTTCCAGGGAACTGATGACCAAAGGCACCCACAGGAATATTTCTGTGCAGCTCAAGGGCACTGAGCCATTCTCGCCTAAGACCTTTGAAGAGAGTCTGTGAGCACTAGAATTTGCTTTCTAGGAATGGAAGATGATGGAAAGTGTGGGCAGTAAAAGAAGAGAAACTCTATGTTACTTCACTGCTCTGGGGCCAGGTCTGTTTTCTCTAAAGTTCTGAGGGCCTGTCTCAAATTCTGTTGCTTATTCTTTGCTGAGTAAACATCTATCTCTATGTGCATTTTCGAGTTTGCTTGGGAAACTCAAGGTTTTTGGTTTACGTTTTTCAACTCTTTGTAACCCCACCCTCCTAGAGCCTGGGGGTGCCAAGTAGAAGCACCCACAGCTCTGCTCTAACACCAACATTCTCCTTAAATGTAAAAAAAAAGAATTCTGACAATTTTAATATGCCAACACATGGTTATATTGTAGGTCATCCTGAGGCTAGCCATGTAAGTCTCAGAGATTTTTAGATTTTACTCCTCTTTGCTTCTGTTTCCATTACAGAGATTAGCTGAATGGAATCATTTGGCTCTGCAAGGGTTTGGGATTTAAGTAATGGTTGTCCTTGGATCCTGCAAAAACTATATATTTTAAAGAGCAGCTGCACAGGTTATTGTAGAAAGTACTAAATGATGAACAGCTAGAACTGCTGATTTTCTACAAGTTCATGAGTTAGAAATATTCAAGTTTCTTTTCCGTCACCCCAACTATTTGGAATCTTTTGATTTGGTCTGAGAATTCTCTTTCAACCTCGGGAAGAGGCATCACTTGGAGAAAGTTCACTGAGAACAGGGTGTTGGTTTTACATCTGACCTTTGTTTGGGAGTTTCAACAAAGTTTCATGGTCCAGTGCCCAGTTTCCCTATCAAAATAATTACTGAAAAGAATATTTATTTTGTCTTAATTTCCATTGCAGGGCGGGTGTCAAGAGCTGAAAGTAATTGGCTAAGTTTGTAAACTGCTATTTCAACCATAGTCAGGCTTCTAAGTCCAAAGAAACTGAAAAGACCTGCATCTTAACCTGGTACCATGTTGACTGCTGAGAAGGGCGTGGGTCGTGGGAGAAATTCCTGGGGTTTTACAAAACAATGAGATCTACATATCCTCAAGTCTGGTAAAAAGACTTCACTTTATTTCGGGGCTCCACCTAACTTTGTCCATCTGCCATATGTGGTTCCACCCTCAAGCAATTTTCCTAGTGCCCTGTTCCCTGTGGTACCACATTTTTTTCTCTTTTGACAATAATTTTTTCTTATTGAAACTTTATTTTTCTCCACCCAGCCTGAGGATGAGTTTCTACGTACCTAGAATTTTATGCTAATTCCCATATGAGGCAGCTATATTTCCACACCACATGAGCATTTTATCTCTTGGATGCTGTCTTTTTATTACCTATATTTTTCCTTTTCTCCAGTATTTATCTGGCCATGTAAGCTTTCAGGAAGCAAAAAAGAGAACTGAACTAAATGTGTAACTATTTCCTTTTTGAAGCCCTCTAGATACTTTTACAGAAAAAAAAAAAAAAAGATTCTTAAACCTCAGTTCTGCATTGTTTTCCTAGATTTAGCATGAATGAATCAGTTACCCTTCTTAACTGAACTGGAGAAAATGCAACAATATCAGAGATTGTTGGGTAACTTATGTGAGTTTATGACAGTGGCCCAAGAATGATTTTGAAAGTTTTTGCAAGACAAATTACAGAGAGAAAAACTTTGCAATGAAAACTGCAGCTTAGCAAAATGCAATTATCCTCCAAATGTTGTCATAAATCTAAAAATAAAAACAGTGTACTAGTAGACAATGAAATGGTAGTATCCAAGAAAAAATTAATGAAACTTTCTTAGAAATGACATAAAAGGAGAGCAGTTGGGCATGGTTGAAGTAGAGATAAAAGTGACCACAGAATTGGAAACATATATACAGAGAGATTAGTGTATTTAATAGATCTGATCATATTTAATAGAGCATGTATAATTCAGAACTTGGAACTTTTCTCAGTCACCCACACACAGCTCTGTACACAATGCTTTCACTTTGGTGCATTGCCCTAAGGATTTCACCATAACTTCAAGAAAGTGATGCTCCAGTTCTTGTTTTTCCATGACAGTGTCAGCCAAAGAAGCATTTCCAAGTCTCTTGTTCTGTGCTCATCCACAAAATGAGTTATTTTCGGATTTTAGAGGTACTTGATTTCTTAGATTTTTAGTTTGACCTTGAGGTTCTGTTTGTCATTGAAATGGGCCTCTGCTCTGCTGGTTGAAAAGCTAGTGCATTCATCCTTAGACGATGAAATCATCATTGACCCCTCTCATGCACATCTTTGTGAGATCATGCTGAGTGCTAAGTCCAACTTAAATGAATTTTGACATATCATCTAGGAATATGATTATGGGATTACATGACCACATATACTCCCAAGGTAGTGAGTGGTGTTAGTGGGAGAAAGCCGAGCAAACATTTTGGAAACCTAGACAGACAGAGGCTGAGGGAGAGAGAGAGAGAAATGAGGTTCAGATATCCAAGGAAGATGGAGGAGACCTTGTAAAGTAGAAAAAACTGCAAAAACTCATCTCCAGGGAGCTAAAACTTGGGGTAACTCATTTAGTAAAAGCTTTTTCTTTCTGCCTTATTTCTGCTTTTATATTAATCCCTACACTGCTCTTCCCCCAAGATAGAAATGTTTCCATTTGGCTTGAAACACATGTCTGTAGTACATCCTAAGCTATTTCCTTTGTAAGGAATATTTTTGAAAAACGTTTTTGTAACAATTTCCAAGTAGAGAACAATGAATATTTCACTGTAATTACCATCAGAGATTCACAGTGAACTGTCTTTCTCTCTTCTTTAATCATATAATGCCCTCTCTTTGTGCTTCATATATGTTTTAAAAAGATCTGTAAATTCAAGGGTCTGACAATAAGCAGTCTTTAACTGGCATCCCAAGATGCTCCATACAAAATGTAAATACTGCCTCTTGAATTTTTTCAAAGCCTATCTTTTTAAGAAGGAAGAACTTTCATGTAACCATCAACTTTGCAAGTACAACTAATAGTGACGTAGAATATTCTTTTTGCTTTTTCACTAGTGGACAAACTGACTAGTTTATGCCTATTATAATTCTTGATGAATATGTAAAGAACAAAGCAGTAAAGTGAGTAACATAAACTTGATGGGTAATTAAGTTTAGGGAAGATATCTGCTCCTACTGTTGGCAGTCTGATTGTGTCTGAAGATCTGAAGGTTGTAAAAAGCTTTTTTATATCAAATTAGATTTTCATGTTCTTATGGATAAAGTGTCCACATAAGAAACCTGATGCAGCCCAAGTTTGGTACTTGCCCTTTGTCCTCTTAGGATCTAAAAAGGAAATGACATTTAAGTAGAAAGAATATTTGATGATGTCATTTGTGTGTATGCATGGGTTTGTTGGATAAATTAGAGTCAGATAGTATCTAAAATCTTATTGTCACCAAAAAGTTGGTATTTATAGGCCAAATGAGTTTTGAGGTGCTTAAATTATCTAAGGAATTTGTTTTCTATTAGAATCTATGAAAAAATATTTTTCTAAGAGTACATAGAATTATATAAAATTTTAAAATTTTCATTACTTCAATTGTAATTAAAAAAAAATAGGCAGTGACAACAGCAGCAATAGAAGAGATTGACCATAAATTTCATTGTATAAATTGGGATATGTTTTAAAGTAAAAGCAGGTTCTTTTTTTAAAATTAATTAATTAATTTTAATTGTAGGCTAATTGCCTTACAATGTTGTAGTGGTTTTGCCATACATTGACATGGATCAGCCATGGGTGTACATGTGTTCCCCATCCTGAACACCCCTCCCCCTCTCTCCCCATTCCATCTCTCAGGGTCATCCCAGTGCACCAGCCCTGAGCACCCTGTCTCATGCATCGAACCTGGACTGGTGATCTATTTAACATATAGTAATATACATGTTTCTATGCTATTCTCTCAAATCATCCCACCCTTGCCTTCTCCCACAGAGTCCAAAAGTTTATTCTTTATATCTGTGTCTCTTTTGCTGTCTTGCATATAGGGTCAGCATTACCATCTTTCTAAATTCCATAAAAATGTGTTAATATACTGTATTGGTGTTTTTCTTTCTGGCTTACTTCACTCTGTATGATAGGCTCCAGTTTCATCCACCTCATTAGAAATGATTCAAATGTACTCTTTTTAATGGCTGAGTAATATTCCATTGTGTATATGTACCACAGCTTTCTTATCCATTTGTCTGCCAATGGACATCTAGGTTGCTTCCATGTCCTGGAGATTGTAAACAATGCTGCGATGAACATTGGGGTACATGTGTCTCTTTCAGTTCTGATTGCCTCAGTATGTATGCCTAGCAGTGGGATTGCTGGGTCGTATGGCAGTTCTATTTCCAGTTTTTCAAGGAATCTCCACACTGTTCTCCATAGTGGCTGTACTAGTTTGCATTCCCACCAACAGTGTAAGAGGGTTCCGTTTTCTCCACACCCTCTCCAGCTTTTATTGTTTATAGAGTTTTTGATGGCAGCCATTCTGACTGGTGTGAAATGGTACCTCATTGTGGTTTTGATTTGCATTTCTCTGATAATGAGTGATGTTGAGCATCTTCTCATGTGTTTGTTAGCCATCTGAATGCCTCCTTTGGAGAAATGTCTGTTTAGTTCTTCGGCGCATTTTTTGATTGGGTCGTTTATTTTTCTGGTATTGAGGTGCATGAGCTGCTTGTATATTTTGAAGATTAATTCTTTGTCATCAGTTGCTTCATTTGCTATTATTTACTCCCATTCTGAAGACTGTCTTTTCACCTTTTTATAGTTTCCTTTGTTGTGCAAAAGCTTTTAAGTTTAGTTAGGTCCCATTTGTTTATTTTTGCTTTTATTTCCAATATTCTGGGATGAGGGTCATAGAGGATCCTGCTGTGATTTATGTCAGAAAGTGTTTTGCCTATGTTTTCCTCTAAGAGTTTTATAGTTTCTGGTCTTACATTCAGATCTTTAATCCATTTTGAGTTTATTTTTGTGTACGGTATTAGAAAGTGTTCTAGTTTCATTCGTTTACAGGTGGTTGATCAGTTTTCCCAGCACCACTTGTTAAAGAGATTGTCTTTTCTGCATTGTATATTCTTGCCTCCTTTGTCAAAGATAAGGTGTCCATAGGTGCGTGGATTTATCTCTGGGCTTTCTATTTTGTTTCATTGATCTATATTTCTGTCTTTGTGCCAGTACCATACTATCTTGATGACTGTAGCTTTGTAGTAGAGCCTGAAGTCCGGCAGGTTGATTCCTCCAGTTGCATTCTTCTTTCTCAAGATTGCTTTGGCTATTCGAGGTTTTTTGAATTTCCATACAAATTGTGAAATTATTTGTTCTAGCTCTGAAAAATACCATTGGTAGCTTGATAGGGATTGCATTGAATCTATAGATGGCTTTGGGTAGTGTACTCATTTTCACTATATTGATTCTTCCAATCCATGAACATGGTATATTTCTCCATCTATTTGTGTCATTTTTTATTTCTGTCATCAGTTTTTATAGTTTTATATATATATATAGGTCTTTTATTGCTTTAGGTAGATTTATTCCTAAGAATTTTATTCTTTTCATTGCAATGGGAAATGGAATTGTTTCTTTAATTTCTCTTTCTGTTTTCTCCTTGTTAATGTATAGGAATGTGAGGGATTTCTGTGTGTTAATTTTATATCCTGCAACTTTACTATATTCATTGATTAACTCTAGTAATTTTCTGGTGGTGTCTTTAGGGTTTTCTATGTAGAAGATCATGTCATCTGCAAACAGTGAGTTTTACATCTTCTTTTCCAATCTGGATTCCTTTTATTTCTTTTTATTCTCTGATTGCTGTGGTTAAAACTTCCAAAACTGTTGAGTAGTAGTGGTGAGACTGGGCACCCTTGTCTTGTTCCTGACTTTAGGGGAAACGGAAAGCAGGTTCTTAATTAAGGGCAGGACAACCAGTTGAAAAAAGAGCATATAATAACACTCAGAGAATAGTAATGATAGAAAAAGTAGTAATAATGTATAATTCAGTAACTTGAGTGGTCCTGTCTAATCAAGATAATAGTTAAGCACACACACACACAAAACACATCCCCCCAACATACCCACACAGTTCAGCATCCCCCTCAAAATTTAGAAATAGTCAAGTCCTTTTTTGATACTGTGAATAACATAAGAACATACCATAAAACAATAAATTCATATCTCCCTATTAGTTCAGTTCAGTCACTCAGTCGTGTCCAACTCTTTGCAACCCCATGGACTGCGTGCGGCATGACAAACCTCCCTGTCCATCACCAACTCCTGGAGTTTACTCAAACTCATGTCCATTGAGTCAGTGATGCCATCCAACCATCTCATTCTCTGTCGTCCCCTTCTTCTTCCTCCTTCAGTCTTTCCCAGCATCAGTTCAGTTCAGTCACTCAGTTGTGTCCGACTCTTTGTGACCCCATGAACCACAGCATGCCAGGCCTCCCTGTCCGTCACCAACTCCCAGAGTCCATCCAAACCCATGTACATTGAGTCGGTGATGCCATCCAACCATCTCATCCTCTGTCATTCCCTTCTCCTCCTGCCTTCAATCTTTCCCAGCATCAGGTTCTTTTCAGATGAGTCAGCTGTTTGCATCAGGTGGCCAAAGTATTGGAGTTTCAGCTTCAACATTAGTCCTTCCAATGAACACCCAGGACTGATCTCCTTTAGAATGGACTGGTTGGATCTCCTTGCAGTCCAAGGGACTCTCAAGAGTCTTCTCCAACACCACAGTTCAAAGCATCTCCTTGCATACCACAGCCTTGCCTTTCTCCTCAGGGCCTCTCATTTAATCTCTTGAACATATCTTGGCCTCCATCCTTTTTGTTTTTCCTTTGCTCTAGTCTGACAAAGCTGGGCTCTTCTGGGAGGACCAAAGAAAGCAATTAAGCAGGCAAAGTGTAGTTTTCTTTAGCAGGCAGGGAATGGGCAAAGCTGTTCATAATTGCCTATTAATAGTCTTGATCCTGTGCCAATAACTTATATTAATAGAGAAATCTCTATATGCCTGATGCTATGAAACAATTATAAACCTCATCTAAATCTCACCCTTGATGCAGTTGCTTTTGACACTCCCATTTTGCAGAGGAGAAAACTGAAGTTTTCCAAGAGCAGGTAAATTGCTCAAGTAGCAGAGCCAGCACCCAAACTTTGCAATTTGACTAAAGAGTTGATACTCCTAGCCAGCAAGTCCAAGGCAGGCTTAAACTTATTATCATTGAGATTGCTTAAAGGTGGGAAAAACCCTCACAAGTTTTAGTAAAAATTTGCTATAGTAAAACATGTTGATGTAAAGACATGGTAGTCTTAGCAAGTATTTCTTTCTCACTCTGAAAATCATTCTAGTGTGAATGAGGTATCTCAAGCTCTAATAAATGAACAAAATATGAAAATAAATGCATATAAGCACAGGTTATTTGGAATACTTGTGCAAAAGTGAGCAGATCACACAGTGAGAGTGGGCTATTTTTCATCCAGTTGGAAATGGCCATCATTGACTGAGTTTAGTTGATATTGCCAGGAAGACATCAACCACTTTTAATGCTCAGACTATTTTTTTATGACTGTCTAAAGGATATCAGATGAGCCGTCTGTTGTAAATCAATAATAATTTGCTTTAGATTAATGAGGAAATAAAACTGTTTCTAATAAATCTCTAAATGCTTAACATATTTTGAAAACCATTCATTTTATGAGAATTAGATTTTTTCTCTGTCCTTAAGAAAGAGCTAGGGGGCTTGGGGTTGAGGCAAAGGAAAAAAAGGTGGCCAAACATTTTGGAAACAGAGAAATGTGAAAACAGTGAATGAGAGTGTATGCATTCCAGGGCTTTGTTTAGTAATCTCAGCTGTTTGGAGGCATACTCTGTGGCTCAAAGCATGGCCACTTAAGATGCCACAGTGCCCTTTGTGCAGATTCTTCAGAAAAGCCCATTGGCTGCTTAATGGCTGGTTGGAGTCTTCAGTATCCACTCAGTAACTGGAATATATTGAAAACTGTTGGATTCTAGTCCAAAGCATGGGCTGTGCATCCTGGCAACCCTCTGCAGTGATTGGGTAACTGGAGCGTGTCTTGGAATGTAGATGGATGGGTCTCGCCTTCTGTCTAGTCTTTTTTTGGTATTTAGAAGGCATCATGGGAAAAGAAGAATGTAGGCTCAGCTCATCTATTAATTTGATACTTTTTGTGGATCTGTTTTTCCTGAGGACTTTCTTATGAAATTGGAAGGGAAAAAGAAATCTGCTGGGGAGGTGAGGAGCAGAGAAATGTTTTTTTTTTTTCCCTTAATTGTATCTGAGTGATCTAATGTGATGCCAAAATTTTAAGAGTAATTCAGTGGTTGGTAAACTGCTAAATGTGCCACTGATTAAACAAAGGAAAGCAAATGATTACTTGTAAAATTCATGCCCCTAGTCCCAGGATTCTTTTTTGGAAGAAATGGAAAGAGGAGAGAATATTATGGCAGAGTAATAGTGTGTTCTGAAAAAGTTTTCCTAACTTTAGCAGAACTTTTGCTCAGCAAGCTGCAGTGAGTGTAAGAATTTCAGATTCTGAGTACTCAGTTGCATGAGCAACATTTTAAATTCTTTTTTTAATTGAAGAATAAATAGAAAATGGATTTCTTCTTTTATTGGTCACTTTTTGAAATGGAATGCTTTTTTAAGGCTTAATCGTAATGATGTGATTCTCTATAAAATCAGCTGAGTCTGTGGCACAGACCCACCACTATCTGTGTTCTTACATAGTCCTTGGGACACAGCTGGACCACATTTCCTTTACAGCTTGATGTGGTCACGTGCCTGGGCTCTGTCCTGTGGCATATGAGGAAGATGGCAGGTGCTGCTTCCAGGCCTGGCTCATAAAACCCTCTCAAGGACCTTTTTTTTTTTTCCTTCCCATGTTCTGGCTGAGTATTGAGAATCCTAGGACTTAGAGAAGTGAAACCGCAATCTAGAAGGAGTTTGAGTTCACGAATAAGCCATTAAAACCCATAACTTGCCTGTGAGAGGCATGACATTGAAAACACTGTGTGAAGCCTTTGCAGCAGCTAGTCTTTCTACTTTGCTGATACAGGGTTGGTTCATGTCATGACTAGGGTGGTGGCCTTGTATGATCATGATGGCCTATTGTCTATGTTATGTTATCTAAATTGTTCCCAAGAGTAGATGCATGATTTGGGGTAGATAACTAGATTTCCTCTCTGGTCTTATTTTTTCAGCAGCCAAGTGAAGAGTTTGGACAAAAGCTTTAAGACAAGTTGGAGATTTGGGGATTGACAGGAACTCTGAAAAATGTAAGCCAAAGGAGCTTGTCATAAGGATACAGGTAGCTCATGATATCAATGATGATTTTAGGGAATTAGGCTCAGAAAGAACAAGAATCAGAGAAGATCTAGGGAGCTAGCCTGCAAGAGGTAGTTAAAAATCTCTGCATGGGCCCTCTCGGGGATTTACCATGGGTCTTTTCCATCCTCATGTATTGGCTAGGTTTTACTGTGTAACAAACCACTCCAAAGTTTTATGGCTTAAAACAACATGTGTGTAATTCATGATTTTGTAGGTTGATGGTTTGGGCTGGATTCTGCTGAACTTCTCTGTAGAGGTGGATCAGGCCCAGCTGATCTTAGCCTGGTTCGCTTATACAGTCACATCTTCCTTTCACTCTGTTGTTGGTTAAGGGCTGGTCCCTCCAATACAGCTTATTTATGCTTAATATGGGCTCTTATCCTCCATCAGGATGGCAAGAGTGAGTTAGTTCACAATTGAGTGAGAATGCAAGGGTGGAGTAGACGTATTCAAGGTCTCTGAAGGCACATGCTCAGAATTTTCAGTGTCATTTCTGCCACATTCTGTTTGTGAAAGCAAGTCTCAAGGCCAGTCCAGACTCAATGCATGGAGAAAAAAATTCCAGCTCTTGATGACAGCAGCTGCAAAATTCATACAGCATAATAGTATGGATACAAGGGAGGTCATGGGGAACAGTTATGGCCATTTCTACAATTCACCAAACCTTGCTTAGATCATGTGTCTGCTCCTTGGGTAGGGGAGGGCTGGTCAATTTCATACTCCTCTTAGGAGGGAAGAATGTGGGAGAAGTTAGTTCCCATAAGAAAGTTAGGTTGAAGGGGAGATGAACTGAGCTTGACCAACCTGGTTTTGAACTCACCACCATAATAAGCTAAATATGTGACCTCAGTAAAGCAGAGAGTCTCTTAGAAACTACTTTCTCTTTGACAAAGTAGGTTTAGTAATTCTTACTTACAGGTTCTTACAAGTGAGAATTAGAGATGATAAAAGTAAGGCATGGGTAGCAGGTTTACATGTAGTAGGCGCCCATGTACTTAAGGAGATATGCCTTGGCATGCCCATTGCAGCATCATATATATATATATGTTCCAGAGAAGGCAATGGCACCCCACTCCAGTACTCTTGCCTGGAAAATCCCATGGACACAGGAGCCTGGTAGGCTGCAGTCCATGGGGTTGCTAAGAGTTGGACATGACTGAACGACTTCACTTTCACTTTTCACTTTCCTGCATTGGAGAAGGCAATGGCAACTCACTCTAGTGTTCTTGCCTGGAGAATCCCAGGGATGGGGGAGCCTGGTGGGCTGCCGTCTATGCAGTCGCAGAGTTGGACATGACTGAAGTGACTTAGCAGCAGCAGCAGCAGCAGCAGGCACCCAGTAACTTCTCTAGTTTTCACCTCATATGACACAATGAAATGAAAGTAGATACACATATTTTAGAATTTTTTCCCTAAGTTCTTCAGAAAGTAACACAAGATAATTTTTCATACTGCTGCTTTTACACACCATTTAGAAGCATTTGTCATTGAAATGAATGTCTTTGTGATTCTCAGAAATTAAGGCTGCTTCAGGGCTCTCTTCAGCTAGTAAATATAGAGCAGCCATGTTGTATTCTTTGGCTTCACCCTTCCTTATTGGTTGAGTGGAGGTGTTGTCTTAGTCTGCACTGGCTGCTAAAACAAAAATACCATGGCCTGAGTGGCTTGAATTGCAGACATTTATTTCTCATAATTCTGGAAGATGGACTTGCAGACTAAGGTGCTTGCAGATTCAGTGTCTGCTGAGGACCAGCTTCACTATTCATAGACTGCTGTCTTCTCACTGTGTTGTCACATGCTAGAAGGAGGGAGGGAGCTTGCGGAGCCTCTTTGTCACTAATCCCTTTCATGAGGGCTCCATCCTCATGACCTGATCACCTGTCAAAAGCTCCACCTCCTGATACCATCATGTTAGGGATTAGGTTTCAGTGTTAGAATTTGAAGGGACACAAATATTCAGTCTATAGAAGGGTGTCATCCTGACTGGCTGCTGCCCATATTCTACCATTGTTAAACATCATGAATATCCATTTGGTGATATTCAAAAATATCCCACAGCCTTAATTGGGTTCTCTTCTGGAAAATATTGTGGCTAATACAGAACCTGAGGTGACATTTGTCTCCTAAGGTATTTGACAAATAAGTGTTGAATGAACATTTGAGTGAATAGATATGCAAATTAGTGATTTGGTGAAATCTCCTTTTTTCCTGGTAACAGCTTTGATAATAAGGAATATCTTAATTCTGTGCAGATTATGACTTAGCTGTGAAGGCTGTTAGAAGAGGGAACTTAGGGAGAAAACTGTAGCTGGAAGGTACAACAAATTGCATGCTTGCTTTACATCTTTTTCTTGAAACTGTTTCTCTCTTCACTCTAAACTAGCTCTTGAAATAGACACCAGGATTTGTTCTCTGGAATAGAAAGATGACTTTCATTAATTTGTCCCAAAGCTAGCTGATCTGAGCTTTTGGAATTGTGTGAAACAATTGTATCTCCTAATTTTGGTGAACAAGTGGCTTTGCCCACTCCAGAATTCCAAAGTGCAAGTGGAATATAGGTAGGGATTAAAACTATGTGCCTCCCCTCATGGCTACCCTATACCCTCAGGCTTCACGAGTGTTAAAAGCACATGTGTTACCCCTCACTGACTCATTTTTCCAAACTAGGAGACTCTAGAGGGTTTTAGGCTATTTTTGTGTTTTCATCTCTCTCTTGGCATTTTGGGGGAAACCAACCTAGAAAAGAGGGCAGTGAAGGGTCCTTTCTGAGGCCAGAGAATTGAGATTTCATGACACAGTGAATTCCTGTCTGCTAAGCAGATCCCATTTGGAGGACCTGAAAGATGGATGGATACATGACTTATCTTCATGGAGATTCTTCTCTGAGGAATTTATAACTGTGAAGGAGCACAAAAATGTGACTGTATGTTCCAACTGTAGTGGTTTGCTGGGACATTCCTGGTTGATACTTGTTCTGTCATCCATTGAGGTTAGTATATGTCCCTGAGTATTTTTTAAGCAAAGGATTATTGTCAATGTTTGAATTAAAATAATCTGAAATAGACTCAGAAGACCTCCACATTATACTTTGACTTCTCCCATGCTTTCCTAACCCGGAGTGAGACGCATGTGGAGTCAACAGGGTTCTCACTTCAATAGGCAGTCCAATCTAAAAGGCACAGAGGACATGTTTTTTTTTCCCCTAACTTTTCCCAGATGCGTCAAAATCAGTATCTCCCTTAGTAGGACAGCATGCACTATGCATTCAGGCAGGAATGACTACAGTGGACTCACTTGCCCTGGATTTGGTGGGGGGAGAAGAACTCAAGGCTCTGATGCTATTGGACACTCGGTATCCCAGCCAGCTGTTCCCTGGCCCAGGGGGCAGCCTGCGTGATAGGAGACTAGTGAAGGTGGTTCTATTAATGGTTTGTTTGTTTCTTTTTTCACCCAGTTCACATAGTTGAAGTCAAGATTTTGCAGGTTCATTCCAGTGAAAGTAAACTACCTTTTGTAAATGAATTTGCTCATTTTGTTTGTGTCTTTTTCCAAACCAATTGGAAATCTTTAAATCAAATGATTCAATGAATGGAGTGTCGAGAAAATTACAATGGTTGAAGCTTTCAAACCTGAAGTTATTGACAACAAAGCTTGCAGAAAAGAAAACATTCACATTTATTTCTACTCATTATACATTAAATAAGGCAAACTCAAATGGTATACAACATTTCCATTTGAAGCTACAACTTATGCTATGGAAAAACTCTTGTGGGAAGAAGCTATTGGTAGACTTCCTATTTTTAACTGGTAAATCAAATTGTATTCTATATACTGGAATAAAATGAGATCGAGAAGGTCTATGATTCCATAGCATCTAAATTTGCCAAAACATTCAAAAACATCATACATAAAATTATGTTTCTTTGAATAGTTTTGTTTGTAGAAAACATTTGCCTAAGAAAAGTACTCTGAAGACAGAAAAAAAGTCGATAAATTATTTCTGGGGTTGAAATATTTATAAATTTCAATAAGAAGTAGCATTGACAGTGGTCTTTAGTAGTAACCTTTTCCCCTCCCCTCTGCCCTCAGTTTGTGTGTTGGGCGATATTCTCCAATGTGACTGCATTTGGAGACAGGGCCTATATTAAGGTTAAATGAGATTGTAAAGTTGGGACCCTGATCCAATAATATTAAAGTCCTTAGAGGAGGTGACACCAGAGAGCTGTCTGTCTCTGTCTCCCTCTACTCTAGTCCTGCAAGCCAGCTAAACAATTCTCATCAGAAATGGCAGAATCAGCTGGTACCTTGATCTTGTATTTCCCAGAGATAAATAAATTTCTGTTGTCTGTGTTGTTTTGGTATTGTAGCCTAAGCAAACTAAGACAGCTTTTATTTAACAGAATTTACTCTGAGCTTGGCAGACAGCACAGTGAATGTGAAGAGGTTGTCTCCTTAAACAATTACAAAGTTTCACATATTTTAATCATGCAATTTGGAAAACAGATCTCAGGTATTTTAGGAAAACAAGGAAAATTATGAGAGAATGTTAAAAAACATTATAGTATAAAGAGACTAATGCATATAAATAAGGACCTAGGAAGTTTGTTTTCTTGTTGTTTTTTAACATTCAGATTATTAGAAATGTTAAAAATTTAATATATATGGATTTATCCTATGTTCATTTTTTAAATGCCATTAAAAAAATAGTTTTGGCCAGAACAACTTTATAGTTCTACTAGTAAATTAAGATCATTATGTTGATTAATTTAAAAATATTTTAAATTATTGTTTTATTTTACTTTACCACTTTTTATCACTCTCACAATTTTCCCAGATTGGGCCACAAATCATATGATCATCCTTTGAGAGAATAAAATATTCAGCCTGAATAAGGCATTTTCATGGCAGTTTGTAGCTGTTGTTCCTTAATTAGTTTATTTTATTCTATTTTTTAGTCTTTTCAAATTTATTTTTAATTGGAAGATAATTGCTTTACAATATTGTGTTTGCTTCTGACAAACATTGTGTTGGCTTCTGACATACAACAATACGAATCAGCCACAAGTATACACATCCCACTCCCCCTCCACCGAACCTACCCCCATCCACCCCCACCCCATCCTACCCCTCTAGGTCATCACAGAGCACCAGGTTAAATATCTCCTAGCAGCTTGATCTGAGATATAAGTAGACATTTATAAGTTTCTTAGACATGTAATTTAATTGAAAACTCCTGAAAGGTTTTTATTGGATATCATTAGAAATTAAAATATTTTATTTTAATGACTTTATAACATTTTATCATTTTGACTAGAAGATTGTGTGGTAAATTTTAATAAGTCAACTTGGCTACACAAGGGTATCTCAATTTTAGACAAACATCAGTCTGGATGTTACTGTGAAGGTAATTTTTAGAAGTGTTTAGCATTTAAATCAGGAGATTTTAAGTAAAGCAGATTGCCAACTACAGTGTAGGTGGGCCTCGTTCAGTCCTTTGAAGGCCTTAATAGGAAAGACAGGTACCCTGATCAGCCTCCAGATCAATTTCAGAATCAAGACAGAAACATCAACTCTTCCCTCACTCTCCCATCTTCTGGTCTGTTCTACAGGGTTTGAACTTGCCAGCCCTTACAGTAGCATGCACCAATTACTTAAAGCTCTTTTTTCTTTCTATATACATGTTCTATTGGTTCTGTTTCTCTGAAGATCCTTGACTAATACAAAGACCAAGACAAAATCTTTCGAACTCAATAAAACTTCTGTGAGTGTACGCGCACGCTCAGTCAGTCTGACTCTTTGCAAGCCGATGGACTTTAGCTCACCAGGTTCCTCTGTCCATCGAATTTTCCAGGCAAGAATATTGGAGTGGGCTGCCATTTCCTTCTCCAGGGTATCTTCCCCACTCAGGGATCAAACCCACATTTTTAGTGTCTCCTGCATTGGCAAATGGATTCTTCACTAGCTGAGCCACCAAGTATATTTCTTAAAAAATGCCAAATGTACCATAAGGCTTATTGAACATATTATTGAAGTATATACTTGTAAGTGAAAATCCTTCTTTTAGTCCATGTTCAATTATTTTCAGCTTTAAATAATGAAGTTGTTGTTTTTGTTGTTTAGTCACTAAGTCATACCTGACTTTTGTGACCCATGGACTATAGCCCACCAGGCTCCTCTATCCTGGTATTTCTGTCTTGATTTTCCTGGTAAGACTACTGGAGTGAGTTGCCGTTTCCTTCTGAAAGAGATCTTCCCTACCCAGTGCAGCTTAGTCAAATAAAGGGTAATCATGCTGCTGCTGCTGCTAAGTCGCTTCAGTCGTCTTTGATTCTGTGCGACCTCATAGACGGAAGCCCATCAGGCTCCCCCGTCCCTGGGATTCTCCAGGCAAGAGTACTGGAGTGCGTTGCCATTGTCTTCTCCAAGAGTAATCATAGCTTAGTTTAAATTAGATTGATAGATGATGATAAACTGAGTTCCTCATATCTACCTGAGGCAAATCTCTGGACACCCAGAAGACAGTTCTTAGTATCTCTTGAGATGAGTGAGTGAGAAAAAGTTGCTCAGTGGTGTCCAAGTCTTTGCAAAGTAGATGGCAACAGTAACTGAATTCTAGCCAGGGGAATACAGGCAGAAGTGACATATTCCATATCAGGACAGGCTTCTAAAATATCTTGCATCATACCGCAATATCCTTTCTTTCTTATTCTTCTGGATGAATGGGAATAATTTGATGGAGGACTTGAAGTCTCTAAAGGATGGTAAAGCCAGCTGACAGGAGGACCCAGCCCATGAATGACTGGAGGCAGACTGTCCCTGTGGACTTGCGTTGAACTATGACAGGAGCAGTGAGGAACCATATTTGTGTTAAGCCATTATAATGGCTTCAGAATTCAGTTCAGTCGCTCAGTCGTGTCCGATTCTTTGCGACCTATTGATTGCAGCACGCCAGGCCTCCCTGTCCATCACCATCTCCCGGAGTTCACTGAAACTCACAACCGTCGAGTCAGTGATGCCATCCAGCCATCTCATCCTCTGTCGTCCCCTTCTCCTCCTGCCCCCAATCCCTCCCAGCATCAGAGTCTTTTCCAATGAGTAAACTCTTCTCATAAGGTGGCCAAAGTACTGGAGTTCCAGCTTTAGCATCAGTCCTTCCAAAGAACACCCAGGACTGATCTTCTTTAGGATGGACTGGTTGAATCTCCTTGCAGTCCATGTGACTCTAGGAGTTGTCTCCAACACCACAGTTCAAATGCATCAATTCTCTGGCACTCAGCTTTCTTCACAGTCCAACTCTCACATCCATAAATGACCACTGGAAAAAACATAGCCTTGACTAGATGGACCTTTGTTGGCAAAGTAATGTCTCTGCTTTTGAATATGCTATCTAGGTAGGTCATAACTTTCCTTCCAAAGAGTAAGCATCTTTTAATGTCATGGCTGCAATCACCATGTGCAGTGATTTTGGAGCCCCCCAAAATAGTCTGACACTGTTTCCACTGTTTCCCCATCTATTTCCCATGAAGTGATGGGACCCGATGCCATGATCTTAGTTTTCTAAATGTTGAGCTTTAAGCCAACTTGTTCAGTCTTCTCTTTTACTTTCATCAAGAGGCTTTTTAGTTCCTCTTCACTTTCTACCATAAGGGTAGTGTCATCTGCCTATCTGAGGTTATTGATATTTCTCCTGGCAATCTTGATTCCTGCTTGTGTTTCTTCCAGTCCAGCGTTTCTCATGATGTACTCTGCATAGAAGTTAAATAAGCAGGGTGACAATATATAGTCTTGATGTACTCCTTTTCCTACTTGGAACCAGTCTGTTCCATGTCCAGTTCTAACTGTTGCTTCAGTTCAGTTCAGTTTAGTCGCTCAGTCGTGTCCAACTCTTTGCGACCCCATGAATCAGAGCACGCCAGGCCTCCCTGTTCATCACCAACTCCCAGAGTTCACTCAGACTCACGTCCATCGAGTCCATGATACCTTCCAGCCATCTCATCCTCGGTCGTCCCCTTCTCCTCCTGCCCCCAATCCCTCCCAGCATCAAAGTCTTTTCCAATGAGTCAACTCTTCTCATGAGTTGGCCAAAGTACTGGAGTCCCAGCTTTAGCATCAGTCCTTCCAAAGAAATCCCAGGGTTGATCTCCTTCAGAATGGACTGGTTGGATCTCCTTGCAGTCCAAAGGACTCTCAAGAGTCTTCTCCAACACCACAGCTCAAAAGCATCAATTCTTCAGCGCTCAGCCTTCTTCACAGTCCAATTCTCACATCTATACATGACCACAGGAAAAACCATAGCCTTGACTAGACAGACCTTAGTCGGCAAAGTAATGTCTCTGCTTTTGAATATGCTATCTAGGTTGGTCATAACTTTTCTTCCAAGGAGTAAGCATCTTTTAATTTCATGGCTGCAGTCACCATCTGCAGTGATTCTGGAGCCCCAAAAAATAAAGTCTGACACTGTTTCCACTGTTTCCCCATCTATTTCCCATGGAGTGATGGGACCGGATGCCATGATCTTCACTTTCTGAATGTTGAGCTTTAGGCCAGCTTTTTTCTCTCCTCTTTCACTTTCATCAAGAGGCTTTTTAGTTCCTCTTCACTTTCTGCCATAAGGGTGATGTCATCTGCATATCTGAGGTTATTAATATTTCTCCCGGCAATTTTGATTCCAGCTTGTGCTTACTGACCTGCATATAGATTTCTCAAGAGGCAGGACAGGTGGTCTGGTATTCCATCTCTTTCAGAATTTTCCACAGTTTATTGTGATCCACACAGTCAAAGGCTTTGGCATAGTCAAGAAAGCAGAAATAGATTTTTTTTCTGGAACTCTCTTGCTTTTTCCATGATCCAGCAGAAGTTGGCAATTTGATCTCTGGTTCCTCTGCCTTTTCTAAAACCAGCTTGAACATCTGGAAGTTCACGGTTAACATATTGCTGAAGCCTGGCTTGGAGAATTTTGAGCATTACTTTACTGGCATGTGAGATGAGTGCAATTGTGCTGTAGTTTGAGCATTCTTTGGCATGGCCTTTCTTTGGGATTGGAATGAAAACTGACCTTTTCCAGTCTTGTGGCCACTGCTGAGTTTTCCAAATTTGCTGCCATATTGAGTGCAGCACTTTCACAGCATCATCTTTCAGGATTTGAAAGAGCTCAACTGGAATTCCATCACCTCCACTAGCTTTGTTCATAGTGATGCTTTCTAAGGCCCACTTGACTTCACATTCCAGGATGTCTGGCTCTAGATGAGTGATCACACCATCATGATTATCTGGGTGGTGAAGATCTTTTTTGTACAGTTCTTCTGTGTATTATTGCCACCTCTTCTTACTATCTTCTGCTTCTGTTAGGTCCATACCACTTCTGTCCTTTATCGAGCCCATCTTTGCATGAAATGTTCCCTTGGTATCTCCAGTTTTCTTGAAGAGATCTCTAGTCGTTCTCATTCTGTTGTTTTCCTCTATTTCTTTGCATTGATCACTGAGGAAGGCTTTCTTATCTCTTCTTGCTATTCTTTGGAACTCTGCATTCAGATGCTTATATCTTTCCTTTTCTCCTTTGCTTTTCGCCTCTCTTCTCACAGCTATTTGTAAGGCCTCCCCAGACAGCCATTTTGCTTTTAGCTTTCTTTTCCATGGGGATGGTCTTGATCCCTGTCTCCTGTACAGTGTCACGAACCTCTGTCCATAGTTCATCAGGCACTCTATCTATCAGATCTAGGCCCTTAAATCTATTTCTCACTTCCAGTGTATAATCATACGAGATTTGATTTAGGTCATACCTGAATGGTCTAGTGGTTTTCCCTACTTTCTTCAATTTCAGTCTGAATTTGTCAATAAGGAGTTCATGATCTGAGCCACAGTCAGCTCTCAGTCTTGTTTTTGCTGACTGTATAGAACTTCTCCATCTTTGGCTGCAAAGAATATTATCAGTCTGATTTTGGTGTTGGCCATTTGGTGATGTCCATGTGTAGAGTCTTCTCTTGTGTTGTTGGAAGAGGGTGTTTGCTATGACCAGCGCGTTCTGTTGGCAAAACTCTATTAGCTTTTGCCCTGCTTCATTCCATATTCCAAGGCCAAATTTGCCTGTTACTCCAGGTGTTTCTTGACTGCCTACTTTTGCATTCCAGTCCCCTATAAAGAAAAGGACATCTTTTTAGGGTGTTAGTTCTAAAAGGTCTCGTAGATCTTCATAGAACTGTTCAACTTCAGCTTCTTCAGCATTGGGGCATAGACTTGGATTACTGTGATATTGAATGGTTTGCCTGGGAAATGAACAGAGATCATTCTGTCGTTTTTGAGATTGCATCCAAGTACTGCATTTCGGACTCATAGGGATTCCTGCCCGCAGTAGTAGATATAATGGTCATCTGAATTAAATTCACCCATTCCAGTCCATTTTAGTTCACTGATTCCTAGAATGTCAACTTTCACTCTTGCCATCTCCTGTTTGGCCACTTCCAGTTTGACTTGATTCGTGGACCTAGCATTCCAGGTTCCTATGCAATATTGGTCTTTACACCATCACTAATGTTCCATCCAACTTCCTCCCACTAAAACTGACCTCAGGATCAGTTCCTCTAGCTGTTTGGCTCCCATCCTGCTTGGCTTCTACATCACATGGAAGCACCTTGGTTTGAAAGCTATCCTAGGACTGAAGAATATCCTCACCAATAAATCAATTGACTGAAAATAATCTATATCTTTAAAGTGTATGCATGAGTAGATATAAATTTTTCCTTTGGGGTAATCCTGTATTATGTTCTTATAATAAAAATATATTAAACTGGCAAGTAATATTAATAATATCTACCATATGCTGAGGGCTTTCCAGGTGGCACTAGTGATAAGGAATCTGCATGCCAATACAGGAGACGTAAGAGATGTGGGTTTGATCTCTGGGTTGGGAAGATCCTCTGAAGGACGATACAACAGACCACTTCAGTATTCTTGCCTAGAGAATCTCATGGACAAAGGAGCCTGGTAGGCTACAGTCCATAGGGTCCAACAGAGTCTGATGTGACTGAAGCAACTTAGCACCAAATACTGAAGCTTCTCAGGTGGCTCAGTGGTAAAGAATCTGCCTGCCAATGCTGGAGACTCAGGTTTGATCCCTAGGTTGGGAAGATTCCCCTGGAGAAGGAAATAGCAACCCACTCCGGTATTCTTGCCTGGGAAATCCCAAGGACAGGGAAGTCTGGTGGGCTACAGTCCGTGGGGTTGCAAAATAGTTGGACACAACTTAGCGACTAAACAGCAACCAACCATCTACTGATACATAAAGCATATGTTGATAGGCAAAACTGCTAACTACATATATAAGTAAAATCTTTGAAGCAATCACTTAAGAGGGATAACTTATTATTCCCATTTTGCAGACGGGGACACTGAGGCCTAAAGAACTTAGATAACTTGCTGAAGGTCACGTATGTGGAAATGGTGAAGTGGGGATTTGCAGGTAGGTGTGTTCAACTCTAAAACCTGGGCTCTTAATCATTAGATTAACTATAGTGGAGACATTCGCTGTTAATTCTTTGACCTCTTAACTCTCACTGTGATTCATGCTTCATCATGATGATATGATTAACATTTCCGCACACTCACCTCTTGTCAGACTCTGCAGTCTGTGCTTTATGTCTGATAGTTTATGAAGTCTTCATAGCCATCAAACGAGACAGACATCCATGGTGTATCTTGTAACCACAGTAACACTCAATAAATAGAGATCAATCTCTTTTACAGAAAACTGAAGTTGAGAGACTAAATGAACAGCCACAGCACCTCATGAAACCTTATTTCAAATAAAGTGCCTTGGGCACACAAAGCCTACTTTGCTTCAGTTTGTTCAGATTGCAACCCTTCTCTTCAAAAAAAAAAAAAAAAAATTGGGAAGAGGGAAGTAAATTGTGTGGAACCCTGTGACCTGTAAGTCAAAGCAATCCCCACATTAAAAAGGCATGAGAACATTTACTTTTCCTAAGTGGGATGTTTCCATTACTTTAAGAAAGAGGGGTTTTATCCCTACTCTGCCCCCAGCCCTACCTTAACCTCCCACCCACCACTACACACATACATACCACTTGCATTGCTTTTGTAAATCAACAACAGAGAGAAAAATTCCATTGAAATCAAGGTGGCAGGGTTTGGCTTCATGGGACTGATCACAGTGAGTCTTCAATTGACTCTGAGCCAGAAGGGAAAAAGCAGCAGACATGAGGATCAAGAGATTGTAGCTATATAGTCTGGCTCCGCTACCAAAAATGATGGAAAAAAAAAAAAAAAAGAAGCAGAAAAACAAAACCCGAGACAGAAGGTAGGAGGAGACAAGGGGCAGTTCCAGCTTTCAGCGAGCCGGCTGGGTTCTACTTCCTTTTGATTGTCCAGGAAAGCTAAGAAAAGTAAAAACAGGGCTGGGAGTGCGTGAAAGCAGCCCCGTGGAAATGGCGTGTGAAACAATCGGCCTGTGGGTCAATTGTGAAGGGCGTTAATGTGCGAGACCCCGATAAAGAGCTTTGCACAAATGGTCACAAAGCATTTCATATTTAAATACGGATCCCAGTTTGTTCTGCACAACAGTATAAATATAACTAAGGTAGGGTGGAGAATGAGATTTGGAAATCAGCCGATTTTAAGGAAGCCAACACAAACACTCCAACAAATGTAGAGTTTTGCACAGGCTTTTGTGCTTATTACTAGTGTTGGCATAAACTCATAAAAACAGAAAAGGCCATGAGACATAGTGGTTGAGATATTGTGTGCCCGGGTGGTAATCAAGTACATTGTTTATCTGAAAACAGCCTTCTTGTTATGTATGTGGCCTTTCTTGGAAGGTGATGGTCATGTTTGATTTTGTTTCAGGGTAGTCATGACAACTTAGAAAAGTATATAACATCTCAAGAGGTTTTCTATCTCTTTTCAGTGACTATCTCCTTATGAGATAGGTCTGGGGGTAAAAGTCCCCTTGCAGGCTCTTTCAATTGGGGTTTTAATAGAAAGGAATATATTTTAGCTTATTTAGCAAATTCGTACTGCATGAAAGGATATTTTGTAATAGGCTAAGCAGGCCATATAAAATTAAGTAAAGCTGGATCTGGTGCCTAAAAATATTTGGCAGAAATCCCTGGTAAGCCACATTTGAACATTTTTAATATATATTATGAGGAAGAAAAGAGTAATTATCTTCTATTGAAGTTCCCAAGTGAGAGAAATACATTTGTAGAGCCCTTTCAAAGAAAACTGTCTGTATTGCAAAATTGTTATACTTGAGATGATGTCCACTCTCCTCCGGTTTATGGCTTGTGGCTTGTGGAAAAGAAGCAGGCCCAACCCAGACATTACTCCACTATATTGTGAGACTGCTACCTTGAGCAAGGTGTTTTGCCAAGGACCTCGAAACACTTGGCTAAGAAGTTTCCAGAACAAAGACTCTTTAGCCCTAAGGACAGGATACCATGGAGGGTTTGGGAACAAAAACTACCGTGAGTGACTATCTCTCTGCTTTATTTGTACTCTCGGTCCTTGATTTGGAATCAGTTGGTCTCTTCTTCCTCTATTTCTTTCTCCAGAGAGGGTTGCCTTTCATTGGAAGCACTCATACGTGTCCAGAGCATTGCATTTCTGAGATCATCCTCTGTTTTAGTTGAGATTGCTCAAACACAGACCATCAGAAAAGAATTTTGGTCTAAGTAGATTATTTGGGAGTGGATCCCAGAAAGCACACAGAGGGAGCCCGGAAAGTGAGAGAGGAAAGGGAAGAAAGCCAATAAAGGATGTGAGGAACAGAACACCTCTGTAGGGCCCCATCCTGCTGGGGACCCTCTGGATTGCTGTGGAAAACACAACTGAAAATTGTCCCTTGGAGGATGTAGCATCTGGGGCATGTATCCACCAACTCTGGCTCCTCTTGTGTTGAGGGTTGATCCTGAGTCGTTACCTTCCTTCTGAGACTTTCTAGCTTAGGTTGATAAAGTCAGAGAATGGCCTTGGGCAGAGAGAGATGAGGAGAACTGAGCCCTTCTGTATGGGAACTCTTTGCAGGCTCTCTTGGGGGTGAGCCAGGAGAATTTAGTGGAAACCTGAGAGCATCACTCTAGCCACCAACTCTGCCAATTAGGCAGGCTTCTTGCAAGGAGAACACTCTTTGCTTTGTTGAGTGCCCCATTGTGCTTTTTCCCCCCTTAGTGTATGTAAATCTTCCTAGTCTTTTGCTGTAAATGGGCATCTATGGCTTTTAATATCCTTCAGTTCAGTTCAGTCAATCAGTCGTGTCCGATTCTTTGCAACCCAATGGACTGCAGCACTCCAGGCCTCCCTGTCCATCATCAACTCCTGGAGTTTACTCAAGCTCATGTCCATTGAGTTGGTGATGCCATCCAACTATCTCATTCTCTGATGTCCCCTTCTCCTCCTGCCTTCAATCTTTCCCAGCATCAGGCTCTTTTCCAATGAGCCAGTTCTTAGATCAGGAGGCCAAAGTATTGGAGTTTCAGCTTCAGCATCAGTCCTTCCAATGAATATTCAGGACTAATTTCCTTTAGGAGGGACTGGTTGGGTCTCTTTGCAATCCAAGGGGCTCTCAAGTGTCTTCTCTAACACCACAGTTCAAAAGCATCAATTGTTCGGCGCTCAGCTTTCTTCACCGTCCAACTCTCATATCCATACATGACTATTGGAAAAACCATAGCCTTGACTAGAAGGACCTTTGTTGGCAAAGTAATGTCTCTGCTTTTTAATATGCTGTCTAGGTTGGTCATAGCTTTTCTTCCAAGGAGCAAGTGCCTTTTACTTTCATGGCTGCAGTCACCATCTACAGTCATTTTGGAGCCCAGAAAAATAAACTCTGCCACTGTTTCCACTGTTTCCCATCTATTTGCCATGAAGTGATGGGACCAGATGCCATGATCTTCGTTTTCTGAATGTTGAGCTTTAAGCCAACTTTTTCACTCTTTAGTTCTTCTTCACTTTCTGCCATAGGGTAGTGTCATCTGCATATCTGAGGTTATTGATATTTCTCCTGGCAATCTTGACTCCAGTTTGTGCTTCATCCAGCCCAGCATTTCTTATGATGTACTTTGCATATAAGTTAAGTAAGCAGGGTGACAATATACAGCCTTGATGTACTCCTTTCCCTATTAGGAACCAGTGTGTTGTTCCATGTCCAGCTCTAACTGTTGCTTCCTGACCTGCATACAGATTTCTCAAGAGGCAGGACAGGTGGTCTGGTAGTCCCATCTTTTAAAGAATTTTCCACAGTTTGTTGTGGTCCACACAGTCAAAGACTTTGGCATAGTCAGTAAAGCAGAAATAGATTTTTTCTGGAACTCTCTTGCTTTTTTGATGATCCAACAGATGTTGGCAATCTGATCTCTGATTCCTCTGCCTTTTCTAAATCTAGCTTGAACATCTGGAAGTTCACAGTTCATGTATTGTTGAAGTCTGGCTTGGAGAATTTTGAGCATTACTTTGCTAGCGTGTGAGATGAGTACAATTGTGCAGTAGTTTGAGCATTCTTTGGCATTGCCTTTCTTTGGGATTGGAATGAAAACTGACCTTTTCTAGTCCTGTGGCCACTGCTAAGTTTTCCAAATTTGCTGGCATATTGAGTGCAGCACTTTCACATCATCATCTTTAGGATTTGAAATAGCTCAACTGCAAATAGCATTTAATATCCTTAAAATTATCAAAAAGTATTTAATATCAAATAATGTTTGATATAGCTATTAATACCAAATAGCATTTAATACCCTTAAATGCTTAAAGTAATAATTCTAGAATTTATCATTTATTGAATGTCTCCTCTATGTCAAATCCATTGACTTATTAAATTCAGTCCTTATTTCATGACATATACAAAAATTAACTCAAATTAGGATCTAGACCTAAACATAAGAGCTAAAAATTTAAAACTTCTAGAAGAAATGGAAGACAATCCCATGACCTTGGGATAAACAAGTGTTTCTTAGATATGACCCAAAAGCATTACTTTTAAAAGGAAAAAAAAAAGATTAAATGTATGTGATAAAATTTAAAACTATTCCTCTAGATAAGATATCATTAAGAAAATGCTTGCTGCTGCTGCTGCTAAGTCGCTTCACTCGTGTCCAACTCTGTGCGACCCCATAGACGACAGCCCACCAGGCTCTGCTGTCCCTGGGATTCTCCAGGCAAGACCACTGGAGTGGGTTGCCATTTCCTTCTCCAATGAAGGAAAGTGAAAAGTGAAAGGGAAGTTGCTCAGTCGTGTCTGACTCTTAGCGACCCCATGGACTGCAGCCTACCAAGCTCCTCTGCCCGTGGGATTTTCCAGGCAAGAGTACTGTGGGTTGCCATTGTCTTCTCCAAAGAAAATGCTTAGGCTGAGTTTATTCCTAGGTATTTTATTCTTTTTGAAGCTATTTTAAACAGGACTGTTTTCTTGCTTTGCCTTTCTTACTGTTCATTATTAGCGTATAGAGGAACAACAGATTTATGTGTATAAGCTTGTATCCTGCAGGCTTACTTAATTCATTTATCAGTTTTAATAGCTTTTTGATGGAGATTTTAGAGTTTTCTGTATCATGTCATTTGCAAATAGTGACAGTTTCACTCCTTCCTTTCCAATTTGGATGCCTTTAATTTCTTTTTCTTGTCTGAATGCTATTGCTAGGACTTTCAATACTATGTTAAAACAAAGAGATGAAAGGTCTATACTCTGAACACTGTAAAACATTGACAAAGGATGTTGAAGATGATACAAAGAAATGGAAAGATATCCCATGTTCATGAATTTAAAGAGTATTGTTAAAATGTCCATACTACCCAAAGCAATCTACTGGTTTAATGCAATCAAAATACCCATGACATCCTTCGCAGAACTAGAACAAATAATTCTAAAATTTCTATGGAACCACAAAAGGCTGTGAACAGCTAAAGTGATCTTGATGGGAAAAGAACAATGCTGATATTGTTGATAAAGCATAAAGATATTATGCTTCCTGATTTCAGCCTATAATATAGAGCTACAGTAATCTAAACAGTATGGTACTGACACAAAAACAGACACAGAGATCATTGGAACACAATAGAAACTCAGAAATAGACCCATATACATAGAGTTAGTTGATCTGTGAACAGAAGGCAAAAATATGCAATGAGGAAAAGATAGTCTCTTCAGTAAATGGTGGCAGGAAAACTGAACAGTTACATGTAAATTAATGAAA
Organism: Capricornis sumatraensis; assembly: GCF_032405125.1. Taxonomy (NCBI): domain Eukaryota; kingdom Metazoa; phylum Chordata; class Mammalia; order Artiodactyla; family Bovidae; genus Capricornis; species Capricornis sumatraensis. The sequence goes on from NC_091083.1 coordinate 7,823,870, forward strand.
TTAGAACATTTTCTTACACCATATAAAAAAATTCAAAATGTATTAAAAGCTTAAATGTAAGGCTAGAAACCATCATTTCCAAAAGAAAACACTGACAGTACTTGTTTGACATAAGTCTTAGCAATACTTTTTTGGAGTTTGTCTCTTCAGGCAAAGGAAAGTATTGGCAGTAAATATGACTGATGAATTTTTTTCTAAAATATACAAATAGCTATTACAATTAAATAAGAAGACAGACAAATCAATATAAAAACAAGCAAGACTTGAATAGACAGTTCACTATAGTACTTATAAGAGTGGGCAATGTTATGGACTGAATGATTGTAGTCACTCCAAACTTTGTACTTTGAAGTCCTAATGCCCAATGTGGTGGCTGTTGGAAATGAAACATTTGGGAGGTAATATGGTTAGTGAGGTCATGAGGGTAAGACTCTGGTCTGCTGAGGTCAGTGCCTTTATCAGAAGACATGTTGGAGAACATCCTGTCTCTCTCCCTCTCCCAGCCCTGGTCCCCTCCACTGTAAGAACACCATGAGAAGATGGCTCTTTGCAAGCCAAGAAGAGAGTCCTCACCAGAACCCAACCAGATTGGCACCTTTATCTCAGACTTTCAGCCTCCAGAATGGTGAGAAATTAAGTATTTGTTGTTTAAGTCACCCAATCCATGGTTTTGTTATGACAACTTGAGCTGACTAATAAGCCACTGAACCCACGAAAAGATGTACAGCATTATTAGTCATGAAGCAAATGTGAATTAAAAACATGATTTATGACTACATACCCACCGGAATGATAAATTTTAAAGTATTGACAATCCCAACTGTTGTCAAGACTATGGAGAAACTGGATATCCCATACATTGTTGGTATGAGTATATATTTGACAACCTCTTAGGAAAACAGTTTAACCATTTCTTATCAGGTTAAACATCTATTCTACAAACTTGAAATTTGTCTCCTAGATATTTCTACAATAAAAATAAAAATTTATGTCCACAAAAGCTTTTTACAAGCTTATGGCAAATTTACTTGTAATAGTCAAATGCTGGAGACAAGCCAGAAGAATAGATAAATAAATTGTGGTATCTTTGAACAATGGAATATGTTAGACTTTGAACAATGGAATACAACTCAGCGAAAAAATAAAATAAAATTCTGATATATGCACAACATGTATAAATACTGAGCAAAGTGTGCCAGACAGAAAATAACATATTCTATACATTTCATTTAATTGAATTTTTTGAGTAGTTACAAGTAATCTACAGTTATAGACATCAGATCAGTATTTGTTTGGGTCAGGAGTAGACTACCTACATGGGAGCATGAGGGAATTTTCCAGGTGATGGACATGTTTTAGAGCGTGATTGGGGTGGATTGTTACACAGGTGTATTACATTTATCAAAATTCAAATTTACTCTAGACTTAAGATATGTGCAATTTATTTAGTTTATATAAATTGCCCTTCAGTAAGGTTGATAAAGCAAAAACAAAGTCTGTATTATGGGTATTTGTTATATTATTCTTGGTATTTTTCTATATTTTTTAAGAATAAGTTTTCTACCAAAAGGTGACCAAATGGAAAATTCCGAGGCTACTGCCACATCCATTTTTTGTTTGTTGTTGTTCAGTCGCCCAGTTGTGTCTGACTTTGTGGCCCCATGGACTGCAGGACGCCAGTCCTCCTTGTCCCTCACTATTTCCTATAGTTTGCCCAAGTTCATGTTCACTGCACTGGCGAAGCCGTCCAGCCATCTCATCCTCTGACACCTTCTTCTCCTTCTGCCCTTAGTCTTTCCCAGCCTCAGGGGCTTTTCCAATGAGTCATCTGTTTGTATCAGATGGCCAGAATACTGGAGCTTCAGTATAACATTTCTCATTACTTATATTCTATCTCCATTCCGGTTGCTTTAGGAAATTATCATGTTTAAGGAAAGCTAATACACAATTGATTCCTTTTTTTAGGACATTTCTTTCTTTCTTTCTTTCTTTTTTTTTTGCATTATAATCAGTAAGTAGCGCATTTTATTTTATTTATTTATTTTACTTTACAATATTGTATTGGTTTTGCCATACATCAACATGAATCTGCCATGGGTGTACATGTGTTCCCAATCCTGAACCTCCCTCCCACCTCCCTCTCCATACCATCCCTCTGGGTCATCCCAGAGCACCAGCTCCAAGCATCCTGTATCCTGCATCGAACCTGGACTGGTGATTTGTTTCTTATATGATATTATACGTTTCAATGCCATTCTCCCAAATCATCCCACCCTCTCCCTCTCCCACAGACTCCAAAAGACTGTTCTATACATCTGTGTCTTTTTTGCTGTCTCGCATACAGGGCATTTATTTCTTAATTTAGATATCTTTGAGCACATTAACCTTTTTTTTTTTTTAATTGTAGTGTCATTGCTTCACAATATTGTGCCAGTTTTCACTGCACAACAATGTGAATCAACTATATACATACACACACATATACACATACACACATATACACATACACACACACACACATATACACATACATATACATATACACCCCTCCCTTTTGAACATCCATCTTGCCACCACCCCCAACCCCTCCTCTAGGTTATCATAGAGCACTGAGCTGAGCTCCTGGTAATGTATAACAGCTCCCCAGTAGCTATCTATTTTACGCTTGGTAGTATATATATATATATACAATCCTACTCTCCCAATTCATCCCACCCTCTCCTACCCCCAAATTCATTCTTATACATTTTTGTACCCAGGACAAAATTCATTCTTTATAAAGAATTCTTGACAATTCTTTAACTCATTCATTGCCTTTGAATTTGGATACATCATAGACTTCTTTATTGTTTGGTTATATGGAGCTTTTTGACTTGCAGATTTCATGGATTTTTATAGTTGTAGATTGTCTCAGAAGTCTTCCTGAGATGCATTTAAAAACACAGGATAGTTGTATGTGTGCACTTTGGGATAATTTCTTTCCTTCTTCCCTTGAAAAAGATATTTGAAGTATTTAATTAGGTCCTGGCATGAATTCTTATTAATACCATACTCAAGGGGAAACATGGCTGGGATTGACAGTTTTCTTATCCAGCTAAAATTACAAGACTAAGGTTTTCTTCCATCAAAGATAGAACATAGGGATCTCTTCCCTTTGCATTCATCAATCTTGGATTCCCAGATAAATTCATTTTGTGTTTTGGTGCAAAGTTCTCAAGCCCCAGTGAGAAGGTCAGTCTTATCTGGATCAAATTTGTAATGAAAGTTAGAATGAGAAAGTCATCTCATTCATTTTAGAGTAGGTGGTAGTAACAATTGTTTCTCCTTCTGCATGAGAACCTTACCTGTCCTATTCGCTGTGGTATCCCTAGCACCCAGAAGGATGTTTAATAAAAGTGAATTTTACCAGTAAGGAAATAGATGCTCAGAAAGATTTAAGAGAGCTGCTTAAATTTACACAATTAGGCTTACCAGGTGGCACAGTGGTAAAGAATCTGCCTGCCAATGCAGGAGACGCAGGAGACGGGAGTTCGATCTCTGGGTCAGGAAGATTCCCTGGAGTAGGATTTCAAAGACTCTGATATGACTGAGCAACTGAGCACACATACAGTGATCCAGCAATTCCACTTCTGTGTATATACCCAAGAGCATTAGAAACAGAGTCTCAAAGGGATGTATGTACACCCATGCTAACAGCATCACTATTCACAAAAGCCAAAGCTGTCAATTATAATAGCAGCCCATGTGTTCATCAGTGGGAGAATGGATAAACCAAATATGGTATAGACAGGCAAAGCAATAGTATTTAGCCTTAAAAAGGAAGGAAATTCTGACATAGGCTACAACATCAATAAATATCCTGCTGAGTAAAATAAGGCAATCAAAAAAGAGTACATATTGTATGAGTCCACTTATATGCTATACGTAGAGTAGTCAAATTCAGACAGAGGGAAAATAGAACAGAATGGTGGTTGTCAGGAGCTGGAGAAGGGGGCGGGGGTGGAATAGGAGTTGCAGTTTAATGGGTGTAGAGTTTTAGTTTTATAAGATGAAAAGAGTTCTGGGGATGGATGGTGGTGATGTTTATACAACACAATGTAAATGTAATTAATACTACTGAACAGACTCACAGAAAACAAACTTACAGTTACCAGTGGGGAAATGGGTGGGAGGGATAAATGAGGAATTTAGGTTAACATATACACACTACTGTATATAGAACAGATAACCAACAGAGACCTACTGTGTAGCACGAAAAGCTATATTTAACAGCTTGTAATAAGCCATAATGGCAAGCGATTAAAAAAAAACACATATATACATATACATGTACATATAACCAGGTCACTCTGTAGTAACCTGAAACTAACCTAATATTGTAAATCAACCCTTTGTTAATAATAAAATACTGAATTGTACACTTAAAATGGTTATGGTAAATTTTGTTATATTATGTATTTTACCACAAATGAAAATTCACACAGCTAGAACAAGACAGATTGATAGACCCTAAACCCAGGTTTCATTGATTCCAAATTTACCATGGTTTTCTTTATAGTCATCTGCCATTTTGGGTTCCATTCAGCAAGTTTCGCCCTAGCTGATTTGATATGAAGAAAAGCATGAATTTGATGGTTTAATACCAAGACTTCAAAGCTGTGGAGATAGCGGTGCCATTTATCCAAAGGAGCTCTCCTAATTTGCTTGATGTCACGTGACATTTCATCATTTTAGTGATGCTCAGCGTCAGTCTCAGGCTGGACTCTCCACAGGAGATTCATTGGAAATCATTGGAGATTCACTGGAGTCTCCAGGGGAGATTTAAAAAGTCTTGATGCCTGGCTTCTGCCTCCCATGTATTCTGATATTATCAAATGAGGGTGTGGCCTGGGCATCAGAACTCTAAAAGCTCCAGGTCCTAGTGCAGTAAAGGTTGAGAAGGACTGCTGTTACCAGACGCGATGTCTTGCTTCCTTGTAGGATTGAGTCCCCCTGTACTGCAGGATTCTGAATGTTTCTCAGATGCTGAATACTGGAGCCAAAATGTAGGCTTGGGCGTCTTATCCTCAGCTCTGGAGGAAAGTTTATCGGATTCTTTCCTGAACTTGGAGAGGGAGGAATCCCCAAATGAGCATGGCGTGTTTCCTCACTCACAGAATTATTTGAGGAACGGGTGAAATAATTCTTCCAAAACACAGCACTCAGCAAAGCCTGAAAATGCCACCAGTTTTATTATAGTGTGACATATATTGCTCTGAGTTTCTGAAGGTCAAGTGTGGGAGGGAGAGAGGAAGAGATAATGTTGAATAGAGGGATGAGTGTGTGTGTGTGTGTGTGTGTGTGTGTGTTTGTGTGAAAATGGAGAAAATAGAGCAAGAGAGAATGGTCAAACTACCACAAAAAGATGGGACTGGGGACAACTTTTTGACTTCCTAAGCATAACACTTAAAATCACTACAGATGGTGACTGCAGCCATAAAATTAAAAGATACTTGCTCCTTGGAAGAAAAGCTATGACAAACATAGACAGCATATAAAAAAGCAGAGACATTACTTTGCCAACAAAGGTCTGTCTAATTGAAGCTATGGTTTTTCCAGTAGTCTTGTATGGGTGTCAGAGTTGGACTGTAAAGAAAGCTGAGTGCCGGAGAATTGATGATTTTGAACTGTGGTGCTGGAGAATGCTCTCGAGAGTCCCTTTGACTGCAAGGAGGTCAAACTAGTCCATCCTAAGGGAAATCAGTCTTGAATATTCATTGGAAGGACTGATGCTGAGTCTGAAGCTCCAGTACTTTGGCCACCTGATGTGAAGAACTGACTCGTTGGAAAAGAGCCTGATACTGGGAAAGCTTGAAAGCGGGAGGACAAGGGGATGACAGAGGGTGAGATGGTTGGATGGCATCACCAACTCGATGAGCATGAGTTTGAGCCAGCTCTGGGAGTTGGTGATGGACAAGGAGGCCTGGTGTGTTTCAGTCCATGGGTCGCAAAGAGTCAGACATGACTGAGCGACTGAACTGAACGGAAGCTTAACACCGGATGGAAATAGAAGAGAACAAGGATCAGAGATTTCAAGTGTCCTCAGAAGGGAGAGGGCTCTGCCACCCAGGGATGATGAGAACCTTGGCAGAAGAAATGGAGAGAAGAAAAAAGAACAAGCCTTGGAATCAACCAGGACGAAAGAAACTTCAGAGAAAAGACTCTGAGGCCAGTACTTTCAGTATTTATTTATTTATGCTCCTACATGAAAAGTTAAACTTGGAGGAAAAGCATGTTTGAGTGTATATTCTTAATCATTTCTATAAAGGAGAAAACTTCTCTTTGATCTGCACATAGAAGTTACAGGAATGGAGGCTGCCTTGTAATGAATCTCAGTTCACCACCACATCTGGACTTGAGGGTGAGTCTTTCGATGTACTGACCACAAGGATTCGAGCTCTACCCTGGAGAGCTCACAAGTCTGTTTGCCATATTCCCCCCATGACCAAAGTCATCCCTCCTGCCATGGAGCAGAAACACTGCCTTGACCCCAGCTGCGGGGAGCTCAGCAGAGGGAGGCACCTGCCCAAGGGGATGAGCTCAGATTCTCTGATAACAGTGCAGCTGGAGGCCTGGCAGGCGACCGTGAAGGTCACCCAGGATGGCTTTCATCCTGCAGAAGGGTGTGTTGTCCATGGACTTCGGGTGGGTGCTGGGAATGTTCATAGCATTCCCCATTGTGTGCATTCCACTTGCTGACTAATTCTTTTGAGACTGAGTCAGAGGGAAGGGTTTTTGGCTATTGCTTTCTCTGCACAAAATGTGGGCCTCCACTCTCATTGGCTGAAAAAGTTAGACCATTCTCCATCTTCTGGCAAGTTTACAAATCTGTGCGGTCAGACTGGCGACCCCTTGGCCCAGGTTCCACTTCCTCAAAGCACCTCTGTGCCTTTGCTAGAAGGTGTTGGAAAATACTATGTGTCGAAATCTTGAGGGATTTCTTCATTCTGTTCTCTCTGATCAGCATTCCACCCCACATAGGGGTAAGGAAGGCAGTTTGGGTCCCACCTAATACTCCTTTTGTAGCCCTGCCCCCAACTTGGTGATTCCCTCTGGGGTAAGTTCAGAGAAAAGAAAATCTCCAGGGAGTTCCCACAAGCTGAAGCCAGAGCCCCCTCCTTGGTGCCTTTGGGTTGGCTAGGCTACATATTTTGAAGTTGTATTTTTTTTTTTTAATATGACAGTTCAGACTTGAAAACCAGTACATTTGGAAATATAAACTAGATGAAAACAAGCTATAATGAAAGTGAAAAAGAAAAACATATCAGTTTACTGCCGATTGAAAATCAGGACCAGATGAGACGGGCTCTGGGCATTGAACGCACGGGAGGAGGTCACTGCGTGGAGAAAACCAAGCCCAGCCTTGCATTGGCTTCCCCGCAGTAACACTGCGCTTATTTGTTTGTGCCCTGACCTCATTTGTGGAGGGAAATAATGGACCAGCTTTTTGAAGTTCTTTCTGCCTTTCTATATCATGATGTGTTTCATTTTATTTCATTTCAATTTGATAAAGGGATAGGAAAAGGGCATCCGCGGCCAACATGAGAATCCAATTTGTGTCCTAAAAAGCACTGAGGGCCAGAAGAGGGAAGGAGAGGTGTCAGCAGGCCGGTAGGATGCTCCGTGAAAGGGGAAGAGAAGAAGCACAGGCTGCTCTGACCGAGACTGTGAAATATTGGACTTTATGCAGTTCAGTCAGGTTGAGAACAGCAAGACGGAGTATGAATCTAGAACCGTGAGTATAGCACCACTCCAAGAGCATGGATAGTCAACAGCAGCATCACCCAGACACTTTCAGGGATACCACTTGAAGCCATCCCATCAGACCTTATGTGTTGGAATCTCTATGACTCTTGTGCTCAGAGGTTGCACTAGCTATCCAAAGACCACTTTTAGTCAACAGATCTGTTTTGTTCAAGCTACAGTGTTGGCCTACAATGTATTTTAAAAATTTAAATTTGATGCCAAAATTTACGCATCTGGATGTAGACTTCTGACTTGGACAAGACCAAAAATGTCTGGCATCACTCGGCTCACACTCTTGTGTGGCTAGAGGTTCTGGTCATTTGATCCAACTTTTGGGTGTGTGCGTGTGTTGTGGATGGGGGTGGTTGGCTTACCAGCAAGCAATTCTCTGACACCAGTGGAGTGTCCTACAGTTTAACTCAATTCTGACACCATCTACTTGGAGATGGCATCCTATCCCATAGGTGAAGGGCTCAGTGCTACAAGACTGCTTCTCCCCACTCCACTTCACATGCCAATCACAATGGTTCTGACAAACCTGTTATAGATTCAGACTTTGGTGACCCCCTCCTCAAGTGTGATTAATTTGCTAGAGCAGCTGATAGAACTCAAAGAAACATTTTACTTCCTGGATCATCAGTTGATGATGAAAGGATATAACCCAGAAAGAGCCGGATGGGGGAGATGCACAGGGCAAGGTGTGGGGAAAAGGGCAGGGAGCTTCCATGCTCCCTCCAGGTGTGACATGTTCCCCAGTCTCCAAGTTCACCAGCCAGAAGCACTGCCTGTGGGGTTTTTATGGAGGCTTCATAGTGCAAGCTCAGTCATGTACCAGCTCCTTGTGACCCCGGACTGCAGCCTGCCAGGCTCCTCTGTCCAAGGGATTTCCCAGGCAAGAATACTGGAGTGGGTTACCATTTCCTCCTCCAGGGGATCTTCCCGACCCAGGGCTTGAACCCAGGTCTCCTGCATTGGCAGGTGGATTCTTTACCAATGTACCCCTTGGCAAGCCTAGAGGCTTCATTACCTAGTCATGATTGACCATCCCTGGTCATTGGCAATTGATCAAACCTCCAGCCCCTCTCCCCTTCCCTTTCTTGAGGCCAGGGGTGTGCAGTGGCAGGGTGAAGGGGTCTGAAAGTGTAAATCCTCTTATCACATGGTTGGCAACCAGCCCCATCCTTAGGTGCTTTCCAAGTCACCTCATTAACATAACAGGACACATTTATTGCTCTCATCACTTAGTCAGTTCCGAGATTTTAGGAGCTCTGAGCCCACGATAGAAACCCCGATCTAGTATCTGTTTCTTATATAAATCATGCTATCACCAGGGCACAGTCTGCTGGAGCAGGGTTGAGCCTGCCCTCTTGGGTTTGTTTGATGTGCTCCACTTTCTTCCCAGACTTGAGGTCAAATGCCTATTGAAGTGTAACGTTGCTCTAGGGTCTTTGGTTAGCACTTCAGGAATGGACATCTGACCCAGCTCCTCAGCGAACAGAACTTGAGGAGAAATCTGCTGAAGAACTTCTAGGAAAAAGTTTCTTTTTCTATCAGGGAATTTTTCTTTTTGTCTTTAGATGTTGTCCTGTGTGAACGTCAAGTCTATGTCTGTTTTGCTTCTATCCTGTGAATGAAACTGCCGCCAAGATGGTTGAGTGGAAACATGAGAATCTGGACCTGTGGGGCCTAATGAAGCATTCAGTCCACCCACCTGAATCCTGCCTCATGTCTGTGCTTCCTGTTCCGGTCATGGTGCAGTTTCTTGTTGTTTAAGCCATTTTTGTTACTTGCAACCAAAAACATCCTAGTCAGCTCAGTGGAAAAGCAGTTTGTCAAAAGAGGAAGCTGTGTTCTTCTTGCACGCACCATCTCTGTTGCCTTCTCTTCTCTGCCTGTTCAGGCCTTGCTTGGGGTGTGGGCATAATGAGCTGGGATGACTTCCCTGGTTGGAGTATGGTTCAGGTATGATCTTTGTATATGGAAGTGCCTCCTGTTCCACATGAAAGGATGTAGTGTGTGTGCTTATGACAGTAGGTTATGTTGTTATATTGATGATCTTGACAAGTACCTTGACCTCCCTGAATCTCAATGTCCTTCTCTATGAACTGCTATCCAACTTTAGAGGGTCACAGTATGGATTAAATAAGGAGGTTATAACTACAGTTTTTGATTGCTGAAAACTTTTAAGCCTTTCCATTTCCTCTTTCCCTGGTAAAAGAAAAAAAGCCTGGTGCTCCGTCTGGAGGTGGTGGAAGAGTCAAGCCCCAGGAGGCCCTGTCTACACTTGGGAATCCTTACCCTGCCTCAGCCTCAACACAACGAAAACACTGAGTCAGTTTCAGATCAGCTGGGAGTGGGGGGAGGAGGGCTGCCCTGTTCTCCCTGCAAAGCTTCATTACATAGATAGAAAATAAATCTTTGTACTCTCTCTCAGTGTATGTGTAGCATCATCATTCTTGACATCTGAACCAGATTTTGGGTGGGGATCCATCCTGTTGCTATGGAGTGGCCCAAAAGTATGTGTCAGCAGGGCAGCTGCCATGTCTGAGTGCTCAGGCAATGTTAGCTCTGAAAAGCAATGCAACATGGCATTATGATTACGATTATTAACTTTTAAGGATATTTTCAAACACACCCAAATGTAGAGAAAACAGGCCAGTGAATTACTACTGTTATTACCATCACTTAGCAATAACACCTAGTCTTTCTGCCTTTCTTGTTTCTTCTATCATCACTCCTTTTGAAAAGTTCTTAAGCAAATCCTAGTAGATTCACTGTAAGCACTGCAGTAGATGTCTCTAAGACATAAGCACTTATCTTTCCTTTTTAACATAAGCATAAAATCTCTATTCCCTGCTGGCTCAGATGGTAAAGAATCTTCCTGCAGGAGATCAGGTTCGATCCCTGGGTCAGGAAGATCCCCTTGAGAAGGGCATGGCAACTCACTCCAGTATTCTTGCCTGGAGAATTACATGGACAGAGGAACTTGGTGGGCTATAGTCTATGGAATTGCAAAGAATCGAACATGACTGAGCAACTAACACTATCCAGCAAAATTAACATACTTAAAAAAAAATAGCTGCGTCATGTCTTAGTCGCGACACACAGGATGTTTGTTGCATCACGTGGACCCTTCATTGTGCCTCTTGGACCCTCTAGTTGCAATGCTTGGGTTTAGTTGCTCTGCAGCATGTGGGATCTTAGTTTTCTGATCAGGAATTGAACCTGTGTCCCCTGCATTGCAAGGCAGACTCTTAACCACTGGATCACTAGGCGCATACCAGCATTAATTTTTTAACATCATTAAATACGTAGTTTGTATTCAGTTTTCCTTGATTGATTAAAAAATGTCCTTTACAATTGGGTTTCCAATCAGGATCTACATGAAATCCACTTACCTTTAATTTTTTACATGGTATGTAATATCACTTGACAGTTTTCTTATTAATTTATTATCTTGTTGATTTGTTACTTAATCATCATCATCCACACTTTATAACCCCACTAAATGGAAGCTACATGAATGCAGCCCCTCGCAGAGCATACATACAAGATTCTCAGTAAATAGCTGCTGAATGAGGAAAAGTATGAATGAAAGGACAAGTATGAAAATTTCTCTATTTACATACCCCTTTGTATACAGTTACAATCTCCTTTCAGGGGCCCACAAGCCACAGGACACATGACTCAATTCTTCTTTTCCTCTTTCTCAAGAGAAGGAAAAGAAAGTGAAAACTGAGCTAAAAGTCCTGAAATTCGCCTGAGAGTGTCTTCAGAAGAATATACTGAATGGTAGTGTGCTCTGATAAGACTGATTGATGAATATAGATGATTGTTTTCAAAGACCAATTAGCATTATTCTGAGGAATTTCCCAGTGAAATCAGCATAACTTAGATAGCAATTAAAAATGTATTTACTTCTTTTTGGGAGAAAATATTTACAAATGACATGACCTACAAGGGATTAGTCTCCAAAATTTATGAACAGCTCATGATGCTTAAAGCATCAAAACAAACAACCCAGTCAACAAATGGGCAGAAGACCTAAATAGACATTTCTCCAAAGACACACAGATGGCCAAGAGGCACGTGAAAAGATGTTCAACGTCGCTAATTGTTAGAAAAATGCAAATCAAAATTGCAATGAAATATCACCTCACACCAGCTAGAATGGCTATCATCAAAAAATCCACAAACAATAAATGATGGAGAGGATGTGGAAAGAAGAGAGCTCTCGTGTATTGTTGGTAGGATTGTAAAATTGGTACAGCCACTATGGAGAACAGTATGGAGGTTCCTTAAAAACTCAAAACAGAGCTACCATATGACCCCGCAATCACACTCCTGGGCGTATATCTGGAGGAAAGCATGATCTGAAAAGATGCATGCAACCCAGTGTTCATTACAGCACTATTTACAATAGCCAAGACGCTGAAGCAACCTAATTGTGCATTGACAGAGGAATGGGTGAAGAAGATGTAGTACAAATATACAAGGGAATATTACTCAACCATTGAAAAGAATGAAATAATGCCATTTGCAGCCACATGGATGGACCTAGGCACTGTCATGCTGAGTGAAAGAAGTCAGACAGAGAAGGACAAGTGTAGTATGCTGTCCCTTACATGTGGAATCTAAAATGAAATGATACAAATGAACTTACCAAACAGAAAAAGACTCACGGAATTACAGAATGAACTTATGGTTGCCTGGAGAAAGGATAGGGGAAGGGATAGTTAGGGAGTTTGGGATGAACATGTACACACTGCTATATTTAAATGAATGACCAACAAGGACCTACTGTATAGCACATGGAACTCTGCTCAATGTTATGTGGCAGGTTGGACGAGAGGGGAGTTTGGGGGAGAATGGATACCTGTAGATGTATGACTGAGTACCTTTGCTGTTCACCTGTAACTGTTCAACACTTAATCAGATATATCCTGATACAAAATTAAAAGTTGTTTTTTTTTTTTAAATGTATTTACTTCTTTAATTCTTTATTTACCATGGTATGTCAAAAGTTTGGCTGAAACACAGTTGAATTCACACCTAAGTATATATGTAATGGGAATATTTTCCTCAATTGCTACAAATTCTATAGGAGTTACAATGAATGTTTGCTTTGAAACAGCAGGTAGTTTTAAAGCTAATCTGTAGGGCTATGAAGAAAGGTCCGCAAGCTCTCAAAGACCCTGCCTTTATTCCAAAAATGGTACCCTTGTATTTAATTTTTTTGTAAATTCAAGAAGCAAATCTCATAGAATTCCTCTCATGAAACTGGGTAACTTTTGAAATCTCCTTCCTTTAGGCTGACCCCATAACATAAGAGTTTCAAATGCTGTTCTAAAAGCCAAGGGGGTTACTTCAGACCTTGTAGTTGGCTTGGGAGCCAGTATATGATTGGCCTATAGTATTAAAAAGAACCGGAGAAAGAAAAGTGAAAAGATGAGGAATAATTTATTTGGGGCTCAGGAAAAATTTAGAAAAAACTCAGCTTATCTAAGATATTGAAATACTAATGACTTTTAAAAATTCAGAATGAATTATCTTTATTTTAAAATTGATTATAAACAAATTTCCAAATTTTCTATTTATTTATATTCAATTACTGTCATTTCTTTTTATAACTATGAATGACTAAGGATTTTAAGTCACATTAAAATATTTGTGTACCAACACATACACATTAAAAGCATTAAGTCACTTTGGGAAATCCTATACTTTTCCCCATTATGTTACCCATATTATGCACGTGGGCCCTGAAAGTAAAACATAAAAGTGGGTCAGAATACCGAAGTTGCCAAGATCACACAGAGACTTCTATTTCAGATGATCTGAAAATTTGTGATGATCACACACATAGATCTGAGAGTTCCAGAGGCACACAGCTGTGGCTGGAGAACCCAGCTCTATTTACCATCTGTCTGTTAGCACCGTGGAGCTTGGCTGAGAGCTCTGCTTTTCAGATCTGAGAATTTTTTCCTTCCAAGAACCCTGGGCTGGGTTTTCCAGAGAACTAAGGGAACCTAGGAGAAGTCACTTTTTTCTATTTCCAACTTGGGGCAAAAAGAGGGAAGGTTTGTAACTTGAAGTTAGTTGTGGGACCTTTCATATATTTTTGTTTGTAACTCTGGTAGAGACATTAGTCACTCACCTTCCATGTGGGGAGTTGCTGAAAGAAGATGCTCAAGGAATTCCACGTCCTAACAGGGCCATTGCTGAAATTGGTGGGGAAAAAAGACTGTATTTTTGCTGGCTAATACAGCATTTCTAGATGCTCATTAAGCTGTTAAAAAATGTGAAATGATGACTCATCCTGAGCCTCTCCCAACCCCCCTCCCTACTCCAATTTGCCTGTGGGTTGAAGGAATGTATACTGACTTGAGTTAAAGAAGAAACTTGTGGTTTCCATTATAGTCTGTAAACATCGGTCGCTGAAAGCCTCAAGCGAGCTATCATCTGCTGCCACACACATGCTCTATATACAGTTCATCTTGGAAAGCAGACTGGGAGAGCTCCGTGTTTACAGCTCCAGAGTAACCCAACCAATGGCAGCCTGGTCTGCCCGGGGGTCTCCAGAGCGGCACTGCGCACAGCTAAGTGGAGGTCCCCTCTGATGTTTTCTAAGGCAAAGCATCAAGAGAGAAACCAAGGCCAGCTCTCCTGAAAGCAAGCTCTTCCTGCTGCTTGCAGTGGCCCTTTGCCACCTTTTTGGCAATAATTTTTTAAAATTAATTAACTATTTATGTTAACTTTTTTTCTAATCTTTTCAAAGACAGAAAAAGTTACTCATACTCTTTGCTTCCCTTTTACTTTTATTCTTGGGTCTGAGCTTTAAAGACATTTGAAAAGTTGATTTATCTATCATTTTCAAGGCTAATGATAATGCTGTCATTTTGGGTTCAAAATGAATTTAATTATATGGGCATGGGGGAAAGGTGTGTGAACCATCTAGGGGAGAGTCTATGATTCTGATTGTAAGTAGTGGATTTAAAAAGTACCTCAGAGAAACATTGCAAAGGGTATCTGGATATTTGCTTGGCATCCTGACCATGGCCTATAAGAAGAGCTAAACAGGGGCCTGCTTCTGCTGGAAGGGTCTTCCCTGGTAGCTCAGTTGGTAAAGAATCCATCTGCAATGCAGGAGATCTCGGTTCGATTCCTGGGTCTGCACAACCCCTGAAGAAGGGATAGGCCACCCACTCTACTATTCTTGGGCTTCCTTGGTGGCTCAGACAGTAAAAAATCCACCTGAGATGTGGAAGACCTGGGTTTGATCCCTGGGCTGGGAAGATCACTTGGAAAAGGGAAGGGCTACCCGCTCCAGTATTCTTGCCTAGAGAATTCCATGGACAGAGGGGCCTGGCGGGCTACAGTCCATGGGGTCAGACACAGCTGAGAAACTTTCACTTCACTTCTCCTGGAAGAAGGAGGACTCATGGATGTGGTCTGGGTGGGAAAGTACAGGATGTAATATTAAGGGGGTTGAATTTGCCCTCTGGCTTTGACACTTTGTGAGTAAGGGCAATGCTTCTTAAAATGTGTCCTCGGTACAAATTCCCTGGGGGTTTTGTCAAAATGTAGATTCAGGCCCAGCAGCTATGGGCTGGGCTCGAGACTCTGCCTCTCTTTGTGCTCCCCAGATCCTGGGATGCTCTTCCTCATACCAGCTGTGAATAGCAGGGAATGGGCAAGTCTTGGAAGCCTTGGAACCCTCAGGAGAACAGGGTTTAGAATGTCAGCCTTCCAGGATTATCTTCTGGACTTGGCACTGGTAAAGATGACTGGCCTGGAGAAGACATTGGATGTTGGCTTTGGGGTCCAGAGTATTCCATTAACGGTGGAAGGCATCTGAAGAAGGACCTAGTTTGGTGGCTCAGATGGTAAATAATCTGCCTGCAATGCAGGAGACCCGGGTTTGATCCTTGGGTTGGGAAGATTCCCTGGAGAAGATACCCCCTCCAGTACTCTTGCCTGGAGAATTCCATAGACAGAGGAGCCTGGCAGGCTGCAGTCCATGGGTTTGCAAAGAGTGAGACATGACTGAACAACTAACCCTTTGACTTTTACAGACGGAGGATGGAGATACGGTACATGGAAGGCAGTCACTCATCATAGGCTCAGTGGGCCTCTACACCATGTCTCTGCCTTTTGAGCCTAAATGAAGATCCACATCAGTTCAGCTCAGTCGCTCAGTCGTGTCCGACTCTTTGCGACCCCATGAACCGCAGCACACCAGGCCTCTCTGTCCATCACCAACTCCTGGAGTTCACTCAGACTCGCGTCCATCGAGTCAGTGACGCCATCCAGCCATCTCATCCTCTGTCGTCCCCTTCTCCTCCTGTCCCCAATCCCTCCCAGCATCAGAGTCTTTTCCAATGAGTCAACTCTTTGCATGAGGTGGCCAAAGTACTGGAGTTTCAGCCTCAGCATCATTCCTTCCTAAGAAATCCCAGAGCTGATCTCCTTCAGAATGGACTGGTTGGATCTCCTTGCAGTCCAAGGGACTCTCAAGATTCTTCTCCAACACCACAGTTCAAAAGCGTCAATTCTTCGGCGCTCATCTGATTTGTACTTAGAGTGGGTGTGGCTTATATCTCTGGCATCATTTGACCTATGATTTGATATAAAATGAGTCACTGTTGCAAATATTTCAATTCCCTGTTCTCTCTCCCTTTTCTTTTTATTATTTTTTAATAACTTAAGGAGGACTCATTATAGGACATGCTAAAATTTTCTGTTTCAAAGAGAATGGGGCAAGGAGTCTGTGATTGCATTCGCATTAAGCTAAAAGTGTTTGTTTTTTCCCCAGTGTCCAACTTCTCAGCCATTCCAACTCTTCACTCTAACTCATCCTCTCCTCAGCCCTTGAGAATGCTATGCAGGCCTAGTTGTCATCTTTCATCAAATAACATAATCAGTGAACACCATAAATTAGGCCTTTCTACTCTCTCTGCATGGCAGGAGTGGGGAAGTACTAATGATGTAATGAAAGGCTACTTAAAAACTGGTAAATCTCATAGTCTTTGAGTTTGGTAAGTGGCTAGCAATAAAGGCTCGATTCCATAACTCACTTTCTAATAGCTCAATGGTCCTTATTAGAAGGTAATTCTCACAGTCTGCTTCTCTTTACCGAGACTGGTAGCATAAGGTTGTTGAAAGACCTTCCACATGAATTGGCTTTGAAGAGGGCAATACTTGTAGGTTTCCCAGTTTTTAGAGTGTTGATTTGCCATCACCCCTGTTTTTAGCTGTCTGAGCCAGTGGTCTGTCAGTATGATGGTAATGATGTTGGAGTTTTCACCCCAGGCACATCTGTAGCACTCAGCACAAATATGCTACAGTTATTTATAAAGAGACAGTCATTCTCTGACCAAGGATGACCCGCTTCAGTTCAGTTCAGTTCAGTCTCTCAGTCGTGTCCGACTCTTTGCGACCCCATGAATCGCAGCACGCCAGGCCTCCCTGTCCATCACCAACTCCCGGAGTTCACTCAGACTCACGTCCATCGAGTCAGTGATGCCATCCAGCCATCTCATCCTCTGTCATCCCCTTCTTCTCCTGCCCCTAATCCCTCCCAGCATCAGAGTCTTTTCCAGTGAGTCAACTCTTCTCATGAGGTGGCCAAAGTACTGGAGTTTCAGCTTTAGCATCATTCCTTCCAAAGAAATCCCAGGATTGATCTCCTTCAGAATGGACTGGTTGGATCTCCTTGCAGTCCAAAGGACTCTCAAGTGTCTTCTCCAACACCACAGTTCAAACACATCAATGCTTCGGTGCTCAGCTTTCTTCACAGACCAACTCTCACATCCATACAAGACCACAGGAAAAACCATAGCCTTGACTAGATGGACCTTTGTTGGCAAAGTAATGTCTCTGCTTTTGAATATGCTATCTAGGTTGGTCATAACTTTTCTTCCAAGGAGCAAGCATCTTTTAATTTCATGGCTGCAGTCACCATCTGCAGTGATTTTGGAGCCCCCCAAAATAAAGTCTGATACTGTTTCCACTGTTTCCCCATCTATTTCCCATGAAGTGATGGGACCAGATGCCATGATCTTCATTTTTTGAATGTTGAGCTTTAAGCCAACTTTTTCACTCTCCACTTTCCCTTTCATCAAGAGGCTTTTTAGTTGCTCTTCACTGCCTGCCATAAAGGTGGTGTCATCTGCATATCTGAGGTTATTAATATTTCTCCCAGCAATCTTGATTCCAGCTTCTGCTTCTTCCAGCCCAGCGTTTCTCATGATGTACTCTGCATAGAAGTTGTCCCCCTAATTGTTCTGACTATGAGGAGGACCGCGAGACGTCTGCTGATGACTGGCTTCAGTTCAGTTCAGTTGCTCAGTCACGTCTGACTCTTTGCGACCCCATGGACTCCAGCACACCAGCCTTCCCTGTCCATTATTAACTCCCAGAGCTTGCTCAAACTCATGCCATTGAGTTGATGGTGCCATCAAACCATCTCATCCTCTGTTGTCCCCTTCTCCTCCTCCCCTCAATCTTTCCCAGCATCAGGGTCTTTTCCAATGAGTCAGTTCTTCACATCAGGTGGCCAAAGTGTTGAAGCTTCAGCTTCAGCATCAGTCCTTCCAATTAATATTCAGGATTGATCTCCTTCAGGATTGACTGGTTGGATCGCCTTGCAGTCCAAGGGACTCTCAAGAGTCTTCTCCAACACCACAGTTCAAAAGCATGAATTCTTCGGTGCTCAGCTTTCTCTACAGTCCAACTCTCACATCCATACATGACTACTGGAAAAACCATAGCTTTGATTAGACGGAACTTTGTCAACAAACTAATGTCTCTGCTTTTTAATATGTTGTCTAGGTTGGTCATAACTTCTCCTCCAAGGAGCAAGCGTCTTTTATTTAGTGGCTGCAGTCACCATTTGCAGTGATTTTGGAGCCCAGGAAAGTAAGATCTGTAACTGTTTCCATTGTTTACCCATCTATTTGCCATGAAGTGATGGGATTGGATGCCATGATCTTAGTTTTCTGAATGTTGAGTTTTAAGCCAAATTTTTCACTCTCCTCTTTCACTTTCATCAAGAGGCTTTTTAGTTCCTCTTCACTTTCTGCCATAGGGTGGTGTCATCTGCATGTCTGAGGTTATTGATATTTCTCTGGCAAACTTCATTTCAGGTTATGCTTCATCCAGTCTAGCATTTCACATGATGTACTCTTCATATAAGTTAAATAAGCAGGGTGACAATATACAGCCTTGATGTACTCCTTTCTCAATTTGGAAATAGTCTGTTGTTCTATGTCCAGTTCTAACTGTTGCTTCTTGACCTTCATACAGGTCTCTCAGGAGACAGGTAAGGTGGTCTGGTATTCCCATCTCTTTCAGAGTTTTCCACAATTTGTTGTGATCCACACAGTGAAAGGCTTTAGTGTAGTCAATGAAGCAGAAGTAGATGTTTTAATGGAAATCTCTTGCTTTTCCTATGATTTAGAGGATGTGGGTAGTTTGATCTCTGGTTCTTCTACCTTTTCTAAATCCAGCTTGAACATCTGCAAGTTCTTGGTTCACATACTGTTGAAGCCTGGCTTGACCCATGCCTCCCCAGGAGACACTCAAACACTCAAAGACAGGCCTGCTCAGTCTTTTGTGGGGTCATCCTAAACATTTCTAGTTCTTCTCTGGATTCCTGTGACCCTCATGTAACCAGACCCATTAGCCTTCTGGAGGACAAAATATGGAGGCAAGTTATCCCAGCTAAGGCCACCCTAGACTACACAGCCTAAGTGGATCCCCCACTTTACAGGGCAGAAGCAAGAGCAAGCCCAGCCAAAATCAGCCTAGCCCAGGTCACAGCAGAGGAACCCATATACAGGCAGACCTCAGAGACACTGCAGCATCAGTTGCAGACCATTGCAATGAAGCAAACATTGCAATAGAGTGGTTAACATGATTTTTTTGGTTTACCAGTACATGTAAAATTTCTATTTACACGATACTGTAGTCCGCTAAGTGTGTAATAGCATTATGTCTCAAAAACAGTGTGCACACCTTATTTTAAAAAGCTTTATTTCTAAAAATGCTAAGCATCATCTGAGCCTTCAGTGAGCTGTGATCTTTTTGCTGGTGGAAAGTGAAAGTGAAAGTCGCTTAGTCGTGTCTGACTCTTTGTGACCCCATGGACTATACAGTCCATGGAATTCTCCAGGCCAGAATACTGGGGTGGGTAGCCTTTCCCTTCTCCAGGGGATCTTCCCAGTCCAAGGATTGAACCCAGGTCTCCCGCATTGTGGGCAGATTCTTTACCAGCTGCGCCACAAGGGAATTCCAAGAATACCAGAGTGGGTAGCCTATCCCTTCTCCAGAGGATCTTCCTGACCCAGGAATCAAATTGGGGTCTCCTGCATTGCAGGTGGATTCTTTACCACCTGAGCTACCAGAGTGCTGGTGACAGGGTTTGAAATATTTTGATAATACCCAAAATGTGACATGGATACACAGAGTGAGCAAATGCTCTTCAAAAACAGAAGCTGATAGATGTGTTCAGTGCACGATTGTCACAACCTTCTATTTAAAACCAAAACAAAACATTATCTTTGAAGTTCAAGAAAGGTAAAGTATTAGTCGCTCAGTTGTGTGTGACTCTTTGCAACCCCATGGACTGTAGCCCACAGGGCTCCTCTGTCCACGGAGTTTTCCAGGCAAGAATACTGGAGTGGTTTGCCATGCCCTGCTCCAGGGAATCTTCCCAACCAGCGAATCGAACCTGGGTCTCCTGCATTGCAGACAGATTCTTATACCAACTGAGCCACCAGGGAAGCCCAATAAAGTCAAGTGCAATAAACAGAGATAGGTCTGTGTTTGTGAACTAAACAATATTTAGTTTTTCTTTTGACATATTTTAAAGAAAAATTCAAACATACAGAAAAATGAAATGGAATATTCAGTGAGTAGCCATTTACTCAACAATCCAACACCTAGTATTTTACTATATTTGTTTTATCCTGTATCTACATACCTATCTTTCTATTCATTCTATTCATACCCTTTTTTAATCATGGTTTTTATTTGCAGCCACTGCATTTTGAGATGAAGTATTATGTAAGCATTATTTGTAGTAGTAAGTAACTGATACAGTGAACAAAATATAAAAAGAAGACTTTGGGGGAAATAAGCCAAGGTTCTGAGAAAAGTAGCTGATATGACATTTTCTTACCAAAGGGACTAGTGAGATCTACTCTTCTAGGAAGATATGTATTGACCAGAAGCTGCGGAATGGCTAAGAATTCATCAGGCAGCAGGGGTACTGGTCAGATTATATCCTTTTCTACGTTCTGTGTCTCCTGCACAGTTGGCAATGCTCAGACTTTCAGACTGGAAAAGTGAATATTTAGGAAGCAGCGGTCCATGGGAACGGAGAGGAGGAATGTCCCTTACGCATTTCCATGGTTTCCGACTACTTTTCACACAGACATATGCTCATTTTGATATTAATATTGAGAGGAAAGCAGCTCACAGATTTCAAAATCAAAACTTGGAGATACATTTGACTTGCCCAATGCCACTCAGTCTGAGATTAGACTGGAACCAAGGAATTTCCACGTAACTTTCAATGCTCTTTCTACTGTGGCTCAACTGTTTATTAGCAGAATCACAAGTGAAATTAAGAATAAGAAAGATAAAAGAAGAAAAAAGAAGCATTGGATAATGTACGATGGTTTCATTCGGAACTTGTTCCCATCAGGAATACTGACTGCACCTCCTTCCAAACATCTGGTGCTGTATGAGGTACACAGAATAGCAGCAGATCAGGGAAGACAACCTCTGTTCTGAGAAACTCGCAGCCCAGGTTGGCGTGATATGCAACAGTGCCTCTGATACTGAGACCACAGACTCATGGCCCACTTCTGTTTTCAGCCCACGTGGGAGACAATTCCATGAACTCAAGACTCAACGACAGCTGTCAGCATCTTACTTTGAGGGTGCACTACATGGCTTTCTCTGCTTTGCCCCTGCGCCTTCTGCCAAACTCTGGAAGCTGGAGCTTGTTTGACTGTTTCAGAGTCATGCAGAAGAGCTAGGGAATCAATAACCACAGTGGGGGACGGGATCTGGTGGGTAAATACTGCAGCTTCCTAACTTTGCAGCTGGACAATTCCAGGAGCTGGTTGCATCCTTGTCTCCGATTTTGCTGCTTTTCCCAAGCTAAGACAAAAAGACAAAACTACACTCACAAAATCATGAAGGATGTAGAATATAATACCATAAAGCAGTATGACACGACATGGATATGGGAGACACATAGAAAATAGATAGCAGAGGACTTGTAAGAAATAAGAATGCATCACCGAAAACTGGGGTCACTGGAGTCAAGCCTTTAAGTGAGAATATGATTTCAATACATTCTTAAATGGAATCCAGGGCATGGGAATCCGTGGGAGGGAAATTTTCTAGGATTCTTACAAATCTCTGTTTTTCTTTGCTTTACTAAATGTCAGCCATTAACAGTGCTTGAGTCTCCAGTGGAAACTTTAATCACCAAGTGCCCACCATGAAATAGCAGCTAACACTCTTTGAAACCTAAGTTGTCTCTATCTTTTTCTATCTTTGACTGGGGCATAATGTTATTAGGGTTGACCCCTTCTCCTTCAGGGATGATCATATAGCTCCATTCCCTGGTAGGGTATTTTTGACCATAGTCAATGCCAGAGTTACTTATCTGAACTCCCAGGGACAAGCAGGACAGGAAAGCCAAGGCTGCTTTGCAAAGGAACTTGTCAGTCAAGGAGAAGTGCAAATGCCACGTGGTTGGCTTTTAAATCAAGACCAGATGGCAAACGGTATTTGGTGGTTTTTGGTTATATTCCAGTTGTCTGGTGCTCAGAAATCTCCCAAAAAGTAGAGATAACTTTTGCCACAGTGAAATTCTGGCGTTGGAGCTGGTTGCAGCATGAACAGGCTCTTGATTTTCATTGCAGAGAACCAGTTCTGCAGCCTGACTCACAGAAGAGGCAGTGAGGAAGGCCTGGAGGGAACAGGTGGTCCTCTCCAGGCAGTGATCAGGCTGGAGAAGGAGCAGGGTGGGGGACTTGGAGAGCAGCTTCGACCACGGTCCCTTGATTTTGCTTGAAGCAACTAGCTTTCTTTTCAAGGACTCATGTCTCTCTTGCTCTTCATCAACTCAGTGCTGGAAAGGGAGAATAGCCTCAAAGGGTAAGCAAGAAGGAGGAAATTCAAAAGGCAGAGAAAATATCTGCACATCATGGAGAGAATAAACAAAATGTAAACCTTCAATAACAGGCACCCATAGGCAGATGAAAAGAGGCGAAGTTATAGCCCACCTCCCAAGTTACCACAGCTGCACGGCTGTGTGTTGAAAACACTTTCAAAGCTCCAAACATTAACTATTTTGTTCTTTTCAAAGTTTATAACCTTTTCCCTTTTGCTCAGCTGTGTTCTAATGGCAAATTATTTTTTTCTGTTAAAGAGGATCAGTTTATGAGAACAGGATGTTTGTATTAAATATTAAATTGTCAAGGCTTCCTTCAGTCGAAGGTCCCAGCTTGGCTTCAGTTTTGATTGAAATAGACAAACCTACATTCCTACAGAGAGTACAAAGTGTTTGTCAAATCTCGATAATGTAACCCAGCATAGGGCCAAGAACAGAATAGTTGGTTAATGTCCGCATCATTCTTTGAAGATAGAAAGTACTGTGTAGGTTCTAAGTGATACTGAAAGCTGAGCCAGCCCTGGAGGGGCTGATTCTTGGGGTCAGTAGACTAAGCTCTTCTCCTTGACTCTCGAGGGGCAAAGATATTGGTTCATGTGGATGACCTGGATTTTTGGTGGGAGCCACTTGGGTTCTAGAAATTGGCCTTCAGCTCTACCTGCTCTCTTCTCGTGTTTTCTCGGTGGTTTAATTATGGGTTAGCTGTGTTGTCTCTGGCCTTCAGAGACTGTGTAATGTCCTAGAGAGTGTCCTTCATTTCATGTGAAAGTATTCTGGGTTTAGGAGGTAGAACTTTGGAAAACTAGGCAGATGTGTCTTCGAACTAACCAGCTCTTTAGCAGGAAGTCAATAGGTGATCGCAGAAACGAGGGGAATATGGTGAAATCAGTCTTGGTGAAATTCATTCTTCCTCTTGAAGAGTCATAAAACAATTCAGTGTGTTGAATCTATTATGGTTTTTCAAGAAAACTGAATCCACAGAAGTGGTTGTAATGTAGGAGCCGAACCAGAGACTTATCAGAAGAGCTGAAAATTAGGGAAGATGAGGCAGTCTACAGAGGGACGGTGCAGTATGCACATGTGTTGGGCTGGAGGACAGAGAAGGGAGGTGATGTCTGCAGAGCCCAGAGGTTGCTCAGGGAAATGTGGATCCTGGGAGGAGAGCCTTCCTGGAGACACAGAGGTGATGCAATCTCTCTGGAGAAGCTGCTCAAAGCAGAACAAGGAGGAGAAACCCCTGGGCTTCTTCTTTTCTTTCTTTTTTTTTTCAGTTTCCTCATTTTAAAATTACTTTTTATTGGAATATAGTTGCTATACAATATTGTGTTAGTTTCTACCATACAGCAAAATGTATCAGCCATACATACACATATATTCCCTCCCTTTTGGATTTCCTTCTTATTCAGGTTAGCACAGAGCATTAAGTAGAATTCCCTGAGCTACACCATAGATTCTCATCAGTTATCTATTTAAAACGTAGCATCAGTAGTGTATATGTGTCAATTCCAGTCTCCCAGTTCCTCCCACGCACCCTTCTCCCTCTTGGCATCCATATATTTGTCCTCTCCCTCTCTGTCTCTATTTCTCCTTTGCAAATAAGATCATCTATTCCATTTTTCTGGACTCCACACATACCATTAACATACGATATTTGTTTTTCTTTTTCTGACTTCATTCTGTATGACATTCTCTAGGTCCATCCATGTCTCCACAAATGACCCAACTTCATTCCTTTTTGTGACTGAGTAATATTCCATTGTATATACGTACCATATCTTCTTTATCCATTCATTTATCTATGGACATTTAGGTTGCATCTACATCCTGGCTATTCTAATAGTGCTGCAATGAACACTGGGGCTCATGTATCTTTTGGATTATGATTTTCTTGGGCTTCTTCTTTTTTTCTGCCCTGGGCCCCTAAGAGAACACCTTCCCACTGCCCCAGCCTACCTGGAAAGCACATAGACAAGGGCATCTGGGAAATTTACCTTGCAGGGCCAGCCATGTGCCACAGGGCCAGCCATGTGCCACAGGACAGCAGAGTCAGGGTGGGGTTAGATCTGAGAGTCAGGAGGCAAGTGCATAGCACATGTAGGGAGGTCTCAGGAAAGCTCTGCCACCCTGATGTCTGTGGAGCATCATCTGACCCAGAGCCAGCCACAATTATTTGGCACCAGTATTTTTAAATTTTGTATGATTTTTTAAAAACTTTCTTTGATCTTTTATGACCATCTTGTGTGGACTTTCAAGAGGATTTCAAATTGCTAATCAAGGTAAGCTAACTTTTTGCAGTAGCATCTTGTTGCTTTCCCAATAAAGTTGATCAAAGAAGTGGAACAGAAAGTGAGCAGAGACAGGGACTTGTGCTTTCCCTAAGCGGGTTTCATTTATGCTGTGAGGGCAGAGACAGGCATGGAGGTTTGGGGGTCTGGTTAGTGCTGGCCAGTGTGACCCTGGCAGAGGGAAAGTCCCCTGTAGGGAGCAGGATGTGCATACTGCAGCCCAGTCACATTGGCCAATGGATGGAGAGGAGACACCCTCCTCCAGAGAACACTTAAGTGGGCGTAGTCCATGGAGCTTTTATTTTTGCAAACAGGTATGCTTGTCATGTGGGAAGTTACAGCCTAGAGTTTGTGCTATTGGTCTGATGAATCATGCCCTCCACCTAGAGTGGGAATTCCATTGCCCCAAATTCCCTATAGAGAAATGTACCCATCTTCCCTCTACTCTGGATTTCCTGCCTCAATCCTTGGTCCCTTCTTTAGCCAGTTTTTTTTTTTTTTTTTTAAGTGGCTCACAGAAGTGAACATACATTCATCAATATATCATATATGTTAATATATCTAAATTATATATAAACATATATATTTGAAGGATTATGTTTACCTCTGAAATTTTCATGTAGTGTGCACATGTACATATGCGTGTAAGTTTGTGTGCACTCACTTCTACTCTTGCTTATAAGTGAGATTATTATGAACTGCAGTGGGGTCCTTAAGGGGAGACTTCAACCCACACCTTCTCTGCCACACATTCCTGAGCATCAGGACGCCTTGAGGTCTTCTAAGCCATGCCTGGGCACTGGGCATCGATGCAGGGGGGTGGTGCTGAGTGCCAAGGCTGCTTCAGAACAAAAGAAGAGACTTTTCAAAGTGGCATCAAGGAATAGCCGTATCTCAGCACTAGCCAAACTTTGGTCCCCAATCTGGAAGATGCACTGTGGAGAGAGACACCGGCCGGCAGACCCTGATGTCCAATGGCCTGGCTGCTGCCGTGCAAGGTCTGTGACTGGCAAGGGAATGCTGCATGGCATCTGTTGCCGAATCCTGAAAGCGCTACCTTTTCATCTCTTATCTCTGCCTTGTCACACAGTCCACACTTTCCATAAGGCCAGTCTCCGAAGCGTAACACTAAATACGTAACACTAAATACATCTCCGACTTCAACAGCCGACATGTGAAATGGAGACACTGACAATGAAATACTTGGTACTTTTCAGAAGCGGGTGTGGCTTTTTTTCTTTTCTGAAGATCACTTTTCTTTTTCCTCTCATTGGGTCTGGATAAAACCCTAGTACCTGAATCAGCTTCTCGATTCAAGGGTTTGCCTGGCTGCCCGAGAAGTCTATTATCTTTGTCGCCTCCATCTTCAACTTCTGCATTAACCACAAATTCCCTTTCCCCAACTCTGGCCAACTGCTCCTGCTCCAGCCCTCAGTCAGCACGAGCAAGAAAGTTTTCTCACTAATTGGTACGACTCTCCAGTCTCTTTTGGAGATGTATCAGTTTATCCCAAATTCAGACAAAACTGTGAGCATATTTGCATGCCCTGGTGGTTGGTTTTCTACAAATCGACTAGACAGGTCATCTCCAGAGATCCTTTTCTAGTCTCTAGATTAAGCATTCAACCCAATATGGTGAATGAAACAGATTAGATGGTGAGAGGGGATGGGAAGAAAAGCCAGGCATGTGATTTTATGTAGTTGAGGAAATTATCTGCATTCCACCTGTAGTGAAAACCAAATGAAACTCTTTGGAGGTTACACAAAAGGAATTTCCTTTCACTCTTACTTTGAATGTGGTATCTTCTGTATGCTGCTTTATCTCCTCTTGATTCCAGCTGGGATGGTAGCTGAAAGTACCGAAAACCACTACAGAGGCTGCGTTTGTGATATTGCCAGCCTGGCTGGAAACAGGAAATACCAAGACTCTTATAATAAATGCAGAGACTTCCAGCCTAATTTCACAGTCTCAGAAGTTTGAATAGAGGTTAGACTAGGCTGCAAATCTTGGGCGTACTTTTCAACAGAACTTCCGGTCTCCTGTGACCTGCCCTGTGTCCGAGAAGTGACTGCTAAACTCAGTCTTGGAAATCTCACTTCTGAGGTGGACACCTCCCAGCACCCTTTCACTCTTTGAATGGACCACGAATAGAAGAACTCTGGCTGTGGTGGATAGTGGGAAGGAAAGAGTACCACCTTGATAGCTGTCTAACGCCAGTTAGGAAACCATTTGCTGTGACTTAGATAAAGCCCTATTAGGAAAAGGGGGGAAGAATCTGGACAATTAGTGATAGTACTGACGTTCCCTGGGAGCTTGGGAGAAGCGCAGACTCTCAGGCTCCAAACCACATCTCCTGAATCAATGTCTGTGATTTTGTGAGGTATTTGAGGGATTTGTGTGTACAGTGAAGGGTGACAACACTGATTTGGAAGACTCCTGGATAGTTCTTTGAAAATTCAGTGATTTCTACTTGGTAGGTGAATGAGGAGTAGTTTTGATAGGTTGCCCTGTAGTTACACAAAACTGCCTATATTGTGTAGGTCATATTCTAGTTTCTGTATAATCTGAAGACTCCCATGAAGCTTTCCTCCACTGAATTCTCCCAAATTCTTTTACATTCTAAGTGTCTGAATATGTGTGTGTTTTAGATTTCCCCCAATACTATGTAGCAAATTATAATAAATTTGTAGCTTGAAATAACGCACCTTTAATGTCTCACAGTTTCTATGGGTCAGAAGTCTGGATGTGTGTTGGCTGAGGCCTCTACTCAGGATCTTATCAAGCTACAGTGAAGGTCTCAGCTGGCTCTGGGGTCTTCTCTGAAACTGAGGTCCTCCTTGCAGCCCACTGATTGTGGGAAGAGTTTCTTTCTTGCGGTTGTAGGGCTTAGGTCTGTCTTGCCACCAGCTGTTGGCTGCAGACCCTCTCAGCGTTTGGATACTCTCGGGTCTCTGCCATAGGGCCCTTTCCTTTCACTGCATGGCCGTTTGCTTCTCGGACACCAGGAAAACATCTGCTGCTGTTTCCTCCCTCATCTCTCAACTCAGCCCTCACATCTATCTCAGCTGATTAGGGCAGGCCCACCTGAGAGAATAGCCCTTTTGATTAAGTCAAAGTCAACTGATAAGGGTCTTAATTATTTGTAAGATCCCTTTTGCTTATAATGTCACATGATCATGAAAGTGATATTCCATTATATTCCCAGGTTTAGTCTGCTCTCAAGGGGGAAGTGCACGCTCAACTACAGAGTATGTGTACCAGGGAATATTAGAGGCCATGTTAAAATTCTGCCTGTCATTAAACACACACATACACACTTAAGTAAATTCCATATAGTTCAAACTTATGTACCTTCCAGGATTATAGGTAAAAGTTCTTTACCTTCAAGTTGTGTTTCTCAAACTTCATTGCTTCGCTTAATACTTTTATTCTCACATATACATGAAAAAAAACTGTGTTATCACTCTTTATATATCTTTTGCTTTGAATTGCTTGCTTTTACCCCTGAAAATTGTTCCAAAAAGGAAATTTTAATGCAATTAACATATTTTGAAGGTCATTATTATTCATCATGAAATAGAAGGTGACAAATATAAATTCAGGGGAAATAAAATATTATCAGATTAAATCTATCAACCATGGCTGGAACTTGAAGTTTGTGACTGATACTAAATTCATTTTGATAAGAAGGAAGTGAAGCAGATGTTTAAAGAGGGATTAAGATGTCCTAGCTCCAATCATGGAGAAGGCAATGGCACCCCACTCCAGTACTCTTGCCTGGAAAATCCTATGGACGGAGGAGCCTGTTGGGCTGCAGTCCATGGGGTCGCTAAGATTCGGACACAACTGAGTGACTTCACTTTCACTTTTCATTTTCATGCATTGGAGAAGGAAATGGCAACTCACTCCAGTGTTCTTGCCTGGAGAATCCCAGGGACAGAGGAGCCTGGTAGGCTGCCATCTATGAGGTCGCACAGAGTCGGACACGTCTGAAGCGACTTAGCAGCAGCAGCTCCGATCAAGTCCTTTTTTTTTTTTTTTTTAACAAAATCAATTGTTGACATGAGTGTAAAAGAATCATTTTCTCACAGTATGCTTCAGTGTTCTTGATGCTGTATGAATGCCTTTAATTAAGGAAAGTCCCACACTTTGGGATACATTGGGCTTTCTGGTGGTCTTTATTAAAAGCAAAATGTCTTTTGCCCCAGGTGAAATTGCACATAAATTTATGTGTTCAGTATAGTTCAGTCACTCAGTCACTTCAGACTCTTTGCGACCCCATGGACTGCAGCACGCCAGGTCTCCCTGTCCATCACCAAGTCCTGGAGTTTACTCAAACTCATGTCCATTGAGTTGGTGATGCCATCCAACCAGCTCATCCTCTGTCGTCCCCTTTTCCTCCTGCCCTCAATCTTTCCCAGCATCAGGATCTTTTCCAATGTGTCAGTTCTTCACATCAGGTGGCCAAAGTTTTGGAGCTTCAGACTCAGCATCAGTCCTTCCAATGAATGTTCAGGACTGATTTCCTTTAGGATGGACTGGTTGGATCTCCTTGCAGTACAAGGGACTCTCAAGAGTCTTCTCCAACAACACAGTTCAAAAGCACTAATTCTTCAGTGCTCAGCTTTCTTTATGGTCCAACTCTCACATCATACACAACTACTGGAAAAAATTTGACTTTGACTAGACGGACCTTTGTCAACAAAGGAATGTTTCTGCTTTATAATATGCTATCTAGGTTGGGCATAACTTTTCTTACAAGGAACAAGTGTCTTTTAATTTCATGATTGAAGTCACCATCTGCAGTCATTTTAGAGCCCCCCAAAACAAACTCTACCACTGTTTCCATTGTTTCCCCATTTATTTGCCATGAAGTGATGGGACCAGATGTCATGATCTTTGTTTTCTGAACGTTAAGTTTTAAGCAAACATTTTCACTCTCCTCTTTCACTTTCATTAAGAAGCTCTTTAGTTCTTCACTTTCTGCCATAAGAATGGTGTCATCTGAGTATCTGAGGTTATTGAGATTTCTCCCAGCAATTTGATTAGAATAAGGAAACTTGTGCTTCATCCATCCCAGCATTTCGCATGATGTACTCTGCATATAAGTTAAATAAGCAGGGTGACAATATACAGCCTTGATGTACTCCTTTTCCAATTTGGAAAAAGTCTGTTGTTGTACATCCAGTTCTAACTGTTGCTTCTTGACCTGCATACAGATTTATCAGGAGGCAGGTCAGGTGGTCTGATATTCCTATCTCTTTAACAATTTTCCACAGTTTGTTGTGATACACATAGTCATAGTCATAATCATAGTAGTGATATACATAGAACGCTAAAGTCAAAGGCTTTAGCGTACTCAATGAAGTAGGTGTTTTTCTGGAACTCTCTTCTTTTTTCTATGATCCAACAGATGTTGACGATTTGATCTCTGGTTCCTCTGCCTTTTCTAAGTTCAGCTTGAACATCTGGAAGTTCACAGTTCACATACTGTTGAAGCCTGGCTTAGATAATTTTGAGTATTACTGCATTACTTTGCTAGCATGTGAAATGAGTGCAATTGTGCGGTAGTTTGAGCCTTCTTTGCCATTGCCTTTCTTTGGGATTGGAATGGAAACTGAACTTTTGCAGTCCTGTGGCCACCGCTGAGTTTTCCAAATTTGCTGGCGTATTGAGTGTAGCCCTTTCACAGCATCATCTCTTAGGATTTGAAATAGCTCAACTGGATTCCATCACCTCCACTAGCTTTGTTTGTAATGATACTTCCTAACACTCACTTGACTTCACATTTCAGGATGTCTGGCTCTAGGTGAGTGATCACATCATTGAGGTTATCTGGGAGAGCTCTTTTGTATAATTTTCCTGTGTTTTCTTGCCCCCTCTTCTTATTATCTTCTGCTTCTTTTAGCTCCATACCATTTCTGTCCTTTATTGTGTCCATCTTTGCATGAAATGTTCTTTTGGTATCTCTAATTTTCTTGAAGAGATCTCTAGTCTTTTCCACTCTATTGTTTTTCCTCTATTTCTTTGCATTGATCACTGAGGAAGTCTTTTTTTTTATTTTAATTTCTCCTTGCTATTCTTTGGAACTCTCCATTCAAATGGGTATATCTTTCCTTTTTTCCTTTGCCTTTAGCTTCTCTTCTTTTCTCAGCTCTTTTTAAGGCCTCCTCAGACAACCGTTTTGCCTTTTTGCATTTCTTTTTCTTGGGGATGGTCTTGATCACTACCTCCTGTATAATGTGACAAACTCCATCCATAGTTCATTAGGCACTCTGTCTATCAGATCTAATCCCTTGAATCTATTCGTCACTTCCACTGTATAATTGTAAGAGATTTAATTTAGGTCATACCTGAATGGTCTAGTGTTTTTCCCTACTTTCTTCAATTTAAGTCTGAATTTGGCAATAAGGAGTTCATCATCTGAGCCACAGTCAGCTCCCAGTCTTGTTTTTGCTGACTCTATAGAGCTTCTCCGTCTTTGGCTGCAAAGGATAAAATCAATCTGATTTCGGTATTGACCATCTGTTGATGTCCATATGTAGAGTCATCTCTTGTGTTGTTGGAAGAGGGTGTTTTCTATGACCAGTGCATTCTCTTGGCAAAACTCTATTAGCCTTTTCTGTGCTTCATTCTGTACTCTAAGGCCAAATTTGCCTGTTACTTCAGGTATCTTCTTGACTCCCTACTTTTGCATTCCGGTCCCCTCTAATGAAAAGGACATCTTTTTTTGTGTGTTATTTCTAGAAGATCTTGTAGGTTTTCATAGAATGGTTCAACTTCAGCTTCTTCAGCATTACTGGTCAGGGCATACACTTGGATTACTGTGATATTGAATAGTTTGCTTTGGAAATGAACAGAGATCATTCTGTCACTTTTGAGATTGCACTGAAGTACTGCATTTCAGATGCTTTTATTGACTATGAGGGCTACTCCATTTCTTCTAAGGGATTCCTGCCCACAGTAGTAGATATAATGGTCATCTGAGTTAAATTCAGCCAATCCAGTCCATTTTAGTTCACTGATTCCTATAGTGTCGATATTCATTCTTGCCATCTCCTATCTGACCACTTCCAATTTACCTTGATTCATGGACCTGACATTCCAGGTTCTATGCAATATTCTTACAGCATCGGACTTTACTTTCTTCACCAGTCACATCCACAACTGTGTTGTTTTTGCTTTGGCTCCATATCTTTATTCTTTCTGGAGTTATTTCTCCATTGATCTCCAGTAATATATTGGGCACCTTCCCACCTGGGGAGTTCATCTTTCAGTGTCCTATGTTTTTGCCTTTTCATACTATTCATGGGGTCCTCAAGGCAAGAATACTGAAGTGATTTATCATTCCCCTCTCCAGGGGGCCACGTTTTGTCCACTGTGTTACCTTACATAACATGTTATGTATGTATTACCTTACATAATTAACCTTTATTACGTCTTATATAAAATCTTCATGTTATTGTATCAAATATTCTGACAGCATCAGAAATAATTTCTCAGAACTTTTCTAGCTTCAGAGTTTAATGTTATATCCAATTAGTAATATTAGATATTGCAAAGAATTATTTTTTAAACATTCATGTCATTCTTAAATTTTTTAAAAAATTTTAGTTGGCTGTGTCTGATGTTAGTTGTGGCATGTGAGACCTTTAGTTGCGACATGTAGAATCTAGTTCCCTGACCAGGGATCAAACCTAGGCCTCTGGCACTGGAGTCTTAGCCAATGAACCACCTGGGAAATTGTTGCATAGAATTATTTATTAGATTGGCCAATTTGCCACCTACTAAGGAGTAGCTTCCTTGAAGGATTGGGATGAAGAAAAATGTAAATATAAAGGAGAAATAAAAGGACTGTGCCCATCCGAGATATGCATGGCAACTCAAGGAATAAAAGCATATGTGGGGGTCGCATGGTGCTCAAAGGCAGTCCTAGACGCAGTGCCTGGTGATGGTGTACTTACAGTGGTAGCCTAGGTGGGTAGATGGGTCAGCCTAGAAAGAAATAGACCAGGAAGGGTTGACCATCAAAAGACTGAGGAGGTATCAGAGACAAGCCACTTACATCACCTTTGCCTAAAGCAGAACCCGACATCCCGCAACAATCTGGGTTACCTTTCATCTACCTCTTTCCATCCATCACCAGATTATCCACCTTATTCTGGCCCCTGTGGATCTCTGATTCCAATTGGGTTGGTCAACGGCAGGCTTCAGGAGGAGACGGGAAAACTAGAGAGTGATGATGAGAGTGCTGTTCCCCCCTGGCTCCCTCCCTGCCCTCAGCCATGGGTCAGTTGATCCTGTCACGGAAGACCCCAGCTCTCTCCTACAGAAATCCTTCAGCATTCCAGCAACTGCCTCTAAATTGTACCCTTTCTGGTTTAGGAGCCCAAAACAGGCTCTTCTTCTTGTCATTTCTTGTTTGTGTCCTAAACTTCGCCTGCCTGTGGTAAACAGCCCCGCCTTAACCTTTCTTCAGTTTGTGCAGGCCATCTTTTCCCTTCCAGGGTCCACTGATACTTACACCATCAGTCAATTCAACCAGTATCTATTTTGGAATATTCCAAGCCTACAACTAAAGGACATGGCCTCCTGCTAAGATTCACTTTCCCCACCTTGGTTTGTGAAATGGGATATACACAACACTTCTTAAAAGCTACCCTCATACAGCAACATCATCTGAGTACTCTCTCCATACCACAGACTTGAGCTGTACATGGAAAAGTACTTGAAAATAATAATTTATTATGCTTTTTCACTTAAAGAAAATCTATCTTCTGAAGGTATAAGTAGTACTTTTGCCTAAAAAGCAGAGTTAAGTCTCATCTGTTTTTAATTTAATCTCAAAATGACAGAAATGCTTTTGAGTTTGGGATTACAGTATGACAACTCCTTCCTCATATGGTTATAAACACTTGACTTGAAATGAGACACTTAGACCTATTGAAGCTTCTCAATTTAGTCTATGAAAGGGATCAAAGTTGTGCATATAAGGCTGAGACAGGACGCTGAGTGTCTCATAAAGGAGAGAGAAAAGAGACTAGATGCCAATTATTCTAGAATTTAATGGTTTCAGTTTCAAACAGAATACCAATTGAACATTTTAAAAAATCAAACAATTATCATTTGATTCCAACAGAAGATTAGGTAGGATGGTCCTGAATTTGAAGGTAAAAAGACATGGAGATATATATATATTTAAGGAAACAACACTAAACTGGCCATGTTTTATTCTTGTACTTCTTTACTGTGAAGGAGAAACTTACTCTGTTTTTTGTGACTCAAACTTTCTTCAGCCAAACTAGGCTTAGAGATTGTCAACAGGAACATTTCACCAGAAAATTCGATGACAGTTATTCTCTGTGTCTGTAACTAGGTGGAAAAGTGTGAACAGTCTTTTCAAATAAGTGTCTTTGTACATAAGTACTAAGCAGTCTAGACTTGTGTCAACATCTCCCCTTTGAAGGGTTTCTCTTCCTCATAAGAACAATGATTATTCTGCATTTATTGAGTGTAAGAGTTTAGTAAATGTGGCTATGAACCACTGGTGCTGTGAGAAATGATTGCAAGTGATTTATAGACAACCCAATATATCCAATATATAACACCCAGATAATCACGATGGTGTGATCACCAACCTAGAGACAGATATTCTGGAATGCGAAGTCAAGTGGGCCTTAGGAAGCATTACTTACAAACAAAGCTAGTAGAGGTGATGGAATTCCAGTTGAGCTATTTCAAATCCTAAGAGATGATGCTGTGAAAGTGCTGCACTCAATATGCCAGCAAATTTGGAAAACTCAGCAGTGGCCACAGGACTGGAAAAGTTCAGTTTCCATTCCAATCCCAAAGAAAGGCAATGCCAAGTAATGCTCAAACTACCGCACAATTGCACTCATCTCACATGCTAGTAGAGTAATGCTCAAAATTCTCCAAGCCAGGCTTCAACAGTATGAGAACCGTGAACTTCCAGATGTTCAAGCTGGTTTTAGAAAAGGCAGAGGAACCAGAGATCAAATTGCCAACATCTGTTGGATCATCAAAAAAGCAAAAGGTTCCAGAAAAATATCTACTTCTGTTTTATTGACTATACCAAAACTTGATTGTGTGGATTGCAACAAACTATGCAAAATTCTTAAAGAGATGGGAATACCAGATCACCTGACCTGCCTCTTGAGAAATCTGTATGCAGGTCAGGAAGCAACAGTTATAACTGAACATGGAACAACAGAATGGTTCCAAATTGGGAAAGGAGTACATCAAGGCTGTATATTGTCACCCTGCTTATTTAACTTCTATGCAGAGTACATCATGAGAAACACTGGGCTGGATGAAGCACAAGCTGGAATCAAGATTGCCGGGAGAAATATCAATAACCTCAGATATGCAGATGACACCACCCTTATGGCAGAAAGCAAAGAACTAAAGAGCTTCTTGATGAAAGTGAAAGAGGAGAGTGAAAAAGTTGGCTTAAAGCTCAACATTGAGAAAACAAAGATCATGGCATCTGGTCCCATCCTTCATGGGAAATAGATGGGGAAACAGTGGAAACAGTGACAGATTTTCTTGGGCTCTAAAATCACTGCAGATGGTGACTGCAGCCATGAAATTAAAAGATGCTTGCTCCTTGGAAGGAAAATTATGACCAACCTAGACAGCTTATTAAAAAGCAGAGACATTACTTTGCTAACAAACATCCATCTAGTCAGAGCTATGGTTTTTCTAGTAGTCATGTATGGATGTGAGAGTTGGACTATAAAGAAAGCTGAGCACTGAAGAATTGATGCTTTTGAATTGTGCTGTTGGAGAAGACTCTTGGGAGTCCCTTGGACTGCAAGGAGGTCCACCCAGTTCTTCCTGAAGGCAATCAGTCCTGAATATTCATTGAATGACTGATGCTAAAGCTGAAACTCCAATACTTTGGCCAACTGATGCAAAGAGCTGACTCATTTGAAAAGACCCTAATGCTGGGAATGATTGAGGGCAGGAGGAGAAGGGGACGACAGAGGATGAGATGGTTGGATAGCATCAGCAACTCAATGGATATAAATTTAAGCAAGCTCTGCGAGTTGGTGAATGACAGGGAAGCCTGGTGTGCTGCAGTCCATGGGCTCACAAGGAGTTGGACATGACTGAACCTACTGACCAACTGAACCAAACAATATATAACACATTTTGTAATAATTTTCCCCTTAAATAATCTTTAAGTCCTTCAGATTTTTTAAGGAGATAGTCTCAGTTTGTTGACAACACATATTGTCGATTCTAACACACACAAATTTGGGGTGAATCATAATTTGGTGTATCTCAGATTGTCAGTTGGGGCAGTAAGTAGTTAGATTGTCATTGCATGTTTGAACTTCAATTTGGTTACTCATCATATTGTCACTTCTATGTGTAAATAGGTATAAAATAACCTTTTAATAAATATAAAATATAGATGCCAAGTGAAAAGGGAGCATTGTGTCATAGTTTAATTGGTAGCAGTTTCTTTTTCTTTGTGTAACATCATTCAGTGACATGTCTTACCTTCAGTGACATTTTGAGGATAACCAGCTTGTGGTTATCTGTGTATTTCCTTCCTCTGGTCTTCTCTTATCTAGAATGTTCTTTCCTCTGCTTATATACTTACATTATACTCATTCTCCAGGGCCTACAGTGAGCATCAAAACCACCAGTGTCTCCTAGTGCCCATAACCTTGAACAAACAATTCAGCCCTCCCCTATTTATAGTCTTATAATGGGTAACTATTTTTGCTAATTTAGTTTTGCCAAGGACAAGCCATTTTTCTCCCCTGGGTTCAAGGTCCCCTATTTGGCATTAAAGATTATCACATTAGGTGTTCCATCTATTACACCAGACTCCTCTGTCCATGGAATTTTCCAGGAAGAATACTGGAGTGGGTTGCCATGCCCTTCTGAGGTCTTCCCCACCTGGGGATTGAACCTGGGTCTCCTGCACTGTAGGCAGTTTCTTTATCGTCTGAGCCACCAGGGAAGCCCCTTCTCTTACACAGTGGTGTTTTAAGATTAAATGCTAAAAATCTGATAGGATCTCCTTTTGTTCAAGGACCAGATGTCTTATTCCTCAGTGTTTGTCTATTGTTGTCGCTCAGTCAACCAGTTGTGTCTGACCCTTTGTGACCCCATGAAGACAGCACACCAGCCCTCCCTATTCCTCACTATCTCCCAAAGTTTGCCCAGGTTCATGTCCATTGCATCAGTGATGCCATCCAGCCATCTCATCCTCTGACACCCTCTTCTCCATGTTTGTCTATAGAACTACAAAATCTTGCAAACCAGTTGGAGAAGACTTCACCAGGGCCTTAGGCAGAATCCCTTGGCTCACTTGTTGTGGTTTTATCTGCTCATTCCCCACCTCTGTGGGCTTTGGTTTTTGCACTTTGATTGTCAGAGTCTTGCCTGGTTACAACTCTCAATGCAGCCCATACCCCATATCTGATGGGTATGGGAGGTTGAAAGCTCAACTCCCTCCTCGGGGAAGTGATAAACCTAGGGTTTGAATAGAGTACTTTGCCTCTAAATCCAGGGTTCTTCTTTCTGCTTTCTCTTTGTGAATGCAAGACACTCTTGTACATTCTTGCTTGGTGGGTTTTGAAAGTGTCAGTCATTTGTTGAAGAATTTTTTAATATTAATTTTCTACATGTAAGCAAAGCTGCATAAAAATGTTGAATACATTTAGGTTGCTTTTCAACCCTGCTTCAGTTTCCTGGGAGAAATATGAGTTTGGTTAGTTACTAGTGCATGTAATTTCTGAGTTGATTTAGAAGTCAAAGGTTTAGACAAACCAGTCTTGGCCTCAGAGCAGCCAGAAGTCCCATTCTACTGATGGCTGAGGATGATGATGGCAAAAACCCACCCATGAGCTTTTTGATAAACACTTCACATTAAGAATAATATCTCAGGAAGGGTAAGACAGCTAGCAAAAGGTAAAAGAAATAGCCTTCAAAGTTGGAGCCATTAATCCCCTAGCCAGATATTGTATCTCTTGATATATTGAAGTCCAAGGGTAGCATTGAGCTGTGGATGGAACAATAAGGGGTTTTCCCATGATGTCAGCTTCATCACAGGGACTGCTTCTTCAGTAAGAGAGGCAGAAAGTTTGGCCACTTCTGTCCTCTTGCCAACTGATCCCAGGTTTTTAGTTTCTTGATGCCATAGCCAGTACAGTAGTTTAATGCCTGTAAAGTGTCAAAGAGTACAGGAGAAGCATTGAGACTTCTACATTGATCTTAAAACACTCAGGCTTAGTTTAATTTATATTTGCCCTGACCAATTTAGCACTCCTCTGGGATGGATCACTTAATTAGAAGAATAAAAAAAGGCTGTTGTTTGATGTACATGTCTTAATTATTTCCAAGTGGCAGAATTGATTCCCCCTGTTATGAATTTGCCTCCATTTGTGAGACTAATGAAGCACCATTAAAGGGAATGGAAGGTCAGAGGTCACCCTTTCTTTACATTTAATGTCTTCAAGCTGATAGATTATTTATGAGGGTTATTATGCCTGGGTAATGTTCCCAGTTTTTCAGAAGTGCTATATCGATATATAACAACGAGATACCACCCATATCAACTTCACTTGAGGTCCAGATGTCAACTGGAAAGAAATGGGTTGGGAATATGATTCACTGCTGTGAATATTGGCAGTAGTCAACATGGCTTTTATAATTTCGGAAACAGCTATTTGGCTAATGTGAGCCATAAAGCTTATTCTTCCCCAATGTTGTAGACAGTTCTTTGTGTCCCTAAAGAGAAAAATAGTGATTATTTACCAATAGCACACATAAGTTGGATTCTGAGCAGTGCTTTCTTTTTTAATCCCACGCAAAGTTTCAACCCAAAAGATATATTCCCCAAGAACATGCAAGTGTGGAACACTGTGGTGCAGAAGGGTTACAAGTTTGTATTCCTAAACTAGATTTTCTGGGTTCTAATATAAACTCTGTGATCTATAATTTGTGTGATCTTGGGCAAGGTCTGTAACATCCCTGTACCTCAGTTTTCTCATCTGCGAAATGGGCATGAGGCCACATTGAGAATGAAATGAATACTTCCATGCAAAAATGCTTAGAATAGTCTCTGGCACACATGAAGGATTCAGTAAGTGTTAGTAGTTTTTAGGATAAACATGTTAAATTGACCACATCAGTTTCTGCCCCACAGTTTAATTCCTGGGCTGGCCCAGGGCATGGATCCTGTGGTGGATTATCTCTTGGATTGCTTCGCTCCAGCTTTCCCTCAGCTTCGTACTCTGCTGCCTTCTCTCCCTGAGCCCTAGGATTCCCATTGCCTCCTCTGAGGGGCAGGTGATTTGTTATAGGCCAGTTCTCATCAGGACAAGAAATGGAAACTCACTGTGTGTGTTTGTATGTGTGCAAGGGCCTGTGGTGGGGTAGAGGTTAGACCATAGGTTTTGGAGTCAGTTGGATCAGGTTTGTTGTTTATAGCTGGGGCTTCATAATGACTAAGTGACTAACACTTTCACTTTCATAACTAGGAATCACTCAGAATCACTTCCTCATTCTGAGCCTCAAATCCTCTAAAATGGGTACAATACCTAAAGTAATTATGATAATTAAAAGAAACGAAGTGGCATAATTCTGGGCATGTGGGAAGTCTTTCATAAATGTTAGCTATTATATTTACATATCCATCCACACCAAATGCACAGTCACCAGCCAATACCAAAGTCCTTACAATATAGTTTGTTACCTTTCACAGGTTGATTGATAGATAATTTAACATTAAAAAATCTGTCCTTTTGGTTTCTAATCACTGCTCTGTTTCAGTTGCCCTTGTCAGTTTTTAAATGGGCAATTTCACTGAAATATGCAAATGGCAGTGGTGGATTAGTCGCTAAGTCATGACCGACTCTTGTGACCCCATGTAGCCTGCCAGGCTCCTCTGTCAATGGGATTGTCCAGGCAACAATACTGGAGTGGGTTGCCATTTCCTTCTTCAGAATTATGTAAATACTAAGGGATAAATTTTACCTCTGCCGTGTGCTGGGGATTCAGACAGTTCTCGTCTTCATTTGATCAGCTTTTGAAGAAAGTCCATGGGTTTGCTCTCATTTGTTTAGATGGTTGGCGAAACGGTGACATGCTCCAGAGACAGATGGCAAGGGCTGGGCCCTCATGAATTTGTTATTGCTGTCATTGAAACTACAGTTGGGCCTTGTCCTCCACTGCTAGAGGAGAAAAGAGGGGCTTCGCTTTGAAAGTGTGGAGCTGGGCAAGTCTTGCAGAAGGTGAAATGCTGGGCGAGGATGCAGGACCAGGACTTCACAGTCTCACGTGTGGCTATGGCTGATCCCAGTCAAGCTAATGCTGGTGCTCACAGCTGCAAGAAATGGGATGGAAGAGAAGCAAAGAGGCCTAGTAGACCCCCAGCTTTGATTCTTTTAAAAACCTGAGTACATCTGAGAGGGCAGCATCTCCCTGCCGTCTATTCCATGGGACCTGAGGCAGGCTTGCCACCTCCTGAGTTCCTGACAGCCCAGTTTTTGAGGGACACTTTCATAGGTTTCAAATCCATCCCTGAATATTCCTATGTTGTACTTTGAGGGCTGCATTGGAGTTCCTGCTGGGACTCAATGGTATTTTCCCTAAAATATCCTGAGATGGATCAAGCATTTTGTAGCAATGATGGTTCAATCTCATGTGACAAGTTTCTTCCCAGATGACGTATCTTTAAACAATAACAGCTAAAATGCACTGAGTGCTTACTATGCAGCAGGTCAAACATCTAAGATTTATTATCACACTTGGCCTTCAGAGCAACCTTGAGAAGGAGGCGTTCCCCTTGTTCTCACTTTACAGATGAGGAATTAGAGCTCAGAGGGAGGGAGTTTCATGTAAGTCTCAGAGCTGGAGAAGAGTACAGTGATACTGAGATCTTGGGTGACTTATATCTGCAGTGACCATAGTGTTTATCATCCAAGTGGGACATTCTTGAGAATGACAAGGGGTGCTGTAGTACACCAGGGCAATAGTCAGAGTCCAGGACCATTCACGCAAACTGAGACACAAGCTCTCAACTACCACCTATATCAACTCCGTGTGTGTGCGTGTGTGTGTGTGTGTGCTTAATGCATTTGTTTTTAATAAATCAACCTGGGCAAGTGATTAAAGATGAGTCTTCCAGGCACCTTTTGCTAGGTTAGAAAATGAACAGTTTGGGGGTCTTTGAATGTTCCTCAAATGCATGCATAAGGTATATAGTTTATAGGTCTGATTGGATGCTTTCTTCCTTTTTTTTCTTTTATTTAATACACCACCTTTGGACCTTCATTTCAACTCCCAAGGATCTTTTCCCAAATCAACATTGTGCTTCAACACTGAAGCAAGGCCAGCAGCTTCACTTCCTCCTGAATACCTGTTAAGCACCTTTGTCAACAATGATCCTGTCAGTGAGATAAATCAGATAAACCTTTAATGTTCTCATAGGCAAGACGACTTTGAATTTAGTTCTCAGGGAAGAAGACCTGGGGAAAATCACCTGAATTCAAAATTGCTTAACAGTAAGTTTCAGGCTATGAAGGCAAAAAAAAAAAAAAGTCAGAATAGGAAATATTCTGATCTTTTTCATAGAACATGTTTCAGAACCCAGAAGACAGGACCAACCCAATTGTGCCAAATACCAATAAGCAATAGGTTTTAGTTAAATATTCATGAAAAGGATGTTTGCTTTCCACAGGGTACAGTGGTCTGCTCTGTTTGGGTTAGGCAGTATCATTCACACTTTTTGGGAATAAACACTGATGACCCTAAAACAGATTATCTGGGACTGGTGTATTGTTCGCTTCTGCAAACTTTGGTTGGACAGTGCTGCTAAACAGAAAGTTATTTGGACTTCAAGCCTTGAGGGGCCTGTCTGTTTGTACAAGGTACCACCAGATGGACCTTTGTGGGGAAAACCTGCCAGAGCATGGATGTTCTGGTCTCTGAGCAAACTAAATGAAGGGGCTCCTGGCTGACTCCATGAGTACATGGTCTAGTTTGGAGAATATTTTAACCAGTAGGTTGTGACCAAGGGTGGCCTTACAGTAGCCCAAATCTCTCACTGCTTCCATTTGTAAAGACCAGAGGTCACACCTGATCACTAGGGGAGGAATGCAGCCTGTGACTGCGTATTGTTTGACCTGTCCAGTGTCCATCTTCATTATGTTTTTTGAACATTTGAATTAGTTAACACACTGTAGTCAGAAGATTTTGTATAGATATTAGGACTTTTGGATTCTTAAAGATATTGAAAGTTCTAATGACAGTTGTCTAATTGTCATAATCACTACATCCGCGTGGATAGGAGTGGCTTCTCTAGTTCCCTATATGGTCCTTCCCAACAGGTCTGCTTCACTTACCTTGAGGACAGAGTCTGCTG
Organism: Capricornis sumatraensis; assembly: GCF_032405125.1. Lineage (NCBI taxonomy): Eukaryota > Metazoa > Chordata > Mammalia > Artiodactyla > Bovidae > Capricornis > Capricornis sumatraensis. Next base: position 7,866,543 of record NC_091083.1, read on the forward strand.
TCCCTTGGACAGGGTTTTATACTTTTGTTTTGCTGCACTGTGTAGCCTATGGGATCTTAACTCTGGAACCAGGGATCAGACCCACACCCCCTGCATTGGGAGCTCAGAGTCATAACCACTTCCCACGGGGAAGTCTGTATACTTCCAAGTTACTTCTCGGTGTTTTTATCTCATAGACCCCCTCCCTTTGCAAAGTGTGCATTATTTTTCCTATTATACTTCAACAAAAAGAAAACGAGCCCTAGAAAGACTAACTGACGTGGACAGACTTATCCAGAATATTGCTGGGGGAGTAAAGACCAGATGCCAAGCCTTCTGCTCTGTAGCGTCTCCACTGCTCACTCACCCAGGGCTGTTCTGATTCACGGGCCAGTGTTAGTTTGGGCCTTAGACAGACCGCCACCCTATTCTAACCAAGAACACACATGCCGGGTGCCCCAGGGCCCCTCTCCCGGGTCTTGTCTTTGGAGGGCTGTAGCCTGGGAAACAGAATTGAACAATCCTGCAGACGTTGTTCTCTTGCTTCCTCACCCCTCCTCCTCTCCCTCTTCTTTCTCCGCATTTTTCTCCTTTCTCCTCTTCTTTGGTTACCACCCTCTCACCCTTCTCTTCTGTCTTTTTCTCTAATATTTCTTCTTTCTTTCTTTTTTTTTTTTTTCACTTCCATCTACCTGTATCACATTTGGCCAAAAGCTTTCTTTCTAGTGACCCTGTAGGAATTAAAAGGTGAAACCCTCTCTGACTGGACACATTTCAGTCCCAGGATCAGGCATGGGCTGCAGTCCTCCAGAAGCTGGTCCTGAGACAAGAATGGAAATCAAAGTAGTTTTTTACCGAGAGTGGAGTGATTTTAAGAAACACCAGTAAGGACATGGAGAAGTGAGACAAAAGAGGGAAGAAAAGCAATAAATGGTGTGTCATCTAGCAAATAACTGTGGAAATTCATCCACCCAGAGAAGCAAGGAGTGAAAACAATTCAGAACACGTGTCTCGGAGTTGCCTGCTCAAGGGGCAAGGGTGCTGGAGGTCACCCCTGCCGGTCACTCCTGCCGGTCACTGAGAGGTGTTCTTTTTGGGTTGGACATTAATCCCTGCATTTCTAGCTTGAATAACCCAGAGCTGTTCAATATCATCTAGGAAGATCGATATAAATTTACATCAAACCCAAAGTTGAGTTTCTTGGCAGACAATGAAATCTCTGATAGCAAATGATTACACTTTATAGTCCTTTCCATTCATTGGAAGTGCAAGGGGACCTATGATGGTGAAAGAGTTAAGAACTATAGTTCTAAAATTTACAGATTAAATTCCAGTATGTTTTTTACATTTTTACTTGCTAATTTGATATTATTCAGTTTAGTCATTTTGGGGGTCATTTTCATGGATTCTTTTATTTGCATTTTCCATTTCATCCAATTTCTATATAACTATTTCTACTGAACATTTTTTAAGTATTCTGGCTCCAAGGTATAAAAAAAACAGCACAGATTTTGTTTAAATTGGAGGATAATTGCTTTACAATGTTATGTTGCTTTCTGCTTTACAACAATGTGAGTCAGCTGTAAGTACACATCTAACCCCTCCATTTTGAACCTCCCTTCCATCACCCCCCATCCCAGCCCTCTAGGTTATCACCAAGCCTTAGCCTAAGCTCCCTGCCTTCTACAGCAGCTTCTTGTTAGCTGTCTATTTCACACATGGTAATGTACATGTGCTTCCCTTGTGGCTCAGCTGGTAGAGATTCCTCCTGCAATGCAGGAGACCTGGGTTCAATCCCTGGGTTGGGAAGATCCCCTGGAGAAGGGAAAGGCTACCCACTCCAGTATTCTGGTCTGAAGAATTCCATGGACTGTACAGTCCATGGGATCACAAAGAGTTGGACAGGACTACTCTATTTGTCCCACCCTCTCCCTCTCCTCCCCGCACTGTGTCCGCAAGTCTGTTCTCTATGTTATAGCACAGATTATTGAAATTTGCTTTGTTGTTGTTGTTTGTGTGTTTCTTTTTACATTAGTGGGGCTTTCACATATGAATATTTGGAATTAAATTGACATTATTTTATATATTTATATATCTTTAACCATATAGTTCTCAGTGGTTTTATGTATATGTGTGTATATATATATATGTAAGTTCATGTGTGTGTGTTAGTCACGCAGTCATATTTGACTCATTGTGACCCCATGGCCTGTGGCTGCCCAGGCTCCAATGTCCATGAAATTCTCCAGTCAAGAACACTGGCATGAGTAGCCAGTCCTTTCTCCAGGGGATCTTCCCTATCCAGGGATCAAACCTGGGTCTCCCTCATTGCAGGCAGATTCTTCACCATTTGAGCCATCAAGGAAGCCCAGCCATTAGGAAGTTTAAAATGAAAGTGAAAGTCCGATTCTTTGTGACCCATGGACTATAGCCTTCCAGGCTAGGAAGGCAAAAGAGTTGGACATGACTGAGTGACTAACACTTCCACTTTCATACATGTGTGTGTATGTGTTATATATATATATATATATACACACACATATATATGTATATGTAAATGTATATGTCTCACACACACACAACTTTATTTTTCTACTTAGTTTTGGAGGTAAATCAATGATACGTATTTAATTTCCATTCCCTGATACATTTATCTCTCTTGTCTTTCTGTTTCTCTCTCCAGGTACACACACACAGACACATAGCATGATTGAACATGATTTTCATAGAAATTAAGAACACATATCCACTTTTTACTCATTGTCTTACAAATCTGACATTTTAGAGAGGGAGTAGAAAAGTGGGTCTTCAAATCCCTGGATCTGTATCTAAGTGACTGATTGAAAGATCGGGAGAAAAAACAGGGTGAAGAAGCCGTGTGATGGTATCTCACGTAGTCCTAATGGGAGGCAGCTAGTCCTTAAACAGCTGAAAAAGTTTTAAGGTAGAAGATTTTGCATCCGAAATATCCAAGGAATACTGGAGCTTCACCCCAAACTGAAAGCTCTTTTAAGACATAAAGATGTGAAATGTTTGTTGCTCAGTTGGACACAGAGTAACCAGATTGGCTTTGATATGGTATATCAAATCCATCTTATCAAGAAGAGACAAATTCTGATTGGTCCAAGAGAGAGAAAGGTCAAATACTTCAACTCTACTCACAAATTCATGCTACCTCATTTTATCTATTTCTTTATGAAATACTCATTGGACAGCTAGTATGCTCCAAGTCCCCATGCTGGGTGTTAGCACTCAGTAGCTACTCCTACCCTCATCATTTACCTTAAAGACCTTGAACTTCTGCTTCTCTTTTTTTTTGCTACAGGTGGGCAGGCATGTAGATTCTTGTTAATTATTTGTCTAGGCCTTGAACTCTTGAGAGAAGCATTCTAAGTATGGAAAGAATTCTGCTAAACATTGCCTATTGATCATCTATCCTTTAGAACTTTTCAAAGGCCATCTTTGTTTACTCATGTGATCCTCCAAGGCATACTGTTATTCCCATCTAAAGCATGAAAAACAGTGGGATGGCTCTGCCATTCATTTTTGAACTGAAGAAAGTCATAAACCAGAGGAAGTTAAGCTCTGGCAGAAGGGTAGCGCTGAAGGGTGAGGGCTGGATCTGGAGTCAAATGCTGCCTCAGACGTTTCAGAGCTGTGGAGCGGGTCCCGTTCTCCTTCCTGTGAGCCCTCTGCTGCAACAAGCCAGGCCTTGGTTTTCTTCCACCGCATTTCTACCCCCGGGGCAAGAAGTCCGCAGGTCTGAGAGATGTACCCACCTGGATCCCACACTCTCCCTTTGAGATCATGCTCCAGGTAACCTGGATCAGAATTTCTTGCCAAATTCTCTTAAGTCCTTTCTTGGACCTACAGGGGGCTGCCTCTCCCCCAGTGTATCCAAATGAGAGCAAATGGCACTGCTGGTATATGTGCTAATAGGCTGGCGGAGTGTGCTGTGGGTAGCACTGTAGCGTGTGGATGCAGCCTGGACAGGTGGCCTAAACTCTCTGCATGTTGCGCGCTCAGCCTCTTGTGAGTATAGATGGCTTTGATGCTATAAAGAGAAGATGGACAGCTTCATTCATGTTCTTGCTTTGGACCCACAGCTATGAGGAGCCAGCCTGAATCTCACACTGGACAAGTCATGTAATTTCTCCAAGGCCCAGTTTCCCCGACACGATGGACATGAGTTTGAGTAAGCTCTGGGAGTTGGTGATGGACAGGGAAGCCTGGCATGCTGCAGTCCTTGTGGTTGCAAAGAGTTGGACACGACTAAGTGACTGAACTGATAAAGGTACTGAACTGAGTACTGAACTGCCAGTACTGATGGCATTGCTTTTATGAGGAAAATTCATGTGTAAAAAAGGCGCTTGCGTACTGAGTCATGTCCAGCTCTTTGTGACCCTGTGGACTGTGGCCTGCCAGGCTTCTCTGTCCATGAGATTTCCCAGGCAAGCACACTGGAGCGGGTGGCCATTTCCTCCTCCAGGGGATCTTCCCGATCCAGGGATCAAACCCACGTTTCTTGTGTCTCTTGCATTGGCAGGTGTTGTCTTTACCAACTGAACCACCAGGGAAGCCCCTCAAAAGGCACACAGCTTTTATTAAAAGTTGCCTTTTTAGCACTATCATTTGTTTTTAAAGCACACACTGACTATATATCAGACAGAATTTTTAAAGGGAGATCTGCCTTCAAAAGTTAGATTATATGAGAGAAGAAAGATCAGTGTGACATAGGATTTCCACATGGAGTCCTAGTATACAAAGCTTCTCCTCTCTAAAAAGCAGTGACTGCCTCATAGGGTAGCCATGTTGTTTGCAGGAGTTCCTTGTGCAGAGCAGTTAGAACAGTCTTGAAGCGTTTGGTGAACTTTAGCTATGAGAAGTATGACCACTATAGTAAAAGATGAGCCATCGTCCATTTCTAATTTGTCATGTCTACATCTGATGAAAAGAGAGAATAAGGTGAACGTGACATTGAGCCATGGCGGTTGGACATATTTCTTGAATTCCAAGTGACAGGCCTCCTTCTGCATGGATGTTAGTTGTGGTTATGCAGTACAGGCATGGTTACTTAGGTTTTTCCTTTCCTTTTATTTTGTTTTTCCATCCCCAGTGTGTTTAAAAACCACAAAGGCAAAGAATACAAAGGCAGAGAATAAACTGCATGTGGGAGAAGAAAGCAGCATTGAATGTGTTCTGAAAGCACACAGGGAAGATGATTGATAAGAAAATATTCAACACATGATGCCCTTCAGAGATAGCTTATCAGAGACTGGGTCAGCTCCACTGGTTTCACAAAATGGTCTTCTTATGGGAAGTTTTCCAGGACCAGCCAATCCCGTGACCATTGTCTGTGGGTTTCAAGTTCAAGAGAGATTATTGTTTCCAAAGCATTATTTTTGAAGGTTTCCTCTCCTCCCCCCACTCCATGCCCCCTGCCCCACCCCCCACCTGCAAGGAGTAGGAGGTAATCCAATCTATACATTGTTGTAAAGAAAGCAAATGAGCTTTGAGTTTCTATAGGAATGTGTCCGGGAACTCCAACCTAAGGAACACAGTTAGTTGCCTACGTGAATGACAGAGACTGAGGTGGGGAGAGGAGAGGATATCTTGTCAAGCATATGGTCAAACTGAAAGTATGCGGTGGTGAGTAACTTAGAAAATTAAAAGTGAAGTTAGACCAAGAACATCCATGTCAGGGTCCTAGTTGCTGAAAATTTCAGTGTCAGTGATGAGGAGTTATTTCATGTGGGGTTCTCTAGAAGCAGAGCCTGAGACAGGGATACAGTGCCCAGGGCTTAAGGAAGAAGGGGTCCTAGGAGAAAGGGAGTGAGGGGATCCGTGGGTCAGTGAAGGCACGCAGCATGTGGGTGGTCTCATCTGGAGCTGAGCTGCAGCCTCATCCCTCGGAGAGCCCTGAAGCATGAATTGTACCACAGTTGGTCCTACCTTGGAGCAAGGAAACTGGCATTTATCTTAATTTTTAAAGCACTCATTGTCAGTCAGCCATTTGCTATCTCTCCATGGCTTCCAGGAGCAGGGAGTATAAATTTCCAGCCAAAGTAGATCTGATTTGGCCAAAGGCAATTATCCAAATAAGGGGACAATTGTAAAATACCCACAGCAGTTGATGAATGGACACACCAGCCTGTTAAAGGGAGTAAGAGCAGAGAACCAAGAGTGCTGACCACGAGTATTGTGACAGGTGATTATATACGTGCTAATGTATGTGGATATGCGTGTATATAGCTTGGAGATTTAGGATTATGCTTACATAAGCATGTTTCCAGAAATCACAGATATATGTTGCAAACATGACTACATCTATTTCACATTCGGATTATCTTGGATCCAATTGTGAATATTAAAAAGATTTATGGAAGAACTGGGGTCTGTCAAGATTGTCAAATTCCTAGTCTGTAAAAAACTGTGTACCCTGGGTCAATGTTTGGCCCTCGTTCTGTAAACCTTGGTACTTAATCCATAGCATTTTGCTCCATCTTCATTCGGGGGCATGCTTTGAGAGCAATTACTGTCTTTAGAGTGGAGATGGGGAGATGATTTGCATTGAACCTTTGGAGGCAGGCTGTAGAAGAGATCTCTTCACTGACTTGGTTAGAATTAGATGGAAAGGGAAAGAAGATCCTTTCTTTGGCTTTTTTTATACTTAATAAGGGAGCCTGAGGATGCAAGTATTGGGCTGCCCAAAAATTCATTCGGGTGTTTCCTTAACACCTTACAGAAAATCCTGGACAAACTTTTTGGCCAACCTAATAGTTTGGCTCCTTTCCATCTCTTCCCCTTGAGATGAGTTACTGAAGATCCACTCACAGGACTCCTAGGAGCCTATCCTTGGGTGTGTGCTGACAGACAAGGCTGATGTGAATGGAATCCCATGTGTTCAGTGTGCTATAATTTCCAATTCTGCTGTCCAAGGAATGAGGTGATCCCCCAATACTGACAAGCAGTCTACATGTTTGCAGCTTCTTATTTGTCAGCTACTACTACTTGTATGTCAGAAGCAGACAACTTAGCTGTAGTATTTGCAATGAACATGACAAGTTTTATCACAGATTAAAAAAAGCTGCTAAAATACACATTTTGCATCTCATAGCGGAAGCCAGTATTGTTCTCCTTTCCCTATTTTAAGTGTATATCTGACACAGTGACCTAATTGTGGGGATTTTTATTGAAAAGGGAAAAAAACAAGTTTATCTAACAGACTGCATTTATTTTTACCTTCAGAAATAAATTTAAGAAAATAGGCACACAATTTTTTTTTATTATTTGGAACTATTGGAAAAATAACAACAATAATAAAAAGAAAACATTTGAGTGATAGTGTAGAAATTAAAAAAATAGTATATTAAGAAGTTGTTTATCACAAATTGGCCTATAAAATAGGTTGACAGGACATAGAGGAGCCACAAAAATTTGGTCAGGCCATATAATCTTCACCTTGCAGTTACATTAACATCCTAACTTTAATTCCTCCATTATGGATTTCATAATTTACTTAAGTTATTTAAGTCTATTCATTACATTATTTAAGGAGCTTAAGCTTTTGATTTCATTATGTGTTCTATTATTGGGTTGGCCAAAAAAGTTCTTCCAGGTTTTTCTGTATTGGTTCTATTCCTGTTTGGGGCATAGATGTGTGGGATGTTTTGACATGTTCATTTCAACAAATCAAAGACATAAATAAGGCGTGACTTATATATCCCTACCTCACCCCGAAATACCCTCTCTACCATCAATCAATTAGAAGTTGTAACTGTTTGGCTACCAATACTGAAGAATCCAGGCTTCCCAGGTGGTACTATTGGTAAAGGAACTCGCCTGCCAGTGCAGGAGACATAAGAGAGAGACACAAATTCAAACCATGGGTGGGGAAGATTCCCTGGAGGAGGGTATGGCAGTCCACTCCAGTATTCTTGCCTGGAGAATCCCCATGGAGAAAGGAGCCTGGTGGGCTACAGTCCATAGGGTTGCAAAGAATCAGACACTGCTGAAGTGACTTAGCACTGAAGAGCTCATGCCACTCAATTATTTTGGAAGATGAGGAAGTAGGGGAGACTGCTGGGTCGGGCTTACAATCTTGTAGATCTGCCTCTGACTCAGTCGTGTGACTTGCTTTGGCCAATAAGACAGTAGCAAGTGTAATGAGAGCAGAAAGAATTTGGGCATTGAGGGTGGCTCTTTCCTGATGCTCTTTGGAACTTTGAAACCACCCAAGTTAAGAAGTATGAGCTTGTCTGCTGGTGGAAGAGAGATGCTCGGCTCAGCCATCCCCGTTGCCCCAGCCAACAGCCAGCCAACCACTGGACATGTGAGTGAGGTCACCCCAGATCAACCAGCGATGTCCCAGCTGACCACAGGGACCAGCACCTAAGAGCCCAGAAACATCCATTGAGCTGGCCCAGACCAGAGCCATCAGTGACCTACAATATTTTGCTCATTATTAGCTCATTATTTGGATAAGGCAATGGCACCCCACTCCAGTACTCTTGCCTGGAAAATCCCATGGATGGAGGAGCCTGCTAGGGCTGCAGTCCATGGGATCACGAAGAGTCGGACACGACTGAGCGACTTCACTTTCACTTTTCGCTTTCATGCATTGGAGCAGGAAATGGCAACCCACTCCAGTGTTCTTGCCTGAAGAATCCCAGGGATGGGGGAGCCTGGTGGGCTGCCATCTCTGGGATCGCACAGAGTCGGACACGACTGAAGCGACTTAGCAGCAGCAGCAGCAGCAGCAGCTCATTATTATGAGCTAAATAAATAGCTGTTGTCTTAAGCCTGTAAGTTTAGTTTGGGGCTGGTTTAAAGAAAACTGATATGGTCTTGAAAAGACACAAGCCCATATTATTTCTAAGGTCATTTTGTATTTACACACTTTTATTTATCCTCGGGTTGCTAGAAAGGGGAAGGAGTGTTTATTTTATGGTACACTAAATGGGAAGCTCTGGAGTTTTCCGTTTGGAGGTAGTTTATTCCTTGCTGCTGCTGCTAGGTCACTTCAGTAGTGTCTGACTCTGTGCGACCCCATAGATGGCAGCCCACCAGGCTCTGCCATCCCTGGGATTCTCTAGGCAAGAACACTGGAGTGGGTTGCCATTTCCTTCTCCATTACGTGAAAGTGAAAAGTGAAAGTGAAAAGTGAAAGTGAAGTCGCTCAGTCCCATCCGACTCATAGCGACTCCATGGACTGCAGCCTACCAGGCTTCTCCATCCATGGGATTTTCTAAGCAAGAGTACTGGAGTGGCTTGCCATTGCCTTCTCCGAGTTTATTCCTTAGGACTTAGCAAACCTGACAGCCCACTAGAGGTGAAACCTACCAGAAAAGACTGGGGTACCTGTGATGCCCCTTTCTGTGCTCAGCCAAGTTCCTCCCCTCAGGTCTCTCCCCACTCAGGGTGATCTTTGGGAAGACAGAGGCTTCCCTGCCAGCACTCCCCATATCCCAACTGTGGAATAAAGGCCATGAGAGGGATTTTCATCAGACTCACTCTGCTCATCCATGTCTGCTACAGAACTCACACTGACCTGGGCCCAGTCAGTTAGTGATGTGACCTTACCAACAGCCAGGTCACTGCAAGAACAACAGCCTGGGAGGCAGAGCCCAGAACTCCAGCTTGAGACTTGGGTCTGGTACAAAGGAAACCGATTACCTAATGAAAGATTCCAGGTCCTTGATCCATCGGATGTGGGCTTTACCTGCCTGACACAAGTATTGGCTTGTTAGCTAACACATTCCACCTGGAAGAGTCATCAGGGAAACCCCAGCCCTGACCTGGCTCTGCCCACTAGAATTCCTGACACACACCCACTGCCGAACAATGGAGCACAGCTTGCAAACAGAGGAGCGATTCTGACATTAAGCCACTTGGTCCAGGCACTTACTCCTAAGATTTTCTTTGCAGATGAAAATGATTTGAAAAGTGTAAGGTACATGAAGAGGAGAACCAGGAAGCCTGAGTTCTTCTTGCCTGATCTCTGCCAACTACTGGCTGTGCAGCTGGCCAGGCAGCGTGCTTTTGATCAGCGGCAAAATGAGAAAGCTTAACTCTGTCATTGCTACGGCCCGCTGAGAGCAGAGAGTGTACATTTCAGTGGTCTTGGATTTTTAACTGAGTACTGACTGATGAGGGTAGTCTTTCAGGTGAATCCTTGAACAGAGTTCAGCAAGAGGTCTGAGATCAGAGACAGTTGGAAGGAAAGATATTTTTCTAAAAGTTTTAGACTCTAGACAGTGTAACAGCTGGTACCAAACTTCTGGGCTGTAGTTCACAGGAGTGTAGGATTCTGGACTAAGCAAACTGTTGTCTCCACGTTGAGCAGCTCTGTCTTGGCATGGCAAAAGTACCGTTCCTAGTTTCCCTTTGACCTTACTGGCCATGTCTCCAACTCCTTCCTCCCCCATCTGGCCCTTTAATATAAGGGACCAGCTTGGGCTTTTTTGTCTTTTTTTGGTCTATACTATATTCCTAGATAAGTGGCTTCAACCTTGGCTGCACCCCAGAATCATGTGAGAAAACTCTGAAAAACTCCAGTATTTGGTCCACACCTCAAATAATTGTTATCATCCCCTCAAGAGATGGGACTCAGGCATCCATATTAAAAAAAAAATTCACATAGTGATTTCAATATGCAACCAAATTTGAGAACAGTGTCCTAGATCGATGATTCTCAGTGGGTGGTCTTTGTATCAGCAACATCAGCATCACTTGGACACTTGTTAGAAGTGCGCATTTTCACATCCTTCTCCAGACTTATTGAATCAGAAACTCTGGGGCGGGAATCCAGCCATCTGTAGTTTAAAAAAAAAAAAAAAACAACTCTCCAGCTGATTATGACCTTCACAACCACTTTTTTTGTTGTTTAGTTGCTAAGTTCTGTCTGATTCTTTGAGACCCCGTGGACTGTAGCCTGCCAGGCTCTGCTGTCCATGGGATTTCCCAGGCAAGAATGCTGGAATGGGTTGCTGTTTCCTTCTCCAGGGGATTTTCCCAACCCAGGGACTGAACCCATGTCTCCTGCATTGACAGGTAGATTTTTTTTTTTTTTGCCGCAGAGTCACCAGAAAAGCCCATCTTCATAACCACTACTCTGTATCTGCTGTAGCCTGGGGTTCCTCAGGCTCGGTATCCAGGATAACTCTTTGTTGTGGGGTGTGCTGTGCCCCGTGTCCCAGGCTTCTGCCTTCTGCATGTCAATGTCACCCTTCCCCCAGCAGTGACAATGTAAATATCCCCAGATGATGCCAAATCCCCTGGAGGAAAATCTCCTGTCAAGACCACTTTTCTAGGTGAACATCTATGAAATCGTCTTCGAATTTAGCAGCACTTTGGAATCACCTCAGTTCAGTTCAGTTCACTCGCTCAGTCATGTCTGACTCTTTGCGACCCCATGAATCGCAGCACACCAGGCCTCCCTGTCCATCACCAACTCCCAGAGTTCACTCAAACTCATGTCCATCTAATTGGTGATGCCATCCAACCATCTCATCTTCTGTTGTCCCCATCTCCTCCTGCCCTCAATCCCTCCCAGCATCAGAGTCAACTCTTTGCATGAGGTGGCCAAAGTACTGGAGTTTCAGCTTTAGCATCAGTCCTTCCAATGAACACCCAGGACTGATATCCTTTAAGATGGACTGGTTGGATCTCCTTACAGTCCAAGGGGCTCTCAAGAGTCTTCTCCAACACCGCAGTTCAAATGCATCAATTCTTCGGTGCTCAGCTTTCTTTACAGCCCAACTCTCACATCCATAAATGACCACTGGAAAAGCCATAGCTTTGACTAGATGGACCTTTGTTGGCAAAGTAATGTCTCTGCTTTTTAATATGCTATCTAGGTTGGTCATAACTTTCCTTCCAAGGAGTAAGCGTCTTTTAATTTCATGGCTGAAATCACCATTTGAAGTGATTTTGGAGCCTAAGAAACAGAGTTTCTGCCACTGTTTCCACTGTTTCCCCATCTATTTGCCATGAGGAGTTGGGACCAGATACCATGATCTTCATTTTCTGAATGTTGAGCTTTAAGCCAACTTTTTCACTCTCCTCTTTCACTTTCATCAAGAGGCTTTTTAGTTCCTCTTCACTTTCTGCCATAAGCGTGGTGTCATCTTGCATATCTGAGGTTATTTATATTTTTCCCATCAATCTTGATTCCAGCTTGTGCTTCTTCCAGCCCCATGTTTCTCATGATGTACTCTGCTTATAAGTTAAATAAGCAGGGTGACAATATACAGCCTTGACGTACTCCTTTTCCTATTTAGAACCAGTCTGTTGTTCCATGTCCAGTTCTAACTGTTGCTTCCTGACCTGCATATAGGTTTCTCAAGAGGCAGGTCAGGTGGTCTGGTATTCCCATCTCTTTCAGAATTTTCCACAGTTTATTGTGATCCACACAGTCAAGGGCTTTGGCATAGTCAATAAAGCAGAAATAGATGTTTTTCTGGGACTCTCTTGCTTTTTCCATGATCCAGCAGATGTTGGCAATTTGATCTCTGGTTCCTCTGCCTTTTCTAAAACCAGCTTGAACATCAGGAAGTTCACGGTTCACATATTGCTGAAGCCTAGCTAGGAGAATTTTGAGCATTACTTTACTAGCATGTGAGATGAGTGCAATTGTGGTAGTTTGAGCATTCCTTGGCATTGCCTTTCTTTGGGATTGGAATGGAAACTGACCTTTTCCAGTCTTGTGGCCACTGCTGAGTTTTCCAAATTTGCTGGCATATTGAGTGTAGCACTTTCACAGCATCATCTTTCAGGATTTGAAATAGCTCAACTGGAATTCCATTACCTCCACTAGCTTTGTTTGTAGTGATGCTTTCTAAGGCCCAATTAACTTCACATTCCAGGATGTCTGGCTCTCGGTGAGTGATCATACCATTATGATTATCTGGGTCATGAAGCTGTTTTTTGTACAGTTCTTCTGTGTATTCTTGCCACCTCTTCTTAATATCTTCTGCTTCTGTTAGGTCCATACCATCTTTGCATGAAATGTTCCCTTGGTATCTCTAATTTTCTTGAAGAGATCTCTAGTCTTCCCCATTCTGTTGTTGGAATCACCTGGGCAGCTTTAAAAACTACTGATGCTTAGTACAACCATAGAGATTTGGATTGAATTGATCTATGACATGGCTTTGGTATCAAAATTTTTTTCAAAGTTCACCATGAGAATTAATCTAAGATACAGTTAAGACTGGGGCTTCTCTGGTAGCTCAGCTGGTTAAGAATCTGCCTGCAATGCAGAATACCCCAGTTCTATTCCTGGGTCAGGAAGTTCCCCTTGAGAAAGGATAGGCTACCCACTCTAGTATTGTTGGACTTCCTGGTGGTTCAGATGGTAAAGAATCCATCAGCAATGCCGGAGACCTTGGTTCGATCCCTGAGATGGGAAGATCCCTTGGAGGAGGGCATGGCAACCCCACTCCAGTATCCTTGCCTGGGAATCATGATGGACAGAGGAGCCTGGTGGGCAGTCCATGAGATTACAAAAGAGTCAACGCAACTTAGCGACTAAGGAACAACAACAACAAAAAAATTAATCAAACACTCCTAATTTTATACAATGATGATAGAAAGTAAATAGGCCTGTTATTTTCACATTTCCATAGGCTACTGTGCCATCTCAATGTCAATTCCATTGACCTCTTATTTTCAGGACAATATCATCCTCATCAAAACTTCACACAAGGGGGAATGCACCTCTGTAGTTTTTCTATCTTCAAACTCTTATTCTCTCTGATCTAAATTTTGTCAGATTTATCACCTATTTAAAAAACAAAACAAAACACTTTCATTGATTCCTTATTTTTCTATGGATAAAGAAATCTAAAAGCTGAGACTCTCCGTGCATTCACCTAAATGACTTTGGCAATGTTGTCTTCCAGGAGGTGAGTTCCATGCTGTTATGATGTCAGCACACTCATCAGGGACCCTGTAAACATGCGGTCTTCATTATCTGGCCTTCTCATCACTTCTCGTCTCTCAAGGGGTTGTTCCTGCCTACAGACTCTGTGTCCTACCTCTTTTCTTGGTCCTTGTTCTTCATTCTCAAATGTCCAGCATGGCCCTTCTTTCTCCATGAAGGTTTTTTTTTTTTACCTTGACAATTTGCTACCACTCTGTCACCTCCCTCTTACTTGACTATAGCAGTATTTATCAGTACATCCACAGTAGGCAATACAAACCAACCTTTGTTAATATTGAATCCTTAATATTTCTATTCTTTTCTTAACTTCTCAATTAAAACATTAGCTTCCTAAGGGGAAACTGATCTTGTCCTGCAAGATCAGTTTCTTTATTACTGTTAAAACTTGTATTTTTAAACAATTTGACATTTGTAGAAAATTTGCAAAAACATTATAAAACTTTTCCATAAGCTCTTCAACCAAATGTATGTATATGTACATACCTGTCTATATCTCCTTCCATGTATATATGTATGACTGTGTGTAAATAAAGTTTTCTGAACTGTTTGAGAGTAAATTGCAATTTTGTAATAGTTTAGTCACTAAGTTGTGTCTGACTCTTGCGAATCCATGGACAGTAGCCTGCCAGGCTCCTCTGTCCATGGGGTTCTCCAGGCAAGAATACTGCAGTGGGTTGCCATTTCCTTCTCCAGGTAAGTTGCAAACATGATGTCTATTTTACTCTTAAACACTTGATTGGATAGTTCCTAAAATCAAGGACTTTTCTCTTACATAACCGTAGAACAGTGATCAAATCAGAATATTGAGAGTGATAGAGATCTATTCTCTACTCTACAAACTTTATTCCAATTTCACCTATTAGCCCACTCATTTTTTCATAGCAAAAGAAGGAGAAATATGGCCCAGGTTCCCATCCAGGATCATTGGATACATCTATTAATAGTTGCCATACCTCTTAGGTCTCCTTTAATCTGCAACAATGCTCTAGTCTTTCTGGCCTTTTATATCTTGACATTTTTAGAGTATAAGCCAGTCATTTTGTGGAATGTCCACCAACTTGAATTTTTCTGAAGTTTCCTCTTGATTAAATTCAAGGTATACATTTTAGGGGGCAATAAAATCACAGGAGTGATGATAAATCCTTCTCAGTGTATAATATTAGAAGTCATTTGATTTCCATTTCTCTGTTAGTGGCGGTATTAACTTTGGTCACTTGCCTAAGACGGTATTTGCCAGTCTTATTAAAGATACTATTTTTCCCTTTTGTAGTTAAATATCTCATAGGGAGATACTTAGAGATGATGTAAATATCTTTTTTCTCCTTTGAAATAATTTTAGACGTACAGAAAGGTTGCAAAAGCCACACAGAGCTCAGTATGCCCTGTATCCAGCTTCTTCTTACATTGACAACTTACGGAAATAAGTTTGCAATGGTCAAAATCAGGAAATTAACATTAATACAACACTCTTAACTAAACTTAGAAATTCACCCTCCCCTCCCCCTGCTCTTTTTCTTTCTGTTCCAGGACCCAAGCCAGGGCCTCACATTGTTTATATTTGTTCTCTCTGACCTATGGTTGCTCCTCAGCGTTTCCTTGTCTTTCATGACCTTGACATTTGTAATAAGTGCCGATTATGTTTTTCTCAGGTTCATTCTCAAGTGGAGTTTTTCTCTTCTATGCTTCTGACTAGGCTATGTTATGCGTTTGCAGGAAGAATGCCACAAAACTGTTGTTGTGTTTTCTCAGTGCGCGACAATGGGGAGCATCATGTTGATACGTCCTATTGAAGGTGCTTTAACCTAGATCACTCAGCCAAGGAGGTGTCTGTTGGATCTCTCTCTGTAAAATTAAACTTTTCCCATTGTAACTGACCAATATCTGGAGAGAGATACCTGAAAACAATGCAAATATATTGTTTCTCCTCGAAATTCCCCATTGGTTTTAGCCATTGGTAAATTTTGCCTGAAACAGTTATTACCATGGTCTTTGTCTAGTGGTGATTTTGTCTCACATATTGTTTTCAAGCAAATTAGTTTTAACACCTTTTGATGATTCTTGACTAGGACAATGTGTAGTGATTGTCAGATGGTGTATACTAAATTGCCAATCTTGTTTCTTATTGTTGAACATGGACCTCTCAGGAGCATAAACTAAAACTGGTAAATTCCTATTGCCAGCTGTGAACCTACTGATTCTACTTTGTGTAATCCTAACCTTAGATTCTATTTCTAGGCGGTATTGAAACCAGAGTTGCTTTGGGAAGAACTGTAACCTCAGAGGAATTATTAAGATAATTCTATGGGGTTATACCATATCTTTGGAATTTAGGAAGTGGTTCTCACCTTAATTAGGTACTTGGCATAATAGTAGTAATCACTGACTTTTGTTTAGTACCTTATAATTTTAAAAGCAGTACTTAAAACACTTTGAAATAAATTATTTGGTATGTCCACAGGCCAGATCTGGCCTACTGGCACATGTAAATCTCTTTTAATTGATAATTTTTTATATTTTCTAAATCTTCTTTTGTGGGAGGGGTGGTCTGAGTAATGAACACTAGCTTGCTATGACAAACATTTTCAACACCTCAATCTCAGCAGATTAACACAGTAAGTGTTTATTTTTTGTATAGAAAGTACAATGTAGGTGTTCCTTTCAGTGTAAGGATAGTTGAGGGAACCAGGTTTCCTCTCTCCTATGGCCTCTTAGTTCTTGGCTAAATGCTCTGTATTTGGATGACAGAAGTAAGAAGAGGAACTCAGGAGAATTCCTTCAGTGGTTCTCTTGCCCAGGCTAGAAATGGCCTATCACGTTTCTGCTTGCTTTCCATCAGCTAGAACTTGGTCACACAGCCATTTGTACAGCAAGGGAGGTGGGGAATGTACATATGCCCAGGAGGTAGAAGAAATAGCTTTGCTGAAAAGAGCAGTTTCTGTCATAATGTTGATTCTTGGTTTATCACATGTCACTATGAAGCCCACAACTCAACCCAGACATGAGTCGTCAAAATGTGCTGCATTGAACACATCTGGTGTGTGGAGCCCTCTGCCTCATTGATAGAAAGAAAGCTTCCTGATGATTTAATTACAATTATCTTTGCAGCCACATTTTTATTTCCTATTATAGCTCTATTCAAATATGCTGTCTCTATCTTTTCACTTCAAAAAATTCCTTAATCAACAGTCCCTCAAGTTACATAGTCAACCCACACATTCAGGAAAGAGTCAGTGATTACTCTTAAACTCCAAGCCAGCAGGGAATAACTCAGAAGAGCTGAAGAAATCAGTGCATCTCTAAGGTTAATACCACAGAGCCAGCAGGAGTAGCAAGAACGCTTTTTGGGGAGAAGCCTCTCTTTTGCCCAGTTTCTACCAGAAAATAAATGCCAAAGTCAAAACACTTTTAGTCCCTCCATTTGATGGAGACAATATGAATTTTCAAATGATTACTTTTAAAAGCTCATTAATAACAGCATGACAGGTGATCTTTTGCATAACTCTGGATTCTTCATTGTAAAGGAGTGGGGTTCTCCCTGGGAGTTGCATAAATTTTCACCTGAGAACAGCTCAAGAAAATGAATAAATCTAGCTCAGTAAGGATGTTCTTTATCAGAAGAGAGGCATCCCAAATCCCGTAATCTTGGTAGAATTAGCTGTTTGTGAGTCAGAAGTATGTTAAGGTATTGTGACAGAGCACGTGTTTTCAGCTGAACATAATTCCCTATGATTGGTCCTGGCTGCAAAAGCCTCTAACAGCAGAACTTTATGGCAGAGTTGGCACCGTCGCCCCCTGTCTGGATGGGCAGAGACACACAGAGCATGCACATGTTCCCCTGTGAGGCGCTCAGCGTCATCGTGTTGTTAAGAAGAAAGCGGGGCCTCCCTTTCTGTCTAATCTACATCCAGTTCTGTAATTGATATGAAGGGTGAGGTTTACAGTGGGGTCAACTGCCACATGACCTCGCAGCTTCCACTGAGTCATGTCATCACACTGCCCTTTCTCGTGATTATTATTTATTGTTCCTTGAACTCAGCAAGCAAAAGTGGCTCGTACAATAACTCTGGTGGTGCCAAGACAAATAGACACACTCCTGCCCCAGCCGCTTAAGGTTTGGTGACGCTGAATGACAAACGCAGGACAAATGAAGACTGGAAAGTGTGGGTGTCTCCTCTGTCCTGTTTCTTATGCCATCAACTCCATTCTCTTGGACTCAAAGAAGAAAAGCATACTGGAAATTTATATTTCCATTTCTGAATAATTACTTGAAAAACAGAAGATTTGGATAGTTCAATAACTCTTATGAAAAAGTATTTTTTCAATTTCACAGATTTAGAAATAATTCAACCTAATTTAGGGGGTAGTTCTTGAAAAGAGAATATTATTGATGACTATTGTTAAATCTAACTGTGAATATAATCTCTTTTCCTGCCTGCCTTAAAAAAAAAAAAGACTACCTGCTGTTAGAGCCTCCTCTCATATCCACTTTTATTTTATGTATTTATTTCTCTGGCTGTGCCATGCAGCCTGGTGTCCCCTGAGCAGGCATTGAAACTGTGCTCCCTGCAGTGGCAGCACGAGTCTTAACCAGTGGCCCACCAGAGAAATCCATCTTATCCATTTTTAAAATATGTCCATCCCCTTGCCCAGTTTATGGGCATTTACTGTTGTTTTTCTGTCCAGTATCTTTTCTCTCTTCTGTAACAGTATTCTTATGTTCCTAGAAGAACTTTTTTCTCCACAATCAGGTCCTGTGCTTTATTTATTTATTTATTTTTAAAAAGATTTTTATATGTGAAAGTGAGAGTGCAAGTCGCTCAGTCGTATCTGACTATTTGTGACCCCATGGACTGTCCATGGAATTCTCCAGGCCAGAATACTGGAGTGGGTAGCCTTTCTCTTCTCCAGGGGATCTTCTCAACCCAGGGATCAAACCCTGGTCTCCCGCATTGCAGGCAGATTCTTTACCAACTGAGCCACAAGGGAAGTGGGCCATTTTTAAAGTTTTTATCGAGTTTGGTACAATATTGCTTCTGCTTTATGTTTTTATTTTTTGTCCATGCCATTTTGCCATCTTGGATTGTGGTGGCACAGTCAGTTTTGAAGGGAATCTGCCAAGATGGGCTATGATTCCAGACTGTTCTGTGGACATCACTTGCGTTCCTAGATGTACTAATTCCTGAAACCAGTCTTTGCTAATGAGTCAACACAAATTTTTACTTTTTTAAATGCCAGTTGAGTTGGGTTTGCTGTCAATTTGCCAGACGGGTTTGGAAAAGCTTGTCTCCACTGGAAACACTCCAGCATATTCATCTGAGAAAAGATCATAGACTAGAATCACAGCAATGTTTCTTCCATAGCTTTCTTTATTTCCCCTATCATTGCTAATGCTGGGGGTATCTTCGTTGGTATTTTCATACAAAGTAAATGCTGTATAAATCTCTCAATGCATTATTGTCCACATTCTGAGCATAAAAGAACTTGTCAGCTGTGCTTTAGGTTCTTAGCTCACTGTTGTTAGGGCTACAGGTTAAAAATTATGTGTTGGCAAAGTCTTTCCCTCATGACCGTACTTTGGCCGAATCCCGTCTCCAGAGGGAGGAAATGTTTCTGTCACTCTCCCTCTTCCTGAGGAAGCATGTCCCCAGCCTTGCAAAGTCATCACGCCTGAAAAAATCACCACCAGGCTGTGATAACACACAGATCCTTCCCAGGTTGCTAATTATGTTGTTCCTTCCCCCTCTTAAAGCCACTCACCTCTGCAACGTGCTCACCTCTGAGTAATTGGCTTTTCCTAGAACAAACACACACGGTATGCGCTATAAAGGCAAAGTCAGGCAAACTTCAGACAAAAAAAGGAAAAAGAAGAGAGGTGCTGCTTTATGTTCAGTTATTTATAACGTGAAAGCTTTTATTGCTTCTTACCTTGTTTATCCTTTGTTTGACTCACTTTCTGAGGTGGTGTGGTGTAGCTCCTATAATCTTATCCTGCATCTTGGCTCCTCTGTACATCAGTTATGTAATCTTGGGCCAATAACTTACACTTTGTGTTCTCTGTTCTATCTGTGGGGAAAAAAATTACAATACCTTCCTTGTGGTAATGTTGTCAGAATCGAATGGGGTAATACATGCATAGTATTTAGGACAGTATGCAGTAGGCACTCAAGGTGAGCTTCCCTTAGTGGCTGCATAGTTTCTCTCGTCCTCTTGCCCCCAGAACTGCCCTGCCCACTGCTCCAGCCAAGACTGGTCCTCTTCTTTGCTCACTAGAACAGGCAACTCTTTTTAAAAGAGTATGATTTTGGGTACCTTGAAAATATTTTGTTTGTACTAAGATATTTATCTTTTTTCCTTTGCTGAAATCCCTCTTCTAAGTTCATTCTGTGTTGAATGTTGAGGGCCCCTATTAAAATATAACAGCAGCAGTCCTTCTACATGTTTAATTTGCCCACTGATGCATAGTGGAGATCAGATTCTGGGAGCAGGTGAAACAGGATGGGTCAGGGGGAGAAAGGCCAAGACACTGACTGCTGTGTTTTGTCTTGGATTTCAGAACTTTGGGAGATATAAGAACTGAGTAACACAAGAAAAAGAGGGTCCTGTCTGGCCAACCAGAGAGCCAGCATCAAGTAGTGAATGCTGGGTACAGGATGTCAAGGGGGAGGCTCCATCACCTTTTTGTGGGATGCTACAGTGGGGAGCTCCAGCTGACACCTAAGCTGGATGGTATAAAGCTACTCCAGGTTGCAGTGAGAGCTTAGGCAATAGCAGTCAGAACTCAGAACAGACCCTGGTCCACTTTGAAGTCAGAAGGATTTAAAACAGGAAAGTAGACACATGGTTGAAGGAAAATCTGAGACGCCAGCAGAGGCTGATGAAATGGTGAATTTAGGAAAAGCAGAAAGTTACGCAAAACCTCTGGGGCTAGAAGTACAAGGGATGGGATGATGTCCCTAAAACTGGGGGCTAAGGCCTCAAGGAAAGACTGGAACCTCAGGGGACCTCTCTGGCAGGATCTGAAGCCACAGAGAAGGCTCTGAGACACAGTCTACAGAACAGGAGGGGAGGTAGCCTGGCATCTTTTCTTCTGTCCTCTGACCTCCAGCAGGGTCTCCCTGTGGGTGAACCTTGCTGGAAGCAAGGTGGTTACAGGAATCTGAAAAACAGAGCCTGCAGGACTCTTGTCCTTGGTGTGTAGGGCAGCTTGGGAGATGGGGTTAAGGATGATCTAAGAGCAATCAAATGATGGGCGTGGTGCTCAGAGGAGAAAGGAAAACTATTTTCCTGTGACCAAACAAGAAGGTGACTCTGAGGAATGGGAGCTGTCAGATGTCTTATTTATGTCTGCCACACATGCCAGGGATTTTGGCTTGGTTTGTAGGTCTGGGCTTAGATGAATATTATGCACTTTAATTTTTCTCAAAGGGAAGTCTGTGGAGTCTGGAGTAGAAACAGATGTACTGCTAATCCAACATGCTAATTCTTGGGCTTCACACCAGCTTTTAAAAGTGTATTTCCAGTGTGTTTCCCTTACTGTGGGGCCCACTGGTTTACCCACTTCTCTCTGTTGTTTCTGAGGTTTGTGTTTATTAAACCTTTCGAATTTAAAATTAGAGCAGTCACTCCTTGGATGAACTTTATTTTGCTTCTTCTTCCTCCTGAGTGGTGGGTGATGCTGTCCTTACGAAGTCGTAGTCTATGGGTCTGTTCAATATCCACCCAAAAGTTCTGCCCAGGACTTAGATCATGGATGAGAAATGTCTCTTATCCAAAGATTGATGGTTTCACTTGAGAGAAGGGCAACAAATTCTCAAGCATGTTAACAAATCTCCCATCTCAGCCAACAGGGTTGCATGATTGAAAAAGTTAGAAATAGAAACCAGAGGAATTCCTTGGTGCAAGAGGTCAAGGAGATAGACTCCCCAGCTAGACTGCAAACACGCTGCTTACGGGTCCTGGGAAGCCATTTCAGGCATTGGAAGCCAATTGCTTGGCATTTCCTGTAATGTTGCTCTCAATGGTTGGTTTCCATTTCTCCAACTAGTGGTGTGCTGGTACTCATTAATGAGTATGTCCCTGAACATAGATGCTTGGGTTAAGTATTCTTTTGGTGCACAAGATAAGACTTGCATTTCTCTGACCCCGCTTTCCGTCTTCAAAAGGAGGATAGTTAACTGTGCTTCCTTCACAGTGTACTTGGGAGATCACCTATGTTGATAGAAGACTGATTTATTTATTGGGTGCTCCAACATACTAGGTCGCGTGTTAGAATTGTAAAGATAGCATTCTTGCATGTAAGGGCATCACAGCTTCTAAAAAGAGACTCGGTGTGTGAAAGCATTTCCAATGCTCTATTGAGTTGAAAGCTATTATTTAAAGTGCTATGATAAAATCTGTTGCCACAACTATATTTAAGATAGGTAAGTATTAGTTTTATAGTTATGGGATCTGAAGGACTGATTTGGAAAATCACCTTAAATCTCAGGACCTCCAGAGAAGCATCATCAGTGCCTGGGGTGCTACTGGCAGGTCTAAGCCTTCACTACCGGGAATAAAAATAAAAAGTAAGCCAGAGAAGGATGATTAACACAGGGAAAATCAAAGAGTGGAATGAAAAGGCAGGAGGAACAATGCATAGCTGCTAATGTCTGCCTGCAGCTACCCCTAAGGCACCTGCCTGCCAAACAACTCTGACCTGGTTTTCTCTTTATAAAGCACTTACAACCAGGGATAATGTAACTGTGAGGAAAAATCTGCTTTTAAGAGAAAACAAAAACTTGCCTTTCGTGTTTTAAGATTTATTTATTTTTCCTTATAAATTATTACACACATTCTATTTCCTTTGTTCCTACTTCTGAGGGTAATGGTACTCTTTCTTTTATCCTTTCAATTGGGATTGGCCTGAGTACTGTGCCTTTTTTTGAATATTGGCCTAAGGCTTTCTTTATTTTAACACAGTTATTTACAAACTTTAGCTGCATCAGAATCACCTGGAGGGTTTGTTAAAACAGGGTTGTCCAAACTGCAAATCCAGACTTTCTGATTTTGTTTCTGCTCTGTCCGGTGGGGCTTAAGAACTAGCAGTTTAACAAATTCCCAGGTGCTGGTGATGCTGCTTGTTGGGTGTGGGAGGCACTTCTTTAACATTTCAATAATGTGATTGTATATTTCCTCCCTGGGGCCTCTCTTTTCCTGAGTTTGGTGGTCTCTCTTCTTCCTATAGAAAGAATTCATTGTAGAACATTGTAATAGAATCTGAGATGCTAACTCTAAGTCTATGGGTTTTGTGTCTTTCTTGTACTAACCAATATTCAGGGATTTCTTTGAATGAATGATTATGTAGGCATGAGGGAAAGCCTTTGCTTAGGTAAACTGAAAAGTATATGCTTCCAGTATCCAACCTGTCAGTTCTAAAATAGGAACGTGACTTTGGCAAGCACAGGTTGACTTTGATTTGCACTCAATTCAGTCACAGGAATATCATGAAGCATCATGTCTGGTATTTAAGAGTGACCCCACCAGTGTTGATATTATTCCTACTTTGGCTCATATGAGAAGGTCTGGCTAGAGAAAGAGATTTCAATGGTAGATCACTGGTTGTGGGTTTTGGACCAAGTTAAGTTACCCTTGAATTGTGTCCCTGGCCAAGTCCACGGTCTTGCCTCCTAAGTGGTGAAATGGGAAAAATGACCATCTCTAGACTCATGGAGTGGCTGGGAGTTTCAAGGGCTGCCAAGCACAGAAAGTGCTCATGGATCCAAAAGCTGCTTCTCATTAGCCTCTGGTTTGCTTTCTTTTCCTGCTGGGCAACACTGGCTGGGGGTGTCACTTTCTGGTCTAAGCTTCGGAGGTGGTGACAGATTGCTGTGCCACACTGAATGGAAAATGTCCTGTCTGGGGAATCTTCTCAAGATAAGGAGTCATCATATTATAAGGAAAGTTTCCCCGCAACTCTTGAAGTGGTATCAAAGCCGTTATTTTCATGAGTTGGGCTGACAACATGGTGGGTGAGCTGTCAAAATCCCCAGCCTCAAGAGCAACAATTTCTTGACTTTAATGGAGAAGCAGATTTGGGGAAAGGAAAGAAATAGAATCAAAATTTCTCTACTGCCCTGTAGGGTCTTCAGCAGTAGTTTGCTCATCAGCTTTTTAGATAAGATGGACTTGAAGTTACCAAATGGGAATTATAGTAGATTATGCCAAATTAGATGTCTCCTGGTATTGGAATGTAATTTTTTAAAAAAAAATATGATCTTTTTATTAAAGCATAATTCACATATAGAAAAATACACATAGCATGAATATACAGCTTGATGAATTTTTAAAAACCAATGCACTCATGCAACCAACAGTCGGGTCAAGGAGCAACATCACCAGGATCCCAGACTTTCTTTCAGTTCTTCTCCAGTCACTACTGTCCCTCCCCTCAAAGACAAGCACTATCCTGAGACTTCTAGCACCAGACTAATAGTGTCTGTGTTTTTATTTGATATAGACAGACTCATAGAGGATGTAGTCTTTTGTGTCTGGTTTTACTCAACACGTTTGCAATGTCATATGTGTGGCTTGAAATTCATTCATTTGAAGTACTATACAGTATTCTATTGTATAAATTGTTATTGTTTAGCTGCTAAGTCATGTCCAGCCCTTTGTGACCCCATGGACTGTAGCTCCCTAGGCTTTTCTGTCCATGGGAATTCCCAGGCAAGAGTACTGGAGTGGGTTGCCATTTCCTTCTCCAGGGGATCTTCCCCACCCAGGGACTGAACCCCTGTCTCCTGCACTGGCAGGTGAATTCTTTACTGCTAAGCCACCTTGAATCAAATATCATGGAGATTTTGGGTATTCTTAGTTTTGGTTATTATTAATAATGTTGCTATGAACAGTACTACACAAGCCTGTGGTGAATATATGCATGAGTGTTGTTGAAGTGTAACTGTTGTGTTTTCAGATGAACATGGATGCCTCTTTAGCAAGTATTGCCAAGTAGTTTTCCAAAGTGGTTGTACCACTGACATGCCAACCAGCCGTGTGGGAGAACTGATCTTCCACACGCTTGCCAAAACTTAATTTTGACTGTGGTTTTATTTCAGCCATTATAATGTGCATGAAAACAAACAAACAAATAAACAAGCAAAATAGAACAAAACAAAAAGCAACAACATGAATTCAGTACAGTCATCCCCCTGCCCCAATACTGGTGTTTAATTGTACAATAAGGAAACTATTCTTTCTTTGTATAAGGAAACGCTACATGATGGCTCATTTGACCTCTGTACAAAGGACTTGAGTCAATTTATATTAATGTCAAGGGAAGCTGCATCTGAGAGACGACTGAATATTTCAGTATAGGAAATATTCTATGCTTTCACTGCTGCAAGTCATAAAATTCCTTTTTTAGGGCAGATCAACCTGGAAATTCTTCTTTACCTACAAAGACAAGAGGGTACAAATCTCTTCAACTTCCAGAATAGAGAATGTGTACTTGCATTTTAGGGACAGAAAAAGCCCAAGACCCACAGAGAGCATACAACAGAGTCCATAACATTGCAGTATCTGAGGTGACAGTCCCTGATATGGAAGGCTAGTGGCTGGAAATTTATAATGAATATTGTAAGAATTAAAATCAATAGCAGTGATTGCATATACAAAAAGCAGTAACAAGAACCCTGGATATTCAGTTAAGGTTTTATGTGTGTGTGTTTGTGTGTGTATACATGAAGCACGAACTTTGAGAATTGCAGACAGCTATGAAGGCAATGGCACCCTACTCCAGTACTCTTGCCTAGAAAATGCCATGGGTGGAGGAGCCTGGTAGGCTGCAGTCCATGGGGTCGCTAAGAGTCGGACACGACTGAGCAACTTCACTTTCACTTTTCATTTTCATGCATTGGAGAAGGAAATGGCAACCCACTCCAGTGCTCTTGCCTGGAGAATCCCAGGGAAGGGGGAGCCTGGTGGGCTGTCGTCTATGGGGTCGCACAGAGTCGGACATGACTGAAGCGACTTAGCTTAGATTAGCTTAGCTTAGCTTAGTTTATGTCTCTGCAATCAGTATTAACCATTGCATACAAATAACTGATCATTCTAGTGAGATAGATGTGGGGGAAACAGAAAAAACAAATCAAAAGATGACAAAGAAAACCGTATTCAAACTTTCCCAAGACAGAGCATTTTTTCTTAGGTATGGCTGATTAAATATTTCACAAATTCTCCATTGAAATATTGGATAACAGTATCTAAGGCAATTTTATTTTTATCATATTTTATTACAATTAATTTTCAGTTTCCTGAAACCTCATTTGTCTATGGGAACTAAGGAAGTAACAACTCAATCTCCCTGTCACTGTATCAGTTATGTAGTTCCAAAATAATGCTGTGTAACAATCACAAAGGCCAGTCACATAAAGCAATAAACATTTAGTTAGCTTATAAGTTTGTGGAGTTCAGATGACCTGCACTAGACTTGGCAGATTATACAAAGGACTTATGTCAATTTATATTAACTCCAAGGGAAGCTTGGCTCAGTGGTGGAGAATATGCCTGCCAATGGAGGAGATGCAGGTGATACGGGTTCCATCCCTGGGCTGGGAAATTCCCTGGAGGAGGAAATGGCAATCTGCTCCAGCATTATTGCCTGGGAAATCCCTTGGACAGAGGAGCCTGGCCAGCTACAGTCCATGGGGTTGAGAAAAGTTGGACACAACTGAGCGACTGAGCATGAAGGCAAGGGAAGCTGCATCTGAATATTTCAGTACAGGAAATATTCTAGGCTTTCACTGCTACACATCATGCAATTCTTTTTTAGTGCAGATCTACCTGGAAATTCTTCTTTACCTACTAAGACCAGAGGGTGTAAATCTCTTCAACTCCCGGAACACAGAATGTATGCTTGCAGTTGAGAGAGAGAAAGAGCCCAACACCCACAAAGAGCTGGGGAGCTGGGCTTCTTTGTGTTTCTGTGGTCCTCTTTGGCTTAGGTGGTGATTCTAGTGATCTTGGCTGGACTTGGGCACATGTGTGAGGGTTGGTTCATCCAACTGAGGTGACTGTCAGCAACTTGGCTCCACCTAACACTCAATGAAATACAACAAATGGTTCTTCTGCCACAAACTTAGTGGCTTAAAACAATACATACTTCTTATGTCGCAGCTTCTGTGGGTTATGAATCTGAATATAGTTTAGTCAGGTTCTCTGCTTTAGGGTCTACCAGATGCAGTCATGGTACTGCTAGGTTGTTCTTTTATCTAGAGGCTTGACTGGGGAAGAGTATACTTTAGACTCACACAGCCTTTGGCAGAATTCAGTTCCTATCAGCTATAGGAGTAAGGCCCTTAGTTCCTAAAGACTTCCCTCTTTTTATTTGCCTGCCATGTGAATCTCTGCATTGCACATATTTCTGCTTCCTTCTTCAAGGCCAGCAGGTGGGCAAGAGTAACTCTGCTGAGATGGAGTCTTGTATGACTAATACAGTCATGTCAATGACATTCCATCATCTTTACCATATTCTGTTGGTTAGAAACAAGTCACAAGTCTGCTCACACTTAAAGAAAGGGGATTCACAAAGCTATGAACTCGAGGAAGTGAGAATCACCAGTTGTCACCTTGGAGTCCGTCTGCCTAACCTGATCTTGCTCACGTGTCTTGGGATTAGATGACTGTCAGCAGATCTAGGGTAGCACATTCACCCAGCAAAGGTAAAGACGCAAGAGTGGGAGTGAAAATGCATAAGGGAGTTTTTCAGTCCTCTGCATCCTGTCTGCTAAACTGCAACTAACTTGCATCCCGTTTGCCCAATGAAGTCACAAGACTCAGAAACAGAGATGAAAGACATAACAAGGTTACCTGGTAATGGAGGTAGGTGCAGGAAAGGTAGAGAATTGCAGTCATAGACACCGTTCTCACCTTCATCTGCATAATCCAAGAACTCAGCCCCATGGAAATCTCATTCCTCTCTTCCTCTAGTCAGCATTTCAGGAAGATCCTAGTGTTCCATTTGGTGTTCCACAAATGCTCGAAATTTCTGGTAGTTTCTCCAGCTATTCCCTAGACTCCTTGCTTCCTGCAGACTCCCACATAGATGGGAACTTGTAAGACCACCCTGCTATCACACTTGATGAGAAAAATCTCAGCAGACAGATTTCCCCCTAAATTCCATAAGCTAAATAACCCTTCTGTTTCCTCCCTGAGGAGGGGAGACTATTGTTATTACCCACTCTGTAATTCTATTCCTGTCTCAGAGGATCACTCATGAAATCAGTTTCTACCCACTGTCCCTGTCTTTACAGGGATGAGGCCAAACTCATGGTGTCTGCCATGTCCACCCCCTGTAGAACTCACCAGGCTTGTGCTGTCCGCTGATTTAAAGGGTGCTCCAGGGCTTGTTACAGGCTGGAGCTTCTCAACACTTGTACGTTAGAGTTACCCAGGAGCTTTTAAAAATTTCAGTGCTTGAGACATACCAAAAAGCAATCTCTGGGAGTTGGTTCCAGGCACTGGCATGTTTAAAGTGACACCAGATGATTCTGATGTGTAGCCCAGATCGAGAACTCCTCTTAGAGATAGACGTGTAACCCAGGATGTCTCAAGCCATAATTGCACTTAAGATTTTGGAGCTTAGAGGAAGAAGAAAAGCATATTTCTACTTGACCATAGTAAAATACATGACCTCCTTCAAAATATTTTTTCATGTGAAACTTCTCTCTGCCTCTATATATAGAAGGAATCATGGAATCACATTTGCTTTGAAATATCCTCTCATCTGGTGCCCTGGCACCACAGATGAGAAAAAGAAAAACCCAGAGCGATTTATTCACTTGCTGAAGATCTAATTAAAGCTGAAGACTAATTAATATTCACTTGCCGAAGACTAATTAAAGCACAGATAGGGCTGGGTCATGAATTTTCTGTCGTTTTCTTTCTTTAACACCAATCTATTTTTAAAACATTGCACTTAAAAGTTTTGGGAGTGGCAAGTTGGATCCTATAATCTTCCCAATATACATAAACTGCCCATATTTTCTGTAGCTGACCAAACATAGGAGCAAGTCCATTGTAAGTATATGGAAAATTCTAGAAAAACAAATGATATGGATATTTCTAGAGTGAAACTCTAAAGTCCATCTAGTGCCCTTGGCCCCAAAGCTGTCTTGTAGATCTTTCTGAAGATTAAACATCCAGTTTTAAAGGGAACACTGAAGTGTCACAGTGTGCTATTTATTATTGAAAACTTTGGTTATCTTTATTCTAATTTAGATACACAGCTGCTTTGGGGACATAAAGGAAGAACGTCTTCCTGTGTATTTAATGCCTTTAAAGACAGTTTCTTCAAATAGTCTATGGGTATACATTTAATATCTATACTTAGAGTTGCTAAGTTTTGAGAAAAGGAAAAATTGGAATCTGTATGACATCCTTACCGTTCCCTGTGCTATCAGAGAACGCAGGCAAGAAAATCCTGCAGCTGTGAATCTCAGACTGCATGGTGCGCCTGAGCCATTTGTGATGAATGGAGAAAAGAAGAGACTCCTGGCCCAAGGCTCAGAGTTTTGGATCCATAGGCCTACAGCGTTGTAGTAACCAGCACGTGTATTTTCTGTATTCTGATGCTTTGACCTCTGGAGCTTTGCTGAACCCGGAGGGACCTCCCATTGCTGACCAGTTCCTAGAGAGAGTAAACAACTTGTCCTTGAACATGCCTTTCAAATGCAGGCCCCTCAAGCCAGCACCCACACCCCAGTCACCTTATTTATCAAGCTCTCACCCTCGGGGCTGCCACCCACCCATCCCAGTCATGTCCCAGGGTCAGATACCAGACAATTAGGCACAGTCACTATGCCGCAGAGCCTGCTAAACTTACTCAAAGTGGATAACCCTAAACCTGTATACCCACTTCTGTTTCTTTCCATAGACACCACAAGAAATGATCTTTCCCCTTCTCCGTGTTTCCTGATGGACTCTGGTATTCCCCATAGCATGACCTGTCCCTTCCTCTTAGGATCTGTGAATATAACAAAGTATCTTTTTTTTTTTTAATTAAAGGATAATCACTTTACTATGTTGTGTTGGTTTCTGCTGCACACAAAGTCTCTCTTTAATGCCAGTGATCTGCTGATCCATTGACCTCAGTGATGGATTTTGCGCTAAGTGGGATATAAGAATCTGCATTGCTAACATGTTTTTCAGGTGACATTCCTGCTTGTCTTGGGGACATACTTTGAGAACCGCTTTCCTAAAATATAGGAGAACTACTATATTTGTTGGTGGGAGAAGAAAAGTCAAGGGCAGACCTGTGGTGATAGAGAATGAAGGTTTTTGTAAAAGCTCTTTCATCTACTTTATTGTTACATGCTTGCGTTCAGTAAAGCCTTTTACCAGCTAGCGGAGCCCTCAAACGAGAGCTGTGTTAGTGTTCCTCTACCCCAGTGCTGTGATCCTTAGTGAGTTACTTGGGGAAAGAATGAGAATACAGAAAGGGGGTGAAGAACGTTGGTTTTCAGTCCAGCTGTGTATCTGATGCCAAGCTGCAGGAACTTGGAAAATTCCCTTCATATCCCTGAGCTTCAGGGCTGTCTTCTGTCACTTGGTGTAATCCTACCTCATAGGGTTATTATTAGAATTAAAAGAGGTAAATGCCAAGAAATTTCTTAGTCCAGCCTGTGGTGTACAGTTGGATTTCATGATGCAAGTTATTGTTATTGAAGTTATTTTGGCACTCAAACACTGGATGATAATCAGTTGCATTGTCTTGCCCTTTATATAATTTTATGCCTGGCATTTTGAGTTAAGAACAATGGTGTATGACCAAAGAAATCTAAAAATAAGATCCCACTACAGTTGTGTTTCTGCAAAGCAGAAAACCAGAATCCCTGGGTGAAACTCCCTGAGACTGTTCTCTAAAGGGTAAAACTACAAGAGTTGCAGTCGTCTCCCAGAATTTGATGTCAGAAGAAAGTCGTGTTGTCCAGGATATACTTTAGTTTTAGACCTTCTTTTGGCAAGGCCAATGGTGCAGTTGTGCACGAACAGGGTCAGTTCTCCATATGTGACCGTGTGATCAGAGCCGTGGCTGTGAGAGTTACCGTTTCAACCCAACTCGTCTGCCATGAGTATTGCTTCTGAGTTATGATGCTTCCCATAACAGACGAGCTTTCATATGTAAGCACTTCGAGGCGCTTCAGTAGGAAGACAGAAATCACTATCTCTTCTCTGTTCATCATCAACATATATAACAGATACACTCTGATTATAGTATCTTTTTCATTGTGAGGACCAAATTATTTGAAAAAAATTTTAGTTCCCAGATAGGCAACTGTGTCAAGATTCAGTTTAGTCCTTATGTTTTTATGCATCTTTTGCAATAAAACACAAAGCACCTGTGATATTCTTTCTGAGCTAAAATCACTGATATTACCTATTTCAGTAGGAAAAAACAGAAGCTGAAGAGTATTTTTTTTGTCTTTTTTTTTTTTAATTTTAAAATCTTTAATTCTTACATGTGTTCCCAAACATGAACCCCCCTCCCACCTCCCTCCCCATAACATCTCAGTGGGTCATCCCCATGCACCAACCCCAAGCATGCTGTATCCTGCGTCAGACATGGACTGGTGATTCAATTCTTACATGATAGTATACATGATAGAATGCCATTCTCCAAAATCATCCCACCCTCTCCCTCTCCCTCTGAGTCAAAAATATGGAACGCTTCACGAATTTGTGTGTCATCCTTGCGCAGGGGCCATGCTAATCTTCTCTGTATCGTTCCAATTTTAGTATATGTGCGGCCGAAGCGAGCACTGAAGAGTATTTTAATGACGTTGATCGAGTGTGCTGAACAAGATGATGTGAAGATTTTTACACTGAATTGGTTCATGGCATGAGTACAACCAATGCTTCCCAAAGTTTAAAGCAATGTTTTTTGTTTGTTTTTAATGTGGCTGATAACACATCTGTAGGTCATAACCAGGATTTAAAATTAAATAGAACAAAAGTATCAGAGTGCATCACCCATGGTAGTAAGGGTAAGTATTTATAATAGGAGTGTGTGTGTGTGTGTGTGTGTGTGCACGTGTGTGTGTGATTTGCAACATACAACCCACTTCTTCAGTGGATCATGGATGGCTGAAAAAGAATTTGAAAAACACTGCCTTTGTTATTTCTTGAAACGGTGTATTTGGGATACAGACAGAGCTAAATAACTTTAGATCCCATGGTGAGGTTTCGCTTCAACCTGTTTCATTCCTCCTGATGAGGCAGTCTCTATTTGCTGCTAGCACATCTCTCTCGTCTCTCTAACTCTGGTGGGTCTCCCTTTGAAAGGAAGAAAACCAGGCCTCAGAGTCTGGGGTAGGAAGGAGTTCTGTATACGGTACAAGCGATGTTGATTTTCCGTACGTTCCATCAGAACCTCTCATGTTACATGGAACTGTGGTTTCCTTGTCTACTTCCATGTCATTCCACAAGGATCGTTTCTTTCAATGACTTGATTTAATAAAAATTGTTGTGAGTACACTGTGACAAACAGTAGGACTGGCTAGGGAGTTTGGAAACCAGCATTGCTGGTGCTTTGGGCTTTGTCACCCCCTTCAGGATCCAGAGCTGTCTGGAAGACTCCGCCATGGCCAACATGATTGACACCCTCTTTAAGACTGAAGCCAGTTAGTCTGATTGCGGTGGGTGATCCCATACTTTCCAGGTGTTGCAGATAATAGCTGCATTTCCTCCACAAAATAAGGTAAACACAGGGAGGTATGTCCCAGGAAGTCCTATGTGCTGGCTTCCCACTGCCAGCATCCTATCACTGTACTAAACTTTGTACCAGAGACAATGTCTTGGGTCTTAAAACTATTCAATTTTTCTTTGCTTGACACACCATTGTATTTCTTTTTCCCTGCTTATACCTAAGCCTTGCCTCAGCAGGGAAAAATAACAATAGGATGGGAAACTCAAAAGGGGTGGTGATACAGAGCCACTGGGGACTGATAATCAAGCTCATGTGCCCAGGCTTAGTGGCCATGCTGAGATCTGGCTTGCTGCTGGCTGGTTCTCGATGGAAAATCTCCCTTTGTATACAGGGAAACCTGAGAAAACTCAGCGTGGTCTGAGGTCTGAAGTCCAAATGGCCCTGCTCTCCTTTCTCTGATGGAAGAGCCTAAAAATAAAGCAGAGGCAACAAGTGTTAACACAGGCATCGTTTCTCTTCCGTGGCACAGATATCACCCCTTTTAGTGCAAGTAGGACAGAGGGTAAATTGAGAGTTGTCTTTGTCCTGTATCAACACCAGGGCTGATTTTCTCCTTCTTTCAATTAGGTTGGCACAGGCGTTATTGTGATTCGCTACCCCCAGAGCTGAGAGACAGGAGAGTTGCTAAAATGCCACCTGCATCTTCAGTCAGCTGGCCACTTCAGCATGGAACCTACAGCAGGGACTCCATGCCTTCCCCTGCCAGACACAAGCTGTTTTCTCTGCTGGAACAGGAACTGGGTTGACCCCTTGAGTGTCAAGAGTCTACGTCGATACCAAAGCATTGTGAATTTTCCTTTTTCTTCCCTCCTGGGTCCCTCCCTGAGCAGCATCATTTGGGAGGCGATGCTTTGATCCTGGAAGACTGTGTTGTGAACGGAGTTCGCAGATTTTGAGGGAAAAGCCTGTGTTTCCGCACACATAGCTTTGGCCGTGCTTGCTTGTTTGAGAGCAGAGCGGACAGAATGAGCTGCTTGGGCGACCTACGCCTTTGGCAGAGGGCCTGAGAAGAAGAGGAGAGGGGACCAATGGGCTCTGCGTCTCAGTCTAAAAACAGCCAGCCTGGGGCTCCTCTTCTTCCTGTTCCAGTCACCTCTTCTCACAGGGAGAGCTTTTGAAAGGGCACCCCCCGCCCCGTCCCTCTGCTCCTTCCCTCCCTTCTTCCAGTGTGTCTGTGACGCCAGTTCATTTGAATGGCAAGCTTTTTCTGAACTGGGATAAGTGAGATACAGGAAGTCACCATTGAAAGGCTTCTTTATGCTTGTTGTCATCATCACCTTAGTATGAGGGCCATCCAGAGGGACGGAAGCAGAAGCCTGGGCCAGCCAGGGTGCTCGGGGACCCAGAGGTGATAGCGACCAAACCGATCGTCTGCAGAGGTCAAGGGCCACACTGAGGTGATGAACCTTGCTTCCTCGGGTCACATGAGCGGAACTTCAGATCACACTCTGAAACTTCGGGATTTTTTAGAAGCTTTGTTGTTCTGCTAATGACATTCTGGGTGAGGAGGGCAAACTGAAACACCAAAGTACACCCTCCACCAAAAAATAAATTCTTGATGCTTTGTGTACCTGCAAGGCCAGGATTACATATGTGGTGACCTAATGAACATCCTTAGACTGGATAGTGAGCAATATCTTACCTATTTTTTTTTCAATTTATGTATTTTAATTGGAGGCTAATTACTTTTGCACTCTGGTATAGCTGAGCTCAAATCTAGGGATTTATACCAAGGATTATCTACATTCAATTTTTTTGTTTTCCAAAATGCATAGGTGGAGACTCTTTTCTAACTTACCCATCTACTAAAATGTTTAGATTGGTTGAGGCTCCATAGTACAATGTCTATGTTACATGTACTTATAATATATTAATGTGGTCCCCAGGCCAGCGGCATTGGTATCAATATCATCTAAGAACTTGATAGGAATGAAGTTTTTAAGGCTCCAAACTAGAATTTTGGAATTATATGTTCAGGAGGTGGGATCTGTATTTTAACAACTCCTCTAGGAGATTTTGAAGTGGCCTCAAGATTGAGAATCACTGATTTAGATGACTCAAAAAGCCAGCATTATTTCCTTCTTTTAGATTTGGTAGTAAAACTGCCAAGAATCAAGATATGCCTTCTATGTGGCGGCACAAATAATTTTTACGAAGCTCACAACATTCATTGTTGTTTAGTCGCTCAGTCATGTCCGACTCTCTGCGACAACATTCATAGACTAGTTCTAAAACAGAAATTGTGCATGAATGCTAAATTGCTTCAGTCATGTCCGACTCTATGCAACCCTGTGGACTGTAGCCCACAAGGCTCCTCTGTCCATAGGATTCTCCAGGCAAGAATACTGGAGTGGGTTGCCACACTCTCCTCAGATGGAAGCAAATGTAATTATGACCAGCTTCATCAAATTGTACCAATTCTTAAAGAATTACCTTGAAATACATACATTGAATGTATGTTGAATCTTTTTCCTTTTGCTAATGCTCATTTTGAAGCTGAAAAAAGTATTTTCTTACTAGGGAAAAGAACTAGTCTTGGAAGATCAGAAAGTGACAATATAGAATTCAGAAAAGTTCTTTAAAAAGCATTCTAAGAAAAAAAACGATAGTTTTCTGGCAACAGCTTTGCAAGATGCAAAACTCTTGATAGATGTCAAATATGGATGCCATCATTTTGTGTTTTTATGTTGTTAATAAATGATGGGTGGCTCAGACGGTAAAGCGTCTGTCTACAATGCGGGAGACCCGGGTTTGATCCCTGGGTCGGGAAGATCTGCTGGAGAAGGAAATGGAATCCACTCCAGTACTATTGCCTGGAAAATCCCATGGACAGAGGAGCCTGGTAGGCTACAGTCCATGGGGTCGCAAAGAGTTGGACATGACTGAGCGACTTCACTTAAGTTAATAGAGGACACCAGAGTGAGTAAAATTCTTTCTTCTTTTCAAGATTTCTTCCAGGAATAATATGACTGTTTCCCCTAGTTCAGCACCATTCTCCAGTTCCCCAGGATTTCATGGATGGCTCTTAGAAAGCAATAGGATTATTTGAATGAAC
The DNA here is from genome assembly GCF_032405125.1 of Capricornis sumatraensis. NCBI lineage: Eukaryota > Metazoa > Chordata > Mammalia > Artiodactyla > Bovidae > Capricornis > Capricornis sumatraensis. The sequence goes on from NC_091083.1 coordinate 7,902,261, forward strand.
AAAGAAGGGTAAGATTCTAAATGCAGAGGTAAATCTGAGTGAAACACATCTACTGAAACAGGAGAGGGGCATGTCAAGAATCTTTATGATGTAAATCTTAGGGCTATTAATATGTGCATAATGAGACCTGCCAGTAACTGTTCCAGTGGCAGCAACAGCAGTCCTGAAAACTTAATGATGTGGGATTCACTAACTTTGAATTTCAAATAAAGCAGGCAGAAGTGGAAGAAATCTGGAAGACACCAAGTTGAAGAAAGCAGGACACCAGACACCAGCATAAAATGGATTCTAGCTTGGACAGCAAATTTGGCCTTCAAATAGGGCATCTTTCTGAAATCAGTCCTGTATTTGTAATTCTGACACTTGCTAAGCTTTCCAGGGAAGACCATATGTGAATGGATGGGTTGGGTGGTTTTGTAAATTCAATTCTTCCCTCTCAGTCCTCCCACTTCAAATAATTTTGTTTCAGTAGAAATATATGTTTTCATACAGTTTTTTAATCATTGTGAGGGAAACAAAATTTATTTTAGAACTCCTTTGATGCATAGTTAAGGGTGATTTATATCCATTCTTTTCTGTGTTAAGAAAACAAATGCACAAAATATTCGAGTTGACAGATTTTTTTTTCTTACTAGAATTACACTGTGGCTAAGATGGCTTTTGGAACCTATTTATTTTTCATATTGCTTCATTTGCCAACTAGATTTTTCTTAAGAGCAAAGGTTGCTACACTTGGGTTTCCTGTGTTGAGAATTCAGTAGGGGTTTAATAAATGTGCTGTCTCCTGATCTGCCAATTTTTATCTAGAACTTGACCTTTTTATCTCTCCTATTATTAAAGCAGATTTGCTCATGTAATCTGGAATTTGCACTTTCAACCCTGAAAGGAAACTTAGCTCTCACATCATGCAACCCTGTGATTTTATAGATGAGGAAACTAAAGCATAGAGAAGTTAATTGAAAGTTATACAGCGGCTCATGAGGAAAATTCCCGGAGAACCTGGGAGTCCCATGCCCCTCAATGTCTCCATCTTGGTGTGTTCCCATTAGAACCACAGCTATGAACAGTAATCAACAGTCCAGTATCCAAAAAAGCAATGTGTCAGTTTTAATTTCTGGTCCAATTACTTAAACTTCTTTCCTGCTCCTATGAGTGCATAAACCACAGAAGGATGTTATCAAGACCTGAGCACCTGAGAACATGCATTTTCTCATCTTTTTTGTTTGTTTGTTTTAACTTTGTGGATTATGTATTTGAGCAGCTGGCCTTAAGAAATTTCCTTAGCTGAAAAAACATTTTCATGCTATTTAAGAAATAACTTTTCTTTTGGTTTGGCATTATTTCTCTTTCTTTTTTTATAATGAAAATTCACTATGTTTATTTTCACTTCCCTGGTGGCTCAGACGGTAAAGCGTCTGCCTGCAATACAGAAGACCTGGGTTCAGTCCCTGGGTTGGGAAGATCCCCTGGAAAAGGAAATGGCAACCGACTCCAGTACACTTGCCTGGAAAATCCCATGGATGGAGGAGCCTGGTAGGTTTATTTTCAAGCATACTTTTATATTTTATAAAGAAAGAGAATATTCTGTTGATCCAATAACCCAACCCAGATTCAACAATTATTGAGAGTTTGTGATACTTGTTTAATCTTTTCCTTTTCCTCTCTTTTTTTCTCCCCTGAATTACTTAAAGCAAATTCCAGCTGTCATTTTATCCCACCCCTGTATTTCTCAGTAAACACCTCTGAAGAGGTATGGAGATTTTGCTACATAAACTTGATGCTAATGGCACACCTAAAAATTATATTTACAAGGTCATCCAATATCCAGTCAGTATTAACATTTCTCTGGTTGCCTCAAAAACATTTTCAGAGTTGCCTTTTGCCATTATTCATACATGTGACTGACTATAGGTTCAGGATTCTCACAAACACTTAAAGCCAGAAAGAAAGAAGACGAAGTAAACTTACTTAGCGAGAAGGGTTTTCCCAAATTCTCACAGCTCTAATCTGGAGACCATTCAGTGTGACAGGCTTCTCTCTGGGTTCCCACAGCTGGTTAGTGTTTTGAATTCCAGCCTCATGAACTCATGTCAGGCTCCACGGGCTAATGCTCAGGGCCCAGCCTCATGCTCATATCTCTGATGACAGAGTAATGGAGCGGCTGCGGGCATGGTCTGCCCCTTTCTAAAGGCACTGCCCTGCATCTGTCCGCCGTCTCTGCGGAGACTGGGGGACTCCAGTGCCTCTCAGAGGCATTGAAGCCCTCATGGGGACAAAGGTAACAACATTTAGGCATCTTTTGTTGAAAGACCAAAAAGTAACCCACTATGCTGTGAACAAACTTAAGGATCTCCAGGGTCACATAAGGCTTGTTAGATGCACACCTTTTCACATTCAAGTTTTTGCCTCTATATTAAGCTCTGGGAAAGATATGTGAAGATAAACTGAGGAGAGAGTGAGGAAAAAAGCATAAGGACATATCACAGTTAGATATAGAGTAAGTTTAGGCACTGAATTTTCACTCTGACTTCCCTATAAGCACGTAACAGAGACAATTTCTTAGAGAAAAGGCAATCTTCTGCTTATGGTAAAGAAAGTGTTTCTTCCATAAAATTAATCTAATACAGAACAATTTCTTCTTTACATGCCCAAGGGGTTCTATTTTGGGGCTCACTTGACCCTCCCCAGTATCTAAAAGACTACACAGTCCTTATTAAATGAGATCTGAAATTTGAATTGCTTTTTATTTCTCTTTGTGTAAATGTTTCGCCTCCTTTGTATTTTCATTGATTTATAACTTAATGTGAATAGAGTGTTTATTCCCCTAGCTTTATGGAATTATAATTGATAAATGAGAATAGGTTTTGAGGCCGTGTGGAGGAGAGGTCATGCCTGCTAGACTCTTCAGACATGGAAGGGATGTGTGCGGAATAGCGGGCAGAACAAACCCCGTGCCTGTTCTAACAGGGCTTGACCCTCCAAGTGGGGAGTAAGTCATCAACTGAGAAAGAAACTCATAGACAAGGTCACCTCCAATCTTGTAAAGTGGCTACATGTATAGTGCTGGACAGTGTCTGTTGGCAGATACTTAAAGGAGTGTCTCTGGTGAGAACTACTTCACAAAAAAGCGTGACATTTGAACAGGACATGAGGAGTGAAGGAGCCAGGCATCAGAAATTTCCAGGGAAAATCTTCAAAGAGGGACTAAACCTGGCCTCACAGAGGGAGATAGAGGGACCCTGCTGGTGGTTCAGTGGTTAAGACTTCACCTTCCAACAGGGGATGTGGCTTCGATCCGTGATCGGGTAGCCAAGATCCCACCTGCCTTGCAGCCAAAACACTAACACATAAAGCGGAAGCAATATTGTATCAAATTCAAGGAAATCTTTAAAAATGATCCACATCAAAAACAAAGCAAAGCAGAGCAGGTAGGCATACGGTGGCATTCATGACTCCTGGAATGTGTGGCTTGGGGCAGATGATAAGGGCTGTGGAGACCCTGGCAGACAGCTCGGGTCTGGGGCCGGCATGGCATCTATACAGCCGGTGTGTGCGGATCCTTTGATAGCAGCAATGCTCAGACTTTAGTGGAACTAGAAGACCCTGAGGCATTTGTTCCAAACTCAGATTGTTGGCCCCATCCCAAGGGTTTCTGATGGAACCTGATGTTCTGTGTCTCTATCAAGTTCCCAGGTGATGCCTCGGCTGGGTCAGGGTCACACCTGGAAAAACACTGCTTTAAAGAGCAGTTCAGGTGGGCATCATCTTTGTCCATCCTCTGCAGTTACCCCAGAGAAGAGATTTCCAAGTGCAAGGGAGTAGATGGCAGGTTGTGACACAATGACCACTCTCTTTCCCGGAATGCTTTGCTTCTTCTCTCCTTTCGAATGAACATGAACCTCTGTTTAATATCCATCCCTTCCCTCCCCAAAGGGGAAGACCATAGAATCACCTTATTAAGTCACTCGCCCACAGGTTCCCAGACGCCAAGTCCTTGTGGGGCAGTGGGCTGTGGCAGCCCAGTTTGCAGGCAGGGGCTGCTCTCAACAGACCCTGTATCCCCATCCTTCTCTCATTGTGGGGCTCCCTGAAAATGCACTCCTTCTTCCCAGACATTTGTCCAAGAGTAACAGCTCACAGAGGCCAGTAGCATTGCTGATCTCCAACCAGGAAGCATTCAGACCGTCAGGAAACACGGACGTGCAAATGTTTACTGACCGTGTAATTAATATGATGCTCTACCCTGTCTATCGGCCCTTAGCACCGTATTTCCTGTTCAGGGCAGTGGGAAGCTAAAATATTAGTTGCTGTTTGACCAAAGGAGCAAGTGTCTTCCAAATGAACACATGATCTATTAGCAGTCCTGCTGAGTCTTCCCATGGGAACAGGCATTTTACTTTGTTTTACAGCTAATTTCTTTCTTACAGCAGGTTCCCAGACACATCAAATGCCTTACATGTGAGTCTGAAGTCAAGATTTATAGTCCAGGCCCATGTAATTCAATGTCAAGCAACTCTGATAACATAAGGGCTGGAAGTCAACCATTTTCTCATGAGTTCTCATAAAAAAGTCATTTTAGCCAAATTGAGTTTGAATAGCGGGTGTGTCTCTGTGATTTGATGGATGCTTGCTCTACCCAGGAGCCCCTGGGAAGAAGCTTGCTACTTTCGTTTGCTACTGTAGCAACAGAATCTGTAAACAGACAAAGTGATTTCTGGTGATGTCCTTGGAATTTGGATTTTCTTCCTTTTTTTCTCTGTCAATTTCAAAGGAGAAAAAGAAACAATGCTTTCTCCTCTGAGGGTGAGTTGTATCTGCCTTCTCTGTCTTTGATTTCTTTTCCCCTGTATGCCTCTCTGTGGCCCACACAACATGAGTCTATTTCTCTAGAGGAAAACCACCACTTGTGCCAAGAGTAAGTTGGAAAGGAGGGTGTTTTCTTTGGTTCTTGTCTGTAGGCTCATGAGTTCACAGACTCTTGGAGAAGAAGGACCTTGGGGATCACTTTAAATAGTCCCTAATTTACAATTGAAAGGGAAGGGATGCTGAGTGGCTTTTGCAAAAGTTACCGCTAGCTGGAAATAAGGTCTAGCGATTCCTTTCTTTACCACCCACCCCCATGTAATACCTGGCTTCCCGTGGCCTAGCTCTTTACAGGTTATGATCTAATCACCTGCTGGATGTAAGGAAGCTGCATACATGGAGCCATGAACAGAGAGGGTATCCTACCCAGAACGATTCAAAACTCTTGGGAAGGGAGCTGTACTGTGCTGTCTCTGAGCATCCACGGAGGAAAGCTGCTTGGAGTTTCTGAAGGGAAGTGGAAAACAGGAGAGGTGATGAGAGTTGCTTCAGGACTCCATGGGGTCCTTCATCGGCATCTCAGTGTAGTGAATTTCTTCTCTTCTCCTATTTGGAGAATACCAAATACCCAGATTAGGAAATAAGCAAAACAAAATGAATAAACTACAAAGCCATTCTAAGGGATGACTTTAGTTCCTACAGATCTGGAGTTTTTAAATCTCTGGCATAAAACAAAGTAAGTCAATATGCATCAAGCATGCACATCACTGTGTGGAGCAATTTGGACCCTTAGAGGTCTTTCAAGTCACAGAAGAGCAAAGACGGGCAGAGTCATCTCTTGGGAAACGGGCAGCACAATGGCCAATAATCTCATTGTGACAAACCAAATGGGTGACAGTGACACTAATGATGATAAAGACAGAGGGCCCTTGTGAGGTTGGGGAGAGTTGGGGAGACCAGCTGGTCTCTCAAACGGTCACGTGGACCCAGCCTCAGGTACTAGCTATAAATATTAGTGACAAAGACAGAGGAATCAATTCTCAAAGCAGTTGTGAACATCTCTTCCACAGTGTCTCTCTGAGCATAAAGTAAAACTTCTGCACATGTGGTTCAAGGACCAACAACATCAGTATCATCTGAGGGATTTGTTAGGAATACAATTCCCAGGCTAACTTCAAACCTGTTAAATCCGAATCACTTGTGGTGGGGTCCAGAAATCTGTTCTAACAAGCTCTCCAGTTGACTTTTGCTTAACTAAAATTTGAAAAGCATTGGTGAGAACTTGTATTATGAGCATATAAATGTGAATTGGTGAAGTTGATGGTGTGTTTGTTGGGGTCATATAGGAGGATTTGTTGCTTGGATGTTAAAATGTGCTTTTTCTTTCTTAGTTGCTTGGTTATAGATGGAGATGAGGAGGATTCCAGAAGGAATTTTACTTTCCCTTCTTTGTTCAACTTGGAATTAATTGTAGGAGTTATCAGTTAACTCTTGGTAGTTGAATTGATCCCAGAAATCAGGTGGGTGTTTCTTAGTATAAAAGGGAACTGAAATTTGGGGGTTTGTACTATCTATGGTCTCAGAATGTCAATGGAGAGAAGAAATTTAAAAGTCATCCCCTTTGGAATTTCCAGGCTCTACCTGCAGATTTAATATGGCCTCCTTCAGAGAAAAGGGTACCTGATAAAGAATCAGATCCTGGTTTCAAAATTAACCTCTGTGACTTAAAAACTGTGTTTCCCAATCCTCTTTCAGCCTCTTTTTCTTCATCTGTAAAAGTAGAAGAATAATGGCTGCCTCATAGATTTCTTTTTGTTTGTTTGTTTAATTAATATTTACTGGTGTTGAGTTGCATGACAATGCTGTGTTAGTTTCCACTGTATAGCAAAGTAAATCAGCTATGTATACATATCCTCTTTCTCGGATTTCCTTCCCATTTAGGTCACCACAGAGCCTTGAGTGGAGTCCCCTGAGCTATACAGTAGGTTCTCATTGGTTATCTATTTTATACATAGTACCAATAGCGTATGTGTGCCAACTCCAGTCTCCCAATTCATCCTACCCCCACTTTCCCACTCTGGTGTCCATGTGTTTGTTCTCTATGCCTGTGTCTCTATTTCTGTTTTGCAAATAAGATGACCTGTATCATTTTTCTAGATTCCCTATATATTAATTAATATGCAATATTTATTTTTCTCTTTCTGACTTACTTCACTCTGTATGACAGTCTCTAGGTCCATCCATGCCTCTACAAATTGAATTTCATTCCTTTTTATGGCCGAGTAATATTCCATGGTATCTATATGTGCCATGTATTCTTTATCCAGTCCTCTATCGATGGACCTTTAGTTTGCTTCCATGTCCTGGCTATTGCAAATAGTGCTGCAGTGAACACTGGGGTGTATATATCTTTTTGAATTATGTTTTTCTCTGGGTATATGCCTAGGAGTGGGATTGCTGGGCCATATGGTAGTTCTATTTTTAGTTCTTATGAGGATTAAAAAGGCCAAATGAGATGGTGTAGGCAAAATACGTAGAACCTAGCTTAGCTAATGGCAAATTCTCACATTATGGGGCATATAATTATGGCGGCGATGGATATAATAATGATACCAATTCTTGTTACCAAACATGATTGGAGTCAGAGGGTAGATGTCTTTCCTTGATAATTTCTTTCAGAGGTTTTCATATAAATCTTATGAAAGTATAATGTATTTGGCAAAGAATACAGATCATAAGTGGTCACCTCCATGACTTTTACAAAGTGATTACAAACCAGCACTTAGATCAAGAAATGGAACATGGTCAGCCCTTGAAGTTCCCATGCTCCCAACCAGTCACCATCTACCCAAGGATAGCCACTATTCTGATATTAGCACTGAAAATAGTTTTCCCTGTGTATGAAACTTTATATAAATGAATCATTGAGTATGTGCTTTTCTGTGTCTGGCTTCTTGTGTTGAAATTTTTTTTCTTGTGAGATTGATCCATAACATAGCATGTTATTGTAGATCGTTCATTCTCATTGCTAAAGAGGATCTTACTGTTTAAATATATCCTAATTTTAGATTTATTCCTGTAGCTATTTGGCAGATATAATTGTCACTTTGGGCTAATATGGCTAGTGCTCTATGAATACTTGTAAATATGCCTTTGGTGAACAAATGTATGTCTATCCATTGGATATATATGTGGGTACAGAAAGACTGGGTCATAGGATATACACATGCTGGGTTTTAATCATACTACCAGATGGTTTTTTAATATGTTTGCACAGATTTATACTTTCACTGTCAGACAGTGAGGGTTCTACTTATTTCTCACCAACGCTATAGTCTGTTCCTTTTCATAGTGTTTACAGAATCTCATTGGGGTTTTAATTTTCATTTCCTTGATGAACAGTGAAATGAAGCATCTTTTGACATGGCCACTTAGATATCCTCTTTTGAGAAATGTACATTCCAACCTTTTTCCCATTAAAAAAATTATGTTGTCTTTCTCTTATTGATTTGGAGGCATTGTTTATATGTTCTGGATCTCAGTCCTTTGTATCCTCAGATACACTGACTTCAAATTCCTTCTCTTACTCTATAACTTGCCTGTTTTCATCCCTGGTAAAATTTTATGTGATTTAACTTTTTGAAATTAAAAATGCAGGCCTCCTAGTTACATTTGAATATGCAATAAACAACAAATTGTCTCATATAATGCCTCCAATACTGTTACCAAAGGCAAGGTCCAGCTGCTTGCTACTCAGAAGTCAATAAAGAGGCCAGGTTGGTGGAAAGGAAAGTTTGCTTTATTTCAGATGCTGGCAACTGGAGGGGCAGTGTGAAGAGGGTGGACATCTGTCCAAAGGCTGACTCCCGCTCTGCTGATGATCAGTGGTCAAGAGCTCTAATAGACAGAGGGAGGGTGCTACATGCAGAAACAGTACAATCAGCTCTGACGGTCATCTTAAAATTGGTCATCGGTGGCCTGACAAGCGTCATCTTGACTGTTTGAGATACAGTTAATTTTCACTTTCAGGGTTGGTTTTTTCCCATTTCTTTGAGGCCATTTCTTGGAATTATGGCAGTTTATATTGTGGGTACAGTCTGGTCATCGTATAGTTGATTTTTTCCTCTTTGTGGGGGTTTTAGTATCTACAGGACAGCTCAGAGGATATGGCTCAGAATATTATCTATAGCCCTTGAGGAGGCACGAAAGGTCCTTGACTATGCTTACTGACTACATTTTAATTATTTGGTCTCCTTTGACTGTTTTTCTTTGTTTCTGCATTTTCTCACTTCTCTAATTAAACACATATATTGGTGAAAGTTTTCTCATAGACAAAAGGCAGGCCAAGAGCATGGGGAGTGGGCAAAGACCAGAGGATCCTGCTCCATTTCAGTACTTTAGGGACATCATTATGCTAAAATTTATTCATTGTTTAACTGAAATTCAAAGTCTACTGATTGTCCCCCTCTTTGGGGGCTTTTCCCCCCTCTTTGGGGGCTCAAATGTTTTCAGAGTGCTGAGGAAGGAAGGGAGCAATTTCAACCAATCAGTTCCTCTTGATTGGTTTTAGAGCCCCATCCAACTTACATCAAAAGATTTTTAAATCCTGCCTTTTTTTCAACTTAGATTTTCTGTATCTTGCAACTGAACTATTCCCAAATGCTACTGGACGTGTAGCACATTCCTTCAGGTAGGACTCTGTTCGTTTGTTGCTTTTCCTGTGGTTCTGAACCATGTGCTTCTGTTCCCCGTGGCCAGGGTTAACGTAGGTCCAAATGGAAAGTGATTTAATGCCTGAGTTCTTGCTTCTGTTTACTTTCCTCAGACATCTTAACTACGTTTCTGAAAGTCAGTGTGTCTCAGTGTGTCCCTTAGCAATCACCGCTTCATGTTTACTGAGGAACCCAGTAGCTTGGAGGGAAAGCATGGGCAAAACAGCTGTTCCTGGGCCCAGTGCGAAAAGAGAAGATGTATTGGGAGGAAAGTGAAGTGAAAGTTGCTCAGTCGTGTCTGACTCTTTGCGACCCCATGGACTGTAGCCCACCAGGCTTTTCTGTCCATGAGATTCTCCAGGCAAGAATACTGGAGTGGGTTGCCATTCCCTTCTCCAGGGGATCCTCCCAACCCAGGGACTGAACACAGGTCTTCCACATTGCAGGCAGATTCTTTACTGCTGAGCCACCAGGGAAGCCCACTGGGAGGAAAATATAGGAAGAAATTTCAGGTTTAATGGCAGGCAGAGAGATAGCGAGTTGATTTTGAAGAAGGAATGATGGCCTGGAGTCAGAAGGACTAAAGAGGCTCAAATGGAAGAACTTATAAAAGAAAAAGGAACCAAGAGAAGAGGGTTTAATTCAATAAATGTGATTGAGCAACAAGTTTCAACCCCACTGCCAAGATTCAAAAAAGATCAGAGGGTAAAATGAAAGTTAGGTTTGAAATAGGTTAAGAAAACAGAATTGCCAGTTAGAAATTGCAAAGGATGCTGCAGGTCATATGGTACAGAAGAGACTATGGAAGTCATGTAAGAGGGGAACAAAAGACTAAGGATCTGAGAGCAGCATCACCCTCAGTGCTCCGGAAAGGAAGCTCAGAGCCTGGGGTCTGGTCTCCATTTCTGCATAATCGTTAATATGTTGGGCACTTTCGTTAGTACCCTGCCCACCCATTTTCCCCAGGCCTCATTTTTTCCCACTGTGCAATGAAGGCATTGATCCTTGCTACTCAAAGTGTGGCTCCTGGACCATCAGCATCTGTAGCCTCTAGGAGCTTGTTAGAAGTGCAGAATCTAGACTTTTCCCCAGATCTGCTGAATCAGCATCTCTAGGCACAGAGTTGAGAACTCTGTTTTAACCAGCGCTCCAGGTGGTTATGTAACATTCTGATGTTTGAGAAGTACAGGCCTTACCAAAGTGCCTTTCATACTTCGATGTGCATCAGAATCAGAAGGTTTGTTAAAATCCAGATTTGGTTCCATAGGTCCAGGGTAGATCTAACACATTCTTAGACAAAGCTGATACTGCTGCTCAGAAGACCACACTTTGAGTAGCAGAGTCTAGAATAATCTCTAAGTTCCTTTTGAATTAAGAAAAATAACAGAGACTTTTTAAAATATAATTTTATTTTTATTTATTTATTGATTGGCTGGGGTGGGTCTTTATTGCTTCCTGGGTTCTCTGCAGTTGCTGAGAGTAGGGGCTACTCCCTAGCTGCAGTGCGTGGCCTGCTCATTGTGGTGGCTTCTCTTGTTGTGGAGTGTAGGCCCTAGGGCTCCCGGGCTTCAGTAGCTGAGGTACGTGGGCTCAGTGTCTGTGGCTCCTGGGCTCCAGAGTGCAGATTCAGTAGTTGTGGGGCATGGGCTTAGTTGTTCCATAGCGTGTGAGGTCTTCCCAGATCACGGATTGGACCCACGTCTCCTGCATTGGCAGGTGCTTCTTTACCACTGAGCCACCAGGGAGGCCCAGAAAAAGTTTTAATTAAAGAGAAAAATGAGAAATAAAAGGTAAGACTAAATCTATACCAGTGTACAGATTCATGTGGATAGTAGTATTTATGAGGTCATTTTTCATAGCAGTTGTTGCATTGACCTAAAAGGAACGAAAGACAAATACAACTTTGTTTCTGTATCTGCTCTATTGGAGGTTGCGTTTATGATTTGAAAATAAGGCTATTCGGTAAAAATCTACTTAGAGAATGACTTCCTGATAATCACTGCCCGCATAGCAGAATGTGTGTAATAGCCTTTCCCCAAACCATGACCTTTGGTGAGTTTGTACTTGTGCAAGACCCATCCAACCCTTAAGTATTTGTATACAGACCCACACAATTTCTTGGTAGCAGCAAATCAGGAGAGCTTCCCAAGCCAGGGCAGGCCACAACTGTCTTGGCCCGAGCGTTGATCCCAGGCCTGAGGAATCCCAGCCTTCACCACACTTTAACAAGGCAAACCCCAGACTCAGAGTTCAGGCTACGGGAAGTGGCAGGATGCTCCTGGCATGCAGCCCCGGTCCTGAAGACTGACTTGGGAATTTAAGTGTACAAATGTCTCTGTTCAGAAACCTTGTCATGGTAGAAGCTGGCTCTGTCTCCTGCTGATGTGGAGGGGTTCAGGGCAAGAGAAAGGGGTCAACTGGTTGTTGGGTCACGAAGATCTTTATTCCATGAACTTGTAATACAGGGTAGGATATGAATACGGAAAAAGAATGGATTAGAAGTTCATTTTATCAATAATGATGATGTCTTCCCTTCTCTGTAATTCATCATTTGCAATGAAACTTTGCAGCAACTGCCATCAAGAGGTGGCCTCTATGTTTTTCTGCCCTGGCCTTAGACATGCTCTAGCCAATCAAATATGACAAAAGTAAAGCCTGAGCATCAAGAGTCTCTGCATACCTCTGCTCACTTTCTTGGAGAAGGAAATGACAACCCACTCCAGTATTCTTGCCTGAAGAATCCCAGGGATGGGGGAGCCTGGTGGGCTTCCATCTACGGGGTCGCACAGAGTCGGACACGACTGATGCGACTTAGCAGCAGTAGCAGCAGCAGCAGCAGCAGCAGCAGCAGCAGCAGCAGCAGCTCACTTTCTTGGAGCACTGCTAACGCCAGGAGACCCAGATAAGACTAACTGGCCGGAGAATGGGAAACATGTGGCCTAATCACCTCTATTGCCCCAATCTACAACTATCCAGCCATCTGACATAGACTGATCGCTGTTCACGTCATCCAGCCTCCATGACTTGCTGGCGTTCATGAACAAGCCCAGATAAAATCAACTAAGCAAGATTACCTAGACAACCCATAGCCTTACAAGCATAAATTTAGATTGTTGTTTTAGGGCACTGAGTGTGGAGTGGTCTCCTAGGTGGCAATAGACAACAGATACATGATCCAAGGGAAGCCATTTTAACTCAGCAGAATTTTGCCAGAACAACACAGGTGAGACCACTCTGCAAACATTTCATAAGTCCCTCATCCTTGTCTTGGTAGGATATGCTTTCCCACTTACCTTTGTTGGGAACTTGGAGCCCACTTTCTTCTCCAAGTTACAGATGCTTGTTATATGGATGCAAAGGTGAATTCTGCAGATCCACCCTAACCTGGTATCTATCACATGAAGGTATTGGCAGCCTGCCATGATGGATCTTGTCTCTACCCCTCACCTTGGCCTCTTGTTCACACCTTGGCTTCTTCTGCTTCTGCCTTCCAGAATATGCTCAGCAAGCCACCAAGGTCTTTAATGTGGTTTCCCTTTTTGAAGCTTTAATTGGTGGCACCTTGGATCTTGATTGCTTCAGCGGTGGCCACTGAGTCTGACTTCCCAAAATGAATACCCAGAGTGTGTAAAACAGACTCATTCATTAAATTCAAGAAAAGCAGAGAGGTCTTTATTGCAAATAACCAGGAAGATGGTCTATTTTGTTTTGAAATGATCACTTTGGTAGGCAGATAAATGGTTGGCTGATGGGAGCTAGTTTGCTTTCTATTGAGGATAAATTTTCTCCACCTAAATTAATGTTAATCTAAATTCTGTGTAGAAGACCATCTAATCTGTTAACTATGATGTAGTTTCCATTAACGGCTGCATGAAGGGATAAAGTTTACTCTGTTTTCTAGAAAGGGAAGAAAAGAGATCTCAGTTCTGTTGGTAACTGCCTCCTTGAAACTCTGTGCCACATGTGTGTGGTTTAGCTGGCGACCGTGGTGTCTGTATGTATGTGGTCATAGATTTGTTATAACCTCTTGTCTGCCAAGGCAAGACCACCAGTTCCATTTTAATTCTAAGTTAACCTCAGGCTGGAGCCAATCCACGCTGCTTGAACATAAACGCTGACACTCAATCCACTCATCCTTTTGGCCCCACAATTTATTTTTCTTTTTCTTTTTTCCTAAGAAAGTCTGAACATTTGTTAGCAATCCAAAACCAACACTTCATATACAAGACATAGTGATTACATAATCCTTTATAGGTTCTTATACTTTCACTGTATTGCAAACTTTGCAGTGGTTTCATAAAAATGTCTCCAATTAAAGAGCAGTTTCTAAATGGCATCTTTGGAGCTAGGACATCAAGTTTTACAGTGGTGATAACTGTAATTCTTTTGAGAAATACAGAATTGATACCTTAAGTGGAGGGCTCTCTCTTTTTTAAAAAATGTTGGGTATAGTTGCTTTACAGTATTGTGCTAGTTTTTGCAGTTAAAAGAAACAAAACTGGGTCATTGGAGGGCTCTCTTTCTAAAGAAAAGCTTCAGACTGGCTTCTGTTCGTGTGTCTCTTGAAATGAGAAACAAAAACTCACAGTATTATCTGGACCCCTGTACTTCCAAATTCTGCTAGTGAAAGGGAAATTGAAGTATCTTTTCTTCTGCCTAATTTTAATTTCTAATCAAAGGAAAAGAAGAGTGGAGTCTGTTAGGCTAATTTTCAAAACCACTAGTCACTTAATATCATGCCTATGACTAGATTTTCATCCCTAATTCTTAACTCTGAATTTAAATCTCCTGATTCTTAGGCAATCTAAGCACTTGTGAGCCTGACAAAGAGTTAGAACTTTTTTCCCTAATAATGTTTTGTGGCAAGCTCACATGGTGGCCTATGTCCATTGGTCCAATTACAAAATTTGCTTGATTTAAATAATTTCTATATTTGGAGTTATCCTCATTCTCTGAGACAACCTGTTCTCTTTCCAGAAACCTCACTCTGTGACTTGTTTGCAGAAGTAACCCATTAGACACATTGTGAAATTGCCAGGGGTTTCTCTCTTAGTTACTATCCAAGTTTCACAAACATCACATTATCATGAGTTAAAAATAATTTCTATTTGGCTGATGGGAGAGGAATGCCATTGTTAACTGCTAAAAATGATTGGGGTATTATAGGTGAAGGGCTTCCTACATGGCGCTAGTGATAAAGAATCTGATTATCGATGCTGGAGACATAAGAGACACAGGTTTGATCCCTGAGCTGGGAAGATCCCTTGAAGAAGAGCATGCCAACCCACATGCCAACCCAATACCCCCCAGTATTCTTGCCTGGAGAATACCATGGACAGAGTAGCCTGGTCGGTTACAGTTCATAGGGTCTCAAAGAGTCGGATACAACTGAAGTTACTTAGCACACACGCATATTATGGGTGACATTGAGAAGGGTGCTAATGTTTCAGCCATTGACATCCAAGTTCCTACTTGTGGAGAGATGAATTCCGTCCTGGCAGGACTCCTTTGGGGGTGGAAGGTTGGATGTCAAGGAAAGAGTGGAAGAAATTCTAGCTTTGAACCCATCAGATGATCTGGGTAAGCACTCCAACTCACTTTTAATGATTAATCATCTTATTCTACCTTATCCAAGCCTCAGTTTTATCATCTGTAAAATGGGGATAATAATTATTTCAGCAGGACTGTGGCAAGGATTATACTGACACACCACACCTAGTAGTTGACTTGACCTCCTTGTTTGCTACCTGCTTCTCAAACTCCATCATGGACTACAGGAGAGTAAGAGAGTGAATGAAAGAATGAGAGAGAGCATGGAGTCCAGAATAAATGTATCATTTGAACCCCTGGATCCAGCTGTAGTTGAAGGAAGATCCCACATACAGAGGAGCAACTAAGCCCGTGCACCACAATGGTTGAGCCTGTGCTCTAGAGCCTTGGAGCTGTAGCTGCTCAGATTCTCTACAGCCCATGCTTCACACCAAGAGAAGCTGTTGCAGTGAGATGCCTGTGCAGCACACCTAGAGAGTAGCCCCTGCTCGCTGCAGCTGCTGAAAAGCCAGTGCAGCAATGAAGACCCAGCACAGCCAAAAAAAAATAAATGTTTAAATTAATAAAAAATAAGCATTAGGAAACTTTACAATAATTTCTCATAATACATTTTGCATAATAAGTCTGAAGCCTTCTGAACAATGATCCTTGTGAGAACAATGTTAACTAAAAATAAAAGCTGGGAATGCTAACTGTACTTTCTCTATTGCAGCTGTCAGCCTTTGCTGTTTTACTGTAATATAATTATCAAATTAATTTGGTTCAAATCAAAGACAGAGAGGTCTCTAAGTAGCAATGATTTGTCTGTTTTCGTAGAAATGAGAACATTAAAGGAACATGAGTTTATAATTGTATGGCAGGCTAGTTATTAGCAGGAGTGATTTTGGAGCAAGAGGCTCCAAGATGGATTTTTGTTCTATTAAAAAATAATCATAGAAACCTGCCTTCCAATCCCAGGGCGCAAATAATTTAATTAAAGTGTATAAAGCAGGACACATGAACAAGTCACTCTGTTTTCCTCATTCTACATTGTTGTGTGTGTCTCACACTGCATTTGCTGTATTATCAGTGTTGATAAACTCCGAGGGAGAAAGCCACTTGATTTTGTCATGAAATGTCTCTAACACATCTTCCCCAGCGTGGGATCTCCTTTCAGGCATGCACATCTGAGTGTCACTTACTCGTGGGCCTTTCCCCACGAGTGAGGTCACTTGTTGGACATGTGCTGGTGGGAGACAAGTGAGCGTGAAAAACATGGGGGTCCTGTCCAGGGTTGTGTATTCTGGGCTGTGCCCTTTTAATGACCTCCGTATAGGTTTTCTACCTCTGAATATACTTGTATTTACATGCAACATTCCAAAATTTGTTGGGAACTTGGAATTTAAAAATTTATTAAGCTCTGTTTTGATTTTAAAATACCAATTATTTCTTAAGCTTCTGAAATATCCATTTTCAATACATGAAGGGGTCTATGCTTCTAAGAAATATATTGGTTTCTTGGCTGGGGGGTGAAGAGGCTCTCCCTCTGTCCATTTCTGCCAGCATTTTCCTCCATTTCCCTGCAGTGGAGTCTGAGGGGATCACCCGCTGTGGATCATGGGTCCATGGCAATAGTTCAGAGGCTCATGGGCAAGACAGTGTCCTATGGTTGACTTGAGACTGATTGGGGGATTGGAAGACTTGGCTGTAATTCTCACCTGCCACTCTTTACTGAGTGATCTTGGGTGAGTCATTTAGCCACCAACTAGTTCTCCTTTCACTTAGAAAACAGGAAATTGGAGTTGACAATCTCTTGAGTTCCTTTATAGCTATTTCTTTTTACAGTTAACTAGGCAATGCAGGAAGACAGTGCTCACTAATATGGCCATTGGATGGAATACATGATTTTCATTGTGTTGTTTAAGAGCTCAAATATGAAAGAACTTTAAGGTGTTTCCATAATGGTCCTTCCCAGTCTGACTCTAACAGCCATATTTTGAACTCAAAAAAGTTCCTTAATGTCCATATCCAGGTAGTATTTGCAACTGAATATTGATTACGAAATACTATAAAGGCATTTCCACTTAATATGTTAAAAGTAAACATTTTCATCCTCGAAAGGTACATTTAAATTTTTTTTGGAGCTTTTACTCATATAAATTTGGAATAATGCATGTGATTTCCTGGTTCTGGAAGTCCTTATCAGAGGAATGATAGATCTTTCAGCAACTCCATTAAGCTGTCTCTACCAAAACATATTCTGACACAAAAGTTTAGTTCAGAGTTACACTGTTAACCAGAGGATGCTGCTGTTTTAAGAGAAGAAAGCTTTCCTTTTAGGGAAAAAACATTTTTTGATCAACTTTGGCTAAGGCTTAAGCAATGATTTATAGGTTTCACGACCCATTTGTCATGGGTCTAGGAAAAATGAGTTTTCTATTGATGAGATGCCTCCTGTGATTACAGTTTATCTTTGGAATGGAATCTAAAAGATGAAGAAAGAGAGATGATAAGAAATGTATCTTCTTTTCCCTGGGAAAGCTTAGGAGAAAGGCATCGTTTACCACACAGTTCCTCCCTCATTTCATGGGTGGTAAACTCTCATGAGTCCCATCCTGAAGTGTGTGCGATCCGAGGTACCTCTGCTGGTATGAGACACTTAAAAGGACAATAAAGCAGGGGACTAACCCTTTCTGCTACTTGACATTTTGCTCTAGAATACTGATTTGACAGTTGGGACAGACTGATTTTTGCGGCAAATTCTGACAGAATTCCTTATTTGTACTGGTCACTACATTTGCATTCTAAAGTTTACAAATAGTAAACACTAGTAGGTATTTCGATTGTTGTGCTTTGTTTTGGTTTGCTGTGTGTGTGTGAGTCTGGCGCATTAGCTTTTTTTGAAGTGTGATCCACATGCAAAAAAGTGAGCATATCACAAGTGAATATCTTCATGTATTTAAGAACTGAATCAATGTGTAACCAAAGATCAAGAAACAGTTCTTTTCCAGCTCCCTGGGACTCTCCCTCCCAACCTCTCCCCGATCCAGTGTAACCTCCCCCTGATTTCTAACAGCATGATTTAGTTTTGCTCATTTTTGTCTTTACATAAAATGAACTGCACAGTATTACTCTTCAGAGTCTGACTTCTTTCCTTCAACATTATGTTTGTGAGATCCTCCCGTATCCTTTACATTGCTCTTCAGTAGTCCATTATGTGAAGATACAAGACTCATTTATCGATTCCACCACTGTTGGGGCACATGTGGGTGATTTCCACTCTGGGGCTTTTAGCAATAATGCTGCTCTACACACTCTTATGTGTCTTCCAGGAACAGATGTACACCTTTCTCTTGGGAATATGCCTAAATATGCAACTGTGGCTCATAGGTATATATTTTTTCTCTAGTATGATGTTAGAGTTGGGTATGCAGAATTGATGAAATTATGAAACCAGGCATACATTTGTTTGAAGCCTGAAGTAAGTGTTGTTTGGGGAAGAGGAGAATGTGGAGGAGCATAACATTTTTATTCTCCAGAATACTTTCTCATGCTTCTGAGCTCCCATTTACTTCTATGGCAATGGCAGGAGTTTGAGAGTGTGCTGACATGGCCCCTTTCTGCGGGGCTGCTCCTGGCCTGGCCTTCTTGCCACATGACCTCTTCTAGCCCAGACCTCGTGAGGCTTACGGAAAGTGGCCTTGGCTCCTTTGTGTTCATTTCCGGCCCCAGGTTGCTCATCGCTCCTCGTGCCCATTTGAGGTAACACACTGACAGTTGTCAAGATGAATCATGGCTCTTTCTCAGACACGCAGGGAGACCGAGTTTGTGACTAACAGACATATCCTCTAGACCTGGGCTGAGCCACCAAGAGCCACCCTTGTCCAGGCAAGTTCAGGCCTGAGGTACAACCTCTGCAAGTCAGCAGGGAAAACAAGCATCAGCAGAACAGTGATAGTTATCTGCTCTTCTGATTTTGAAGAAACTTTGCTTTTTCTCAACCCGCTTCATTTCCTCCAAAAACTTGTATTAGCTTATTTGTGGCCCCTGCTATGCAGCTGCTCAGAATCCAGGAGTGTGGCATGAATAATAAAAGCCTCCAGGGAGAGGTGGTCTCAACACTGATGCCAGTTGGGTGTGAGCACTGCCCTCCTCCTGCTCATCTTTTACTCTGAGTCTCCCCTTTTGTCTGCAGAGATAGATTAAAACAAGGAAGGACTTGAAAGCTTTGAAGAGAAATGAGATATGAGGAAGGACAATGGGGATCTTTGGGTGGGAGGTACTGACTATTTGCATCGATGTTTCAAGTCTCCTTAGATTTTCTTGGAAACCATTTCCTGATCAGTGCAAGTTGACATAGTTACTCCAGAGTTGCGTGTGCCTGTGTGTTAGGGAGATAGCACCATCAGGTTTTGCAGTCACCTGTGTGCTGCTGGTTCTGCAGCATCTTCACAAAACCAGCCCTCATAATTGCAAAGGCACATTCGATATTGTTGGATACAAGTAGATATTTCCTTGCATATGAGTTGGGTGACATTTTGCATCCCTTGGAATTGGCCTCTTGTTTGAAGGACAGAAGAGGTGGGGCTTTAACTTAATTTCAAGAGACTGGACAATTTCATTCTCACCTGCTGAAAGCAGCATATTTATTGAAAAGGAACTCTCAGAATGGGCTCAATTAAGCCCAGACAGTTTAATTTAGCTTGTTCTTAATTGTAAGGGGTTATTTTTTCTGGCATAGAGCCACTCAGAATTTTATCTGAGCATTCCCCAGATAATTTCCATCTTCGTGCTAAAGTTTCTCAGTGATGTTCAGAATTCCATTGCAGTGGGACATTTCAGGATTTTTTTCTTTTTTGACTCTGCTTTTCATCATTTGGGGGTGTATGAATTGGTAGAGGTTGGAAGATTTCCTCTTCACAGATCTACAACTTGTCTCCAGAGGTCAAGGCTGTTTTCCACAGAACTGGAGGTATCTAACAATGGCAAGCCCATCCTTACATTCAGTGAGTCATTCCCTGCCTCAGACTTCCTGTTGTTTTTGCCTGGTCACTGTTACAAAGAAAGGCCTAGTGCTATCGCTGAGGGGACAAGAGGTAGGCATAGGGATGGGGAGTTAGTGTTTGGGAAAGAGGTATCATTAGCCTCGACCGTAGTGCTCTGCAAAGTGTGGTCCCTGGGTCTGCAGCAACAGCATCACTTGAAAACATCTTATACAAGGAAACCTAGAGAATCAGAAATTCTGGGCTGAGCCTTGTGATCTGTGTTCTTAACAAATAAATCTGAAACAGCTGAAGTTTGGGATCAACTTCTCTCAAAAAAGAATATTTTTGCCCGTCTTAAGTATTAGGGCATAAGCTTTGGGAATGTCACTGTTTGGTTTTGGGGGGGTTTGCTTGCTGGCTTGTTTGTCATTTGCTTTTAGTTTTCAGTGGTATTAATTCATACTGAGTAAAATGAGATATATAAAATAACTACACACAAAATATTAGATATAATTTCCTTAAGCTTGGACTCTCTTCTCCCAAGGAATGATGATAGGAGAATCAATTCAGTTCAGTCGCTCAGTCGTGTCCAACTCTTTGCGACCCCATGAACAACAGCATGCCAGGCCTCCCTGTCCATCACCAACTCCCGGAGTCCACCCAAACCCATGTCCATTGAGTCAGTGATGCCATCCAATCTCACCTGTCGTCCCTTTCTCCTCCTGCCCTCAATCTTTCCCAGCATCAGGGTCTTTTCAAATGAGTCAGCTCTTCATATCAGGTGGCCAAGTATTGGAGTTTCAGCTTCAACATCAGTCCTTCCAATGAACACCCAGGACTGATCTCCTTTAGGATGGACTGGTTGGATCTCCTCACAGTCCAAAGGACTCTCAAGAGTCTTCTCAAACACCACAGTTCAAAAGCATCAATTCTTCAACACTCAACTTTCTTTATAGTCCAACTCTCACATCTATACATGATCACTGGAAAAACCATAGCCTTGACTAGACAGACCTTTGTTGGCAAAGTAATGTCTCTGCTTTTTAATATGCTGTCTAGGTTGGTCATAACTTTCCTTCCAAGGACCAAGCATCTTTTAATTTCATGGCTGCAATCACCATCTGCAGTGATTTTGGAGCCCCCCAAAATAAAGTCGGTCACTCTTTCCACTGTTTCTCCATCTATTTCCCATGAAGTGATGAGACCAGATGCCATGATCTTCATTTTCTCAATGTTGAGCTTTAAGCCAACTTTTTCACTCTCCTCTTTCACTTTCATCAAGAGACTTTTTAGTTCCTCTTCACTTTCTGCCATAAGGGTGGTGTCATCTGCGTATCTGAGGTTATTGATATTTCTCCCGGCAATCTTGATTCCAGCTTGTGCTTCCTCCAGGCCAGCATTTCTCATGATGTACTCTGCATATAAGTTAAATAAGCAGGGTGACAATATACAGCCTTGACGTACTCCTTTTCCTATTTCAAACCAGTCTGTTGTTCCATAGGAGAATGGCTTGGAAGTATATTGAAAGTCTAGCTCCTCATCTTGTATATATGAGAAACATGTGATTACATCTCTAATCTTAGGCTTGTAACCTGAATGCCCTAGACAAGTTTCCCCCTCTTGAATTTTTGAATAAGTTTCTAACAGTCTTTTTTAAAATGTTTTCTTTTGCCTGGTTGTTTTGAAACAGTGTTTTGGTTTTCTACTTTTTTCTTCTATTTCTTTCTGGAAATTTCTCTTAGGGCATCCTTAATTATGGCTTCTCTTGAGTATATATGACAACGGAAAACTCTTGAGCTACAACTGGAAAAAACAGAATGAAGAAGAAGGCTGTGTTACTACTGCTGTGCCAACAAGTCATGATAGTTGTTCCACAGGGAGAGAGAAAGGGTTGGCAGGTTCACTTTCTAAAACATAAAATGGATATGTGACTTGGTGTTATTGGGGAGGAGAAATCATGGAACAAAAATTATTGTATGTTAATTCCCATGTCAAATTGACTGACAGCTTTGACAACTAACCATCTAGTTATTGGATCATCAGCTCCATTTGTCTAGTTAAGGTACAGTAGTCCACCTCTACTTGAAGTACATGCAAGGGCTTCTGAAATGCACAGTCTACTTCTCAAGTAAGTTATATTGTTGGCTAGTAACTTTTACAATGTCGTCTATCCTTAAAGCAAGCATGGAGTAGAAACTTAACATTCTTTCTCCCTACCCCCACCATCCCCCCTCCAAAAAAACTCCCCATAACTACTATATGAAAAGAATAGTTGATTCTGTAGGAGAACTAGACATTAAGAAAGTACCCAAACTATAATCAAATGAATTGAAACTTCAGGAATTGAATGAGCTATTTTGAAGGGGTAATGGACTAATATCAGTTCAGTCCAGTCGCTCAGTCGTGTCCGACTCTTTGCGACCCCATGAATCGCAGCACGCCAGTCCTCCCTGTCCATCACCAACTCCCAGAGTTCATTCAGACTCACGTCCATCGAGTCAGTGATGCCATCCAGCCATCTCATCCTCTGTCGTCCCCTTCTCCTCCTGCCCCCAATCCCTATCAGCATCAGAGTCTTTTCCAATGAGTCAACTCTTCGCATGAGGTGGCCAAAGTACAGGAGGTTCAGCTTTAGCATCATTCCTTCCAAAGAAATCCCAGGGCTGATCTCCTTCAGAATGGACTGGTTGGATCTCCTTGCAGTCCAAGGGACTCTCAGGAGCCTTCTCCAAAACCACAGTTCGTTCAGACTTTTTCATACTCCAACACTCACATCCATACATGACTACTGGAAAAACCATAGCCTTGACTAGATGGACGTTAGTCGGGAACATAATGTCTCTGCTTTTCAATATGCTATCTAGGTTGCTCATAACTTTTCTTCCAAGGAGTAAGCGTCTTTTAATTTCATGGCTGCAGTCACCATCTGCAGTGATTTTGGAGCCCCCCAAAATAAAGTCTGACCCTGTTTCCACTGTTTCCCCATCTATTTCCCATGAAGTGATGGGACCAGATGCCATGATCTTCATTTTCTGAATGGTGAGCTTTAAGCCAACTTTTTCACTCTCCTCTTTCACTTTCATCAAGAGGCTTTTTAGCTTCTCTTCACTTTATGCCAT
The DNA here is from genome assembly GCF_032405125.1 of Capricornis sumatraensis. NCBI lineage: Eukaryota > Metazoa > Chordata > Mammalia > Artiodactyla > Bovidae > Capricornis > Capricornis sumatraensis. Next base: position 7,925,409 of record NC_091083.1, read on the forward strand.
AAGGATGGTGTCATCTGCATATCTGAGGTTATTGATATTTCTCCCGGCAATCTTGATTCCAGCTTGTGTTTCTTCCAGTCCAGCGTTTCTCATGATGTACTCTGCATATAAGTTAAATAAGCAGGGTGACAATATACAGCCTTGACATACTCCTTTTCCTATTTGGAACCAGTCTGTTGTTCCATGTCCAGTTCTAACTGTTGCTTCCTGACCTGCATACAGATTTCTCAAGAGGCAGGTTAGGTGGTCTGGTATTCCCATCTCTTTCAGAATTTTCCACAATTTATTGTGATCCACCCAGCCAAAGGCTTTGGCATAGTCAAGAAAGCAGAAATAGATGTTTTTCTGGAACTCTCTTGCTTTTTTGATGATCCAGCGGATGTTGGCAATTTGATCTCTGGTTCCTCTGCCTTTTCTAAAACCAGCTTGACCATCAGGAAGTTCATGGTTAACGTATTGCTGAAGCCTAACTAGGAGAATTTTGAGCATTACTTTACTAGCATCATGAGATGAGTGCAACTGTGCGGTTGAGTGTTCTTTGGCATTGCCTTTCTTTGGAATTGGGATGAAAACTGACCTTTTCCAGTCCTGTGGCCTGTTTTCCAAATTTGCTGGCATATTGAGTGCAGCACTTTCACAGCATCATCTTTCAGGATTTGCAATAGCTCAACTGGAATTCCATCACCTCCACTAGCTTTGTTCGTAGTGATGCTTTCTAAGGCCCACTTGACTTCACATTCCAGGATGTCTGGCTCTAGATGAGTGATCACACCATCGTGATTATCCAGGTCATGAAGATCTTTTTTTGTACAGTTCTTCTTTGTATTCTTGCCACCTCTTCTTAATATCTTCTTCTTCTGTTAGGTCCAGACCATTTCTGTCCTTTATCGAGCCCATCTTTGCATGAAATATTCCCTTGGTATCTCTAATTTTCTTGAAGAGATCTCTACTCTTTCCCATTCTGTTCTTTTCCTCTATCTCTTTGCATTGATCGCTGAAGAAGGCTTTCTTATCTCTTCTTGCTATTCTTTGCAACTCTGCATTCAGATGCTTATATCTTTCCTTTCCTCCTTTGCTTTTCACTTCTCTTCTTTTCACAGCTATTTGTAAGGCTTCCCCGGACAACCGTTTTGCTTTTTTGCATTTCTTTTCCATGAGGATGGTCTTGATCCCTGTCTCCTGTACAATGTCACGAACCTCATTCCATAATTCATCAGGCACTCTATCTATCAGATCTAGGCCCTTAAATTTATTTCTCATTTCCACTGTATAATCATAAGGGATTTGATTTAGATCATACCTGAATGGTCTAGTGGTTTTCCCTACTTTCTTCAGTTTCAGTCTGAATTTGGTAATAAGGAGTTCATGATCTGAGCCACAGTCAGCTCCCAGTCTTGTTTTTGTTGACTGTATAGAACTCTCCATCTTTGGCTGGAAAGAATATAATCAATCTGATTTTGGTGTTGACCATCTGGTGATGTCCATGTGTAGAGTCTTCTCTTGTGTTGTTGGAAGAGGGTGTTTGCTATGACCGGTGCATTTTCTTGGCAAAACTCTATTAGTCTTTACCCTGCTTCATTCCGCATTCCAAGGCGAAATTTGCCAGTTACTCCAGGTGTTTCTTGACTTCCTACTTTTGCATTCCAATCCCCTATAATGAAAAGGACATCTTTTTTGGGTGTTAGTTCTAAAAGGTCTTGTAGGTCTTCATAGAACCGTTCAACTTCAGCTTCTTTAGCGTTACTGGGTTGGGGCATACTAATATAGAGACCTTTAATTGGTTATAAAACAATTTGTCAAGTATTTTGGGACAAAGATGAAGGTGGTAAATTTCTGTGAAATAGTTTAACTCCACTGTAATAACAAATGCAAACGTCTAAACGTACGTTACAGACTAACATTTTCTTTGATAGAGGAAACCATGGGAGACCTTGCAAATGCTTCAGGAAAGGAAAGTGATGCTATTATAAATTGGTGAGCAAGCATGGGCTCTATATGAAAACTGTTTTTCTCTTTGAAACTTGAAAGCTCCCCTCCCCTCTGCTATCTTCAAAGGCATTCCACACCAGGGAAAACGGCTTAATGGCAGCTCAGTTAGCTGAGGCTGGGCTGCGAGGTCTGGAGCAGAGGACCCTCCCTCCCGCCTCCGTCCCTCTTCCCCTGCTTCCAGCTTCACCCACCACATCCAGCTGTCCTTCAGGGGCCCATCTGGGAGCCAGGTTAGCCCAGGATGACCTAGAGCCCTGGGACGCTTCATCTCATTTGTTTGTTTACTCTCTCCCTGCCAGTCAGACTGAGCTTTTCATTAGAATGAAGGCTGGGATTCTTGAATCAAATCCAACTGATAGAACCTGAGCACTCTGCTTTCAGACTCATTTGGCTAATATTAGTGTTAATGCTTTCAGAAAGGTACTGTAAAAAGTCACTTGTTGAGGTTATAATTTACATACAATAAAATGTCAGATGGGAAATGTGGAGTTTGATGAGTTAGGCTAATGTACACAGCAATCCTGTCAATTAAGGACAGCATTTTCATCAGTCCAGAAAGATCCCTGTTGTCTCTTAGCAGTCACTCCCCACCCCTGCCCCTGGCAACTAGTGATCTGATTTCTATCACCATAGATTAACTTTGCCTGTCCTAGTAGCTCAGACAGTAAAGCATCTGCCTACAGTGAGGGAGAGCCAGGTTCCATCCCTGGGTTGGAAAGATCCCCTGGAGAAGGAAATGGCAACCCACTCCAGTATTCTTGCCTGGAAAATCCCATGGACCGAGGAGCCTGGTAGGCTACAGTCCATGGGGTCACAAAAAGTTGGACACGACTAAGCGATTTCACTTTCACTTTTCACTTTTTCACACAGCTATCCTGTCAATTAAGGACAGCATTTTCATCAGTCCAGAAAGATCCCTGTTGTCTCTTAGCAGTCACTCCCCACCCCTGCCCCAGGCAGCCGGTGATCTGATTTCTATCACCATAGATTAACTTTGCCTGTCCTAGAACTTCACACAAATGGAGTCATACAGTATATACACTTTTAGGTCTGGTTTCTTTCACTCAACTTAATGTAAACATCCAAATTTATACTCAGGCTTCACATTTTCTTTGAAAGAGGAAACCAACACAGGCTTTGAGAAACTTTGAGGAAAAGAAGCCAATTCACCTGTTTTGTTGCACAGAGAGCATTTTGCTCCTTTGCATCACTACATAGTATCCTATGAATATATCCAATCCCTTATTAATAGATATTTGAATTGTTATAGATTAAAATTCAATGAACATTTTTGTACAAGTCTCTTTGTGGACATGTGTTTTGATTTCTCTTGAGTAGATACCTGAGAGGTAGATTCACTTGTTGATATTTAACTTTGTAAGCAATGAACAAATTATTTTTCAGAGTGGTTGTTCACAGACAGTCTATGAGGGTTTCTGTTGTGCCATGTATTTGTCAACACTTGATATTGTCAGTCTTTTTAATTTTAGCCATTCTAATAGGTTTAATTGGCATCTCACTGTGGAATGGTCAATTTGTTTTTTAATCTCTGACCCCTCCCCCCCGCTTCTTTTTTTGCTGGTAGTTTTAACAAGGGGCCAATCAATAGAATGTGATATAGAGACATAAAAACTGCCCAGAATGAAATGGACAGATATCACTAGCTCATTTTAACAGCTCGTCAACTACTGGGCTATGATCTAATGGAAAGTTTTAGGGCATTGTTTCCATTTTCCCTTCTTTCTTGGAAATTTAATCTACTTAATCTTTCAACATTAAATTTTCTTTAAAGAAGGCAAACATTGAAGAAAGTCAATTAGTTATTAGTTTCCTGAGGCTGCCATAACAAATTACTCCACCCTTGGTGGCATAAAACAACAGGATTTTATTCTCTCACAGTTCTGGAGATCAGAAGCCTGAGATAAACCACCCTGGGTCGAAATCAAGGTGCCTTTAGGGCTATGCTCCCTCCAGAGGCTCCAGGGAGAACCTGTTCCCTGCCCCTTCCAGCTTCTGGCGGCTGCTGGCATTTCTTGGCTTGTGGTTACGTCACTCCAATCCCTGTTTCTGTCTTCACTTTGATACCTCCTCTGTGTGTGTCTGCCTCTCTCTGATGAGAACACTTGTGGTTGTGTTAGGGTCCAATTGAATAATCCATGATACTACCATCATCTCAAAATTCTTTATCACATCTGCAAAAGTTCTTTTTCCAAATGAGATAATATTTCCAAATAAGGTAAAGTAAGCTAATATTTACATATTGCAAGGTAATATTTACAGATATTTTGGTAGGGATTTAAGGGGTGGATTTTTCAGCTTAGCATAGGCACTCAGCCTTAGAGCTAGTTTGTCTGAAGGTGAGGTTCCTTATTTCTTTTGAGGAAGAAGGGTAAAGGATGTGTTACAAGTATTTCTTGTTGTTCAGTCACCCAGTCGTGTCCAACTCTTTGCAACCCCATGGACTGCAGCATATCAGGCCTCCCTGTCCTTCACCATCTCCCAAAGTTTATCCAAGTTCATGTCCATTGTGTCAGTGATGCCATCCAACCATCTCATCCTCTGATGCCCTCTTCTCCTTCTGCCCTCCATCTTTCTCAGCAACAGGGGCTTTTCCAATGAGTCAGCTCTTTGCATCAGATGACCAAACTACTGGACCTTCAATGTCAGCCCTTCCAACGAGTATTCAGGGTTGATTTCCCTTAAGATTGACTAGTTTGATCTCCTTGCTGTCCAAGGGACTCCAGGAGTCTTCTCCAGCACCACAGGTCAAAGGCATTAATTCTTTGGCACTCTGCCTTCTTTATGGTCCAGTTTTCAAAAACATAACCACTGGAAAGACCATAGCCTTGACTATATGGCGGAGAAGGCAATGGCAACCCACTCCAGTACTCTTGCCTGGAAAATCCCATGGATGGAGGAGCCTGGTAGGCTGCAGTCAGCAGAGTAATGTCTCTGCCTTTTGACACAGTCTATAAGTGTTATTTACAATTATTTACAATGTTTTTCTTTTTTTCTTCTACAATTTTTACAATGTTATTTTACAATTATCCCTGCTTTTCAACACACTGTTATAAGTGTTACTTGCAATTATTCTAGTGTACCTGGGTTTGGACTCCATTTATCCTCATAATGATGTTTTATTCCTGATATCCCTGGAGAAGGAAATGATGACCTCCTCCAGTATTTTTGCCTGGAAAATCCCACAGACAGAAGGGCCTAGTAGGCTACAGTTCATGCAGTCACAAAGAGTTGGATGCTACTGAGTGGCTGAGCACATATTCACGATATTCCTGATGGGTTCCAAAGGGTCCTCGGAATGCACAGGAGTCTCATAGAGCCTGCATATTCATGTATTTGTCTTATTCTCCCAGGCGTCCTTTACCTCCAACTCTTTTCATGGATTCCTTCAGGCAGACTCTTCTTCCCCTCCCCTCTGCTGAGATTGGGTTTCCCCACATGATTTGGCCAGTGAGATGTGAGCAGAAGTAATTTTATGTAGTTCCAAATGGGGCCTTTAAGAGGCCTGGCAAGCTTTCATCATCTCTTCTGGAACTCTGATTTCCACCATGAAAATATCTTGCCTCAGATGGCCATTGCTTCTTCCACCTGGGTCCTGGCAGAAAAACTTGTGGAATAAACCTGTATCTGACCCAAATAAACCTGCATCCAGCCTGGTTCAGAGAAGCTCAGTGAGTTCCTTCTGGACCACAGCTTGCCTGAAGGTCTGTAAGCATGAATTAAATGTTTATTGTGAGTCACCAAGATTTTTGAGTTGTAAGGTAGCATTGTCACAGCAAAAGCTGATTAATACAGCATATTTAAATCTCCATCTACTTTTCTACTCTGGCAAACTCTCTTGGACAGTGGAAAAAGAAAACCTCTTTGCTTTCCCCTCTCTAAAATCCTAGAGCACCAGTTAAACAATCAGCTCCCCATTTCCCCTTTCCTTCTGCCCTTAGGATTGATTCAAAAGAGTTTCCTAAACCAAGGCATTCTAGTCCCCAAAGAAAATGCAAAATAATGATACGCTAATTGATTCTCAATTTCAAATGACTCACAACTACAAAAAGGAAACTGAGCAAAATAAACAGTTCTCTTCTCTCACTTAAAAGTGAGCCCCAATTTTACAACATCTAGAGTTAAAGGAAGGAGGGAAGAAGCCACCATATTTCTCCTGGAATCTGGGGTAACATTTGTATTTCCTCCAAATTTTTTTGATATATGCTGATTTTGGAGACCTAACAAAAAGATGCAAGTGAGGGTGGGACGAATTGAAGTCTTCAACCCTGAACTTGTAAAATAAGCAATTAACATGCTTCTCTTGGGCTTCACTGGTGGCTCAGACAGTGAAGAATTCTCCTGCTATGCAGGAGACCCGGATTCAATCCCTGGATTGGGAAGATCCCCTGGAAAAGGGAATGGCTACTCTCTCCAGTATTCTTGCCTGGAAAATTCCATGGACAGAGGAGCCTGGCAGGCTACAGTCCATGGGGTTCCAAAGGGTTGGACACAAATGAGCAATTAACACAGTTTGTTACACACACATGCTTCCCTTATGAATCCCACAATGTTGACTGCACTCACGTTTCATTCTTAGGCAAAATTTTACTATGTGTAATGCAAGTATTTGTAAAACTGGAGCAGGTTTGAGGTTACTTTGGTAAAACAAACAAAAACCAATAGTATCACCTCCCCCAAACTTTACCTAATTGTCTCCACTTAATTCATACCAGTGTGCTCTATGTACTCTTCTTATAGGATCAAAATTATAGCCAAGATTTTACTCGAGAGAAAGGCTTACTAACCCTAAAGTCCCATTTTCTAAGAATTTTCCTTTAAATGAAATTTTTTGTTGTTGTTCAGTATTAGAAAGCAAAGACAATGAAAATGTACAGTTGCCTTAAATGTATTCCTTCCATAGTTCAATATCAGGGCTTCTTTCCCAACCCTAAAATTAGTAAATGAAGCTTGGGGGAAAATATAAAGAATTGCTGACCAAAAAACAGCTCTAGAAGTCAATAGTGCTGATAGCATTTTAGATGGAAGAATATGATAGTTGGGGGAATAGTGTGTCTTAGAGTTGGCAGTTTGTGTATGCAGGTGTGCTAACTCGCCTCAGTCATGTCTGACTCTTTGTGACTCCGTGGACTGCAGCCTGCCAGGCTCCTCTGTCCATAGGATTCTCTAGGCAAGAATCCTGCAGTGGGTTGCCATGTCCTCCTCCAGGGGATCTTCTTGACCCAGAGATCGAAGCTGCATCTGTGCGGCTCCCGCATTGCAGGCAGATTCTTTACCATTGAGCCACCAGGGAAACCCATGGCAGTTTGTATATTCCCCTTTATGAGGTGACTGGAGGAATAGGAAATTTATCATGTCAAGCTACCCTCACCTGTAATAGTGAAGGTCTGAACTTTGTTCAGCTGGTTATATTTAAAGTCATTAAAAATGTAACAGATACAAAAGTGGTTCTGTCCCATCCATTTGAAGTTTCCAACATAAATTATTACTTTGCATGATACACTTAAAGTCAGGTCTGTTTTGTATCAATGCTAAATGAAAATGGAAAAATAAAGCCAGAGAAGATGCTAAAGTTCACCGATGCAGTAAAAAATGAAAAGAAAGCAAACTGACATTCCATTTTCCAAAAGGCTACCAGTTCTGCCTTTGATGTGGAGATTGTTCAATTACCCTGGAAAGTGAAAGATGTTTTATAATCATTAAATTGTCATTTTTCCCCATCCTGAACATTGTAGTGCATTTCCTGTCTCAGTGAAGCAAGATAAATTAGATTCAGGAATCTCCATGGAAAAGGTCACTTTTCATTCTGTGTAATGCTGACCTTTTTTTCCCTTTCTAATAAATATGGTCTTGAAGTTCTCTTTACCTACAGATGCATTCCCATCTCAGAATGGCATTCTGGCTCATGCCATTCTATTCTCCTCTGAGATATCATCACCTTAAGTAGTTGGATATTACTCTATGCTGCATTTAAGGGCTTTCAGCATGTTTGTACTTATTTGAGATGTTAATACTTGGCACTGGCATTCTAATAGAAAGTAACACCAAAAATTGAGTTAAAGATATCCACTTTGTTGCATGTATGACATCTAGTCAACAGACAGAGAAATGGATTTGGTAAGATTATTGGTTGGGTCTCATGTTCTTCTTGCTTGTTTAACACATATGCCAAAGACAAGCCTTGTTTAAAACATTCTTAAAATATCCATGTGTACACTGTTAAACAGAGGCAGACAAGGCTTAGCAAGGTGACCTGATCTGGAGAACGGAGCTTTGTGGTGAGAAGCCCACATTCTAATTCTGGTTCCATCTGTTTTCATTAACCCCTCAGAGTTTATGTTATTTGGTTACAACAGAGTCAGGGTCAAATTTGTTCAGCTATATCCCACTGATGTGGTGAATGTAATCATCTCTTTGATTCTCTGGCTTGATTTCTATTTCTCTTTGGATAGAATCTCCTGAACCCCATCTTCAGGTTAAGACCAATCCAAGAGTCAGAACCAATCTTGTTCTTAGGGGTTCAGCATCATGGAAGATGGAGTATTAATGCAAGCATATTGCCCATTTCTATGAAGTGGGTTTCTCGCTCGTCTCCACTGTACACACGCCCCTCCAACGTGATGTTGGTGTGCCTCTCGGTTCCCTCCCCTTGAAACTGGATGGCTCATTTGTCTTCCTCTTCTTTTTCAGTTGTGCATTATGGGATCTTTTAGTTGTAGCATGTGGGATCCAGTTTCCTAACCAGGGATCAAACTCAGGCCCCTAGATTGGGAGCATGGAGTCTTAGATACTCCACCACCAGGGAAGATCTTTTAAATTGCTTTAATCAACAGAAGACAGACTTGAGGCTCCCTGAATATGGAGGTGACTCCACAAAAGGCAACGTGGTCCTCTCTCTCTCTCTCTCTCTCACACACGCACACCCACACACACACACCCCACACACACACACTCACACACACACCCACCCACCCACACACACACACACACTTTCTATGGGAAGTCAGGTGCCACACTCAAACTTGCCTACTATACGAGTAAGCCAACGTGAAGCTGCATCATCTAAAAGACTCAAATGACTGAAGACCCCCCTCCCCTCCCTCCCCCCCCCCCCCGCTTCCCCACCAAATTCCCCACAACATATAATTGCAGCCACATGAGAGACCTTAAGGAAGAACTGCCTTGCCAAGCCCTTCCCAAATTCTTGACCAATTGGACTGTGAAAGCAAACCCAGATTGTTATTTTAAGCTATTACTTGCTGTGATAGAGAAGCAAACAGAGGCTTAATAAAGAGGCTATTAAAGAAGCTGAATGCAGTCTGAGGGTAAGGAGAGAGGTGGTATAGTATCCTGGAGCTTCTGATGACCAGGCTGTTCCACTCCCAGGCCTTGGAAGCCCAGAGGTATAGAGAGAGGTCCACCTGGAAGGAACAGGGGCCTTTGGTCATGGGATGCAGCCAGGCCTGCACAGCCTCTCAGGAGAAAACGGGGAGGAATAACACCTCAACCTCATTCTTTCTCTTTTGAGTCTCCAGCTGAGGGGTTCCTCTTGGGACATTGCCCTAATCCCAGCATCAGAGGATGAACTGGCCATTAACAAACAAAGATACTGAGAGAGTTAAGATGTTTGATTAGCAGGAAATACACAAAGGAAGAAGCAAGGTTTTAACAAGTTATGTCTTGTCCCCATCTTATCTCTAGTTGAGTCATCCTAGATGACACAGCGTTCAGTTCAGTTCAGTCACTCAGGCATGTCCGACTCTTTGCGACCCCATGAATCGCAGCACGCCAGGTCTCCCTGTTCATCACCATCTCCCGGAGTTCACTCAGATTTACATCCATCGAGTCTGTGATGCCTTCCAGCAATCTCGTCCTTGGTCGTCCCCTTCTCCTCCTGACCCCAATCCCTCCCAGCATCAGAGTCTTTTCCAATGAGTCAACTCTTCGCATGAGGTGGCCAAAGTACTGGAGCTTCAGCTTTAGCATCATTCCTTCCAAAGAAATCCCAGGATTGTTCTGCTTCAGAATGGACTGGTTGGATCTCCTTGAAGTCCAAGGGACTCTCAAGAGTCTTCTCCAACACCACAGTTCAAAAGCATCAGTTCTTCGGTGCTCAGCCTTCTTCATAGTCCAGCTCTCACATCCATACATGACTACTGGAAAAACCATAGCCTTGACTAGACAGACCTTAGTTGGCAAAGTAATGTCTCTGATTTTGAATATGCTATCTAGCTTGATCATAACTTTTCTTTCAAGGAGTAAGTGTCTTTTAATTTCATGGCTGCAGTCACCATCTGCAGTAATTTTGGAGCCTCCAAAAATAAAGCCTGACACTGTTTCCACTCTTTCCCCATCTATTTCCCATGAAGTGATGGGACCAGATGCCATGATCTTCATTTTCTGAATGTTGAGCTTTAAGCCAACTTTTTCACTCTCCTCTTTCACTTTCATCAAGAGGCTTTTTAGTTCCTCTTCACTTTCTGCCATAAGGGTGGTGTCATCTGCATATCTGAGGTTATTGATATTTCTCCCGGCAATCTTGATTCCAGCTTGTGTTTCTTCCAGTCCAGCGTTTCTCATGATGTACTCTGCATATAAGTTAAATAAGCAGGGTGACAATATACAGCCTTGACATATTCCTTTTCCTATTTGGAACCAGTCTGTTGTTCTATGTCCAGTTCTAACTGTTGCTTCCTGACCTGCATACAGATTTCTCAAGAGGCAGGTTAGGTGGTCTGGTATTCCCATCTCTTTCAGAATTTTCCACAGTTTATTGTGATCCACACAGTCAAAGGCTTTGGCATAGTCAAGAAAGCAGAAATAGATGTTTTTCTGGAACTCTCTTGCTTTTTCCATGATCCAGTGGATGTTGGCAATCACCCTCCAAATATCCTACCTGTATTGGCCAGTGAGGTCACTGCCAGCTTTAACACTTCATGTCTTTTTTTCTTTTTTTTCTGTGAACTGTCAATAGAGAGAAAATTACCTTAGTTGGAAAACTGAGTCCCTAAAGAGATGCCAGAGGGGATTTTATTGGCAAAAATATTCTATCCAGTTAATTAAATACTAAATTTCTAGTTTATCTCTTTCTTTTGGTTTTGCACTGATAAGTCTTTCTCTTGATCTTTCTTATTTTTCTCTTGTTCATTCTTTCTGCTACTAATAACTTCAAATTGTCTATATGGGTCATCTTCCTGGTCTCACCACCTGCTTACTGTTTAAATGCCTAATGGATATTACGTCCCAGCAAGTCAAACTTTATGGGTCAGTGGACTTTCTATTCCCTAGTGTGCCCAAATCCATCCAGACTTCCTTTGAATCTCCCTTTTATTTACTATCTAGAAGAAGAAATCAGCAAACATTATTCACCTGGTTCCATGTTCTTTTAAAAACTATTAAAGCTTAGATTCTCAACCAAGATTGAGAATGTTTTTCTGAAAATGGAGGTGGCAGGGTGATCCCAAATCACTTGTAAAGTTGGTCAAATTTTGGTTTTATAGGAACCTACTTTCTATTTACATGAAAATCTTGATTTTTACTCATCAGATAATTAATGAGCATTTATTATGTCAACAATGTTATGTTAGATGATACAAGGAAGAGATAAACAGTCATTAATTAGTGTCCTTAAGAAAGAATGAGGGCTTCCCTGGTGGCTGAGTGATAAAGAATCCCACTGCAATGCAGGAAATGCAGGTTCCATCCCTGGATCAGGAAGATCCCCTGGAGGAGGGCATGGCAACCTACTTCAGTACTCTTGCCTGGAGAATCCCATGGACAGAGGAGCCTGGCGGGCTACAGTCCATAGGGTCACACAGAGTTGGACATGACTGAAGTGACCGAGTATCATGCACAAGAAAGAATGATGCTTGATCAAGGACCAAATATTGCCTTTACTGTAAGAGTTACTTTCTTTTCCTTATAATGAATCTCATTTAGGAAATACCTTACAGATTATTTATAATGTTGGCCAAAGAGAAGTCTATACCTGCAATAGATGTCAAGGATGTTTATGGACATTCATCTGGATTTATGACACAGGGAGAAGACTGGTTCAAAGGTTTAGGAGCATAGAGGCTTAATTAAGGTGGTACAACTAATTGGCGGCAGAGATGAAATGATTTTCATAAATCTCCAGGGTCTCCAGTTCAATATTCTCTCACTTTAGACTGAGTTTCTTTGCTCTAAAAAATATGTGGTTTTCCAAACCTGTAAAGCCAACAAGTATTTTGATAAGCCTCTATATGCTTAAAGAAGCTATTTTACTACAGAGGACACAGTGTCTGGCATGCAATAGGTATTCAGTAATTATTTGCTGAATGAATCAGCAGGAACCTTCAGATAAACCCAGTCGAATTCTGTTTCCTTTCTCTTCCAGTTTGAATTGTGCAATGTTATCCTCAATTCAACCCTAAATCTATTTTCCCAGAAGCAATGAGTGGTTTTCTACAAGTATGCTATTTCTGGGATCTTGTTTGGCTCCAGCATTTTTTTAGAAGAGCCTTGACTTTCCAGATTTGAGTAGCAGCTGCTTTTTTGAATGATATACAGGACTACACATGCTTTTTATGCCTGTTTCTTGCCTCCTGAAACCCAGAGGGATTGACATCAAGGATTATGATTAATGGTGCTTGAGTGTTTCCCTTGACCTCCTCCACACTTTTATAGTAGGAGCATCTTTCTTTAGAAACATCTATCTTCATCTTTCTCTTGGTTTCTCATTTGTGTTTTTCTTTGTGATGAGAATCTACTTAGCAAGCTCCTTTCCCATTCTTTTGCCCTGTTTTCTGTTATTTTATCATCTAATGTGATTCCCTTTTTCATGCATTTTAACAAACACATTGATTATTATTTTTCCCTCTTTATGGTAGGAAGTAAAATTTATGGATAGTCTCCCTTGGACCAAGCAGTGTTCTAGGCTTATCCATATATCATTTCCATTAATTCATTCAGTCTTCTAAGGTAAGTAATATGATTTCTGTTTTTCAGATGGAAATATACGTACAGTGTTGTCAAGTAATTTGCACATATTTACACATTGTAGTTGGATCATCCACATCTTAGGTTGTTCCCACCTGTATGTCTAATGATATAGAAGGTGTGAGATGTTTTCTTGGTTATTCTGGTAATGACAGCACCTTCAGCAGTTTCATTCATGCAGTCAGGAAGCAGGTAAGTGGGAAGCTAGAAGTGGAAAGACTGAGATGGGAAGGAGAAATAGAAAAGAGAAACAAAAGCTAAATTTATCATTTTTCCTCCAACCTTAACAGAGCCCTCAAGACTACTCTGGATTGTGTTAGATTCTCTCTTAGTTTCCTATGAGTAAATTCCAACATTTTTGTACTCCCTTCAAAGCCTCTTCCCTGGGCTTCCCTGGTAGCTCAGTTGGTAAAGAATCTGCCTGCAGTGCAGGAGACTTGGGTTCAATCCCTGGGTCGGGAACATTCCCTGGAGAGAAATGGCAAACCACTCCAGTATCCTTGCCTGGAAAATCCCATGGACAGAGGAGCCTGGTGGGCTGCAGCCTATGGGATCACAAAGAGTTGGGCACGACTGAGCAACTAACACTTTTACTTTCACTTTGAAAACCTCTACCCAACACAACCCTTCTCCCAGGAGAGAATTCCTGTCATGGAGGACTAATAGGTATCTACTTGACTCAGCCAAATACATGCCTACATTAACTCTTTCCCAGATAGATAAAGCTCCCTCTCACTGACCCAGCCACACAGATCATACTGATCGCAGTCATTCTCTTTTCCTTTCCAGCCAAACCACTTGTCAAAGAGCCTCAGTTACTTCTTCACCACCTTGTGAGCACTTCTCATCCTTCCTCCTCACACTGCAGTCTCACTTGGCTTTGTCTGTCCAATGCTACTGACTTGCCGTGATAAAGGTTGCCACTTCTGAATGGTCCCCTCTGTGACATTTTACATTACTGACCATTCCATCTTTGTAACTCTTCCAGTTCTCTGGCATTTGTACCAACTGGTTCTTCTCTCTCTCTCTCTCCCTTTTTTTTTTTTTTTTCTCAATGAGCTTATCATCCATTGCCCAGTCCTTAACATTTTTGCCTCTCAAAATTCTGATCTTAGCCCTATTTTCCTAGTGGAACTCATTGTCAAAATTATAGCAACTCCTCTTTTGAGCTTTAGAATTATATATGCTAATAATTGCTTCATAATCCATCCTGAACATTCAACTGATCCTTCAACTCCTCACTCCTCCCCCAACCTCTACTAAACCTACTTTTCCTTCTGTGATTTCTCTGTCAATTAATGAAATTACTATCTTCTTGGTGACATTGAACTGGAAACCAAGAAGATACTCCTAAATCTTCCTCATTCCCATTAAACCAATCCCATCTCATCCCATAAAAATCCATGAATTCCCTAGCCATGGTTCATTTTATTGCTATCTTCAAGTGCTACTTGAACCATCCCTCTGTTCATTCCTTCTGTCATTCCTATACCATTTCCCACCAGTGATATAACAGAAGCTATCAGACTGATTTCTCTGACTCCATTTCCTCTTTCTACTACAATCATTCTTACCAGAGTGAACTGTGTAAAAGGTTAAATAAAAGAGGCCCATCTTTCCTCCTGCTTATCATTCTTCAGTGGCATCACATCATAAACAAGTAAAATTAGAGAAGCACAGCCCTAGCCTGACCCCTGACCACTTCTCCAGTTGAATTAGTTGTCTTTCATCTGAGGCCTCTTCACTCCTACCTTGCCCATATTTCAAGCATTTGTTTAAACTCTTCTTTCGCTTGGAAAGCTCTCTTTCTCTTTCCCAACCTCCACTTGCCTAGGTCAGAACTATCTTTCAAGAACGAGTTTGGAATTTCCTCCATGAAATCTTCCCCAAATCCCCAGTCAAGCCTAGGACTATCTCTCACAATACCCTGAGTAGGGGTTTAATAAGTATGCAGTGAACTCTTTTCAAACTCTCACCACACTCACATGTCTTAATTTAAGGTAATATGGAAATTGTAAGACAAGAATTCCTTCATCTTCTTGATTTCAAGTAATCAATTTGTCCTTTGAATACCTACATCCAGTCCCTCTTCTCACCTCTTACTCTAGAATCTCCTTCAAATTGGAACTAAGTAAGAACAACAGTAGTATCGACCACATGCATATCAAACATTAAGAGGAGAGGGGGAGAGAAAACACTGTAAATAACGCAAGTTCTCATTATTTATGTTGATAATATTTAATTGATAACATAGAGTAGTAGTGGTATAAGCATGTTTTTTAAACAGTTATGTGAGGACTCTTTAGGAGGGTCAGAATTAGAAAGAGTGATATTGCCTTTGGGGAGTAGTCACTGCAGATGGTGATTGAAGCCATGAAATTAAAAGACACTTACTCCTTGGAAGAAAAGTTATGAGCAACATAGATAGCATATTGAAAAACAGAGACATTACTTTGCCGACTAAGGTCCGTCTAGTCAAGGCTATGGTTTTTCCAGTAGTCATGTATGGATGTGAGAGTTGGACTGTGAAGAAGGCTGAGCACCAAAGAATTGATGCTCTTGAACTGTGGTGTTGGAGAAGACTCTTGAGAGTCCCTTGGACTTGCAAGGAGATCCAACCAGTCCATTCTGAAGGAGATCAGCCCTGGGATTTCTTTGGAAGGAATGAGCTAAAGCTGAAACTCCAGTACTTTGGCCACCTCATGAGAAGAGTTGACTCATTGGAAAAGACTTTGATGCTGGGAGGGATTCAGGGCAGGAGAAGAAGGAGACGACCAAGGATGAGATGGCTGGATGGCATCACTGATTCGATGAGCGTGAGTCTGAGTGAACTCCGGGAGTTGGTGATGGACAGGGAGGCCTGGAGTGCTGCGATTCATGGGGTCGCAAAGAGTCAGACACGACTGAGCGACTGAAATGAACTGAGCTGAACTGAACTGGTAAGCTGCAGTCCATGGGGTCGCTAAGAGTTGGACATGACTGAGTGACTTCACTTTCACTTTTCACTTTCATGCATTAGAGAAGGAAATGGCAACCCACTTCAGTGTTCTTGCCTGGAGAATCCCAGGGACGGGGGAGCCTCGTGAGCTGCTGTCTGTGGGGTTGAACAGAGTAGGACACGACTGAAGCGACTAGCAGCAGCAGCAGCAGCAGCAGGAGAAGGCAATGGCAACCCACTCCAGTACTCTTGCCTGGAGAATCCCATTGACGAAGGAGCCTGGTGGGCTGCAGTCCATGGGGTCGCGGAGTCAGACACGACTGAGCAAGTTCACTTTCACTTTTCACTTCCACGCATTGGAGAAGGAAATGGCGACCCACTCCAGTGTTCTTGCCTGGAGAATCCCAGGGATGGCGGAGCCTGGTGGGCTGCCAGCTATGGGGTCTCACAGAGTTGGACACGACTGAGGTGAGTTAGCAGCAGCAGCAGCAGCAGCAGCAGCAGCAGTAGCAGCAGCAGGGGTGAAAGAGTGGGGAAAAGTAAATTTCTCTAATAATGTATTTATTTCCATTATAAGCATTACTTTGCTGTCAAGAATGTGTGATATTATATGCAACTTAACAAAAATAGTAGTAAAATATATCTCTTGGGGATGTTATCATTGAATGAGTTAATAAATATCAAGGAGTTTTTTTCATTTTTAAGTGGTTCAACTATTTATTATTTTATTAAGAAAAAGTTTATATTATTCCAGTGCAAAATAAAATGTGAGCTGTTTTCCTAGCTACTGCCAACTTTGGAATCAATTTATCTTTCTAATGTTGTCAATATCTGTATTGCCAGGGCAAGTTGGTTTTACTAAATCCATATAACATGGCATTAACAAAGAAGAATCTATAAAAGAAATGTCATCAATTACATTCACCATTGGTGCAGAAAAGATATTTTATTTAGAAGTTATTAGCTAATTTTTTAAATAAGATTTCTACTCTTTTTTTTTTTAAAAATTTTATTTTTACTTTATTTTACTTTACAATACTATATTGGTATTGCCATACATTGACATGAATCCACCACGGGTGTATACAAGCTCCCAAACCTGAATCCCCCTCCCACCTCCCACCCCATATCATCTCTCTGGATCATCCCCATGCACCAGCCCCAAGCATCCTGTATCCTGTATCGAACATAGATTGGCACTTCGTTTCTTACATGGTAGTATACATGTTTCAATGCCATTCTCCAAAGATTTCTACTCTTTTTAAGGGACTGTAGAAGTTATATGAAATGCCTAAAGGATAGAGAAAACTATAATTGATGCTCACAAGACATTGACAATTCATTGCATTTGTGAAAAACATTTGAAATGAA
The DNA here is from genome assembly GCF_032405125.1 of Capricornis sumatraensis. NCBI lineage: Eukaryota > Metazoa > Chordata > Mammalia > Artiodactyla > Bovidae > Capricornis > Capricornis sumatraensis. The sequence goes on from NC_091083.1 coordinate 7,942,705, forward strand.
TCCAAAGAGGCAATTTTAGTACCTAAAATTTAGTACCTAAATGTTTCTTTATATAAAATAGCCTGCATATTGAGTTAGAAGATACTGATATAAACAGTATTATGTGTTATAGGATTTTTTTAATTTTAATTTTTGATCGACTTTTACAAGTATGAATAGTGTCTCCAGAAAAGAAAAGTAACTACCTCAAGGCCTCAAAATATTTTAATTCTTATTGTTGTATGTAAGTTTCTCTTTTATTGCCCAAGTATAGTTAGGGTTTATAAGAGTTTTTCAAAAACATCAGATGAGTTAGTATACAGGTCTCTTTTTGACCACAGATGAATGATTTGTGATAGTTTTAATGAGACACTTCCGTATTTGACAATGGCTATATTGTTATCATAAAGTGAAATTACATGTCTTTTTAAGCATGTCTCTCACTGTTTGATGATCCAGTCTTGTTTTCTGAGGCTATCACTTCCATATCTGTTACACATAGCATTTAAACAATGTCCTCTCTTTCTGTTTCTGTAAGTATGACAAATTCTGCACTAGCAATACTGTTTAATCTTCTAATAAAATAAACAAATTATAGGAAAGTACTTTGACTTTTTGCCTCTTAATTACTCTAATTTGGGCCCCAGCTGGGGCTCATCTCTGACAATCTTCACTCCATCAGATAAAGAGGAAATTGTTTAAAACTGCTCTAGATTTGTTATAAGCAATGGACCAACTTCTAAAAGGTTTATCTAAAGTTGGTATCTGATAAAAGCAAAATATTAAGGTTGAATCAAAATGAAGGATGTTTTGAGATTTCTCCCTCTTCAAATGGTCCCAATTAATTATCATGATGAATCTGAAGATATCTTTTATTTAATTGCTTCCTTTAGCTATTAAAGCTTTTAAAAAGAAATTATTCTCAGATTCCTTTTATTTTGAAAATTTACTGATTACAATCAGAAAATTTTTTATTGCAGTATACTTAATTTACAATGTTGTGTGATTTCAGGTATACTGCAAAGTGATTATTATACACAATACATAATATTATAAGTATATATAATATATATTCTTTTTCAGATTATTTTCCATTATAAGTTATTAAGATACTGAATATAGTTTCCTGTGCTACAGACTAGATGCTTATTGTTTATTTTATCTATAGTAGTGTGTATCTGTTAGCCCCAAACTCCTAATTAGTCCCACGTCACCCTCTTTCATCTTTGGCAACCATAAATTTGTTTTCCGTGTCTGTCAGTCTATTTCTGTTTTGTAAATAAAGTCATTTGTATTATTTCTTTTTCAGATTCCACAAATAAGTTTATATCATATGATATTTGTCTTCCTCTGTATGATTCACTTCACTTAGTGTGATAATCTTTGGGTCTATTGCCACAGATGTCATGCTCTCATTCTTTTTAATGGTTGAGTAATATTCCATTGCATGTATGTACCACATCTTCTTTATCCACTCATTGGTTTATGGACACTTAGACTGGTTCCAAATAGAAAAAGGAGTACGTCAAGGCTGTATATTGTCACCCTGCTTATTTAACTTCTATGCGGAGTACATCATGAGAAATGCTGGGCTGGAAGAAGCACAAGCTAGAATTAAGATTGCCGGGGGAAATATCGATAACCTCAGATATGCAGATGACACTACCCTTATGGCAGAAAGTGAAGAGGAACTAGCCTCTTGATCAAAGTGAAAAAGGAGAGCGAAAAAGATGGCTTAAAGCTCAACATTCAGAAAACGAAGATCATGGCATCTGGTCCCATCACTTCATGGGAAATAGATGGGGAAACAGTGGAAACAGTGTCAGACTTTATTTTTTGGGGCTCTAAAATCACTGCAGATGGTGATTGCAGCCATGAAATTAAAAGACGCTTACTCCTTGGAAGGAAAGTTATGACCAACCTAGATAACATATTAAAAAGCAGAGACGTTACTTTGCCAACAAAGGTCCATCTAGTCAAGGCTATGGTTTTCCCAGTGGTCATGTATGGATGTGAGAGTTGGACTGTGAAGAAATCTGAGCACTGAAGAATTGATGCTTTTGAACTGTGGTGTTTGAGAAGACTCTTGAGAGTCCCTTGGAGTGCAAGGAGATCCAACCAGTCCATCCTAAAGAAGATCAGTCTTGGGTGTTCTTTGGAAGAACCGATGCTAAAGCTGAAACTCCAGTACTTTGGCCACCTCATGCGAAGAGCTTCGCATGAGGTGGCCAAAGTACTGGAGTTGATGCTGGGAGGGATTGGGGGCAAAAGGAGAAGGGGACAACAGAGGATGAGATGGCTGGATGGCATCACTGACTCGATGGACATGAGTCTGAGTGAACTCCGGGAGTTGGTGATGAACAGGGAGGCCTGGCATGCTGCAATTCATGGGGTCTCAAACAGTCGGACATGACTGAGTGACTGAACTGAACTGAGGTTGCTTCCATGTCTTTGCTGTTGTAAATAGTGCTGTTGTGTACATTGGGGTGCATGCAGTTTTGTCTTTTCTAGCTATATGCCCAAGAATGGAATTGTTTTGTCATGATAACTGCCGGGGGCCAGCGTGAGGAATCCTGCCCGTGACAAGGTCATGGGGAAGGAAGCCTGACAAAACACAAGGACGTGATCAGGCTTCAGGGGTTCCCCCTGGAATTTCCTGAACATCCACCCCCCCAAGACCAGAGTCTACCTGCTTTACTGTGTTATGCTTTCCACCTACTCTTCTGCCACTAACAGGGGGCTGTCCCCCCACCACCTTTTTCTGGAAAAAATTAGAGCTTTTAGATAATAAGTCTCCTGGGCATAATACGAGTGTTTCAATCCAAAAACCCCTCCAATGGCTTTCTAGCCTGCCTGCAGGACTTGTACAGCTGCACATGTGATTGTTTGAGGCCTCCTGACTGCAGGAGGCACAGGAAGCTTAAAACATTCTAGGAATGTAGGGGCTTCTGAGGAGTCAAAATCATTAGAATAGGACTGATTAAAGGTTTCATTTGTTGAGCCAATACTTGCTGCCAAATTTTCATATCTTTTATTTTTAGATATACTTGGTATATAGAAAATAGGTAGTAGAACTGGTATTAGCTACATTAAATCTTTGAGTTAAGTAATTTCTTTGTTATAACCCACTGCACCTTTGTTCTACAGGAATGTAACTTTATTTAGTACCTTGAGGATGATGCAGAGTAAAGAAAAAACACTTCTAGGGAAAAGAAGTTTTCTGGTTGATAGACAATTATCCAGGAAGAGAGCCATAAAAATGTTAACAGACCTCTTGGCCAAAAGATAATGTAAACCACCTGAGACCTTTCGTATATGGTCAGGACTGCTGCCCCTGCATAACTCTGCATATTCTACTATTTCTTTATGTGCAACTTGGGGTATATAAGCTGATTTTGAAAAATAAAGTTTTTGGAGTCTTGCACTGATGCTGTGTTTCCCCATGTCGTTCTTTTCTTTTTCTGGCTGAATTCCCACCTGAGGTGGGGAGGCTCACCATGTCTACTTACTTGTCCTGGCTGCTAAGACCCATGCAAAAGGGAGCCTAAGGTGGGGCACCCTTCGATATTCAAGTGGGCGCCGGTGGCCTAACATAGATGGTGCAAACCTCTTGTCTCAAGGTTTTATTGGTTTTCCCCCTAAACCAAGTTATTCAGCCTCTTTTTCTCCGCCTAAATTTCCTACTGTACTATTTCTTCCTAATCTAATCTTATATCTCTAAATACATAAGTTTTCCTCACCTGTCTCCCCTTCCAATCACCCTGGATCCACCGGGGCTGGACCCTGGCAGATAACTCTGTTTTTAGCTTTTTAAGGAGCCTCCATACTGTGTTCTCTGTATTATGTTCTCCATAGTCACTGCACCAATCTACATTCCCAACAACAGTGTAAGAGGGCTCTTTTTTCTCTACACCCTCTCCATCCTTTATTATTTGTAGACTTTTTAATGATGGCAATTATGACTGGTGTGAGGTGATACCTCAGTACAGTTTAGATTTGCATTTCTAAAATAATTAGTGATGTTTAAGCATCTTGAGAGTCCCTTGGACTGCAAGGAGATCCAACCAGTGCATCCTAAAGGAGATCAGCCCTCGGTGTTCTTTGGAAGGAATGATGCTAAAGCTGAGACTCCAGTACTTTGGCCACCTCATGAGAGGATTTGGCTCATTGGAAAAGACCCTGATGCTGGGAGGGATTGGGGGCAGGAGGAGAAGAAGGGGATTACAGAGGATGAGATGGCTGGATGGCATCACCAACTCGATAGACAGGAGTTTGAGTGAACTCTGGACAGGGAGGCCTGGTGTGCTGCGATTCATGGGGTTGCAAAGAGTCGGACATGAATGAGCGACTGAACTGAACTGAACTGAAGCATCTTTTCATGTGCCTATTAGCCATTTGTATGTCTACTTTGGAGAAATGTCTATTTAGGTCTTCTGTCCATTGAAATCAGGATGTTTTGAAACAGTACAGGAGATAGGATCAAAAAGTTGATTTCAGTAAAACTGTGAAATAGAGGAAGGTGAAGACAGTGATAAAAATCATTGTGGGGAAAGAAGAAGATACAGGGTATAAATCAAGATGTACCAGCAGATTTTGTGTTTAGGATCCTTCTTATCTCTACTTCCATGTGATTACATATAAGTATTCTGCTCAAAACTGCTATTCAGAGATGAGATAGAGGATAATAGAACTCATTTAGTACACACACATGTACACACACTTATAAAAACACATACTTACAAAACATAAAACAATGCCTTTTTATTATAGAAAATCTAGAAAATTGAGAAAGAAAGAAGAAAAGCAATCACATAAAGTCCTAGTACTCTCCACTCCAAGCACAAATCCTGTTAACATTTTCTGTCTGTGAATATGTTAACATTTTGATTTAGTTATTTTCAGTCTTTTGATTCTATAATTCTATTTTACTTTTTCCTTTTTTTTAGCCACACTGTGTGGCTTGCAGGACCTCTGCTCCCTGACCAGGGATCAAACCTGGGCCCCTACAGTAGAAGCACAGAGTCCTAACCACTGGATCACCAGGGAATTCCATTTTATTTCTTATTTTTAAACTTTAAAAATTATAATACATTTTAAAACCATTTATTAAAATAATTATTTTACTAATGTACTATATATGTGTTTATATACACAGAAAAATGCATAGATCAGAAGTATATGGGTTGATGAATTTCCATAAATTCAATACCCAGTCATGGCATCAATGTTTTAACATCCATTTACTTTTTAAAAAAGAATCATATGCTACCTGCTCCCAGATTCTTTCCTTAGTCTTGCCGTAGAGCTAATTTCTTCCTTAGTGACAGAATTAACTAGGCTCATTTACAGGGCCTGAGGATGAAAAGGGGGGCGGTATTTCTTAGTCACTGAACCAGAATGATGACCAGCCCTGAAGGAAGAAGAATGAAGAAAGAGTAGTTGAGGCAAATAAATTAATCATTTAAGATCCCTCTGGAAGATGAGGATACAGAGAAAAAAAGAGCAGTGGGAGGTGAGAACTGGCAGCTCCACAGGCCTTGGTGATGACAGCCGGGGGCAAGGTACAACCCAGGGTGGGCTTCGGGCAGAAGCAGTAGCCTGAGCTTCAAGTGTTTGGATGTGCAGAGGCCCAACTATCACAGGTGGGAGAGGCTGGTGACAAGAACAAGATAAACTGGCAGGAACCTCATCTGGGGCAAGAGTGGAAATATGACAAGCCCAGGGATGGACTGCGCACCTAGAGGCAGTGAGGAGCTAAGTAGGGCAAGAGATGGGGGGCAATTAGGGAAATCAAAGGGACCTGGATCACAGCAAGAGGAATACCAAATCCTGGCAGGAGAACAGGAGAAGACACAAACTACTGTAGATAAACCAAATTCTCCTTAAGTAGATTTGAGCATCCGTGTATGACGTATAGAACCAACACATAAAAAAATAGGGATGATATACAATGCACATAGAAATACAGAATAGAACTAGGAATAGAGAAGAGAAATAGGCAATAAAATAGAAACAAATGTAAAATGGAATGCTGATACATGAAGATATGAAAAAATGGAAAAAAAAACTATAGAGGTAGAGAACAAAAATAGCAAAAAATAGAAGAAAATAATGTAGAAATAAAATAGATGTAATCAAAGATACACACAATTATTTTGAGTTATTTTTGGCCACCTGATATGAAGAACTGACTCATTTGAAAAGACCCTGATTGAAGAAGATTCAAGGCGGGAGTAGAAGGGGATGACAGAAGGTGAGATGGTTGGATGGCATCACTGACTCAATAGACATGAGTTTGAGTAAATTCTGGGAGTTGGTGATGGACAGGGAAGCCTGGCATGCTGCAGGCCATGGGGTTGCAAAGTCGGACATGACAGAGCGACTGAACTGATCTGAAGAAATAATTAGAAATGGTAGAATAGCAATTAAAATTTCCATTTCATTCTCTTATATCCTTTTGTCATTCAATTCAAATAATGTTTCAGTTCTGACTTCTTTTTTAATTAGAAGGGTGATTTTAAAATTAACATTGAAGTGATTTCCTCAAAAAATTTGTGTTTATTATGAATATATAATTTACTGCAATGTGGCCAAATAATGTGTCCTATATAAATTTTAACTTTGGAGACTCACTGATTTTTCTTTGGAATACACAAACACTATTTTTTGGACCTTTTTTTTTGAGTCGTAACTTAGCTGAATATAACGTTCTATTGAAAGTAACTTTTTAAAAGAGAAAATAATTTTTTTGAATAATATAAAGATAAAGCTCTATTATTTTCTAAACAGCTACTGGAGTTCTTTAGAGGCTCCTATTAGTGTCTTTGTGATTATTTTTTAGGTAATTTATAGTTTCTCTAGCAGATTCAGAAATTATTTTGCAATCTCACCAAGCTATGTTCATATATAGATTTATTTTGTTAATCCTGTTCCACTCTTGGCATGTGACTTTAATTTGAAGACTCACAGAATCCTTCAATCTGTTAAGATCCCAACTGTTTGATTATTGATGTTGTGTTTTTTCTCTACACCCACCTTCTGATACTCCTATTGTGCCTGGGCTTAGTTGCTCTGTGTCTAACTCTTTGTGACCCCATGGACTGTAGCCCGCCAGGCTCCTCTGTCCATGGGATTCTCCAGGCAAGAATACGGGAGTGGGTTGCCATGCTCTCCTCCAGTGGATCTTCCCAACCCAGGGATCAAACCCATATCTCCCCCAGGGCAGGCAGATTCTTTCCCATCTGAGCCACCAGGGAAGCCCAAGAATACTGGAGTAGGCAGCCTATTCCCTCTCTAGGGGAACTTCCTGACCCAGGAATTGAACCAGTGTCTCCTGCATTGCAGGTGGATTCTTTATCAGCTGAGCTGTCAATTTATCCTTTATGTTTCTTTATTGTTGTTCTTTAGTCACTAAGTCGTGTCTGACTCTTTGTGACCTCATGGACTGCAACACACCAGTCTCCTCTGTCCTCCACTATCCCCTGGAGTTTCCTCAGATTCATGTCCGTTGAGTCGGTGATGCTCTCTAACCATCTCATCCTCTGCTGCCCCATTCTCCTTTGTCTTCTTTCTTTCTCAGCATCAAGGTCTTTTGCAGTGTGTTTACTCTTTGCATCAGGTGGCCAAAGTACTGGAGCTTCAGCTTCAACATCAGTCCTTTCAGTGAATATTCAGGATTGATTTCCTTTAGGATGGACTGGTTTGATCTCCTTGTAGTCCAAGCGTCTTCTCCAGCACCACAATTCAAAAGCATCAGTTCTGCAGTGCTCAGCCTTCTTTATGGTTCAACTCTCACATCCATACATGACTGCTGGAAAAACCATAACTTTGACTATACAAACCTTTGTTGGCAAAGTAATTTCTCTTCTTTTTAATGTGCTGTCTAGGTTGGTCGTAGGTTTCCTTCCAAGGAATAAGTGTCTTTTAATTTCAGGGCTTCAGTCACCATCTCCAGTGATTTTGGAGCCCAAGAAAATAAAATTGGTTACTGTTTCCACATTTTCCCCTATATTTGCCATGAAATAATGGGACCAGATGCCATGATCTTAGTTTTTTGAATGCTGAGTTTCAAGCCAGCTTTTTCACTCTCCTCTTTAGTTCCTATTCAGTTTCTGCCAGTATGGTGATATGAGGTTGCTGGTATCTCTCTCAGCAATCTTGATTCCAGTTTGTGATTCATCTAGTCTATTATTTCACATGATCTACTCTGCATATAAGTTAAATAAGCAGGGTGACAATATACAGCCTTGTCCTAGTTTTGAATCAGTCAGTTGTTCCATGTTCAGTTCTAAGTGCTGCTTTTTGACCCACATACAAGTTTCTCAGAAGATAAGTAAGGTAGTCTTGTATTCCCATCTCTTTAAGAATTTTCCACAGTTTGTTGTGATCCACACAATCAAAGGTCTTACTATGTGTCTTTATTATTATATAATTCACATATCATAAAACACACTCTATTAAAATCTACAATTCAGTGTTTTTTACTCTATCTCCAAGGTTGTGTAGCCATCACCACTGTCTAATTCCAGGACATTTCCATCATTCCCAAAAGAAACCATGAATTCCTTAGCAGTCACTTCCATTCCTTATTCTCTCAGTCCTTGAAATCTACTAATTTACTTCTCACCTCTGTGGATTTGCTTATTCTGAACAATGCATATAAATAGAATCATACAACATTTGGCCTTTTTTTTTTTTCTTTTGGTGTGACTTTTACTTAGTGTAATGTTTTCAAGGTTTATTTATATTGTAACATTAATCAGTACTTCATTACTTTTCATGAATGAATAATCTTTTATTACATGGATAATACCATATTTTGTTTGTCCATTCATTAGTTTATGGACATTTGAGTTGTTTTGGCTATCGTGAAAAATACCACTACGAGCATTTGTCTTTATATGAATAGATATTTGCAATTCTCTTGGTTATATACCTAAGGAAAGAATTGCTGAGTCATATGATAATTTTATGTTTAACTTTTTGACAAACTGCCAAGCTGTTTTCGAAGATAGCTCCATTAGTTTACATTCCCACCAGCAGTGCCTGAGGGTTCCAATTTCTCCACATCCTTGATAACACTTGTTGTTATTTATCTTTTTGATTATTAGACATACTAGTGGGTGTAAAGACATACCACAGTTTGGTTTAAATATCTTTACATGTGCCTACTATCATTTGTGTTTCTTCTTTGGAGAAATGTCTATTCAAGTCCTCTGCTCATATCTAAGTTGGGTTCTCTTTTTATTGTTGCATTATATGAGCTCTTTATTCTTTATTCTGGATGCTCGATCCTTATCAAATATATGACTTGCAAGTATTTTCTATCATTCTGTAAGTTGTCTTTTCATTTTCTTGATAATGTCTTTTGAAGTACAAAAGTTTTAAATTTTCATGAAGTTCAACTTGTTTTTATATTTTTGGTTGCTTATGCTTTTGGGGTCATGTGTATGAAACTGCTGTCTAATACAAGGGCATGAGGATTTACACTCTTTCCTTCTAAGAGTTTTCTAGCCTTAAATCTTCCATTTACATCTTTGATTCATTCTGAGGACATTTTTTACTTATGGTGTGAGATTGGAGTATAATTTTATTCTTGTTCATTGGATATTCAGTTGATCCAGCATCATTTGTTAAAAAGACTATTATTTTCACCCATTGAATTGTCTTGGCACTCTTTTTGGAATCAATTGATCATCAATATATGGGTGGTAGACAAGAAAAGGACAGCTGCTGCTGCTAAGTCGCTTCAGTCATATCTGACTCTTGACTCCTCTGTCCATGGGATTCTCTAGGCAAGAATACTGGTAGCTGTTTCCTCCTCCAGGGGATCTTCCTGACCCAGGGATCAAACTGTGTCTCCTGCATTGGCAGGCAGATTCTTTACCACTGAGCCAGTAGCTGCTTTTCTCAGCCAGTGTTCATTCTCCAGGAGCTGTGTACCAGCCCCCTGCCTCACACAGTGACCCTGGCTGTCGTCTCTGGGTGGGTACAGGCCACATTTCCTTGAAGAGACTGAATTCTGACTGAATTCTCTCTGTCCAGACCAGAGCTCAAAAGCTAGCCCTGTCAGCCCTACTCTGTTCTCTGTTTTCACTTACCTTCTCTTTTGATCTTCATGCATAGTTTGCTAGCTGGTATTTGTTTTGACTGATGAAAAAGATTATCTATCTGTGTATCTATCTGTCTACCATTTTCTGAATGCATGAGGGGTGTTTTCCTTTGTGTGCTTCTTTTTGTGTTTTGACCAGAAATACATAATATTTATAAATATTCCATAGGTTCTGTGTCAGGTATTTATTGTCAAAATAACGCTGTGAAACATCTATAAATCCACAGTTACGTGTAATAATAGCACGTATTGCTCATAGTTCAGGGATCGTTGGCTAGAACATTCTTCTGATTTTGGCAAGGCTTATTTGATGATCTGGAAGTTGGCTGGCTATTGGCCAAGTTAGGCTAGCCTCAGCTAGGGTAACTGGGACTTTCAACCTCCAGTCAGCTAGCCCAGGCATTTTCTCATGGGGATGGCAGAAACAGAGAAGGCAGAAACACGATTTCAGTCCTCTGCTATTTCTGTTAAGATAATTTTGGCTAAAATAAATTGCATGTCTATGTCTGTGCTGCCCATGTTGGGAGGGCATTGATGGTCGCATGGAAAAGGGCAAATGTATGGATCGGTATGTGAAGAATTGGGGCCATCTTTGCAATAAATTTACTATAGGAGTTTCAAAAGATGTATTTTATGACTCCATAAAGTATAGAGTGAATGGAATAGGAAAAGTTTGGGTGAGAAATAGAGAAAATAAGACTGGTACAGTCTTAACCTGTCAAAGCTGCTTACTCTGTGTACTGCTCTCTATGTATATTTGGAAATTTTCCATGAAAAAATTTAAAATATGTATGGTCTGTATTTCTAAGTATAAAGGTCTCTGTCTGCATCCATTATATCAAAACTATTGTTACATTCACATTTGTATATTCCTAGTTGTTTCTCAATCTGTTCTGTCATTTTCTAATATAGTTGTACCAAACTCTTTCACTCTAATTGTGGTCTCATCATGGGCAGACACATTTCTGGAGCATTTTTGTAAAGCCTAGAGGTAAGTAACATCTAGCCCTGGTGCCCCTTGTCACAGATTTCTCCTGGAAGGGTATGTGTTGAACAGGTTTGTCCTGAGATTTGTGGGTGTATCTGGAAATTGCATGTTACTAGTCATTTTTGTTTGGAGATGTTGAAGACAATAAACTTGTCCAGCTTCCCTGACTGAAGATTAGGGGTCTGTGTGGTGGGATTAGGAATAAGATACCCATATCTGTTTCTATGATTTTAGCTTATGGAAGGAAAAGAAAGTGAAAGTGTGAGTTGCTCAGTGGTGTCTGACTCTTTGTGACCCCATGTATATAGCCCACCAGGTTCCTCGGTCCATGAGATTCTCCAGGTAAGAATACTGGAGTGGGTTGCCATTTCCTTCTCCGGGGGATCTTTGCGACCCAGGGATCAAACCCAGGTCTCCTGGATTGCAGGCAGATTCTTTACCATCTGAGATACCAAGGAAGCTTGTGGAAGGAGGTCCTGTTAAATCCTGTGCCCTTGGGTATGCTGATGTTGTAGGTGGGCCCTGGGCTGTCTTGATGTAGTACATTTCCAGAGGGAATAAGTAGTTTATGGCTTACATGGATGCTATGAAAGGTGGATGCCCCTCAGTGGGTCCTGTGTGCCCAGGAGCAAAAAGGGGACTAACTCATATTCTGGGTAATATTTAACTCCTTTTTATTTATTTTCTATTTTGTTGTTGTTCAGTCACTCAGTCATGTCCAACTGTTTGAGACCTCATGGACTGCAGCATGCCAGGCATCCCTGTCCTTCACCATTTCCCAGAGCTTGCTCAATCTCTTGTCCATTGAGTCGATGATGCCATCCAACCATCTCATCCTCTATTGCCGCTTTCCTCTCCTAACTTCAATCTTTCCCAGTATCAGGGTCTTTTCTAATGAATCAGCTCTGTGCATCAGGTGCCCAAAGTATTGGAGCTTCAGCTTCAGCATCAGTCCTTCCAATGAATATTCAGGATTGATTGGCTTGATCTCCTTGCTGTCCAAGAGACTCTCAAGAGTCTTGCCCAACACCACAGTTCAAAATCCTCAATTCTTCATCACTCAGCCTTCTCTATGGTCTGACTCTCACCCCTTACATGACTACTGAAAAAAAAACCATAGCTTTGACTATATGGACCTTTGTCAGCAAAGTAATAAATCTGCTTTTTAATAGGTTATCTACGTTTGTCATAGCTTTTCTTCCAAGGAGCAAGTGTCTTTTTAATTTCATGGCTGCAGTCATCATCTGCAGTGATATTGGAGCTCAAGAAAATAAAATCTGTCACTGTTTCCACCATTTCCCCATCTATTTTTGTTTTTTTTTAAATTTCTTTTATTTATTTATTATTATTATTTTTAATTTTAAAATCTTTAATTCTTACATGTGTTCCCAAACATGAACCCCCCTCCCACCTCCCTCCCCATAACATCTCAGTGGGTCATCCCCATGCACCAACCCCAAGCATGCTGTATCCTGCGTCAGACATGGACTGGCGATTCAATTCTTACATGATAGTATACATGATAGAATGCCATTCTCCAAAATCATCCCACCCTCTCCCTCTCCCTCTGAGTCCAAAAGTCCGTTATACACAGCTGTGTCTTTTTTCCTGTCTTGCATACAGGGTCGTCATTGCCATCTTTCTAAATTCCATATATATGTGTTAGTATACTGTATTGGTGTTTTTCTTTCTGGCTTACTTCACTCTGTATAATAGGCTCCAGTTTCATCCATCTCATCAGAACTGATTCAAATGAATTCTTTTTAATGGCTGAGTAATACTCCATTGTGTATATGTACCAAAGCTTTCTTATCCATTCATCTGCTGATGGACATCTAGGTTGTTTCCATGTCCTGGCTATTATAAACAGTGCTGTGATGAACATTGGGGTACATGTGTCTCTTACAATTCTGGTTTCCTCGGTGTGTATGCCCAGCAGTGGGATTGCTGGGTCATAAGGTAGTTCTATTTGCAATTTTTTAAGGAATATCCACACTGTTCTCCATAGTGGCTGTACTAGTTTGCATTCCCACCAACAGTGTAAGAGGGTTCCCTTTTCTCCACACCCTCTCCAGCATTTATTGCTTGCAGATTTTTGGATCGCAGCCATTCTGACTGGTGTGAAGTGGTACCTCATTGTGGTTTTGATTTGCATTTCTCTGAGAATGAGTGATGTTGAGCATCTTTTCATGTGTTTGTTAGCCATCCGTATGTCTTCTTTGGAGAAATGTCTATTTAGTTCTTTGGCCCATTTTATGATTGGGTCATTTATTTTTCTGGAATTGAGCTGCATAAGTTGCTTGTATATTTTTGAGATTAGTTGTTTGTCAGTTGCTTCATTTGCTATTATTTTCTCCCATTCCGAAGGCTGTCTTTTCACCTTGCTTATAGTTTCCTTTGTTGTGCAGAAGCTTTTAATTTTAATTAGATCCCATTTGTTTATTTTTGCTTTTATTTCCAGAATTCTGGGAGGTGGATCATAGAGGATCCTGCTGTGATTTATGTCTGAGAGTGTTTTGCCTATGTTCTCCTCTAGGAGTTTTATAGTTTCTGGTTTTACATTTAGATCTTTAATCCATTTTGAGTTTATTTTTGTGTGTGGTGTTAGAAAGTGATCTAGTTTCATTCTTTTACAAGTGGTTGACCAGTTTTCCCAGCACCACTTGTTAAAGAGATTGTCTTTACTCCATTGTATATTCTTGCCTCCTTTGTCAAAGATAAGGTGTCCATATGCGTGTGGATTTATCTCTGGGCTTTCTATTTTGTTCCATTGATCTATATTTCTGTCTTTGTGCCAGTACCATACTGTTTTGATGACTGTGGCTTTGTAGTAGAGCCTGAAGTCAGGCAAGTTGATTCCTCCAGTTCCATTCTTCTTTCTCAAGATTGCTTTGGCAATTCGAGGTTTTTTGTATTTCCATACAAATCTTGAAATTATTTGTTCTAGTTCTGTGAAAAATATGGCTGGTAGCTTGATAGGAATTGCATTGAATTTGTAAATTGCTTTGGGTAGTATACTCATTTTCACTATATTGATTCTTCCAATCCATGAACATGGTATATTTCTCCATCTATTAGTATCCTCTTTGATTTCTTTCATCAGTGTTTTATAGTTTTCTATATATAGGTCTTTAGTTTCTTTGGGTAGATATGTTCCTAAGTATTTTATTCTTTTCGTTGCAATGGTGAATGGAATTGTTTCCTTAATTTCTTTTTCTACTTTCTCATTATTAGTGTATAGGAATGCAAGGGATTTATGTGTGTTGATTTTATATCCTGCAACTTTACTATATTCATTGATGAGCTCTAGTAATTTTCTGGTGGAGTCTTTAGGGTTTTCCATGTAGAGGATCATGTCGTCTGCAAACAGTGAGAGTTTTACTTCTTCTTTTCCAATTTGGATTCCTTGTATTTCTTTTTCTGCTCTGATTGCTGTGGCCAAAACTTCCAGAACTATGTTGAATAGTAGCGGTGAAAGTGGACACCCTTGTCTTGTTCCTGACTTTAGGGGAAATGCTTTCAATTTTTCACCATTGAGGATAATGTTTGCTGTGGGTTTGTCATATATAGCTTTTATTATGTTGAGGTATGTTCCTTCTATTCCTGCTTTCTGGAGAGTTTTTATCATAAATGGATGTTGAATTTTGTCAAAGGCCTTCTCTGCATCTATTGAGATAATCATATGGTTTTTATTTTTCAATTTGTTAATGTGGTGAATTACATTGATTGATTTGTGGATATTGAAGAATCCTTGCATCCCTGGGATAAAGCCCACTTGGTCATGGTGTATGATCTTTTTAATGTGTTGTTGGATTTTGATTGCTAGAATTTTGTTGAGGATTTTTGCATCTATGTTCATCAGTGATATTGGCCTGTAGTTTTCTTTTTTTGTGACATCTTTGGCAGGTTTTGGTATTAGGGTGATGGTGGCCTCACAGAATGAGTTTGGAAGTTTACTTTCCTCTGCAATTTTCTGGAAGAGTTTGAGTAGGATAGGTGTTAGCTCTTCTCTAAATTTTTGGTAGAATTCAGCTGTGAAGCCGTCTGGACCTGGGCTTTTGTTTGCTGGAAGATTTCTGATTACAGTTTCAATTTCTGTGCTTGTGATGGGTCTGTTAAGATTTTCTATTTCTTCCTGGTTCAGTTTTGGAAAATTGTACTTTTCTAAGAATTTGTCCATTTCTTCCACGTTGTCCATTTTATTGGCATACAACTGCTGATAGTAGTCTCTTATGATCCTTTGTATTTCTGTGTTGTCTGTTGTGATCTCTCCATTTTCATTTCTAATTTTATTGATTTGATTTTTCTCTCTTTGCTTCTTGATGAGTCTGGCTAGTGGTCTGTCAATTTTATTTATCCTTTCAAAGAACCAGCTTTTGGCTTTGTTGATTTTTGCTATGGTCTCTTTTGTTTCTTTAGCATTTATTTCTGCCCTAATTTTTAAGATTTCTTTCCTTCTACTAACTCTGGGGTTCTCCAATTCTTCCTTTTCTAGTTGCTTTAGTTGTAGAGTTAGGTTATTTATTTGACTCTTTTCTTGTTTCTTGAGGTATGCCTGTATTGCTATGAACTTTCCTCTTAGCACTGCTTTTATAGTGTCCCACAGGTTTTGGGTTGTTGTGTTTTCATTTTCATTAGTTTCTATGCATATTTTGATTTCTTTTTTGATTTCTTCTGTGATTTGTTGGTTATCAGCAGCGTGTTGTTCAACCTCCATATGTTGGAATTTTTAGTAGTTTTTCTCCTGTAATTGAGATCTAATCTTAATGCATTATGGTCAGAAGAGATGCTTGGAATGATTTCGATTTTTTTGAATTTATCAAGTTTAGATTTATGGCCCAGGATGTGATCTATCCTGGAGAAGGTTCCATGAGCACTTGAAAAAAAGGTGAAATTCATTGTTTTGGGGTGAAATGTCCTATAGATATCAATTAGGTCTAACTGATCTAATGTATCATTTAAAGTTTGCGTTTCTTTGTTAATTTTCTGTTTAGTTGATCTGTCCATAGGTGTGAGTGGGGTATTAAAGTCTCCCACTATTATTGTGTTATTGTTGATTTCCCCTTTCATACTTGTTAGCATTTGTCTTACATATTGCGGTGCTCCTATATTGGGTGCATATATATTTATAATTGTCATATCTTCTTCTTGGATTGATCCTTTGATCATTATGTAGGGGCCTTCTTTGTCTCTTTTCACAGCCTTTGTTTTAAAGTCTATTTTATCGGATATGAGTATTGCTACTCCTGCTTTCTTTTGATCTCTATTTGCGTGGTATATCTTTTTCCAGCCCTTCACTTTCAGTCTGTATGTGTCCCTTGTTTTGAGGTGGGTCTCTTGTAAGCAGCATATAGAGGGGTCTTGTTTTTGTATCCATTCGGCCAGTCTTTGCCTTTTGGTTGGGGCGTTCAACCCATTTACGTTTAAGGTAATTATTGATAAGTATGATCCAGTTACCATTTACTTTATTGTTTTGGGTTCGGGTTTATACACCCTTTTCGTGTTTCCTGTCTAGAGAATATCCTTTAGAATTTGTTGGAGAGCTGGTTTGGTGGTGCTGAATTCTCTCAGCTTTTGCTTGTCTGTAAAGCTTTTGATTTCTCCTTCGTATTTGAATGAGATCCTTGCTGGGTACAGTAATCTGGGCTGTAGGTTATTTTCTTTCATCACTTTAAGTATGTCTTGCCATTCCCTCCTGGCCTGGAGAGTTTCTATTGAAAGATCAGCTGTTATCCTTATGGGAATCCCCTTGTGTGTTATTTGTTGTTTTTCCCTTGCTGCTTTTAATATTTGTTCTTTGTGTTTGATCTTTGTTAATTTTATTAATATGTGTCTTGGGGTGTTTCGCCTTGGGTTTATCCTATTTGGAACTCTCTGTGTTTCTTGGACTTGGGTGATTATTTCCTTCCCCATTTTAGGGAAGTTTTCAACTATTATCTCCTCAAGGATTTTCTCATGATCTTTCTTTCTGTCTTCTTCTTCTGGGACTCCTATAATTCGAATGTTGGAGCGTTTCATATTGTCCTGGAGGTCTCTGAGATTGTCCTCATTTCTTTTAATTCGTTTTTCTTGTCTCCTCTCTGATTCATTTATTTCTACCATTCTATCTTCTATTTCACTAATCCTATCTTCTGCCTCCGTTATTCTACTATTTGTTGCCTCCAGAGTGTTTCTGATCTCATTTATTGCGTTATTCATTATATTTTGACTCTTTTTTATTTCTTCTAGGTCCTTGTTAAACCTTTCTTGCATCTTCTCAATCCTTGTCTCTAGGCTATTTATCTGTGATACCATTTTGATTTCAAGATTTTGGATCATTTTCACTATCAATATTCGGAATTCCTTCTCAGGTAGATTCCCTACTTCTTCCTCTTTTGTTTTCATCTTGGTTATATTGCTGTGTTTGGGGTGGCCTTTTTATATCCTGGTAATTTGTGGAGTTCCCTTTATTATGGATCCCCATCTATTTTTGATATATAGTTATTTTCTATATATAGTTTAAAATAATTAAAAAATTTAAATATATTTTTAATAACATATACACACTGAAAACTGTAATAATATTTTGTTTGAGGCAATCTTGTAATAAGGATCTCAAGTCAGGTGATGACATATGAATTTATCAGAATATATTGAAAGTAGCATATCCATTACCATTATTGGTAAAGTAGAAGTGATAATATAGCAGAGATAGGTGACAATTACCTGTTGCTATACTCTGACACTGGCCATTCCTATTCATTACTGCCACTTTTTAATATACAACTTACTTAACAGATTGACCTCTGGCTCTTGAAGAGCTCTTTGTTTTCCCTTCTAATATCATGTTGGAATTTGAAAGAACAGTGGTTCTTTTGGTTCACTGCATTCCACTGGGACCCTTCCAACTCCAGCTCATTAGAAACACCCTGGACTCTGAGGACTAACTATGATGTCATATGTCATAGCAATGAAGTAATGGTGGCAGGCCAAGGCAAAGACCAATTTTATTTTTGCTGCTTTAAGAAGTTTCTCATTTAACTTCTACCTTTCAAGTAAAAATTATTACTTGTAGATTCCCATCGTCAAAGGAACAAGTGAAAACTTGTTAGATGGGGTCAACTCAGAATGAGCTGAGGAGACTTTTGAATACATGACCAGCTTCTCTTGGTTAAGTTCCATCCTTATGACCTTTTCGGGTGTGTTTCATATCAAACATCTAATTCTGGAAAGATGTGAGAAGACTGCAAGGAATTCTGTGAGAGGCTCTATCATCTTCATATTAGTTTAAAAAGACAAGTCTTTGTATCTTTTATCCTGCCTACAGCTCTTCCTTTTAAAGATAGGCTCAGACAGAAAACTGCTAATTTGGAATAGTTATACTGTTGTAAGTTTATATCAAATAAGAATTTTCTATTAAATCTTTCTCTGTATTCCAATTTTTGAGGAAAGCAACTCAAGCAATTTTTTACTCTCAAGCTTCTTTTATTCTCCAATATACTTTTCAGTGAATAGATTGAAAATTAATGAATGCCATTATCTACAAACTAAACTACCACACAGTTGCACTCATCTCAAATGCTACCAAAGTAATGCTCAAAATTCTCCAAGCTAAACTTCAACAATACATGAACTGTGAACTTCCAGATGTTCAAACTGGATTTAGAAAAGGCAGAGGAACCAGAGATCAAATTGCTAACATCTGTTGAATGATCGAAAAAGCAAGAGAGTTCTAGAAAAACATCTATTTCTGCTTTATTGACTATGCCAAAACCTTTGATCGTGTGGATCACAACAAACTCTGGAAAATTCTGAAAGAGATGGGAATACCAGACTACCTGACCTGCCTTCTGAGAAATCTGTATGCAGGTCAGGAAGCAACAGTTAGAACTGGACATGGAACAACAGACTGGTTCCAAATAGGAAAAGGAGTACGTCAAGGCTATATATTGTCACCTGCTTATTTAACTTATATGCAGAATACATCATGAGAAACGCTGGGCTGGATGAAGCACAAGCTGGTATCAAGATTGCCGGGAGAAATATCAATAGCCTCAGATATGCAGATGACACTACCTTTATGGCAGAAAGTGAAGAACTAAAGAGCCTGTTGATGAAAGTGAAAGAGGAGATGAAAAAGTTGGCTTAAAGCTCAACATTCAGAAAACTAAGATCATGGCACATGGTCCCATCACTTCTGGCAAATAGATGGGGAAATAGTGGGAAAAGTGGCAGACTTTTATTCTTGGGGGGCTCCAAAATCACTGCAGATGGTGATTGCAGCCATGAAATTAAAGGATGTTTACTCTTTGGAAGGAAAGTTATGACCAACCTAGACAGCATATTAAAAAGCAGAGATATTACCTTGCCAACAAAGGTCCATCTAGTCAGGGGTATGGTTTTTCCAGTGGTCATGTATGGATGTGAGTTGGACTGTGAAGAAACTTGAGCACCGAAGAATTGATGCTTTTGAACGGTGGTATTGGAGAAGACTCTTTAGAGTCCGTTGGACTGCAGAGAGATCCAACCAGTCCATACTAAAAGAAATCAGTCCTGAATATTCATGGGAAGGCCTGATGCTGAAGCTGAAACTCCAATACTTTGGCCACCTGATGCAAAGAACTGACTCATTTGAAAACGATTGATGGATGACATCACCAACTCAATGGACATGACTTTGAGTAAATTCTGGGAGTTGGTGATGGACAGGGAGGTCTGTCTTGGTGCAGTCCATGGGATCACAAACAGTCAGACACAACTGAGTGACTGAACTGAACTGAACTCACTCTCCCAAACAATGATCTTCACTGGTTCTTTCAAATAGCAAAGAGACACATTTTATAGCTCTTTTCTGAATCAGGAGACCCAGTCTTCCCTGTTCACAATCTAAATGCTACAGTCAGATAGCACAGATGTAAAGAAAGTTCTAACATCCAGTAGGGAGAAAATCAACAAAAGCCTTTTATTTTCTTTTTAATGCTTTTCTTAGTTTAGGGATTGTGAGAATATGATTTATGGAATGTTGTTTGCTGTTTTTTTTTCAAGGAAGCATCCATAGTTTTCATAACATTCTTATCAGGGTATGTAACCCACAGTATATTTGAAACTCTTCTAAGAGTATAATGTTATTTACTATTACACATGCATAAAATTTAAAAACTACTATACATAAGGAATAAATGAAAAGAAAGATATAAATGTTTACTTAGTACATGAGTACATTATGGAAGTGACACATTCTTTAATCACCTAGTTTCTAAATTTCAAGGTAATCTGATTTTCTTTTTTTAATACATGTACTCACTATTAATTCCTTCTGAGAAGCAGTATAATAGTCAAATTTTGCTGCTGTTAATACCATACCACAAACAGCCTCAGATTCTCATGGCTTACACTAACAAACATATATTTCTTGCTCATAGATTTGGATTTGGGATATGAACAAAAATTAAATGAAAAAACCAAAATTGTCCTTTCATTCAACAGTTAATAATGTTGAAGAAGAAATGCAAAATTATGCCACAAGATAAAATCAGATTAAGTCCATGTGGTGCTCCATCTTAGCTATGTTAATCTCTCTGGAGTTTCTCCATCCATTCTCAAAAACTATTCTCTTCATCCACTTGTTTATCAAATATTAGGCTTATGTTTTGTTTGTTCAGTCACTAAGTCCTTTCCGACTCTTAGTGGCCCCATGGACTGCAACATGCCAGGCTTCTCTGTCCTTCACTGTCTTCCACAGTTTGCTCAAACTCATGTCCATTGAGTCAGTGATGCCATCCAACCATCTCATCCTCTGTTGCCCTCTTCTTATCCTGCCCTCAATCTTTCCCAGCATCAGGATTTTTTTTTCAATAGGTTGGCTCTTCATATCAGGTGGCCAAAGTATTAGAGTTTCAGCATCAGTCCTTCCAATGAATATCCAGGGTTGATTTCCTTTAGGATTGACTGGTTGGTCTTCTTGATTCTCTTAGGCTTATGCCCTGGCACAAAAATCTCATCTAAAATAAAAGCCAGCATCTTCACCACTATTGACCTCTTTAACACTTTGATATCTACCAAATCTGTTCTTCCTCTTAACCTTATTAATAAATTCATATTACAACTAAAATTTCAGAATTATCTTCAACTCCTTATTTTTCAGTATTCTAACTCAACAATATATAGGATTCCCTTCACCATCTTTCACACATGATTGATTCCCCCTCCTGACCTCTTTAAAATATTATCAACACTCAGTTTTCCTCTGCTGCCTCATTCAATTCAGTTCAGGTAATTTTTACCTCTTTTTTTCATTTACCTGTCATTTTAGTTTCTTTCCTTAGAATACTGAAGTTGTTTCCTGACTGGTCCCTTTGTTTCCAATTTCCCCTAACGTTTAGTCTGTTATACTCATGATCTAAAAATTTCCACAGAAATCAAATTCCTTCTTTTTGTCTTTCAAGGTTCTTAAAACTCTGGATCCACCTGAAGTTCAAAACTATTTAACGACTAATTGGACATCAAGTTAAAGGTGATCTCTGTCATATACTGGGTCACAATCTACATGAGAATTCAAGACACATGAAAAAAATAAGTGAGAGAAGTATAATACTTATCATGTTCTAGCGAATGTACTACATAGGACTTGGAAGAACATAATTTTATCTTAATGTGTATAGATTCATTTTAAAAATTATGAATTATTTTAATATGCTCTAAAAATGGGACTAGTCCATTAAAGTTATGGTTGCTTCGTGTTAGAGAGAAGCTTAAGTAAGAATAATGTCAGATATAAATCAACTTACAGAAAAATAATTAATAATAACAAGGTTAAACAATTTGCAAAAATTGGGAAAGTGATATGAAAACTGACAAGTTTTGCATCTGATCTAGTAGTGATGGCTTATAGAAAAGATGGAAAAAATAGGAGATAAAACTTAAAAGGCAAATCTATCAGGCCGATTTTAATCTGTTTCTTCCACAATGGAGGAGCTCAAAACAGATAAAAATTAGTCTTAAAACAACAACCAGTTATTGTTTAACTGCTGATTCCGAGAGTCAGTAGTTTAGGCTTTTTCTCTGCTGGTGGTTCTTCTGGCCCTGGCTGAGCTTGTTCACCTACCTATGACCATCGCCTGGGCTGGCTGGGCCCCGGTGATCTAGGAAGGCATCCCCTGGAGAAGCGCATCTCTGTTGTCCTTGTCTCCATCTTCCTGCAGAGCAGGAAGTGGGCTTATTTAAGTGTGAGCTTATTCACTTGGAGAATAAAGGATCTCAGTGGAGAAGAAGCAGAAGCAAGGCCTTCAGGCTTAGAATTTATGCTTGGATGCTTTTGTGATGTCTATATATGTAAAATACCATCTTTATCTACATTTATCTTTATCCTAGACAAATACTTAGGGTGTTTCCATATCTTGGTTACTGTAAATAATGCAGCAACAAACAAGGGAATGTAGCTCATTTCCTTCAGATATATATTTAGTTGTAAGATTGCTAGATCCCATGGTAGTTGTGTTTTTAATTTTCAGAGAAATTACATATTGTTTTCCATAATGTCTGTGCCAGTTTACATTCCCAACAACAATGCAGAAGGATTCTTTTTTCACCATCACCATCCCTACCTTCACTTGTTTTTTTATTTATAAAAGTCACTCTAATACTTGTAATTTTGGCTTTGACTTGCATTTCTCTAATGGTTAATGATGTTAAACACCTTTTCATGTACTTGTTGGACATTTGTATGCCTTCTTTGGAAAAATGTTTATTCAGTTTGTCCTGAAAAAGTTTTCGCTGTTGAGTTGTGAGAGGTTTCTTACGTATTTTATGTATTAACTCCTTATCAGATACATGGTTTGCCAATATATTCTTTTTTTCTGTAGGTTGACTTTTCATATTGTTGATGGTTTCATTTGCTGTGCAGAGCTTTTTAGTTTGATGTAGTCCCATTTGCTTCTTTTTGCTAGCTTTTCCTTTTTGATGGAGGAGGTACAAAGTCACATTTTAAAGGGTGTGGTCATAAGAAGAATGAAAGATTGTGTTCAAACACAACATGCATATTTTAGGATGACTCATTCATTATAAACCATTAAATGCGAAATATACTATAGAATTAATGGGGATCAGGAGGGATCCAAGGCACGCTCACCATTGAGAAGGTTAATATAATAATAGGCCAGGGAGAAATAATGTGAGACAGGAGCTGGGACAGTGGGTGTGTGAAGGATGTTTGAGGCTTTGTAAAGGAGAATCCCAGGATTTGCCAGGGTGGTATGATGAAGAGGCATGTGGTGTGGTGCACGGTGAGGATACACTGGATGATGATGCCAATTAGTTCAGATGAGAGATGGGAGCAAAGGTGCCTTGTTTAGGGTGGCTGGTAGGTGGAAGAGTTGAGATGCTCATGTGTTATATATGTGGCTGTGTCCAGAAGGAAGTTTGAATTTCGGATCTGGAGCTCAGGATACAATCAATAATAGAGACATTAAATTTGGGAGTTCTTAACATTTTGGTAAGAACT
The DNA here is from genome assembly GCF_032405125.1 of Capricornis sumatraensis. NCBI lineage: Eukaryota > Metazoa > Chordata > Mammalia > Artiodactyla > Bovidae > Capricornis > Capricornis sumatraensis. The sequence continues at coordinate 7,966,261 of NC_091083.1, forward strand.
TGCATGCCTAGGAGTGAATATGGTGTGGAAAGAGCATGTGTTTTGTGCCCCCAACCACACTGTACTTTGTGCACAGTGGTTACCAGATTGATCATTGTCCGGCTATCAGCCGAAGGGAGTGCAGTCTCCTCACTTTCTTCAACACTCAAGATCAGGCCATTCCTTTTCTTTTTCCTTTTTTTTAAAAATATTTATTTGGCTGCATCGGGTCTTAGTTGCACCACACAGCATCTTTGATCTTTGGCATGTGGGATCTAATTCCCTTACCAGAGGTCAAACCTGGGCCTCCTGCATTGAGAGAGTGGCATCCATTGGACCACCAGGGAAGTCCGAGGCCATTCCATTTCTTGATGAGCTGATTTTAATGTAAGAATTATAAGAAAAGTCAATGAGGTGCAGAGCCTAATATATTGAATTTGGGGGAACATCAACACTGTGGGTTTGTGAGCTATGCTCTTCTCTTCATGTATCTTACTAGTAGCCTTCTCAGTGGGGTACTCCTGTCTACCTCATAGGTGAAGGGCCTGAGGATTACAGATTATTGGTACTTCTGAATATTTTCCAGGCCTTGACCCACATGGAATGTGATACCAGTCGTCCTGACCATGGGAGGAAGTGAGGGAGGCTTAAGGTTATGGGTCCCCAGGCCAATCAACCCGTCCCTATGGCTAAGGACATCAATATCTTAGCACATGTGTTGTAGTCATATGCCACCACAGCCTACCAGCTGGGAAATCTGGGTTAAATAAATGGCCAGAGTAGCAGAGCTAATAAGTAACAAAACTATCAGAAGAATTCGGTTTTGCTTGACTCTGAAGTTGAGATTCTTTCCTCTATTTCATGCAATGATTCTGCCTGGGTTTTAAGATTGATAGACTATGGAAATAGTTTATCATTTGAGAGATAACTCGAGACTCTAAGATGCATGATGTCTTTTGTTTTTTAATCCCTGAAGTCAGTTAAATATTATGGGATAAGCAAACAATGATAATATTTCCTTTTCTTGCAATTTATATGGATAATTATTAAAACCACACCATATTGAGGAAATAAGCGATTCATTTTCCTTATACAGTATATGGACTTGTAGATACATCTTAGTGGCCAGCATATGTGTTTTTATGTTTTATTTTATTTCTGAAATAATGCTTTCCATTTCTAAATATCCATTAATTTCATTGAAATAAATTCTGGTTTAAAGAGATGAGGTGAATTACATGAACTATTATCAAACCAGGGATTTTTGATCGTTTTGAATCTCTGAGTGACAGATTTGTGTCTTCTCCAGGGGCAAGCCTGACTTAGGCATTGGCTGAGTCTGGACTAGGTGCTGGAAGGGGATGGCCCCCCGTGAGTTACATCCTTCCTTCTCTGCCCTTAATACTTACTGCATTCTGTTGTGCCTTTACAGATATGTGGAGAAAGTATAGTTACTCTGTTTATAGTGACTTTCTTCTTTTTATAGAATGCTCATGATTCAGTAGAACAGAGAAACGTGGCCATAGACACATTTGGAGTAGAAATTTGCTTTCTTTGTATCTGTTTGATTTGGAGCACGTGAAATAACTTTTCTGAATTTCATCTGTAAAATGGGAAGTGGAATGCTCGCCTCACAGACTTTCTGTGGGAATCCATAAAGGTAATCGTTATAACATACTTCCGCTAGCTCCTGGCTTACAGATACACTAGCCATCGCAAAGAGCAAGTAGCGATGGAGGTGGTGATGCTGCGGGTAGTGACAGTAGACGTGGAGGTGACGTGCTGGGGGCTGACAGCGGGGGAGGCGGCCGTGACGGTGAAGGTGGAGGTGGTGACAGAGAAGGCGTGGAGGACGCCGTGCTGGAGGTGGTCGCATCGGTAGTGGGGGTGCAGGTGTTGCTGGAGTTAGTGGAGGTTGTGAGGGAGATGGGGGGAGCCGGTGATGGAGGAGGCAGAGATCGAGGTGGTGGTGGCAGAGGAGGTGGATGTGGTTTGGGGGACGATGGTGAACGTGGGGAAGGTGACGATAGTGGTGGAACTTTAGGAAGCAGAGGTGGTGGCAGTGAAAGCGGAGGTACGCACGTTACCGGCGGAAGTGAGGGCAGGTGGAAGGTGGTGAGGTAAGAGACGTGATGGTGGTGGCGTTGATAAGGCGTATTGATGGAGTAGGGGGAGGTGGCACACGGTGCGGTGGTGGTGGTGGTTGCAGGGTGGTGAGAGTGGAGCTCAGGGCCATGGGGAGCTGATCATGGAAGGGGATGGTAGTGGTCGAAGAGTCGTTGGAGCTGCCACTGGTAACAGTGGAGGTGGAAGTGAAGATGGTGGTGGGTTGAAGACAAGGAAGACGGAGGCGCTGGCAGAAGTGAAAGTGAGAGTGGGAGAGAGGATGATGGTGATGGTGACGGTCCTGCAGGAGGGACTGTTGGGAGCAGAGAGGGCAGAGATGGCGAAGCAGTGTGGCAGTGCTTACAAGGATACTGGCAGCTGGCATGTGGCTAATATTCTTTTCTAAGAAACTGAGAACAAAAGGTGGATATTGTCCATCCTCGGGACAGCTTTGGTTTAATCAGGCGAGGTTCAGTTGACACTGGATGAACAAATGGTATCTTTTCCCAGTTAATCTTGACAACTGGCATCGTCTGAGAGTCAAGTTGACATTCCTTTTACTTTTGTGTTCTGCCACTAGCCTCTCCATTTAATTCCCTTCCTTTAAATTCACCGTTGCTTAGATAGTGAGCTCTTGCGTGTAGGTCATGGTAAACTCAGATTCCTTTTGTAAGCACTTTTCTGCTTGCGTGGCTCTCAATGCATGAATTCTTATGGTAAGATGCTTGATTAACTGAGCTAATATGGTCCTTCGTTGAACCTTTCATCATCACTAGGGTGTGCTAGCTTGACCCTCTGTGGATGTGGACCATCCAGTGTGTCTGATCTTCGTCCTACCTATATCTAAAGCCACAGAAAACCCAGCCTTACAACTCTGAGTCCTGGCTTCTCGGTCCTTATGTTTAGTTCTTCTCTTTTGCTCTTAAAACTGTTGCTTCTTGGGCTGCCTGAGGCACTGACTTCTAGGTCAGTGTTAAATCCCACTCAGTGAAGCCACATATATCATTTCCTCTACCACTTTGCAAACAGCATTTCTTGGACTGTGCCAGCCAGCCATGGGCTCTGTCCCTGGCATCAGCAGAGCCCGCTCCTTTCTGGCAATCCGCTGCCTTTGCCAGTTCAGAAGGCCATGGCCCCAGAGCCCCAGCACAGCAATCTTGTGAATCCTGGGGACCTGCCAGGCTGCCCGGCATTTTGTCTGAGCAGTGTTTGTGCTTGCCTTTCACATTGGCAGGTCTGAGAATTTCCACTGCTGTTGATCCACCTCACACAGCCACAAAACAGACCAGGACCTGTGTGTCTCTCCAGGCTGGGGGTGGCACGGCAAAACATTTCTGGTCCCAAACTGTAGCATGTGTGCCCTGCCAGGACCCAGGACGTTTTGGGAAGTGCCTTCCTTGTCCCAATTAAAAGTGTTTTATTGTTCAGAGCCAGGCTACTTGCTGTAGCTCTTCTTTCATCAGCCTCACTTTGTTAAGCATTATTGCACTCACTAATCTTCTCTTTCTGACAGTTCCTGGCCAACAGAATTACAAGTTCAGGCTATGGAAACAAAATGCATTTTATTTATTATACTCCTAAGATGTTTTCAATAATGCAGACAGTGCCTGTTTTGCCAAGTGGGTGTTGCGACTTTCCAGAGGTTTGGCTAGTTAGCAGCCTGCCGGTGAGCACACATGCTGTCCTCCAGCCCTTTTCTGGATGTCCTTCACCGCAAATGGAGCCTCCCCCATGATCATGTTTGGCCTCCAGTGTAGACAGACAGAAATGCTTTGGACCAAGGCAAGCAGCTCCCTATAGTGACGCCATCTAAGGTGATTCATCTGGTCTGTACTTTGACTACTTCTGTCCTTCCCTTGGGAATAGTCATAGCAGCTACTGTTTATTGCGTATTTACTAAGTGCCAGCACTGGTCTGACAGCTTTCTGTAGGTTATCACATTTAGCCCTCCAGCTATGGCAGGGGGCAGGCACTGGTCTTATTTTTGTTTTATAAGTGAGGAAGTAAGGCACAGAGAAGTTAAATGACTTCCCCGAGTCACACAGCCGGTAAGGGATGCCTTTGGGATTTGAATCTACTTAACCACTCCATCAGACTGTCTCCCCAGTTTGGTGACTGAACGAGAGAAAACAGGCAAACACAATAATTAAGTTAAATGATCAGTGAAGATCCGGTTATATGAGTAGAAGTATATCTCTTGGCTTTTCAGTCAAGGAAATGCTCTTTTTTTTTTTTTTTTTTTAGAAATGATACAGGAGATTCTCTCTGCCACCAACCTTATTTGCAGGGCAAGGAATAGAGATGCAGATGTAGAAAATGAGCTTGTGGCCACAGGGTGGTATGGGGAGGAAAGGATGGGATGAGTTGGAAGAGTCACATTGACATCCATATATACACACTACTATGCCTAAAATAGATGGCTAATGGGAAGCTGCTGTGAAGCACAGGGGGCTCAGCTGGGTTCTCTGTGATGACCTAGGGGGTGGGGGGGAGATGTGGGAGGGAGGCTCAAGAGGGAGGGGATATATGTATACATGTTGCTGATTCATGTTGTTGTACAGCAGAAACCCATGCAATACTATAAAGCAGTTATACTCCAATTAAAACATAAATTTAAAAATAAAAAGAACTGATTCAAATGAATTACACCAATACAGTATACTAACACATATATATGGAATTTAGAAAGATGGCAATGACGACCCTGTATGCAAGACAGGAAAAAAGACACAGCTGTGTATAACGGACTTTTGGACTCAGAGAGAGAGGGAGAGGGCGGGATGATTTGGGAGAATGACATTCTATCATGTATACTATCATGTAAGAATTGAATCGCCAGTCTATGTCTGACGCAGGATACAGCATGATTGGGGCTGGTGCATGGGGATCACCCACAGAGATGTTATGGGGAGGGAGGTGGGAGGGGGTTTCATGTTTGGGAACACATGTAAGAATTAAAGATTTTAAAATTTAATAAAAAAAAAAATAAAAATAAAAAGAAGACCAGTGAAAGTCTCCCTACCCTTCTGGGCACAGTGCATGCTGTGGCCACAGCTCCAGGCCTGCAGGCTGCCCAGGCAGTGTCTCTTTGATTGCCTGATTCTGCTCTCCTTTTTCCCCATGAAAGACTGACAGTCTGTTTCCATGACGATTTCCTCCTTTTTCCCTTTCATGCCTTGTATGTTTCGACTTGTCCAGTTTGGGGTAGAGAGGCGGGGTGGGCATCAGATAAATTCACTTCTTGAATCACCTTAAAGATGCCTCTTGATAAGTTCCAAGGGGCAGGGGGAGATTACTTCTGAAATCCTTAGGTGGGGGCAGCTGTGCACAAATTGATTTATTCGCAAGCTCAAACAGGTGTCTTGACCTCAGGCGGTCAAGGCAAGAAGTTGCCTCTCATGGCAGTTTCAACGAGGTGAAGGGAAGGGAAAGTTGGTGTAGAACAGGACTTCCCACAGTTAACTTCTTGTTGGATGGATTTGAACAGAAAATTTCCACTGTTATCCAGGGACTGTATATGAAATTGATTAACATTTCTAGGACAAACCGGCCAACTGTATTCAGTTCTGAGACACTTTAGATCTTGCAACAGGATACCTGGGAAGCATCTCAGAGAACACTGATGCCTTTCAGAGACATTATCAGGGTGCTTGTGATGCCAAATCACCATTGGTATTCACGGCAAAGAGAGTGTGGCATTGTCGCTAGTCCAGATTGCCTTACAGAAGGGTATTATTCCTCCATCCTAGCATCCCCTAGACACTCACACACAGGAGAACGTCACCATTTGAGTCACAGAGAGGAACTTTGAAGTTGGGTGACCTCCATAAAGCTTGCAGAAACAAGGAAAAGGTGGAGCTATTCTCAGGTTAAGAGAAAACATCAAAAGTTTGCAAAAAACTTAAGACACAAAGAAGCCAGCTAATAACTAGGTTTTACAATGTTCGAAAAAATAGAGTGTATGTCTGTCTACATGGTGGCTAGCCAATGTGTGAAACAGTCTCTCTGCTGTTTTTTGTTTTTCCCCAAAAACAGGTTAAAAAAAAAAAAAAAAAAGAAGGAAGATATATCCAACAGTAGCAGATTTGGGTCCATCTGAACCAGATGCTTGTTTGTGGGATTTGAGTCTGGCAGGAAGCCATCATGGGGAGGTGACTGTTTGGTATAAATGTGGCTGTCTTTCCATAGCTTCAGTCCTCAGAATGTTGGCTTTCTTTATTTTGTCCCCGCTGAGGACCAAGGAGAGGAAGGAGGTGGCCCACAGGCTGTTTCCAAGGTCTCAGGACTGTCCTGGTTAGCGCTCTCATTAGGTAAATGTATATCTCTGACTGACAAGGACATTAGAGTGGTTTAACTCCATCGTCTCCACTGCACAGGGATACTGGTGCTTTGAATGAGAATTATCGAGGAATTCAAACTGAAGGCCTCGTCTCCTGACATTCCTAAGTCTGTGCCATGTAGGTAAGGAAAGCAATTTTGCATAAAGTGTTTTTCCCCTAATATTGCAATCACACCTCTTAAATGACACCTTTGTATATCGCCAGCCCAAGGCTGATGCTGTAAGAAAATAATAAAACCCTAGCTTTTTGCTCTATGACTCTTCGGGGTGTCTAATATTATTATTGCTTTTCCCAGGACCTTGCATATGGCATGTACTCTGTAGTTTGGTTTGGTTTGACATGAATTAGAGAACACATCATACTTGGTCTCATAGATTTCTGGTCATACTTTCGGGGAGTTTTGTGACATTCTTACCACCTATAAATTCAAAAGGTCTGCTAGATTGTAAGATAATGTAGTGGAAAAGTGCACGTTACTTTAGAGAAGAAGATATTCCTAGAAAAGTCCTTTTCGGCTTTTGGAGTTGGAAGAAGAGAGCATGGTAAATGGCTTTATGAAACTAAGATGCGGGACTCAAATGAAAATCTGAATTTCCTCTGTATGTGACTTTGCTAAAAAAAAATTCATGTGATAAAATGGAGTATCAAATATAATGCCTATTATAGATTAGGGAGGAGGCATTAGATGGTGTATGTCGTCAATTCTTACTGTGGGTGAGATGCCATGCTTTGGTTGTGTGAGTAGACAAAACTGTGGTGTCTGCCCAGACCCTTGCCACTATGATGTCAGAGAGTAAAATGGAAATATATTTGGTGAAAATCAAACTTGTTATCACTTACTATTCTGACAGAGAGTAATGAAGGAGGGAGGTGATTAGATCTGATGGTCAAAAGGGAAAGGGAACCTAATGAACAGCGTTAGGATTATTTTTTTTCTTCCCTCCAGAGATTAGTGTCACCAGTACTTAGTCTTCACACACGGGAGACTGAGCAAATGACAGAGTGCAAGGAGGGTGCAGCCTTATACATGAGGCTGGACTCACCCCTCAGAGGCTGACTATATGTGTACAGAGGGTTTGGCAAAAAGAAAGCGCTTTTGAGCTTACTATTTTTGTTTTTTACCAGAGAGGTTCATTCTGTGTCACCCATAACTGAGATATTAATTCCAGTGATATGCAAATAGTTTTTCAGCTTAAATAGAAATTTGGATTGTCACATTAGAATAGAATGCATTCTAGAGCCTCCGACATTCTGAAAAAGAATTTCAAGTAAATTAATCATTACTGCTGACTATTCCAACAAGAAGCTAAAATGAGCTCTCAAACAAGGATGAAAATGTTATCCTTCAGCAAATGCATTGTTAGCAAATTTTCTTTAAATCCACAGTCTCTCAAGCTTTATTAGCTGTCTTTAGCAGTGTTATTTTCAAATAATTTATTCAATTGGCTTTGAGTAGAAATAAGCATTTATTCCTTTGGATTAAGATGATTATTCATCCTGTATTCCCTTGGCAGTTCCAAATGTAACTATTGTGTTATAGTTTTCCCATCGACCATAAAAATGTCTCAGTTAGTCTAGTATTTTTTTTATTCTCGTTGTTTCACACATGTGGAAGGGTCTGAATCTCACATCTGGAAGCAGCAGGGGAATCATTTCCTGGACCACACATTTCATTGGGATTGAGGGTGGGGGGTGTTCAAAGATATGGGTACCATTCTTAGACCACTTATCTGGGGAGCTGGGGAGCAGGTGAGTGTATAGTGAAGGATCGGCATGTCCATGCTGAGCTGGGCTAGAGATTTCTAAGAGCCGTGGAGCTGCAGTGCTCTTCAGTTGTCCCGCCTTCCTTACTGCATACAGTGGGATGCTATGTGTACACAGCGGAACTGCTCCAGTTCAAGACTTGTTTGCAGATGTCCTAGATCCGATTGGTAAACATAATTTATTTGTAGTGGCTTCCCAGGTGGTGTTAGTGGTAAAGAATCAGTCTGCCAATTCAGGAGACACAAGAGATGTGGGTTTGATCCCTGGGTCAGAAAGATTTTCTGGAGAATCAAGGCCTGTGGAGGTATGAGAACAAAGCCCTCCTTGTTGTGGAGTCTGTATTTTGGTTGGGTGAAACACTCCATACAGTCAATAAACAATTAATGTAATATGATGATGAGTATTCACTTAGGTCCAGTTCAATCATTCAGTTGTGTCCAACTCTTTGTGACCCCATGGACTGCAGCACACCAGGCTTTCCTGTCCATCAGCAACTCCCAGAGCTTGCTCAAACTCATGTCCATCGAGTTGGTGCTGACATCCAACCATCTCATCCTCTGTCGTCCCCTTCTCCTGCCTTCAAACTTTCCCAGCATCAGGATATTTTCAAATGAGTCAGTTCTTCATATCACGTGGCCAAAGTGTTGGAGTTTCAGCTTCAACATCAGTCCTTCCAATGAATATTCAGGACTGATTTCCTTTAGGATGGACTGGTTGGATCTCCTTGCAGTCCAAGGGACTCTCAAGAGTCTTCTCCAACACCACAGTTCAAAAGCATCAATTCTTTGGCCGTCAGCTTTCTTTATAGTCCAACTCTCACATCCATACATGACTACCAGTGAAATCATAGCTTTGACTAGATGGATCTTTGTCAGCAAAGTAATGTTTCAGCTTCTAAATATGCTGTCCAGATTGGTCATAGATTTTCTTCCAAGGAGCAAGCATTTACATTTCATAGCTGCAGTCACCATCTATAGTGCTTTTGGAGCCCAAGAAAATAAAGTCTGACACTGTTTCCACATCTATTTCCCATGAAGTGATGAGACCAGATGCCATGATCTTTGTTTTCTGAATGTTGAGTTTTAAGCCAGTTTTTTAACTTTACTCTTTCACTTTCATCAAGAGCCTCTTTAGTTCTTCTTTGCTTTCTGCAATAAGGGTGGTGTCATCTGCATATCTGAGGTTACTGCCATTTCTCCCAGCAATCTTGATTCCAGCTTGTGTTTCATCAAGCCCAGTACTTGTAGCATGTACTCTGCATACAAGTTAAATAAGCATGGTGACAATATACAGCCTTGACGTACTCCTTTTGCTATTTGGAACCAGTCTGCTGTTCCATGTCCAGTTCTAACTGTTGCTTCCTGACCTGCATACACATTTCTCAAGAGGCAGGTCAGGTGGTCTGGTATTCCCATCTCTTTCAGAATTTTCCACAGTTTATTGTGATCCACACAATCAAAGGCTTTGGCATAGTCAACCAAGCAGAAATAGATGTTTTTCTGGAACTCTCTTGCTTTTTCGATAATCCAGCGGATGTTGGCAATTTGATCTCTGGTTCCTCTGCTTTTTCTAAAACCAGCTTGAACATCTGGAAGTTCACAGTTCACATACTGTTGAAGTGTGGCTTGGAGAATTTTGAGCATTACTTTGCTAGTGTGTAAGATGAGAGCAATTGTGCAGTAGTTTGAGCATTCTTTAGCATTGCCTTTCTTTGGGATTGGAATGGAAACTGACCTTTTCCAGTCCTATGGCCAGTGCTGAGTTTTGCAAATTTGCTGGCATATTGAGTGCGGCACTTTCACAGCATCATCTTTTAGGATTTGAAATAGCTCAACTGGAATTCCATCATCTCCACTAGCTTTGTTTGTAGTGATGCTTCTTAAGGCCCACTTGACATCACATTCTAGGATGTCTGGCTCTAGGTGAGTCATCACACCATTGTGGTTATCTGGTGAGTGTAATGCTGATAAGTATAATAAAAGGAAAAAGCTCAGTCGAATACAGGGCTGATATTTAGGGAAGAGCTCATTTAGACAGGATGGTTAGGAAAGACTTTTTCTATTGAGATGACATTTGAGCTGAGACCTAACATAGTGAAGAAGGAATCCACATAGATCTATGGGAGAAGCGGGGGCAGGGAGGGGGGGCAGGGAAAGGAGCTACTATAAAGAAGGGAAATTGACATCTTCCAGAAACAGTAAAGATGTTACCCTGTCTGGGCTAGACTAAGCAAGGAAAAGACAGGGGGAGATTAAGATCCATGAGGCTGTGGGGTTAAGCTCATTTAGGGCCTTGTAGGGTTCAATGGTAAGTGTCCTAGAAGCCACTGCAGTAACTGGATGGCCAGAGCTGCCATTTACCAAGGAGTAGGCTCCAGGTGGAGGGACGCCAAGCTCTAGACCAGGTGAGCTTGAAGTGCCTCTATGCTTCCAGCTGAAGTCTTAAAGAGGCTATTTATTCTGTAAGTTTGGAGTTCAGAAGTATGGATCGAAATGGCTATTTGTAAGTCCCTGATATGAAAATGGTAACTAAAACCAAGAGGTTGGATGCAATCAAATAAATAATGAAATAATGAAATAAAGGAGACTTATTTGTGAGTTCTTGGTTAAGAACCTATGTATGGACTGATACAGGTTTATATCATGGGCTGGATTCTTTGGATTGTGAGGAGGATCACCACACACATCCCTTGTGTAAAATCCAGTTCCCCTTGTGCCCTTACTATGTCCTAAGGAAGAGAAAAGAGGAAAGGTGATGTTTATACTCTCATATGCTGATCAGAATGCTCTTCACTGTGGGGCAGGGTTCATGTACTGATAATTCAATTTTCTCTTTCACTACTTCTTTTCCGAATGGTTCATTCTGAAAGATTGGTCTTATTCTTTGAGGGCAGCTAACTATATTTCCGCTTTTTGCATGTTCTCCCATGTGGTAGCCTTGTCTTTGCAAAGGGGTTGGCTTAACCTTCAGCAAGGTAGTCTAGGTCAGTCTAGTCAAGTTTTCTTTGCTCGTGTTCCATCTCGGGTAGTGGAGGCATTCCCACAACTGATTGGCTAATTTGAATTGTACTCTCTTTGGGAAATCAGTATTTCTGGATTTAAGGAAATGGAATAGAATCACTCATCTTGGCCAAGAATCTAGGTCCTTGATTGCATTTTTTCACCAGAAAGCCATGCATTGAGCACCTTTGGCTGTATACCCATGGCTCTTTTCCTGTTTTATCCATTGTTCCTTGGGGGCATCTCAGAGGGGAAGATGGATGAGGGGTAGGGTTTAGGTACCCAAATCTGAACAGCATGCCTTTTTAAAGACCCTGCTAGCAAAGAGTGCCTTTTTAAAGACCCTGGGAATGAAGAAACACCTTGAAGTAATATGCATTTTGTGGGTTCCTTTGACTCTTCCTCTCTGCCTAGACAGGGATTGCGTTTTGTTTCCAGATGTATTCCCAATGACTAACATGATCCTTGGCATATGGGAAGCACTCTGTGAAGCTTGTTGAAAGAGGAAAGGAAACAGGGCCCCCGGCATTATCTATTTTCCCTGAAAGGGGGCAGGATCATGTTTTCACAATGAGCCATTCCTTCCTCCTTTCTTCCACAGCAGGAGAATTCACCTCTCTGCCACTGATTCTGTTTCCAACTTCCTGAAGGTACCTGGGATTCTGAAGGTCATTTGTTGCTTTGGCTTGGATATTGGAACAACCATATAATGCAGCTTCCCATCTCTTCTTGAAATTCTGAAACAGTCTGTGATCCAATGTAGGATTATTTCCCTCTACTTCTTCAGGGGTTCCTGACCTCTGGGATCTAAATGCCTGGAGATCTGATGTGGAGCTGTGTAATAATAATAGAAATAAAGTGCGCAATTAAAGTAATATGCTTGAATCATCCCCAAACCATCCCCCTGCTCCCTGGCTCATTGAAAAATTGCCTTCCACAACACTGATCCCTGGTGCCAAAAAGGTTGGGAACCACTATGCTACTTCACCGTCTAAACTGCCTGCACCTGCAGTGTGGTCAGCATATCGCCCCGGGACCACCTGAGAATTGTGACCCCCTCCACCCCCCAAGCACATGTGGTCACACACTTCTTTTGGCAAGGGGAATTGGAGGCCCATCTTCTTCCTGCTCACTCAGACCTTACCTCTCCTTAGTGGCCCATATCCAGTGAACTCCTAGCATGCCTTTCTCATAATATGGATGGGGCTTGGAATCCACGTGTCACTCACTTGGCACAAACTGTTTCCTTTCTTTGTTACTATACACTAATACACAGGCTCTCAAACATTAGCATTTACCAGAATCTCCTGAAGGGCTTGTTATAACAGATTGCTGGGCCCCACCCCCCAAGTTTCTGATTCAGTAGGTCTGGGGTGGAGCCTGAAAGTTTGCATTTTTAGCATGTTCTCAGGGGAGGTTGATGATGCTGATTTCGGGACAAGGTATAGGAAATGACGAGGCTGGTAGCTCTTCATCCTGGCAGCACGTTGGAATCACCTGGGACAAATTCTAATCTCTGCAATGCTCAGATCCCAGTTTAATCAGAATCGCTGAATGTGGAACCCACACATTGATAGTTGTAGGGGAAACCATCCTTTCCTCTCCTGGAATTACTACAGGTCTATAAAATAGACTCTTCTGCCTTCTTGGCAGTATTGGGGACAAATATGTCTCTGAGATGGTGTACTTTTAAGAGGCCAATAGACCACATTCCTTTATAATGTGATTCTCAAGGTGTGGTCCCTGGAACAGTTCTTTTTCAGCATCACCTGGGCCCCATTCTGGACAGATCTGATAACTCAGAAACTTGGGTTGTGGAGCCCAGCAGTCTATTTCACAGCTCTGTAGGTGATTCTGATGTGCCCTCAATATTGAGAACTACAGTTCTGTTAGATGGATAGGGGGGGTTGATAGTTCAATCATTCTCAACCACAGCTATGCAGTAGAGTAACCTGTGGAGCTCTGACATCTGGACATTCTCCAACCTCAGATATTCTCATTGAATTGTCCCTGGTAGGCATCCATTATTTTTAAAGCACCACATTTGATTCTCTTGTGCAGCCAGGCTTCTGTGGTGACTGATATCAATATTACTTTGTAACCAATTAACCTACTGTTTGTGGTGGCTGTGGTTCTATTCCCACATGAGCCAGCAGACCTTCTGGCTGAGCAGATTTGTCATAAATGGATATGATGGTCAAAGTAACTACTGTAGACTGAATGTTTGTGTCCTCTCAAAACTGAAACTGAAATCTCAGTCCCTGAGATGATGGGGCCATGGGGCCTTTGGTAGTTGATTAAGTCAGGAGCTCAGAACCCACAGGAATGGAGTTAGTGCCCTTATGAAACAGATCCCAAGAGCTTCTCCACCCCTTCTACCATGTGCGATCAGAGAGAGATGATAGCCTCCATAAACCAAGCTCCCACCAGACACCGAATCTGCTCCCACCTTGATCTTGGATTTTCCAGTCTCCAGAAGTATGGGAAGTAAATTGAGGTTTTTTATTAGGCTCTTAGTCTATGGTATTCTGTTATAGCAGGATGAATGGACTGAGACAACCACCAGCACCTTGCCCTGTGGGGACTTGGGGGAGGTTGCATGGGAAGTGTCCCGTGTGGGATGTACACTGATAAACACTGAGAGAGTGAGAAATGTGACCAAGTCTTTGAGGAATTACAGTACAGAAAGGGACAGAGGTTGTGATAAGTTAACTGCAAAAATGGTCACGCACCTATGCAATGTGTCTCTGCTGCTCTGAGCACCAAGAGGTTGCTTTATTTCCTGATCCTTGAACCTGGACAGACATGTGCCTTGAATGGATCAATAGAATGCAGCAGAAGTGACGTGGTGCCTGTCTTCTGACTGAACCTCCAAATGCCTGTGTGCATATATGTCTCTCTTTGGTGTATGGTGAATGATGTATGGTCAGGCCATTCAAGGTGGCTGTTCTCTTGCTCTCTGTATACTCCCAGCATGAGCAGTCCCTGCTGTACTCACATGACTCTCCAGTCCTCTTAATTATAGGGCTTAGTCCCCTGATACCTGAAGAGCCCACCTGATGTCAATTCCCCTATACAGAGTAGCATCCTACCCCCAAGGAGGTAAGACTTCTGTCTTGTCCTGCCCACTGTCTGCCACATACAGCAAGAGGCCACTCTCAAACCCTTTGTTCAGTAAACCGTGGATGTCTCTGTCACAGTCTCTGGGCTCTTTCTTCGGTCTTGAGACTGGGCACCTATAAGGCTTGCAGGCCTGTGGAGTGCCGCCCAATAGACCCCCACTGCCATTATGAGAAAAAGTTCAGTGTAGGCTTCTGGACAATGAAGGACCACCTAGGACAGAGCTGATCCCAGCTGAGGCCATCCTAGGTCAGCAACCTTCATCACTCCAACAGCTGATGTGGACACATGAGAGAGCCCAGATGAAAACAAGAGAACCAACCAGCTGAACTTAGCCTAAATTGCTGACCAGCAGAACTGTAAGCCACATAAGTGAGTATTGTTTCAAGTCACTAAATATGGGGTAGTTTGTAAAGCACTAATGCCCAAATGATACAGATAGTCTAAAAATGATCTGTGTTGTGCTCAGTCGTGTCTGACTGTAACCCCATGGTCTGTAGCTCACCAGGGGAATCCCTCTTTCCATGGGATTCTCCTGGCTACAATACTGGAGTAGGTTGCTGTGCCCTTCTCCAGGGGATCTTCCTGACCCAGGGGATCTTCCTGACCCAGAAATCGAACCCATATCTCCTGTATTAGGAGGCAGGTTCTTTACCCACTGAACCACCTGGAAAGCTTAATGGTTTACAAACAATTGCATTTAGGGGAAGAGAGAGAATGTGTACAGTGCCTGGAATTAGCATTCATTCTTTGACAGCTTAGGATATCAAAATCAAAACCTTTAAAAACCACATATTCAACTAAGAATAAAAAATTATTTTTGTCAGGAAGGGAGGGGATCTTTAGTAATTCAGAGAAGACGGGAGACCAGTGTTTCTTTGGTAGCAGAAAACCTGTGACACTGAGCAGGAGAGAAGAGTTATAAAATTAGGTTAGTGAACTTTAGAGCTATATAAAGAGGGCCTAGGAGAAGGCAATGGCACCCCACTCCAGTACTCTTGCCTGGAAAATCCCATGGATGGAGGAGCCTGGTGGGCTGCAGTCCATGGGGTCGCTAAGAGTCGGACACAACTGAGCGACTTTACTTTCACTTTTCACTTTCATGCATTGGAGAAGGAAATGGCAACCCACTCCAGTATTCTTGCCTGGAGAATCCCAGGGACGGGGGAGCCTGGCGGCCTGCCGTCTATGGGGTCGCACAGAGTCGGACACGACTGAAGCGACTTAGCAGCAGCAGCAGCAGCAGCAAAGAGGGCCTATAACTTATTCAAAGAGGTCATAAAATTTCTTGGGGATGGATATTAAATGAAAGAGTTTCATTAGTCTGCCTAGCCTCTTAATCTTCTCTTTAACTGTAGGATACCCCTCTTTGTGTATTACAACAGTTTTCTTCATTAATGCAGATTGATTGATTTTTCTGATAAAATCTGTAGCTCTCTTTTGGTTCTGAAAGGAATTATCGATGGCCAAGCTCTACCCCAAGTTCAAAATCCATAATCCTAAAAAATAATCCATAAATTTAAATCCATAATCCATAAAATTAAAAACACACTATGGAGAATGATAAATATGCAGAGTGCAACCAAGTCCTTTAAGGATGTTGAGAAGTGATTTGGGCCATTATTAATAGAAAAGGCCTGTGCTGCGCTAAGTTGCTTCAGTTGTGTCTGATGCTTTGTGATCTCATGGATTGTAGCCTGCCAGGCTCCTCTGTCTGTGGGATTCTCCAGGCAAGAATACTGGAGTGGATTGCCATGCCCTTCTCCAGGGCATCTTTCCAACTCAGGGATAGAACCCACATCTCTTATGTCTCCCGCTTGGTAGGCAGGTTCCTTACCACTAGCACAACCATTTTATGTATGTCATTTTATTTACTTTTGAAAAATACACTACAAAGTGGTCGCTGTTACTTTCATTTTTTTAGATGAGGACACTAAAACGAAGATTAGGAAGACAGTGAATCAGATTACTTTGATTTCAAGAAACAAAACCAAATTCCAATGTCTTAAACAATATTAAGAGTAGATCATGTTGTTGAAAAGTGGTGAGATGATACAAGCTTCAGGTTTAATCAGGGCTTTGACTCCTTTGATTTGAGATTCTTTAAGTTTAGCCATTCTTTCCGCGTGGTTTCATCTTTTAGGTGTCTCGTCTTATGGTAGCTTTTCGAGCTTCACGTTTCTGAACTGCATACCACACCACCCTTAAGAAAAGAAAACAATCGATGTATGAGAAGTTTAAGATCTACTGGGCTTGAACAAACTTAGGTCACATGTTCACCTTTGGTCAATCACTATGGCTATAAGAAATCATATGTTAATTGGCTTAGGTTGGGCTGCCTCCATGCCTAAAAGACACAGTGACAACAAGCTTATATTGACTGGCTTAAATGATCATGAATCACCCCATGAACCATGGTCAAGGCCATTCACATCTGAAATCCTTAGCTCCCGTGCAAATGGCAGGAGGAACAGATACTGATATTACCCACCTTGACTAGTAAGTGGAAGGGAAAGCATTTGAACCCCTTTTTACTCCAAGTCCAACCCCATGTTCTTTCCTGAATGCCTACCCTGTCTTTATGCAGGAAGTAAGACTTGAACTAACTGGGCCTTCAGGGTTGGACCTAGGGAGGTGATCTGCTTTTGAGGTCTGGGAATGAAAAGCATGATTGTGTGTGAACTCAGAATTAACAGTATGGGCTGTGCCTCCCTCCATTGGTAGGGTTATTAGAAGACTAGCAGTCATTTGTTCTACTATCCTGACAATTTAGGGAATTTTCATAAGCAGCGATTTTTGTAAAGGAGGGGTTAAAATGACTTCTTAGACATTGAGGATCCATCTATAATAATGCATGTTGGCAGAAGGGAGACAAAGCCACGATTCAGCTGCTAGGTCTTGGTGATGTCATAAACACTTATGACAGCAGTAGAACTTCGAGATTGAATTACCTTCTTTGTACCCACTGAAGGAGTGAGCCTTGCTGTGTATAACACATTGTGTAAGCCAAACAGTGTTTTTCTGGTTTTCACATGGTGCTTGGGAAGAAGGGAACTTGATCTGTGAACCCAGAAGATCATGAATCTGATATGCGGAAAGACAGTTTAACCTCTCAAATTGCTTTGGTCTCTGATATGTATTTCTAAAATTAAATAAATTAATACGTGCTGACATTTCCCTAACTTAATCTTAAGGCATCACAGTTTGACTAATCTAATGAGGAGTTCCAAATTGAGCACTTCATTGTATAACTAATAATGCTATAGTTTAAGATCATAGACTCAGTTAATGATTCAAATCCATTAAAAAGTATTGCTTGAAGTACTCATAGTAGGCAAGGGGATTGAATCAACTGTTTGTTTCTTTTTTCCTCTCTCTCTTAGCAATGGAACATTTTGTAGAAATATTACCAATTGAGTATTCCAGGTATACTCATGGCCAGTTTATATAGGATTTGACTTTATAAGCCAAACATAACAGATTTTCAAATCAGAAAGACTGTGGACAATAGATAATGGATAATCCCTCCAAAGCCAAAGAGAAAATGGGGTTAACAGGATAGATTACTGGAAAATATTAAATAAGCTTTTAAAAATCTTTTTACATTTTTATACTCTTATTTTTAGTCAATATGGAAGTTTTACTTTAAAAGTAAGATTTATTTGTTTCTCCTTACCTGTTTTTTTCCAGGCAATTCAGGGTGACTAAGAAATTGAGTCAAATTTTGCCTTAATTTATATACTGTTGCTTAGAAGATGCTTACTTCAATCATCAACAAAAGGTCAAAACTTGTTTCAGTTACAGTTTTATAAATTGTTACTGAAAAAAATATTTAAAAACCTGTAAAAGCACTTTGGCATATCTGTGGTTGCTTACAATAGAGCTGAATATGAAATTAAACCCGAGAACTGAAGGACAGTACAAAGATTCACCAAGAGAACACCTGAATCACTGCTGGCAAAATGCTCTTAGGTGTTAACTGCTCTTAGGAGGTTAATGCTCAAGATTGAAAAATGCTATGTGCTTCATTAATTTAAATCACATACACATAAGAAAATCATATAAATAAAAGATTATCTATCTTCAAGATTGCTATACTGAGTATTTAATGTTAGTAGATTGATTACTCCAGGGCTTGATGCTATCAAAAATAATTAAGACCTTTCCTTATATAAACTATTCTTTCTTTTTATAATTTTTGCCTGATTAATTCTTATATAATATAAATAAAAAGCATTTAACCCACTCAGATGTGCACAGGGATTTCATTCCCCAATTAACCTAGACATTAAAAGAAAAACATTGTTTGACCAATTCTTACACCACTTTTGAGTAATGATATTCTAACATATTCATTGCAGAGATGGTTCAAAAGAGCAAATATGAAAATATGAAAGGCTTGTACCAAATATGAAATATTCCCCAAATATGAAAACAAGGAAAGGCTTTTTTTTTTAAACAATCATTTATTGTTGGACATTTAGATTGTTTCTGATTTTCACTGTTGTAATCAATACTCCTAATTAAATATTTGATACTTATTTTTATAAAAAAAAGGCAAGGCTTTTTAATGACAAGTTCTTGTTGTATTGACTCACCTTTTCAAGACTTGCGGCTTCTTCATATGTGACAACTCCCTTTCTGTTTACTTCCCAACAGTTGTTTTTTTTTTCACCAAAGGTAGACTTTTGGCTTGGGGTGAACCGAACTGGCTAGCCTAAGCTTGGCTGCACAGTGGTGCCAACCCAAACAGATAAAACCTGTGAATTTTTCCCCAGCCCACAAGTCCTTATCTAGTGTGAATGGAATGCAGAGATTATTAATGATGTACTTTGAAGCCTCTTGCCCTGAGGGCACTGATTCAAATCCTGCCTATACCTAAGATGTTAGTCCTGAAAAATGTTATTGCAGACTGAGAACTGAGCAGTCAATTATGTGAAATGAGTTGATGGTTTGAGTCAAGAACTCAGTTGACCAGAGTCCAATTCACAAAAATCACCAATACAATTTATACCCTTGTTGGCAGTGTCTTCAAGAGAGTGACTTAATGCCAAGTGGCTCAGTGGTCAACTTCTCCTCTGATATTGCTTGTGCAGCTGACACACACAAAAAAACTTGCTTTTTGGCTAATTCTGATGTTCCTGCTTAGAAGAAATGAAAATGCTCACTTCCATGAAGTTGATTTTCAAAAGAGTTTTATTAAAATAAAGATGCATTTTATAAAGCAACTCCTTGGCCTGGAGAGATTGCCTGTAGGCTTTAAAAAGAGTTCAGGTTTACACAATTATATAATAGATTTTGATAGATGATCAGATATTGGGGGTGGGGTGGAGAAAAGCTACAGGTTTCTAGCTCAGCTGAAATCCAGTCTTCAAGCAACAATGAGAAATAATTATCTGTCTTTAAAAGGTAATTTTGAATTTAGAATCTGATGGATGCTTGAAATTAAAAGGAAGAAATCAATATTTAATACAGCATAGCTGTGAGGGAGTTATTTTATTCTACAAAGTGTAAGTACATCTGACTACCATCACATAAGAAACAGAATCACATGTAGAATTCAGTTTCTAAAATACTGCTGTTAAGTGTGCTTTCTTCCTCTCAACTACCTTCCTTTTCTTCTATTTTACCTTCCTCATTTAAAAATTAAAACAATTTTCTTAAAAAAAAAAAAAAGAAAACTCCGATCCTGAGATCAGACCACATCTGATGCTTGGAAGAGAGATCGAGGAAACACTACTGATTCAGGCCAAAGCAAACTGAGGTTCTACCATCTATAGTTCTACAGTTTTTTTTGTTTGTTTGTTTTTAGAATTAGAGTTTATTCTTCATTTAATTTTTAAAACACTTCTATAGTCGAATACTAAAAGCAGTAGCAAGCAGTGAGTATATTAGGATTAGAGTCCTTTGCTCAATCACTACTGCAAATGAAATGCCAATGGTGTTATTCACTGGTCCATTAAAAACTCTGACACTGAACACCTCAAGGCCGTCCCTGGGAGGCAGATGAGCCACCTGAGCTCTGTGGGGTGACACAGGGGCAGAGAGAGCAGTGCTTGCTGGAGCCTGGGACGGGGTGGCTGGGACGGGGTAGACTCAGTGGTGCTGACAGGCGCAGGGTGGGAACTGCTCTGAGCACACCTTTACTAAAAAATCTTTTATTTCTCTCAGATATCAGCATCACACACACACACCCACACACACACACACAAGTAACTCCTTTTGGTTTGTTCGCCTCTCACCTCAACCCCCGTCCGTTCTAAACTCCTAGAATCTCTCTGCAGCCCCTTGACTCCCAGGTACCTTACACCTAAGACAAGAGCAATCTGTGTGCTTCCTTCATTTTTGTCAAGAATCCCATTTTCCCCAAAATGTAACACAGCTATTTATACAATCAATAGCTTCTACAAAACATGGTCTATTGAAGAAGGAAGTGGCAACCCACTGTAGTATTTTTGCCTGGAGAACCTCCATGGACAGTATGAAAAGCCAAAAGATAATGACACAGGAAGATGAGGCCGCCAGGTCAGAAGGTGTCCAATATGCTACCGGGAAAAGTGGAGAGCAATAACTAATAGCTCCAGAAAGAATGGCGCCGCTGGGCCAAAGCAGAGACGATGCTGAGCTGTGGCTGTGTCTGGTGGTGAAGGTGAAGTCCAGAGCTGGAAAGAACAGTATTGCCTAGGAACTTGTGGTGTTGGAGAAGACTCGTAAGAGTCCCTTGGAGCAAGATGAAACCAGTCAATCCTAAAGGAAATCAACCCTGAATATTCATTGGAAGACCCGATGCTGAGCTCCTTGCCAGGCAGATTCTCTTCCTCTGTATTACTGTGTCATCACTGCCCCGCCCTTGAAGAGAGGAGGGCAGAGAACAGCCACCACAGCCACGAGGAGTGTCCATCCAGAGAGGGCTGCCCTGATGGGGCCAAGGACCTTCCGTCTAGGAATGACCCCTGAGATGACCTTGAGGAGAGGGAGCCGGAAGGCTCAGTCCCTCCTTCACTTCCCCTTTCGCCCGTTTTCCTCCAGGGCTCCTTGGGTGAACTCAACTGGTGAGTTAAGCGTATAGAGAGCAGAATATGGCCTGGAGGGGCAAATATAAGACAGTTGCTAGCAGATAGGAGATTTGACAGGACACTTCTACCGGTGTGGTTGTAGGCTCTTGTCTACTTCCATTTCCCACTCTGGAAGCCTAGTGCAGTGTTTCCTTTTGCAATTCTCTTTCACTCAAAGTAGAAAGATTTCCAATTGCCTTTGTAAGAAGTGTGGATAAGAGGCCAGGAGATGTGGTGGAGAAAAATGCAGATTGTACCTACTTGGCAAAGGAGACCGGAAATGAAATGAAAGTCTAGAATATAACATTACCTTAAGATTTTGGAAATTAGGAAAATGTTCTAATCAGCAAATGCATAAATACAGGATGAATAATTGGGTTTCTTTTAAGTGGGAAAGAAAATAATCTTAGCCATCATGGATCAAATATTGACTATGAGTCAGCACAAATGAGCAGTTGTTACCAGAGAGAGCAGAAAGGCAGAAAGTAAATTTTGGAATCTGTGTTGAGAAATAAAAGTCATGGTTAAAAGGCATGTTTAAGTACTGGATAAAGTTGAGAGAACTTGGAGAGCATCCAAATGTGAAACGAGTTGCTTTAGAATATATATTATGCCGTTTGAGGTTGAGTTTTGAATTTCATGTTATATCAGCTAACACCTGCTGCTGATTCTAGTTACCTACTTAGTAGACTGCATGTGAAATACACTAGTTTTAGAAACTTGGTCATTGAAGCAGATCAAGCTTTACAGGATAAATTTATATCTCTTCCCATACAGTTCCACTGTGCTTTTAATTCTAGGTACCTTGCATTTATGAACTTTTTTGACTTATTTTAATTAGTATCTTGAGATAATGGGAGATCAACTTGGCATTAGGCTGACATTAATAATCAAGGATGTATTGGATTTAAGTCATCTAATACAAATTCTTACTAAAAAAAAAAAAAATAGCTGCTTTTAATTTGCAAATATCCTTCACCTTCACTCAGTAGACCAGGTAGGCTTTGAGAGTCATCATAACTTATTGCACAAATTGTCTATTTTTATTTTGGAAGGCTTTAAAATTCACACTTTTCATCTAAGAGGCTATACTGAAATAACTTTATAGTCTCATCAAAATCTTTGTATAGTAAAATGTTTAATTTACTTTCAGCTAAATGCCAGAAATTTGTAAGCAGGCGAATGGAAAGCATTACTCTTTATGAACACTGCTAAGAAGGTGAGGTTGGCAGAGCCTCTCCAAGGTTCTTGATGCTAACTGAGCAAAGCATGATGGACATTTCCTATGTTCTATCTTACATTTTTTTAATGGGCAATATTATTACTAACATTGTCCATGTCTGCAAACTACTTTCAAGAATTATTAGCTATAAAAGAAAAATAAAAGATTGAATCTACCCTCCATATGATGTTAAATAGTTGGTTTAATGGATTTTAAATGAGTTGTTTTGGAAGCATATTTAAAACACAATACCCAAAAAATATATGTGGTATATCCACATCAAGCATTCACATTTTTCAAAGAAATGTCCACACGTTTTCACTCTATTGAAGCTATGTCCTATCAAATGTTGCCAGGCTGAGATTTAAAACCCATATGTAACAGAGATTTCCATTAGGATGACATTCACGTATGTCACTTATTTTTAACAATTCTCTATTGAAAAGAAATTAAGCACTAGCATTGTTTACTATAGCCCTGAGCCAGACTACCATGTATATAACTGCTGTGGTGGTAATGAGTTTAGTGCCAAGAAAATAGAGATATGAAAAATTCTAAAAAAGAAAATGCCTCAGTATGGGAGAAGACAAATGGCATAAAAGATCATCCAGCTACATGACAATGAAGAAGAGACTCATTTTTCCCCTGCAAACCTTACCTAATTTGTTGGCAGCTGAAATTTTGTAAATATGATGTGTTTCAAACTGCTGTTCTAAAGATCTTTAAAATTTATCTTTCTGTAAGTGTGTTGGTTACAGAAAAACACTTCTCTATCCTAAAGAACCTTAATATATTACATAGTAACTAGTGATGAGGAACTTTGATTTCTGAAGATGATTGATATTGATTTATAAACTTCTAAACAAGTTTCAAAGATACATCTGATGGACCTGTTCATGATATTACAGGGATTTTCCAAAATCCTACCCTTCCTTTTCCCAAAAGTTACCTGGCTCTTTCAAATCCACGCCCCACCCCCCTTTCTGTCTCCGTCTCAGTTATTACTATCACTAGTTTTTCTTTGGCAAGATTTGTTCCAAATCTTCATCTATGCTTAAGAATAAGACCAATAATGACCCATGGAAAACAATCAAGGAAAAGGTATATATGTCTTGATTGTTGCTGTTATTTAGTTGCCCAGTCATGTCCAACTCTTTTGTGACCCCATGGACTATATAGTCTGCCAGGCTCCTCTGTTCATGGGGTTTTCCAGGCAAGAATACTGGAGTGGGTTGCCATGTCCTTCTCCAGGGGATTGAACCCAAATCTCCCGCTTGGTAGGTGGATTCTTTACTACTGAGCCACTGGAGATGCCCAGGTCTTGGTTGTGTAGATGCTAAATAATGCCAGTTATTTATTGCTGCTTTTTTCTGAATGCAGGATTATAGCTAACAATTGAGGTTAAGGTGATGGGACTTGGGCCAATGTATGCATAGACTGCTACGACTCTGTTCCCTGAGGTCCCTGAGCTGTCTCCTCAAGATCAAGGCCTCTCAGGAGATGCCTGTCTGTTTCCTCTGGAGCCATTGATTCAGGTCCAGTCAGACACCTACTTGGTTGTATACGGGGGAAATGAAGAGCTGCCTAGTTGGGTAAGCCCCTCAAGGCAGACTCATGAAGGGAAACAAGAGCCCACGACCATAAGAAGCAACTCCCCTAACGTGGCATAATTGGCAAAACACTTTTAGTTTGGTGATCTTTGTCCCAGCCTTTTGAAGTGATTATTATTAGCTTCATTTTATAAATGAGTGAGAATGAGTCTCTGAGCTATTATGTGACCTCACCAAGGTCACTTAGTTGCATAAATTTCAGCCACTCATTCATCATCAATATTGCCATGGATATTTTAAAATTACTTTTTATTGGATTATAACTGCTTTACAATATTGGGTTAGTTTCTGCTCTTCAGCAAAGTGGATCAACTATACGTGTACAGAGATCCCCCTTTTTCGGATTTCTTTCCCATTTAGGGCACTAAAGCAGTGAATACAGTTCCCTGAGCTGCACACTAGGGTCTCATAGTTAACTGTTTTATACATAGTATCAATAGTATATCAGTTCAGTTCAGTCACTCAGTTGTGTCTGACTCTTTGTGATCCCATGAACCATAGCACGCAAGGTTTCCCTGTCCATCCCCAACTCCTGGAGTCCACTCAAACACATGTCCATTGAGTCAGTGATGCCATCCAACCATCTCATCCTCTGTCGTCCCCTTTTCCTCCTGCCCTCAATCTTTCCCAGCATTCAGGGTCTTATCAAATGAGTCAGCTCTTCGCATCAGGTGGCCAAAGTATTGGAGTTTTAGCTTCAGCATCAGTCCTTCCAATGAACACCCAGGACTGATCTCCTTTAGGATGGACTGGTTGAATCTCTTTGCAGTCCAAGGAACTCTCAAGAGTCTTCTCCAACACCACAGTTCAAAAGCATCAATTCTTTGGCGCTCAGCTTTCTTTATAGTCCAACTCTCACATCCATACATAACTACTGGAAAAACCGTAGCCTTGATTAGACTGACCTTTGTTGACAAAGAAAGGTCTCTGCTTTTTAATATGCTGTCTAGGTTGGTCATAACTTTCCTTCCAAGGAGCAAGCATCTTTTAAATTCATGGCTGCAGTCACTATCTGCAGTGATTTTGGAGCCCCCCAAAATAAAGTCAGCCACTGTTTCCCCACCTATTTGCCATGAAGTGATGGGACCGGATGCCATGATCTTCGTTTTCTGAATGTTGAACTTTAAGCCAGCTTTTTCACTCTCCTCTTCCACTTTCATTAGGAGGCTCAGTAGTGTATATGTCAATGCTAGTCTCTCAGCTCCTCCCGCCTCCCCTTTCCCCCTCGGTGTCTACATGTTTATTCTCTATGTCTGCATCTCTATTTTTTATGCAAATAAGTTCAGTGATACCATTTTTCTAGACTCCACATACATGCATTTTTTTTTTTTACTCTTTTGAAAAAAAATTAAATTGAAGGATA
The DNA here is from genome assembly GCF_032405125.1 of Capricornis sumatraensis. Classification (NCBI taxonomy): domain Eukaryota; kingdom Metazoa; phylum Chordata; class Mammalia; order Artiodactyla; family Bovidae; genus Capricornis; species Capricornis sumatraensis. Next base: position 7,991,819 of record NC_091083.1, read on the forward strand.
ATTGCTTTACAGAATTTTGTGGTTTTCCGTCATATATTAACAAGAATCAGCCATGGGTACACCATGTCTCCTCCCTCCTGAGTCTCCCTCCCATCTCCCTCCCCGTCCTACCCTTCAGGCTGTCACAGAGCCCCTGTTTGATAGACTCCACATATATGCTTTAATGTACACTATTTGTTTTTCTTATCTATGAATTTTTAAAGAAATAAAAACTTGCTCTAAGGTGAAAACTACTTTTATCAGAATTTAGATCAAAGAAGAAACAATAACATTTAATTTAAAAGCAAAGCAAAGCAATGGTAGCATCTGCTTGGAGCATCACTTGGCTAAGCTCAAAGGAAAGTGGCCACACAAAAGCTGTCATATTCACAGGCGGCCTGATCCCAGACGGCATCATTGCTTCCCTGTAAGTCCCCTCCTAATGAAGTTTTAATGAGTGATTTTTCGTTCCACATTTACTCTATGTGTATAATCCTTTGGAATAATGTTAGGTATATGCTGGCACCCACTGTAGTGTTTTCGATATCTTCAGCTTGTTTAATTAATTTTCTTTCTATGAATGTTCACATAACATCAAAAATATCCAAGTGGAAAATTAAAAATTAAGCTAGACACCTGGATATGCCTAAATATGTAGATATTTGGAATGATAAAGACATGTGTTGAGCACATATCCATGTAGATATTTGTAGCCTGTGTGACTACTTGTGGTCCAATTTTATGTTATGGAATTAAAACATGATTTTTTTTAAAACAATAGACTCAAATATTAATGCTATCATAAAGGTAAACCAGTGAGTTTCCTGAGCAACATTTTTTTATTCAGTAGATAATTCAACTGAATGAACATATGTATGTGTGTATGTGTGTATATATATATATATATATATATATATACACACATTTTCCCATGAGACTGAGTAAAGGTGTTTTAACTTGAACTAGAAAACAAAATCCCAGTTTTAAATATTTTTGCATTTTATAAATTGGTCTTTCTAAACAAAAAGTATCTTATTGATGTCAATGAGTGATGGGATAATGAGTGATGGAATTTTTGCTCTACATTTAAATATCTCATTAATACCCAGACATAAAACATCCTTGTTTGTTTCACATAGAAACTGTAAGTTTACTTTGTTTGAAAAATGGGGAAATAAACTCCAGTTTCAGACTTCTCTTTGTTGTTCTAGCTGTGTGTCATTGACACTGGCGTGACTTGTCATGGGAAGGGGTAATGAGGCAAGACTGGGATTGTAACAATTATTAACCTGCAAATCTGCTGTGGCAAAGTCAATTCCAGCTAGAGTGACATTTCTAAGTATCTCAGGAAATAGTACTCTTGTTTGAACTGCTCACTTTATTAATTTGATTTGATGAATATGGGAGAGATGAACAAGTTTTAAATATAAAGAGTGGCCAAGTGTCATTAATTGTGCATTCCACATGGATCCATAGATCGGACGCTGTGCCTCCCTCTCGGCCCCCTGTCTCTTTGGTGGTAATTTATTTAGCTGGGAAAGCTTGGGTTTGGTGTAGCATCTGGTTTTCAGTGATATCCTGCTGGTCTTATCCAATTTTCCAGCTGGGAGCATGAGGCATAGGGAGGTCGAATGACTTGCCTAAAGGTCACCTGGTAGCTCAACTGGGATTATAACTCAGAATCTTTCTGATTTTCCCATCCTTTGCTCACTGGACCACAAAACTCCCTTGATCCCATCTTCTCAAGCTTGCCTGAGCAGGAAGTAATGGTTAGGCCTGGAAAAAACAATCCCAAATTAAATACTGGCCACTATCATCTTCTTTCAAACATGTTTCAGACTTGCACTGATGTAACTCTAAGGGAATCTTTCTTTTACATTCTAACACTGAAGGAGATTTCTATTCATGGGAATGTTGTTTTTCCCAGTAGTAAACTTGTGAAGGTTCATAGTTATTGTTCAGATGCTGATTGTGGTTGAAATGTTTTGAGAATGCCAGTGACTTAATGCTTATGGCAGGAGAATACAGTTACTTATATGAATAATCAGCCTTGTTCATTACACTCCCAACACATGGTGCTCGCCTATTAAGTTAAAAAAAAAATCCACCTGGCTTATCCTGTCTTAGAACTTGTAGACTTACCATTCTCTCACCCTGGAAATCCTCCTCATGATTTTCTATGGCACCCTTTTTTTTTTTTTTAAATCATTTAGATCTTAGCAGAAGTGGTACCTTCTCAGAGAGAAGCTTCTTTATCTATCCTCTTAACGTAATGGCTTTTTAAAAAAATCTAATGTCTCCATATTTTTCTTCATTGCATTTATTACTGTTTACAACATTTGTTAATTTTGTTTTCTTGAATATAAGAGTCTAATCTGTCTTGGTTATGTTTTGGACAATGTTGGATGTATAGAAAAAAACTCAATAAACATTTGTTGAAAGAATGAGAAGCCCTTCCTGATGAAAGAAGGGATCTCTTCCCTCTCTTTTTTTAAAAAAAATTATCATTCAAGGAGTTTCCAAAGAGAAAGCGCAAGTGGAGATGACCCTTGGTCATCCACCCAGATCAGGTGAATTAACCCTGAAGGTCAACAGGATGACAGATGACAGCTGTCCCTGTCAGATCACCCTCTCATCCATAACTTCAACCTTGGAATTGCCCTCAGGCTTGGCTTGTGATCAGCAGAGGAAAATAGGTTGTGTTATATTTATAGTCACAGTTCATTTTTGATCTAAATTTGGACTTTTGCCCACATTAATCACTCACCTTATTTACCCAATTGATACTTAATGATGTGTGTTCACTTCCAAAAACCACATTCATATTGAAAGGCTGACCCATATACAAAATATTGAAAAAAACTATCTGACCCCTGAAAAGGAATTTCCAAGTTTTTGTATCAATAGATAGACTGTGCTGGAATCTCTGAGGGTGTTGAGTTTATATAAATAAGGCTTGAAAAAACGTTGCAGCTCCGTGTTTTTAAGAATGCAGCAGATAACTTTCCAGACTTGCTTGATGTATACTTATTCATGACTTTTGAGAGGCAATGAAATTGTACAGTACCTAAATTCTGCTGCAGGTGACTTTACATGTATGCTACCCTGCATTTATAACTTAGTACTTATACCTCGGCATCTATAACCTAGATCATCACTTTATGGGAGAGGAAACAGGACCACAGAGTGACTTTCTCAAAAAGGACCCTGAGTCACTCTGGCTTTCCAGTGTGTGCCTAGCTGCAGGTGTTATTGAAGAAGGGTTCAGGCACTTATTTGCCCTGAGCTCTGTTAGGAAGTCATTTCTGGAGGATCTGGCCATTTTGCCAGCCACCATTATAACTCTGGATAGTAATTGCATGGTATTCTGGGTGGTTGGGTTGAAGACCTGGATGACAGGGGTCTCAGGCAGTGAGAAGTTTCCTTCTCACTTGACAAAGAGTACCCTGGGGACATTTTGAGGTTAATATGGGGGAGTATGGGGCTTCCCTGGTAGCTCATCTGGTAAAGAATTTGCCTGCAATGCAGGAGACCTTGGTTCAATTCTGGGGTTGAGAAGATCTCCTGGAGAAGGGATAGGCTATCCACTCCAATATTCTTGGGCTACCCTGGTGGCTTAGACGGTAAAGAATCTGACTGCAATGTGGGAGACCTGGGTTTGATCCCTGGGTTGGGAAGATTCCCTGGAGGAGAGAGTGGCAACCCACTCCAATATTCTTGCCTAGAGAATCCCCATGAACAGAGGAGCCTGGCAGGTGGCAATCCATTGGATCACAGAGAATTGGACACAACTGAGCAACTAAGCACAGAGCAGCACCTGGGGGAAATTTCAAGGTAACATAAGGTATCTGTGTGACCATTATTTAGTGACTTTTGTTACACTCATAAAACCTGCTGCATTCCTTCACTGATTCGATTTCAACCTTCCAGCCATCTTGGCTGAGAGATGCCTAGTTAAGAGAGATGGACAAGCCACAGTCACCATCACATCAACTCTTCAACTCCTGCGATAATGTGTAACTACCTGGGTGAGTAAGCTTGAGTCCCTCATTCATGGTGCTATTAAAAAGGAGCATAGACAAACTACCAGAACTGAGACGAACATTGAATAGGAACTTTTCCCTTGATCTGCACATTTTGGGACAGGTGTTCAGATTATTTCACATGGTTTCTCAGATAGACTGTATGCTTTTGTTCTAAAAAATATGGTGAAGAATTCACTGGGTTCTTGAATGGCCCAGTAATCATCTTGGCTTCCAACATTCATTTTCTTTTTATCACTGGAAAATATTTAGATTATATTCTAACTCTTTTCTAGAAAAGTCAAAATTTGTTCATTAATATTGAGAAAATGGGGCATTTCTCTGTTTTGAGTTGACAGAAATGTGATCTTTTCCAGAGCTGATATTAAAGACCCTCCTAGTGTTCCAGGTCCCCAGAAAGTCATATATTGGCCTCATTAAACTGATGATGGGGAAACCTATCAGGGGATTGTTTCAAAACAGACACAAATGCCTATATCTAGAAAATAAACTCCATACACAATTCAAACAGAACACACTGGTAAGTGTAATATAGCCACAAAAAGTCTTGAGACTTTTCCCATTATCATTGCTTGGACTTCATACTTTGTGATTTCATTCTGAGAGATGAGTTTGCGTGATACGTCAATCTTTTCATAACAAACTGCCTTTTGGAAAAGGAATTGATAACTACTTATAGAACTGACAAGTATCTTTCCTTTTCCATTCAGATCAATAATTCTGTGGACCAGTTTCCTATTATTAATTATGCTGACATTAGAAGGAAACTCAGATGAAAGGGAGTTTGTGAACAGGGTACTGAATGGCAGCCAAGTTGAACCATCAAGCACACATTTGGTCAGCTCCTAATGGATGATCTTTTGAAGCACACTGTCTGCCTGACATCATGGGAAAAATCTTCTTTTTCTTTTCTGAGTAAACAGTCTGATTCCCTGGGACATATTTTATATTACCTTCTCTTCTAAAGAACTTAAAGAAGGAATGTTTTAGAGCCAATTAAATTTATAAGAACTGGTCATGAGGTACAACTGAAAAATAAAACACTCCTGCTGGTCTGACTCCTTTTCACCTATTCATTCATTCAGTAATATTACGGATTATCTATTATGTGTAATTGTGCAACAGAGAATATTGTGTTACTTAAATAGCAAATGATGATGTGTTTGGGGATTTTGGGGGGACATCACTCTATTTTGAATACTTTTAAAAAATGTTTGTTATTTATTATCTGTGGCTGTGCTGGGTCTTTGTTGCTGTGTGTGGGTCTTGTTGCTGTGAGTGGAGCTCCTCTTCCTTGTGCTATGCGGGCCTCTCATTGGAGGGGCTTCTGTTGCGAAGCACAGGCTCCAGGGCATGCAGGCTTCAGTAGCTGCACGTGGGCTCAGTAGTTGTGGCTCGTGGGCTCCAAAGTGCAAGCTCAGTAGCTGTGCCCCACAGCAAGTGGGATCTTCCCAGACCAGGGATAGAGCTGGTATCCCCTACATTACAAGGTGGATTCTTAACCACTGGACCACCAGGGAAGCCCCATCATTCTTTCTTGAAAGCAGTAAAAAGTGAAAATGAAAGTAAAGTCACTCAATCGTGTCCAACTGTTTGTAACCCAGTGGACTGTAGCCTACAAGGCTCCTTCATCCATGGGATTTTCCAGGAAAGAGTACTGGAGTGGTTGCCATTTCCTTCTCCAGGGAATCTTCCCAACCTATGGATTGAACCCCGGTCTCCTGCATTGCAGGCAGATGCTCTACTGTCTGAGCTACCAAGGAAGCCCACTCTTGAAAGCAAAACTAGCAGCAATTATGGTGCAGTTATATCTAGAATTTTGACTTGTAATGATGCTCCAAACTTGGCATCTCATGAAACAAAGTGTCCCTGAACAGCAATGACCCCTTCCAGGGAGGAAGAAGGTACAGATTTTTAAATGTCAAGATGACTGTGATAACTGATACTGCTTTTTACCTCAGATTCCCATAGAGAGAGGGCAGGGGAAAATGAATTGGCCACACAATGTTATCCATTTCCATAGGCCAAAAAAAAAAAAGAATTAGGACAGAGGTCCTTCACTTTTTTGGTATCTTGAAATGTCAAGAGAGAGAGACATCTGAAGGGGATAGGAAAAGGGGGTGAGTAGGACAGAAACTCAAACACTAATGGGGAATTGAATTTCTCTTGCACTGGCCACAATACATATGTTTGTTATAAAGCAAGAGGCGGGGAAGACATGCATGCCTGATGTTGAAGAAAAGCCTGTTTGTGCCCACACACTGGAGAAATTGTTCGAGAACAGTTCATCCATGTGAAAATATGACCCATGTCATTTTGCCAGGGTCATTAAGACACTGAGCTGCTGAGTAAGGCCTGACTGGGTAAATTCAAGATCCTGGGGGTATACATACTTCCTAGTGCCCAGTTTTTCTAAGATTGAAAAAAAAAAATGTCAGTGGAAATAAGGTTATGGAGTGTCACTTGCGTGGGTGAGACAGGGTCTACATAGGGTGGGAACCAGCCGCTCTTAGACATGGCCCATTCTTTTAGATTCTGCCCGATTTTCTTAGTGGGCAAAATGAGAAAAAGAGAATAAATCCCCAGCACTGGTAGCCAGAAGAAAACAGTGGTATTTAGAGATGGGGAAGGGAAAGGTTACACATCATTTTGAAATGAATTCCCATTCTCTTTTGACTATTGTCATATTCGTGTTTTGCAAACTCCTAGAATGTCTGGAGATAAAATTGAGATCATTTGTTGTGAAAACAAATGGCCTCGTAGAAGAGCTCAGAAGACATGAAAGCTATATTTGAATGAACAAATATTCAAAAGTAGGCAGGAAATCTGGAATAATGGAGAAGATTTTTTTCCTTGGTAGAATTGTATGAAGTTTGAGGGCATCGTACATGAAGCAAAATAGCTCACTGGAAAATAAAAATGAAAAAAAAAATCCTTTAACTGTTTCAGTTTTAACTAGGCTAGGACAAATAAGCAATTTAATCTCAGTGTTAAATTTTTAAAAAATTGTTGACAATTCTGATTATTCTGGTTTATTTACAGTGTCCCAGTTTCTTTTATTCAAGAGAGTGACAGAGCAATCGTATAATTCATTCAATAAATAGCAAATTCTTACTAATTTACAGTGGATCAGAACTTTAAATTCTCTGGGCCTTAGTTGCTTTACCTATAATCTGATGGATTATAACTAGTTAATTTTCAAATTTTGTTTTGTGGACTGTATTAGTGTTTCCCAGCTTTAATATTTTAGTAAGTGTGTGTGGGTGTGAAAGTCATTTAGTCATGTCTGACTCTTTGTGACACCGTGGTCCATGGAATTCTCCAGACCATTCTCCAGACCCCATGGAATTCTCCAGACCCCATGGTTCATGGAATTCTCCAGATCAGAATACTGGAGTGGGTAGCCTTTTCCTTCTCCAGGGGATCTTCCCAACCCAGAGATTGAACCCAGGTCTCCCACATTGCAGGTGGATTCTTTACCAGCTGAGCCACAGGGTAGCCCAAACAGAATTATTACAGTAAAAGGATTTATGATTTGGATATGGGTCTTGAAACTATTCATATTTCTAGAAAAATAAAATATAACAACCCCATTATATTATGTTCTTTTTTCAGTGCCACCTAAATATGTGAGAGAAGAAAAATTCCTGGATTTCTTCTTATATTCTAGGAGTTGTTTTCTTTGGCCGGGGTGGGGAGGGGGGTGGTTAATTTAATAGACATTTACTTAAAAAAAAATCAGTAATAGAGCTGAGAATTGGGCAGGATAGAACTTACATTGAACCTATGTGGGCTATTCTGTTTTAGTGTGATAAGTTTCAAAATCTTCCCAAAATTAAAGGCAGAGAATTTACTTTAAAGGACTTCTTTGAAAGATATGTATATATATGAAGCAAAGCCTCTTTGCTTTAAGCTTCTTCAAGCCTGTTTCAAGTGCCTTAGATTAAGCAGCTTGAGATCTGCTAGTTATAAAAGTATTTTTTTTTTTCCCCAAGAAAGATGTGCTTTTCAAATTGGCAGGTACTTACAGAACTGTTACTCTGAGCAAAGGAGTGGAAACATGAGACCCTTGTAAAGATTTCACCGCCATTAGGAAGTTTCTTTTGAGACACTCATATCAGCTCACTGATAAAATATCATAAAATAACTGCCATCTCCACCTTTTATAGGAGTAGCCCTTGAATTAGTCAGAGCTGCTGGGTTGTAATAAGGAAACGCGTGTTTAAAAAATGAATGAAAGGAAAAGATGACCTTCAGGTTACTCTGATCTGTTGATGGGGTCAGGGGAAGGAATTCATAACCTGAGAAGGACGGGGTGAGTCTGACTCTGGATGCGAAAGTTCACAAGTCTGCATTATAAATAATATATGTAGGAAATGAGTGTTTACTCCTCTCTAATATTGGCAAACTGGAAGGATAAGATGGCTTCCTTTTGACGCGAAAAAAGATCTAAATGTAAGATGCTATTTTAAACACCAAACAGCTGTTTCATCTTGAACTGAAAAGAACAAAGAAAACACCCTCAAGTCCACATAGGATATTTTGTGCTTTCCCTTGCATGTGTGTGTGTGTTTTCCCTCCTTTTTTTTACTTAGGATAATTGAAATGTCATTTTATCTTGGGATGTTTTCTTTACCGACCAGGGACTTGAAAAGTTAAAATATTGGAGAATTTCCTTTTCATCATTTTCAACATAAACAACTTTTCGTTGCTTCAATATGAAATGTTTTCTTTGTTAATCCAACAGAGATTAATGCCTGGAATGCTAAACTGTATACTTAAAGGAAAAATTATGATGGTCCATGGATAATATATTTTAGGCAAGACCAAGCAATAGGCTGGCATTATATCACAGTCTAAGAGGTTTTTCTTGCTCTGGAGAATAGTTGGAAACATAAAGGGTAGCCTGAGTCACTGATTTTAAAGATTTTATTTATCCAGTTAATGCCTGGAAATCCTTGAATCACATTTACAAAAGTGTTTAAATGTTTATGTTTGGATGATTCAGAAAATGAATTTCTGATTTGCAGAGCACGCTTCTTGGGAATTTAACTCAAATCACCTCTTTGATTGATATGAAAAGATATATGTCTTTAAAAGTTTGAATTAATATGTAAAGTCATTTGCCTTGGTTTGGATTTTATGGTGAAAATTGCTCAGGCTGAATGGATAGAACAAACTTTTACATATTCAGTAAATAGCAGGCTTATTTACTTCTTAATTCTTCATAGATATTTATATTTGCCCTCCAGCTTTAATTTTTGGGAAAATAAAGAGTCATTAGAATATATTCTATTCTCCCAGATAAAAAAACACACACATATACTTAGTTCATTTTACCTGGAAACTTGTTCCATTAAGCAGGCAAACACACATTGAAAAGTTTAATTCTTTACTTATCTATCTCTAAAAGTCTGGCCCATAAGGTTGTGGCTTTTTAATTTTAATTTTTAATTGGAAGGAACAACGTTAGCTTTGTTGGTTATGTGGTTGCAAAATGTATGTCTGCTTCTTTATACTGTTACTAGCTCTCTTTCTTTTTAACTCATGAGACAATTTTAGTTAACTTTTCCTGGGGCTTAATTCCTTCTAATTTTGTTTTTAAAATAAAAGATGAGTTTCTTTAACTTAAGAACAGGAAATTCTAGGCCAGAAACTGCTATTTCTCTTCCTTGAGATAGAGATCTCAAAGGTATTAACATCTTGTAAAAGTTTAAAAAGAAAAAAGGAAGAAGAAAAAAATATCTGTGCCAGACCTTTTCTAATCCAGACTTGGTTATATAGCACATTAATAAATTGTCCTGTCAACCTTTAGGACATGGGTTCAACTCCAATTGGTTTAATGGTCACAAATATTTCCTTAGAAGGATTCCGGATTTCTGGATGGAGGCAGACATGCCAGGGATTCTCAGGGCAGGCTTGAGATCCCCCACCCCCCACAGAAGGTGGTCCTGGGAGGTAATCACACCCTGCTGATAGGATTTGGCAGTTAAAATAGATGGAGGTCAGCCTGTCATTTTGTCTATTTAAATAAGTCACTTGTGATTAAGGATAAGCAGTATTTTTTTTTCCTTCTTTTTCTCTCTCTCTCTCACTTTTGGGTCCTTACAGGCTCTCATGTGTTTCTCTGATGTTTCTTTCCCTCTGGAGGACTTCTCTCTCTTATTCTCTCTTGCCTTTTACATGGAAAAATGCTTATGTCACCTCTGTCTTTCCCCCTTGGAGACATAGACTGGGGGACATGATAAATGACTATTTATCATTTTATTCCACTTAAATTTCAAAAATTGGTAGTCCAATCATAACTCTTATTGTCTACCAGATGTTCTATGACATCTGGAGAGAAACGAAATGTAAGACAGTTGTCTCTGCTATTTCCCTCTTTGCTAAGAGAAGTCAGTAGCATCTGTGTTATGTAATTGAGTTCATAGTTATTTCTCCATCTGCTTGGGTACTTTGGTACATAAGCTAATTTGTCTGCCTTTCAAAAAAAATTAACTAATGTGTATCCTTTTATGCAATCTATGAGGACTGTCTTTGTTGTTAAGACTTTTTGTGACTATGAAATAGCAGGACCTTATAAAAATTGTGCACTTTTTCTTAAAAGTATTTGGCTGTTAACAAAATGTAATCAGAGATACAGAAGTATTTGCATTTGCCAACTCATTTACTGAAATTGTTTGCCAAATGTCATTCTGAAATACTGCTTCTGTTTCTCGGAGAATTTCATCCAGTGTTCTTCCACTGCTGCGAGCCCTGTGTAAGATTCTTCCTGCTGCCCAGGCTATTCACCAGGCATGGTGTGTGACGGGGGAAGGCTTTGCTGAGTGAGAGCAGATGTGACCCAAACCCCGCCATCTCTCGGGCACTCTCTCACACCCTCAGTCCACTTTCATCTCTAATCATCTCTGACACATCTGGCTTTGTGAAGGTTTAATTTGATGGTATCCACTTCAGCTACATCACATAGTTTTTGCTTCATGCCCTGGGGCAAAAAACCTCAAAGGACTCAAAGCCTGCCTTGCCTTGAAGGGCCAGAGGATGACCCCCCCAGGGGGCAGCCCTTAGCCAGTGGTGGACAGGAGTTAGTGTGTCCTGTGAGCAGGCCATTCTGAGACCCTTTCTATCATCTCTTCAACCTTTGCCAGTAGGCTTGGGCCCCAGGTAGTCAAAGCAGTGATCAGTACACTGTGGAACAAAATTTCCCAGTTTTCTGCTCCCATTCTTGGTATCATTTCCCCAAGTAAACTATCTGCATACAGGTTCTCGTCTGAGGTTCTGCTTTCTAGGGAAACCCAGCCTCCCATAAAATAACACAACAGATGTGGATGAACCTAGAATCTGTTATACAGAGTGAAGTCAGAAAGAGAAAAACAAATACAGTAAATTAATGCATGTATGTGGAATCTAGATAAATGGTTCTAATGAACCTATTTAAAGACATGGAGAATGGACTTGCGGACCCAGGGGAAAGAGAGGGTGGGAGGAATTGAGAGAGTAGCAGTGACGTGTGAATTAGGTGCTAGTGGGAAGCTGCTCTGTAGCACGGGGAGCGGAGCTCTGTTCTCTGAGATGACCTAGATGGGCAGGATGGGCGCGGGGCAGGGAGGCTCACAAGGGAAGGGATGTATGTAATACATAGAGCTGATTCACACGCAGCAGAAACTAGCATCACATTGTAAAGCAATTTTACTCCAATTAAAAACAACACAACACAATACCATGCAAAGCAAAACAAAATCCCAAGAGATCATCCTTCTAGCATGACTTGCTGCCTCATATCATGGTTACGTAGGTATAGTTCTTTGAAAAGTGGAAGTATTAGTTACTCATTCGTGTCTGACTCTTTGTGACCTGTGGACTGTAGACCGCCAGGCTTCTCTGTCCGTGGGATTCTCCAGGCAAGAATACTAGAGTGAGTTGCCATTCCCTTCTCCAGGGAAGTCGTCCCAACATAGGGATGGAACCCATCTCCTGCATTGGTAGATGGGTTCTTCACCACTAGCGCCACCTCTCCTAAGAAAAATGTTTGCCTTTGAAAGTTGGGACAAATGTGATAAATCCCTCTTTGATAGCAAGCTCTCTTTCAAGAGGGTACAGCATGGAAAAAGACACTGCTCCTAGGAACAAGTCTGCAGTCTGGCTCTTACCCTCTTTGGATATTTCACTATAGAAGCGCAGCAAATCATTTTTAAAAGTAGCCAAATGATGCTTCTCAAATTCATATAGAACTCCTCTGGTTAAAAATGCTATATACCTTCATTACAGGACATTGTAAATAACTTTTTGCATAAAAAATCCAGATGCTGGGAGAATCAAACGGGAAACCAGGAGGTGAAGTGAATTGAGGAATGTTTTCTCCAAGAGGGCTCTTCAGAGAGGTTTTACAAGAGGTGAAAGTCCTAGGTTGACAGAGGCAAAATACAATGGCATTTCATGGACAGAGAATGGGCAGAGAGAGAGAGCTCAGGATTCAAGAACATGACTAGGTAAATGTGGACACACAAACTTACTTTCCTGTGATCTTGCACAATTTAACATTCTGTGATAGGTAGACACAGTTCGGTGATTAAATAAACTGGAAAAATATTCATGTTACATTCAGACTTGAGTTCATAGCATACATTGAAGACCCTTGGAAGTACGGCTATTTCTAAAAATTAACCCCTCAAAACAGCAAACTTGAGGAACTGAGCATTTCCTAAACTTCTGTGACTATGAAATCTTGTAGGACACTATTCAGTCATCTTGAGGCACGCTGATGTTCCACAGAATGGATCTTGGAAAAAGTTGATGGGGTCTGGGGTGGGGTGGGTACGGCAGTGAACCTCACATAATACCTATTTGTGTTTGGATTTAATATGTCAATCAGGTGCTACAATCTCTGTCCTGAAAAAAAGAGATATGGCTCATTGCAAAATAATTTAGCACACCAAAAGTCACATTTTCAACTTCATACTGACATTACCAACATGCTGTTACCTTTACCCCGCCCGTTGTTGGGGACGGAGTATAACACAGGATGTTGTAGCCAGATGTACGTCTGCTTGCCAAGTCACTTCAATCATGTCCGACTCCTTGCAACTCCATGGACTGTAACCCACTAGGCTCCTCCGCCTGTGGGATTCTCTAGGCAGGAATACTGCAGTGGGTTGCCATACCTTCCTCCGAGGGCTCTTCCAACCTAGGGATTGAACCCACATCTCCTGTGTCTGCTGCCTTGCCCTGCAGGTTCTTTACCACTAGCGCCACCTGGGAGCATTCAAATCCAGTTTCTCTTCTTCCCATGTGACCCTGACCCTGTGTCTCCCTGCTTCTTTTTCATTCAGTTCAGTTCAGTTCAGTTCAGTCGCTCAGTCGTGTCCGACTCTTTGCGACCCCATGAATCGCAGCACGCCAGGCCTCGCTGTCCATCACCATCTCCCGGAGTTCACTCAGACTCACGTCCATCGAGTCCGTGATGCCATCCGGCCATCTCATCCTCGGTCGTCCCCTTCTCCTCCTGCTCCCAATCCCTCCCAGAATCAGAGTCTTTTCCAATGAGTCCACTTTTCGCATGAGGTGGCCAAAGTACTGGAGCTTCAGCTTTAGCATCATTCCTTCCAAAGAAATCCAGGGGTTGATCTCCTTCAGAGTGGACTGGTTGTATCTCCTTGCAGTCCAAGGGACCCTCTAGAGTCTTCTCCAACACCACAGTTCAAATGCATCAATTCTTCGGCGCTCAACCTTCTTCACAGTCCAACTCTTTTTCATTACCTACAATGAATATGGACAAAGTGATAATGGTGCCTAATTCACAGCGTTGTTGGAAGGATTAGATGAGATAAAACAATTAAAGCACTTAGTAGAGTGTCTAATATGTGACCAGTAAGATATAACACATGTATTAATAGTATTGTATAGTGGAAAATATATAGGCTTGAGGACAGGCCTAAGTTCAAAGCCTATCTTTATCACTGTCACGAAACACCTCTGGGTTTACCAAATCCTATGCATTAGTTTTTAGTTATTACTGTAAAGAAGGGAATGGTAATACATATCTTACCAAGTTACTGTGAGTAATACTAATAAAGTATAAAGGACATATAATATTCTGCTGCTGGTGTAGTTATTGTGTTTCTATGGTATTCTTCCATTTCTTCTTAGGAGCAGAAGGATCCTCAACCTTTCTATAAAATTGCCCTACTTTCTCCAATGATGCCTTATGCTGATTATTGGAATAAAGAGAATTATTAAATATTTGCTAAATAAATGAATGCATAAATTAGTATTCCTACAATTGAAGATTTCACCCAGTGGAACACTGATAGGAAATATGTGATAGCAAAGCTGAATGGCGTGATAAATCATGCTCTGTGAAGTCAAAATGAAAATAGGTCTATTTTATCCTTGCTTAATGGAGAAGGAAATGGCAACCCACTCCAGTATTTTTGCCTGGAGAATCCCATGGACAAGAGGAGCTTGGTGGGCTACAGTCCATGGGGTCACGAAGAGTCGGTCACAAAGAAGCTAAAATCTAAGAAAGTTATTAGTCATTCATTTTGTTCTTATGGATTAAATTTAGACCTAGACTCACTGTTTTTTTTTTTTTTTTTAATGTTTACTATGTCTTTTAATGGAACAATTGAATGGGAATAAAATACTAAAATTTTTTTCTTTGGTGTCTGCATTGTCTCCTTGGGATTTTGTCAGGAGGCAGATTTAAATTCTCATTTAAAAGAAGATGCTGTGAGGGAAACCTGGCGTGCTGCAGTCCAGGGGGTAGCAAAGAGTCAGACACGACTTAGAAAGTGGACAACAACAGCTTTGTAAAAAAATATTTTATTCTGAGACATTTCCTAGTATAAATCTTAAATTTACAAAAGGAGGGCTGTTTTTCCCATAGTGATATCAAGCAAAGATAGAATTCCCAACTTCCCTTTTATTTTCCAATTATTTTTTTGGATTAATGCCTCATCAGGTTTTAATTCAGATCAATCCTAGAAGGATTAGTTGGGCAGAAGACATGTAGCTTTTGATAGAGTTGTGTGTAATATGCTCTTTCATATGAAGTCTTCTGTGGGAATCTTTTTTAAAGAAACACTTAAGATTTCTTTTATAGTCTGTT
Source organism: Capricornis sumatraensis (assembly GCF_032405125.1). NCBI lineage: Eukaryota > Metazoa > Chordata > Mammalia > Artiodactyla > Bovidae > Capricornis > Capricornis sumatraensis. The sequence continues at coordinate 8,006,948 of NC_091083.1, forward strand.
TGAATGTGCCACCTAAGGCACATGACTATCAATACCTTTCTTAAAGGAGTATCCTCCCATGGGATGAATATTTTATAAAAACGGAGGCAGAATATATGGTTATTTTGTTCCACTGAATGACATTTCTCTAAAAGACCAAGGATGAATTAGCCAACTACAGAAGCAAAACACCTTAGTTTTAAAATTTGGTCATGAGTAGGTCCTCATCTCAAAATGCTTTTTGTCAGTGTATTGAGATTTTGAATTATTATAGCTCTAAAGGGACTAAAAGTAGTTCCCCCTATCTGTGAGTTTTTTTAGAGTTTATGAAGCATTTTCATGCACCTCATCCTTGTTGAAGAGTTCTTCACATTTCAGGGCATATGGGTATTTAACTAAAAACATCAAATGTGTGTGTTTTTCCAAGCTCCTGATTTATCCCTCCATGCCACGTTTCCCCTTTGCTAGCCATGTTTGCTTTAGACATCAATAAGTCTAGTTCTGTTTTGTAAATAAGCTCACTTGTATTTTTTCTAAAAAATAAGATTCTACATATGAGTGATGTCATATGATATTTGTCTTTCTCTGACTTATTTCACTCTAGGTCCAAGACAGATAACCAACAAGGACCTGCTGTATAGCACAGGGATCTCTCCTCAATATTCTGTGTAACTCATGTGAGAAAAGAATCTAAAAAAGCATGAATATATGTATACGTATAACTGAACACTTAGCTATATACCTGAAACTAACACAACATTGTAAATCAACTATGTGCTGATAAAATCAAGATAAAAAATCATCAAATACCATGGCAAAACAGTCAACACATGTGTTTTATGAACCATTCAGTTCAGTTCAGCCACTCAGTCATGTCCGACTCTTTGCATCCCCATGAATCGCAGCACGCCAGGCCTCCCTGTCCATCATCAACTCCCGGAGTTTACCCAGACTCACATCAATCGAGTCCGTGATGCCATCCAGCCATCTCATCCTCGGTCGTCCCCTTCTCCTCCTGCCCCCAATCCCTCCCAGCATCAGAGTCTTTTCCAATGAGTCAACTCTTCGCATGAGGTGGCCAAAGTACTGGAGTTTCAGCTTTAGCATCAGTCCTTCCAAAGAAATCCCAGGGCTGATCTCCTTCAGAATGGACTGGTTGGATCTCCTTGCAGTCCAAGGGACTCTCAAGAGTCTTCTCCAACACCACTGTTCAAACGCATCAATTCTTCAGCGCTCAGCCTTCTTCACAGTCCAACTCTCACATCCATACGTGACCACAGGAAAAACCACAGCCTTGACTAGACGGACCTTAGTCGGAAAAGTAATATCTCTGCTTTTGAATATACTATCTAGGTTGGTCATAACTTTTCTTCCAAGGAGTAAGCGTCTTTTAATTTCATGGCTGCAGTCACCATCTGCAGTGATTTTGGAGCCCCCCAAAATAAAGTCTGACCCTGTTTCCACTGTTTCCCCATCTATTTCCCATGAAGTGATGGGACCAGATGCCATGATCTTCATTTTCTGAATGTTGAGCTTTAAGCCAACTTTTTCACTCTCCTCTTTCACTTTCATCAAGAGGCTTTTGAGTTCCTCTTCACTGCCTGCCATAAGGGTGGTGTCATCTGCATATCTGATGTTATTGATATTTCTCCCAGCAATCTTGATTCCAGCTTGTATTTCTTCCAGTCCAGCATTTCTCATGATGTACTCTGCATATAAGTTAAATAAGCAGGGTGACAATACACAGCCTTGACGTATTCCTTTTCACATTTGGAACCATAGAGTGCCTAATTTCCCACTTTCACAGTTGTTTCTAATGCACACTCCCAACTTCTAACCCTGTAAATCAGGCAAATGGACACCACTATGGATAGTTGGAACCTGCTTGGACAAGAGAGATTTAAGGTTACAAAGTAACACAGGGTGGGATTAAAAAAGAGTCCATTCCTTGCTGTTTTCCTATTTGCATATAGACTAATTTCTAAAAAATCACTTGATTAGGATACAGAATGATTCTTAGAACCTTTGATGTCTTTTAATTTACTGTATGTAATAAGCACACGGAAGAAGAAATTCTGGGTTACAGCCTTAGCAATTTGCAAAAATTCCAAGTGTTTTTAGTCTATGTTGTTTTTTAAAATGCACACACACACACACACACACACATATATATATATATATATATATATATATATATATATATATATATATATATAGAGAGAGAGAGAGAGAGAGAGAGAGAGAGAGAGAGAGAGATACAAACACACAAGCACAAAGGAAAGGAAAAATAAATATCTGGCAATTTCCTGTGATGAAGGACAGATTAAAACTAACCAATTTGGAATGTTATTATACTTGGGAATTTTCAAAGTAGGAGCCAGAGTCTCTAAAGATGGAAATTGGACCATCTTATTGATCTCTAAGGCAACTTTTGGTACATATTTATATTCTAAAATAAGAAAAATCTGTCTAGGGCAAGGAATGAGAATTCCAAATAGGTTGTTTTACTGTACAAAACTTGATTTTTCAACCCCGATTTTACAAAGTTTTGTAATGGGCAGTATTACTATTTTCCCACTTAATGGTAGCAGGCATGGGCAAAATCTCTTTGAAAATATGTATCTTGTTTGATAGTTATCTAAGACATAACATAACTTAGAGCTCCTTGACAAACACATTGAATCATATTGTCCTGACTTATTTGCTGGGAAAAAAATAAAAGTGGAGGAGATTGGTACTGGGAAGGGAAAAAAGCAGTCTTCAGTGATAGAACTGGCTTCTACTCTGGCAGAAAAACAATATCATTAAAATCTGAGAAGGCACTTTTAAGTCTTATAATAATCAGCAACCAAAAGAAAGAAGAGATCTAAAAATAGAGATGGGTAATTAACAGTCTAAAAATAGACATGGTTAGCCATATGGAAGTCATTACACTCTGGAGGTTAAATGCTCTGAGGAAAATAAAAATCCAATCAAATATTATTGCGTATTAAACTCACTACCTATAAACATAGTCTGTAAAGGCTTTATAGGGTTCAGCTTCATCTAAGATAATTTGGTACAAGAAAAATATAAAGGCAAAAATTATCATTTCCTAATTCATCAAAGAGTTTTTCTTGGGAAGATGCCTTTGGCTCTAATTCAAAACATCCTTTCTGGCTTAAGATGTGCCTGTCATGCTATTGACATCATGGGGATTCTGTCTTCCACAACAGGAAAAATAGTGATTTTCAGATCACTTCTTATATTTATAATAAACAGTAATATTTCCAATATAAATAGTATTGCCCTCAGAACAAGTAATTATGCAAAAAACAGAGACTATCAACAGAGATGGATCTAGTATGGGCCAGCATAAGCTAAAGGCTTCTATTTTTTTTAAGATTAAAGCCATCAGTGTGTGATTTTCTCTGTTTTTATTGTTATTTGGGGAAGATTCAGGAACTCTGTATGTTAAGGGGATGCTACAACCTCCTATCAAGGTTGTAGAGTGTCTAGGTCTTTTACACCTTTATCCTTCTCGTTGCCTGGAAGGCTGTGGAGGAATCTAAAATCTGCTTGTTGTAGTTTTGAACAGGGTTTTAAAAAAATGGATGCGTGAAGGAGGGATTGGAGATGACTAAAATAGAAAGCAGCTTACTAAATGGAAAGAACATAGGTGTGCTGTGTGAGGCAGAGACCCAAACTGGAGATCAGTCTCTGCCTTCTATCCTTTGTATGACCTCGGCCAAAAGATTTATTTGTCTGAAACTTGTGTATCTTATTTGCAAAATGAGAATGATGGTTTCTGTGTATTTATGTTGGGTATTCTAAGTATCTTATATGTAAAATCTCTAGGCACCCAAGGCCTTGGTCCACAGCAATGTTTTAATAAATGATAGTAGCTTTCAATAATGATATCCATCAGTTCAGTAATAGTTAATAAGCTCTTAAGATGTTGACAAGACAGAGATTGCAAAATTCACCAAAACAAGAAACTTTATGGTTAGGAAAGATTGTGTTCTAATTTGCAGCCCTGCCATTCAAATTTCAGAAATGTCTCTTCATTCTCTCTATTGATTTTAAATGATTTTTGCTTTCTTAAATATGGCCATTCATTCAAAATCTATTTTTTTTTATTCTTTTGATATCAGAATACTCTCTTTGTTGTAGTTCAGTTGCTTAGTCTTGCCTGACCGTTGCAACTGCATGGACTGAGCACGCCAGGTTTCCCTGTCCTTTGCTATCTCTTGAAGTTTGCTCAAACTCATGTCCATTGAGTCGGTGATGCCATCCAGCCATCTCATCCTCTGGTGTCCCCTTCTCCTCTTGCCCTCAGTCTTTCTCAAGAATCTTCACACAGAGCACTCATATAATAGTTCTTATCCGTGTTTTGATTCTATTTTTGATCTTCCTATGAACATAACGGCTTCTGAGTTATAAATAAATGATGAAGCCTAAATAATTGTAAAAGTGGATGCAAAAATCAAATCTTCATAAGAGATCTTGCATATTTCTTCTCTCTCAGATAATTTATATTTTCTGTTGCCATTGTTCATAGGATTTTTCCAATAAACTTTCTAAATGGTTGCTATTTATGAATATGAAGGTATTAACTTCCATGAAATGATACTACTTTACTCAATAACCTTTTCAATTATATCTTTGAGTTTCATCTGTTATTTAGTCAATTCATCTGAAAATTCATCTCCCCTCTTTTTTCAGTTTGTATTCTATTTTTTCCTTATCTAACCATATATAAAATAATTACAATGAGAACCTACAGTAGAATGTTAAATATTAGCAGTAATAATGGACATCTTTGTATTTTTCCTGACATTTTGGGGAATGTTTCTAGAGATTCCCTGTCAAGTATTGTGCCAGCTTTTGGACTGAAATAGTGCATTTTATTACATTTGGAAATTGTCCCATCTATTGGTATTTTGCTGAGTTTTTTTATCAGAAGGGATTTTGAATTCTGGTAAATTTTTAGTAGCTTTTTTTTTTTTCATTTTTAGAACAATTACTATCACACTTTAATTTTAATTTATAAAAATTAGTCACTTTAAGAAAACCTAAACTTGATATATGAACCCATATATTTTCTCATAGTATTCATCTTTTGAAAGTTTGTCTGTGTTTGAGAAGTCTGTACAAAATTATTTTGGATTATGTTTGAAAAATCTGTACCAAGTTTTTCTGGATGACATTTTTATTAAGTTGTAATGCAGTCTTTTTTATTGACTATTTTATGAACAGAAACACTAAATTATTATTTACTATAAGAAATATATGTAGCTTGATAAAATGTATTACTGTGCCACTGTGTTTTTTTCTTTTTGTGCTATTTTTTGGCTCAGTAATACATCTGTTGTTTTGTTGTTTAGCCGCTAAGTCGTGTCCGACTCTTTGCAACCCCATGGACTGTAGCCTGCCAGGCTCCTCTGTCCTTGGGATTTCCCAGGCAAGAATACTGGAGTGGGTTGCCATTTCCTGCTTCAGGGGATCTTCTCCACCCAGGGATCGAACCCTTGTCACCTGCATCAGCAGGTATATTCTTTACTGCTGAGCTGCCAGGGAAACCCCATTAAAACATTCATGAAATTCAAAAAGAAAAATACTAGAGCTATATAAGGAAAATCTCATTTTTACTTCTACAACCATCTTCTTAGCCCTTACCTTTCACCTTTCCACAGGTAACCACTAAAACACTCTTAGCTTTTGCATGTCTTTGCAGAGTGTACATATGGGTACAGATCACTGTGAAAAAGGCACTTATTCTTGCATCATTGTTTTTACAATAGATAGAATAAGACACACATTATTGCACTTTATTTCTTTATCAGCAATATATCTTAAAGATCATTCCATCTCAATAGAGTAAAATTTCTCATTCTTTTTATTGTTCATTATATGCTATATCATAATTTATATCATTATTCTATTTAGTGGATATTTAGAATGTCTCCAATATTTCTCAGGGGCAAACAATATTGAAATGAAAAAATTCCAAAGAATCAAAATCTGTTAGTAAGACTGATAAACAAGCATTTTTTTAACCTTGTTAGAGGGATTATAAATTGATGTAGTCATTCAGACAGTAATTTGAAGGATTTATTTGGCAAAAACAGAACTATGTTCAGCAACATGCACCTGAACATTATTTTTCATACAAAGTTAAAAGCACATTGTATTTCCATCCTGACCACCTGCTCCGATGGTAGAAAACCTGCCTGCAATGCAGGAGACCTGTGTTCAATCCCTGGGTTGGGAAGATTCCTGGAGAAGGAAGTGGCAACCCACTCAAGTATTCTTGCCTGGAGAATCCCATGGACAAAGGAGCCTGGCAGGCTACAGTCCGTTGGGTTGCAGAGTTGTACATGACTGAGTAACTCTCTCACTCACTATGGAAGGCATTTAGTGACCGCTAACAAAATTACAAATGCCTGTTCTCCTTAAAACAACAAATTCACTTCTGGGAAGAGATTCTGTTTTCTGTTTAGATTTCCATAGTGGTTGGTTTAAAAACAGGGAAGAGATTCCTGATTTAAAAGGCCTTGTACTCTATTTGCAGGATAATATGTTCTGAAGACTTTAAAGAACAGAATAGGTGCTTACTAGGAGATCTATATAGCCATCTACCAACCTTCTGCAACCCCTTTAAGCATCATTTTTTGTTTTTATTCATGTGCTATCATCAGAAATAGATTTCTGTCTTAGACTGAATAATTTTACACTTACACCCCTTGTGATTTCGAGTCCTTTCTCTCTGGTTCGTACCAGAACATTTCCATTATACTTCTCCCTTCTGCCAACTCATTACCTGGCCTCACTTTTATTTCTTTTCCTACAGTAGAAAAAGTAATTGAATTGGCAGAAAATTATCTAATCTTTTTGTATTTCCTTCCTCTATTCCTTTCTCAAAAGATCCCCTGTGAAAAGGTGAATAGACATTTTCCTCTCTTGGCATTCCCCTCCTTCATCCCTCTCCATTCTGTACTTTTAAAATGTCATTTGTATACTAATTTATAATTAATTTTGTCATATCACATGCTAACACTCAAATAGAATAGAAGGGTTATCCTGAAAAGAATCTGATCCTCCCTTACAATTAACCCCTCTCCTAGTTTAATTTCCCAGAGGTAATCTCTTTTAAAATTTCTGTTCAAGTGTTACCCAGTGTTTACTTTCATAACTTCAAATAATGTGGTCATACTGCTATTCTTGAATTATTGAGTTTAAACTTTCTATTTCTTTTCTTGTATGAAAGATAAGGGTTTATCTTTTACATATCACCCTACTCTTCCCATTCCCTTCTTCTTGATAGCTATTTAATTTTTATCTAATTCCATTGGCTAAGTACATAGACCTTCAATTAATGCACTTGAACCTTTTTGGTTTTTCCATAATTATGCATATTTCTTTGATTCTATGTAAGATATGCTACTTTTTGGCTTTACTCTGTCTACCACCTTTCCCTACCACTACTGTTTCCTACTTCTGAGAGGTAGTTGTCAAGTTTGATAACATTTATATTATATTCTGAAACAATAGTCAAGTTTTCTTTACTTTTTAGGTATGTTGAGTCTACAGGTGGAAACCAACAATACTTAATTATGATGTTATTCTTGTTCATGATAGAACCAAGTATTGAATTATAATTAAATTGCCCCTCTATTAGTACAAGGTCTTAAACTCATTTGGAACTGCTATTTGGAGAATGTTTGTAGTGCCAAGAGGCAAAACAGCTTCCTGCTTTTTATGCTAAATTGGGTGTCCTAATCTATGCTTCTTCATGAAAAAATGTGTTTAATTAATTTGTTTATTTTATTTGGAGGATAATTACTTTACAATATTGTGATGGTTTTTGCCATACATCAACCTGAATTGACACAGGTATACACTTGTCCTCCCCATCCTGAAGCCCCCTTCCACCTCCCTCCCCACCTCATCCCTCTGGGTTGTCTCAGAGCACCGGCTTTGGTTGCCCTGCCTCATGCATCGAACTTGCACTGGTCATCTGTTTTACATATGGTAATGTCCATGTTTCAACACTATTCTCTCAAATCGTCCCACCCTTGCTTTCTCCCACTGAGCCCAAAAGTCTGTTCTTTACATCTGTGTCTCCTTGGCTGCTCTGCATGTAGAACATCAATGACATCTTTCTAAATTCCATATTTATGCATTAATATACAGTATTTGTCTTTCTTTTTCTGACTTACTTCACTCTGTATAATAGGCTCCAGGTTCATCCACCTCATTAGAACTGACTCAAATGCATTCCTTTTTATGGCTGAGTAATACTCCATTGTGTATATGTCCCACAATTTCCTTATCCATTCATCTGTTGAAGGACATCTAGGTTACTTCCATGTCCTAGCTATTGTAAACAGTGCTGCAATGAGCACTGGGGTACATGAGTCTCTTTCAGTTATGGTTTCCTAAGGGTATATACCTAGCAGTGGGATTTCTGGGTCATATGGCAGTTCTATTTTTATTTTTTTGAGAAATCTCCACACTGTTCTCCATAGCAGCTGTACCAGTTTGCATTCCTACCAACAGTGTAAGAGGGTTCCCTTTTCTCCACATGCTCTCCAGTGCTTATTGCCTGTAGACTTTTTGATGGTGGCCATTCTAACTGATGTGAGATGAAACCTCATTGTGGTTTTCATTTGCATTTCTCTAATAATGAGTGATGTTGAGCATCTTTTCATGTGTTTATTAGCTGAAGAATTGATGCTTTTGAGCCATGGTGTTGGAGAAGACTCTTGAGAGTCCCTTGGACTTTAAGGAGATCCAACCAGTCCATCCTAAAGGAAATCAACCCTGAATATCCATTGGAAGGACTGATGCTGAAGGTGAAACTCTAATACTTTGGCCACGTGATGCGAAGAACTGACTCACTGGAAAAGACCCTGACGCTGGGAAAGATTGAAGGCGGGAGGAGAAGGGGATGACAGAGGATGAGATGGTCGGATGGCATCACCAACTCGATGGACATGAGTCTGAGTAAGCTCTGGGAGTTGGTGATGGACAGGGAAACCTGGTGTGCTGTAGTCCATGGGGTTGCAAACAGTCGGATGTGGCTGAGTGACTGAACTGAACTGAACTGAACCACAGCTCTGCTTAATATTATGTAACATCCTAAATGCGAATATAATTTGAAAAAGAATAGAAACGTATATTTATAACTGAACCACTTTTTCTGTATACCTGAAATCATCACAACATTGTTAATCAACTATCCTCCAACATAAAATAAAAACTTTAAAAGAAATCTGTCTTCTTCATGAAGCATGTCCATTATGATACCACTGAGGCCATCTATCATGGTACAAGATAAATGTCTTCATAGTTAATATGATAAATCTGTATATTGATTATGATTAACACTAGACGGTTTTCCTTAGACATAGTGCTAGTTTTGTTGATTATATTTTGTGTTTCCTCAGGTGATCACTGTATCCAAATGCTCTTGAATAACTGTTTTTTCACCTCTTATACTACCTATTCTTTACTCCACTCTAATGCTTAAAACAGTTTGAAGTTTCCTGTGGATTGCAATTTCCGTTATTGAAAATCCAGCTTCTGAATGAGATCTATATCTTGAGTTATTCCATAGTTATCTTGATTCATTCTACAGGGAAATGACCAACTTGGCTTATATTAATGGAATCACTGGTTCAGGGATTCCAACTGTATTTCCTGGGTTGATCACAGACACCTCCACCCCTCCCAGCTCCATAGAATCTTGTCCAGGGGCATCTCTTAGATTCCTTTCTCTTATACTTTATGTACCTTTCTGATATTTATTTCTTTATATTCCCAATACCACCTTGGTTCAAGCCTTTATCTCCTCCTTAGGCTTAGGGTTAGCTCCTAACTGACCTCCTGCTTTCAGAGGTGTTACCCAAACCCACACTGGCAAAGCATTCCTTGGGTCCTAAGATATCCAGTGATTCTTTATAATCTAGCAACTGCATTTCAAACTTCTAACTTTAGCACTTAAATTCCTCTGTGATCTAACTACATGTTCCCAAATGCCTCTAAACAATAATAAGCCTAATCTAATCCCCCAATAATAGTTTAAAATTCTTTAATAGTTTTAAATTCTTTGAATACATATTGTCTCCTCACCAACTTCACTTATGCTAGTCTCTCTTTTTGGAATGCCCATTTCCAGTCTCTGCATGATTAATTTTTCCTCCATTTTGAAACCTTTTCCAAATTTAATTAGAGCCAATGGGTTTCTCTGATGCCTTAAAGCTGAAATATATCTCTTTCCCCATGCCTTCTTCTAGAACTTCCTTGACATCAATTCTTCACTTTTAAGACTCTCTTGCCATGCACTGATCTTTTTATGTTATTCTCCAAACTAGATGTGTCTTCTTTGAGAAAAGGCATGTGCTAAGCATATTTTTTGTTCCTCAATGTATCCATTATTGTGGGAACTCCAGAAATAGGTAGACTACAAAACTGAATCTGTAACATGAAATCAGTCATTCTCATGGACCTGCCTGATTTGGAGGAAGCAGGGCGCAAATATATGGAACTGTTCTAAGATGTAGTTTGGTTTTATTTTTTCATGAACAGATAAGAGACTATGCAGATGGTATTCAGGATGGATTTCAAATAAATAAGTGGGGCTGAAGACTGATTGAGCTTCCCATTTTTAGTGGAACATGATGTAGGATGTTTCATTTTTGCCTGGGGAAATTAAGACAAATGAAAGAGCCGACTGAAAAAATGTCAAAATATATTTTATAGCCATGTGTAAATTCACACATGAAAGCATTTAGTCATTCATATTACAGGCTGAAAAGTCCTCCTGGCCTGGCTTTAGAAGAAGAAATTGTATGTCTTAATTATCTGTGGGCCTTATTAAAACTGCAAGCTTGTTCGTCTCTGCTGTGTGTACTGAAAACCACTTCTCACAGTTCCATAAATAATAATGGCATAATGATCAAGAGATGTGCACTTAGAAGTTTTAGGAGAAAATAGCCCATGGAACAGCGGGTATTTATATATGGGAAAGGAATTTTCCCTCACCTGCCAACATGACTTAACTATATAAGCAGATAGCAATTCACATCTTTCAGGGAGTTTGGAAAGTTCACATGTTGGCATTGCAGTTATATTCCTGCAGTAATGAAAATGAAGTCAGGATTATCTGTAAAGATTTTATAAAATGTCAAGTTGTAGTAAAATATAAGGGAAACACTAACGTGGTTAAATAAGTAGCCTGGGGGTACAGGGAAGAAAGGAATGGGCAAATATCAATTTCAGACTAGGATAGATTAAAATTAGCATATCAGGTAAGGATCATCCATTCTAATTGTTTTATTTTGTAGGTAAAGGGATAAGTGAAAGTGAAGGTTGCTCAGTTGTGTCTGACTCTCTGCGACCCCATGGACTATACAGTCCACGGAATTCTCAAGGCCAGAATACTGGCGTGGGTAGCCTTTCCCTTCTCCAGGGGATCTTCCCAACCCAGGGATGGAATCCAGGTCTCCTGCACTGCAGGTGGATTCTTTACCAGCCAAGCCACAAGGGAAGCAGGAAATAAAGTCACTGCCTCTACTGTTTTCTCATCCTCTGTACAATATATATTTGTGAAAAGTAGACTTTATGTGCTTGATCCCTCTTGTCTTGGAAATATTAAATATTTTTCTATTCCCAATAACTTTGTAAAACAAATAGTTCTGCTCTTTCTTTTAATCACAGGGATGGTGAGAACAAAAATATTGTCATTAAAACAGTTATGTGCTTCAGCTCTATCAGGAGCTGGTACAATGTCAAGTGCCTTCAACCTGGTAAATATAGGACCTGAGAGGGTCTATACACAGAATTCAGGGGATCTGTGAATCAGAAATCACGTTTCTATTCTCACTAAGTTCTATCCAGAATAGAAAATTTCTTTCAGTAATGAATGTGAGCAACAATCACAGTTAGTTCAGTTCAGTTCAGTTGCTCAGTCGTGTCCGACTCTTTGCGACCTCGTGAATCGCAGCACGCCAGGACTCCCTGTCCATCACCAACTCCCGGAGTTCACTCAGACTCACGTCCATCGAGTCAGTGATGCCATCCAGCCATCTCATCCTCTGTCGTCCCCTTCACCTCCTGCCCCCAATCCCAGCAGTACCAGGATATAAATATCCTTAAGTTTCATGACAGTGGTTACAATATGTTAAAATCTCATATATTTTTGTCACCACTTTGAAAATGTAGTAGCTAACAGATGCATTTAACTTAATAGTTACATATTAATTCATTAATTAAAAAAACTGCATTTTACTCTATCATAAATCTTTGTGTTTAACCACATTCATACAATTGATTTCCTTTGTATTCTTATGTATTTTTTTCTGATGTTTTAAAAAATACTTTGAAAAGAGTCCATAGGCTTCCTCAGATCCAAAACACAGGACACAAAAAGAATTTTGAACTCCTATACTGAATAACAGCTTCATATGTTTAGGTTTTAATCTTTATTTCTTTTCAAGGGTGTAGTTTTGAAATTAGTCTTAACAATGTTTTCGTTGTAATTCAGTCTATCATGCTCATTAACATTGATTTTCTATTTTAGCCCCCTCCTGGTGGGCTGCCATCTATGGGGTCGCACAGAGTCAGACACGACTGAAGCGACTTAGCAGCAGCAGCAGCAGAGAGATTAAGCTTGAATTTCTTGTAGGAATTTTTACTGCCACTTTTAAAATGATTAGAATGGAAAGATCATATTTTTTAAGAATAAATTTAATGTCTTTTAAATAAATTTAATGTCTTTTCAAAATGGGCCTTAAAATGAGATTCCAAAACTTCTAATTTAATACTGGAGTTATTCTCATACTTCACCAACTATTGAGACAAGAGTTGATAAAATAAAGACTTCAAACAACACCACTCTTAAACCTGGAATAAAACATGTGGAGACATATGCATTTTCCCCACTTTATCCCTAAGGAGATGAATTTGTGGCTGATTGTGAATTATGCAAAATGACTCATATATCGAAAAGTTCCCTAAAATGACATGCTGTTGTTCAGACACAGAATGCTTCTTTTCTTTATTTAAAAAAAAAAAAAAATGAGACTAAGGAATTGTTGCCAAAGGGAATTAGGATTTAATCTTAGCAAATAATATCCAGGATACTATGAATTAAACATGTAAAATGATTTAAAAGTTAAGAATTATCTCTCAAATAGCATTTCTCATTTATGTTGAATTTTTAACAACTTGCTTGGTTTTATCTATACCTTTCTAGAGATCAAATGTCAGGGCCTGGAAATTGGGGCCAGATGGCGCTAGCCAAGTTGAAATATGCAAATGCAGCAACACTTAGCACACTACTTGCTTTTTACCCCTGTTGTGCCTGCAGGTTGGGTGGGAGGTCTTATACAAATTTTCCAGAGGCAATCCTTTATAAAGGCACCGTGTAGCTGTCAGGGCTTCGGTTCTTTCCATTTCAGTTTCAAAAAAAAACTTTAAAGTGTTTTGTTTTTTTTTTTCCTGAGGTCACTGCCGATCATCTAAATATGTGGTAGCGGTGACACAGTAGTGGCAAAGTGATCACACATCATTACATAGTGCACACGTGATTATTTATGCCTTCTCAACCACAGTGTAAGTTACAAGCAATTATTTTTCCGTCTCCTCCATGTAATTACACTGTAATCTACTGGGACATGTAATTGCATGGACAGCTTCTGCACTGAATTACGCAGCTCTCAGGGACCATGTGAGACCCCTGGAGCCTTTTACCAGCTAGTAGCTGGGCGGTCTCTTTGTGTAAACCTGGTGGCCTGAATATAAGGGCTATCCTGGAGGGAGATTTGCAACCCAGATGTAGTGTTGGGCCACCAGGTAAAGTGTCTATGGGAGGGAGAGCCTGTGTGTTTGACATCCAGTCTCAGCAGATGGCCTCTTGATTTCCTATCCTCAGATTATGAAATGTCTCTGGGAAAAAGGCAGCCTTTGTGGAAGCAAAATTTTTATTGGTGGGAAATTTCTTTAGGATTTAGTGATCTTTTATCAATACTTGCCATTGTTAGACTCTATGTGTTTAATGAAGGTTCAGTGCTTTAAAATATACAGTTTTATGGAAATGTGTGTGCTCAAAGAAAGTGATAAATTGCTTGACAAAATGCAAAATAAATATACCATCACCCAAGAGAAAGAGGAAATGCTTTTTCTTTCTTCCCTCCTTCTTTCCTTTTTCCTTTTACCTTCCTTTCTCCCTCCATCACTCATTTTTTTTCTTTTTTTTTCTCTCATTCTTTCTATAAGGTACAAATGTAAAAGTAGCACATTAAGTAAATAATCTGATTTTGTGATAATTTGCTACTATTTCTACCATGTTTATCTAAGAAAGAGCAATTTTTAATCATTTACCTATTGATTTATCAGGGTGCCTTCTCAGACAGGCTCTGAGAAGCCATAGTTTGTCCAAGTGGGAATCAGGAAAATCCCCAAAGAGGCTGTGCTAGAGCTTGGCTCCTCTGGGAAGAAAGCAGGCATTAGATGGGTGTGATCCTCTATCTTTGTCTCACTGGCCTCCCAGGAAAGGTCAGGCTTTCCTCAGCTTCACTGCTGGGCTTGGCGATTATCCAGGTTTGGCACATGCCACACACCAGACAACCTGTTGCGTGTCTCCTGTGGGTACATGTATTTCACTGCATGCTAGGATTCTTATAAGATGAAGTTGTTGGGGACAAGTGTATCTTCAGCTAAATAGAAATTTTCTGGCAGAAGTCTGCAGAATCAGAGCTAAAGCAATAATGTTGGATTGAATCCTGTGATCAGAAAGGCAAAATCCTTGCTTGATTAGCCTTTAACAATAACTTTCAATTAAGTATGTAGTTATGTTATTCATCACTAGATCTTCCAAATGCATGTGAATTCTGGAGTTATTTTTTTTGAAGTGATTTGAATAAAAGAACTATTTGAAGAATTTTAAAAACAGTCTTGCTCAAAAAAAGGCTATTTTGAAAATGTGTCTCTCAAATGGATCTTCCCTGACCCCTACGTTTATTGAGATAAATCGACAGTTTTTAAATGAGGAATAATTATCTATCATCTATCACATTTTTTCTCCAAAAAATAAAGTTTTATTCAGCAAATATATTTTTTACTATTTTACTCATGTATATGTAGATTAATATTTTTCTAATCTGTTCATATGCACTCTAGTATAGTTTTATGATTTATATACTTGAGAATGAACATACATAGGTAGCTTAGGGCTTCCCAGGTGGCTCAGTTAGTAAAGAATCTGCCTGCAATGCAGGAGACCTTCTGCAGGAGACCTGGGTTCGAGCCCTAGGTTGAGAAGATTCCCTGGAGGAGGGCATGGCAACCCACTCCAGTATTCTTGCCTGGAAAATCCCATGGACAGAGTAACCTGGCAGGCTAGAGCACATGGGGTGGTAAAGACTCGGACACAACTGAGCAAGGTAATGCATACATAGGTAGACCCATATGTAGGTGGATATATAGATATATAAATACAGTGGAATGATTGATTTTCACTGCTGAACATTTATAGGTGCAAATCTTATAAACTGTATGCCTCAAAAAATTCTCTGAAATAAATGAACAATCAATGTGTATCCTCACATTTAGATACTTGGATGATTCAGTTCAGTTCAGTCATTCAGTTGTGTCCGACTCTCTGCGACCCCATGGACTGCAGCACACCAGGCCTCCCCATCCATTACCAGCTCCCCGAGTTTACTCAAACTCATGTCCATTGAGACTTGGATGATTAGTCGTCACCAAATAGTTCTAAACATGTGGTTGACATTACCTTACAAGCCTTTAATTTCTTGTCTAATGGTTTCCTTAGAGTCACTCACTAATAAGTCATGTGTCTTAGATGATTACAAATTTGATTTGTTTCACTTTTGGCTCTCCTTCACCACAGTGCACACACTTGTGGGGTAGAGGCTACAGTTAATTTTTTGTTGCCTATGAAAATGCTAATTTGTCTTCCTTTGACCTAGATGCTAAGTTTTCCTTATGTCATCAAGGATTTTTGACTTTGCAAAATACTTTGAGATTTCAGACATTTTTTTTTTTTTAATGTCACCACCACATTCAGGGACCTCCAGTGAAATAAATGAGAGATTCAGATGAATCTGCTTGTAGTTTTGTGTGGTATATAAAGGTGAGTGTTCAAAGGGCAACCCCTTACCACGGGGAATGCAAGTACACTCTAATTAGAAGAGGCAAAGTGCTCTCTGTCTGTATGAGTACCACTAAGGACCAAGCTAAATGGTTTTCCCCCCCCCTCCCAAAATCATACTATTCAGTAACTATATCACTATTGTAACTTGTGGAATTTATTGAGTTATCAACAGAAAGAAAGATGTTTAAAACATTTGCCTATTAACTGATAGCTTCAAAAACCTTAGCTGCACAACTATTCTATTACAGTGAACAATTTATTTGCTTGCCCATCAGAGGTTCATTCCTAATTTTAGTAAAGCTTTCAACTATAAGAACTTGAATTCAATATACAATAAATCCACTTTCTAAATTTGTGTGAGGTTTCTCATGTTTCCTCTTAGAGTTAGACTTCATGTTACTATCACTTGGTTCTTGCCTGGGAAAATCCCATGGACAAAGGAGCCTGGAGGGCTACAGTCCATGGGGTTGCAAACAGTCAGACATGACTGAGTGACTGAGCACAGACACCATTTGGTTACATTAGCCCAAACCAAAGTGATAGTAAAGAAAAATTGAAAGTGCCCTAACAGTCAACAAAAGGCTGGGCATGTCTTGGGGAAGCTGTCTAGTAGGAAGCCTTGTGAGAGAAGACCTGTGGTCCAAACCTCAGCTGTCCTGAGCAGGAACTACCAGCCACCTCATGGTAACCGAGTACTTGAAAGGCAGTGGGTCCAAATTGAGATGGACACAAATTGAGAAGTTTTCACTGTTAAAAGCATATCTATTTTGAAGATTTAGTATGAAAACAAGAAAGTATACTATTGCATTAATAATTTTTACAACATAACTTGTTGGAATGATAATACTTTGGACATATCAGCTAAATCAACTATAATTTAAACATAATTTCATCTGATTATTGTTACTGTTTAAATGTGGCTACTGGAAAATATTAAACCACATACATGCCTTGCATTATATTTCTATTGAACAGTGCTGTCTAGAAGTTAAATCAATGGGCTTTATTGGAAGCCCTTGATTCTCTTGCCAGCACAGTTTGGCTTTGGATGATACATAGAATCATAAAAGCCCTCAGTTTCTTCATCTGTGAAATGGGGATAATAACACTTCCCACTTACTGACGTCATAGGGAAGTAACTATAATATTTAATGATCCAGAGCTTGTAAATGTTGAGTTCTTTGGATCTTCTAAAGTGAAACTAGTTTTTTTTTTGTTCTTTTTTAAATTCCCTGAGGACTAGACTATGTGAATAAACAAATAGAGTGCATGGGAAAACACCCACACACTCACATAGCTCTGGCCCGTTTTCCTTTTGGTGAATTTATAGTGGCTACAGACAACAGGGGAAGAAAAAAAGAATCATGTTCTTAAAAATGCCAAACGGACTGCTGTCAGGCATGTCTAAACTTCATATGGCCTAAATATCTGTAACTCTAAAAGTGTCCATACTGGACTGGTAATTTTTGAAGCTGTGGGGACACGGGACATGGAATTTTATTATATGTTTGTGTGTGTATGTATATTTATGTGTGTGTGTATGCATTTGAAATGTTCACAATTAAAATGTTTTGAAAAAATAACTAATGACCATTCTGCCCTATCTCATCTCTTGAAAATTTAAAAAATTTCCTTTATGCTTTCCATGACATTGTTGTAGGCTGATGCTCTCCTTCAAAAAATTTTACATTTGCAACCATTCTGCCAAAAGAATATTTTTGCCCTGAGCTCAAGGTTAGATGAAACCTTTCTTTTCCTCATGACTTCAGAGCGAAATGATCCTAACATAAGCAGGAATAAATGAACCAGGATGAGTCAATGAAAAACTCATCCTTCTTCTTCCTCCCTAACTTTGCGGTGTTTTAATAGTTAATAATTTAATTCTCTTGATGTCTCTTTCCCCCAGTGGAATCAAAGTTTTTTTTTCCCTACCCCCAATCTCAGAATTGATGGTGTGGATATGAGGGATGCTTGTTTTTAAGCACCACGGGGTTTTTTGTTGTCAAGATGGACCCGGGTTTTTCCTGAAACACAGGAAGCATGAAATATTTTCATCCTCTGAAGAAGCAGCCTCCTGACCCGCTGGAGCCAGTGCAGTCATGCTGAGTGGTCTACGTTTTCCTGTTCCTTTGCTTTGTACAACACGGAAGTCTTGTTTGATGTCTAAATATGAGGATGCTGGAAATTTGGCATGCCAAAGCTTCACTTTATATCCGTAATTTTCACATCCTTTATTGAGAACTACACACTTGCACATTGTGGTAGGCTTTGGGGGGGTGGGTAAATAGATGTCAGCAATTATATTTATGTATCTACTTCAGGTGTACAGCAAAAATGTCCTTCAAAGGATGACTGCATTAGACTGGGGGAGGATATTGTGTGTGTGTGTGTGTGTGTGTGTGTGTGTGTGTTTGATTGAAACTAGAACAATAACGTGAAATATCATTAGGTGCTGAAAATCATAAACCTTAGCCTATGGCTCTGATAAAACCCAGGAGACAATCTTCTTGTTTCCTTTATCATTCTGTAGGCAAGTAACTTTTATCCCCATTTTATCAATACAAATAAAAATTCTAAAGCCTGGGGAATTAAATAACATGATTAAGCCGCACAGGTCATTGAGGGTAGGAGTGAGTGGAGGGGAAGAATACCAAATGTACTTTGGAGAGAATTAGTCACTTAAGAAGAGTAGTCATTTGAAGTGGAGAATGATAGCTATCGATTGAAATCATCCTTTGCCTAATCTTTTGAAGGAATGATGGTGTCTTAGAGAATTTAAACGGAACAAGTGTTTCACTGAGTGGGAAAACTCAGGGCCTTAAGCAGTTCCCAGTAGGCATCTTGGAGCTGCAGCAGCCTGGAGACCCGAGGTTTGAGCAGGGGGCTTGAAAGGCCAACCATGGGTACCAGTCCAGCTGCTCTGCCTGGTGGGACAACGTGAAGGGGAGTTGAGCCTGATGAGGGAAGCTGTGCCTGGACGAGTAGGCTTGGGTCAAGGGGAAACACACGCTCATGAAGCACAATAACACCAAGTCCCCCAGAATCCCGCAGCAGAAGAGCCAGTGTAGACACACGTGTATGAGCACAGGTGACATTCTACCTGGTTGGATGACCGCTTTGCAGGGCCCTAGAGGAAAGGCTGGGGAATGTGTGTGATAGCCAACCATTGTGTCTGCTTGGGATAACTGAAACAGCTGAGATAAATACAAGGTTGGAAAGTAGCAAGGAGAATAGAAATACCTTAAGGGGTGGGAGGGAGTGCTCCAGACTTCCAGGGATGGTTTTATAGAAAAAGGTACATCAATTTGTTGTCTCCTGAGAGAGGAACCTGAGGTAAGGATCTAGGTGCATTTTGGTTTAATTGGAAGCACGTCCCAGGAGGCATCAGGGGGTCAGGGATGAGGGAGAGCTACCACAAGGGTGTTTTATCAAGGATCCCCTGTGGGCAGTGGGACTTGGTTCCACCGGGACTTCCTGAAAAACAAGCACAATGCCTTCCAAAACTGTCCACTTAAAAGACAGGAAACTGGAGTACTTAACCACTGGCTCCTGTCTGCGCTGGTGGAGAGTTCCCTCCGGGGACTATGCATGCATATGGGAGCTGCACAGGGAAGCTTGTGGGCCAGAGAACTGAAAGATGTCTGCTGGGGTTCTTGAGGTGGAGCTGCGTGGCGTGACTTGGATCCAAATGCACTTGGAAGTCTCCAAGGTAGGTTCAGCTGCTGCTGGTGCTGGGCTGAGGGGTGCAGTCATGGAGGTATTTGCGAGTGGAAACTGTGACTCTAGCTTGATAAAAGATTAGAAAGCCAAAGAGACATGCAGAAGAACATTCGCTAAGCTCCATGGTATAAAAGAGCAAGACTGCTTTTAGAAATTTAAGGAAGTGAGTCAAGATAAAGTTGGGTATTCTACACAGAAGACAAATCATAGAGACAAGAGTCATTCTATGGAGTTTCAATTTTGTATTTTTAGAGTCCAGCATCTAGGTCAACAGTGTCCAAAGTAGACATTCCTTTTTTAAAAAAACTTTTTTTATGTAGACATTTTTAAAGGTTTTATGGAATCTGTTATAACATTGCTTCTGATTTATGCTGTGGTATTTTGGCTGCGAGGCGTATGGGATCTTAGCTTCCTGAGCTGGGATCAAACCCATGCTCCCTGCATTAGAAGGCGAATTGTTAACCACTGGACTGCTAAGTCCTTTCTTAATTATGTATTTTTTAAGTCTAAAAAGGAAAGAAAATTGAACTTGATAACTGTTTAATACATGGCTGAGCCACAGCACTGGCATTCAGTCCTGGTAACACAGAAAATGTCATACACGGTGTGGGAGGAAGCGTGTAGAAAGCATGGGAATGCCTCCTCCCACCAGGCAGTGCAGCGGTAGCAACACTGCCTCGTTTGCTCTCATAGCCTGTTGCAATGTGTTGTTAGTTAAGTGAAGCTGGTTGGATAGAATCATGGACTTAATTAAGGGGTATTCACTGAACTTCTTCTCACAAAATGGACAAAGGCATTAAAGGAGATTCTTGAACAATCATCTTGAAGAGAATACCAGTTAAGACATGGTAAGAAAACAGAAGTGTGAGCAGCATTGACTTTATCCTGTTCTTACAGCAATTGCTTCATCCATCCTGTCATGCGATAACAAACAGTTAAATAATAATAAGTAGGCCCCCCACAAAAAAGCAGAAAAATAGAAATACTTAAGAAGACTTGAGACTTCCCTGGTGGTCAGGTGGTTAAGACATCGCCTTTCAATGCAGAGGCTGTGGATTTGATCCCTGGTCAGCGAGCTAAGATCTCATGTGCCTCATGGCCAAAAAAACCAAAACATAAAACAGAACCAGCATTGTAACAAATTCAATGAAGACTTCTCAAAATCTCTAAAAAGGAACACTGAAGTGTGGGCTTAAAACCATTGCTACTAAAAATATAGTCCAGGTCACACCTGAAGAAGACACTGTTTCTTGAGATGTTAGCTATTGTAAAATCACTTTGATTTGTAAGCTTTTTGGAAATAGTAAACTGTTTCATATTCTTTTTTATATTTCTACTTCTTGCCTGTTTTTTTAACTACACATAAGGAGTATTAGTACAGTATATGTATATAATGTATAGACAGAATCCATATACGTATATATGTACATGCATGCACATATACACATATATATTTAAATATGCATGTGTTATTGATAAAGGCTAAAATTCTCTCCCCTTATTATCAGACTCTGAAACAAGGACCAGGGCAGGTAATTTGCTTGGGAGGTGATTTCAGGAAAGACACAAGAGTGTGAGGAAGTGACGCAGGGAAGAGAGAAATGCCAATAATGGGTGTGAGTACAGTGGACAGCTAGTGCTCAGTTCAGTTTGGGACCATCTAAGAACCACATGAATGCACCCTAAAATTGCCCACTGAGAGCTAGGATTGTTGGGGTAATTTCCACTGATTCATATCCCTCATTTGTTGAGCTTTACCCACGGAGGCACTTAATTGCCAGATTTTCCAATGTGCCCCTCCGTGTGCGTCATGAGGTCCCTCTGTCCAAGGATGCAGGCCCCTGGAGAAGGGGCAGTGATCAGAGGACGCACGCACCCGTGGGGGCAGTTGTGTCAACATGCTGGGTACTGTTTCCTAAATCATGGGTGGAAACAGAGTTGCGGTAAGTGGATATAAGGCAGGACATTGAGAGCGTCAGTTATTATCTCCATCATAAGTATTAGAAGATTGGTGTTCTAGGTAGAGGGAGGAGATGTATGCTTGATGGAGATGTTCAAAATTGAGGTTCAGAAAGGTGACTTGGGGAGCAGTGTGATAGTGGATATTTTGGAGGCACAGGAGATAGGAGACTGGAAGACCTGTCTTCCTGATGCTGCAGTAATCCAAGTGACCAGCGAAGGTGGATCTGAGGAGTAAAATCTAGGGGTGTGTTTGGCCTAAGTATAAAGATCTTGGTGACTGATCTGATGTTAGAGAGTGAGAGAAGAAACCATAGGTTGATCCCCAGACTTTGCCTTGAGTTACTTGATTGATAAACACCAAGAAGAATAGAAGAGAGGGAAAGGGAGGTGGTGTAATGGTCTGTCTGAGCAGCTTCAGTGTCACATGTCTGAGGGATAAATAGCTAGCAGAGAGGCAGATAGAGTGTTCTGGAATCCAAGAGGGAGAGAGTTCAGTGCAAAACACTTTGGGAAGTATAGGTTAAAAGCACTTCCAGAAAAGTATCTAGGCAGCATCACTAGATTAGGAAAAGCATTTACAGATGTTTAGAAGGGTGTCTCTTAAATGTAATGTGCACAGAAACTACTGTGTGATCCTGCTAAAATGCTGATCTTGGCTTAGGGCATCTGAGGTGAGGCAGGAGTGTCTGCATTTCTAACCAGCTCCAAGGTGATACTGATGCTGGTGGCTTTGGAACATGGTGAGTAGCAGAGATTTAAAGGATGAGATGAAAGAAGGTTCTAGAAGTCTGACCATTTAAAATTGACATGGAGAAAATAAAGCAATACCCCCTGAAATCTGCACTCATAACATTCGACAGATTAATAAGGAAAACTTGTCTATAGATTCACCATGGAATACTTGCTAAGAATGGCTCAGTGACCAAAGTCAGTGCAGATGTTCTTGACTGCAGACAGGATAACGTATATAGATATAGCTGGGCAAAATGAGGTGGGTAGGTTGTGGAGGAGTAATTCTCTGAAGCCTTATTCAATGTCTTGCTTAGGAAAGCAGGAGTCAGTGGGAAAAGTTGATTTTCTCTAAGA
Organism: Capricornis sumatraensis; assembly: GCF_032405125.1. Classification (NCBI taxonomy): domain Eukaryota; kingdom Metazoa; phylum Chordata; class Mammalia; order Artiodactyla; family Bovidae; genus Capricornis; species Capricornis sumatraensis. The sequence goes on from NC_091083.1 coordinate 8,029,857, forward strand.
AAGTATATGTAAGAGATAGCAGAAAGAAATGACACCCCACTCTAGTATTCTTGCCTGGAAAATCCCATGGATGGAGGAGCCTGGAAGGCTGAAGTCCATGGGTTGCTGAGGATCAGACATGACTGAGCCACTTCACTTTCACTTTGCACTTTCATGCATTGGAGAAGGAAATGGTAACCCACTCCTGTGTTCTTGTCTGGAGAATCCCAGGGACGGGGGAGCCTGGTAGGCTGCCGTCTATGGGGTCGCACAGAGTCGGACATGACTGAAGCGACTTAGCAGCAGCAGCAGCAAAGAAATGAAACCCAGAGAATTCAGTTTTCTCCCTTGCTTGGTTGGTCCTTTGGGAGATGCTAACCAAATGAATACCCAGAAGTGAAGTAGGGGGGTTGTAGACATGATGTAGAGAGAGTGCAGGTATATTAATGACAATGAAGCCATTGAGAAAGACAATCAGACACAGAACCAGAGGGGGGAAAAAAAAAAAAGAAAATGGAGGGAAGCAAACTCAACACTAAATAAAGAATTAAAGTACCTTGACTGTGGTGATGGTATCATCTGTGTTAGCCTATGTCCAAACTCATCAAATTCTATACATTGAATGAGTACAGATTTTTTGCATATCAATCATACCTTAATAAAGCTGTAAACAAAGTTTAAAGAACCACAGAGAAAATTGGGGTTATGCTGTCCAAGTGACTACCAGATCCACAAACACAGCCAAACAATATGGAAATAAATGCACTTCAGTTCACTACACGCTGGAACACAAATGGGAAAACGTGAAAGTCAGTTTTGATCAAGAAGTTAATTGAGATTGTCAAGCTTTAAATTAAGAATTTAGAACATAGACAGAAGAATTCAGAACTTATACCCAAGTAATTATGGCAAAATATTTATTATAGAGTATGAGAAGTAAGTGTGGGCCTTGCTATTCAAAACATTTGAATTGAACTTTGAAGATGTCTGGCTATGAAGAAAAGTAAATGGTAAAGGCTGTTACCTTCTTTGTCAGGTATGAGAATCCTTTGCTGGTTATGTCTGATGGATTTCTTTCAAATCCTTGTTCTGCATCCAGGAACATGCTCCTGTAAAAATATGAATAGTTGAAGCCCCTCAAGCAAATTATCCCCTTCAGTTCAGTTCAATCACTCAGTCGTGTCCGACTCTTTGTGACCCCATGAACCATAGCACACCGGGCCTCCCTGTCCATCACCAACTCCCAGAGTCCACCCAAACCCATGTCCATCGAGTCAGTGATGCCATCCAACCATCTCATTGTCTGTCGTCCAGTTCTCTTCCTGGCCTCAATCTTTCCCAGCATCAGGGTCTTTTCAAATGAGTCAGTTTTTCACATCAGGTGGCCAAAGTATTGGAGTTTCAGCTTCAGCATCAGTCCTTCCAAAGAACACCCAGGACTGATCTCCTTTGGAATGGACTGGTTGGATCTCCTTGCAGTCCAAGGGACTCTCAAGAGTCTTCTCCAACACCACAGTTCAAATGCATCAATTCTTCAGTGCTCAGCTTTCTTCACAGTCCAACTCTCACATCCATACATGGCCACTGAAAAAACCATAGCCTTGACTAGATGGACGTTTGTTGACAAAGTACTGTCTCTGCTTTTTAATATGCTGTCTAGGTTGGTCATAACTTTCCTTCCAAGGAGTAAGTGTTTTTAATTTTCATGGCTGAAATCACCATCTGCAGTGATTTTGGAGCCCAGAAAAATAAAGTCAGCCACTGTTTCCATTGTTTCCCCATCTATTTGCCATGAAGTGATGGGACCAGATGCTATGATCTTCATTTTCTGAATGTTGAGCTTTAAGCCAACATTTTCACTCTCCTCTTTCACTTTCATCAAGAGGCTCTTTAGTTCTTCTTCGCTTTCTGCCATAAGGGTGGTGTCATCTGCATATCTAAGGTTATTGATATTTCTCCGGCAATCTTGATTCCAGCTTGTGCTTCCTCCAGCCCAGCATTTCTCATGATGTACTCTGCTTACAAACATGCATATTTGTGTGAATGTATTTTCTTACTCATCTATACTGAAATCTTTCTGAAATCTTATAAGTAATGGATGTCAAAAAGAAAAAAATACCATCAGCTGGATCTTAACTATCACAACTTTAGACAAGAACTTCTAAAAAATTTTTAATTTTTTGAAAATTGACATGTAGTTGATTTATAATATTGTGGTAGTTTCAGATGTACAGCAAAGTGATTAAATTATACATATATGTTTTATCCAGATTCTTTTTCATTATACATTACTACAATATACTGTATATAGTTCCCTGTGCTATACAATAAATCCTGTTTGTCTATTTTATATACAGTGACATACTGTCAGTGTAGATAAGAATTAAAAAAAAAAACTTTTAACTTTGCACTGGGGTACAGCTGACTAACAAACTATGTTGTGATAGTTTCAGGTGAACAGTAAAGGGTCTCAGCCATACATATACATGTATGCATTCTCCCCTAAACTCCCCTCTCATCTAAGCTTCCACATAACATGGAGCAGAGTTCCCTGGGCTATTATAGAGTAGCTTCTTGTTGATTATCCATTCTAGATATATCAGTGTGTACATGTCCATCCCCAACTCCCTAACTATCTCTTCCTACCTTTCCCCTGGCAACCATAAGTTTGCACTCTAAGTCTGTGAGTCTCTTTCTGTTTTGTAAGTGACTTCATTTGTATCATTTCTTTTTAGATTCCACATATAAGGGATGTCATACAGTATTTCTCCTTCTCTAGACAAGAACTTCTAAATGAACATTTAACATAATATGTATAGAAAGTCACTTAAAAACACAGTAAACATTAAATATTTTAAATAATGATAATTTCTAATGTCTTTCCAACCAATATTTGAAAATATTTTTTTCTCCACATTTCAAAGACAAGTAATCATTCATTTCTCTGTGTGCAGAATACCAAATTATGTCTAATTGTTTTTCTGGAAACTGATTTATTTATATTGTGCCATTTACTATTAATTTCTCTTATTAATATGTCATGTATTTCCCTTTTTTTTCTTCCAATTTTCTTCCAAGAAATAACTAACACAGCATTATATGGTTTAAGGTGCACACATAATGACTTGACTTCCATACATCATGAAATGATTACCATAAGAAGTTTAGTGAACATCCATTATCTCAGATAGATACAAAGATAAAGTAAAACCATATATTTTTTTTCTTCTGATGAGGACTCAGGATTTACTTTTCTGTAGCAGTTCAGTTGCTCAGTCATGTCCATGACCCCATGGACAGCAAATGTCATGCCTTGCTCTCCTTCACCACCTTCACTCTGCTTGAACTGACGTCCATTGAGTTGGTGATCCTATCCAACCGTCTCATCCTCTGTCATCCCCTTCTCTGCCTGCCTCCACTCTTTCCCAGCATCAGTGTCTTTTCTAACGAATTGGCTCTTCCCATCAGGTGGCCAAAGTACTGGAACTTCAGCTTCAGCATTAGTCCTTTCAATGAATATTCAGGACTGATCTCCTTTAGGATGAACTGGTTGGATCTCCTTGAAGTCCAAGGGACTCTCAAGAGTCTTCTCCAACACCACAGTTTAAAACCATCAATTCTCCAAGTATCAGCCTTCCTTATTGTCTAACTCTCACATCCATACATAACTACTGGAAAAACCATAGCTTTGACTAGATGAACTTTTGTTGGCAAAGTACTGCCTCTGCTTTCTAATATGCTGTCTAGGTTGGTCATAGCTTTTCTTCCAAGGAGCAAGCATCTTTTAATTTCATGGCTGCAGTCACCATCTGCAGTGACATTGGAGGCCCAGAAAATAAAGTCTGTCACAATTTCCACTATTTCCACATCTATTTGCCATGAAGTGATGAGACCAGATGCCATGATCTTTGTGTTTTGAATGCTGAGTCTTAAGTCAGCTTTTTCACTCTTCTCTTTCTCTTTTCTCAAGAGGCTCTTTAGTTCTTCTTCACTTTCTGCCATAAGGGTGGTGTCATCTGCATATCTGAGGTTATTGATATTTCTCTGGCAATCTTGATTCCAGCTTGTGCTTCATTGTGATTCCTGGCATTTTGCATGATGTACTGTGCATATAAGTTAAATAAGCACGGTGACAATATACAGCCTTGATGTACTCCTTTCCCAACTTGGAATCAGTCTGTTGCTTCCTGTCCAGTTCTCTGTTGCTTCTTGATCTGCATGCATAATCCTCAGGAGGCAGGTGAGGTGGTCTGCTATTCCTATCTCTTTAAGATTTTTCTATAGTTTTTTTGTGATCCACACAGTCAAAGGCTTTAGCATACTCAATGATGTAGAAGTAGATGTTTCTCTGGAGTTCTCTTGCTTTTTCTATGATCCAACAAATGTTGGCAATTTGAACTCTGGTTCCTGTGCCTTTTGTAAATCCAGCTTGAACATCTGGAATTTGGAAGTTCTTTGTTCATGTGTTGATGAAGCCTAGCTTGAAGAATTTTGAGCATTACTTTGGTCGCATGTGAGATGAACACAATTGTGTGGTAGTTCGAGCATTCTTTGGCATTGCCTTTCTTTGAGATTGGAATGAAAACGGACCTTTTCCAGTCCTGTGGCCACTGCTGAGTTTTCCAAATATGCTGGCATATTGAATGCAGCACTTTCACAGCATCATCTTTAGGATTTGAAATAGCTCAGCTGGAATTCTATCACCTCCGCTAGCTTTGTTTGTAGTGATGCTTCCTAAAGCCCACTTGACTTTGCCTTCCAAGAAGTCTGACTCTAGCTGAGTGATCACACCAGCCTAGTTATGTGGTCATTATCATGATCTTTTTGTACAGTTCTTCAGTGTATTCTTGCCACCTCCTCTTACTATCTTCTGCTTCTGTTAGGTCAAAAGTTTTCTGTTGTTTATTTTGCCCGTTTTTGCATGAAGTGTTCCTTTGGTATTTCTAATTTTCTTGAAGAGATATCTAGTCTTTCCCATTCTATTGTTTTCCTCTATTTCTTTGCGTTGTTCACTTAAGAAGGCTTTCCTATGTCTCCTTCCTGTTCTTTGGAACTCTACATTCAAACGGGAATATCTTTCCTTTTCTCCTTTGCCCTTCACTTCTCTTCTTTTCTCAGCTATTTGTAAGGCTTCCTTAGACAACCATTCTGCCTCTTGCATTTCTTTTTCTTGGGGATATTTGTGATTACCTCCTCCTGTGCAATGTTATTAATCTTCATCCATAGTTTTTCAGGCACTCTGTCTATCAGACCTAATCCCTTGAATCTATTTGTCACTTCCACTGTATAATTGTAAAGGATATGATTTAGGTCATACCTGAATGACCTAGCGGTTTTCCCTACTTTCTTCATTGTAAGTCTGAATTTGGCAGTAAGGATTTCATAATCTGAGCCACAGTCAGCTCCCAGTTTTTGCTGACTGTATAGAGCTTCACCATCTTTGGCTACAAAGAATATAATCAGTCTGATTTCAGTATTGATCATCTGGTGATGTCCATGTGTAGCGTTGTTTCTTGTGTTGTTAGAAGAGGGTGTTTGCTATGCCTGGTGTGTTCTCTTGGCAAAACTCTGTTAGCCTTTGCCCTGCTTCATTTTGTACTCCAAGGCCAAACATGCCTCTTACTCCAGGTATCTCTTGATGAAAGTAGAAATACTCTTGCATTCTGGTCCCCCATGATGAAAAGGGCATCTTTTTTAGGTGTTAGTTCTAGAAATTACTGTAGTTCTTCATAGAACCATTCAACTTCAACTTCTTTGGCATTAGTGGTCAGGGAATAGACTTGGATTACTGTGATATTGAATGATTTGCCTTGGAAATGAGACATCATTTTGTCATTTTTGAGACTGTACCCAAGTACTGCATTTTGAACTCTTTTGTTGACTATGAGGGCTACTCCACTTCTGAGGGTTCTTGCCCACAATTGTAGATATAATGGTCATCTGAATTAAATTCAACCATTCCATTCCATTTTAGTTCACTGATTTTCCTAAAATGTCTGTGTTCACTCTTGCCATCTCCAGTTTTCTGGCAATTCCAATTTACCATGATTCATGGACCTAACATTCCAGGTTCCTCAGGATATTGTTCCTTACAGCATCGAACTTTACTTCCACCACCAGTCACATCCACAACTGGGCATTGTTTTCACTTTGGCTCAGCCTCTTCATCCCTTCTGGAACTCTTCTCTGCTCTTCTCCAGTAGCATATTGGGCACCTACTGACCTGGGGAATTCATCTTTCAGTGTCATATATTTTTGCCTTTTTATACTGTTCATTGGGTTCTCAAGGCAAGCATTCTGAAGCAGTTTGCCATTCCCTTTTCCAGTGAACCACATTTGTCAGAACCCTCCACCATAATTTTTTTCTTGTGATGAGGATTCAGGATTTACTCTCTTAGCAGCCTTTATATATAAAATCCAGCAATACTAATGATATTAATCATGTTGTATGTTACATTCTTAGTACTTTTATTTATCTTATAATTGGAAGTTTGTACTTTTTAACCTTCTTCATTTAAATCTCCTTCCTCTCCCCCGCCTGCCTCTGTTGACCAGAAATCTGATCTCCTTTTCTACAAGTTTGTTTGTTTGCTTGTTGGAGGGTGTCCCTGATGGCTCGGATGGTAAAGAATCCACCTGCAATGCGGGAGACCTGTGTTCCATCTCTGGGTTGAAAAGATCCCCTGGAGAAGGGAACAGCTACCCACCCCAGTTTTCTGGCCTGGAGAATTCCATGGCCTGTATAGTCCATGGGGTCTCAAAGAGTTGGACACAACTGAGCATCTTTCACTTTCCCTTTGGTTGATAAAAGTATAATTGACCTACAATACTGTGTCAGCTCCTGGTGCACAGGATAGTAATTTGATGCTTTTGTACCTTTCAAAATGATCTCCACAATAAGTCTACTTAACATCTGTCACCATATGAAGATATTACATTATTACTGACTATATTCCCCATTCTGTACTGTACATTCCATTCCCATGACTCATTTATTTTGTAACTGGAAGTTTGTACCTCCTAATTTCCTTCATCTATTTCACTCATCTCACTACCCTCCTCCCTTTTGGCAACCACATGTAACTATGACCATGTTTTTGTTTTGTTATGATTGTTCATTTGTTTTGTTTTTTTAGGTGCCACATATAGTGAAACCATTTGGTATTTGCCTTTCCCTGTCTGATTTACTTCACTTAGCATAATACTTTCCAGGTCCATCCATGTCGAAGATTTCATTCTCCTTTCAAAGATTCATTCTCTTTTATGACTGATTAATATTCCACATCTTATTTATCCATTCTTCTATCAGTGGGCACTTAAATTTGCTTCCATCTCTTGACTATTGTGAATAATGCTGCAGTAAATATAGGAGTGCATATATCTTTTTAAATTAGTGTTTTATTTTCTCTGGGAAAATACCCAGGAGTTGAATTGCTGGATCATATAGTAGTTCTATTTTTAATTTTTTTGAGGCATCTTCATACTGTTTTGCATAGTGGTTGCACCAATTTATATTCCCACCGAAAGTGCATGAGAGTTCCCTTTTCTCCACATCCTTGCCAACACTTGTTATTTGTTGTCTTTTTGATAATAGCAATTTGATAGGTGTGAAGTGATATCTCATTGTGGTTTTGACTTGAAGTTTCCTGATGATTAATGATGCGGAGCATCTTTTCATGTGTCTGTTGGCTGTCTGTATGTCTTCTTTGGATAAACGTTCATTTAGGTCCTCTGCCCATTTTTTAAATCAGGTTGTTTGTTTTTTGATGCTAGGTTGTATGAGCTCCTTGTATAGTTTGGATATGAACCAATCTTTTATTAATGCGTCATGTATTTTAATATGATAACTAGTAGAAAGGTTTTGTTTATTTTAGGACAGAACAATGATGGAAATTTTGATATTTATTTTTTAATATATATTTCTTCAGAATCATGAAGTGTGTTTAAGTGCTCCCAAGGTTATGGAAAAACTGTTTGAAACTTTCATAAAATTAACTTTGAGGAGTTCATATGGAAAATTCCCTCAGATTAATATATATTTTCAAAATGTGCAATATATATGAATGACAAATATCTCTTAATTTTCCCTCCTGTTTTCTCATTTTGGTCTACTTTGGTCCAGATTGTAGTGGAATTAATAGTGTGTATACTCTAACAAGTTAAAAGGAAAAGCTTATCAGTTTTATCATCTCATCTCGTGTGAATTGATTAAATAATTTCTTGTGGGCATTGCTGTGTCAGGTACTTTGCAAAATAAGTTAACCATTCATTGGCCTGATCAGATCCTATAATCAGCTGATAGCAATGTGTTCTACAACCGGGCAATAGAATGGGTCCGAAAACAATTCTGCCCTAAACATTGGATCAAAGCAGTACTTACCACTGAGTGTGCTTAGCCCATTGGTTCATTCATGAAACACTGGCAGTATACTTGCATCAACATTCTGTGAGGCTCTCACATAAGAAACAGTCCTGTGATGAGTTCATATTTTAATGGGATTAATATACAAACAAATAATTAGGCTTAAATACCTTAGGAACTATAATAAGTTATCTATAAAATGCTGAGAAAAGTCTATGAAACATAACTCCATCTGGCAGAATCCTTCTCAAAGGATATGTCATTTGAACTAGTCTTGAAAGGTAAATAGGGATTTTTTCTGGGAAAAAGAGTGGGGGAGGAACAAAACCTATGCAAAGTCACAAAAGTGTAATAAAACATTCACTGTCAAGGTCTGAAGGGAAGAGTAAGTGTGGGTGCAGAATAAGGGAGGGAAAGGGAAAGTAATACAACCAAGAGGTTACAGAGAACCTATAAATTTATGTTATACTGAGCATATAAATCAGAGTTCTAAGTTGCAAACAACAGAATTCAAAATCAATGTCATGGAAATCCAGAGAGGGAAGACTTTCAAAGAGATGGGAGTGGAAAAGTATGAGATTAAGCAACATGAGGACTGGAATTGGACCACTGAACTCATCAGTTACTAAAGTTACTATAGTAGTAAGAGACTATTCTCTAGGGCAGGCACAGATGTCAATAGCATCAACATTATTTAGAAATTTGTTAGAAATACAGAATCTAGAGCCTGACCCAGACTTACTGAATCAGAAAATTAGAGATAAAATCCATCATTTAGAGGATTCTTACACAAGCTGAAGTTTGAGAATTGCTGCTGGGGTGTGCCTAGGAAAGAAGGATTTTTGTGGGTTGGAGGTAAAAATAATAAGTGCAGAAGAATAAACTGTCCCTTTGTGAAGTTTGTTGGGAAAAAAAAGAAGGAAAAGAAAAAAGATGGTGGTTTTGGATGAGATAGGATTAAGGAAGCATAATAATTCATCATGAAGTTTATTTATTAATACTTTTACATTTTCTAATGGTGTTTTTTTAATTTATTAAAATTTTAACTTTTTAAATAGTCAGATCTTGTGAATTTGTGTGATTATTTTCCATTGCAAACTTATTCACATATATTTCCATATTTTCTATTACCTTACCATGACTTACTTTCTTTCATCTTACATTTTAAAAATATGTCTGGAGTTTATTTCAGCAAATACTGGGTTGAATGACTCTCAAGTGAAATATTTTTCCTTCAAAAGCCAGTTTCCTCAAAGTTGTTGATTTACTCTTCTGTCCCTAACTCTCTGTTATGAGTCTCTTTGTTTCTCAGATATTAAATACTTAAACACATATTTAATGAAGCGGCCCCTGCATGATGTATCCTTCCTTTTTAAAATTAGCTTATATTTTAATTTAAGGATAATTACTTTACAGAATTTTGTTGTTTTCTGTCAAACTTCAGCATGAATCAGCCATAGGTATACATATATCCCCTCCCTTTTGAACCTCCCTCCCATCCCACCCCTCTAGGTTGATACAGAGCCCCTATTTGGGTTTCTCGAGCCATACAGCAAATTCCCATTGGCTATCTAGTTTACATATGGTAATGTAAGTTTCCATGTTAGTCTTTGCATACATCTCACCCTCTTCTCCCCTCTCCCCATGTCCATAAGTCTATTCTCTATTCTCATGTCTGTTTCTCCATTGCTGTCCTGCAAATAAATTCTTCAGGACTATTTTTCTAGATTCTGTATATATGCATTAGAATATGATATTTCTCTTTCTCTTTCTGACTTCACTCTTTAATAGGTTCTAGGTTCATCCTCCTCATTAGAACTGACATCCTTCTGAGGAAAGACACACCCCAGTATTACCTCCTGATAAGTTTATGATTAGTTAAATCTGCAGATTATCTTTAAACTAATTCTTTCAAGACAGGTCTCCCTTGTTCAATCTCCCTTATTCAATTCTTATATGGACATCAGTGGAGATGTAGATTATAAATATAAAATTTTCTCAACATTCAGAAAACTAAGATCATGGCATTCAGTCTCCACTTCATGGCAAATAGTTGGGGAAACAATAGAAACAGTGACATATTTTATTTTGGGGGAACTCCAAAATCACTGCAGATGGTGACTATAGCCATGAAATTAAAAGACGCTTGCTCCTTGGAATAAAAGCTGTGACCAACCTAGACCGTATACAAAGAAGCAGAGACATTATCTTGCCAACAAAGGTCCATCTAGTTAAAGCTATGGTTTTTCCCAGTAGTCATGTATGGATGTGTTGTACTGTAGAGAAAGTTGTACTATAAAGCAAGCTGAGCACCAAAGAATTGATGGTTTTGAACTGTGGTGTTGGAGAAGACTCTTGAGAGTCCCTTGGACTGCAAGGAGATCCAACCAGTCTGTCCTAAAGGAGACCAGTCCTGGGTGTTCATTGGAAGGACTAATGTTGAAGCTGAAACTCCAATACTTTGGCCACCTGACGTGAAGAACTGACTCATTTGCAAACACCCTGATGCTGGGATGATTGAAGGCAGGAGGAGAAAGGGACAACAGAGGCTGAGATGCTTGGATGGCATCACTGACTCAATGAACACAAGTTTGAGTGAGCTCCTGGACTTGGTGATGGACAGGGAAGTCTGTTGTGCTGCAGTCCATGGGGTCGCAAAGATTCAGACACAACTGAGCAATTGAACTTTAACTTTATTCTAACCCAATTTCAGGCTAACAGTAGAGATCAGCTCTAGGTCAGTGGTTCTCAGAGTCCCAGCCTCCCATTGTACTTCAAGGAGCCTGGATCTCAGTGTCGTATATTAATTCTTCCGGTAATACTGTTCTACACCAAAGTTGAGAACCATCACCCCAGTTCAGTTCAGTCGTGTCCAACTCTTTGAGACCCCATGAATCGCAGCACGGCAGGCCTCCCTGTCCATCACCAACTCCCTGAGTTCACTCAGACTCATGTCCATCGGGTCAGTGATTCAGATTTTATCTTTTATACACAACTGAATGGAGTTAAAACAGTGAATGTAGTATTCAAATCAGTAAGACCCAGGTATACTCACACAAGGGCTTCTCAGGTGCCACTTAGTGGTAAAGAATCCACCTTCCAATGCAGGAGATGCAAGAGACCTGGGTTCGATCTCTGGGTCAGGAAGATCCCCTGGAGGAGGGCATGACAACCCACTCAAGTATCCTTGCCTGGAGAATCCCATGGACAAAGGAACCTGGTGGGCTACAATCCATGGGGTTTTGAAGAATCGGACATGACTGAAGTGCCTTAGTGCACATGCACGCTTACACCTAGACCACCATATTGGCACAGAGAGGTGATTCTTGGACCGAGTTATCCAGAGAGCGCATTCATTTTTTACCTCCCATGACAGTAGTGTGCTGTGTAATGCTAATGTTTTTTTCAATTTGAAAGTGTTAGCGTTCATGAGCCGATCAACATACTGGAGCAACTGGTTTACCATTGCTCTGACAATTAAATGTTGAAAGATGGATTCAGTTTGGACATGGTTCTGCATTTTAAAAATCCATGAAGTTAAACTTGCCTTAAATGTAGGATTTGAGTTCTGTCCACATTGATATTTTAATGAGTAGCACAGTGGTTATCTCTTTTATATATGTGTGTGTGTGTGTGTGTGTGTGTTTAATTGAAGTATAGTTGATTTACAATATTATGTTAAGATGTTCCTTAAATTTGTGTTCACCATGGGTAGGTGCCAATGTTTAGTGTACAATGTGCAGGTGATATATTTGATTTAAACTTATATTTTTCTTCTTTGCTAAAGGTCAGCATTCTTTTTAGTTTCTATTAAAATTATATTCCATGGTAGGGGGAAATGACCTGCTGTAGAAAGACACTGACATTTCAGATTGGCTAACACTTCAAATATTTCTCAGGTGTAAATCTTTTAGCAAAACTTCATCACACTTGACCAAATACATTATTTTCTCTTTGAGTATGTTTAAACCCAATATATTTTAAAGCAAAATTAATTCATCTCTTTCTTATTTGTTTACAATAAACTAGTAAAATTGCCATTTTAAAGAATTATCTAATGGTTGTTAAGTCTTTTGAGCATTTTTATTTTTTATGAGAAAGTTAAAAAACACCTTTGAACTTAAAATTGATAATAAAGAAAGCATTAAAGACTGTAGATTGGATCTTGGAAACCAAGGTATTGTTAACATATAAACACAGGGTAGGGACGTGGGGGAGGAGGTGGGAAAACCCCTTCATCGAGCTTCCTGAGAATGTCTAAGTATTATTTCGTCTTTGTATAAGGTAGCGACAATAGATATTTTAAAATAGAGTTCTGCCCAGTTGCAACATTAAGTTTCTTTTCTTATCTTAATTTTTCAAATAAAGCATTTCTTCCTTTACTCTACCTTTCTTGGATGAATTCCACAATAAGATCTTCTGGAAAGTTATCCTTCCTCCAGTCCTCCTAGCCCTCCTACCAAAAGCCTAACCCTTCACCACAAGATAGACGTAAAGGGTCAGGTAGCAGAAGGTATCTGAAAAGAGAAATCCAAAAACTGTGGGTTCACATTATTATTGAGGAAAAAGATGAAAAAATTAGAGAAATGTTTCATGTTTCTGAAAGAGTACAGATTTCCAAAGTGATTGCCCATAAACTTTGTCATTAGAGTGCTCTAATAATGGCTACTGATGTGTGATTCAACTAGTAGGACGTTTCAATGGAAACTGAAAGACAGTTTTAATATGTGGCCCATCATTCCATAGTGTTACACTTGGCAAATAGTATCATCAACTATAAAGTCTATGATAATCACATTATTATATCAGATTGAAAATCCTATGTCCCTTCATCAGGGGAGCCCTGTCACACATCTATTTCATCTTTGTAGGTATATTATAGTGGAAATTGTAAAAGTGTTAGTCAACTCAGTCATGTCTGACTCTTTATGACCTTGGGGCCTGTAGCCAAGCTTATCTGTCTGTGGCAAGAATACTGGAGGGAGTAGCCATTCTCTTCTCCAGGGGATCTTCCTGACCCAGAGATCAAACCCTGGTTTTCTGCATTGCAGATAGATTCTTTACCATCTGAGCCACCAGGGAAATCCACATTATAGGAGTTATTAGTTACATTATATAGTAGATATGTTATATTAGCTATATTATATCTTTATGTCTATAGGAACCTGAAATGTTAGGTCCATGAATCAAGGTAAATTGGAGGTGGTCAAATAGGAGATGGCTAGAGTGAACATTGACATTTTAGGAATTAGGAGACTAAAATGGACTGAAATGGGTGAATTTAACTCAGATGACCATTATATCTACTACTGTGGACAAGAATCCCTAAGAGGAAATGGAGTAGCCATCATAGTCAACAAAAGAGGCTGAAATGCAGTAATTGGATGCAATCTCAAAAACAAAAGAATGATATCTGTTTGTTTCCAAGGCAAGCCATTCAATATCAGAGTAATCCAAGTCTATGGCCCAACCAATAATGCTGAAGAAGATGAAGTTGAACGCTTCTTTGAAGACCTACAAGACTTTCTAGAACTAACACCCAAAAAAGATGTCTTTTTCATCAGAGGGGACTGGAATGCAAAAGTAGGGAGTCAAGAAATAACTGGAGTAACAGGCTAATTTGGCTTGGAGTACAGAATGAAGCAGGGCAAAGGCTAATAGAGTTTTGCCAAGAGAATGCACTGGTCACAGCAAACACCCTCTTCCAACAACACAGAAGAAGACTACATGTGGATATCACCAGATGGTCAATACTGAAATCAGATTAATTATATTCTGCAGCCAAAGATGGAGAAGTACTATACAGTCAGCAAAAAGAAGCCGGGAGCTGACTGCAGCACAGACCATGAAATCCTTATTGCCAAATTCAGACTTAAAATGAAGAAAGTAGGGAAAACCACTAGGTCATTCAGGTATGACCTAAATCAAATCCCTTACGATTATACAGTGGAAGTGACAGATAGATTCAAGGGATTATAACTGAAAGACAGAGTGCATGAAGAGCTATGGATGGAGGTTCCTGACATTGTACATGAGGCAGTGATCAAGACAATCCCCAAGAAAAAGAAATGCAAAAAGGCAAAACAGTTGTCTGAGGAGGCCTTACAAATAACTGTGCTCAGAAGAGGAGTGAAAAGAAAAGGAGAGAAAGAAGTATATATCCATTTGAATGCAGAGTTCCAAAGAATAGCAAGGAGATAAGAAAGCCTTTCTCAGTGATCAATGCAAAGAAATGGAGGAAAACAATAGAATGGGGAAGTCTAGATATCTCTTCAAGAAAATTAGATACGAAGGGAATATTTCATGCCAAAATGGGCAAAATAAAGGACAGAAATGGTCTGGACCTAACAGAAGCAGAAGATATTAAGAAGAGGGAGCAAAAATACACAGAAGAACTGTAGAAAAAAGATCTTCACAACCCAGATAATCATGATGGTGTGATCACTTACCTAGGCGCAGACATCCTGGAATGTGAAGTCAAGTGGGCCTTAGAAAGCATCACTAGGAACAAAGCTAGTGGAGGTGATGGAATTCCAGTTGAGCTATTTCAAATCCTAAAAGATGATATTGTGAAAGTGCTGCACTCAATGTGCCAGCAAATTTGGCAAACTCAGCAGTGGCCACAGGACTGGAAAAGGTCAGTTTGCATTCCAATCCCAAAGAAGTTCATTTCAGTTCAGTCGCTCAGTCGTGTCCGACTCTTTGCAACCCCATGAATCGCAGTACGTCAGGCCTCCCTGTCCGTCACCATCTCCTGGAGTTCACTCAGACTCAGGTCCATCGAGTCCGTGATGCTATCCAGCCATCTCATCCTGGGTCGTCCCTTTCTCCACCTGCCCCCAATCCCTCCAAGCAACAGAGTCTTTTCCAATGAGTCAACTCTTCACATGAGGTGTCCAAAGTACTGGAGGTTCAGCTTTAGCATCATTCCTTCCAAAGAAATACCAGGGTTGATGTCCTTCAGAATGGACTGGTTGGATCTCCTGGCAGTCCAAGGGACCCTCAAGAGTCTTCTCCAACACCACAGTTCAAAAGCATCAATTCTTCAGCGCTCAGCCTTCTTCACAGTCCAACTCTCACATCCATACGTGACCACAGGAAAAACCGTAGCCTTGACTAGACGGACCTTAGTCAGCAAAGTAATGTCTCTGCTTTTGAATATGCTATCTAGGTTGGTCATAACTTTTCTTCCAAGGAGTAAGTGTCTTTTAATTTCATGGCTGCAGTCACCATCTGCAGTGATTTTGGACCCCAAAAAGTAAAGTCTGACACTGTTTCCACTGTTTCCCCATCTATTTCCCATGAAGTGATGGGACCAGATGCCATGATCTTCATTTTCTGTATGTTGAGCTTTAAGCCAACTTTTTCACTCTCCTCTTTCACTTTCATCAAGAGGCTTTTTAGCTTCTCTTCACTAACTGCCATAAGGGTGGTGTCATCTGCATATCTGAGGTTATTGATATTTCTCCTGGCAATCTTGATTCCAGATTGTGTTTCTTCCAGTCCAGCGTTTCTCATGATGTACTCTGCATATAAGTTAAATAAGCAGGGTGACAATATACAGCCTTGACGTACTCCTTTTCCTATTTGGAACCAATCTATTGTTCCATGTCCAGTTCTCTGTTGCTTCCTGACTTGCACACAGATTTCTCAAGAGGCAGGTCAGGTGGTCTGGTATTCCCATCTCTTTCAGAATTTTCCACAGTTTATTGTGATCCACACAGTCAAAGGCTTTGGCGTAGTCAAGAAAGCAGAAATAGATATTTTTCTGGAACTCTCTTGCTTTTTCCATGATCCAGTGGATGTTGGCAATTTGATCTCTGGTTCCTCTGCCTTTTCTAAAACCAGCTTGAACATCAGGGAGTTCACGGTTCACATATTGCTGAAGTCTGGCTAGGAGAATTTTGAGCATTACTTTACTAGCATGTGAGATGAGTGCAATTATGCGGTAGTCTGAGCATTCTTTTGCATTGCCTTTCTTTGGAATTGGAATGAAAACTGACCTTTTCCAGTCCTGTGGCCACTGCTGAGTTTTCCAAACTTGCTGGCATATTGAGTGCAGCATTTTCCCAGCATCATCTTTCAGGATTTGAAACAGCTCAACTGGAATTCTATCACCTCCACTAGCTTTGTTCATAGTGATGTTTCTAAGGCCCACTTGACTTCACATTCCAAAATGTCTGGCTCTAGATTAGTGATCACATCATCGTGATTATCCAGGTTGTGAAGATCTTTTTTGTACAGTTCTTCTGTACAGTTCTTCTTTTGTACAGTTCTCTTCTTAATATCTTCTGCTTCTGTTAGGTCCAGACCATTTCTGTCCTTTATCGAGCCCATCTTTGCATGAAATGTCCCCTTGGTATCTCTAATTTTCTTGAAGGGATCTCTAGTCTTTCCCATTCTGTTGATTTCCTCTACTTCTTTGCATTGATCGCTGAAGAAGGCTTTCTGGTCTCTTCTTGCTATTCTCTGGAACTCTGCATTCAGATGCTTATATCTTTCCTTTCCTCCTTTGCTTTTCGCCTCTCTTCTTTATGATAAGTGTTGCAAGAGGGCATCAGAGGGCAGACACACTGAAACCATACTTACAGAAAACTAGTCAATCTAATCACAGTAGGACCACAGCCTTTTCTAACTCAATGAAACTAAGCCATGCCTGCGGGGCAACCCAAGATGGGGGGGGGGTCATGGTGGAGAGGCCTGACTGAATGTGGTCCACTGGAAAAGGGAATGGCAAGCCACTTCAGTATTCTTGCCTTGAGAGCCCCATGAACAGTAGGAAAAGGCAAAATGATAGGATACCAAAAGAGGAACTCCCCAGGTCATTAGGTGCCCAGTATGCTACTGGAGACCAGTGGAGAAATAACTCCAGAAAGAATGAAGGGATGGAGCCAAAGCAAAAATAATACCCAGTTGTGGATGTGACTGGTGAGAGAAGCAAGGTCCGTTGCTGTAAAGAGCAATATTGCATAGGAACCTGGAATGTCAGGTCCATGAATATAGGCAAATTGGAAGTGGTCAAACAAGAGGTGGCAAGGGTGAACGTCGACATTCTAGGAATCAGCGAACTAAAATGGACTGGAATGGGTGAATTTAACTCAGATGACCATTATATCTACTACTGTGGGCAGGTATCCCTCAGAAGAAATGGAGTAGCCATCATGGTCAACAAAATAGTCTGAAATGCAGTACTTGGATGCAATCTCAAAAACAACAGAATGATCTCTGTTCGTCTCCAAGGCAAACCATTCAATATCACAGTTATCCAAGTCTATGCCCCAACCAGTAATGCTGAAGAAACTGAAGTTGAACGGTTCTATGAAGACCTACAAGATCTTTTAGAACTAACACCCAAAAAAGATGTCCTTTTCATTATAGGGGACTGGAATGCAAAAGTAGGAAGTCAAGAAACACCTGGAGTAACAGGCAAATTTGGCCTTGGAATGCGGAATGAGGCAAGGCAAAGACTAATAGAGTTTTGCCAAGAAAATGCACTGGTCATGGCAAACACCCTCTTCCAACAACAGAAGAGAAGACTCTACACATGGACATCACCAGGTGGTCAACACCGAAATCAGATTGATTATATTCTCTGCAGCCAAAGATGGAGAAGCTCTATACAGTCAACAAAAACAAGACCAGGAGCTGACTGTGGCTCAGATCATGAACTCCCTATTGCCAAATTCAGACTTAAATTGAAGTAAGTAGGGGAAACCGCTAGACCATTCAGGTGTGACCTAAATCAAATCCCTTATGATTATACAGTGGAAGTGAGAAATAGATTTAAGGGTCTAGATCTGATAGATAGAGTGCCTGAGTAACTATGGAATGAGGTTCGTGACATTGTACAGGAGACAGGGATCAAGACTATCCCCATGGAAAAGAAATGCAAAAAAGCAAAATGGCTGTCTGGGGAAGCCTTACAAATCCCAAAGAAAGGCAATGCCAAAGAATGCTCAAACTACTGCACATTTGTACTCATCTCACACATTAGCAAAGTAATGCTCAAAATTCACCAATTCAGGCTTCAACAGTACATGATCCATGAACTTCCAGATGTTCAAGCTGAATTTAGAAAAAGTAGAGGAACCAGAGTTCAAATTGCCAATATCGATTGGATCATCAAAAAGGAAGAGAGTTCCAGAAAACCATCTATCTCTGCTTTATTGACTATGCCAAAGCTTTTCCCTGTGTGGACCACAACAAGCTGTGGAAAATTGTTCAAGAGATAGGAATACCAGACCACATGACCTGCCTCCTGAGAAATCTGTATGCAAGTAAGGAAGCAACAGTTAGAACTGGACATGGAACAACAGACTGGTTTCAAATTGGGAAAGGAGTACATTGAGGCTGTATATGGTTACCCTGCTTATTTAACTTATATGCAGAGTACATCATGAGAAATGCTGGACTGGATGAAGCACAAGCTGGAATCAAGGTTGATGGGAGAAATATCAATAACCTCAGATATGCAGATGACACCACCCTTATGGCAGAAAGCGAAGAAAAACTAAAGAGCCTCTTGATGAAAGTGAAAGAGGAGAGTGAAAAAGTTGGCTTAAAGCTCAACATTCAGGAAACTAAGATCATGGCATCTGGTCCCATCAACTCATGGAGAATAGCTGGGGAAACAATGGAAACAGTGACAGATTGTATTTTTTGGACTGCAAATGATGGTGACTAAAGCCATGAAATTAAAAGATGCTTGCTCCTTAGAAGAAAAGTTATGACCAAACTAGAGAGCATACTAAAAAGCAGAGACATTACTTTATACCAACAAAGGTCCGTGAAGTCAAAGGTATGGTTTTTCCAGTAGTCTAGTATGAATGTGAGTTGGAAAAAAAAAAGAAAGCTCAGCGCTGAAAAATTGATGCTTTTGAAGTGTGGTGTTGGAGAAGACTTTTCAGAGTCCCCTGGACTTCAAGGAGATCCAACCAGTCCATCCTAAAGGAAATCAGTCCTGAATATTCATTGGAAGGCCTGATGCTGAACCTGAAACTCCAATACTTTGGCCACCTGATGTGAAGAACTGACTCATTTGAAAAGACCCTGATGCTGGGAACAATTGAAGGCAGGAGAAGAAGTGGACGCCAGAGGATGAAATGGTTAGATGGCAATACCGACTCAATGGACATGCATTTGAGTAAATCTGGGAGCTGGTGATGGATAGGGAGGCCTGGCGTGCTGCAGTCCATGGGATCACAAAGAGTTAGACACAACTGAGTGACTGAACTGAACTGAACTGATGTCTATTTCATCTTGGTAGGTATATTATAGTTAGGTATATTGTTATAGTGACATTGTGCTGAAAGCACTGAATTAATGCATGAATGACTTATACAATTCCTCATAAAATCACTGTTTCTGAGTCAGAAAATTAGAAATACCCTTATTAACAAATACTTCATAGGTTAGTGGTACCTTTTTAAACTAGCAATTTGATATTTTTATAATTATGTTTGCATATATATATATATATATATATATACACAGGTCAGTTCAGTTCAGTTCAGTTCAATCACTCAGTCGTGTCCGACTCTTTGCGACCCCATGAATCGCAGCATGCCAGGCCTCCCTGTCCATCACCAACTCCCGGAGTTTACTCAAACTCATGTCCATCGAGTCAGTGATGCATCCATCTCTGTCATCCCCTTCTCCTCCTGTCCCTAATCCCTCCCAGCATCAGAGTCTTTTCCAATGAGTCAGCTCTTTGCATGAGGTGGCCAAGTATTGGAGTTTCAGCTTTAGCATCAGTCCTTCCAATGAACACCCAGGACTGATCTCCTTTAGAATGGACTGGTTGGATCTCCTTGCAGTCCAAGGGACTCTCAACAGTCTTCTCCAACACCACAGTTCAAAAGCTTCAGTTCTTTGGTGCTCAGCTTTCTTCACAGTTCAACTTTTACATCCATACATGACCACTGGAAAAACCATAGCCTTGACTAGATGGACCTTTGTTGGCAAAGTAATGTCTCTGCTTTTTAATATGCTATCTAGTTTGGTCATAACTTTCCTTCCAAGGAGTAAGCATCTTTTAATTTCCTAGCTGCAATCACCATCTGCATATGTATATATCAGACACTTGTGCTTACTGTATTATAATGATGAAATTCCTGGTACCTACCGTGATGGATTTTAACAAATACATTTTCACTTGTTTAACTGAAATCCATCCTCGAAGCCCCAAAAGAACCATGGTGTGTCCTACGCTCACTGACTGACTGTGATATGTAAATAGTTCAATATCCAGTATGCCCATTTCCCTTTTCTGAAGGTCACCTTGTATATAAAACTATTTAGTTGAAAAGGACATTGGAAACATATATAACTCTCTGATAAGGCAGGGAAAACACTAAACAGCAAAAGGTTATGGCTCACATAATAGAGTAAATGCATGAGGTCAATATTTAAATATTCATTATTTCTGTTGTATTACACTTGCAGGAAGTGTTTCATGAACATTTCACTTTTTTTGGTAAGTATAAATAAAAGTTTTTAAAATAAATATAGTCATCAGTGATGTAAACTCAAAGAAGGAGAAAGTTATGTATAAAGTTAGTTTTCACTTAATAGAAGTTGTGACTTTGGCTTGTAATCAGGATCAATTACTCAACTATTAGTTCTCCCTGCAGAAGCATGTTCTCCCCTTTGTGGCTGGTCAAATCCAAACTTAAAATATTTAAGCAAGTCTGATGCCCTAACCTTGTGTTGCTGTTAGTAAACAGAGGTGATTTCTCAGTAATGATGGCCTTTTGGGAATAAGAAAAACAACAACAACAACAACAAAAACAAACCTAAGTCAACTAAAAATGCTGGTTTTAAATTAAACTATCCAGTTTGGGATATTGTGATCTACACAGCTTCGGACAATCTCTCACTTTTGTATGCATTTCTTGAACTTTTTTCTGTAGGACACAGGAAGCCTTCATGATGGTAGAAGATTTTCTCCCTCCTTTCAAAAGCTTCAGGTTCAGTTCAAGTATAAATTAAGAAGTCCCCTTCAAACTTAGTTGTAAGATTTGAATATTTATAATATCTGTGATAGTAATGAGGCTTATTATTTTCCACTTCATTACTAATTTGTATTGTCATTAAAATTTTTCAGTTTAGAAACTTTATACAGATTTAAAAAATATGGTCATCACTTAAAACAGCTGTGACTTCCTTCTATTAAATTCTATTTTGTCTTGGATATGAGCAGTTTATCAGCCTGTAAACTGTAAAGCAAATCATCATTTAGGGGGAAGATTTTACCTTTGGAAAGAGGTGACTGTGAAAAACCTGGTGACCAAATGGGGAAGTGATACTCATTTTTTTTTGGTAAAGAAGTAAATTCCTCTATGTTTTCCCTATGTGTTTTCTATGAGTCTATAGCTCATACTGAGATCCCAGACTGATTAGGAACTCTATTAGCATTTGAGCAAAAATACATTGATTTTTATTCTCAGTAAACTCAGAATGAATGAATAAGTGAATTCAATGAATATTGATTAAATATATAATATATGTCAGGTACACTTTTAGATGTCTAGTAACAGTGCTGTACAAAAATATTTATACTCCTGGTATTTACATCCTAGAAAGTGAGAAATATATATATATGATAAGTAAATAAGCTTAAGAGTAGGTTAAGAGAAAGATTAAGTATGGAGGGAAAATGTCACGTTGGGTTACAATTTTAGATATTGTGGTCAAGGAAAGTCACTCTGAAAAGACACTATTTGAGCAAAGACATGACAGAAGTGAGGGAAGGGGCATGAAGATGTCTGAGGGGAAGAACATTCCAGATGGAAGCAACTGGTCCATGATAGGAGCTGTGGGAAGAGATCCTGCTAGATGGGCAGAGGAAAACAGGAGGTAAGGCAGGAGCAGAACCTGAGGGGCTCTGGGTCAACAAGAAGACTCTGAGTGAGTCAGGAAGCCATTGAGTTCAGTTCAGTTCAGTCGCTCAGTCGTGTCCGACTCTTTGTGACCCCATGAATCGCAGCACACCAGGCCTCCCTGTCCATCACCAACTCCCGGAGTTCACCCAAACTCTTGTCCATTGAGTCGGTGATGCCATCCAGCCATCTCATCCTCTATTGTTCCCTTCTCCTCTTGCCCCCAATCCCTCCCAATCCCCCCCAGTATCAGAGTCTTTTCCAATGAGTCAACTCTTCACATGAGGTGGCCAAAGTATTGGAGTAAGACAGTAGGTGTTGGGAGAGGCATCAGAGGGCAGACACACAAACCATAATTACAGAAAACTAGTCAATCTAATCACACGGACCACAGCCTTGTCTAACTCAATGAAACTAAAGAAGCCATTAGAAAATTTTTAATAGTCTAATGTATTTATATGACTTGTACTTTAAAAAGATCATTCTGGCAGCTCTGTTAAGAGTAGAGTAGAGGCAGACAATGGAGAAGGCAATGGCAACGCACTCTAGTACTCTTGCCTGGAAAATCCCATGGATGGAGGAGCCTGGTAGGCTTCAGTCCATGGGGTCACTAAGAGTTGGACACGACTGAGTGACTTCACTTTCACTTTTCAGTTTGATGCTTTGGAGAAGGAGAAATGACAACCCGCTCCAGTGTTCTTGCCTGCAGAATCCCAGGGATGGGGGAGCCTGGTGGGCTGCTGTCTATGGGATCGCATAGAGTCAGACACGACTGAAATGACTTAGCAGCAGCAGCAGCAGCAGCATCAGAGGCAGACAAGGGCTAAAGAAGTGAGACCAGTTACAAAGCCATTACAATAATAATGGTAGAAGATGATGGTGGATTAGATTAGGGAGCGTTATCGACCAAGGTCCCAATAGGAAACAGGTGACACAGTTAAATGTTAATGATTCAAAGAGAGAATTTTGTTAGTTGTTTCACAAATGGGTTAATTATAAAGTGTGGGTGGTGTATAAGAGAAACAAATGGGATGGTGTAGTAACCCGCGATGAGTAATTCTTACTAAGCCTGGGCCAAAAAGGATAAAGAAAGAAGAGTTCCAGAACCTGACGAAAGGGTAGAGTTGTGTAGAGAAGGTCCTCTTGAGAGGGGCAGGGACACAGCCATCCCAAATGACCTCACAGAGTGAGCCAGTGTGATAGATAATATGACCTCACTCTCTTCCATCCACCCAATTGCCCTTAAAGGCTCTCCATTGGCTGAACCCAGTCAAGGGTCAGAGGGCAAGGAAACCTTCCATGTCCTTACATGGTCAGTCTCCTGGGGCAGAAAGCAAACTGGAACCTGGGGAACACGTGTACACCCGTGGTGGATTTATGCTGATGTATGGCAAAACCAATACAATATTTTAAATAATTAGCCTCCAATTAAAATAAATAAATTTATAATTTTTTTAAAAAGTAGATCTGAAGAGACAAATAGAAGTTATCCACCAGAATCTCCTACTCTTGCCCTCAGCTTTTTGGTTTTTTCTTTCTTCTGGCTAAAAAATTTGTCTTCAACCTAGGGAAAGCAAGAAATTCGATCAGATATCATAATACTATGGATGTTGTCTGTACAGTAATTCTCCTAACTACCATTTTCCATGATAAGCACAATTTCTGTTATTCATATAAAGTGGTAGAAAAACAAGAGAAAGAATTAAGTGATATAAAACAGAGCTACTACAGCGTTTGCTT
Organism: Capricornis sumatraensis; assembly: GCF_032405125.1. Lineage (NCBI taxonomy): Eukaryota > Metazoa > Chordata > Mammalia > Artiodactyla > Bovidae > Capricornis > Capricornis sumatraensis. The sequence continues at coordinate 8,053,818 of NC_091083.1, forward strand.
CTGTATTTGATCATGAGCCAAAATTGGTACTCACAATTACCTTCTACAAATCACTGTGCATTTTTCTCTTCCTTGGCCAGCAACCACATAGTCAGATTCTTAACTTGGAGGAATACATGACACTTCACTCGTACAAGATATGAGCCCTTGATGCCTTGTCTTTTTTTGTCTTGCCACATTTTTCCACTGGTCAAATACTTCTGGTTAAAGCAGTACTAATGGTACCCCACCACATGCATGGGTCCCTAAAGTAATCCTCTTGCACCCATTATGTAGCAGAGACTCATTTAGAGATCAGGATCAATTTAGAACAACCTAAAACAAGGACTTGCTTCTCTCACTGTTGGCTCAATGGCACAAGGAACATAAAATGACAAGGGTGAAGTCTTGGTTTCCAAATTGTTAAATCCACAGTAATATTTCCTGATGGAAGCATCTGAGGTGGACACCAGGGCCTCAGAACACAGGTGTGTTAGATTGTGAAGATGGAAAGAAAATATTTTGTCAAGTGGTTTATTGGTAAAATAGTGAGAGAGATCATTCTACCACTGGGTTCCTTGATGATGTTACAAAAATGAAGGAATGTGTATTGGCCATATATGTAAGGCATATATTACATCTATCACTTTTCACCCAATCCTTAGACTGGCACTGCATTCATGCTAAGCCGAATAGGCATGATGCCACTACTTGCCCTGGATATCTCCTGTCCCGTTTCTTCCTTTTCTATATGTGCAACTCAATAGCAGAGTCTCACTTTGAAGGTCTATTTCTTGAGTTACTTTTGGTAGCAATTACTGCCATCTGAGTTCTCAATCAGGAAACAAATGCCCTACACAAATTAGGATAATTTAAAGGTTTATCTACAAAGTGACTATTTACAAAAGTGTAGGTGGAATATAACGAAACTACAGGGGACAGTGTGATGAGTTCTTGTAACTATCAGAGAACTTGTTACTGCTCCTAGGCCAGAAGAAACTGAACCCAGAAGCAGACAGTAGTGTGAAGGAGGCTTCCTTGGGAGGAATCAGTTCAGTTGAGTCACTCAGTCATACCTGACTCTTTGTGACCCCATGAATCACAGCACATGAAGCCTCCCTGTCCATCATCAACTCCCAGAGTTTACTCAGACTCATGTCCATTGAGTCGGTGATGCCATCCAGCTCGGTTGTCCCCTTCTCCTCCTGCTCCCAATCCCTCCCAGCATCAAGGTCTTTTCCAATGAGCCAACTCTTCACATGAGGTGGCCAAAGTATTGGAGTTTCAGCTTTAGCATCAGTCCTTCCAATGAACACACAGGACTGATCTGCTTTTGAATGACTGGTTGGATCTCCTTGCAGTTCAAGGGACTCTCAAGAGTCTTCTCCAACACCACAGTTCAAAAGCATCAGTTCTTCGGTGCTCAGCTTTCTTCACAGTCCAACTTTCATATCCATGCATGACCACTGGAAAAACCATAGACTTGACTAGATGGACATTTGTTGGCAAAGTTGGCTTAAAGCTCAACATTCGGAAAACTAAGATCATGGCATCTGGTCCCATTACATCATGGGAAAACGATGGGGAAACAGTGGAAACAGTGTCAGACTTTTATCTTTTTGGGGGAGGGGTGGTGGTGGGGGGCTCCAATATCACTGCAGATGGTGACTGCAGCCATGAAATTAAAAGACTCCTTGGAAGGAAAGTTATGACCAACCTAGATAGCTTGTTGAAAAGCAGAGACATTACTTTGCCAACAAAAGTCCATCTAGTCAAAGCTATGGTTTTTCCAGTGGTCATGTATGGATGTGAAAGTTGGACTGTTAAAAAGCTGAGTGCTGAAGAATTGATGCTTTTGAACTGTGGTGTTGGTGAAGACTCTTGAGAGTCCCTTGGACTGCAAGGAGATCCAACCAGTCCATCCTAAAGAAGATCAGTCCTGGGTGTTCTTTGGAAGGACTGATGCTAAAGCTAAAACTCCAATACTTTGGCTACCTCATGCAAAGAGTTGACTCTTGGGAAAAGCCTCTGATGCTGAGAGGGATTAGGGGCAGGAGGAGAAGGGGACGACACAGGATGAAATGGCTGGATGGCATCACCAACTCGATGGACATGAGTTTGGGTGAACTCTGGGAGTTGGTGATGGACAGGGAGGCCTGGCATGCTGCAATTCATGGGGTCACAAACAGTTAGACATGACTGAGTGACTGAACTGAACTGAACTGAACTGAATATCTTTGCTTTTTAATATGCTATCTAGATTGGTCATAACTTTCCTTCCAAGGAGTAAGCGTCTTTAAATTTCATGGCTGCAATCACCATCTTCAATGATTTTGGAGCTCAAAAAAATAAAGTCAGCCAGTTTCCACTGTTTCCCCATCTATTTCCCATGAAGTGATGAGACCAGATGCCATGATCTTAGTTTTCTGAATGTTGAGCTTTAAGCCAACCTTTTCACTCTCCTCTTTCACTTTCAACAAGAGGCTTTTTAGTTACTCTTCACTTTCTGCCATAAGAGTGCTGTCATCTGCATATCTGAGGTTATTGATATTTCTCCCAGCAATCTTGATTCCAGCTTGTGCTTCTTCCAGCCCAGAGTTTCTCATGATGTACACTGCATAGAAATCAAATAAGCAGCGTGACAACATACAGCTTTGATGTACTCCTTTCCCGATTTGGAACCAGTCTGTTTTTCCATGTCCAGTTCTAAATGTTGCTTCCTGACCTACATGTAGGTTTCTCAAGAGGCAGGTCAGGTGGTCTGGTATGCCCATGTCTTTCAGAGTTTTCCACAGTTTATTGTGAGCCACAGAGTCAAAGGCTTTGGCATAGTCAATAAAGCAGAAATAGATATTTTTCTGTAACTCTCTTGCTTTTTCGATGATCCAGTGGATTTGGCAATTTGACCTCTGGTTCCTCTGCCTTTTCTAAAACCAGCTTGAACAGCTGGAAGTTCACAGTTCAGGTACTGCTGAAGCCTGGCTTGGAGAATTTTGAGCATTACTTTACTAGCATGTGAGATGAGTGCAATTGTGTGGTAGTTTGAGGATTCGTTGGCATTGCCTTTCTTTGGGATTGGAATGCAAACCGACCTTTTCCAGTCCTGTGGCCACTGCTGAGTTTGCCAAATTTGCTGGCATATTGAGTGCAGCACTTTCACAGCATCATCTTTTAGGATTTGAAATAGCTCAACTGGGATTCCATCACCCCCATTAGCTTTGTTCCTAGTGATGCTTTCTAAGGCCCATTTGACTTCACATTCCAGAGTGTCTGGGCCTAGGTGAGTGATCACACCGTCATGATTATCTGGGTCGTGAAGATCTTTTTTGTACATGTCTTCTGTGTATTCTTGCCACCTTTTCTTAATATTTTCTGGTTCTGTTAGGTCTATACCATTTCTGTCCTTTATCGAGCCCATCTTTGCATGAAATGTTCCCTTGGTATCTCTAATTTTCTTGAAGAGATTTCTAGCCTTTCCCATTCTGTTTTATTCCTTTATTTCTTTGCACTGATCACTGAGGAAGGCTTTCTTATCTCTCCTTGCTATTCTTTGGAACTCCTGCATTCAGATTCTTATATCTTTCCTTTTCTCCTTTGCCTTTCACTTCTCTTCTTTTCACAGCTATTTGTAAGGCCTCCTCAGACAGCTATTTTGCTTTTTTTGCATTTATTTTCCATGGGGATGGTCTTGATCACTGTCTCCTATACAATGTAATGAACCTCTGTCCATAGTTCATCAGGCACTCTGTCTATCAGATCTAGTCCCTTAAATTTATTTCTCATTTCCACTTTATAATCATAAGAGATTTGATTTTGGCCATACCTGAATGGTCTAGTGGTTTCCTCCACTTTCTTCAATTTAAGTCTGAATTTGGCAATAAGGAGTTCATGATCTGAGCCACAGTCAGCTCCCAGTCTTATTTTTGCTGACTGTATAGAGCTTCTCCATCTTTGGCTGGAAAGAATATAATCAATCTGATTTTAGTGCTGGCCATCTGGTGATGTCCATGTGTAGAGTCTTCTCTTGTGTTGTTGAAAGAGGGTGGTTGCTACGACCAGTGCATTCCTTTTGCAAAACTGTATTAGCCTTTGCCCTGCTTCATTCTGTACTCTAAGGCTTCATTCTGTTACCCCAGGTGTTTCTTGACTTCCTACTTTTGCATTCCAGCCCCTATAATGAAAAGTCATCTTTTTTGGGTGTTAGTTCTAAAAGGTCTTATAGGTCTTCATAGAACTCTTCAACTTCAGCTTCTTCAGCATAACTCTTCGGGACATAGACTCGGATTACTGTGATATTGAATGGTTTGCCTTGGCAATGAACAGAGATCATTCTGTCATTTTGGGGATTGCATGTAAGAATTGCATTTTGAACTCTTTTTTTTTTTTTTTTTTATTATGATGGCTAATCCATTTCTTCTCTGGGATTCCTGCCCACAGTAGTAGATATAATGGTCATCTGAGTTAAATTCACCCATTCCAGTCCATTTTAGTTTGCTGATTCCTAGAATGTCGATGTACACTCTTGCCATCTCCTGTTGACCACTTCCAATTTGCCTATATTCATGGACTTGACATTCCAGATTCCTATGCAATATTGCTCTTTACAGCATCGGACCTTGCTTCTATCACCAGTCACATCCATAACTGGGTATTGTTTTTGCTTTGGCTTCATCCCTTTATTCTTTCTGGACAATTCTTTCTTGAGAGGAATAGGAACCTTCAATAGAGACATGCCAGACTGAGGGGGTCGAAGGAGAGAAGCCAGACATAATCCTCTGAACTCAGCCTCTTTTCATCCTCTGCAGTCCTTATCTATGCTTCTGCACCTCACTGGCAGATAGGAGGTAAGAACTGATTTAGAGAGCTGGGTGGAGAAGGGTGGAGGAGGCCAGCAGGAGACACCTGGATGGCAGTGACAGAAGTGCTGAAAAGAGTTTAGTAAAGGACAGTGACGTTGCTGTAAGGCGACTCTGTGGACTGTAGCCTGCCAGGTTCCTCCGTCCATAGAATTTTTCCAGCAAGAGTACTGGAGTGGGTTGCCATTTCCTTCTCCATGGGATCTTCCTGACCCAGGAATTGAACCTGGGTCTCCCGCATTACAGACACTTTACCTTCTGAGCCACAAGGAAGCTGAAAAGAGTTTGGATTCTCTCAATTTGAAGGCAGAGCAGATAGGATTTGCTGACGGATTAATTACGGGGTATGAGAGAGAGAAATTAAGGGTGACTATAGTTAAAAATTATCCACATAATGTAGGTAAATAACAACTTTCATCTGAAAGGTGAAATCAACATTTACTGAGATGGAGGAGAATGTGAAAAGAAAAAGTTTAGGTGGTGTAAAATAGAGATGCTTAATTGGTGATCTGTTCAATTCTGATGCCTATTAGACATCCAGGGTGTTTGATGTATCACCCTAGGGTTCTGGGGAGAGATCCAACTTAGAAATGCTTAAAGTTATGAGTCTTGATGAGATTACCATAAAAAGTGAATAGAGGAAACTCTTAAGGGCTTAGCCCAAATACAGCAATGATTAGAGTTTAGGATGATTAAGAAGAACAGTAAAGCTGATTGAAGGGACAATGGAATAGAAGAAAAGCAAGTTTGATATCCTGGAGGCTAAATGTAGTGGGTATTTCTAAAAGATGAGTTGTCAAATGATACTGACTAAATAGGTGAGGATTATTAACATTGCTTTAGAAAATGTGAAGTCATTGATAACCTTTGTGTTTAGTAGACTAGTTGGGACAAAAGCTTGAGTAGAGTGAGTTCAGAAGAGAATGGAACAAGCAGAAAATTTTCTATAAAGGGCAGAAAGAGTATGGTGTTTTCTGGAGGGGAAGATGGGGTTCTTAGTTTCTGTTGTTGTTATTGTTTTAATGATGGGAGATATCAAGTGCTTGGTTACATGATGAAAGAAATGATCCTTTTGTAAAAGAGGAACCGTTGATGATTTAGCAGAAAGAGAGGTGAATTGGCAGAGAAATATCCTCTAATAGGTCAAAATGGGGTAGCTGGTCTTAACTAGATACATGACAGTTTATTATTGCACTAGGAGAGAAAAATAGACTATATGAGCTCATGGGAAGCTAGGAGAACACTTCTGGTGAGGAGACCTTAGGGAGTCCAATCTGATTCCTTCTATAATCTCCCTGAAGTTGGAGTAAGGTTATCAACTAACAGTGAAGATAAAGGAGGAAATGTTGGACATTCGAGGAATGGAGCAGGAGAATGAATGGACTAAGGAAATACAGGGTGTTTTCTGGATAGTGTTGATGCACTGCATAAGGTTCTTTAAGAACAGTCTTCAGTTCAGTTCAGTCGCTCAGTCATGTCCGACTCTTTGCGACCCCATGAATTGCAGCACGCCAGGCCTCCCTGTCCATCACAAACTCCCAGAGTTCACGTCCATCGAGTCACTGATGCCATCCAGCCATCTCATCCTCTGTCATCCCCTTCCCCTCCTGCCCCCAATCCCTCCCAGCATCAGAGTCTTTTCCAATGAGTCAACTCTTCGCATGAGGTGGCCAAAGTACTGGAGTTTCAGCTTGGTGCATTCAGCTGTGTGGGTACAGATTGGGAGTAGACCCATATGGAGTTGCAAAGAGTTGGACACGATGGAGCAACTGAACAACAGCAAGGACTGCAGTTTAGCCAGCAAGTTTGGAGAAGTCTAAAGATAGATGTCATCCTCTGGTTAAACTTCAGTGACAGTAAGCAAATGCTCTTTGTTTCTAATACTGTTACCAAAGGTAATTATTAAACTATAAGCTTCACTGTGGAATACAGTCATGTTTTTCAAGGTTAACTTTAATACAACATCAGGCATTTCAAGTCATATAATTAAATTTAATTAAAATATTTATGTGCTGCTACTGTTAAGAAATCAAAAGATGGAATCTAGGCACATTTTACCATGGCATGATAAAAGCATTAAATTTGTTACTTTTGTAAAGTGTTGCTTTGATTTTGTATTAGTTATGGAGTGATCTTTAGTTGTCATTTCCCAACAAATTATGGAAAGATTATGCTTAAGAGAAGTGAGATGGTTCTTTCATTCTGGGTTTTGACCATAAGATCTGTATGTTAGTTTCTAGTTTGTAAAATGAGATGTCAGTTCTACATTATACAGTGGAATGAATGAATGGGAGTTCTGCCCTTCAGTGTAGTTATGAAAGTGAAAGTGAAAGTCACTCAGTTCAGTTCAGTTCAGTCGCTCAGTCGTATCCAACTGTTTGCGACCCCATGAATCACAGCACGCCAGGCCTCCCTGTCCATTACCAACTCCCAGAGTTCGCTCAGACTCACGTCCATCGAGTCCGTGACGCCATCCAGCCATTTCATCCTCTGTCGTCCCTTTCTCCTCCTGCCCCCAATCCCTCCCACCTTCAAAGTCTTTTCCAATGAGTCAACTCTTTACATGAGGTGGCCAAAGTACTGGAGCTTCAGCTTTAGCATCATTTCTTCTAAAGAAATCCCAGGGCTAATCTCCTTCAGAATGGACTGGTTGGATCTCCTTGCAGTCCAAAGACTCTCAAGAGTCTTCTGCAACACCACAGTTCAAAAGCATCAATTCTTCGGCGCTCAGCCTTCTTTCCAGTCCAACTCTCACATCCATATATGACTACTGAAAAAACCATAGCCTTGACTAGACGGACCTCAGTCGGCAAAGTAATGTCTCTGCTTTTGAATATACTATCTAGGTTGGTCATAACTTTTCTTCCAAGGAGTAAGCATCTTTTAATTTCATGGTTGCAATCACCATCTGCAGTGTTTTTGGAGCCTCCCAAAAATAAAGTCTGACACTGTTTCCACTGTTTCCCCATCTATTTCCCATGAAGTGATGGACCAGGATGCCATGATCTTCGTTTTCTGAATGTTGTGCTTTAAGCCAACTTTTTCACTCTCCTCTTTCACTTTCATCAAGAGACTTTTTAGTTCCTCTTCACTTTCTGCCATAAGCGTAGCGTCATCTGCATATCTGAGGTTATTGATATTTCTCCCGGCAATCTTGATTCCAGGCTGTTTCTTCCAGTCCGGCGTTTCTCATGATGTAATCTGCATATAAGTTAAATAAGCAGGGTGACAATATACAGCCTTGACGTACTCCTTTCCCTATTTGGAACCAGTCTGTTGTTTCATGTCCAGTTCTAACTGTTGCTTCTTGACCTGCATACAGATTTCTCAAGAGGCAGGTCAGGTGGTCTGGTATTCCCATCTCTTTCAGAATTTTCCACAGTTTATTGTGATCCACACAGTCAAAGGCTTTGGCATAGTCAAAAAAGAGAAATAGATGTTTTTCTGGAACTCTCTTGCTTTTTCCATGATGAGTGGATGTTGGCAATTTGATCTCTTGTTCCTCTACCTTTTCTAAAATCAGCTTGAACATCTGGAAGTTCACAGTTCATTTACTGCTGAAGCCTGGCTTGGAGGATTTTGAGCATTACTTTACTAGCATGTGAGATGAGTGCAATTGTGCAGTAGTTTGAGCATTCTTTGGCATTGCCTTTCTTTGGGATTAGAATTAAAACTGACCTTTTCCAATCCTGTGGCCAATGCTGAGTTTTCCTAATTTGTTGGCATATTGAGTGCAGCACTTTCGCAGTATCATCTTTCAGGATTTGAAACAGCTCAACTGAATTCCATCACCTCCACTAGTTTTGTTTGTAGTGATGCTTTCTAAGGCCCACTTGACTTCACATTCCAGGATGTCTGGCTCTAGATGAGTGATCACACCATTGTGATTATCTGGGTCATGAAGATCTTTTTTGTACAGTTCTTCTGTGTATTCTTGCCACCTCTTTTAATATCTTCTGCTTCTGTTAGGTCCAGTCCATTTCTGTCCTTTATTCAGCCCATCTTTGCATGAAATATTCCCTTGGTATCTCTAATTTTCTTGAAGAGATCTCTGGTCTTTCCCATTCTGATCCTTTCCTCTATTTCTTTGCATTGATTGATGAAGAAGGCTTTTTTATCTCTTCTTGTGGAACTCTGCATTCAGATGCTTATATCTTTCTTTTCTCCTTTGATTTTCACTTCTCTTCTTTTCACAGCTATTTGTAAGGCCTCCCCAGCAAGCCATTTTGCTTTTTTAAAATTTCTTTTCCATGGGGATGATCTTGATCCCTGTCTCCTGTATAATGTCATGAACCTCATTCCATAGTTCATCAGGCACTCTATCTATCAGATCTAGGCCCTTACATCTATTTCTCACTTTCACTGTATAATCATAAGGGATTTGATTTAGGTCATACCTGAATGGTCTAGCAGTTTTCCCTACTTTCTTCAATTTAAGTCTGAATTTGGTAGTAAGGAGTTCCTGATCTGAGCCACAGTCAGCTCCTGGTCTTGTTTTTGTTGACTGTATAGAGCTTCTCCATCTTTGGCTGCAAAGATTTCAGTGCTGACCATCTGGTGATGTCTATGTGCAGAGTCTTCTCTTATGTTGTTGGAAGAGGGTGTTTGCTATGACCAGTGCATTTTCTTGGCAAAATTCTATTAGTGTTTGCCCTGCTTCATTCCGCATTCCAAGGCCAAATTTGCCTGTTACTCCAGGTGTATCTTGACTTCCTACTTTTACATTCCAGTCCCCTATAATGAAAAGGACATCTTTTTTGAATGTTAGTTCTAAAAGGTCTTGTAGGTCTTCATAGAACCTTTCAGCTTCAGCTTCTTCAGCGTTACTGGTTGGGGCATAGACTTGGATTACTGTGATATTGAATGGTTTGCCTTGGAAACGAACAGAGATCATTCTGTCGTTTTTGAGATTGCATCCAAGTACTGCATTTCAGACTCTTTTGTTGACCATGATGGCTACTCCATTTATTCTGAGTGTCTTACACTTTGTGACCCCATGGACTATGTAGTCCATGAAATTCTCTAGGTCAGAATACTGAAATGGGTAGCTATTCCCTTCTTCAGGGGATCTTCCCAACCAGGGGTTGAACCCAGATCTTCATTGCAGGCAGATTCTTTACCATCTGAGCCACCACAGAAAACCAAGAATACTGGAGTGGGTAGCCTATCCCTTCTCCAGGGGATCAGCTCTACCGAGGAATCGAACTGGGGTCTCTTGCATTACAGGTGGATTTTTTACCAGCTGAACTACCAGGGAAGCCCCTGTCTGTTGCTTAGGGGTATCCAATTCTTCCCTTATTTGAGGTTCTTTCCTTGGAGATCATCTTGGTATCTACCTTTTCTGCCATTATTCTGTACTTAGAATTGAAGCATAACCTCATGGAGGATATGTAAGATCTCATCTGTTACTCATAAGTGATAATACAAAGTCCATTTGTCCCAATCATCATACATGCTTGGTTGGTTTATCATCACTAACAGGGAAGAAAGTGGAGCCTGAGTCTATAGTGCACGTGTAATGTGAGTTTTGACCAAGGGAGGGAACTGAGGGCTTCCCCTGACTCAGTGGTGAAGAATCCACCTGCAAGGCAGGAGAGCCAGGTTTGTTTCCTGGGTTGGGGAGATCCCCTGGAGGAGGGCATGGCAACCCACTTCAGTGTTTTACCTGGAGAATCCCATGGACAGAGGCACCTGGCGGGCTACAGTCCATAGGGTCACAACGAGTCGGATATGACTGAGTGACTGAGCACACATGCAGGGAGGTGAGATTGAGTTCGTTTCTTCAGGAGACCATGTCTTGGTCACTTTTCTATTACCTTGAGCGATTACCTGAGTTGTGTTGTGTTTGCCAAACAAGGGCAAGGGCATCCCTCAAGGACACGAGGATAAACTGAAGATTGACTCCTAGACAGCCTCTGGGTTCCAGCATCTATCTAAAATTGATAGTTTTAAATATCAGTTCAGTTCAGTCGCTCAGTCGTGTCTGACTCTTCACGACCCCATCAATCGCAGCATGCCAGGCGTCCCTGTCCATCACCATCTCCCGGAGTTCACTCATACTTACATCCATTGAGTCTGTGATGCCATCCAGCCATCTCATTCTGGGTCGTCCCCTTCTCCTGCCCCCAATCTCTCCCAGCATCAGAGTCTTTTCCAATGAGTCAACTCTTTGCATGAGGTGGCCAAAGTACTGGAGTTTCAGCTTCAGCATCATTCCTTCCAAAGAAATCCCAGGGTTGATCTCCTTCAGAATGAACTGGTTGGATCTCCTTGCAGTCCAAGGGACTCTCAAGAGTCTTCTCCAACACCACAGTTCAAATGCATCAATTTTTCAGTGCTCAGCCTTCTTCATAGTCCAACTCTCACATCCATACATGATCACAGGAAAAACCATAGCGTTGACTAGATGGACCTTAGTCGGCAAAGTAATGTCTCTGCTTTTGAATATGCTATCTAGGTTGGTCATAACTTTCCTTCCAAGGAGTAAGCGTCTTTTAATTTTATGGCTGCAGTCACCATATGCAGTGATTTTGGAGCCCCAAAAAACAAAGTCTAACACTGTTTCCACTCTTTCCCCATCTATTTCCCATGAAGTGATGGGACCAGATGCCGTGATCTTCGTTTTCTGAATGTTGAGCTTTAAGCCAACTTTTTCACTCTCCTCTTTCACTTTCATCTAGAGACTTTTTAGTTCCTCTTCACTTTCTGCCGTAAGGGTGTTGTCATCTGCATATCTGAGGTTATTGATATTTCTCCTGGCAATCTTGATTCCAGCTTGTGTTTCTTCCAGTCCAGCGTTTCTCATGATGTACTCTGCATATAAGTTAAACTCTGCATATAAGTTAAATAATTAGGGTGACAATATACAGCCTTGATGTACTCCTTTTCCTATTTGGAACCAGTCTTAAATATAAGTTTATCTTATCTCTTAGAAGAGCTAAAATGATAACATTCAGGGCTTCCCCTGTGGCTTAGTGATAAAGAATCCGCCTGCAATTCAGGAAAAACAGGTAAAACTTATCATGCAACTTATCATGCACTCAGGGACTATAGCCCGCCAGGCTCCTCTGTCCTGGGGATTCTCCAGGCAAGAATACTGGAGTGGGTTGCCATGCCTTCCTCCAGGGAATCTTCCCTACCCAGGAATCAAACCCGGGTCTCCTGCATTGCAGGCAGACTCTTTACCAACTGAGCTATGAAGGAAGCCCACACATAAGTGATAGTGAAAGTGAAGTCACTCAGTCGTGTCTGACTCTTTGCGACCCGTGGACTGTAGCCCACCAAGCTCCTCCATCCATGGGATTCTCCAGGCAAGAATACTGGAGTGGGTTGCCATTTCCTTCTCTAGGGGATCTTCCCGACTCAGGGATCGAGCCCAGGTCTCCCACATTGCAGGCAGACGCTTTAACCTCTGCACCAACAGGGAAGCCCTTAAATACAAGAATCCAAGTACTAACATGAAAGATTTCAAGGGAGGAAAGGAAGCCAGGCTCAAAGAAGAAGGGGGAGGAGGCGGGAGAGGGGGTGAAAGCGGTGGCCTTACAGACGTCTCCTGCCACCTGCAGATTCCGAGGCGTTATGGGACTTTTCCCTGGGCCTCCAGAGAAGGGAGGACTGGAACTAGGCCCTACCAGAAATCAGACCAGACCAGAACCAGAATTCGAGTTCTCTGCCAAGAGAGGTGATCAGTCTCCAATCCTCAGCTCAGGCTGAGGGCCCTTCGACCAGATTCCTGCATCTAGGACCAGGACCGGGAGACTAGAAAAACAGGGAAGGATAGGAAGGGTTAAGGAGAGGAAAGAGGGAGGGAAGGGGAGAGCGGTCAATAAAGTCTCTTGTTCCTTACTGGTCGGGGCACTCTGGCCAGTTGTCCACATCAGGAGGAGATCAGGAACAAAAGGGTCCCAGTTGTGGCCACTGGGTCTGGTCCATTGGCAGGCAAGCTGGCCCCTGAGTACCCCGAGTGGTCAGGATGTCAGTCTCAGCAAAGAGTCCCACCAGAGTTGCCATTTTTTGCAGGAAGATGGACTCCTTCCAGGGCCCAAAACAGGGCTCTTGTCTAACACTCAGAAATAAATTGTCCGAGGAGACACATGTGCTGACAAAGCAAGAGATTTTATTGGGAAAGGGCACCTGGGTGGAGAGCAGTAGGGTAAGGGAACCCAGGAGAACTGCTCATAAGTGATAACATAAGTCATAATATAGGCTATTTATTGTTCTCTCTCTAACTTATTTTACTAAGCATAATGCTCTCTGGGTTCAGCTATGTTGTTGCAAATGGTAGAATTTCATTATTTTTTAATAGATGTATATTTTTATTTATATATAGTATATACTTGTGCTACTAAACTAATATATATATTTATATATATATATATATATATATATTTTACTTTACCATATTGTATTGGTTTTGCCATATGTCAGCATGAGTCCGCCAGGAGTGTACAGGTGTTCCCAATCCTGAACCCCTCTCCCACCTCCCTCTCCATACCATCCCTCTGGGTCATCCCAGTGCACCAGCCCCAAGCATCCTGTATCTTGCATCAAACTTGGACTGGCGATTCATTTCTTATATGATATTATACATGTTTCAATGCCATTCTCCCAAATCATCCTACCTTCTCCCTTTCCCACAGAGTCCAAAAGACTGTTCTATACATCTGTGTCTCTTTTGCTGTCTCCCATACAGGGTTATCATTACCATCTTTCTAAATTCAATATATGTGTTAGTGTACTGTATTGGTGTTTTTCTTTCTGGCTTACTTCACTCTGTATAATCGGCTCCAGTTTCATCCACCTCATTAGAACAGATTCAAATGTATTCTTTTTAATGGCTGTGTAATACTCCATTGTGTATATGTACCACAGCCTTCTTATCCATTCCTCTGCTGATGGACATCTAGGTTGCTTCCATGTCCTGGCTATTATAAACAGTGCTGTGATAAACTTTGGGGTACATGTGTCTTTCTTAGTTCTGGTTTCCTCAGTGTGTATGCCCAGCAGTGGGATTGCTGGGTCATAAGATAGTTCTATTTCCAGTTTCTCAAGGAATCTCCACACTGTTCTCCATAGTGGCTATACTAGTTTGCATTCCCACTAACAGCGTAAGAGGGTTCCCTTTTCTCCACACCCTCTCCAGCATTTATTGCTTGTAAACTTTTGGATCACAGACATTCTGACTGGTGTGAAATGGTATCTCATTGTGGTCTTGATTTGCATTTCTCTTATAATGAATTATGTTGAGCATCTTTTCATGTGTTCGTTAGCCATCTGTATGTCTTCTTTGGAGAAATGTCAATTTAGTTCTTTGGCCCATTTATTGATTGGGTCGTTTATTTTTCTGGAATTGAGCTGCAGGAGTTGGTTGTATATTTTTGAGATTAGTTGTTTGTCAGTTGCTTCATTTATTATTTTCGCCCATACTGAAGGCTGTCTTTTCACCTTGCTTATAGTTTCTTTTGTTGTGCAGAAGCTTTTAATTTTAATTAGGTTCCATTTGTTTATTTTTTCTTTTATTTCCAGTGTTCTGGGAGGTGGGTCATAGAGGATCCTGCTGTGATTTATGTCGGAGAGGGTTTTGCCCATGTTCTCCTCTAGGAATTTTATAGTTTCTGGTTTTACATTTAGATCTTTAATCCATTTTGAGTTTATTTTTGTGTATGGTGTTAGAAAGTGTTCTGGTTTCATTCTTTTACAAGTGGTTGACCAGTTTTCCCAGCACCACTTGTTAGAGAGATTGTCTTTTCTCCACTGTATATTCTTGCCTCCTTTGTCAAAGATAAGGTGTCCATAGGTGTGTGGATTTATCTCTGGGCTTTCTATTTTGTTCCATTGATCTATATTTCTGTCTTTGTGCCAGTACCATACTGTCTTGATGACTGTGGCTTTGTAGTAGAGCCTGAAGTCAGGCAGGTTGATTCCTACAGTTGCATTCTTCTTTCTCAAGATTGCTTTGGCTATTCGAGGTTTTTTGTATTTCCATACAAATTGTGAAATTGTTTGTTCTAGCTCTGAAAAATACCGTTGGTAGCTTGATAGGGATTGCATTGAATCTATAGATTGTTTTGGGTAGTATACTCATTTTCACTATATTGATTCTTCTGATTCATGAACATGGTATATTTCTCCATCTATTAGTGTCCTCTTTGATTTCTTTCACCAGTGTTTTATAGTTTTCTATACATAGGTCTTTAGTTTCTTTAGGTAGATATATGCCTAAGTATTTTATTCTTTTCGTTTCAATGGTGAATGGAATTGTTTCCTTAATTTCTCTTTCTATTTTCTCATTATTAGTGTATAGGAATGCAAGCAATTTCTGTGTGTTGATTTTATATCCTGCAACTTTACTATATTCATTGATTAGTTCTAGTAATTTTCTGGTGGAGTCTTCAGGGTTTTCTATGTAGAGGATCATGTCATCTGCAAACAGTGAGAGTTTTACTTCTTTTCCAATTTGGATTCCTTTTATTTCTTTTTCTGCTCTGATTGCTGTGGCCAAAACTTCCAAAAATATTTTGAATAGAAGTGGTGAAAGTGGACACCCTTGTCTTGTTCCTGACTTTAGGGGAAATGCTTTCAATTTTTCACCATTGAGGATAACGTTTGCTGTGGGTTTGTCATATATAGCTTTTATTATGTTGAGGTATGTTTCTTCTATTCCTGCGCTCTGGAGAGTTTTTATCGTAAATGGATGTTGAGTTTTGTCAAAAGCTTTCTCTTCATCTATTGAGATAATCATATGGCTTTTATTTTGCAATTTGTTAATGTGGTGTATTACATTGATTGATTTGCGGATATTGAAGAATCCTTGGATCCCTGGGATAAAGTCCACTTGGTCATGGTGTATGATCTTTTTAATGTGTTGTTGGATTCTGATTGCTAGAATTTTGTTAAGGATTTTTGCATCTATGTTCATCAGTGATATTGGCCTGTAGTTTTCTTTTTGGGGGCATCTTTGTCAGGTTTTGGTACTAGGGTGTTGGTGGCCTCATAGAATGAGTTTGGAAGTTTACCTTCCTCCGAAATTTTCTGGAAGAGTTTGAGGAGGATAGGTGTTAGCTTTTCTCTACATTTTTGGTAGAATTCAGCTATGAAGCCGTCTGGACCTGGGCGTTTTTTTGCTGGCAGATTTCTGATTACAGTTTCAATTTCCGTGTTTGTGATGGGTCTGTTAAGATTTTCTATTTCTTCCTGGTTCAGTTTCGAAAAGTTGTACTTTTCTAAGAATTTGTCCATTTCTTCCACATTGTCCATTTTATTGGCATATAATTGCTGATAGTATTCTCTTATGATCCTTTGTATTTCTGTGTTGTCTGTTGTGATCTCTCCATTTTCATTTCTAATTTTATTGATTTGATTTTTCTCCCTTTGTTTCTTGATGAGTCTGGCTAATGGTTTGTCAATTTTATTTATCCTTTCAAAGAACCAGCTTTTGGCTTTGTTGATTTTTGCTATGGTCTCTTTTGTTTCTTTTGCATTTATTTCTGCCCTGATCTTTAAGATTTCTTTCCTTCTAGTAACCCTGGGGTTCTTCATTTCTTCCTTTTCTAGTTGCTTTAGGTGTAGAGTTAGGTTATTTATTTGACTTTATACTTGTTTCTTGAGATATGCCTGTATTGCTATGAACTTTCCCCTTAGCACTGCTTTACAGTGTCCCACAGGTGTTGGATTGTTGTGTTTTCATTTTCATTCATTTCTATGCATATTTTGATTTCTTCTGTGATTTGCTGGTTATTCAGCAGCGTGTTGTTCAGCATCCATATGTTGGAATATTTAATAGTTTTTCTCCTCTAATTTAGATCTAATCATACTGCATTTTGGTCAGAAAAGATGCTTGGAATGATTTCAATTTTTTTGAATTTACTAAGGCTAGATTTATGGCCCAGGATTTGATCTATCCTGGAGAAGGTTCTGTGTGCACTTGATAAAAATGTGAAATTCATTGTTTTGGGGTGAAATGTCCTATAGATATCAATTAGGTCTAACTGGTCTACTGTATCATTTAAAGTTTGTGTTTCCTTGTTAATTTTCTGTTTAGTTGATCTGTCCATAGGTGTGAGTGGGGTATTAAAGTCTCCCACTATTATTGTGTTGTTGTTAATTTCCCCTTTCATATTTGTTAACATCTGTCTTACATATTTCGGTGCCCCTATGTTGGGTGCATATATATTTATAATTGTTATATCTTCTTCTTGGATTGCTCTTTTGATTATTATGTAGTGGCCTTCTTTGTCTCTTTTCACAGCCTTTGTTTTAAAGTCTATTTTAACTGATATGAGTATTGCTACTCCTGCTTTCTTTTGGTCTCTATATGATGGAATATCTTTTTCCAGCCCTTCAATTTCAGTCTGTATGTGTCTCTTGTTTTGAGGTGGGTCTCTTGTAGACAACATATATATGGATCTTGTTTTTTATCCATTCAGCCAGTCTTTGTCTTTTGGTTGGGGCATTCAACCCATTTATGTTTAAGGTAATTATTGATAAGTATGATCCTGTTGCCATTTATTTTATTGTTTTGGGTTCAAGTTTATACACCCTTTTTGTGTTTCCTGTCTAAAGAATATCCTTTAGCATTTGTTGGAGAGCTGGTTTGGTGGTGCTGAATTTTCTCAGCTTTTGCTTGTCTGTAAAGCTTTTGATTTCTCCTTCATATTTGAATGAGATCCTTGCTGGGTACAGTAATCTGGGCTGTAGGTTATTTTCTTTCACCACTTTAAGTATGTCTTGCCATTCCCTCCTGGCCTGAAGAGTTTCTGTTGAAAGATCAGCTGTTATCCTTATGGGGATCCCCTTGTGTGTTATTTGTTGTTTTTCCCTTGCTGCTTTTAATATTTGTTCTTTGTGTTTAATCTTTGTTAATTTGATTAATATGTGTCTTGGGGTGTTTCACCTTGGGTTTATCCTGTTTGGGACTCTCTGGGTTTCTTGGACTTGGGTGATTATTTCCCTCCCCATTTTAGGGAAGTTTTCAACTATTATCTCCTCAAGTATTTTCTCATGGTCGTTCTTTTTGTCTTCTTCTTCTTGGACTCCTATGATTGTTGGGGTATTTAACACTGTCCAGGTGGTCTCTGAGATTGTCCTCATTTCTTTTAATTAGTTTTTCTTTTTTCCTCTCTGATTCATTTATTTCTACCATTCTATCTTCTACTTCACTAATCCTATCTTCTGCCTCTGTTATTCTACTATTTGTTGCCTCCAGAGTGTTTTTGATCTCATTTATTGCATTATTCATTATATATTGACTATTTTTAATTTCTTCTAGGTCCTTGTTAAACCTTTCTTGCATCTTCTCAATCCTTGTCTCCAGGCTATTTATTTGTGATTCCATTTTGTTTTCAAGATTTTGGATCATTTTCACTATCATTATTCAGAATCTTTATCAGGTAGATTCCCTATCTCTTCCTCTTTGGTTTGGTTTGGTGGGCATTTATCCTGTTCCTTTACCTGCTGGGTATTCCTCTGTCTGTTCATCTTGTTTATATTGCTGCGTTTGGGGTGGCCTTTCTGTATTCTGGCAGTTTGTGGAGTTCTCTTTATTGTGGAGTTTCCTCACTGTGGGTGGGGTTGTATCAGTGGCTTGTCAAGGTTTCTTGGTTAGGGAAGCTTGATTCGGTGTTCTGGTGGGTGGAGATGGATTTCTTCTCTCTGGAGTGCAATGAAGTATCCAGTAATGAGTTATGAGATGTCAGTGGTTTTGGAGTAACTTTGGGCAGCCTGTATATTGAAGCTCAGGGCTGTGTTCCTGTGTTGCTGGAGAATTTGCGTGGTAAATCTTGCTCTGGAACTTGTTGGCCCTTGGGTGGTGCTTGGTTTCTGTGTAGGTATGGAGGTGTTTGATGAGCTCTTATCAATTAATGTTCCCTGGAGTCAGGAGTTCTCTGGTGTTCTCAGGATTTGGACTTAAGCCTCCTTCTTCTGGTTTTCAGTCTTATTTTTATATTAGTCTCAAGACTTCTCCTTCTATACAGCACTGTTGATAAAACATCTAGGTTAAAGATGAAAAGTTTCTCCACAGTGAGGGACACCCAGAGAGGTTCACAGAGTTACATGGAGAAGAGAAGAGGGAGGAGGGAGTTAGAGGTAGGATTAGGTTAGATAAGGTGGGATCAAAAGAGGAGAGATCAAGCTAGCCAGTAATCACTTCCTTATGTGTGCTCCACAGTCTGGACCGCTCAGAGATGTTCATGGAGTTATACAGAGAAGAGAAGAGGGAGGAAGGGGACAGGGGTGGCCAGGAGGATAGAAGGGGGGGAATGAAAAGGAGCGAGACAGATCCAGCCAGTATTCAGCTCCCTAAGTGTTCTCCACCATCTGGAACACACAGAGATTCCCAGAGTTGGGTAAAGAAGAGAAGAGGGTGGGATGAGACAGAGGCAACCTGGTGGAGAAAAAGGAGAGTCCAAACAGGGAGAGAGCAGTCAAGCCAGTAATCTTGCTCCCAAGTAAAAGTAGGTACCAAAGATTGGGTTTTTAAAGGTACAAAATTGATAACAAATACCAAAAGTAAAGATTAAAAATCTAGAGTAGAGGTTGGATTTTCAAAAATACAGTATTAAAGAAAAGAAGAAGAAAAAAAAAAGTCACACAAATTATCTTAAAAAAATATATATGAAGTTTGCTTTAAAATATAGGGTCTTTTTTTTTGAAAAGTAATAGTAGGTTATAAGTTCAGTTCAGTTCAGTCACTCAATCATGTCCGACTCTTTGTGACCCCATGAATTACAGCACACCAGGCCTCCCTGTCCATCACCAACTCCCGGAGTTCACTCAGACTGATGTCCTTAAAGGAGTAATAGAGGAGTTAAAAATTTTAAAAATTAAAAAAAAAAAAAAGATTGTAAAAATGGTAAAAATATATCTAGGACTTTCTGTGGTGTTGTTGTGAGCAGTGTGGGGTCAGTTCATTTTTGGATAGTTCCTTGGTCTGGCTTATATTTCTCAAGATCTATAGGCCCCTTCCTATGTAGTCAGTACTAACTAAAGGGTTTTAATCTATTGCACCTGTCACTTCCAAGGCAGTTCCCTCTGTTTTAACTTCATCTGTTTGCTAGTCTATTTAGTGCCTGATTTCCACCCTGACACAAGGTGGACAGTGGTGGACACTTTTTTTAGGTTCACTTGTCCAGTCACACTGTGGGGAGGGAAGGATGCTGCAAACAAATAACACTGGCGTGTGCTCGTAGTGCCTCAGCCACACTGGACCTGCCCCCGCTCACCACACGTGTGCCCTCCCTGCCCACACAGCTCAGGCTCTAGGTTGCTCTGCTGGGAACCATCTGAGGCCGGCCCTGGGCTGCATGCACCTCCCAGGTCTAAGCTGCTCAGGCTCAGGCACTCGGGTAGTTCTCAGAGGCGCAGACTCCATTGGGCCTGCATTTTGTGCCCTTCCCAGGTCCGAGAAGCTCAGGTGATGAGGTGTTTGGTGAGCGCAGTTGCTGTGACTTATCACCTCCCCCATCCCTGCCACTCGGCTTTCTGGGTGTACAACTGGTGCACCTTCTCAGGCGGATATTGACTGTCCAGAACCCCAAGAAATCTTAGTTAGCAAAGAAGCCTGCTTGCAGTTTGGTAGATAATGTCTCTCTGGGGCTGCAATTGCCCCCTCCCGGCTCTGGCTGCCTGTCACCGGAGGGGGATGGTCTGCAGTCAGCTAGTTCTGTTCAGTCCTCTGTTCTGTGCGTGGTCCTGGCCGTGACTTAGGTTAGGGCTTTTCATGTGGTAGCTATCCCGTAGTCTGGTTTGCTAGCCCAAGTTATTTCACTCAGATTGCCCTTGGGGCATTCAGGCCAGGTCTTTACTCTAAGCAATGTAGCCCACGCCTCCCTGCCCAGCCCCCGCTTGCTAGTGGCTGGTGCAGGCATCTGCACTGCTTCTCCACTGGGGGAGTTACCGTTGGGCTCCTAATCTGTGGGTTTTAGTTATTTATTTTTCCTCCCTGTTATGTTGCCCTCTGTGCTTCCAAGGCTCATTACAGACTCAGCAATGAGAGTGTTTCCTGACGTTTGGAAACTTCTCTTTTTAAGACTTCCTTCCTGGGATGGAGCTCCGTCCCTACCTCTTTTGTCTCTTTTTTTGTCTTTTATATTTTTTCCTACCTCCTTTCGAAGACAATGGGCTGCTTTTCCGGGTGCCTGATGTCCTCTGCCAGCATTCAGAAGTTGTTTTGTGGAATTTACTCAGCGTTTAAATGTTCTTTTGGTGAATTTGTTGGGGAGAAAGTGGTCTCCCCATCCTATTCCTCTGCCATCTTCTCTTTTTTAATGCCTGAGTAATATTCCATTGTGTTGTTGTTGTTTAGTTGCTATGTCATGTCATGTCTGACTGTTTTGTGACCCCATGGACTGTAGCCTGCCAGGCTCCTCTGTCCATGGCATTTCCCAGGCAGGAATACTGGAGTGGGTTGCCATTTCCTTCTCCAGGGGATCTTTCTGACCTAGGGAACCCAGGGATGGAACCCACATTTCCTGTACTGGCAGACAAATTCCTTACCACTGAGCCACCTGGGAATCCTAATACTGTTATATATATATATACACACATATATATATATATATATATACACACACACATATATACATACACACACACATATATATATATATATACATATATATACAGGTATCTAACAGCCACATTCCTAATCATCAGCCACTATGCTAAACAGGATGGAATTTACTAAAAAAATAAAATAAAATAAAATAAAAAAACCCAAAACTGAAGATAGGACTGCCATGTGTATATGTGCTTAGTAGTGGTCCCAACTCTTTGGGACCCCATGGACTGTAGCCTGCCAGTCTCTCCTGTTTATGGAGATTCCCTAGGCAAGAATACTGGAATGGGTTGCCACTCCCTCTTCCAGGGGATCTTCCAAACCCAGGGATTGAATCTGTGTCTCTTAAGTCTCCTGCATTGGCAGTTGGGTTCTTTACCAGTAGCACCACCTGGGAAGCCCAGGCTACAGTTCATGGGTTGCAAAGAGTCAGATATGATTTAGCAACTAAGCAGCAACAAAGCTACTGTACATGTTTCATTTTTCTAAGTCTAACAGTAACCAATGAGGTTACTGCTTTGCAGATGAAAAAACCAAAGCTTAAATAACTTGCCTAACGTCTTAAGATTAGTGGAGAGTCTAGACAAGATTTTGGAGAAGATCTACCTGACTCCTTATAATAAAAAAAATCACAAGAGCAAGCATCCTTCTTGTATCTATTACAGTGCCTTGTGTACAGTGTGCCACCGATCAATGTTTATTCATTCAGTGAAGAAGACTTCCCTTCATTAGGTTTTGACTTATCCCACAAATGCAAAATAAAGTGGAACATTGAGAAGCTTTGCAGAGATAATAAACTCTGCATTAAGACCAAATTAAAATCCCATCATGTTTTCTCCTAATCTGATCAGTTCAGTTCAGTTCAATTCAGCCATGCCTGACTCTTTGCAACCCCATGCACCATGCCAGGCCTTTCTGTCCATCACTAACTCCCAGAGTATACTCATACTCACGTCCATTGCATCGGTGATGCCATCCAACCATCTCATTCTCTGTCGTCCCCTTCTCCTCCCCTGTTCAATCTTTCCCAGCATCAGCATCTTTTCCAGTGAATCAGTTCTTCACATCAGGTGGCCAAAGTATTGGAGTCTCAGCTTCAGCATCAGTCCTTCCAATGAATATTCACTGATTTCCTTTAGGATTGCTGGTTTGATCTCCTTGCAGTCCAAGGGACTCTCAAGAGTCTTCTCCAACATCACAGTTCAAAGCATCAATACTTTGGCACTCAGCTTTCTTTATAGTCCAATTCTCACGTCCATACATGACCACTGGCAAAACCATAGCTTTGACTAGATGGGCCTTTGTTGGTAAAGTCTCTGCTTTAAAAAAAAAAAAAAATTAACTTATTTAAATTGGAGGCTAATTACTTTACAATATTGTAGTGGTTTTTCCATACATTGACATGAATAAGCCATGGGTGTGCATGTGTCCCCCATCCTGAACCGCCCACCCCCCCCAACCTCCCTACCCATCTCATCCCTCAGGATCGTCCCAGTGCACCAGCCCTGAGCACCCTGTCTCATGCATTGAACCTGGACTTGTGATCTGTTTCACTTATGGTAATATACATGTTTCAATGCTATTCTCTCAAATCATCCAACCCTCGCCTTCTCCCACAAAGTCCAAAAGTCTGTTCTTTACATGTGTGTCTCTTTTGCTGTCTTGCATATAGGGTCATCATTACCATCTTTCTAAATTCCATACATATGCATTAATATACTGTATCAGTGTTTTCCTTTCTGACTTACTTCGCTCTGTATAATGGGCTCCAGTTTCACCAATCTCATTAGAACTGATTCAAATGCATTCTTTTTAATAGCTGAGTATTATGTATGTGTACATCCATTGTGTATGTGTACCACAGCTTTCTTATCCATTCATCTGCCAATGGGCATCTAGGTTGCTTCCATGTTCTGGCTATTGTAAACAGTGCTGTGATGAACATTGGGGTATATGTGTCTCTTTCAATTCTGATTTCCTTGTTGTGTATGCCCAGCAGTGGGATTGCTGGGTCATGTGGCAGTTCTATTTCCAGTTTTTCAAGGAATCTCCACACTGTTCTCCATAGTGGCTGTACTAGTTTGCATTAACATGTTGTCTAGATTGGTCATAAATTTTCTTCCAAGGAGCAAGCGTCTTTTCATTTTATGGCTGCAGTCACTATCTGCAGTCATTTTGGAGCCCCGCCCTCCCCTTCCCCCCCCCCCCAAAATCTGTCACTGTTTCAACTGTTTCCCTACCTATTTGCCATAAAATGATGGGACCAGATGCCATAATCTTAGTTTTCTGAATGTTGAGCTTTAAGCCAACTTTTTCACTCTCCTCTTTCACTTTCATCAAGAGGCTTTTTAGTTCCTCTTCTCTTTCTACCATAAGGGTGGTGTCATCTGCATATCTGAGGTTGTTGATATTTCTCCTGGCAATCTTGATTCCAGCTTGTGCTTCTTCCAGCCCAGCATTTCTCATGATGTACTCTGCATATAAGTTAAATAAGCAAGGTGACAATATACAGCCTTGATGTACTCCTTTCCCGATTTGGAACAATTCTCTTGCTCCATGTCCAGTTCTAACTGTTTCTATTTGACCTACATACAGATTTTCAGGAAATCTAGTATTCCCATCTCTTTAAGAATTTTCCACAGTTTCTTGTGATCCACACAGTCAAAGGCTTTGGCATAGTCTATAAAGCAGAAATAGATGTTTTTCTGGAACTCTCTTGCTTTTTCCATGATCCAGCAGATGATGGCAATTTTATCTCTGGTTCCTCTGCCTTTTCTAAATCCAGCTTGAACATCTGGGAGTTCACAGTTCATGTACTGTTGAAGCCTGGCTTGGAGAATTTAAAGTATTACTTCGCTAGCGTGTGAGATGAGTGGAATTGTGTCGTAATTTGAACATTCTTTGGCATTGGAATGAAAACTGACCTTTTCCAGTCCTGTGGCCACTGCTGAGTTTTCCAAATTTGCTGGCATATTGAGTGCAGCACTTTCACAGCATCATCTTTTAGGATTTGAAATAGCTCAACTGGAAGTCAATCACCTCCACTAGCTTTGTTCCTAGTGATGTTTTCTAAGGCCCACTTGACTTCACATTCCAGATGTCTGGCTCTAGGTGAGTGATCACACCGTTGTGATTATCTGGATCATGAAGATATCTTTTGTATAGTTCTTCTGTGTATTCTTGCCACTTCTTAATGTCTTCTGCTTCTGTTGGGTCCATACCATTTCTGTCCTTTATGGTGCCCATGTTTGCATGAAAATTTCCCTTGGTATGTCTAATTTTCTTGAAGAGATCTCTAAACTTTCCCATTCTATTATTTTCCTCTATTTCTTTCTACTGATCACTGAGGAATACTTTCTTATCTCTCCTTGCTATTTTTTGGAACTCTGCATTCAAATGGGTGTATCTTTCCTTTTCTTCTTTTCGGTTTACTTCTCTTCTATTCAAAACTATTTTTAAGGCCTCCTCAGACAACCATTTTGCCTTTTTGCATTTATTTTTCTTAGGGATGGTTCTGATTCCTGCCTTCTGTACAATGTCACAAACATCCATCCACAGTTCTTCAGGCAGTCTGTCTATCAGATCTAATCCTTTGAATCTATTTCTCACTTCCAGTGTATATAATTGTAAGGATTTGATTTAAGTCATACCTGAATGGTCTAGTGGTTTTCCCTACTTTCTTAAATGTAAGTCTGAATTTGGCAATAAGGAGCTCATCATCTGAGCCATAGTAAGCTCCTGGTCTTGTTTTAGTCTGATTTAGTTGAGCCTAAAATGCTTTCTGACACAAAACATCACATGGCTTCATGTCTTTCATAGGACATATTTTTTTAGTTGTGCAATTTCTGCTAAACCTGCAGGTATACTTTTGTTGTTGAGATCATTTGAGAAGTATTGCCTAACCTTCATATTCTCTAAGGCGTCCATGTGAACATGAGGACCACCCTAAGCAATATGAGATATCTGGCTTCATTCTGATAACTCTGTTTTCCACTGTAACTAATTCCAAGTTACTTGCCAACAACTTCAGACATCAGCTGAACACTTGCTGGAGGGGAAAAGCAGTTTAGGGAGTGGAGATATATTTTAAAGTATATTGAAGAAGATTAGTTTTTGTAATTGGGAAGTAAGAGGCATTGCTCTGGGGAGTATGGCTGTCCTGCAGAACTGGCTCAGGGCAAGGTTTTAAATGGCTCTCCTTTCTGTATCCATTCAATTCAAAGATTTCTGGGTAAATCTATGGAAGGAAATTCAAGCAGGAAAGAGGGTGGAGATGGAAAAGAAAGTTCATACTTCAGTCACCGTCTATGGATAAGGAGGAATTTGAATATTAATATACAACCTTGAGAATTAAATTCCCTGTCCAGCAACCTTAAGAGCTGGCAGCTGGCAGGAGGCTGATAAGGAATGCTGGGTGGAGGGGTAGGTCCTGGGAGGAACGCGTTCCCAGGGAAGGCTCTCATCCCTGGCTGGCATCAGAAAGAATTACAAAGCATGATTCAGAATCTAATTTTTTCAGCTGATGATTGGCTCCCACAAGGCTCTGGCCTCACAATGTGTTCTATTAAGTAATGGGAATTGGGCTGTGCCCTTTTTCTCTGTTTCACGCCTCCCACCCCATTTTTCTTACAGGGCTTCTCATGTCTCCATCATGAACTTAGGTGTACTTGTTCCCATATGCATTCCAAAAGGCATTTTAAAATGTCTCTGCAATGCACGGATGTTAACACACACAGAAGGATGCCAACACGACAGCGGGTTGTTTTTTTTTTTTTTTTAATTTAATTTCAATTTTTTCGGCTGCATTGGGAATAATACTGTGGCTGTGCCAGGATGAGCAAAAGTCAGATGGGAACGGGGCCAGTTTAGATGAAACTCCCCCATATCCTAACCCTGCTTTGGTGACTCTACATGAGACAGGCTTTTATCATGGGTAAAGAGAAAACTTCCATGCAGAAATACTGAATACACATACTGTGTGAAAAATCATTTGGTTTATGTTAACTTCACAGAACAGGAAATGAATGGAAATTGACTCTGGAACTCGCTTTTTTTGTATCCAGATGCTAGGTACCTGTCAAAACATCTGTTTACCTTTTACAATATGATTTACATCATCAATGATTAACCTAAATTTAAAGGTAGTAATGTATACATCTATTAATACAAAAAGGTGGCATTATACATTCAGAGGACCTGCAATATGAGTTATTACTCTCTTACATAATCTAACAGGAATTAGTTTCTCAAAGAGTTGTGTAACAGGACCATTTCCCCCTCCATTTTAAGATTTGAAAATTTTGTTATTCTTCCTGGTTTCCAGAACATACAAAAATATAATTAGTGAGTGAGGGTGAAGTGTTCATTGGATAAAAAATGTTAAGCTCAATAAACATTTCTAGAATATTTTTTTCTTAAAATTAAATCACAGGACCCATTCTTTCTCATTGAAATGATTACCATAAACCAAGATTGATAGATCCCCTCACAAAAAGTTCAACAATCTTAGTTCTCTGCTGTCCTTTCTTATCTTCAACTTATGCCTGTTTCAGATTGAAAAAGGCAGCCATTTATTAAAGAAAAGGTCCTGGTTAAAGATACCAGAAGACCAGGACTCTATTTTTGTTCTGGCACAAACGAACCATAGCCATTTGACTAAGTCACTTTCTGGACCAATTTTCTTATTTGCAAGAATGAAGGAAATGGCTAGTTCAGAAGGCAAACACTCTTGGCTGGCAGGCAGCTTCCAGATGGGTTTCCCATGGCAAGCACAGCTTTCTATTTTAAAAATATCTATATTTGAATTTCTTTGGATAGGTAGACATCACCACAGTTCACCATTCCCCACAGTACTCAGCACTCCTTATTACCCTGTCTGTATATATGTGTATACCTGTGTATCCATTAGCTTTTGTCATGTAACAAAAACCTGCAAATCTGAGAGCTTAAAAGTATAAGTATTTGCTGAGCTCAGTAGTCTAGCATCAGTCATTTAGTGGGCTCATTGGGGCAGTCAGTTCTGTTGGTGTTGCCTGGTCTCACTTACTCATCTGTGGTCAACTGCCATTTAGCAAGGTGACTCTGTCTCTGACTGGCTGTCACCTAGGGCAGTAAATATTTCTGAGACAACTCATCATCCAGCAAGCTAACTTGAGCTTTTTCCCATGGCAGCCTCTGAGTTTCAAGGCCACAAAAACGGAAGCTAAAAGGCCTATTGTGGCCTAAACTTGGAACTCTCACATCACTTCTATTGTATTCTCATATCTAAAGCAAGTCACAGACCAACTTGGATCCAAAAAGTGGAGAAATAGGCTTCATCTCCCCAAGGAAGGGGCTGCAAAGTCATTTTGGTCATTTTTGCAATCAAGGCAACCTTCCCGTCAACATTTAAACTTGCAAAATATGGGCTGCATAGCCCTGAATTCATTCCCAGACTAAAAACAAAGCAAATAATAACCCAAGCAAACAAACTACCTCTCTAGCAGGAGCATATTCAATGCTCAACAAGATACTCAAATAAAAATCACTTTAGAGCAGTATTGGAAAGTACCTTACCCGTTGAACCACAAGTCTCCAGCTGGTTGGGGATTTCTTCCCTTGGTGACCAGACATTTATGCCACAAGCTGCTGGAAGCTTCTGAACTTGGGTTATGTGCTCGTCATAATAGGGAGTTGCAGTTCAATGGTGGTCAGCCTCAGGGATGGGAATTCTGACTGGAACAAGGAAAGCCTCCAACTGTGTCCCTGCATGTCCCTATAGCAAAACAATCTGAATCACTTTAGGGGACTGGAACTCAATTTCCAGACACCCTGCTTTGACTCTTTCCCAGAATACACTTAGTTTGAAATGAGGATTTAGGGAAATTTCCTTTAGAGTGGCGAGATGACTTGACTATATTTTAAGCACAGTGTGGAATGAAGGAAAGGCAGGCCATTTCTGAAATGAAAAGATAGTAAACTTTATAAAGCACATACTTGACCTGCCTCAGGCTCATTTGTAAGCTCTATGTGTGAAGGTAAAGTTATAAATGTATAAAGATATATATAGTTATAAATATCATATAAAGATATTATGATATATATTCATTAATTGCCCATGTCAGTTCAGTCGCTCAGTTGTGTCTGACTCTTTGTGACCCCATGAATTGCAGCACGCCCAGGCTCCCTGTCCATCACCAACTCCCGGAGTTCACCCAAACCCATGTCCATCAAGTTAGTGATGCCATCCAGCCATCTCATCCTCTGTCTTCCTCTTCTCCTCCTTCCCCCAATCCCTCCCAGCATCAGAGGCTTTTCCAATGAGTCAACTCTTCACCTGAGGTGGCCAAAGTACTGGAGTTTCAGCTTTAGCATCATTCCTTCCAAAGAACACCCAGGACTGATCTCCTTTAGAATGGACTGGTTGGATCTCCTTGCAGTCCAAGGGACTCTCAAGAGTCTTCTCCAACACCACAGTTCAAAAGCATCAATTCTTCAGCACTCAGCTTTCTTCACAGTCCAACTCTCACATCCATATATGACCACTGGAAAAACCATAGCCTTGATTAGATGGACTTTGCTGGCAAAGTAATGTCTCTGCTTTTGAATATGCTATCTAGGTTGGTCATAACTTTCCTTCCAAGGAGTAAGCGTCTTTTAATTTCATGCCTGCAGTCACCATCTGCAGTGATATTGGAGCCCCCTCTCCCTCGCCAAAAAAAAAAATAAAGTCTGACACTGTTTCCACTGTTTCCCCATCTATTTCCCATGAAGTGGTGGGACCAGATGCCATTCTCTTTGTTTTCTGAATGTTGAGCTTTAAGCCAAATTTTCACTCTCCTCTTTCACTCTCATCAAGAAGCTTTTTAGTTCCTCTTCACTTTCTGCCATAAAGGTGGTGTCATCTGCGTATCTGAGGTTATTGATATTTCTCCTGGCGATCTTTTCTTTTCTTTTTTGTCTCCTGGCAATCTTGATTCCAGCTTGTGCTTCTTCTAGCCCAGCGTTTCTCATGGTACTCTGCATATAATTTAAATAAGCAGAGTGACAATATACAGCCTTGACGTACTCCTTTTCCTTTTTGAACCAGTCTGTTCTTCCCTGTCCAGTTCTAAGTGTTGCTTCCTGACCTGCATGTAGGTTTCTCAAGAGGCAGGTCAGGTGGTCTGGTATTCCCATTTCTTTCAGAATTTTCCACAGTGTATTGTGATCCACACAGTCAAAGGCTTTGGCATAGTCAAGAAATCAGAAATAGATGTTTTTCTGGAACTCAGGTGGTCAAACAGGAGATGGCAAGAGTGAATGTTGACATTTTAGGAATCAGTGAACTAAAATGGACTGGAATGAGTGAATTTAACTCAGATGACCATTATATCTACTGCTGTGGGCAAGAACCCTCAGAAGGGAGTAGCCCTCATAGTTAACAAAAGAGTCTAAAATGCAGTACTTGGGTACAGTTTCAAAAATGATAAAATGATCTCTTTTCATTTCAAAGGAAAAACATTCAATATCACAATAATCCAAATCTATGCCCAATTACTAATGATGAAGAAGCTGAAGTTGAAAGGTTCCAAGAAGACCTACAAGACCTTCTAGAACTAACACTAAAAAGAAGATGTCCTTTTCATCATAAAGGACTAGAATGCAAAAGTAGGAAATCAAGAGATACGTGGAGTAAAAGGAAACTTTGGCCTTAAAGTACAGAATGAAGAAGGGCAAAGGCTAATAGAGTTTAGCCAAGGGAATGCACTGATCATAGCAAACACCCACTTCCAACAGCACAAGAGACAACTCTACACGTGGACATCACTGGATGGTCGATAGTGAAATCAGATTGATTATATTATTTGCATTCAAAGATGGAGAAGCTCTATATAGTCAGCACAAAAACAACACTGGGAGCTTACAGTGGCTCAGATCATGAACTCATTTCAAAATTCAGACTTAAATTGAAGAAAGTAGGGAAAACCACTAGGCCATTCAGGTATGATCTAGTCAAATCCCTTATGATTGTACAGTGAAAGTGACAAATAGATTGAAGGGATTAGATCTGACAGATAGAATGGCTGAAGAACTATGGATGGAGGTTCATGACATTGTACAGGAGGCCATGATCAAAACTATCCCCAAGAAAAAGAAATGCAATAAAGCAAAATGGTTGTCTGAAGAGGCCTTACAAATAGCTATGAAAAGAAGAGAAGCAAAAGGCAATGGAGAAAAAACAAAGATATACTATCTGAATGCAGAATTCTAAAGAATACCAAGGAGAGATAAGAAAGTTTTCCTAAGTGATCAATACAAAGAAATAGAGGAAAGCAATAGAATGGGAAAGACTAGAGATCTCCTTAAGAAAATGAGAGATACCAAAGGAACATTTCATGCAAAGATAGGCACAATAAAGGACAAAAATGGTATGGCCTAGCAGAAGCAGAAGGTATTAAGAAGAAGTGGCAAGAATACACAGAGAACTATACAAAAGAAACCTTAATGACCCAGATAATCACGATGGTGTGATTGCTCACCTAGAGTCAGATATCCTGGAATGAGAAGTAAAGTGGGCCTTAGGAAGCATCACTACAAACAAAGCTAGTGGGGGTGATGGCATTCCAGTTGAGCTATTTCAAATCCTAAAAGATGAT
Organism: Capricornis sumatraensis; assembly: GCF_032405125.1. Lineage (NCBI taxonomy): Eukaryota > Metazoa > Chordata > Mammalia > Artiodactyla > Bovidae > Capricornis > Capricornis sumatraensis. Next base: position 8,084,825 of record NC_091083.1, read on the forward strand.
GCTGTGAAAGTGCTGCACTCAATATACCAGCAAATTTCGAAAACTCAGCAGTGGCCACAGGACTGGAAAAGGTCAGTTTTCACTCCAACCCCCAAGAAAGGTAATGCTGAAGAATGTTAAAACTATCACATCCTATTGCACTCATCTCGCGTGCTACTGAAGTAATGTTCAAAATTCCCCAAGTGAGGCTTCAACAGTATGTGAATTGAGAACTTCCAGACGTTCAAGCTGGATTTAGAAAAGGCAAGAGAACCAGAGAACAAATTGCCAACATTGATTGGATCATAGAGAAAGCAGGAGAATTCCAGAAAAACCTCTACATTTGCCTCATTGACTATGCTAAAGCCTTTGACTCTGTGGATCACAACAGACTGGAAAATTCTTAAAGAGATGGGAATATTAGACCATCTTACCTTCCTTCTGAGAAACCTGTGTGCAGGTCACAAAGCAACAATTTGAACTGGATATGGAACAATGGACTGGTTCCAAATGGGAAAGGAATACTTTGAAATTGTATATTGTCACCCTGTTTATTTAGTGTATATGCAGAGTAAATCACGAGAAATGCTGGACTGGATGAAGCACAAGCTGGAATCAATATTGCTGGGAGAAATATCAATAACCTTAGATAGGCAGATGACAACACCCTTATTATGGTAGAAAGCAAAGAGGAACATAGGAGCCTCTTGATGAAAGTGAAAGAGGAAAGTGAAAATGTTGGCTTAAAACTCAACATTCTAAAAATGAAGATTGTGGCATCTGGTCCCATCACTTCGTGTCAAATAGATGGGGAAACAATAGAAATAGTGACAGACTTTATTTTCTTGGTTGGCAAAATCGCTTTAAATGGTGACTTCAGTCATGAAATTCAAAGATGCTTGCTCCTTTGAAGAAAAGCTATGACAAATCTAGATAGCATATTAAAAAGCTGAGACATTTCTTGGCCAACAAAGGTCCCTATAGTCAAATCTATGGTTATTTCAGTAGTCAGTATGGACGTGAGAGTTGGATGATACAAATGGCTGAGCACTGAAGAATTGATGCTTTTGAACTGTAGTGTTGGAGAAGGCTCTTGGGTCCCTTGGACTGCAAGGAGATCCAACCAGTCCCTCTAAAGAAAATCAGTCCTGAATATTCATTGGAAGGACTGATACTGAGGCTGAAACTCCAGTACTTTGGCCACCTAATAAGAGACAATTCATTAGAAAAAACCCTGATGCTGGGAAAGGTTGAAGGAAGGAGGGGAACTGGACGACAGAGCACTAGATGGTTGGATGGCATCACCGACTCAGTGCACATGAGTTTGAGCAAGCTCTGGGAGATGGTGAAAGATAGAGAAGCCTGGTGTGCTGCAGTCCATGAGAGTTGCAAAGAGTTGGACTTGACTGACTGACTGAACAGCAAAAGCAACAGAAATAGCCATTCAAAATTTTAATTTTTTTTATTATAGTCAGCTCTTTGCAGTGATAAACTTAAGTGTGTATTTTCACAGCACCTGGTCCGTGCATAATACACAGGAGTGACTCACTGATTGTTTGATGAAACTAAGAAAGAATAAATGTTTCTCTCATCTTTGGTTGTACACTGAATGCTTCTCAATGTCCCATCTATTTCCTCCAGTTGGCAGAATTTAGCATGGCTTTGTTTCAATGCATAATTTAATTTTTCAATTTATATTTGTCTCAGGGCAACATATAGATACAGACAAAAGTACTTTTAAAATGCCCAATGAATAAAAATACCTGTTCCCTACTCTTTATTTTCCCATTTTCATCTCTTTTGACTTTTCCTTCTACTTTTAAGGTATATATTTCTAAATAATATGCTTCCCCTGAAATGTGTTTATTGATTGTAAATATTATCTATTGATTTGCAGTTATACTTGGTAGGTTAATGGCTAGCTTTGTCCAGTACAGAAGACTATAATTGGAGGTCAAGCAACAGAGTTTTGTCTACACAGAGCCAGTTGATTCTCAAAGAGATTGAGCCTGTGACTTGCCTTGTGTTGGCCCCTGGCTCTACACTTAAAAGAACTGATTTCTTAGCTTAACTGATATGGCCATTGTCTTAAGTACTGGGGCCATCTATAGAGTCCACTGTAATGCAAGCTTCTCCACCAAGCTTTCAGTTGATGCCTGGGTTCAAACATTAGCTTAAGATTAATTTCTTATATTAGCACTTATTAAATGCAATAATATTGCATTAAAATTTTGGCAAACACTATCTATATATCATCCATGCATCTGTATATTTCATCCATGTATCTCTAGGCATTCATTCGTACAACTTTTGGAAAATGCCAGAGCCATTTCCCTTTTGCAAACACATGTGAATACAAATTATGCAGAAATAACATCTGTAAAGCACAATTTTTCCTTTGAAACTTCTCAAGAAAATATTCTATATGATAGTAGCCATATCAATATTAAGCAAAATTAAACATGAATTTCAGAGCAATTCAGTACATTTCTAAGAAAAGACTCATGAAGGTTAGTTTCTATTTTTTGTCTTCCAAATACAACTTCATAACTCAAGGGAGATGGTGTCAAACATAAGCTGTGTTTGTCCTAGACATGTTCATTTAGTCAGAAGAGGTCAATCAAAGGCTAAGATATGTCTTGAAGCTTTTATTCTTATGTCTTGGCCAAGAATGTACAACAAGGATAGAGATAAGGTAAAGAAAGCAAAAGCAAGTGTGGTCTAATCCTAGATGGTCTATGTTTAGGAAGAATGTTTTAATTGTTAAAGTGCAGAGCCAGGTAATGCTTCCTATCACTGTGTGGTCAGATTATTAACAGTGGTGCTGTCATCAGCACATCATTATTGTGTCTGAGCCGTGTGTGTGCAAGCCTGTTAGTGACTCAGACTGATATCATCAGTGTAGGCCAGGGGGGATACTGGTAAAGACAAAGACTGCATCCAGTAGAGGAAGAGCCAAAGAAAGTTAGCTTTTGAGTCAACATTGATGTCTACAGTCTCTCAGCCGGGGAAAGCCCAGAGTGTCTCCATGGCCAAAGCCAAGCAAATAGAATTTTTATGAAGGTAAAATCTTTATTAAATAAATCAGCTTCTATGCAAATTTTAAATGAAGGGAAACAAATTTCATGAAATAAAATACTATTGCATTGTCCAACATGTTTTCAGAAGTCAATCTTTGGGTGAAGTGACTTCTAGGTTTTTTTACTAGCTATGGTTTCAGAGTGTGATGTTTTTCATCCAGTATGTTTTTATCTATTACTTTCTTTGTGGGGTTTTGAACAGGATAAAGACAGACATTACTCAGATTGAGGACAGACTCTATCTGCTTTCCAGTAACAAAGCTTTGTTTTAAATGTCTGTTTTGCTGCAAATCTTGTTGTATTGGTTTGTTTTGAAGTGTGCATGTGAATGTATAACAAAGAAATCTTAGGATTCTTATCAGTAGATGATATGAACTAACAAATCTATACAGAAATTCAGATTCCTCAAAGCTTGAACATACCTTTCCAAAGAATAAATTATAAGCAATAGAGTTGCTTCTTTGATGTCTGAAACAGCCATGAAAAGTGCATTTTTTTCAGAACTGGAGCATTTAAGCAGCCTCAAATAATTGTTTTTCATTAAAAAAAATCACATTTTATAAACAAAACATTTGTTACATGTATATAATTTGATTACATACATCAAAGAGCTCATGACTAGCTATTTTGCCATTATTATTTTTATAATACATATTTAAATAAGATGTAGTTCAGTAGCTAAGTTGTGTCTGACTCTTTGCCACTCCATGGAATGTAGCATGCCAGGCTCCTCTGTCCTCTACTCTCTTCTGAAATTTGCTCAAATTCATGTCTGTTGAGTCAGTGATGCTATCTAACTGTCTCATCCTCTGCTTTCCCCTTTTCCTTTTGCCTTCAGTCTTTCCCAGAATCAGTCTTTTCCAATGAGTCTGCTGTTCCCATCAGGAGACCAAAGTATAGGAGCTTCAATATCAGTCCTTCCAATGAATATTTAGGGCTGATTTCCTTTAGGATTGACTGGGTTGATCTCCTTGCAAGGCTGTGATATGTGAAAGGTCTATATATAATGACAATCCTGCATTTAGCCAGAAAAAAATTAATTTAGTTAATCTTATATATTACTTCCCACATGCTTAAATAGAAAAGAATGAAAATCCTCTTTCAAAATAAGAGACAACTCATCTTTCTTGCACCTGGAGTCTGATATGAATCAAAGAAAAATGTTAATTTGATTTATATGTGAGCAGTTCCTCTGTATTAAATGACTTATCTCTATATCTTTTCAGTACTGTCTCTATATCAAATAATATAATTAATTTACCCTATTTTTTAAATCTATGTGTAGTTTTAAAAATTTATTGTAATACCCAGCAAGATGTAACACTAAGTGCTGAATTATAAATCAAGAGACCAGAAGTTACTGTGGAGAATGGTATGGAGGTTTCTCAAAAAAACTAAAAATAGAGTTACCATATGATTCAGCAATCCCACTGTGTGCATATATTCAGAAAAGAAGGAAATTCTAATTAGGAAGATGTAGTCACCCCAAAACTCATAGCAGCACTATTTATAATAGCCAAGACAAGAAAGCAACCTAAGTGTCTATGAAAATATGAATGGATAAAGATTATACACACACACACACACACACACACACACACACACATAAAATGGAATATTACTCATTCACAAGAAGAATCAGTTCAGTTCAGTTCAGTTCAGTCGCTCAGTCTTGTCCAGCTCTTTGTGACCCCATGGACTGCAGCATGCCAGGCCTCCCTGTCCATCACCAACCCTTGGAATTTACTCAGATTCATGTCCATTGAGTTGGTGATGCCATCCAACAATCTCTTCTTATGTCGTCCCCTACTCCTCCCACCTTCAATCTTTCTGAGCATCAGGGTCTTTTCAAATGAGTCAGTTCTTTGCATCAGGTGGCCAAAGTGTTGGAGTTTCAGCTTCAGCATCAGGCCTTCAAATGAATATTCAGGACTGATTTCCTTTAGGATGGACTGGTTGGATCTCTTTGCAGTCCAAGGGACTCTCAAGAGTCTTCAACACCACAGTTCAAAAGCATCAATTCTTCAGTACTCAGCTTTCTTTATAGTCCAACTCTCACATCCATACATGACTACTGGAAAAACCATAGCCTTGACTAGATGGACTAGTCGGCAAAGTAATGACTCTGCTATTTAATAGGCTGTCTAGGTTGGTCATAGCTTTTTTTCCAAGGAGCAAGCGTCTTTTAATTCCATGGCTGCAGTCACCATCTTCAGTCATTTTGGAGCCCAAGAAAATAAAATCTGTCACTGTTTCCATTGTTTCCCCATCTATTTGCCATGAAGTGATGGGACCAGATGCCAAGATCTTCGTTTTCTGAATGTTGAGTTTTAAGCCAACATTTTCACTCTCGTCTTTCACTTTAATCAAGAGGCTCTTTAGTTCTTCTTCACTTTCTCTCATAATGGTGGTGTCATTTGCGCATCTGAAGATATTGATATTTCTCCTGGCAATCTTGACTCCAGCTTGTGCTTCTTCCAGCCCAGCGTTTCTCATGATGTACTCTGCATATAAGTTAAATAAGCAGGGTGACAATATACAGCTTTGATGTACTCTTGTCTCAATTTGGGACCAGTCTGTTGCTCCATGTCCAGTTCTGACTGTTGCTTCTTGGCCTGCATACAGATTTCTCAGGAGGCAGATCAGGTAGTCTGGTATTCCCATCTCTTAGAATTTTCCACAGTTTGTTATGATCCACACACTCAAAGGCTTTTGCATAGTCAATAAAGCAGAAGTAGAAGTTTTTCTGGAACTCTTTTTCTTTTTCAATGATCCAATGAATGTTGGTAATTTGATCTCTGGTTCCTCTGACTTTTCTAAATCCAGCTTGAACATCTGGAAGTTCACAGTTCATGTACTGTTGAAGCCTGGCTTGGAGATTTTTGAGTATTACTTTGCTAGTGTGTGAGATGAGTGCATTTATGTGGTAGTCTGAGCATTCCTTGGCAATGCCTTTCTTTGGGATGGGAATGAAAACTGACCTTTTACAGTCCTGTGGCCACTACTGAGTTTTCCAAATTTTCTGGCATACTGACTGCAGCACTTTCACAGCGTCTTCTTTTAGGATTTGAAATAGCTAAACTGGAATTCCATCACCTCCACTAGCTTTGTTCCTAGTGATGCTTCCTAAGGCCCACTTGACTTCACATTCCAGGATGTCTGGCTGTAGGTGATTACACCATCATGATTATCTGGGTAATGAAGATCTTTTTTGTATAACTTGTCTGTGTATTCTTGCCACCTCTTCTTAATATCTTTTGCTTCTGTTAGGTCTATACTATTTCTGTCCTTTATGGTGCCCATCTTTGCATGAAAATTTCCCTTGGTATGTATAATTTTCTTGAAGAGATCTCTAGACTTTCCCATTCTATTGTTTTCCTCTATTTCTTTGCATTGACCACTGAGGAAGGCTTTATCTCTCTTGGTATTCTTTGGAACTCTGCATTCAAATGGGTATATCTGTCCTTTTCTCCTTTGCCTTTTGCTTCTCTTCTTTTCATAGCTGTTTGTAAGCCTCCTCAGACAGCCATTTTGCCTTTTTGCATTTCTTTTTCTTGGATGGTCTTTATCACTGCCTCCTGTACAATGTTCTTCAGGCACACTGTCTATCAGATCTAATCCCTTGAATCTATTTGTCACTTTCACTGTATAATCGTAAGGGATTTGATTTAGGTCTTTCCTGAATGGCCTAATGATTTTCCCTACTTTCTTCAAATCTGAATTTGTCAATAAGGAGTTCGTAACCTGAGCCACAGTCAGCTCCCAGTCTTGTTTTTGCTGACTGTATAGAGCTTCTCCATCTTTGGCTGCAAAAAATATAGTCAATGTGATCTTGGTATTGACCATCTGGTGATGTCCATGTGTAGTGTCTTCACTTGTGACGTTGGAAGAGGGTGTTTGCTATGACCAGTGTGTTCTCTTGGCAAAACTCTATTAGCGTTTGCCCTGCTTCATTCTGTACTCCAAGGGCAAATTAGCCTATTACTACAGGTATTTCTTGACTTCTTACTTTTGCATTCCAGTCCTCTATAATGAAAAGTACATCTTTTTTGGGGTATTAGTTCTAGAAGGTTCTTGTAGGTCATTGAACCATTCAGCTTCAGCTTCTTCAGTATTACTGGTCAGGACATAGACTTGGATTACTGTGATATTGAATGGTTTGCCTTGGAAATGAACAGAGATCATTCTGTCATTTTTGAGATTGCATCCAATTACTACATTTTGGACTCTTTTGTTGACTATGATGGATACTTCATTTTTCCTAAGGGATTCTTGCCCACAGTAATAGATATAATGGTCATCTGAGTTAAATTCACCCTTTCCAGTCCATTTTAGTTTTCTGATTCCTAAAATGTCCATGTTCACTCTTTCCATCTCCTGTTTGAGCACTTCCAATTTGACTTGATTCATGTTTTTAACATTTCAGGTTCCTATGCAATATTGCTCTTTACAACATGAGACAAAAAGAATGAAATCATGCAATTTGCAGCAACATAAATGGAACTAGAGATTGTCATACTAAGTGAAATGGCAGACAAAGACAAATGATATCACTTGTGAAATCTAAAAAAAAAATGATACAAATGAAGTTATGTACTAAACTGAAATATACTCACAGAGATAGAAAACTATTTTATGGTTACCAAAGGGGAAGGGTGGGGAGGGATAAATTAGGAGTTTTGGATTAAATATAAATTAGATAAACAACAAGGACCTATTGTATGGCACAAGAAAGTATATTGGAAAAAACCTGAAATTGAATATATATATATATATATACATACATGTATAAATGAATCACTTTGCCTACACCTGAAGCTAACACAACACTGTAAAACAACTATACTTCAATTAAAAAGAAATCAGGAGATGAATGAGTAAGAAAGTTGAGGTACGTATACACAGTGGAATATTACTCAGCTATAAAAAAGAACACATTTGTGTCAGTTCTAATGAGGTAAATGCGAATGTAGCCTATTATACAGAGTGAAGTAAGTCAGAAATATAAACATTGATACTGTATATTAATGCATATATGTGGAATTTAGAAAGATCTAAAAGAATTTAGATAATCTTATATGCAGGGCAGCAAAAGAGACACCGAGGTAAAGAACAGATGTTTGGACTCTGGGAGAAGGCGACGGTGGGATGATTTGAGAGCAAAGCATTGAAACATGTATATCACCATATGTGAAACAGATCACCAGTGCAAGTTCAACGCATTAAGCAGGGCACTCAAAGCCAGTTCTCTGAGACAACCCAGAGGGATGGGGTGGGGAGGGAGGTGGGAGGGGGCTTCAGGATATGGGGGACACATGTGCACCCATGGCTGATTCATGTCAGTGTATGGCAAAAATCCATCACAATATTGTAAAGTAATTATCCTACAATTTAAATAAATTAATTAAAAAATCAAATCACATCAAGCCAGAAAGGGTAAGACATTTTAAAAAGTCACAATATAGTGTCGGTTATTTTAAAAATTATCAAGAGACCAGTACTGTGGCTGTAACTTGGCCAGAGATTTGCTCTGTGGGTTTAGGTCTAATCAGGTGATCACTTTAGGTGTCAGTACCAGCACGTGGAGGAATCTATCGGGGGCTGAATATAATAGTGCCCAAGCCTCCCCTTGGCTTCTGAATTAAGTAAAGGCCTTGGTCAGAGTTGGTGTGCATTTTATCTTGGCCATGATAAGTTTTCCCTGGTGTTACCTCAGAGCAGTACTATGTAAGGAAAGACACTACACAACATTCTCCTTCCCCAGAGTCAAACTATTTTCAAGCTCCCTTGGAGGTGGGAATGAAGAGCTCACCCCACAGGGGCATATGTTTTCCATTTTGAAAACAGATCTGGGGAGGCCATTCTAATCGGGATTGTGTACCTTTCTTTGAACTTGATGGCTCAGTAAACAAAACAATACCTCCAAACTATTCCAAACACCAGCATGAGCTGCCACCCTTGATAAGTTAGTGTGCGAATCTCTCTTTTCTCTTTGCTTTTATTGGAAGTGACATGTAGTATTTCTGTATCAAATTAAATCTGGCCCACATGGAGCTCTTTTATACAGAAAATGCGAGAACATGGGTTGTTGGCAGATGTAAGGTAAATATAGGACCTCTGATGGTGTTTGGGTGCTATGAAGTTTATTCCCTGCCACAGACCAGCAGTGACTACGTAGCTCACAAGTGGTGAGGCTGTAATAAAGTTGTGCAATTCTTCCAAAAGTTGTGGTTTTAAAATTTATCCTAATCACCCTCCTGCCATTTTTATTCATGTCCACATATCTATCTAACTGTGCTAACGTGTATGGACTGTTTTGCTCCTTTCCATTCCTTTTCTTGGTTACCATGGAAAGGATTGGCTCATTACTTCAGGCGGAGGAAGAGACAATGGCAGCCAGTCTTGAGTCTGAAATGCATTCTGGGGTCTGGTAAAAGTGGGGTTTGAAAGCATTCTGAACTCAGTTGAATATTCAGTAGTTTAAATGAAGCTTTACTAAACTGAATCTCCTGAACTGGCAAACATGAACTGAAGACACGTTAGTTCCTTATGGGAGAGCAGACTTATTACCTTTGGCAGTGAAAATATGACTAGCTGTATTTTGTTCAAAACGTAGTAAACAATGTTATGATAGTATAAGTTGAAGCATCACTTGATTTTGGATATAAAGCTTTTGAGTATATATCGGCTGACTTCAAGACTTCTTAGCTTACATGCCCAACTTAGACTGGTGTATGATATTTAATCAACAGGAAATTAATGAGGGCCTATTATGTGCTAGGTACTTTGCAGACGTTAGATATATAAATATAGCTCAAAATTGACTGGAATTCTGGGAGTCATGTAGTTTAGATATTATTTACTTTCTTTTGGTTTCTATATAACAGTTAACCTCTGAGGTTATCTGTGAAAGCCATTCTGATGACTTCATTATTGTATTCAGAGAGAGAATTCTTGGCATACATAGGTCCATCCCATATCTTGAAAATCAAGTGTGGTCCCCTGAAAGGTTTTAGAAACCCAGTATTGATATTTGCTAATGAATCTAGCATTCAATTCTTTTCATGAATCTTAAAACCCATGGTCTCAAAGTCTTTTCACCTATGATTAAAGAAGAGGCAATTAAAGAACATTTTTAAATTGTTACTTTTTAGGTTTATTTTGGGCTGCGCTGGGTCTTTGTTGCTGTGCAGGCTTTCCTCTAGTTGCGCCAAGAGGGGCCTATTCTCTAGTTCTGGTGCACGAGCTTTTCATTGCAGTGGCTTCTTTTGTTGCAGAGCATGGGCTGGGTTCTAGGGCTTCAGCGATTGTGACACATGACCTCAGTAGTTGCAACTTGTGGGCTTTAGTGCACAGTATCAATAGTTGTGGTGCGTGGGCTTAGTTGCTCTTCAGCATGTGACATTTTCTCGGATCAGGGATCGAACCCATGTCCCCTGCATTGGCAGACATATTCTTTACCACTGAGCCACCAGGGAAGCACGAAGAAGAGGCAATTTTGAGGAAAACAGCAAAAAGTTAGGCTTAGGTGGAATGGGATTGAGAGTTTACTGTCTGTAGAAGGTTTTTGGATCCTATTGGTAGGTGATCAGGAGACCAGGAACTCCAGGCTTTATGGGAAGCTAGGTCAAAATTCTTAAAACCTAAATAATTCATTTATAAACATATTTTCTATTTTTTCATTCATTCATTTTAATGTTGTGTACCTCTGCTTATATATTCACTTCCTGTCAATTTTCAAATTTGCTAGCATGAAATTATTTATATCCTTATTATTTATTAATATCTTAGGATCTTTAGTGAAGTTTCCTTTACATTACTGACATTATTTGTTATTAATTTGATTATTTGCCTTTTTTCTCCTTCCTTTCCTCTGTCTGTTTCTGGTTCTTTTTTTCCCTCTCTCTATTTCCCCCCATCAGTCTCTTCAGTTCAGTTCAGTTCAGTCGCTCAGTTGTGTCCCACTCTTTGCAACCCCATGAACCGCAGCACGCCAGGCCTCCCTGTCCATTACCAAATCCCGGAGTCCACCCAAATCCATGTCCATAGAGTTGATAATGCCATCCAACCATCTCATGCTCTGTCGTCCCCCTCTTCTCCTGCCCTCAATCTTTACCAGCATCAGGGTCTTTTCAGATGAGTCAGTCCGTCGCATCAGGTGGCCAAAGTATTGGAGTTTCAGCTTCAGCATCAGTCCTTCCAATGAACACCCAGGACTGATCTCCTTTAGGATGGACTGATTGGATCTCCTTGTAGTCCAAGGGACTCTCAAGAGTCTTCTCCAACACCACACTTCAAAAGCATCAATTCTTCAATGCTCAGCTTTCTCTATAGTCCAACTCTCACAAGCATACATGACCACAGGAAAAACCATAGCCTTGACTAGACGGACCTTTGTTGACACACTAATGTCTCTGCTTTTTAATATGCTGTCTAGGTTGGTCATAACTTTCCTTCCAAGGAGTAAGTGTCTTTTAATTTCATGGCTGCAATCACCATCTGCAGTGATTTTGGAGCCCCAAAAAATAAAGTCAGCCATTGTTTCCCATCTATTTGCCATGAAGTGATGGGACCAGATGCCATGATATTAGTTTTCTGAATGTTGAGCTTTAAGCCAACCTTTTCACTTTCCTCTTTCACTTTCATCAAGAGGCTCTTTAGTTCCTCTTCACTTTCTGCCATAAGGGTGGTGTCATCTGCATATCTGAGTTTATCGATATTTCTCCTGGCAATCTTGATTCCAGCTTGTGCTTCTTCCAGTCCAGCGTTTCTCATGATGTACTCTGCACATAAGTTAAATAAGCAGTCTCTTCAGGGGGTTACTTTAAATAGTCACCATTTAGCTTCGTATTTCCACTGTTTCATTAATTTTTCATGCTTATTATTTCTTTCTTTATATTCACTATGCTGTTCTTTTTCTAAATTCTTGATATGGATACTTCGAGATTATTGACTTCTAATCATTCTTCTTTTCTAACATGTACACTTAAGGCTATAAATTTTCCTTTAAACACAATTTTAGTTACCGCTTATAAGTTTTGATATATAATATTTTTAATTCTGTTCAAAATATTTTCTAATTTTCTTTGTTTCTTTTTGACTCATATGTTTACTTAGAGATGTAATGCTTAATTTCAACACAGAGATTTCCCAGTTAACTTTTTCTTATGATCTCTAGCTAAATTCCACTGTGATTAGAGTATATCCTTTATGTAATTTCAGTTCTTTGGAATTTGGTGAGATTTTCTATATATTCCGACATATATCATTTTGGAAACGTCTGTAAACATTTGAGAAAGCTTTGATTTCTGCAGTTTGGGAATGGTGTGTGCTAACAGAATGAGGCCAGTCGTACTGATCGTGTTGTGTATGTCTGCTCTCTAGTTTCTAATTGTTTGGTCTGCTTGTCAACTAAGAGTTTTTTATTATAAACTTCTGCCACTTACATCAAGTATTATTTGTACATCTATTGAACTGTTGTATTACTTTCTCATTTATTCCATTAACATGATAAATTATATATATATATATATATATTTAAATGTTAAGTGAACTTTACACTTTGATGAATCGTCTTTTTTTAAATGGGTCTCTGAATTTGTTTACTAATATTTTGTTCCTCTTGAATTTGTGCCTTGATGTCTTTTGTCACCTTAGAAAACTCCTAATTATTATCTTTCAAATATTGTTCTGTCACCTTTTTTGGTGGTGGCGGGTTAGTGTGTGGGGGAAATTCCAAATACTTTTATGTTAGAACCTTTTAATAACTTTCATATGGTTTTCACTTTTTCCCTGTAGTTTTCATTAATTTTTCTTTTCAAGTGTCAGCGTGTATATTTCTTCCTGGTACATGTTCAATTTCATTAATTCTCTCTTCAGCTCTTAATAACGTTACCACAATCATTCATTATTTTCTTAATATCTGTTATTGTATTTTAATTATATAGTTTTTATTTTAAAAACAAATTTTTATTTTATTCCAAAATTTTTCTTCCTGTTCTTTAAATTTTTTTTTTTTAGTATTTCACTAATAATTAATTTCATGTCTGACATTTTCAGATTCAAAATATCCTGTGAGTCTGTTTTTATTTTCCTTTAATTTTGGGGTCTTTTTTCAGCTATCTTACCTTTAACATGGAGAAGGAAATGGCAACCCACTCCAGTACTTTGCCTGGAGAATTCCATGGACAAAGGAGCCTGGAGGGCTACAGCCCATGGGATCACATTTTGTTTAGGTTTATATATATATGTGAGATACTGTATTCAGTTATTTTTAGAGGTGTTTTATAGCCCTGGCTGATTTTTATATTTCTCCATAGAAGATTTCTCTTTGTTTCTGGTAGAGAGCTAAATTGTTGTTCAGTCGCTCAGTGGTGTCTGACTCTGCAACCCACGCACTGCAGCGCACCAGGCTTCCCTATCATTCACTGTCTCCTGGAGTTTGCTCAAACTCATGTCCATTTAGCCTATGGTGCCATCCAACCATCTCATCCTCTATCATCCCCTTCTCCTCTTTAGAAGAGATGAGAAGAAAGAGAGCTAAATTAGTCACTAACAATTCAATGTCACTTTACTCCAATCGGGATTTGAGATGGTTTGAACCTAGGTTCAGTTTCTATGAGGTCTGGGCTACTTCCAGTTCAACTTTCTTCCTTAGGCGTGGTCTTCTAGTTACCAGCAAAATACAAAGTTTTTACCAAGTATCTTCTTTTTTGGTATACAGTGTAGTCCCATTTTTGTCTCTCTTAACAATATAAATCTAGCAAAATCTCTGATCAGCTTTTTGGCTTCTCTTTGTCCATTTTCAAAATGAGCAAAAATCTTGAGGAGAAAAGTGGAAAACAAACACCTGGATCATGTCCCTGGACTTCCCTTTGTTTTATGGATTATGTACCATTCAAATCTTCACTGCCTCAGTAACTCTTTAATGCCTTTAAATAAATTTGAAACTAGTTCTTTCTGTTGTTTTCAAGGATGTAGAGATGGGCCAAAACTACTTAATTCATTTTTCCTTGAAGCTAAATTTAAAACTGAAATCTTAATTCAGTGCACCTATTCTTTCACTCACAGTCTTCTCTCTTTTAGGAAATATGCTTAATTCCTCAAGCATGAAATGTAGGAATCATCCTTTATTTGTCACTTTCTCATAAATCTCACATCCAGTTCCCAAGTGTATACTGCCAATTCTCCTTCTAAAATGTTCTCTGACTCCATTGTTACCTCCATGTTCTCTCTCATCTAGTTTATTGAAATAATCCTTATATCAGTGTCATTCCTACTATTCTTTCTTTATAAAAAGCACAAGCTATCTTCTAGTAAATGACCTCCTCCTCTTTAATGTAAATGACCTCAGAGCAGACTGCATTTAGAACAAAATCCACTTTTTATCATAGATACCAAGATCTGCCATGACCTGGCCACTGACAGTTGTCCAATCTTTTCTCAACCCCGTTTCTTCATTTAAGCTACATGTCAAGTACAATGGCCTTTTACATTTTCATAAACGAAATTCTTCAAGACATAGTTTCTTTTTTACAAAACACAAAGTTGTTCCTTCCCCTGTCTCTACCCACAGGTTGTCACAGGGTCTTTGCACAAGCTATTTCCTCTCTGTGCTCTATGAGCTAAGTTCTTTTCATCTGACTTACATATCACATTAGAGAGTTTGCCCACATTATATCATTCCATAAAAATGTAGAGGTAAGGTAACTAAAATGAGGAAATAAGTAGGCAGGAAAAGATTTGGGGGAATGTAAACTGGAACATAGGATGAACATAAGCATATGGCTGATGTCAACCTTTGGGAGTAGCAACCCCTTGCTCTCAATAAGAGCAAGAATAGAAAACACACTTGAAGACATAGAGTATATCATGTTATGAAGAAACTTGAAAAGCAGCAGGAGAATTTTAATTTGACATATAGGACAAGCAAAAGAAGAAAAAGGGAAAGAGTGATGGGATGAAAGCATGGGTTAAAGAAGATTAGGCTGCTGGTAGTGTGTACGTGGCCTAGAGGTTAGGAGAAATCCGTAAGGTGAGCTTAAAGGCTGCTCTTGTAATCCAGGTGTGAGATGATGAGGGGCTGGATAAGGGTGATAGCAATCGAGATGAAGAGGTTATGGATTTCAAATACACTTTGGCAAGACTTGTTGATGGATGAGATATAAGGAATTAAGAGGACAGAGTTGTCAAAGGTGTCCCCAAGATTTAGTGCCTGGAAGACTGGGAAGTACGGAAGTGAGAGGGAGAGACAGTAAATTCATTATATTTAAATGTCAATTTAAAAATAAAAATAAATTATTTCAAGAATTTCCCTAGAAGAAGTGAACAATGAGGTTGTTTTGTGTTCAAAGCAGAGGATAAACTTCAAGGTGTGGTCATAGACCCCAGTGTCTAAGAAATTAATCTCAAGGGCCACTCTTCCACGCAAAGACTCAGCAGCCAGACAGACTGAAACTACAGTGTCTGGCCTTAGAAAGTGGGCTGTCAGGCTGAGCAAAATCACCTTACTCATCTGTTTTTTAACTTCTTTTTTCTGAGAGAAGATAGTGAAGACTTTACTGACCATGACAAAGATAAGGGGAGGTCATATTTGGAATCCTCTTGTCATTATTTTGTAACATATTTGGCTTATAAAGCCTTATGTGTGTTTTTGCCCCAAGTCCTTTTCTTATTTTTTAAATCCATATGCATTTTTGAGTCAATTTAATCCATATGTTTCTGATTAATTTATGCTTAGCTCATCAAAATGTTGTTTTAAGAAGAAAGCTTATAAAAAAACAGTCATGCTTCACCAGCCACTGATGAAATCAACTCCAGAAGACTGTAGCTTAGTCAGAAAATCAGACAGGCTAGGGGTAGAGTGGGTTGTAAAATTTGGAAACTCATTGCTATAACCCCAGTGAAACAGAGTATGTTCAACACTTGAGGAAAAAAAAAAAATCTTAGGTTTTTTGTTTTGTTTTTTTCACATGTGCTTGTTTTTGATTTCTGAATATATGGATTTGGCCTCTGGATTAACTATGATTTCTTTACTTAGTTGTTTAATCAGCTTCCAGTTGCTATTCATATAGCCAAATGGGGAAGAAGCTGGGAGATGTTATAAAGTGATGAGTTTGTTTTCATGGAGAGTATATGGGATACTTGTCAGTTTTTTTTCAGTTGAAAGAAATCTCTGCAGTACAGGCCATAGAGGTTTAATAGAAAAATCTGTATGTTGTATCTGCTTGGGTAATAGAGGCAGTAGAATTATGAGTGTGATTCTATCAATGCATTCAAGGTTTAGAAACAAATAGTTTTAAAACTAATTCATTCTGAGATTACCAGTATCTCAGAAAAATCCTAAAAAAAGGAAATTACAAACACTTCATTCCACAGTTAAAATTTACATTATTTTCCTAAAATGACAACATTTGCATAGAAATCATAAGTAGACATCAACAAAGTATGATCATTTTTATTTGAACATTTGTGTACCATCACTAATAATTTAAAATTAACTCTACTCTCCATTTCCTTCTCTATCCTCTTTGCAAATATAGTTTCACTTACTTTCTCCCTCAATGTTGGTTTTAGCCTTATATTCTTCCTATCTACTCCTCACACATTTGGGTGATCTTAGTCACTTAAATCTCAGTCACTCTGGAATCAAGATTGCCGGGAGAAATATCAATAACCTCAGATATGTAGATGACACCACCCTTATGGGAAAAAGCGAAGAAGAACTAAAGAGCCTCTTGATGAAAGTGAAAGAGGAGAGTGAAAAGTTAACTTAAAGCTCAACATTCAGAAAACTAAGATCATGGCATCTAGTCCCAACACTTCATGGGAAATAGATGGCTGACTTTATTTTGGGGGGCTCCAAAATCACTGCAGATGGTGACTGCAGCCATGAAATTAAAAGATGCTTACTCCTTGGAAGAAAAGTTATGACAAACCTAGAAAGCATATTAAAAAGCAGAGACTTTACTTTGCCAACAAAGGTTCATCTAGTCAAGGCTATGGTTTTTCCAGTAGTCATGTATGGATGTGAGAGTTGGACTGTGAAGAAAGCTGAGTGCTGAAGAATTGATGTTTTTGAAGTGTGGTGTTGGAGAAGACTCCTGAGGGTCCCTTGGACTGCAAGGAGTTCCAATCAGTCCATCCTAAAGGAAATTAGTCCTGGATATTCATTGGAAGGACTGATGTTGAAGCTGAAACTCCAATACTTTGGCCACCTGATGTGAAGAACTGACTCATTTGAAAAGACCCTGATGCTGGGAAAGATTGAAGGTGGGAGGAGAAGGGGATAAGATGGCTGGATGGCATCACCAACTCAATGGACATGAGTTTGAGTAAACTTCGGGAGTTGGTGTTGCCATCCAACCATCTCATCCGCTCAGGCCTCCAGGGAGGCCTGGCGTGCTGCAGTCCATGGGGTCGCAAAGAATCAGACACGACTGCGTGACTGAACTGAACTGAACTGAGTCACTCCAAGGTTTGATGGTCATCCAAATATTAAAGACATTCAAACTCATATTCAGATTTCAGCTCATTTCTCACGTTCTAGATTGATGTATCCAAGTGTTTCTATATGAATGTCCAATGGTGTGAAAGGATGGATACACCCAAAACAAAACTCAACTGTATTTCTCAGCTTCCTCGTTCTTCTCTTTGTCTTGTAATTTCTATTCTGGGTTTGTAACCAGTGTCCGCCTTATGACCTGCACTGAGGACACAGCTGTCAGCCAAGATCCTTTCCTGTTGTTTCCAACCCACACCTAATCAGGCACAAACCTTCCAATTCTACCTTTTACACGACTTTCACCTTTTTCTCTTTTCTCTATCTCCATTTCTAGGAGGCAAGAATCTCTTGGTTAATATAACTTTTTCTCATCTGGGTCTTCTCTAATTAAATCTTTTTACTACCACTTCCACCATTTCAAATTAGAAATATGATCTTTCTGCTCAAGTGCTTCAAGTCTTTAATAGTCCCTATTTTCTACATGATGGAATTCAGACCACCAAGCATTGTTTCTAAGGTACAACATGATCTTCTCCATTTCCCCCTTCAAGCTCATTTGCTCTCACCGCAAATTCTGCCATATTGGATTTCAAGTTCAAGTTCTTCAAACTCAGCATTTTCTTATTTAACTCTATGCTCTTACCCCATAAGGACTCTATTGCTTGAAATATTCATTCTATTCTGCCTGGATCATGCCTATTTATCTTTCAGTTGTGGGTTTAAATATAACTTCTTCTAAAAAACCCTCTCTTACTTCCCTTATCCCCATATTCTGTAGGAGCCTCTCTTTTTCTATCATAATACTCAGAATACTTTATTTCATTTTAATTGCTTGTTTAATCAGAAGCCCCACAAGGATATATGCTCTCTGAGAGCAAGTTTATTATAATCCTTACTTATCTCTGAACCTCCAACTTTGAGCACAGTCAACACCTGGCACATAATATGTTTCCAATAAATATTTGTTGAGAAGATGAGTGAAAAGCTTTTTCATATCTCTATACTTTCATGCATATGATTTCTTCTGTCTTGAGTGCCTTTGTCTTGTGTGATCAGTGAATTCTTACCTTTGCTTTAACAATTTATTAACATCCTACAGAACTAGTCTCTATAATATACACTCTGGGAAATGCTGATGTGGTGCATCTCTCTCCTTTGACACAAAAGGACACTGAAACCTGGAGAAGTAGTGACTTAATGAATGTCAGACAGCTGTCTATATAGGGAAACCAGGATGCAAGTATATTCCCTCATACACTATACATTTTAGCCAACGGTAACTCAATCTCATTTGTAAAATGAGTCTTGCCATTTTTCTAATGACATGAAATCACTTCTCCATTTGCCAACTGCCAACAAGGACACACTTCATTCATCCACTTCTGCTTCATCCAATAACAAAAGAAAACTCAGATAGGAATGGATGAGTACTCGTGTGTCATTGACAATGGGAGAATGAGAACATGAACAAAAGAATGAAGTGGGCTGCTCTCTCTGAGTAAATTTTTCCACAGTAATAAAATGATCAGTGCTGCATATCATCAGAATTTGGAGTCTCTCCTTGGGAATTTGGTGTTTATTTTAACCAATACTTTTTAAAAAAATATGTTGCTCCTCCCTAAAGATGTAAAATTTCACCATTTATTAAGTTTCCTTGGCTGAGTTGAGGATTGTTGCATTCACATTCTCACATGCAAAGCATTTCCTAATCACAGTAAATGTCTCACATCTGCTCTGAGTAACTGGCCAGAAACCAAGAAATACAGGCATTCTTAGAGGAGCTCTGTTGATCCCCAGCCAGTCTCCTTGACTTTGGAGAAGAACTAGAGGGAAAAGGACGCCTCCTCCCCCCACCCTCTTTCTGCTCCCCAGCTATTTCTTCTTTTGGTTACTTGATGACACCTCTGTATGGAAAGCACACTCCTCTATGCTAATATCTAGGAACTGGGCCAGAGTTCCAGTTGTGTTTTTAGTTCTGTCTACCCTTTCCACGCCCATTGGACAGCCAAGAACAGATCTATGTGACTTCCAACTCCTTTTTGGCTACTCCGGTCTCACTTTACCACATGGAAATTCTTTACCCGTGCTAATCAAACTTAACTACAATGCTTACTCAACACTCAAGTGATGATTTACAAAGATCCAATTAATATCATATTCATCTTCCTGTTCTGCTCTTATTTATTGGCAGTATTTTCTACAGTGGTCTTGACTTCCTCACTTCATTCTGTTGTACTTTTGGCTAACCTATCAGAGCAAATAAGAGGAGAGTTTCATGTCTATCTCCAGAGAGAAGAGGAATGGGGTTGTCCCAAAGATTATTCACATTGGAAATGAGTGTGTGCTTTCATTTTGATCCAACTTCCTCTTTTAATTGGAAGCTGAAGTTCATAGTAGATGTCATAGTTATGGGCCATTTTCATTACCATCACCTGCTTTCCAGGCATAACTCAAAGTGGCAAAGTGAGACCACTGCTGAGAAAATTTTAGATGGGGATGAAGCACTGATGCACAAATGAAGATTTTATACACAACATATTTGATGGCAGTAACAGAAAACCTAACATGGGTTGGATGAAAACCTCTCAGAATGAAGCCAAAAAGAAGATGCACTGGCTTAGAATTGAAAAGATTAAAGGTGGTTTGGCTTTAGGCATGGCTATGGCCTGACAATGTCATCAGTGTTAGGTCTCCCACCATTATTGCTGTTTCTTCTGTGTTGGTTCCACTCTCCAGCAGACTCTCCCTCCATAGTAGTAAATTGGCTTCCAGCATCTCCACATGTACATTTCATCATTTCAGTTACCTCAGTAGAAAAGAGAGTGCTTCTTACCAGTTTTTTTTTTTTTTTTTTAAAGAAGCACTACTGCTTTCCCTGGACCAGTAATAGTGGCTACATGTGGAAGATGCCGATTGGTCAGAACTAGGTCTCAGATCATGGCATCCGGTCCCATCACTTCATGGCAAATAGATGGCGAGACAATGGAAACAATGAGACCCTTTATTTTTGGGGGCTCTAAAATCACTGCAGGTGGTGACTGAAGCCATGAAATTAAAAGACACTTGCTCCTTGGAAGAAACGCCGTGACCAACTTAGATAGCTTATTAAAAAGCAAAGACATTACTTTGCCAACAAAGGTCTGTCTAGTCAAAGCTATGGTTTTTCCAGTAGTCATGTATGGATGTGAGAGTTGGACTATAAAGGAAGTTGAGCGCCAAAGAACTGATGCTTTTGAACTGTGGTGTTGGAGAAGACTCTTGAGAGTCTCTTAGACTGCAAGGAGATCCAACCAGTCAATCCTAAAGGAAATCAGTCCTGAATATTCATTTGAAGGCCTGATGTTGAAGCTGAAACTCCAATACTTTGGCCACCTGATGTGAAAAACTGACTCATTAGAAAAGACCCTGATGCTTGGAAAAACTGAAGGTGGGAGGAGAGAGGATAACAGAGGAAGAGATGGTTGGATGGCATCACGAACTCGATGGACATGAGTTTGAATAAGCTCTGGGAGTTGGTGATGAAGAGGAAAGCCTGGCATGCTGCAGTCCATGGGGTCGCAAAGAGTCAGATAGGACTGAGGGACTGAACTGAACTTAGGTCATATGCCTTCTCCAATTTGCCCAGAATAAGAGTAATATTGAGATGGTCTCACACAGAATTATCAGGTTCATATTACCATAATAAAGGGGCAAATATACTTAGCAGAATAAGATAACTTATTTCCACCAAAGTATTATATTGATACATGATCCTACTGATCTCAGTAGTAGATTTCATCTATATGCCCAATTTTTTTTTTCCAAATGAACAACCTGTATAGAAAAAAAAAAGAATAAAAATATCCTGAGGGAAAGATTTAAAATCCTTTCATATGACTGTCCTCATTGAAGACAAATCTGATCACTGATGATTCAACTGCAGACTCAGAGACCCTTGAAGGAGATACTTACCAGAAGCTGATCACTGCTTGGCAATGAGATGACTGTATTCACAGGTGGGTTTGGGAGGAGTGGAGTCATGTCTGTGGACAGAGATATAGTTCTCACCTGTGAGAACAAAGCAGAATAATGCCTAGACTATTGCAAAGGAAAACCACCTTTATTTCCTCTATTTATTTTTAGTTGTTCAAAAGGCACACCTGGGGATTTCCAAGGGGATATGGTGAGAGCCAAGTGACTATTAATGTGCTTCCTGAGACTATGTGGAAGTAAGACCCACTGCCTGCCTCTGCCTAGATCATCAGGAAATTGCATCCTCTCTCCCTGGGGTTAGGGGAGGCTGGGTTAGGGTGAGGGCCAGGGTCTGGGAGTCGCATAGCTTTGGAGTGTGTTTCCACTCTTTTCCAGCTTCTAGTCTTTGTGTAAGGGGACAATGCAAATACAAGGGATGGAAAGCAAAGAATGAGGGGTCCCAGGGAGGCACCCCCAGTGTGAGTGAGCATGGGAGTGTGTCTGCAGATCACACTGGTTGGGTCTGCAGTTGTTGCCCAACTCGGGCTCACGTGGAGAACTGATGCCCTGCCGGTGCATCGTGGGAATTTTAGGCACAGTTAGCAATCCAGCCTTTTCTCTGCTCCATTATTCCCTCCTACACTCCCCACTCCTGGAACTTTGGGCTTTTTTTCCCTTTTCTTTGCCGTCTTTGAACTGAAGGGCAAACTCCCTCCTAGGCAGCTAGGAGACATTTTTTCCCTTGAGTAATAACTGTGTTGGACATGACTAAATTTGTTCAAGTCTGTAATGGAAGCAACGTCCCCAGATGCCCTCAAGGCTGTGAAGGGATGAAGGGAAGCATGAGCCCACATGTGTTAAAATGGTCCATGTCTTTATCATGGGAAACTTCCACCATAGAGAGGAACCCTGCATCTAGGCAGCCCTTCAGCCCAGAGTCAGTGTGTTGAGGTGGTTCACCGTGTCCTTGGATGGAATGAGGAACCGCTGGGCCTCTGCCAACATACCTTTCCCTTTCCTCGGCTCCTTCCTTTGGCTGAGCCTGGGCTTGTCCCTGACTGCTTCCTTTGTTCCATTTCTTCTTTCTCATCTTCCCTCAGGCCTCTGTGTCTGGAACAAGCTTTCCCTTGCAGTCTGCCAATCTGGCAGGCTCCTTTGCTGACCTGCTCTCAATGCTTTATCTCTGAAGACACTGTGTTAGTTGCTTCTCTCCACTAAGGTCAGGGATGTGGAGAAAGAAGGAGGTTCGGGGCAAGCATCAAATTAGGAGACAATGAAAATAATGATGTCTATGTTTTTGGATCCACTCACTTCCATATCATTTTACTGTTATTTACGTGAGTTGTTTCTTTTAAACTAATACCGACTGTTGTTGCAGACTGAAATCTAGAAAGGTTACATAAAATAATCTTTTTTTTTTCTTTTTATGTTTTAAAAATGTACCAGGATTTCCCAGGTGGTCCAGTCGTTAAGAATGCCTGCCAGTGCAGGGGACATTGATTCATCAGGAAGATTCCCCATGCCATGGGGCAACTAAGCCCATGTGCCATAACTACTAACGCCCTCTCACTCTAGAGCTCCTCAACAAGAGAAGCCAGTGCAGTAAGAAGTCTGAACACTGCACTAGAGAGTAGCCCCTGCTCACAGCAAGTAGAGAGAGCCCACACACAGCGGTGGAGATCCAGCTCAGCCAAAAAGAAAATTAATTAATTAGTTCAGTTTTAAAAATGCACCAGATCTTGAGTCCTCGAATTCCTGGCCTGCCGTTTCATGTTCTGTATTCCCCATCAGGGCTGTGAGTACAAATGACAACTCTCATATGCTCTCCAGACAGAGTATGCCTGCTATCCTATCCATTCTGCTTTCAGTGGCTCCTGGTTTTACTTAAGACACTCTTAGTTTGTGCCAAACACCCAACTTGTCCTTGCTTATTTGAGGTGAAAAAGCTGATTCCCAACTGATGTAGCAAATAGCTAAAATTCCTTATGTATATGCTTTCTACACGGGCATCAGTATTGCCTTTCAGTGTTTGCTCATATTGGCATTCATTTCAAGGACTGGCAACTAAGGATTTTACTTTGATTTTCATTCTATTCAGTCCTCATGGCAGGAAATGGTATTCAATAACACTGTGAAGGCTTTTTAAACTTCCATTTGGAAATTTTTTTCTTATGTAGTGGACAAGTAATTTCTGCTAAACTTTAAGTAAACACTTTATTTAATTTACCCCTCTAAGTAGCCCTACATAGACATATAGGGAGAAATGTGAGTAATGACATGTGGGAGAAACATTTTACATGTGTTATTTAAAATGCACAGGCTGGTGAAAAAAAACTGCTGAAACTTTGCAAAATTCACTGTGTTTTCCCCTAGGTCAAAAGCACAATTACGTGCTTCCTGAGTTTTCAAATTGGAAAGTATATGGAGTTTCATGGTTTACCCAATACTTAGAAACAAACAAGTGATTATCAAGTAAGGCTGAAGGTTTAGTTCAGCAGGTAAACTCATGGAAATGACTCTCATGCTCCTCGTAATGTATATGTACCTACATGGAATCCGCCGGACAGTCCCACCAGAACCGGAATAGTTAAATCCTTTGCTTGTGTTTTTTTCACAGCTTTTTCTAGCCTTTGCCAAGGTTAAAAACTGAGAAAACTCTTGCTAGATCAAGATGAAGATTGGAAGAGACCTGGAGGTAGATGTATTTTAAAGATAGAGATAAGTTATGCAATGTGGATTGACTGAATGTCAAAGAAAGGCTGTCTACACCTCAAAATGAAGTGTAAATTGTCGGGGATAGTTCATTCTTTGTTTCACTGATGCTGGACAAAATTTAAGAATTGTTTGTGAAATGGTGTAAATGAAAACCTAAGCCACACAGCAAGTGGTAAATAAACATTCCTTGGGGTAGAGATTATTCAAAATGAAATATATAGAAAAAACACTATGGTTTGACTCATTTAAAACTTGTCTGGACAAAGAAGGATGAAGAATAACATAAGGAACACTATTTCTTCAGTGATGAGTAAGGAGCTATGCGGTTTTATGTTGTCCGTAATTAAGTGTTTGGGAAACAAGGCTAAAAAAAAAAAAAAAAAGGATTCACTAATTCAGATGCTTGGAGAATGGGCTAACTCTTGGGAGACTGATGCAAAAGAAACACCACCACCCATCAACCCTTGTGTGGAAGTAGAATGATCCCAAGAATGGCTAGAGCATCTTGGGAGTTGTCCTTGCTCCCCTATATCAGCTTGTCCTTTCTGCAGTCCCACTTCTAGAGAAAAATTCAAAGTTTTTTTGAATTCAAAAAAATTCAAAAATTTCGAAGAAAAATGAACGTTATCTTAAAGAGATATCTATGCTTCGGTGTTCATTACTGCATTACTCCCCAAAGTCAGGGAATGGACGTGACATGATGTTTAGCTAAAGAAGATGTGAAATACACACACATACACAGAGGAATACTATTCAGCCTTAAGAAAAAAGGAAAACCTGTTATTTGTGACAACATGGATGAAGCTGAAGGGCGTTATGCTAAGTTACATAAGTCAGACCCAGAAAGACCAGTGCTGCATGATCTCGCTTATGTGTGGAGTCTATAAGGCAGAACTCAGAGGAACAGAGCAGGATGTTGGTTACCAGGAGCTCAGGGAGTGGGGGCAATGGAGTGAGGATGGTCATGGGTGCAGACTTCCAGCTCTAAGATGAATAAGGTTTGTGGATCTAATATGAAACATTGTGTCTATATACAACTGTATATATACAAAACATATATATACAGTTGCTAACACTGTATATATAATTAAAATCTGCTAAGAGAGTAGAATTGAAATGTTCTTACCGAAGGGAGAAAAAAGGGTAACTATGTGAAGTGACAGATGTTAATTAACTAGATGGGGGCCATTCTTTCACAATGTACACACACGTCAAATCATCATGCTATGCTGCTATGGATATATCTGCTAATATTTCCATGCCTTAATTTTCTATCTTTATTTCACCTTCCTGGCAGAGATTCTGGGAGGCTTAATGGTGCAGCTTTAAATGGCTTACAATTTTGTTTGTCAGTTATACCTTAATAAAGTTGGGGGAAGGATTCTCTTTATCCTCACATAAGCCAGTTGAACCTGGGAGGAAAGAAGGCAGTTGTTAACTTGTGTGTTATAAAAGCATGTAGTTTCCAAAAAAAAAAAAAAAAAAAAGAAGAAGAAGAAGAAAGTAATAAAAGGAGAAAGAAAGGGATGAAGAGAAAGAAAAAAGAGCAACTAGTTATCATTATTTCATTTTTCAATGCTTGCACTTTCATCTTCAAAACACTTATTTTGATTTTGATTTGATTTGTTCCTTCTCATCAGGATTGAAACTCTATAAACAGTAACAAGTATGGAAATATTAGAAAAATATCCCCACAGGCTTCTGTGAAAATTGCGCTACTTTTATGTAAATAGATGATTGAATGAATAAATGTCAAATTTCCAAGGGAATGGTACACTACGCCCATCCCTGCTTTTTCTGACAACACTCAGTTTTCCCAGAGGAAAATTAGAAACTCTCATTATAGAAACCCTACATCCAGGCTCCAGCTCCAATATCAGAGTTAAGTTTCTTCCCTTAGCATCAGTGTGTCAGCCTAGAGCTGGCAACCTTGTCTTTGTCCTTCTGTTGCCATGAAAACCACATGGGAGTTGACTTTAGCAGACCCTACCCCATGAATGTTAGTGCTGGTGAGGGTCAAGTGTGGAAAAATCCCCTCTCCCCTCAGCAGATGCAAGTGAGATCTGGATTAAGGGCTAGAAAAATGCTTTATAGGACATGTTGGTAATTACAATTTAATGGAAAGGTACAAGTAGACATGTCTTTGAAAGGAGTTGTCAGAATGTTTCTTTGATTGCTGGGGGGAATATGAAGGTGCTTCCCTACATATTGTTCTCAGTTCAGCTCAGCTCAGTTCAGTCGCTCAGTCATGTCTAACTCTTTGTGACCTCATGGACTTACCTTGCCAGGCCCTCCTGTCCACAACCAGCTCTCGGAGTTAACCCCAACTCATGTCCATTGCGTTGGTGATGCTATACAACCATCTCATCCTCTGTCATCCCCTTCTCCTCCCCACTTCAATCTTTCCCAGCATCAGGGTCTTTTCAGATGGGTCAATTCTTCACATCAGGTGGCCAAATTATTGGAGTTTCAGCTTCAACCTTGGTCCTTCCAATGAATATTCAGGACTGATTTCCTTTAGAATGGACTGGTTGGATCTCCTTGCATGCAGTCCAAGGGACTCTCAAGAGTCTTCTCCAGCACCACAGTTCAAAAGCATCAATATTTCAGCACTCAGCCTTCTTTATAGTCCAACTCTCAAATCCATACATGACTACTGGAAAAACCATAGCTTTGCCTAGATGGACCTTTGTTGGCAAAGTAATGTCTCTGCTTTTTAATATGCTGTCTAGGTTGGTCATAAATTTTCTTCCAAGGAGCAAGAGTCTTTTAATTTCATGACTGCAGTCACTATCTGCAGTGATTTTGGAGCCCAAGAAAATAAAATCTGCCACTGTTTCTATTGTTTCCCCATCTATTTGCCATGAAGTGATGGGACCAGATGCCATGATCTTCGTTTTCTGAATGTTGAGCTTTAAGCCAACTTTTTCACTCTCCTCTTTCACTTTCATCAAGAGGCTCTTTAGTTCTTCTTCTCTTTCTGCCATAAGGGTTATGTTCTCTGGGTGTCTGAGGTTATTGTTACTTCTCCCGGCAATCTTGATCCCAGCTTGTGTTTCCTCCGGCCCGGCATTTCTCATGATGTACTCTGCATATAAGTTAAATAAGCAGGGTGACAATATCCAGCCTTGACATACTCCTTTTCCAATTTGGAGCCAGTCTATTGTTCCTTGTCCCGTTCTAACTGTTGCTTCCTGACCTGCATACAGATTTCTCAAGAGGAAGATCAGGTGGTCTGGTATTCCCATCTCTTTAAGAATTTTCCATAGTTTGTTGTGATCCACACAATCAAAGGCTTTGGCATGGTCAATAAAGCAGAAGTAGATATCTTTCTGGAACTCTCTTGTTTTTTTTTGATGATCCAGCGGATGTTGGCAATTTGATCTCCGGTTCCTCTGCCTTTTCTAAATCCAGCTTGAACACAGTTCTCATACTGTTGAAGCCTTGTTTGGATAATTTTGAACATTACTTTACTAACATGTGATATGAGCGCAATTGTGTGGTAGTTTGAGCACTCTTTGGCATTGCCTTTATTTGTGATTAGAATGGAAACTGACCTTTTCCAGTGGCCACTGCTGAGTTTTCCAAATTTGCTGGCATTTTGAGTGCAGCACTTTCACAGCATCATCTTTTAGGATTTGAAATAGCTCAACTGGAAGTCCATCGCCTCCACTAGCTTTGTTCCTAGTGATGCTTCGTAAGGCCCACTTGACTTCACACTCCAGGATGTCTGGCTCTAGGTGAGTGATCACACCATCATGATTATCTGAGTCATGAAGATCTTTTTTGTATAGTTTGTCTGTGTATTCTTCTTCTTAACATCTTCTTCATCTTAATATGTTAAGATTCTTCTTAAATCTTAGCATATTGTTCTAAAGAGATATGAAGCAGCTTCAAGGCATTTCTCTTCTTCCTGAAATGAGGTTTTTTCCTAATGTTCCGCAAAATAGCCTCATATTCCTCTTTGGCTGCTGATTACATTGCTCACTTTGCCCTGGATACAGTCCTGTAATCCTAAAGGCATCTTCTTGTTATAGGTGACAATGCATGTGTCTACTCTGGTGCACAGATCCTATGCTTTGATGAGGAGATAGTCCACCCCCTGGCTTTCCATTTAAGGTATGCCCCGTATTTTGAGGTCTATAGATTCTAAGCAGTGGTGGGAAGTGATTAAGATTGTGGACCATGGAGTCAGACTGGCTAGTTAAAATCCTCATCCCACCACTTACTTGCATACAGATTTCTCAATCTGTATGAGACTGAGATACATCTGTGGATATATCTCTTAATCTTTCTATGCCTTAACTTCATATCTGTAAACTAAAGAAAACAGCTCTATTTTACCTTCTTGGCAATGAGAGTTTCTAATTTTCCTCTGGAAAAATTGAGCATTGTCAGAGAAATCTAGAACAAATATAGTATACCTTTCCCTTGGAAGTTTGATGTTCATTCATTCATTCGTGTATTTATACAAACAAAGTTGTTTCCTAGTGCAGGCTGACTGCGACTATGAACTCTAACTGTGGAAGCCCAGTATTCGTGGACTGTGTCTAGGATATTCCATGAATAAAGCCAGGGAAGCACTTCTCAGCGTTTCTCTGAAATATGTCTTTTATTGTCCTGGTCCTTCCTCATTAGAAAAAACCTTATTTCTGTACCACAGATGTGCTCACAGATGTGGTCATCATCTCATACTGGCCTCCTAGATAAAGCCAAGAGGTTCTGCTGACTGTTCATGGATATCAGTCATTCAACTGAACTAGAGAGCTTTCAAGGGCTGTGATGACTCAGTGTTGTCATGCACATTATCCTGGTTGATGGGCAGAAGATTCCAGCAATTTCAAATATCCTGGTCGTTTTCTAACACTTACTTAAAATTACATTCAGAATGAGGAGGCAAAGGAACAACACATGTTTCAATTGCACGTAATTATTTTTATTTAAAAAGCATAGACTATGGATGTCCTGATTCTAGAGCATAATCTACCTGCACCAGTAATTATAAACAGTGGAAGCTTTTGAACAACTATCTACTGAAATGACTATTATCTTTGCAACAATGCCTGTGCTGATTTTAAATGGCTTTGCAAAATTTATTTACTCATTTTTCTTTCCATTAACTTATTAACTAAGGCATGTGAATCATATCACTTATTTTTGGAACTAAAAGAAAGTCATGCTATAATTTATATCAAGGAATGTAGAATAATTTCTGTTCAAAAATAACATAAGTATCATTTGTCAATATTTTAGGTTCAGAAGGCTATTGAGCTTCTTGGCAAATGTTTATAACCTCATAATTTTGCCATATTGGCATCCATCAGGTACATTTTCTAGATAACATATCTTAAAATTCTAAAATATTGGGAGAAAATTTGGAAATCATTTAGTCCTGACCCTCTTTGATGATTAAATTTCAAACCAGACCCTTTTTTAGGTGACTGATTGACAGGTTTTCTGCTCTTCTTTACAAATAAAGGGTTTTTTTCAAGCTCCTTTAAATCATCTTCTTCCCATATTTACTAAAAGCAGGGATGAAGTCAAAGGTCACAGCAGGTTGTTCTGAGCAGATGCCTGTAGATATCAGATTCCTAGGAACACCAAACTACAGCGTTGGGGCTCAGATTCCTTAAGAGTGACCACATTTATTTCCAATTTCTTCAGCCCTGTGAGCTCAAACAAAAACCTTCTACTGACGATATTTCTCTTTTGCTCATAGTCATCTTGAGTAATCCTTGTGATAGCTCTCCAGTTGCATGCATTCTTTGCTTCTAACCTTATCTACCCTGTCTTGTGCTTTAGAAATATCTTATGTGATGTAGTGATTTTTTTCATATTCTTTGGAGGGTGGTAGATGGCTGCAGACTTTGGGAGATTGGGCAGAGCAGATATCTCAAAGGTAAAAAACCATTGCAAATATCACTTCTTCCAGGTACAAAGGTGTCCCCTTAATTAGATGGTGGTGGTCACCTGAGAAATCCCCTCCCCTGCTGCTGATAGGCAGACCTTGGACTCAGAAATCCTTCCAATCTGGTTTTGAAGCTGAGTTTCTTCATTTCCTAGTTTCCTGACCTTGGACCGTATTGACCCTCTGGGAAATGATAACCAGGGTGCCAAGTTCAATGGGTGTTATGATATTCCCCTGAGATGATATAAAATATTATGGGTTGTTGTTGAATCTGACACATGGGAGGCATTCTGCATCCTCAGTGCCTTGGGAATGGGCTCATATTAGAAGTTCTAAAAAATTTCTAAATGAATCCTACACTATTTGACCCTGCTTGGACACCAAATGAAAAACAGACAAGCCTCCTTCTTCCCCTATGGGTGGGCTATCACCCGTGTATATACTGATTCTTTTTCATGGGAAAAGGACGTCTTGAATGTGGTAGGAAACCAAGCCCACATGGCAGAAAGTCACAGAACTCAAGATCCTCTTTGTTACATAGCATGATTCTGTACCAGAGATGTGCTCACAGATGTGGTCATCAGCAGAGATAACTAGTTTACAAGCCCTCCCTGGAAACTCCTCACAGTTCTTAGCAGAAAAGTGATTCTCAGCCAAGTTCTGCACTGAAGCTCAGCCTGTGATGAAAGCATTTCCAACTGTTCCACATCACAAAGAATCAGAGAGGAGAACAGGCCCATGGTACCTTTCCAACCACTACGAGAGACCAGGGATCACCTAAGAGGCTAAAGTGCTTCCCATGTGGCTTGGCAGTGAAGAACCCGCCTGCCAGGGCAGGTGACTTGCAGGAGGGCAGGTTCAATCCCTGGGTCAGAAAGATCCTCTGGAGGAGCAAATGGCAACCTGCTCCATATTCCTGTCTGAGAAAGTCTATGGACAAGAGGAGCCTGGAGGGCTACAGTTCATGGGTCACAAAGAATCAGATGTGACTGAGTGACAGCATGAAAAGGCTAAAAGCCAATAAAATAAGTGTCTATCATGGCCTCTTCTTTCCATTATGTCTGTCTGTCTGTCCCTCCTTCCTTTTCTTCCCCTCTCCCTTCTCGCTCCCTGTCATTTTCCTCTTTTCTTTTATTCTTTTCTTTTTCATTTCTATTCCTTCTCCCTTCTTCATCTCCTTTTTTCCTAATGGAAAAGATAGCACTTTACATCAGGGAAACATTAGACATCACCTGTTCACTGTTGCATGCATTTCGGTGGGGGAGGCACATGCATTCAAATGTGAACACTGTAATGACTTTATTAATGTTATTGGTGATCTGTGATGACATTGTGACCACATATGTCTAAGAAGGCTTCCTATAATAGCATGGTCCTGAGAAGTCAGTGAAATTAAAAGACGCTTACTCCTTGGAAGAAAAGTTATGACCAACCTAGATAGCATATTGAAAAGCAGAGACATTACTTTGCCGACTAAGTTCCGTCTGGTCGAGGCTATGGTTTTTCCAGTGGTAATGTATGGATGTGAGAGTTGGACTGTGAAGAAGGCTGAGCGCTGAAGAATTGATGCTTTTGAACTGTGGTGTTGGAGAAGACTCTTGAGTCCCTTGGACTGCAAGGAGATCCAACCAGTCCATTCTGAAGGAGATCAACCCTGGGATTTCTTTGGAAGGAATGTTGCTGAGGCTGAAACTCCAGTACTTTGGCCACCTCATGCGAAGAATTGACTCATTGGAAAAGACTCTGATACTAGGAGGGATTGGGGCCAGGAGAAGAAGGGGACGACCAAGGATGAGATGGCTGGATGGCATCACTGGCTCAATGGATGTGAGTCTGAGTGAACTCCAGGAGATGGTGATGGACAGGGAGGCCTGGCATGCTGCGATTCATCGGGTCACAAATAGTCGGACACGACTGAGTGACTAAACTGAACTGAACTGAGAAGTCAGTGAAGTAAATATGTGAAACAATGCATCTCTTAGATTAAGAACTATGGCCTGACTTAGGTCCTCTTCTTTCAAAGCAGAGCCTGAGAAAGGGATTCAGATGCCTGTGACTTATTGGTATAGGGCCCTCAGGAGAAAGAGGTGGGTGGTGAAGGAAGCAGGTATGATTGGGGAAGGAGCCGTGTGGCCTTTGCTGGATGTTGCTGGCTTTAGCCTGATCCACCTGAGGGTCTGGAGTATGACACCATGGACCTGTTTCTCTGTGGAGGTGACTGGCTGGCCTTTCACAGTTTTCATGTCAGCCAGTCATTGGAAGTGGGGTGTGGGAGGTCACCTCCTGGGCAAATGGCAGTGTTTTGATGGAGGAAATCCTCTGGAACCGGAGGCAACTGTGGGCCATTAGCTATGACAGAAGAATAATTCATTAGAATTAAATCCATTTTAATTTCTCCAAATAATAAGTCTACACCGAAGTTTATGATTTAAATATTTAGCTAAAACTTCTGGGGGAGCTTAGCTACATTTTCAATCATCCCACCTCAGTGGTCATGCATGGGTAGGGTGAGGATTCACAGAAGACCTTCTAGGTTTAGTTTTTAATGTATGAGCCTTGGTTACATTAGAGTGTAAAAGGAGGAGGAAAAGAACAAAGATAACAGCAGTCGAAGCCTTCATTCAAACTATGCCCATAACTAGTTTATCAGCTCAAGTGGTTTTTTTTTTACTGATGCAAGAGTTAAATCTTTTCATCGGCATTCTTCTCTTGGACTGTCTTAAAAACATTTCTATCTGTATGATGTTACCTTTACTCATAAAATCTTAGTTTTCTTTAACTGGAAGCACATTAAAGTTGCTCTTTGCCATCAAATGTTAGTTTCTACTGCTACTCAAATGGAGAACCAAAATTTTTCCACTTTCTATTAGAGTTTATAATATTGTGTTTATTTTCCCCTTAACAAAACCTAAGTCTATAATTTGGCTTTCCTATTTATCACTCTTCCCTTCAAGTTCTATTAAACAAGGAAAATGTAAATTAACATTGGTTATTTAAATGTAAATAAACATTCCTTATTTTTTATATTTTGCAATCTGGACATCTGTAAGGGAGATCTAGGAGATTCAGTAACCTTATAGAAAATGAAATCGATCCTATGGTCTATTAATATCTGTCGTTATCATAGGTGTATCAATCCAAAAATTTCAGATGTGCCTCCTTCCTATATAAGCTTCCCCATTGGCTCAGTGATAAAGAATCTGCTTGCGATGCAAGAGACACGGGATCCCTGGGTTAGGAAATAATCCATTTCCCTTTGTCATCTTATTAAAATGTTGTCCAAAAGACTGTTCTGATTTAGCATGCTGCATAATACAATTTACAGAATAAATAAATTACATTGTCCTGTGATTTAGAATTTTCTCAAGGCAAAATGGCCATTGTCTTCTACACACTGGACAATGGCAATGCTGCAATTCTTTTTTTTTTTTTTTTTTTTTCGGTTTCAGAATAATCAGAGGCACTCCTTAAGTATCTCTGGTTTATTCTCTTTACATAAGTGAAATGAGTTAATGACAAAGCAATGCTCAAAAAATTAAAATGATGACAAAGGCAAGAGCCAAGAATACGCAATGACTAAGGCTTTGTTTCTGTGGCTTGAGGGGGTGGGAGGCACCACCCTCTGAAGTGTCCGAGTGGGTCACCCAACTCATGTGCAAAGGACTGGGAAGGAAAAATAAGTTGAACAACTCTTCTCTTGGGACAAGACCCAGAGTTCCATTATTTGTAGTGATAAAAATAAGGGTGGGGATTAGGCTAAGTAATGAAAAGAAAACAAAGGAAAAAGACTGGATTGGCATGAAAGAGAAGACAATATGAGGGTGTTTTAAATGTGATGACTCTTTGGTTTCCACTCCAGCTCATATTTCTTATCTATATGTCAGTTTTCATTCCAATCCCAAAGGAAAGAACTGCCAAAGAATGCTCAAACTACCGCACAATTGCACTCATCTCACACGCTAGTAATGTTCAAAATTCTACAAGCCAGGCTTCAGCAGTACTCGAACCATGAACTTCCAGATGTTCAAGCTGGTTTTAGAAAAGGCAGAGCAACCAGAGATCAAACTGCCAACATCTGCTGGATCATCGAAAAAGCAAGAGAGTTCCAGAAAAATATCTACTTCTGCTTTATTGACTATGCTAAAGCATTTGACTGTGTGGATCACAATAAACTGTGGAAAATTCTGAAAGAGATGGGAATACCAGACCACTTGACTTGCCTCTTGAGAAACCTGTATGCAGGTCAGGAAGCAACAGTTAGAACTGGACATGGAACAATAGACTGGTTCCAAATAGGAAAAGGAGTATGTCAAGGCTGTATATTGTCACCCTGCTTATTTAACTTATATGCAGAGTACATCACGAGAAATGCTGGGCTGGAAGAAGCACAAGCTGGAATCAAGATTGCCAGGAGAAATATCAATAACCTCAGATATGCAGATGACACCACCCTTATGGCAGAAAGTGAAGAGGAACTAAAAAGCCTCTTGATGAAAGTGAAAGAGGAGAGTGAAAAGATTGGCTTAAAGCTCAACATTCAGAAAAAGAAAATCATGGCATCTGGTTCCATCACTCCATGGGAAATAGATGGGGAAACAGTGGAAAAGGTGGCTGACTTTATTTTTCTGGGCTCCAAAATCACTGCAGATGGTGATTGCAGCCATGAAGTTAAGATACTTACTTCTTGGAAGGAAAGTTATGACCAACCTAGATAGCATATTGAAAAGCAGAGACATTAATTTGCCAACTGAGGTCCATCTAGTCAAAGCTATGATTTATCCAGTGGTCATGTATGGATGTGAGAGTTGGACTGTGAAGAAAGCTGAGCACTGAAGAATTGATGCTTTTGAACTGTGGTGTAGGAGAAGACTCTTGAGAGTCCCTTGGACTGCAAGGAGATCCAACCAGTCCATCCTACAGGAGATCAGTCCTGGGTGTTCACTGGAAGGACTGATGCTGGAGCTGAAACTCCAATACTTTGACCACCTCATGGGAAGAGTTGACTCACTGGAAAAGACTCTGATGCTGGGAGGGATTAGGGGCAGGAGGAGCAGGGGACAACCAAGGATGAGATGGCTGGATGGCATCACTGACTCGATGGACATGAGTCTGAGTGAACTCCAGGAGTTGGTGATGGACAGGGAGGCCTGTTGTGCTGTGATTCCTGGGGTTGCAAAGAGTCAGACATGACTGAGCGACTGAACTGAACTGAACTGAACTGACTGAACTGATACGAAGATCCAAGATCCACTTTTCTATTGGATAGTTCTGCAAGATGCCTGCATAATACAGAAAACTGAAATGTTTGAAGAATGCCTAGTTTTTTCTTCTTTGGCTGAAAATATTAAATATTTTCATATAAACAACATTATGTTACAAGCCATTTTAATGGCTGACTTGGTCGTAAGAAATTGAACTTTTTTTTTTCTTTTTTGAGTGTTATGATGAGATATTAAAGGAAAATAGAAATTAATATGTCAGATCCCAGATTAATTTAGTTTTGGGTCTTTCCTCCAGCATTATGAAATTATGTGATGCTAAAACAATAGTCCTTTTATGGATAAGAAAGCTGACCCTAGGGTCCTGATTCTTATGCTACAGGCATGCAGTAAGGCTGAGCTTTGATCCTGGACAATGACAATAGAGAAACCCCCCTCATGGACGTTGCTGAAAGCATGATAGTAGGCCCCCAGCTTCCACCAGGCCTATCTTGCTCCCTCCAATCTTTTCTTCATCCTAAAGCCATGATCTATCAACAATGTGAATCTAGTCATTTATCAACCCTGCTGCTGAAAATGCTTGGATATTGTCATTGGTTGAACTGTATGCTCCCTCTCAAATTCAGATGTTGAAATCCTAACCCCCGGTACCCGGAAATTTGATCGTGTTTGGAAATAAGATCATTGCAGATTTAATTTTTCAACATCATGAGGGTGGATCCTAAATCAATATGACTGGTACTTTTATAAAAAGGGTACATTTGGACACAGATATACATATATAGTAAGAACACCATGTGAATATGAAGATAGCCATCAATAAGCCAGTGAGAGAGGCCCAGAACAGACCTTTCCCTTGTGGCCCTTAGAGGAAACTGACCTTGCTGACACCTTGATTTCAGAGTTCTAGCCTCCAAATCTGTGAAACCATACATTTATGTTTTTTAAGCCACCCTACTTGTGTACTTTGTTACAGCAGCCCCAGCAAACTTATTCTGTTTCCAGGATTCTCAGGATGATGAACATCCTATGAACAGAAGCAGAGGAGTAGCTGGTAAAACTAAGAACAAATATAGCTCGAGCTTGGCATTGTTAATTCTTCTGAATTGTCAATGGGCTTAAACAAAAATTCGTTGAGTAATTACCATTGTTTAAGGCACTGGATATTTGACTGTGAGTTTAGGTGACACAATTACCTGTTCTTAGGGAGCTAACCCTAGACAAGTAACTATTACACAAATAACTAGTTATAATTACAAGAAGAGTCAAGAGTTCTGGTGAATTGTTCTAAAGGATGGAATAATGGGTGTAAAGCAATCCTTTTCTTACAGGAATCAGGAAAAGCAAGAAAAGGCTTCTTTAAGGCAGTCATGGTTAAGCTTATATCTGAAGGATGTGGAGATGTTGGTTCATGGAAAGAGATGCTGGGAGAAGTGGCGTTAAGGACAAGGGGGTAGCAGTTATGAAGATCCCCAGGTCAGAGGCAGTATGGCACTTCCCAGAATCAAAAGGAAGTACAGGAAAGTTTAGGTAGAAAGTAGTGCTGGATGGAACAGGAGAAGCAGAAAAGAGTCAAATCAAAGGGCAGGAACACTATCAGAGCTGACTGTTAACTGCTCGCTCAGACTGCAGAATGGGGTATGGATCGGAGGAAGCTACGTGATAGGTGATGGAAGGATTTAAGAAATAATCCATTGATGTAAAGACGTGGTACATATACACAGTGGAATACTACACAGACATAAAAAAGGAATTCCCCAGTGGCTCAGCAGTAGAGAATCTGCCTGCAGTGCAGAAGATGCAGGTTCAATCCCTGAACTGGGGATATCCCCTGGAGGAGGAAACGGCAACCTGCTGCAGTATTCTTACCTCAGAAATCTCATGGACAGAGGAACCTGGTGGGCTACAGTCCATGGGGTTGCAAAAGAGCCAGATATGACTTAGCACCTAATAGCAACAACAGCAAAAACAATGAGATAACGCCACGTGCAACATAAATGCCACTAGAGATTATCATACTAAGCAAAGTTAAGTCAGAAAGAGAAAGACAAACATTATACAATACCAGTTACATTTGGAATCTAAAATATGACACAAACAAACTTATCTACAAAACAGAAACAGACTCACAGACAGGCCGTATATAATAGCAACAAGGTCCTACTGTATAGCACAGGGAACTATATTCAATACCCTGTGATAAACCCTAATGGAAAAGAATATGAAAAAGAATGCATATATGTGTAACTGAACATATTGTAAATCAACTATACTTCAATAAAATAAATTTTTTAAAAAGGAAATAATCAGTTGGTGGAATCCAGTGGATGAGGTCCGGTAATTGAATGGATGCTGTGCAGGCCGGAGACAGGGAGATATGTGTCATGACTGTTGATTTTCCAGTTTTTCCCATTGAGTGGAATGTGGTATTATCCACCAAGATAGGGAATATTAGATGAAGGTCATTTGTTTTCTAACAGGGGAAGCAAGGGACAGAATATGACTTTTGTGCCGAATCATAGCATTTGAAGTGACTCTAGGATGTCCAATGTTGCCTGGACCATCACCCTCATTGTTAGGGGAGGTCTGAGCTACCAAAATATAATTTTGACAGTCAAATTTGTAGGTGGTAACTGAAACCACAGGAGCAGATGTGCTCACTCAGCAAGCCAGGGTAGGAGAAGAGGAAAGGTCTTAGCACAATTGAGTGACCTGACACTTCCAGTTTGGGTAGAGGAAGAGGAGTCAGCAAGGATGATAAGGGTGACGAGAGAGAATGGAGAACATCCAGAACATGTGATGTCATGGAGCTTCAGGAAGGAAGCAGCGGCTGTGAGTCTATGAACCAATACATCAAGCTGTGCAATTTCTGGAAAAAGTCTAAGCTTAGCAAGAGTTCCTGCAGGAACTGAGTGGAGAAATGAACAGATGGTGAAACAGATGTTGTGTGTGTCTTGTCCGTATTCCTTTGGCAGTCACTTCTGTATTCCCAAGGCTGTTTTGCTTGAGGTATGTATGTATGTGTGGATATATATGTGTGTGTGTGTGTGTGTGTGTGTGTGTGTGTGTGTGTATGTGTGTGTGTGTGTGTGTGTGTGTGTGTGTGTGTGTATGTGGGTGGGTGGGTGGGTGGGTGGGGGTGTTTATGCTGGAGAGCGCCCTTAGGCTCAGCACAGAGCAGCCTTCCAACATGACAGAACTAATGTCCCCAAAACAGCCTTCCAACATGACAGACAGGGATTTGATAACCAAGTATCCCAGTCCCTTGTCCTTCAGTTGGAATATTCTACACTGTTTCTCTGAACACTAATTGCCACAGTGGTAACTAGTTTAATAGTAGTTTGATAATAGTGATAATTAGTTTCATTTACTTTCTGCCCTTTCCTGGCATATTCTTCTACTCCCTCTACTGATGTTTCTGGGATCATATTCTTAAATCCCCATTTCAGAGGTTGGGGTTGTTGTTTCATAGCTAAGTTGTGTCTGACTCTTCAGAACTCCATGGACTGTAGCCCACCAGGCTGCTCTGTCCATGGGATTTCCCAGGCAAGAATATTGGAGTGGGTTGCCATTTCCATCTCCAGGGGATCTTCCCCACCCAGGGATCAAACCTGAGGCTTCTGCATTGCAAGCAGATTCTTTTACCACTGAGTCACTGGGGAATCCCAGAGGCTGGGGTACCAAAAGCATATAGTGGAGAAGGAGATGGAGGTATAAATGAAACTTAATGAGTTAGCTTAAAAGGAAGGAGAAGGAGGAGAAACAGAGTCGAGAATGCTTTATTATAATTGCAAAAGAATCCTGAGCTTGTCTGCATTTTAGTGGAAAGGATATAGAAAAGAAGGTTTAGAGGAATCAAGGACAAACCCTTTACTTCCCTCATGCTGTTGCTTAAATTATGAAAGAACAAAACAAAAGGAAAGAAAAGTACAATAAGGTTTGCATCATAAAACTTAGGAGACCTCTTTGTAGGTGTGACAGGCAGCAGTTTCCTGTTTAGAAGAATAAAACCAGCTCTGATGTTCATGGACTTTTGTGTGTTTAGGAATTCCCAGCATCTTTAGAATCCACTGTAACCACCCATGACACATTTTTCCCTCCAGATGTGAACGCTAAAGACTAAAGACTCAG
The DNA here is from genome assembly GCF_032405125.1 of Capricornis sumatraensis. Taxonomy (NCBI): domain Eukaryota; kingdom Metazoa; phylum Chordata; class Mammalia; order Artiodactyla; family Bovidae; genus Capricornis; species Capricornis sumatraensis. The sequence goes on from NC_091083.1 coordinate 8,124,311, forward strand.
TTGTCAGTTGAATACTTTTGTATTATTTTCTCAGCAATTATTTTAAGGAATGCATTTGAATAAAATGCACTTTTGGCATCATTTTTAAGAATGGATGATGATTTATGCTTTTCTTGCAGGGACAAGATGGCTCTGGGCATGAGTCATGGCTGAACGCTGGGAAGATTCCGATGGGAACCTTGCTCTTGCTGGTTGATCCATACCTTACATGGACTTGAGGCCGTGCATGGCTTTTATTAACATGTGCATTTTGCTTGTTAAGGCTCAAGCTTCATCTTTTCCTTCCCAACTGGAGCCTGTTTGTATTTCACATGCACCTGATTCAAAATCTATCCTTGGAACTCAGAGTGGCTTGGGAATAGTCATTTGGAAAAGCTCTGATTATTTGTCAGCTAAAACAGGATGATGTGTTCTCAGCTGTGGTTGGGAAATGGGCTATTTCTCTGCAGGGGAGCAGATACAAATGCAAGCCAAGTTCTAATTCTTTTCACATCTCTATCTCCATGGGGCAGCTTTGGTGCAAATCAAAATTGTTCCCAGGTCAAGAAACCTACAAACCACAACACAGCCCTGTACTTTTCTCAATTGCAGAAGGAGTTGTTTTACATGTAGCCTTCAGATGTCATTTTCCCAGTGAAAAAATCTGTGTGCCAAAGCAGATGTTCCTGGAAGCAATACCAGAATCTTTCAGGAGCCAAGGTGAATGAACTGTAAGATTGATTCTTGAAGTTTTCTAGGTTAAAACCATTTCTGTCATTGTCCTTGGCACTGGTTCTCAAAATGTGTTCTATAGCCTTGCTTCTCAGACTTGACATGCATACAAATCTCCTGGAGACTTGGTTAAACCTTACACTCCATTTCAGTAGTTCTGGGGTGGGCGCTTGAGCTTGTGCATTTCTGACATGCTCCCAGAGGAGGCCGATGTGGATCCATGTTTATTTTAGAATCCTACTCCAAGAAGTAGGGGAGATACAGAAAAAGAGGGTCTTGCAAGATGCAATACAAAGATTCTCTGGTCTGATAAATTCAAGGAAAAAAAATAAGCTGCATTTTTACCTTCCTCTTCAAAACTCCACAAATGAATATGCTAAAGACTGAGATCTGTCCTGAGAAGCCTGATACAAAACTAACAGATCATAGAACCATATTTTTATATGCCATGCTATCTCTTTTGAACCCAGGGAAACTTGATTTTTTTGTGAAAGGAAAGAACTGTCTGATGTGTGGTTCCATTCAAATATTTGTCCAGGCACTTAAACAGATTGAAAGACGATTTAGAGAATGTTTGACTTTCTTTGTAGTAAACCTAGTTACAATTCTCAGGTGAGTGCCACCGGTTCTCCGAATGAATGAGGTCACAAGTCAGTCTCATGATATCTACAGCAGAACAGCAAACTTCCCACCTAGAGTTTTGGTATTTGAAGTGTATTGTGCTCCCTTCAACTAGCTCAAAAAATAGGGATTTAGCTGCCACCATGCTCTTGCCAAAGGACTAACCGAGAAAAGTGATCTACAGAAAAACTAAACAAAGGGAATTTAAATACTTTCAAGCATCTTAAATTGTTTGCAAGCTTCCACATGTCTATATATCAATGCTCTAATAAACTCCAGATCTTTGGCCACCTGATACGAAAAGCCAACAAAAGACCCTGATGCTGGGAAAGATTGAAGGCAAAAGGAAAAGAGGGTGGCAGAGGGTAAAATTGTTGGACAGCATCACTGATTCAATGGACATGAGTTTGAGTAAACTTGGGGAGGTAGTGAAGGGCAGGGAAGCCTGGAGTTCATGGAGTCACAAAGAGTCAGACACAACTTAGTGACTGAACAATGACAACAAATAAGTTTCTAGGAAGATTACTGCACCTTTGCTCCAAAAATGATCATCCTTTGGGGTATAGGTATGTAAGTATTCCCAGAGTTTTCTGAAGCAGGTGCTGTCAGGACCTCATTTTAGATTAAGTTCTGTTTCCTTAGAGGTAGAGCACAAGGAAACTGGCCCAAAATAAACTTCCATCTTTTGGCTTTCTGAACATGAATCTTTGTAGGCATGTTTTAATGCACTGCCCTGGATTTTTGTGGAGGATATGTATAACTGCATGGGAAAGCATTAGCATTTTCTCTAAAACTGTTTTTGAAGATATTGTCATTATGTCAGAACATCAGAAAATTCTACAAAAAGTCTCTAGAGGCAGAGAAGTTCAAACTTGCTTCTGTAGCTTGTGGTGTAAACTCACCAGAACAGCACTTTTCTAGATGTGTTTCATTGTAAAAGCAAGTCAAAATTTTCTTCTAGGTATGACATATATTTACATTAATATAAAACATGTAAACATGAGAATTTTACCCCAAATATTTAAGCTGGTGTCCTAAGTAATCTATGCCTTTCTGTTTACCTTTGACATGTCACTATTATCCTGGAATATTTATTACACTGTGGAAAATTCTTAAAGATATGGGAATACTACACCACCTACCTGCCTCATGAGAAACCAGCATGCAACAGTTAGAACTGGACATGGAACTACAGACTTGTTTAACATTGGGAAAACAGTATTTCAAGGCTGTATATAGTCACTCTGTTTATTTAACTTATATGTAGAGTATATCATGCAAAATGCCAGGCTGGATGAAGCACAAGTTGGAAATAAGATTGTTGGGAAAAATATCAATAACCTCATATATTCAGATGACACCACCCTTGTGGCACAAAGTGAAGAAGAACGAAAGAGCCTCTTGATGAAGGTGAAAGTGAAGAGTGAAAAAGCTGATTTAAAATTCAACATTCGAAGATCATGGCATCTGGTCCCATCACTTCATGGCCAATAGACAGGGAAACAATGGAAACAGAGATAGGCTTTATTTTCTTGGGCTCCAAAATCACTGCAGATGGTGATTGAAGCCATGAAATTGAAAGCAACTTGCTCCTTGGAAGAAAAGCTATGACAAACGTTAACAGTGTATCAAAAAAGCAGAGACATTACTTTGTGACAAAGGTCTGTCTAGTCAAAGCTATGGTTTTTCCAGTAGTCATATAATGATGTTTCTCTAGAGCGGTGGGAGGGGAAGAGTGACTCATGCTTCCTTCCCAGGCTCATGATACCCCAGAGCCTGGGAATTACCCCAAAGCAGCCAACCAGGCACTGGCAACCCACTCCAGTATCTACCGCCAAGTATGGCATTGTAGAAGGAAGTGCATTAATCTTCTCCTGTGAGAACACCAAAATTGCAACTCGCTGATGAACAACCATCGACAGGAGAATGTTGGAGCCTACCAAAAAAAGATTTCTGACATGCAAGGGCAAAGGATAAGTCTCAGAAAGACAATGAGAGAGGCAAAATCAGTTTAGAATCAAACCTCATACTGGCCAGAAACCCTCGGAGGGCTCAAATAAAACCTTGTGCCCACCAAGACCCAGGGACGCCACAAGAGACTGAGCAAGACATGCCGTTGAGTGTTTGAGTGTCTCCTATGGAGGCATGGATCAGCAGTGACCACCATGGGGACAGGGGCTCTGGTTGCAACAAACCTGGGAGGTGCTGCCTATGTCATAAATCCTCTTGGAGGAGGTCACCATTAGCACCACCATAGAGCCATGGAACAGATGACCCACAAACTGGAGAACAATCATATCAAAGAAGTTCTGACATGGCTGCAAAACTGCTAGGACCCACAACAGATTCCCCAACCTGGGGATCTGGCAAATGGATTGAGAACCCCCAGGGAATTTGACTTTGAAGGCCAGTGGGATTTGATTACAGAACTTTCACAGGGCTGGCAAAATAGACTCTTGGAGGGCACAAACAAAATATTGTGCACACCAGAACCCAGGAGAAAGGAGGAGTGACCCCACAAGAGATTGAGCCACATTTGCCTGGGAGTGTCCAGGAGTCTCTGGCAGGGGTGTGGGTCAACAGTGGCCTGACATGGGTTCAGGGGCACTAAACACACAGTCCTGTGAGCAGCAGGGTGTGCTGGCATAAGTCAGGCCAAACTAAAGGGAAGGAACACAGCCCCACCCATCAAGAGAAAATTGGATTAAAGATTTATGGAACATGGCCCCACCCATCAAAGCAAGACCCAGTTTCCCCCAAAGTCAGTCTCTCCCATCAGGAAGCTTCCTAAGCATCTTATCCTTATTCATCAGAGAGCAGACAAAATAAAACCACAATCACAGAAAACTAATCAAACTGATCACATAGACCACACGTTGTCTAACTCAGTGACACTATGGGTCATGCCCTGTAGGGCACCCAAAATGGCTGGGTCATGGTGGAGAGTTCTGACAAAACGTGATCCACTGGAGAAGGGTCTGGCAAACCACTTCAGTATTCTTGTGGATGTGACTGGTGATGAAAGTAAAGTCCGATGCTGTAAAGAACAGTATTGCATAGGAACCTGGGATGTTAGGTCCATGAATCAAGACACATTGGAAATGATAAAACAGGAGATGGCAAGGATAAACATCATCATTTTAGGAATCAGTGAGCTGAAATGGACTGGAATGGGTGAACTTAATTCAGGTGACCATTACATCTACTACTGCCAGCAAGAATCCCTTAGAAGAAATGGAGTAGCCATCATAGTCAACAAAAGAGTCTGAAATCCAGTACTTGGCTGCAATCTGAAAAATGAAAGAATGATCTCTGTTGGTTTCCAAGGCAAAACACTCAATATCACAGTGATCCAAGTCTATGTCCCAACCACTAATGCCAAAGAAGCTGAAGTTGAATGGTTTTTTGATGACCTAAAAGAACCTTCTAGAACGAACACCAAAAAAGGGTGTCCTTTTCATCATAGGGAACTGGAATGCAAAAGTAGGAAGTCAAGAGATACCTGGAGTAAAAAAAAGTTTGGCCTTGGAAACAAAATGAAGCAAGACAAAAGTAAACAGAGTTTTTCTAAGAGAATGCATTGGTCATAGCAAATACCCTCTTCCAACAACACAAGAGATGACTCTACACATGGACATCATTAGATGGTCAATAGCAAAAACAGATTGATTATATTTATTGCAGCTGAAGATAGAGAAGCTCTAAGCATTCAGCAAAACAAGACCAGGAGTTGACTGTGGCTCAGATCATGAACTCCTTATTGCAAAACTCAGATTTAAATTGAAGAAAGCAGGGAAAACCACTAGACCATTCAGTCATGACTTAAATCAAATCCCTTAAGACTGTATGGTGGAAGTGACAAATAGATTCAAGGAGTTAGATCTGATAGGGTGCCTGAAGAACTATAGATGGAGGTTCATTACATTGTACAGAGGGCTGTGATCAAAACCATCCCCAATAAAAAGGGATGCAAAAAGGCAAAATCATTGTCTGAGAAAGCCTTACAAATAGCTGAGAAAAGAAGAGAAGCAAAAGACAAAGGAGAAAAGGAAAAGTATACCCAACTGAATGCAGAGTTCCAAAAAAACAAGGGGAGATTAGAAAGCCTTCCTCAGTGATTTACACAAGGAAATAGAGGAAAACAATAGAATGGGAAAGACTAGAGATCTAGTCAAGAAAATTAGAGATACAAAAGGAGAATGAAGCCCTTGAAACATTATGAGCACATGAAAGATAGGCCCAATAAAAGATAGAAATGTTATGGACCTAACAGAAGCAGAAGATATTAAGAGGAGGTGGCAAGAATACACAGAACTATACAAAAGATATCTTCATGATCCAGATAACCACAATGGTTTGACCACTCACCTAGAGCCAGATCCTAGAGTGCAAAGTCAAGTGGACCTTAGGAAGCATCACTACAAACAAAGCTAGTGGAGGTGATGGAATGAATTCCAGTTGAGCTATTCCAAGTCCTAAAAGGTGATGCTGTGAAAGTGATGCACTCAGTATGCCAGCAAATTTGGAAAACTCAACAGTGGCCACAGGACTGGAAAAGGTCAGTTTTCATTCCAATCCCAAAGAAAGGCAATGCCAAAGGATGTTCAAACTACTGCACAATTGCACTCATCTCACATGCAACCAAAGTAATACTCAAAATTCTCCAAGCCAGTCTTCAACAGTACATGAACCGAGAACTTTCGTATGTTCAAGCTGGATTAAGAAAAGGCAAAGGAACCAGAGATCAAGTTGCCAGCATCTGCTGGATCATAGAAAGAGCAAGAGAATTCCAGAAAAAAAACATTTACTTCTGCTTCACTGACTATGCCAAAGCCTTTGACTGTGTGTGTCACAACAAACTGTGGAAAATTCTTCAAGAGATGTGCGTACCAGACCACGTTACCTCCCTCTGCAAAACCTTTATGCAGGTCAAGAAGCAACAGTTAGAACGGCATAGAACAATGGACTGGTTCCAAATTGGGAAGGGAGTACATCAAGGCTGTATATTGTCACCCTGCTTATTTAACTTATATGTATCATATGAAATGCCAGGCTGGATGAAGCACAAGCTGGAATCAAGATTTCTGGGAGAAATATCAATAACCTCATATGCAGATGACACCACCCTTATGGCAGAAAGTGAAGAGGAACTAAAGAGCCTCTTGATAAAGGTGAAAGAGGAGAGTTAAAAAGCTGGCTTAAAACTAAACATTCAAAAAACTAAGATCATGGCATCTGGTTTCATTACTGCATGGCAAATAGATGGGGAACAATGGAAACAGTGACAGAGGCACCTAGCAGGCTACAGTCCATAGGGGTGTAAGAGTGGGACACCACTAAGCTGACTAAACAACCAAAATCACTGGAGATGGTGACTACAGCCATGAAATTAAAAGCTTTTTGCTCCTTGGAAGAAAAGTTATGACAAATCTAGACAGCATATTAAAAAGCCGAGACATTAATTTGCCAGCAAAGTTCCAGATAGTGAAATCTATGATTTTCCAGTAGTCATGTATGGATGTGAGAGTCGGACCATAAAGAAGGCTGAATGCCAAAGAATTGATGATTTTGAACTGCGGTTTGGAAAATAAGACTCTTGAGAGTCCCTTGGACTGCAAGAAGGTCAAGCCAGTCAATCTTAAAGGATATCCTGAATATTCATTGGAAGGACTGATGCTGAAGCTGAAGCTCCAATAGTTGGGCCTCCTGATGTGAGGAGTTGACTCATTAGAAAAGACCATGATCCTGGGAAAGACTGAAGACAGGAGGAGAAAAGGATGACAGAGGATGAGATTGTTGGATGTCATCACTGACTCAAAGGACATGAGTTTGAGCAAGTGCCACAGATGATGAAGGAGAGGGAAGACTGGCGTGTTGCAGTCCATGGGCTCACAAAGAGCTGAACAGACTGAGTGACTAAACAACAGCAACAGCTCAAGTTCAAACAAATTCTGATGGGACGAGGTGGATTCCTGATAAATTATTCTTGAAAACAGATGGATGGGGTTGCCCTGTATCCAAGTGGTTCTCACCATAGTCACCAGATGAATTCCACAGTTACTGTTGCCACTTGATGATCTGTAGAAGAAAGTTTTTATGCAAATGGAAAAAACCCCAGGGCAGAGCCATCGTTGGGAGGTTATAAATGGACCACAAGCTGCTGGAGACTAGGAACATTTCCGACATTTGCCCTCTATCCTCCCCAGTCTCTAGCACAGTGCACAGCACCTAGAAGATACCCAGGAAAGATTTTCTGGTTGGTGGAGTGAAGAAAAACATCTCCCCCTCTCCTTGGGAGAGAAGCTGTGTGGTAGATATTTATGGACTGAATAGAAGTTAAGAAAAGAGAATGAATATTCTCTTGCTTACATTTCCCTTCAACATTTTTATTTAGCATATATTATTAATTATGACAATCATCATTTGTAATAGAATATATATATATATATATATATATATATATAAAACATACTACTGATTCTATTTACCACTATATTTATATTTACCTTGTATATAATCATGACACACATTACAAGTAACATCCAACAACATATCCATAAGACACAGTGTTTCTATAAGTTGCCATATTTAATATTTAACTTAGAAACAAGATTCCTATAATAGGAATTTTCTTAGATGTAACATCCAAGTCCAATAACCATAAACCATATAACAGGATTGATTCTCCTTAGTGATAACTTCCTCTCACCCAGCGGAAGTGAAAACTTTGACCTAATGAATGTGGTGAAACAAATTCTGCTCACATTGACTTGCTAACAAGAAGGACTGGAGTGTAAATACAGAAACTAGACACAGGAAGTTCAGTATTTATTTTGTATTATAAGGATATTGAAACCATGGAGGGTTAAAAATTTTTTTTTTGATTATTAGAGATTCAAACAATGTTTACATACAAGATACCAGTCTGTATGACACTATATCCTGGCAGAGAGCCAGCCTGTACATATGCAATGCCTATTGTGAGCAGCAGATAGCGACCATTGGCTTTTGGTTTTTATAAATTAAATTAACAAACATTTAATGAAAAGCAGCTTAAACAGATAACTTGGCCAGATTTAATCAGGAGAACATTTTTTGTTCTTTTTTTTTTTTCAATTCCTTCCCACTGACAGCTGTTGATTGAACCAGACTGTTACTAATGCTTCATCTTGTCTATCAATTTATATTGACACAAAATTTTTACATCTCTTTTATGTTAATTTTTTACTTTACTTAAAAACATGTTTTGAAGTCTCCCAGCTACTTGGTTACTTCTTCCATTCAAACATCAGGCTCTGATATGGAGTCACACCATTGTGGCTGGAGTCCCTGGAGAGAGGGTGCCCAGAATAAGACCACTGGGGCTGTCTCCTTGCCAACAGAGCACTGAAATTTCTGGGAAGAAATCACTCCATATCCTCTTATCACATCTACTCTGTGGGGAAGTTTTTTCCATGCTGGTTTCTGGAATCCAAGGAGTTCTTACTCTTTTCTTTTTTTTTTTTCCTTCACTTTTCTAGCCCATCAAAGGTACATTAAAGGTTCTAGAACCTTAATGAATTAATTCAGTACCATTCACTTCAGTCACTTAGTCATGTCCGACTCTTTGCGACCCCATGGACTGCAGTACTTCAGACCTCCCTGTCCATCACCAACTCCCGCAGTTTACTGAGACTCATGTCCATTGAGTCACTGATTCCATCTAATTGTCTCATTCTCTGTTGTCCCCTTTCCCCCCACCTTCAATCTTGCCCAACATTAGGGTCTTTTCAAATGAGTCAGTTCTTTGCATCAGGTAGCCAAAATATTGGAGTTTCAGCTTCAACATCAGTCCTTCCAATGAATATTCAGGATTGATTTCCTTTAGGATGGACTGGTTGGATCTCTTTGCAGTTCAAGGTACTCTCAAGAATCTTCTCCAACACCACAGTTCAAAAGCATCAATTCTTCGACACTCAACTTTCTTTATAGTCCAACTCTCACATCTATACATGACTACTGGAAAAACCATAGCCTGGACTAGATGGACCTTTGTTGGCAAAGTAATGTCTCTGCTTTTTAATATGCTCTCTAGGTTGGTCATAACTTTCCTTCCAAGGAGCAAGAGTCTTTTAATTTCATGGCTGCAGTCACCATCTGCAGTGATTTTGGAGCTCAAAAATTAAAGTCTGCCACTGTTTCCACTGTTTCCCCATCTATTTCCCATGAAGTGATAGGACTGGATGCCATGATCTTAGTTTTCTGAATGTTGAGCTTTAAGCCAACATTTTCACTCTCTCTTTCAATTTCATCAAGAGTCTCTTTAGTTCTTCTCTTTCTGCCGTAAGAGTGGTGTAATCTGCATATCTGAGATTATTGATATTTCTCCCAGAAATCTTGATTCCACTTTGTGCTTCATCCAGCCATGAGTTTCTCATGATGTAATCTTCATATAATTTAAATAAACAGGGTGACAATATACAGCCTTGACATACTCCTTTTCCTATTTGGAAGAGTCTGTTGTTCCATGTCCAGTTCTAACTATTGCTTCCTGACCTGTATACAGATTTCTCAAGAGGCAGGTCAGATGGTCTGGTATTTCCGTCTCTTTCAGAATTTTCCACAGTTTGTTGTGATCCACATAGTCAAAGGCTTTGGCATAGTCAATAAAGCAGAAATAGATGTTTTTCTGGAACTCTCTTGCTTTTTTGATGATCCAGCAGATGTTGGCAGTTTGATCGCTGGTTGCTCTGCCTTTTCTAAAACCAGCTTGAGCATCTGGAGTTTCACAGTTCATGTATTGTTCAAGCCTGGCTTGGAGAACTTTGAGCATTATTTTACCAACTTGTAGATGAGTGCAATTGTGCAGTAGTTTGAACATTCTTTGGCACTGCCTTTCTTTGGGATTGGAATGAAAACTGACCTTTTCCAGTCTTGTGACCACTGCTGAGTTTTCTATATTTGCTGACATATTGAGTGCAGCACTTTCACAACATCATCTTTTAGGATTTGAAATAGCTCAACTAGAATTACATCACCTCCACTAGCTTTGTTCTTAGTGATGCTTCCTAAGGCCCACTTGACTTCCCATTCCAGGATGTCTGGCTCTAGGTGAGTGATTACACCATCGTGATTATCTGGGTCGTGTACAGTTCTTCTGTGTATTCTTGCCATCTCTTCTTAATATCTTCTGCTTCCGTTAGGTCCATACCATTTCTGTCCTTTATTGAGCCCATCTTTGCATGAAATGTTTCCTTGGTATGTATAATTTTCTTGAATAGATCTCTAATCTTTCCCATTCTATTGTTTTCCTCTATTTCTTTGCACTGATCACTGAGGAAGGCTTTCTTATCTCTTCTTGCTATTCTTTGGAACTCTGCATTCAAATGGGTATATCTTTCCTTTTCTCCTTTTCTTTTCACTTCTCTGGTTTTCAGAGATATTTGTAAGTCCTCATCAGACAGCCATTTTGCATTTCTTTTTCTTGAGGATGGTCTTGATCCCTGCCTCCTGTACAATGTCACTAACCTCCATCCATAGTTTAGCAGACACTCTATCAGATCTAGTCCCTTAAATCTATTTCTCATTTCCACTGTATAGTCACAAGGGATTTGATTTAGGTCATACCTGAATGGTCTAGTGGTTTTCCTTACTTTCTTCAATTTAAGTCTGAATTTGGCAATAAGGAAAGTTCATGATCTGAGCCACAAGTCAGCTCCCAGTCTTGTTTTTGCTGACTGTATAGAGCTTCTCCATCTTTGGCTACAAAGAATATAGTCAGTCTGAATTCAGTGTTGACCATTTGGTGATGTCCATTTGTAGAGTCTTCTCTTGTGTTGTTGGAAGAGGGTGACTGCTATGACCAGTGTGTTTTCTTGGCAAAACTCTATTATCCTCTGCCCTGCTTCATTCTGTACTCCAAGGCCAAATTTGCCTGTTACTCCAGGTGTTTCTTGATTTCCACTTTTGCATTCCAGTCCCCTATAATGAAAAGGACATTTTGGGGGGGTGTTAGTTCTAAAAGGTATTGTAGGTGTTCATAGAACCATTCAACTTCAGCTTCTTTATGTAGTTATTAAGTTCAATTGCTATACACTCAAACCCTATCATGGAATTTATTGTCATATATGCATATGAAATCCTATAATACTTTCTTATTTCATTTTATGAAAAAATTTGTTTTGGACAATGCTAATTAATTTGCCAATATTACAATACTTCTCAGTATAAAACATTTATCTTGAATACTTATAGTAATTCTCCTCTGAAAAAATATTTAGAAATGAATTATTGACCAACTTAGATAGCATATTGAAAAGCAGAGACATTATTTTGCCAACAAAGGTCCATTTCGTCAAGGTTATAGTTTTTCCAGTGGTCATGTATGGATGTGAGAGTTGGACTGTGAAGAAAGCTGAGCACTGAAGAATTGATGCTTTTGAACTGTGGTGTTGGAAAAGATACTTGAGAGTCCCTTGGACTAAAAGGAGATCCATCCAGCCCATTCTAAAGGAGATCAGCCCTGGGTATTCTTTGGAAGGAATGATGCTAAAGCTGAAACTTCAGTACTTTGTCCACCTCATGCGAAGAGTTGACTCGTTGGAAAAGATGCTAATGCTGGGAGGGATTGGGGGCAGGAGGAAAAGGGGATGACAGAGGATGAGATGGCTGGATGGCATCACCGACTCGATGGATGTGAGTTTGAGTGAACTCCGGGAGATGGTGATGGACAGGGAGGCCTGGCGTGCTGCAATTCATGAGCTTGCAAAGAGTCAGACATGACTGAGTGACTGAACTGAACTGATTATGAATATTACATGTAGGCATGTATATCACATATTGTTAGTTATGATTTGTATGTATCTTAAATCTCCTACTATATTTGAGCTTGCCAGATGAAATAGAGGAAACTTAGTTAAATGTGAATTTCATGTAAATCATGAATAGTTTTCAGTATAAGTGTATTCCAAAACATGTGCAAGACACACAGAAACATTAGTCATTGTGTATGAAATTCTGATTTAACCTGGCATCTCATATTTTTATTTGATAAATCTTCCAATCTAATCAGTTTTAAGTTTCTGCTGCCTTCACAGCTTAGGCTTCTCCTTCTCTAATACTGACCTGGATTATGCTCTCTAACAACATATAATCTTAACTGCTGAAACATCACATGGGGAATAATTTTCCATGTTTGGGTCAAAGCTGTTCACATATGTATTATAGATAGGGTATTAAGCACTATTTTAAGGAGCATGGATTATAACTGATAATACTGAAACTGTTATGGAATATCTTTATCAGTCATGTCATTTGCTCTTTAGGATATTAAAGACAGCAGGTGCCATAAAAAGAGGAGCAAATCATAAGTCTAGAGATCCAGTTTCTCTATATAAAAATAAAAATCAAATGCGAGTACTGAAGGCTGCTTTGTCCACACGGTAAGTTTCCTGGGCAAGTTAAGTTGAACGTGTCAAGGTAAAGTTTGGGTGCTCATTTGTGTGGACATAGCTGTGGGAAGGCTGCAAATGGATACTGCATGGAACTGAATTCATCCACTTGCTTGCAAGAGTTTCTTTGACTTTGTGGTTTGTTTGTTCTTATATATTATTTTTTTGTTTATTGTATTTTGGCCACTCAGCATGTAGGATCTTAGTTCCCTGACCGGAGATAAAACCCCTGCCCCTTGCATTAGGAGTGTGGAATAACATCCACTGGGCCACCAGAGATGTCCCCTGACTTGTTATTTGCAGCTGTTGCTGGATGAAGAAAGGAGATACAAGCACTTTTCTATGTATGGCTTGCTTGGCAGAGTGTTGAATTGTCTCATTTCCATGTGTTATTGAACTAAACTTTTTTTGAACTTTTAAAATTTGCTTTCAATTTTTAATGGATGAAGCAGGAAGGATCATCCAGCTCAGGCAGAGCTGAATGTCTGATAGCTTCATGGTCTCAAATGACAAGTTATTATAATTTCATAATGAGTTTGATGCTCTTTACCGAAGGGAAAACAATCCATGGATTGTGGAACAACAGTGCTTCACAAAACATGGGGCTTCATAAAACATGGGGCTCTCTTCACAAAGGATTTTGGGGAAGAACATTAGAAGCAGCAACTCAAAAACAAGGCATGATTGGCTAGGAGGTCAGGGAGTTCCTGATAGGGACTGGAGTTCAGTTGCTCGGTCATGTCTGACTCTTTGAGGCTCTATGGACTGCAGCACGTCAGGCTTCCCTTTCTTTCACTGTCTCCCGGAGTTTTGCTCAAACTCACGTCCGTTGAGTCAGTGATGCCATCCAACCATCTCGTCCTCATCCTGGTAGGGATAGCAGGTCCTGTTTTCCAGGTGAACTAGGCAAAGCTGAAGTGGAGGGTTGTCCCTGGTGTCTGTTGGGTTTCCTAGACAGTGAGGCATTTCCTGTAAGTTTGGGTTGACTTAGGTTGAGATTTGTGACATGGGCCATGCTACTGGAGCAGCCTCTCTTTTGAAAGTTCTGATATATACAAATGTCCTTTATCAGACAGTAGGCTCTTGCGTTTCAGAAATCTTTGGGACTTAGTCCAGAATTCAGCCTTTATCATGTTTCCATATACTCCTTTCCTACTAAGTAAACTGAATCCTTAAGGAGGGTTGCCTGTGTTTGCTGTTGTTGTTTACTCATTAAGTCGTGTCTGACTCTTTGCGACCCCATGAACTGTAGTCTGCCAGGCTCCTCTGTCCATGGGATTTCCCGGGCAAGAATACTGGGGTGAGTTGCCATTTCCTTCTCCAGGGGATCTTCCCCACCCAAGAATTGAACTTATGTCTCCTGTGTGGACAGGCAGATATTTAAGCAGATGCTTTACTACTTAGCCACCTGGGAAACTGGGCTTAACTAAAATACAGAAAGTACCACCTGTCAAAATTCTCACTGGACTGTGACAAGGGCATCCCAGGGTCCACTCACAAACTTGTATGAATATTGCAATTCCTCTTCCTCCTCCTAGTAATTTCACATTGCAAAGCAACCCTAGTAGAACACAGAAAAATGAAAGTAGATGAAAACAGTGGGCATTTCCTTCAGTTTCTAACTTTGGAATTCCTAGATATAAAGGTATGCGGGGGAAAAAATCTTCTTGACAGCACAACAATTCATTTACTTCCTAACTTGAGCAGTCACATACTGTACTTCGGGGCAAGCAATAGGATATTGTTCCAATGGGAGAATAAGCAATTTGTTGAAAGGTGAAAAGGCGAAAATATTCTCTAAGCTGGTTCCATCTGGCAGGCTACATGTCGTTTTCCAGGTAGTCTTAAAAGGTGTGTGAAATTGACGAGTGTTTGAAGACTTGCCCACCCACTGGTGAAAGCAATGATTTCTTACAGTTTTTTTTTACTGCTTTAGAGGGAAAGGGTTCTTTATTTTTATGTGTTTAGATACAGTTGCCCAACATGCTCATTAAATAAGGGCTGTAAGGTCCCAGATCACATTGTTCTGTTTCTCTCTTGCATGCAAGTGGTGGGGGGTTGTGCCTGGGGATCCTTCAAACATAATGAGTTAATATGATTCCAGACTATGATGAACAAAACTGCTGCTGGGCTGTGTGTTTAGTCACTCTGTCGTGTCTCACTCTTTGTGACTCCATAGACCGTAGCCCACCAGGCTCCTCTGTCCATGGGGATTCTCCAGGCAAGAATACTGGAGTGGGTTGCCATGCCCTCCTACGGGGATCTTTTCAACCCAGGGATTGAACCCAGTTCTCCCGCATTGCAGGAGGATTCTTTACCATCTGAGCCCAAGAATATAGGAGTGGGTGGGTAGCCTATCCCTTCTCTAGGTGATCTTCCTGACTCGGAAATTGAACTGGGGTCTCCTGCATTGCAGGCAGATTCTTTACCAGCTGAGCTACCAGGCAAGCCCAAAACTGCTGGTAAGTTCAGTTTATGCTCCAATTACAGAATTTTTCCAAGGCAGCCTCATGATTTGGGGGTTCCCTCTTTTCCTTAGTTTGCATCAGTTTCTTACCTAATGGTGGTCCATTTAGGATGAATTGGAGAGGAAAAGGGAAAAGTCTGATGATTTGGGGAAAAAGAAATTTTGAAGGCCCTGTATTACATCTAGTACCATATTTTTGAATTTTATAGAATCAGAGAGTTTTGTTGTCATGAATGGCATTTAGATATTTGCAAGCTAGGTTTGGGGTTAGTTATTGATAGTCAAAAAGGTTTTGTTCATGTAATTCTTAGAATCTATTTTAATCATTTTCTTTTCTTAATGAAAACACACCTTAACTTGGCCTGATACTTTTCTCTAAGTTTCTATAAATAGGGACCTCTTTTTGTTTGACTTACTTTTATTTAAAAAATAAATAAATATAGCCCAAATTATATTTTCTCTGTAAGCACAACATGGCAGGCATCCAGTTGTCCTCAGCATTCGTGGCCCCACAAAGGGAAATCTTTGAAATCACCACACACACACACTGAATAAGCTGTTCCCAAGCTGCTCTTCTGAATTTCCATCCTTCCATTCCTGGGAAGTAGCTAAGTCTCTAAGAAAGATTTAGGCAAGTTTTCAAGTCATAGGTGTTGGGAATCTGGCCCTTTATATTCTGTCTACAGAAACTTCTGTGGGCGCCATGGTCAGACTGGATGCTTCTTCCTACATTTGTTTATGGATTCCTCCCAAGTATTTGGATCCCTCTGGTTTCCATTTGAATGTCTGCGGCTGAGAGCAACCATGTGAGCAAAAATAGTCCAGGGGCAAAGCAACCTCAAACAGACTGCAGTGAGTAAGGAACTGCAGCCTGAAATATCTGCATCGTCATCAGCCGGTGCTAAAAGGGGGTCAGTGGATGTTTCTGGATTGGAGGCACAGGCAGGATATGGAATCTTGGAAGGGTTTTCCTCTATTGATATCCATGTGATTTGGGGGTTTTTGCTAATAGTTCTTGCCGCTAACTATGAGTGCCAGAGTAAATAATAGTGGCCAGGGAAATAAAGCCCTCTGGAACTCATTTAAAGGAAACTAAAAGGAGATTTCTCCTGCCAACCTGAGCTTCATCTTTCAACCCACAACTGAGAGAGATGGAGACAGAGACAGATACTTTGGAGTCTGGTGGACAATTGGTAAAGAAAAAAAGTCATCATTAAAGTCTGTGTATTGATTTGACTACTGATCTGATGATTGTCGTATTATCTGTGTTTACTATGTACTCCTCATGGACTGTCATTTTGTTCCTTCAAGTGATACTTTGAAGGAAGTATGCTCATTGCCCCCAATCTCCAAACGGAGAAACTGATGCACAGACAGTGATTTGCTCGTGGTATCGCTGGGCAGCAGGGAGAAAGAAGATGGAGCTGAACTCAGGAAGATTGGCCCCATGCCTTGAAATTGCCCGGTATTTTTATTATCCAGGCCTTTACTTCCCCTCCCCCACTTTGTTTTCCCTTTTGCATACAGACTACCTTTGAAAATATCTGGGATCTAGATTAGAGGGTCATAAACGATCAGTCATAGACCTGTCTGATCAGAATAAAGTTTGTGGGACTTGGGAGGATTTCCTTGCCCCTGAGAGCACCCTCCTAAGTAACACACCTCATCAGGAATTGATTCTCTCTCAATTTGTGCAGCTGTCTTATTTATAAGAAATATTACCTTTTAATGTTTTTCATTTCATAAGAATAATTCCTGGAACTTAGAAGAAATGAAAAATCTTGTCTATCACTTTTTGGAGAGCATGGTAAATAAAAAATGGATGCCTGTTTGAACTTGGACATGTCCTGCAGATTAGAACATAATATAAAAGTCTGTGGGAGAGGGAGTGTAGCCCAGAACTGATGAGGATTTTAAGCTGTGACATCACAAACCAGGTACAGATCTTGACTCTGACACTGACTTTTTGCCTTGGGCAAGTTAAATACCATTACATGCCTCAGTTTTCTCATCTATAAAATGGAAATAGCAATAGAGCCTAATTCATGGGGTTGTTATGAAGTTCATCATGGGTATTTAAAGCACTGAAGATCATATTTTGTATCAGAAAGTTATCAATAAACATTAGATATTTTCACTCATTCTTAAGGGCTCCCGCATAAAGTTCAGTTCAGTTCAGTTCAGTCGCTCAGTCGTGTCCGACTCTTTGCGACCCCATGAATCGCAGCACACCAGGCCTCCCTGTCCATCACCATCTCCCGGAGTTCACTCAGATTCACATCCATCGAGTCCATGATGCCATCCAGCCATCTCATCCTTGGTCGTCCCCTTCTCCTCCTGCCCCCAATCCCTGCCAGCATCAGAGTCTTTTCCAGTGAGTCAACTCTTCGTATGAGGTGGCCAAAGTATTGGAGCTTCAGCTTCAGCATCATTCCTTCCAAAGAAATCCCAGGGCTGATCTCCTCCAGAATGGACTGGTTGGATCTCCTTGCAGTCCAAGGGACTCTCAAGAGTCTTCTCCAATGTCTAGTGCAAATGCTGTGCACTTTCCAAAAAAGACATTCTAGAGGTCGATTTATCAGTGATGTAAGATTGTAGAAATTCCAGGTATTTCATGTCACCTTCCTGGAATTTAGCAGATTGAAAACAGAAGTGCCATCTTAAGCAACTCTGGCTCACTTCATACATAAAATTTGTCACTCAGTCTTATAGATCATCCTTCCACTAGGACTCTGAAATTGTCTTTTTTTCCCCCAAACTAGAACTACTTGGCACACTGTGCATACAATTCCCCACAGTCCCCCATGAACCCAACCCTCACTCACAGCTTCCCATGCACCGGAAGATCATTTCCTGACCAGTTGCTTTAGGAATCTCTCCAGATATCAGAACTCCAGCTATAACCTACTCTTTTAAAAAATTATTTTTATGGACTTATCATTGCTTTGCAATGATGCTTTGGTTTCTGCTCTACAATGAAGTGAATCAGCTATATCCATACCTACATCCCTTCCTCCTTGGACCTGCCTCCCATCCCAAGCCTCCTCATCCCACCCCTCTAGGTCATTATAGAGCACCAAGGTGAGCTGCCTATGCTATACAGCAGCTTCCCACTAACTATCTATTTTACACATGGTAGTGTATATATGTATATGTATATGTATATGTATATGTATATGTATATGTATATATAGTGGTGGTTTAGTTGCTAAGTTGAGTCTGATTCTTGCAACCCCATGGACTGTAGCCCACCAGGCTCCTCTGTCCATGGGATTTCCCAGGAAAGAATACTAGAGTGGATTGCCATTTCCTTCTCCAGAGGATCTTCCCCACCCAGGGATTGAATCTGCCTCTCCTGCATTGCAGGCAGATTCTTTACAGCTGATCCACCAGGGAACCCCTATTTCACACTGGGGATCTCACTAAAACATCAGATTCAAGGTTATTGGGTCTGAGATGGAGCCAGAAACTCTTATTTCTAACAAACTCCTGGGCAATAGAGGTGCTGCTCTGAGTAACAAGGCTGTAGATTTCCTAAAGGACCTTGTAACTTTTCCCTCTGCTTTTCATATGGGCTTCTCCCATCGTTCCTTCTGCTAGAGCTGTTTCTTCAAACAATCCTGTTTATTTATCTTTAATAGCTTCCTTCAGTTTACAGGGGAAAAAAAAAGAATCCAAATGAGTTTCCAGAGCATTCAAGTCTCTCTATTTGAAATGCTATTAAATCATCAATGAGTCATTAAATAATTCTTCCTCCCCTAATCTTCTCCACTGCTGGTCCAGCCTTAATCACCCCTTGAACAGAGATTTCTAGTAAGCACCTCTGATAAGTCCTTTCCACTCGTGGATAGTTGGGATTTGTTCTTGCCTCAGCTCTGAAGAGGTCTTTGAGAGTCCACTGTGGCTATCTGGATCCAAGCTCATAGCTGGGGAGGTAGCCAGTGCTTGCCAAAGCCTGTTCAGTGGATTGTGCTAGACTCTGAGTAATTAGGGTGTGGCCACAGCTGAAAGATGGTGATGGATGAGTTTGTTGTAATTCACTTTAAAAAAAAATTTGGGTGATGGGCAATTGTAAATAATAGAGCTATACCAGAATTCAAACCAAGGGGAAAAGGACCTAAGCTTCAATACTGAGACTTTCAAACAATTGAAGATTGCTATCGGCTTTCCTCTCTTGCAGACAACTGCTGCTTTAAAAAACTATTTCTATGACTTCATAAATCTGAGGGAAATATTCTGTGAATGTCTGCGTGTTAGTGTTTGAAGGTTGATAGAATCTTACTGGTTCTATCTTCATAGTTCTATGATGATGCTTACATATGATTTTGTATTCTTTTCATTTGCTCTCTTTAATACAGTCCTTAAACTTAATGTGAAATGATTCACCACTTTATGGGTGTAACAGGATTCATTTTTTCCCCATTACAATCTGACTAAGTTGCTTACTTATGTTTATAAAAGCTTAACGTGAAAATTTTAGTAAAGCATCATTTATTTGCATATTAATGTCAACACCCAACTTTTAAAGATGGGTTTAGTTACTATAATATTCCTGAATCACAGAGGCATTGGTTCAGACATCTTCTCTGAACATGCCTAAACCAATGAATGTTGTAAATTCATAATGCCAGCAGCCAGTACTTCCTTTAAGAACTCAGGATTCAAATAAGTTATCCAGAACCAATACAATATTGTAAAGTAATTAGCCTCCAATTAAAATAAATAAATTTAAATTAAAAAAAAAAAGTCATCCATTCCCAACATCCTTTGGATATAGTCATAGAAAATTGGAATTCAGTTCATTTCAGTTGCTCAGGTGTGTCTGACTCTTTGTGACCCCATGGACTGCAGCATGCCAGGCTTTCCTATCAAGCACCAGTTCTGGGAGCTTGCTCAAACTCATGTCCATTGAGTCAGTGATGCCATCCAACCATCTCATTCTCTGCCATCTGCTTTGAAGGGATACCTTCAGTGGGGATGCAGGAGGCTGCCTTCAATCGTTCCCAGCATCAGGGTCTTTTCTAATGAGTCAGATCTTTGCATAAGGTGGCCAAAGTATTGGAGTTTCAGTATCATTTCTTCCAGTGAATATTCAGGGTTGATTTCCTTTAGGATTGATTGGCATGATATCCTTGCAGTCCAGGGGACTCTCAAGAGTATTCTCCAAGACCACATTTCAAAAGCATCGATTCTTTGGTGCTCAGCTTTCTCCATGGTCCAATTCTCACATCCATACATGACCACTGGAAAAACCATAGCCTTGGCTAGATGGACCTTTGTTGGCAAAGTAATGTCTCTACTTTTTAATATGCTGTCTAGGTTGGTCATAGCTTTTCTTTCAAGGAGCAAGTGTCTTTTAATTTCATAACTGAAGTCACCATCTGCAGTGATTTTGGAGCCAAAGAAAATAAAGTCTCTCACTGTTTCCATTGTTTCCCCATCTATTTGACATGAAGTGATGGGACTGGCTGCGAGACCCGGTGCACTAAGCACGGCCTAGAGGAGCTACCCCACGCCCTAGGTCAGGGGCAGCGGCCTAGAGTGCCAGGCTGCGACGGCGCAGGAACAGCCGAGAGGAGCTACCCTGTGTCTGAGGTTAGGGGCGGCAGCCGAGAGGAGCTACCCCGCATCCAAGGTCAGTGGCGGCCGGGAAGAGCTACCCCATGTCTGAGGTCAGGGGCAGCTGGGAAGAGACACCCCGCGTCTGAGGTCAGGGGTGGCGGCTGGGAGGAGCTATCCTGTGTCCGAGGTCAAGGGCCGCCGGGAGGAGACACCCTGTGTCCTAGATCAGGGGCTGCCGGGAGAAGCCACCTCACGCCCGAAGCCAGGGGCGGTGACCCTGAAGAGCCACCCCGAGCCCGAGGCCAAGGGCGGCAGCTGGGAGGAGACACCCATGCTGGAGGCCAGGGCTGGTGGCCGGGAGGAGTATCCCAAGGAGCGGTGGCTGCACAGGCGCAGGAGGGCCTAGAGGAGCTATCCCACATTGAAGTTCAGGAATGGCGGCGATAAGGAGATACCCTTCATCCAAGGTAAGAGGCAGCAGCTGTGCTTTGCTGGAGCAGCCGTGAAGAGATACACCCAAGGTAAGAGAAACCCAAGTAAGATGGTAGGTGTTGCAAGAGGGCATCAGAGGGCAGACACACTGAAACCATACTCACTGAAAACTAGTCAATCTAATCACACTAGGACCACAGCCTTGTCTAACTTAATGAAACCAAGCCATGCCAAGACGGGCGGGTCATGGTGGAGAGGTCTGACAGAGCGTGGACCACTGGAAAAGGGAATGGCAAACCACTTCAGTATTCTTGCCTTGAGAACCCCATGAACAGTATGAAAAGGCAATATGATAGGATACTGAGAGAGGAACTCCCCAGGTCATTAGGTACCCAATATGCTACTAGAGATCAGTGGAGAAATAACTCCAGAAGGAATGAAGGGATGGAGCCAAAGCAAAAATAATACCCAGTTGTGGATGTGACTGGTGATAGAAGCAAGATCCGATGCTGTAGAGCAATATTGCATAGGAACCTGGAAAGTCAGGTCCATGAATCAAAGCAAATTGGAAGTGGTCAAACAAGAGATGGCAAGGGTGAACATCAACATTCTAGGAATCAGCGAACTAAAATGGACTGGAATGGGTGAATTTAACTCAGATGACCATTATATCTACTACTGCGGGCAGGAATCCCTTAGAAGAAATGGAGTAGCCATCATGGTCAACAAAAGAGTCCTAAATGCAGTACTTGGATGCAATCTCAAAAACAACAGAATGATCTTTTCGTTTCCAAGGCAAACCATTCAATATCACAGTTATCCAAGTCTATGTCCTAACCAGTAACGCTGAAGAAGCTGAAGTTGAACGGTTCTATGAAGACCTACAAGACCTTTAAGAACTAACACCCAAAAAAGATGTCTTTTTTATTATAGGGGACTGGAATGCAAAAGTAGGAAGTCAAGAAACACCCGGAGTAACAGGAAAATTTGGCCTTGGAATGCAGAATGAAACAGGGCAAAGACTAATAGTTTTGCCAAGAAAATGCACTGGTCATAGCAAACACCCTCTTCCAAAAACACAAGAGAAGACTCTACACATGGACATCACCAGATGGTCAACACCAAAATCAGATTGACTATATTCTATGCAGCCAAAGATGGAGAAGCTCTATACAGTAAACAAAAAGAAGACCAGGAGCTGACTGTGGCTCAGATCATGAACTCCTTATTACCAAATTCAGACTTAAATTGAAGAAAGTAGGGAAAACCACTAGACCATTCAGGTATCAGTTCAGTTCAGTTCAGTCGCTCAGTCATGTCCAACTCTTTGCAACCCCATGAATCGCAGCATGCCAGGCCTCCCTGTACATCACCATCTCCCGGAGTTCACTCAGACTCATGTCCATTGAGTCCGTGATGCCATCCAGCCATCTCATCCTCGGTTGTCCCCTTCTCCTCCTGCCCCCAATCCCTCCCAGCATCAGAGTCTTTTCCAATGAGTCAACTCTTCTCATGAGGTGGCCAAAGTACTGGAGTTTCAGCTTTAGCATCATTCCCTCCAAAGAAATCCAAGGGTTGATCTCCTTCAGAATGGACTGGTTGGATCTCCTTGCAGTCCAAGGGACTCTCAAGAGTCTTCTCCAACACCATAGTTCAAAAGCATCAATTCTTCGGTGCTCAGCCTTCTTCACAGTCCAACTCTCACATCCATACATGACAGGAAAAACCATAGCCTGGACCAGACGGACCATAGTCAGCAAAGTAATGTCTCTGCTTTTGAATATGCTATCTAGGTTGGTCATAACTTTTCTTCCAAGGAGTAAGCATCTTTTAATTTCATGGCTGCAATCACCATCTGCAGTGATTTTGGAGCCCCAAAAAATAAAGTCTGACACTGTTTCCACTGTTTCCCCATCTATTTCCCATGAAGTGATGGGACCGGATGCCATGATCTTCGTTTTCTGAATGGTGAGCTTTAAGCCAACTTTTTCACTCTCCTCTTTCACTTTCATCAAGAGGTTTTTAGCTCCTCTTCACTTTCTGCCATAAGGGTGGTGTCATCTGCATATCTGAGGTTATTGATATTTTTCCCGGCAATCTTGATTCCAGCTTGTATTTCTTCCAGTCCAGCGTTTCTCATGATGTACTCTGCATAGAAGTTAAATAAGCAGGGTGACAATATACAGCCTTGACGTACTCCTTTTCCTATTTGGAACCAGTCTGTTGTTCCATGTCCAGCTCTAACTGTTGCTTCCTGACCTGCATACAGATTTCTCAAGAGGCAGGTCAGGTGGTCTGGTATTCCCATCTCTTTCAGAATTTTCCACAGTTTATTGTGATCCACACAGTCAAAGGCTTTGGCATAGTCAATAAAGCAGAAATAGATGTTTTTCTGGACCTCTCTTGCTTTTTTGATGATCCAGCAGATGTTGGCAATTTGACCTCTGGTTCCTCTACCTTTTCTAAAACCAGCTTGAACATCAGGGAGTTCACAGTTCACGTCTTGCTGAAGCCTGGCTTGGAGAATTTTGAACATTACTTTACTAGCATGTGAGATGAGTGCAACTGTGTGGTAGTTTGAGCATTCTTTGGCAGTGCCTTTCATTGGGATTGGAAAGAAAACTGACCTTTTCCAGTCCTGTCCCTTATAATTATACAGTTGAAGTGAGAAATAGATTTAAGGGCCTAGATCTGGTAGATAGAGTGCCTGATGAGCTATGGAATGAGGTTCATGACACTGTACAGGAGACAGGGATCAAGACCATTCCCATGGAAAAGAAATGCAAAAAAGCAAAATGGCTGTCTGGGGAGGCCTTACAAGTAGCTGTGAAAAGAAGAGAGGCAAAAAGCAAAGGAGAAAAGGAAAGATATAAGGATCAGAATGCAGAGTTCCAAAGAATAGCAAGAAGAGATAAAAGAAAGCCTTGTTCAGCGATCAATGCAAAGAAATAGAGGAAAAGAACAGAATGGGTAAGACTAGAGATCTCTTCAAGAAAATTGGAGATACCAAGGGAACATTTCATGCAAAGATGGACTCGATAAAGGACAGAAATGGTCTGGACCTAACAGAAGCAGAAGATATTAAGAAGAAGTGGCAAGAATACATGGAAGAACTGTACAAAAAAGATCTTCACGACCCAGATAATCATGATGATGTGATCACTAATCTAGAGCCAGACATCTTGGGAAGTGAAGTCAAGTGGGCCTTAGAAAGCATCACTATGAACAAAGCTAGTGGAGGTGATGGAATTCCAGCTGAGTTGTTTCAAGTCCTGAAAGATGATGCTGGGAAAGTGCTGCACTCAATTTGCTAGCAAATTTGGAAAACTCAGCAGTGGCCACAGGACTGGAAAAGGTCAGTTTTCATTCCAATCCCAATGAAAGGCAATGCCAAAGAATGCTCAAACTACTGCACAATTGCACTCATCTCACATGCTAGTAAAGTAATGTTCAAAATTCTCCAGCCAGGCTTCAGCAAGACGTGAACCGTGAACTCCCTGATGTTCAAGGTGGTTTTAGAAAAGGCAGAGGAACCAGAGGTCAAATTGCCAACATCTGCTGGATCATCAAAAAAGCAAGAGAGGTCCAGAAAAACATCTATTTCTGCTTTATTGACTATGCCAAAGCCTTTGACTGTGTGGATCACAATAAACTGTGGAAAATTCTGAAAGAGATGGGAATACCAGACCACCTGACCTGCCTCTTGAGAAATCTGTATGCAGGTCAGGAAGCAACAGTTAGAGCTGGACATGGAACAACAGACTGGTTCCAAATAGGAAAAGGAGTACGTCAAGGCTGTATATTGTCACCCTGCTTATTTAACTTCTATGCAGAGTACATCATGAGAAACGCTGGACTGGAAGAAACACAAGCTGGAATCAAGATTGCCGGGAAAAATATCAATAACCTCAGATATGCAGATGACACCACCCTTATGGCAGAAAGTGAAGAGGAGCTAAAAACCTCTTGATGAAAGTGAAAGAGGAGAGTGAAAAAGTTGGCTTAATGCTCACCATTCAGAAAACGA
The DNA here is from genome assembly GCF_032405125.1 of Capricornis sumatraensis. Lineage (NCBI taxonomy): Eukaryota > Metazoa > Chordata > Mammalia > Artiodactyla > Bovidae > Capricornis > Capricornis sumatraensis. The sequence goes on from NC_091083.1 coordinate 8,149,560, forward strand.
AGATCATGGCATCCGGTCCCATCACTTCATGGGAAATAGATGGGGAAACAGTGGAAACAGTGTCAGACTTTATTTTTTGGGGCTCCAAAATCACTGCAGATGGTGATTGCAGCCATGAAATTAAAAGATGCTTACTCCTTGGAAGAAAAGTTATGACCAACCTAGATAGCATATTCAAAAGCAGAGACATTACTTTGCCGACTGAGGTCCGTCTAGTCAAGGCTATGGTTTTTCCAGTGGTCATGTATGGATGTGAGAGTTGGACTGTGAAGAAGGCTGAGCGCTGAAGAATTAATGCTTTTGAACTGTGGTGTTGGAGAAGACTCTTGAGAGTCCCTTGGACTGCAAGGAGATCCAACCAGTCCATTCTGAAGGAGATCAACCCTGGGATTTCTTTGGAAGGAATGATGCTAAAGCTGAAACTCCAGTGCTTTGGCCACCTGATGCGAAGAATTGACTCATTGAAAAAGACTCTGATGCTGGGAGGGATTGGGGGCAGGAGGAGAAGGGGACAACCGAGGATGAGATGGCTGGATGGCATCACGGACTCGATGGACATGAGTCTGAGTGAACTCCGGGAGATGGTGATGTACAGGGAGGCTTGGCGTGCTGCGATTCACGGGTCGCAAAGAGTCGAACTTGACTGAGCGAGTGAACTGACTGAACTGATGGGACTGGCTGCCATGATTTTCATTTTTTCAATGTTGAGTTTTAAGCCAGCTTTTTTCACTCTCCTCTTTCACTTTCATCAATAGGCCCTTTAGTTTCTTTTTGCTTTCTGCCATAAAAGTGGTGTTATGTGCATATTGATATTATTTGTTATCTGTTATTGATATTTCTGGTGGTGTTGATTCTGGCTTGTGGTTCATCCAGACTGGTATTTTGCATGATGTACTCTGCAAATAAGTTAAATAAGCAGGGTGACAATGTACAGCCTTGGTATACTCCTTTCCCAATTTGGAACCAGTCCATTGTTCCATGCCTAGTTCTAACTGTTACTTCTTGACCTGCATACAGGTTTCTCAGGAAGCAGGTTAGGTGGTCTGGTATTCCCATCTCTTGAAGAATTTTCCAGTTTGTTGTGATCCAAAACAGCCAAAGGCTTTGGCATAGCCGATAAAGCAAAAGTTGATGTGTTTCTGAAACTCACCTGCTTTTTGTATGATCACAAGAGACTCACCCAGACTTGCCCATGAGTGTCTGGGAGTTTCTGATGGAGGGGTGGGTTGGTGTTGGCCTGCTGCAGGGTTGGGGCCCAATGAGTGTAGCAATACATGCATGGGACCTTTGAAGGAGGTCACCATTATCTTCACTACCTCCACCACAGCTGGCCCCAGGTAAATAACAGAGAGAGAACACAGCTCCACCCATCAACAGTAAATGGATTAAATTTTACTGAGCTTGGCCCCACTCATCAGAATAAGACCCTGTTTCCCCCTAAGTCAATCTCTCCCATCAGAAATCTTCCATAAGCCTCTTATCTTACTCCATCAGAGGGCAGACAGACCAAAAACCACAATCACAGAAAATTAACCAATCTGATCATATGGACCACAGCCTTGTATAACTCAGTGAAACTATGAGTCATGCTGTTAAGATGGATGGATCACGGTGTAGAGTTCTGACAAAATCTGGTCCACTGGAGAAGGGAATAGCAAACCACTTGAGTATTCTTGCCTTGAGAACCCCATGAACAGTATGAAAAGGCAAAAAGACAGGACACTGAAAAATGAATTCTCTAGGTTGGTAAGTGCCCAATATGCTACTGGAGAAGAGTGGAGAAATAACTCCAGAAAGAATGAAGAGATGGAGCCAAAGCAAAAACACTCAGTTGTGGATGTGATTGGTGGTAAAAGCAAAGTCCGATGCTGTAAGGAGCAATACTGCATAGGAACCTGAAATATTAGGTCCATGAATCGATTTCTATTGGAGGTGGTCAAACAGGAAATGGCAAGAGTGAAGGTCAACATTTTAGCAATCAGCGAACTAAAATGGACTGGAATGGGAGAATTTAACTCAGATGACCATTATACCTACTAATGTGGGCCAGAACCCTAAGAAGAAATGGAGTAGCCATCATAATCAAAAAAAGAGTCTGAAATGCAGATTTGGATGCAATTTCAAAAACGACAGAATGATCTCTGTTCATTTCCAAGGCAACCCATTCAATATCACAGTAATCTAAGTATATGCCCTGAGCAGTAATGCTGAAGAAGCTGAAGTTGAATGATTCTATGAAGACCTACAAGACCTTCTAGAAATAACACCTGAAAAGGATGTCCTTTTGATTATAGGGGACTGGAATGCAAAAGTAGGAAGTCAAGAAACATCTGGAGTAACAGGCAAATTTGGCCTTGGAGTACAGAATGAAGCAAGGCAAATGCTAATAGAGTTTTGCCAAGATAACTCACTGGTCATAGAAAACACCCTCTTCCAACAACACAAGAGAAGACTCTACGTATGAACATCACCAGATGGTCAATACTGATATCAGATTGATTATATTCTTTGTAGCCAAAGATGGAGAATCTCTATACAGTCAGCAAAAACAAGACTGGGAGCTGACTGTGGTTCAGATCATGAACTCCTTATTGCTAAATTTGGACTTAAATTGAAAAAAGTAGGGAAAACCACTAGACCATTCAAGTATAACCTAAATCAAATCCTTCACTTTTATACAGTGAAAATGACAAATAGATTCAAGAGATTAGATCTGATAAACAGAGTGCCTGAAGAGCTATGGATGGAGGTTCGTGACATTGTATAGGGGAGAGCAATCAAGATCATCCCCAAGAAAAAGAAATGCACAAAAAGCCAAATGGCTGTGAAAAGACCTTACAAATAGCTATGAAAAGAAGAGAAGTGAAAAGCAAAGGAGAAAAGAACAGATATGCCCATTTGAATGCAAAGTTCCAAACAATAGCAAGAAGAGATAAGAAAGCCCTCCTCAGCGATCAGTGGAAAGAAATAGAGAAAGACAATAGAATGGGAAAGTCTAGAGATTGCTTCAAGAAAATTAGAGATACCAAGGAACAATTTCATGCAAAGATGGGCACAATAAAGGACAAAAATGGTATGGACCTAACAGAGCTGAAGATATTAAGAAAAGGTGACAAGAATACACAGAAGACATGTACAAAAAAGATCTTCATGACCCATATAATCACGATGGTATGATCACTCACCTAGAGCCAGACATCCTGGAATGTGAAGTCAAGTGGCCTTAGGAAACATCACTATGAACAAAGCTAATGGAAGTGATGAAATTCCAGTTGGACTATTTCAAATCCTGAAAGATGATGCTGTGAAAGTGCTGCACTCAATATGCCAGAAAATTTGGAAAACCCAGCAGTGGCCACAGGACTGGAAAAGGTCAATTTGCATTCCAATCCCAAAGAAAGGCAATACCAAAGAATGCTCAAACTACCTCACAACTGCACTCATCTCACACACTAATAAAATAATGCTCAAAATTCTCCAAGCCAGGCTTTAGAAATACGTGAACTGTGAACTTCCAGATGTTCAAGCTGGATTTAGAAAAGGCAGAGGAACCAGAGATCAAATTGCCAACATCCGTTGGATCATCAAAAAAACAAGAAAGTTCCAGAAAACCATCTATTTCTGCTTTATTGACTATGCCAAAACTTTTGACTCTGTGGATCGCAATAAACTGTGAAAAATTCTTCAAGAGATGGGAATATCAGACCACCTGACCTTCCTCTTGAGAAATCTGTATGCAGGTCAGAAAGCAACAGTAGAACTAGACATGGAGCAACAGACTGTTTCCAAATTGGGGAAAGAGTACGACAAGATTATATACGGTCACCTTGCTTATTAAACTTACATGCCAAGTACATCATGAGAAACGCTGGACTGGATGAAGCCCAAGGTGGAATTAAGACTGCTGAGAGAAATATCAATAACCTCAGATATGAAGAAGATATCACCATTATGGCAGAAAGCGAAGAAGAACTAGAAAGCCTCTTGGTGAAAGTGAAAGAGGAGAGTGAAAATGTTGGCTTAAAACTCAACATTCAGAAAACTAAGATCATGGCATCCAGTCCCATCACTTCATGGGAAATAGATGGGAAAACAGTGGGAAAAGTGACAGGCTTTGTTTTTATGGGCTCCAAAATCACTGCAGATGTTGACTTGACTGCAGCCATGAAATTAAAAGACTCTTGCTCCTTGGAAGAAAAGTTATGACCAACATAGACAGCATATAAAAAGTAGAGATATTACTTTGCTAACAAAGTGGTCTAGTGTAGACAAAGCTATGGTTTTTCCAGAAGTCATGTATGGATGTGAGAGTTGGACTATAAAGAAAACTGAGCGCTGAAGAATTGATGCTTTTGAACTGTGGTGTTGGAGAAGAGAGTCTTGGACTTCTGGTTATCTTGGACTCTTGGACTATCGAGAGTCCCTTGGACTGCAAGGAGATCCAATCAGTCCATCCTAATGGAAATCAGTCCTGAATATTCATTGGAAGAACTGAAGTTGGACAGGAAGGTCTGGCTTTTTGCTGTCTACGAGTTCGCGAAGAGTCGGACATGACTGAGCAACTGAACTGAACTGAATAGATGTTGGCAATTTGATCTTTGGTTCCTCTGCCTTTTTTATTCCAGCTTGAACATCTGGGTCTTGGTGCACATACTGTTGAAGACTGGCTTGGAGAATTTTGAGCATTACTTTGATACCATGTGAAATGAGTGGAATTGTGCAGTAGTTTAAACATTTTTTTGGCATTGTCTTTCTTTGGGATTGGAATGAAAATTGCCCTTTTCCAGTCCTGTGGCCATGCAGAGCTTTCCAAATTGGCTGGCGTACTGAGCGCAGCACTTTGCCAGCATCATCTTTTAGGACTTGAATAGGTCTTCTGGAATCCCTTCACCTCCACTAGCTTTGTTCATAGTGATGGTTCCTAAGGCCCCCCTGACTTCTCATTCCAGGATGATGGCTCAAGGTGAATGATCACACTGCCATCATTATGTGGGTCGTTAAGATCTTTTTTGTGTAGTTCTTCTGTGTATTCTTGCCACCTCCTCTTAATATCTTCTGTTTCTGTTAAGTCCATAGCATTTCTATCTTTTATTGGGCCTTTCATGTGCCCATCATGTTTCAAGGGCTTCATTCTCCTTTTGTATCTCTAATTTTCCTGACTAGATCTCTAGTCTTTCCCATTCTACTGTTTTCCTCTATTTCCTTGCATTGATCACTTAGGATGACTTTCTTATCTCTCCTTGCTCTTCTTTGCAAACCTGCATTCAGTTGGGTATACTTTTCCTTTTCTACTTTGTCTTTTGCTTCTCTTCTTTTCTCAGCTGTTTGTAAGACCTCCTCAGACAACCATTTTGCCTTTTTGCATTCCTTTTTATTGGGGATGGTTTGATCACAGCCTTCTGTATAATGTTATGAACCTCCATCCATAGTTCTTCAGGCACTCTGTCTATCAGATCTAACTCCTTGAATCTATTTGTCACTTCCACCATACAGTCTTAAGGGATTTGATTTAAGTCATGTCTGAATGGTCCAGTGGTTTTCCTTACTTTCTTCAATTTAAGTCTGAATTTGGCATAAGGAATTCACGATCTGAGCCATAGTCAGCTCCTGGTCTTGTCTTGCTGACTGCTTAGAGCTTCTCTATCTTCAGCCACAAAGAATATAATCAATCTGATTTCGCTATTGACCCATCTGATGATGCCCATGTGTAGAGTCTTCTCTTGTGTTGTTGGAAGAGGGCATTTGTTATGACCAGTGTGTTCTTTTGGCAAAACTCTGTTAACTTTTATCCTGCCTCATTTTGTATTCCAAAGCCAAACTTTATTTTTTACTCCAGGTGTCTCTTGACTTCGTACTTTTGCATTCCAGTCCCCTATGATGAAAATGACATCTTTTTTAGGTGTTAGTTCTAGAAGGTCTTGTAGGTCATCATCGAACCATTTAACTTCAGCTTCTTTGGCATTAGCGCTTGGGACATAGACTTGGATTACTCTGATATTGAGTGTTTTGCCTTGGAAACCAACAGAGATCATTCTGTCATTTTTTAGATTGCAGCCAAGTACTGCATTAGAAATTGTTCTGTTGACTATGAGGGCTACCTCATTTCTTCTAAGGGATTCTTGCCCATAATAGTAGAGAGAATGGTGATCTGAATTAAATTCACCCTTTCCAGCCCATTGTAGTTCACTGATTCCTAAAAGATCACTGTTCACTCTTGCCATCTCCTGTTTGACCACTTCCAATTTATCTTGATTCATGGACCTAACATTCCATGTTCCTATGCAATATTTTTCTTTATAGCATTAGACTTTACTTCCATTACCAGTCACATCCACAACTGGATGTTGTTTTCGCTTTGGCTCCATCCCTTCATTCTTTCTGGTGTTATTTCTCCTCTCTTCTCCAGTAGTATATTGGGCACCTACCAACCTGGAGAGTTCATCTTTCAGTGTCATATATGTTTTCCTTTTCATACTGTTCATGGGGTTCTCAAGGCAAGAATACTGAAGTGGTTTGCCATTCCCTTCTCCAGTGGACAATGTTTTGTCAAAACTCTTCACAATGACCCATCTGTCTTGAGTGGTCCTAAATGGCATGGCTCATAGTTTTATTTAGTTAGACAAAGCTGTAGTCCATGTGATCAGTTTGGTTAGTTTTCTGTGATTTGTGTTTTTATTTTTTCTGGTCTCTTATGAATAAGAGTAATAGGCTTATGGAAGCTTTCTGGTGAGAGAGACTGACTGTGGGGGCAATGGGGTCTTGTTCTGATGGCCGATGGGCAGGGCCATACTCAGTAAATCTTTAATCCAATTTTCTGTTGATGGAAGGGGCTGTGTTCCCTCCCTTTTGTTTGGCCTGAGGCCAAGGAATCCACTGGAGACTCCTGGACACTCACAGGCAAGTCTGACTCATTCTGTTGTGGGGAAACTGCTGCTTTCTCCTGGCTCCTGGGGTGCACAAGATTTCATCTGTGCCCTCCAAAAGTCTGGTTTCCCCATCCTGTGTAAGTTCTGTAATCAAATCCCACTGGCCTCCAAAGTAAAATTCACTGCGGGTTCTCAGTCCCTTTTCCAGATCCCCAGGTTGGGAAATCTGTTGTGGGTTATAGAACTTTCTTAGCAGCGTGTGAATTTCTTCAGTATAATTGTTCTGCATATAAAAGTCCATGATTTTAGACTGGCCACTATATCTCCCTGGACCTCAGTCTCCTCAGTTACAATAGGATAGAGCTGGGGAAAAAAAAAAAAAAAAAAAGTAAAAACCTTTCATTCAGAAGTATGAATGGCAAACCTACCACATAGCAGTAGGCCATGGGCTACATTTGCAAGCAGTGGACATGGCTCCCCTCTTCAAGGAACTCGTAAGACAGTTGTGTCTCAGGTAGACGACAGGCACAAGATGGGAACTTGTGAGCTAAAGAGGTAGAATCAGATTCACGAACTCCATGATCCTAAGCATACAGAACTTTCTGACATTGTGTCAACTCAGCACTGTTTTTCTCATCCTCTGCTTTAGGATCTCCACCTTTGCACTGTTCTCCTTGTTTCTCTTTTTCTTGCTTATCTTTTGAGCCTTACCTCAAGAATTATTTCCCATAACTAGACCTGGCTGGTGCAGAAGTTCTCCCCTGCATATCCATAACCCTGGTCCTTGAATCTTGTCTTAGTCTCACATTATAGTGTCCATTTAGTTATATGCTGCTCCACTACATATAAACTGTTAAGATACAATCGTTTTTTAAAGTACTTATTTATTTATTTTTATTTATTTGTCTGTGCCAGGTCTTAGTTACGGCATGAGGGACCTTTTTGTGGCATGTGGGATCTAGTTCTCTGACCGGGGATCGAACCTGGGTCACCTACACTGGGAGCAGAGCATTAGCCATTGGACCACCAGGGAAGCCCCTTGCTGTTTGTTGTTGTTGTTGTTCAGCTGCCAAGTAATGTTCTATTCTTTGCAATTCCATGGATTGCAGCATGCCAGGCTTCCCTGTCCCTCACCATTTCTGGAATTTGTCCAAGTTCATGGGAAGTCCCTAGGATAGCATAAAGTCTGTTATAGGTAAAACATCTGCATAGCACATACATTGCATGCAAATTAATTAGTTAATGGACTACCTAATTAAGGTCAATAAATAACCATTAGCAATGTGGTATTATATATATATATCTCAGGTCCTTGTTACCAGAGTTCAAATTATCCTAGGTGATCTATGTGATCAGTAACATTCATTTAGTTATATAAGGTAAATTTTTGCAGTAAAAGTATCTCTGCTTTGTAACAAAAGCATAAACATGATACGTTTCAGTTTCAAAATTCAATTTTATTTCATCCATGCAGCCTTCTGACTTTGGACTTAGAGTCTTAGGTGACTTTCTTATTTGAACCTCTCATATCCTACCTTGATTTTTCTTTCCTTTTAACTTGCATATGATCTTTACCAAGACTTTTGTGACTCCCCTGACCAAAGAAAATAGTTTAGTGGATCTTAAGAAATTTATAGCACCAGTTCGTTAAAAAATGAACTGGTCTATTGGCTGGACGTAGCCTAGCCAATCAGAAAGGCAATATACCAACCTGTGGTGTGTAATGTAGCTGAGACAACCATGATAAGTTACTGCTTTATTTGTTAAATAGTCACATATCTGAGTGATCCTGGAGAGAATGGTGAGAGCTGTGCCATAGAGGAGCAATAGACCAGCCTCTTGCAACTACAACCGCACCAGAATCACCAGGGATTTTAAAGCCTCCAGATGCCCAGACCCTGTTCCTAGTGAATCTGACTTGGAAAGTCTAGGGTGGAGCCACGGCATCCACCCTAGACTTTAAGGGTGCTTGAAAGCCTTCTAAAGAAGTCAGTGCTAGGTATCTTTATAGTAAACTTTAGAGAATTAGGAGATATTTATCCCGAGGACTTTGTGATTCCCTTAAGAGATGTCCAAATGTTATTGCTTTTGGAAAAATGACCCTAAGGGCCATGTCTTCGTTGTTGAGAATATTTCTTGATTTTTAGCCCTGTTCATGTGAGCTAAATTAAAGGGTTTTAGTGAGCACAGAAACCATGTGTTAATTAAAATCAACCATTAGGCTGAAGCAGAAATGCCAGCCGTCTACTGACTTGTTGATTGTTGACAGACTGGAGTGGAGGAAGTTGAGTAATTCACATCCTATGTATTGTACCATTAGGGGGTAAATGAGTTGAGTTTTAAAAATTGTGAACAGACATTTTAAATGTATTCATGAACTTTCTCAGAAGGTCTGGGAAACAAGGAGTCTGTGTGGTCCAGAGAAAAAAGACTCTGGACCTTGGACCTCCTCCCAGGGCTGCTGCTAACCGCATATGTGACCTTGGGCTCCTAATTCAACCTCTGGAGGTCAGTTTTCTTATCTGCAAAATGTGTAGGCTGGATTAGTTATTCCCCAAGTCCCTCCCAACTTAAAATTCTATCATTTAGTTTTAGAATTTCTTTATAACTCTAAAATACCAAACAAGTTAATACTCTCTCTGAAATACAAACAAAAGACTCTTACATTTCCCCTGAATGTTTTGAAAGCAGATAATTTGTATTGTCTCACCAGTGCTTCACAACATACACCAAAACAAGGGTCTTCTAACTATTCCACGTTTAGGTTAACCACTGGACATTTGATTATTGACATTTATAGAAGGAAGATAAATCTGAATGAACCCAAATAATGGAGCATTTAGTTCAGTTGGGGAAATTTATTCCATAAAAATTTTTTTTTTGGAAGAATAACATGCAAAGAGGTGCAAAAATTATACTTATACAATTTGATGACTTTTCCCAAAGTAAACACAATTATGTAACCAGCACCTAAATTAATCAGCAGAGTATCAGTGGTATCCAGGTACAGCCCCACCATGCTCCCTGCCCATCATAGATCCCATCTCCTCAAGGTTAGACCATTGTCCTGGCATGTAACACTACAGATTAGTTTTTGCCTATTTGTATGCTTATTTGTATCTGTCTTCATTCAATCAACATTTTGTTTTAAAATGCATTCAAATGGTAATATATATATGTGGAGAGCGTTCATTCTTGACTCTGTCCAGTAAACCATTATATGTAAATATCACAGTTTAATGTTGTATAACATCTGGGTAGTTTCCAGTTTGGGGCTTTTCCCAAAAGTGCTGCTAGGAATACTCTGACATATGTCTTTTGATAACATATATTTACATTTCTGTTGGGTGTATTTCTGAGAGTGGAATTGTTGGCTTATATTATACAGCACTCTTCCTGAGGATACTTTCTGAGGGCTTCATGTGTAACTGGCCAATTGCTTGGTGCTGGAGTCCCAAATATATCTAGGCTCTTACTGGGCCACACCACTGCTTCTAGAATTGGAATTGCATTCAGGAACCCTACATGTTTAACTGCTGAGCTTTAGTCATGTCTGACTCTTTGCAACCCCATGGACTGTAGCCCACCAGGCTCCTCTGTTCATGGGACTTTTCAGGCAAGAGTACTGGAGTGGGTTTCCATACCTTTCTCCAGGGGATCATGTATACCTGAGTTACAGACAAACTTTCTGCTTAAGCCTCCTCAGACTAAAGTTGAAGCATGTTTTCCTTCATTGAGCAAAAACCACATAGTAGCAGAAAAAGAGGGACCCCACAAAGTATCTACAGGCACTACGATGTCACAATGAGTTTGAAGAATGCTCCTTTAAAAGAAAACACAAAAACAGGAAAGAAACAAAAAAAAGAAAAGAGTCTCTGTGTATTCATTTAAAGTCATCTGGGGAGTATTAGGCATGGAAGGACCATGCTTTGTTTTGCTTTGTTTTTAGTTTAACAGAGGGTTCAGGCAAGGCACTTAGGACCTGGAACAAGGGTTTCCCACACATCAATCCCTTCCATTGATCCCGAGATTTGGCATATAAAAATTTTTATGGTTCTTTTCTTTCCAAGCCTTCTCTCAGATCCATTTTTAGGCCCCTCAGAACGTCACCTGCTCATTATTTCCTCTGTGTATGGGTGGAGCATTTTGGCCCAAAGGACAATTCCAATGTCTTTGTGCTACTATTATTGGAGATTTGTTTCTGCCAGAGGTCACGTCCACCTTAACAGCCAGTGGCCTCCTGGCTCTTAAGTGGATGGGGCCAGTTCAGGCAGCACGTTATACTTAGATCAGTAGCAGATTGTGAGAAAGTCTGCAGGAGGCTATTAAGTGTTTCAGGAAGGTGGAAAGTCCTTCTTCATCTTCCCCAGAGAATCATTAGAGGTCTGGGAAGAACCAAGTGAGCTGTAATGCCTTCCCCTGAGGAAGGCTTACTCCTGCCATACGTGCAGGTTCTTGGGTCAAGTTCTCCAGAAGCAGAGCCTGGGACTTTGGGTGAATGCGACTTATTGAAGGTGTGCTTTCATGAGAAGCATGAAATGAAATGGTGAGAGAAATCTTGCCTGATGCTATGGGAGTCCAGCATTTCGTATCTCTTTGTCGTTCATGCTGATCAGGCTGCCTGAGATGAGCAGTGAATAAACTCCCTGGCAGGAGGCTCCTGTTCAGCCAAGGGTTTGTCTTCAGGGAAGGTGACCACTGGGGGCCATAAGTGGCCTACTAGAGCTAGGAAATGTGTCCACCATCCAGTAACAGGCAGCTAGGAGAGGACACCAAGAGCACCTACTATACACCGGGATTCCTGGAGATTTATTCTGGAGGATACAAAACCTTTGATTGACCCTGCAGGAGATAACAGAAGATGCTTTATGGTGGCATTTTCTGCTTGCCAATAGGTATCTAGCCAACTCTCATCAGACTTGTTCCTGAAACAACTGTTCCCCCTTCAATTCCATAAACACTCCATGCTTTTTCCAGACTTCTGACCAGATAGGCAGAAACTTGGGACCTGGGACCCATTGCTGCAGTACTTGTACCTGGACAAACGTCTCTTCAAGCAACAAATATAAAGAAACCATAAGGGGCTAAAAATAACTGCACGCATGTGCAGTTGGAGGAAAGTATGAACAATAAGATACAGTAAGACCGAAGCCCAACTGCAACTTCACAGATTCTGAGAGCAAAAGCCGGGTGCTATGCATGATCCCTGCACACACCACCACCAAGGGTGCAGACAGGTCACCTAAATCACCACTCCAGCCCAACCCACAAATCTGCCCTATCTTCACCCCATGTAAGGGACCAGCTTGCCCCTGCTTCAGGGAAAAAGCAAGGGCATTGGTAACTTGTCCTCACTCCTTTATGCTGCAGCACGAGTCCCAAAAATTCTTGCCCGAATTTCTCATTTGGCCTTTAGTCAATTTCTACTGGGGGCTTCCCTGATGGCTCAGAGGGTAAAGCATCTTCCTGCAATGCGGGAGACCCAGGTTTGATCCCTGGGTCAGGAAGATACCCTGGAGGAGGAAATGGCAACCCACTCCAGTGTTCTTGCCTGAAGAATCCCATGGGCAGAGGACCCTGGTCTGTGGGGTCACAAAGGGTGGGACAAGACTGAGCGACTTCACTTTCACTTTCAGTTTCTATTTCTACTGATTAAAGTGTACAAGAACCCAGATCAGTAATGCTAACATCTCTCACCTCTCACATCAGGCTGAAAAGCCACCGTATTCCTCAGAGTCTGGCAAAATATCCCACTTCCTATCCAAAGTATATCTGTCATTTCGGCCTCATTTTCCCTCTTGTCCTTTATACTTAAACTCCTGTCTCTCAATCTAACATTTAAGTGCTGGTGATGTTTGCTTTGGAGATACATTGTCTTATCTTCACAAACTGATGATAAGTTTGTCTTAGGTTGATGTTCCCCAGAGGCAGACTTTGAGACAAGGATTTGAATGTAAGGTGGGGTTCCAGGGAGCACAAACAGAAGAAATGGGAAGTTGAGCCAGAGAATGGGAGGCATTAAAAGCATGCTACCAAAGTGACCACCATTAGCATCAGGGGTGAGATTCCACTGAGGGCCTCTGGGAAAATCTGCAGTGCACATCTCAGAACTGTTCCACGATTTACCCAACGACTGTTATCCATCATTAGGTGGGGCCTATGTGAAATGTACCAGATTGGTTCAAAGGCTAGGAAATATATCCTGTCTATAAACAATTTACAAATTAATATTCAATTTTAATTTGGGAAAGTTTTAAAAACTATTTTCTTGAGTCAGGTAGCCTGAGATTCAGGTGAGACCAACAATAAACATTTATTCCATTTTTGACATAGTTATGAGCAATATATTTAATTTACACAATGAATTAACCAAAATGTACAGCTATGACATATTTTCTTCATATGGTCTTTATCCTTTAATTGTTTAGTGGATATTGTCATCTGGTCTTGCCACTGAGATGACTCAAACCACAAGAAGAATGTACATTAATGCAAATACCTCTAACTAGACATGTTCTCTTGGCAAGATGCTGACTCCATCTTAGACTCTGAAATATTAAATAAAGCAGCATAATTTGCTTGGGCTGATTCTCACCTTGGGAATTCCAGAACAGTTGGAAGGATTAACAGTAACAACAACAACAAAAAACCAATAAAGCTTTTTTTATTGATGATATTTGGCCTGGAAAGCAGAACACACTGGGAGGTTTTGTCTCCTTTTTCTCTTTATAGAAAGACTACTGGATATGTTCCATAAACTCTCTTTCTGTTATCCACCCTTCCCTAAAGCAGCAAAATTCCGAGAGAACAAGAAAGTCTTCAGTTCCATTTTAAATCATTGACATTTTTGTTATATCAAAACTGGTGATCCGATTTTTTGTCTCTGTGTTCTAGAAACCTGGACTCATCAATTGATTGATGCTGTACATTTCTATTTACTATACAATGTAGACTAGAAAAGAACCTGAGACAACAATAACAATTTATTTGCTTAATTTAAGTCAGAGAAGCTCCTAGAATTCTGAATATAGAATTGTTCCATATTGGCATTTCCAAGATTATAGAAGCTTTCATTATAGAAACTATCATTATAGAACACTGTCATTCTAAAACCATCTTTTCTTTCACATTGAAGAAATTATGAGTCCCAAGAAAGGTAGAGAAATGTGAACTTCTAAAATTATGGCAATGATTATTATTTTATCCTGATATATAAGGCTGCCTCTGCTCTCTGCTTCCTGAGCACTTCTAATTTAGTAGACAGAATTTAAGAAATCAATTAGTATTCTCCTGAGTTTCTCCTACTGACCAACTCATCATAAAACAATGGAATATCTTAAATTCCTCCTGGACTTATCTTTCTTCATCTGTGAAATGGGAACAATATTACTTGATCTGGTCTCTAAAACAGTGATTAAATAAAAAGAAAACTAAAATATTATTTTACAAAGAATCTCTACAGTGTCAAGTGTCTTTATTAACAGAGGTATGTTGATGGTAAAGAAAAGCATCTTTAGACTGTGAAATCTAGTGTCCTTGGTTCAAATCCCAAGTCCATTGCATTTCTTGTGGTTGATACTGAACAACCAAGCAAGTGCATTATTTTCTCACAACTTGCATCTCCTTGATTATGCACTGAAGAGACTAAACTCTACTTTTACCTTACAGTTGTTAGAATCAAGTCAACAACAACAAAAGAATGAAAGCATGTTGTGAAGGTCAGTGAGCTCAATGACTTAAACCATGGTTGGTCTTGTTGCTATCATCATACTATTATTATTGCTGAGAAATAAAACAGTGAAATCATCCTGGCCCTGGAGATTTTGAAAACACTTGGAATCCATCCGAGGAAGACATGGTAACAGAATATTTAGGAAAAACATAATTACATCTGCATGAGAATCTCTCTCTTTAAATCTTTTTATTGAAATTTTCATTTCCTAGTTGTTTACCTTTTGTAAACCCCCCCTTGAATATTTGTACTTATTAAAAGAGTGAATAAGTGAGTGAATGACTTCTACGTGCTGCTTCAGTGCTTTTACTCCATTATTTTGATCAATATTTTGCCTATGTTTATTGAACTTGTATACATCTATATAAAATACATGGCTAGATGACACATCCAATAGATAAAATTAAAAAGACAAATAATGTCAAGTATTAATGAAGATGTTGAGCAATCAAAACTCTTAGACATTGCTCATGAAATGCAAATTTATACAAATACTTTGAGGGAATGGCTACTTTGGTAAACATATGCATTCTAGAAACTAGAAACTAGTTTGCCTAGAAACTAGACATTCTATCACTAGAAATAAACATCCCCTCTGAAATGCATGTGTATGTACACCACATAAGAATGCTCATAAAATCTTTATTCACAACATCTAAAAACCTGAGACTACCCCAATGCCCTTTAATAGTTTCATGGATAAATACATTGTGATGTCTTCATACAATGGAAAACCACATAGCAATGAGAAAATGAATTCTGACTATGCACAGCAACAGCAGTGAATTACACAAACATTATGTTGACAGCAAACACCCACTCACAAATATAGATAACATATAATCAATCCCATTTGCGTAAATTATGAAAGCAAGAAAAATAAATCCATGGTGTTAGAAATAAGGACAGTGGTTACTCCAGGAGGTATGGGCTGTGGTAATGACCAGGAGCCATCACAAGCACAGTTTTTAAGGTGCTGGCTGGTGATGCTCCATGTTTTGATTTGGGTATCACTTATGAAGATGAGAGCTGAACTGTAAAGAAGGCAGAACACCAAAGAATTAATGCCTTCAAACTGTGGTGCCAGAGAAGACTCCTGAAAGTCCGTTGGACAGTGAAGAGATCAAATTAGTCAATCTTAAGTGAAATCAACCCTGAATACTCAGTATTTTGGCCACCTTATGAGAACAGCTGACTCATTGGAAAAGTCCCTGATGATGGGAAAGATTGTGGGCAGAAAGGAGAAGAGGGCATTGGAGGATGAGATGGCTGGATGGCATCACCAATGCAATGGACATGAACCTGAGCCAACTTTGGGAGGTGGTGAGGGACAGGGAGGCCTGGCATGCTGCTGTCCATGGGCTTGTAAAGAGTGAAACATGATTGTGTGACTGAATAACAAATTTAAGGATGAACTTAGTGTGTGAAAGTTTGCCAAGCTGTAAACTTAGGATACATAGCTCACCCTGGACCCTAATCTCCATAGCTGAAGAATGGTTCCAAATAACTAGTTTGATGTAATGTTTTGAACTTAAAAAAAAATTTACTTCTTTGACTTTCAACATTAGATTGGGGTGGAAGTGAAGTGAAGTCGCTCAGTCGTGTCTGACTCTTTGCGACCCCATGGACTATAGCCTCCCAGGCTCCTCCGTACATGGGATTTTCCAGGCAAGAGTACTGGAGTAGGGTGCCATTTCCTTCTCCAGGGGATCTTCCCAACCCAGTGATTGAACCCTGGTCTCCCGCACTGCAGGCAGACACTTTACCCTCTGAGCCACCAAGGAAGTGACTCACTGTCAAAAGGACTACTCTATGCTTAGTCTACTTGTCTTTGGGACCAACTGGAGTAAGAAGCCTCTAGACAAGTGGTGAGTCTACATCCAAACTTCAGTTAGGCCAAGTAGCTGATGTAACTCAGTGAGTTGATTCAAGACCAGCTCTCTGGCTATGCCAGGCTTCTTGTGATCCTGTGATAATCAAGTGCACTGGGTATAGAAGCCAAGAAGACTCTTGCTCCAGTTCTTATGTTGGGATGAGGAGCTGAGAGGTAGGCAGCCTCTGGGCCAAATCTTCCAGGAACATGCTAAATGAAAATCCAGAGGTGTCTTTATTGCTCCTAAATGGACTGCCCCTCCACAGTTCAGAGCAGAGTGCAGGTCACCAGTGCATCAGTCTGACTCGGGAATGGGGAGCAGAAGGCAGAGATGGCCCTACAACTGAACTGACATCAGGTCTGGAGCTGGAGTACCTGACTGGTGGCTAGAGCTCACTATTTCCATGAGGGGACGCCTGCTCCACAAGACAGTACTCATCTGTTAAACTCCACGTTGTGCTCCAGCAAACTTGACCTGAAGACTGATTGCCCCCATGCAAGTGATGCTTGTTCTGCTGAGCTTAGTGACAAGGTCGACTGGCATCAAGGTCCATGCAGCTCCTCATATGAAGAGCTCTCAAGTAACCAGGTTGACTTGGGACCTATTTCTGCCACTCGGTAGTATTGCTTCCGTCCTTTCAGAAGTTTGAATGTCTTGATAATTTGATCTTTGTGTGTAAAGAATGCAAAAGTAAATAAATAAAGTTGGAAGACAATTTACTCTCACAAACTATTTTATAAGGAACTGTTTTCTCCAAAGGTATGAGGGAAAGTCATTCTGAGATGTTTCGTTATCTGGTGGCTAAAATCAGATTCTCACTTTAAAACAAAGAAGTGAAGCATTTGAGAATTACTTGAATCCTTAGAGGCCATCATCATCAACACCATCATTTCATAGATGAGGGAAGTAAGACCAGGAAAGTTGTATCTCTATGACTATGAACTACCCAATGATGCCTGTCTTTCTTATTTTACCTTCCGATTCTTTTTTTCTTTCTTGTTCCTCTCTGTATTCCTCTCATCATTCTCCACTTCTATAGCCAAAAGGACACACGTTAGAAGAAGGGTAACTTCAGCACAGAGCGTGTACTGTCATTGTATATTTTCGTCTATCATGTTTCTTAATCAAGCATCTTTTCAACTCATTCTATCTCCACTTTTCATCTCAAAGTTGGAAGTTATACCCACGTTCTAGTTACAATATTGGCATTAATAGTTGGATCCTTTCTCTCTTAGAAAAGATGTTTTTGATGATAGTTTGCAATGACAGCAAAGAGATCCTTGTGTGTAATACAGACCACAACACAAGAAAATAGAAATTGACACTCCATTTAGGATACCTTTTGATATTAATTGTCCTAGTGCCAAGCTGGTAGCTCTAAGCAAGTTTACTTGGAAAGTATTCCCAGGCACAGAGGTAGCCTGGAAATCCTCCCATAATATGTAAACATTGCTGGAGGGCAAAAAGTGGAAGTGGGAATAAATTGAATTTAAAGACAAAATTCAACAGTCGTACCTTGTGAGTCAATGTGTATGTGAGTCAATGTGTGTCAGTCTTAAACGTAGAGCACATAAAAGGAAGACTTCTGGATTTCAGAACTGACCAGAGGCAGAATGAAATCTAAATCTGGCGTTTCTTTCTGCAGTATCTCCATCTGATGTGTTTGCAAACCTCCAGTGGGAGAAAAAAAATCCCTCCACGATTCATTCATATAGCTTTAGGGCATCGTGTCCATCTGCACTATAATTGTTTGACCTTCATGAACAAGGGGGTATTTTTAATTCTTTACAAAGTTGTAGTTTGTGCAGCTGTGGATGCTCCAGCATTTGGGGAAAAAGGTATCGAGCATATTTAAAATAACACCAGGTTCATATTCACTTTCTTTGTCAACCAAATTTGATGATTTCCTAAAGGGCTATAAGGACGTCATGAGAGATTCCTCCTGACAAGTTAAAAAACTGCTGTTCTTTCTATATGACATTCTTTACCCATTCAATCATTATGTACTTAGTGGAGGCAGAGAGAAACTTTTTCAATTAACAGAAAATAATTTTCCTTCTTCTTTATGTTTAAAATAAGTCCATAATTTTACATTCATTTTTTGAACTGAACATCTTAATAGAAAGCATAAAAACATTTACATACAGAAACAAATTTCTAATTCCAAGTGAACAGTACTTTTCCATGTGTTGTTCAGCTTTAGAATCTCTTACTTTCAATCTATCACTGATAACACTTGGCTACCTGAGTTGGCACCAGTAAATCTGCACTTAAGATGAGGAGAAAAACCTTCTACAGAGTTGGAGCATGCAAGCCACAGGTACTTCTAAAACGTCCACTGAGGGCATTCTCAACTATTGCAGGATAAGGGAAATTTACATTTTATCAGTTACAGAAGGACTCTCAAGTTGAAATCCAAGTGAACTCATACCAGATATCCAGTTCATCACGGTGATAACTTAAGATCACTCTTGGGTTGGTAATCAGGGCAACTGACCCATTCCCTGCCCTTGAATCTGGCTGTGTTTTCACAGAAGAGACACATTAAATATAACAAATCTTGGTGCTTGCCTGACAAATTCTTTCTTTCATCATCTTTAATCGAGAATGAGGAGCTGGCTTCAAAGACATAATTTTTCCAAATCCCTCTCTCCAATGCTTTCAGCACACATTTGCCTGAATCCCATCTGCCAGAGCCTGCACCTCTGCCTGAGGACTTCCTCTGTCCCCAGAAGCCTGATTGGCCTCTGCAGGAGGCAGTCTGGAAGTGCAGGGAGTGAATGTCCCTGGAGCAGCCTTCAACCATTGACTGATGGCAGTCAATGTTCAAATCCTCGAGCTCCCGCTGCCCTGAACACATGCTCTACACACTCTCCTAGAATTCTCCAACTGGGCCTGAGCCCCCCTCCGTCCACGCATGAATGACTTGCCTGATGAAGCATTCTGATTGGCTGCCTTTCATCATCAGTCTCACCATCGTTCTTACTCCTCCACTAGTGTTTCTTAAAATTACCTCCCAAACAATTTACTTTCAAGTCTTTGTCTCAGGAGCTACTTCTGGTTCTACCTCTGGGAAAATACTTAATAGAAATACCTGCAGCCTGACTAGCCTCCCAGCCAATAAAATAATTAAAATAAACAACGTTTATCCTCCAAATACATATATACAAATACATATATATATATATATAATTTCTGCTGAGTTTAGGTATAATTTACACTCCATTCACTTCCATCCTGATTAATGAGCACTTTTTTCACACAGGAACTCTGATCAGCAGCCAGTTGAGACTGGCTCACATCAATACAATCCTTAAGAACTGACAGGATCAGCAGCTCTGATTCAATTTCTTTGAATTCCTCAATGAAATTCAATCCTGAAATGGAAATGCTGCAGAGACAATTTCTGATATTCCGTTTTTCTGATAATTGATCTGAATAGAATGAAAAGAATAGAGTAGAATAAAAAGATGGAAGATGCCTTCCATCTTCTGTCCTTTTCCTCTAAGCAATTTAAGAGCAAGTTTAATGCACTTTACAGGGGTGGAAGGCAATATCATCTATTTAACAATCCCCTGTGTGTGTGTGTGTGTGTCGCTCAGTCATGTCTGACTCTATGTGACCCCTTGGACTGTAGCCTTCCAGGCTCTTCTATCCATGAGGTTTTCCAGGCAAGAATACTGGAGTGGCTTGCCATTTCTTAAAATACATTTTTCTGAATTCCATCTTTAGTGTACAGAGTAGAACTCTAGAATTGAGGAATTAATACTCCACAATCCTCCCCACCCTCAGTAATTTCTATACAGTCTCAAGTTACATTGGCTCTGTGCTGGATAGATATTTCCCCCACTTTTCCTTTCTTCTAATCTCATGGTTAAATTGAATCAGATATTGCCCATTCTTTTAACAATCTAAAGGAAACATATTTGCATGTACACCCTGTAGTTAAGCCCGGGCTTAGCAGAAAATAATAAATTGCCTAAGATGCCCAAATTCCTATAATAAAAATGAAACAATAAATGCATAGAAATATGAGGAAGAAATTACACCCATTAAATGCATCCAGCCTGATGAGTGATAGGATGGCTGCCTATTCAAGCTGGAAATTTTACACATGATCGAAGCTTTATTTAGTCTAATGGAATGTGCTTCCTGAGTTTGGCTCTGACTAAGCCTGAGAGCACAATAGCGAGTATTATGTGATTGGCCTGAGCTCATTCCCATCTCGAAGCCATTGTGACTGGGTCTTGACTGCCTCTTTCTCTCAGGTAACCCGTCACCTTGCTGTTCCTCTCTGGTTTAGACATTCATTCAGGATGTTATAAAAAATGCACCACAGTCTCCTCCTTACAATCTCTCTCTAAAAACTTCTAAAATCATTGGGAGTATTTAGCTTCATTCTACAGTTTGGGAAACATAAACTCAGTGATACAGCAAATGTTACAAGTGGCCAAGATTACTGAGTCTCACTGCTAGACGATCACACAGGTAGACAAGGACCATGTTCATTGCATCAGCAAAGCAGAGAGACTCCAAAATGGTTTGTTGGAGGAATTTAATATTTGCAGTTACCAAGAACAGTATTAAAGACATCATACTTATATGTATATATGTACGTGCATGCTAAGTCACTTCAGTCATGTTCGACTCTTTATAACCCTATGGTCTGCAGCCTGCCAGACTCCTCTGTCTATGGGATTCTCCATGTAGGAATACTGGAATGGCCTCCTCCAGGGGATCTTCCTGACCCAGGGATCAAACTTAAGTCTGTTATATCTAACCTGCTTCGGCAGGCAGGTTCTTTACCACTAGTGCCACCTTGGGAGTGCTATATATGTGTGTGTGTGTATGTGTGTGTGCATATATGTATATATATATATATATATATAATCATATATGTATGATGTTCCAAACAAAGGAGGTTAAAGAATCATGACAAATAAATCAATATCTTATCCAATTTGGATGCTGTGTAAAAGAGAGGAAAAAATCACATTATTGGATCAGTGACAAAATAGAAATGTGGATGATGAATTGGATAAAATTATTGTATCAGTGCTACATTTATTGAAGTTGCTAATGGTGCTCTGGTTTTGCAAATAAATATCCCCATTCCAAGGACATACACACTGAATTATCTAGGGGTACAGGAGTAAAGGGCCATGATATATATATATATATATATATATATATATATATATATATATATAATTTTACCCTCAAATGATCCAACCAGTCCATTCTAAAAGAGATCAGTCCTGGGTGTTCATTGGAAGGACTGATGCTAAACCTGAAGCTCCAATACTTTGGCCAACTCATGCAAAGAGTTGACTCATTGGAAAAGACCCTGATGCTGGGAGGGATTGGGGGCAGAAGGAGAAGGGGACGACAGAGGATGAGATGGCTGGATGGCATCACCGACTCGATGGACATGAGTTTGAGTGAACTCCGGGAGTTGGTGATGAACAGGGAGGCCTGGCTTTCTGCGATTCATGGGGTCACAAGGAGTTGGACACAACTGAGCGACTGAATTGAACTGAACTGAACCCTCAAATATATCATGAAAAAACTGTCTCAGCACTTACAGCCACAAACATTTATGCGTTGTTCACACCTCATGTCAGCTGGATTTGGTATTCTTCCATGTGTCTTCTCAATCTGGGACCAAGGCCATAGAGGATGTCCTCTTTGGGCCATGCCATCCTTACGGAAGAGGAAAGAGAATGAAAGCCAAGCATGCAGTGGCTCCTCTGTTTAAACCAGTTTACATGCTCTTTAATAAAGCAAGTCACTTGACTTAGTCCAAAATCAAGGGTTAGGAAAGGAGATTTAGCTCTGTAAGAAAATGTCAGACTGTCTTCCAACATGGTTATGCCATTTTGCATTCTTGCCATCAATGAATGAGAGATCCTGTTGCTCTACAATCTTTCCAGTGATGGATATTCATTTTTGTCTTTTTTTGTTTAGCCATCCAAATACGTGTATAGCAGAAGGCAATGGCACCCCACTCCAGTACTCTTGCCTGGAAAATCCCATGGACACAGGAGCCTGGTGGGCTGCAGTCCATGGGGTCGCTAAGAGTCGGACACGACTGAGTGACTTCACTTTCACTTTTCACTTTCATGCATTGGAGAAGGAAATGGCAACCCACTCCAGCGTTCTTGCCTGGAGAATCCCAGGGATGGGGGAATCTGGTGGGCTGCCGTCTATGGGGTCGCACAGAGTCGGACACGACTTAAGTGACTTAGCAGCAGCAGCAGTAGCATCTCACTGTTATTTGTATTTTCCTGTTTGTCATTTTTAGAATCAGACTACTACATCCTACATAGCAATCATTAGTGAAAAGTAATTGTTGATGAATACATAAATTCAACAAATGGTTTTTCCGCAAGATAGTTCTTCAACAGACTTTCAAAGAATAAAATTTTCATCATGCGGCTGTTGACTAATTAAATTGGAGCAACATCTAAGGCCTCAAGGGTCATATTTATGTTGTTTATTTTCCATATCTTCAGCTCCTGATACACTTTAGGTGCTCAATAAATATTTCTTCTAGGAATAAATTTGTTGCTGTTCAGTCGCTCAGTCATGTTTTACTCTCTGCGAGCCCATGCAGTGCAGCATGCCAGGCTTCCCCTGTCCTTCACTATCTCTCAGAGTTTGCTCAAACTCAGACAAGCTTAAATATATCCCTATTCATCTGAGACAAATCCTCTGAGATTAGTAGTAGCTTTTTTCTGTTATTCTGTATTCTCAGTGGAAAGATTGCCTTATCTCTTCCTTGTTCTCTACTTGAAGCCGGTTGGGCTTTCCTTCTTCAATTCTACCTCTATTCTGCTGCTGCTAAGTCGTTTCAGTCGTGTCCAACTCTGCGAGCCCATAGACAGCAGCCCACTAGGCTCCCCCGTCCCTGGGATTCTCCAGGCAAGAACACTGGAGTGGGTTGCCATTGCCTTCTCCAATGCATGAAAGTGAAAAGTAAAAGTGAAGTCGCTGAGTCGTGTCCAACTCTCAGTGATCCCATGGACTGCAGCCTACCAGGCTCCTCCGTCCATGGGATTTTCCAGGCAAGAGTACTGGAGTGGGGTGCCATTGCCTTCTCCACCCTCTATTCTAATATTCTGCAAAAAATAGCGCGGGTCGGGCGGCCGGGGGGCGCGCGCCCGGAAGAGGCAACCGGCGACGCGGGGGCATGGCGGCCGCGGCGCTGGGGGCGGCCTGGCGCGCGCTGTGCCCCGCGAGCGGGCTCCTGGGGGCGCGGCCGACGCAGACGGGGGACGCGCGGCGGCGGGCCTCCCTGCTGTCCTTCTGGGGATTTGTGCCCATGAGAGCGGAGCCTCTGCGGAAGAAGAAGAAGGTGGACCCCGAGAAAGACCAGGCGGCGAAGGAGCGCTTGCAAAAGAGGATCCGGCGACTGGAGAAGGCGACCCAGGAGCTGATTCCCGTTGAGGAGTTTATCACCCCCGTCAAGTTCTTGAATCAAGCGAGGCAGCGGCCGCTCGTGCAGCTCCCCTTTGAGGAGAGCGAGCGGAGCGCCCTGCTCCTGAAGAAGTCGTCGCTATACAAGCCGCGCGAGCACGAGCTGGAGAGGGCCGCCATCGCATCTCTGCTCGAGGCCCAGCGGGAAGCTGTGCATGAGCTGGAGCTCACGGCCCCGGAGCTCCATGCCGAGGCCATCAAGCTAGACCCCAGCCTGTTTCCTTTCGAGAGACAAGGGCCAGACTACACGCCGCCCATCGCCAACTACCAGCCCCCAGAAGGCAGGTACCAAGACATCACCAAGGTGTATACACAGGTGGAGTTCAAGAGGCAGAGATGCGGGTAGCCACCCTCGGGACACACCACCCGGCAGAGCCCAGCCCACCGGGCTCCGGCATGCTGCTGACCGGTCAGTCCTGCTGTGAATAAACGTGTCGAATCTCGAAAAATAAAATAAAATAAAATACTAAATACTGTGCCAAGAGACCCAAATCGACATCGAAATGCTTGGGAACACTGCTCTGGTACTTAGGGTTTTCCCTCTTATTCCTGCTTCCTCCCCCTTCCCAGTACTTGATGGCAACACTTGAAAGAATTGAGAAGTACGATAAAGTCTTTACTTAATCCATAGGTAGCCCAGTTGGTAAAGAATCTGTCTGCAATGCAGGAGACCAGGGTTTGATCCTTGGATTGGGAAGATCCTCTGGGGAAGGAAATGACAACCCACTCTAGTATTCTCGTCTGGAAAATCCCATGGATGGAGGAGTCTGGCAGCTACAGTCAATGGGGTTGCAAGGAGTTGGACATGACTAAGTGGCTAACACTCACTTTCATCCCCTCTTAGCTGATATAACAGTAATAACTTACATTAGTGTATAAATTGATTTTTGGAAGTCTACATGGGAAATTAGAGACTCTACAGAATGGAACTGAAGGGCTAGAAAAATTTTTAGTCTTCAGGTATAAGCTTTGGTATCTTTTTTTTTTCCTGTATGCTTAATAATGCAAATATCTCGCATGTATTTTCATGCTTTTCATTGTTCAAGCCTGAAAATACATACTTTTGTGTTAAGTTCATTTCACCATTGTATCCACATGCAGAACTGTCTTGAATGCTTTTATTGGAGTGAATCATTCATCTGCCCCATAAATCACTATTAAACATGATTAAGAAATCAAACATTTCCAGTCATCTATTTCAACAATTGCCCATTTTTTACTAAGAGTTTGAACCAGCTGGGCCTAATTTAATTGCACTGTCCACACAAGTAGAGGTGAAAATAATAAAGTAAATCAGCTGCTCAGTCGTGTCCTACTCTTTGCGACCCCATGTACTGCAGCACGCCAGGCCTCCCCGTCCATCACCAACTCCCAGAGTTTACTCAAAATCATGTGCATTGAGTCAGTGATGCCATCCAAACATTTCATCCTCTTGTCGTCCCCTTCTCCCACTTTCAATCTTTCCCAGCATCAAGGTCTTTTCCAGTGAGTCATTTCAAGTACAAGTAGAGGTATTTTTTTTAAAATTAATTTATTTTTTAATTGAAGGATAATTGCTTTACAGAATTTTGTTGTTTTCTATCAAGCCTCAACATGAATCAGCTGTAGGTATACATATATCCCCTTCCTTTTGAAACTCCCTCCCATTTCCCTCCCCATCCCACCCCTCTAGGTTGATACAGAGCCCCTGTTTGAGTTTCCTGAGCCATACAGCAAATTCCCATTGGCTATCTATTTTACATACGGTAATGTAAGTTTCCATGTTACTCTTTCTATACATCTCACCCTCTCCACCCCTCTCCCCATGTCCATAAGTCTATTCTCTATGTCTGTTTCTCCTTTGCTGCCCTGCAGATAAATTTTTCAGTACCATTTTTCTAGATTCCGTATATATGCATGAGAAAATGATATTTATCTTTCTGACTTACTTCATTCTGTATAATAGATTCTAGGTTCATCCACCTCATTAGAACTGACTCAAAAGTGTTCCTTTTTATGGCTGAGTAATACTCCATTGTGTATATGTACCACAACTTCTTTATCCATTCGTCTGTCGATGGACATCTAGGTTGCTTCCATGTTCTAGCTACTGTAAACAGTGCTGCAGTGAACAAAGGGATACATGTATATTTTTCAATTTTGGTTTCCTCAGGGTATATGACTAGGAGTGAGACTGCTGGGTCATATGGTGATTTTATTCCTAGTTTTTTAAGGAATCTCCATACTGTTTTCCATAGTGGCTGTTATCAATATATATTCCCACCAACAGTGCAAGAGCATTCCTTTTTCTCCACACCCTCTCCAACATTTATTGTTTGTAGACTTTTTCATGATGGCCATTCTGACTGGTGTGAGGTGATATCTCATTGTAGTTTTGATTTGCATTTCTCTGATAATGAGCAATACTGAGCAATTTTTCACTTCCAGAACTATATGGAATATTGCCAGGTGAAAGTGGATGACCTTGTCTGTTCCTGATCTTAGGGGGGAATGTTTTCAGTTTTTCACCATTGAGAATAATGTTTGCTGTAGGCTTATCATATACAGCTTTTACTATTTTTAGGTAGGTTCCTTCTATGCCCATTTTCTGAAGACTTTTTATCATAAGTGGGTGCTGAATTTTGTCAAAGGCTGTTTCTGCATCTGTTGATAACATCATACAGTTTTTATCTTTATTTGTTAATATGGTGTATCGCATTGATTGATTTGCATATATTGAAGAATCCTTGCATTCCTGGAATAAACTGAACTTGATCATGATGTATGAGCTTTTTGATGTGTTGCTAAATTCTGTTTGCTAAAATTTTGTTGAGGATTTTTGCATCTATGTTCATCAGTGATATTGGCTTATAGTTTTCTTTTTTTGTGTTGCCTTTGTGGTTTTGGTATTAGGGTGATGGTGGCCTCATAGAGTGAGTTTGGAAGTGTTCCTTCCTCTGAAATTTTCTGAAAGAATGTTAGAAGGATAGGCATTAGTTCTACTCTAATTCTGCTTTATTGACTATGCCAAAGCCTTTGACTGTATGGATCACAATAAACTGTGGAAAATTCTGAAAGAGATGGGAATACCAGACCACCTGACCTGACTCTTGAGAAACCTATATGCAGGTCAGGAAGCAACACTTAGAACTGGACATGGAACAACAGACTGGTTCCAAATAGGAAAGGAGTGCATCAAGGCTGTATATTGTCACCCTGCTTATTTAACTTATATGCAGAGTACATCATGAGAAACGCTGGGCTGGAAGAAACACAAGCTGGAATCAAGATTGCCAGGAGAAATATCAATAACCTCAGATATGCAGATGACAACACCCTTATGGCAGAAAGTGAAGAGGAACTAAAAAGCCTCTTGATGAAAGTGAAAGAGGAGAGTGAAAAAGTTGGCTTAAAGCTCAACATTCAGAAAACAAAGATCATGGCATCTGGTCCCAACACTTCATGAGAAATAGATGGAGAAACAGTGGAAACAGGGTCAGACTTTATTTTGAGGGGGCTCCAAAATCACTGCAGATGGTAATTGCAGCCATGAAATTAAAAGACACTTATTCCTTGGAAGAAAAGTTATGACCAACCTAGATAGCATATTGAAAAGCAGAGACATTACCTTGCTAACAAAGGTCCTTTTAGTCAAGGCTATAGTTTTTCCAGTGGTCATGTATGGATGTGAGAGTTGAACTGTGAAGAAAGCTGAGCACTGAAGAATTGATGGTTTTGAATGTGGTGTTGGAAAAGACTCTTGAGAGTCCCTTGGAGTGCAAGGAGATCCAACCTGGGATCTGAAGGAGATCAGCCCTGGGATTTCTTTGGAGGGAATGATGCTAAAGCTGAAGCTCCAGTACTTTGGCCACCTCGTGAAAAGACTTGACTCATTGGAAAAGACTCTGATGTTGGGAGGGATTGGGAGCAGGAGGAGAAGGGGACGACAGAGGATGAGATGGCTCGATGGCATCACTGACTTGATGGATGTGAGCCTAAGTGAACTCCAGGAGTTGGTAATGGACAGGAAGGCCTGGCGTGCTGCAATTCGTGGGATCGCAAAGAGTCAGACACGACTGAGCAACTGAACTGAACTGAACTGAACTGAAATGTTTGATAGAAATCTCCTGTGAGGCCATCTGGTCCTGGGCTTTTGTTGTTGGGGAAATTTTTGATCACAGTGTCAATGTCAGTGTTTATAATTTGATTTTTCATAATTTCTATTTCTTCCTTCTTCAGTCTTGGAAGATTGAACTCTTCTAAGGCTCTGTCCATTTCTTCCAGGTTATCCACTTTATTGCCATATAGTTGTTCATAATAGTCTCTTATATCCTTTGTATCTCTCCATTGTCTGTTGTAACCTCTCCTTTTTCATTTCTAATTTTGTTGATTTGATTGTTCTCTCTTTTCTTCTTGATGAGTCTGGCTAAAGGATTGCCAATTTTCTTTATCTTCTCAAGGAACCAGCTTTTAGTTTTATTAATCTTAACCTTGTTTCCTTCACTTCTTTTTCATTTATTGCTGCTCAGATCTTTATGATTTCTTTCCTTCTACTAATTTTGGGGCTTTTTGTTCTTCTTTTTCCAGTTGTTTAAGGTGTAAAATTAGGTTGTCTAGCCTATGCTTTTCTTGTTTCTTGTGGTAGGATTGCATTGCTATAAACTTCCCTCTGAGGACTGCTTTTGCTGCATCCCATAGGTTTTGAGTTGTGTTTTCATTGTCATTTGTTTCTAGAATTTTTTTAAATTCCCTTTTGGTTTCTTCAGTAACCTGTTGGTTATTTAGAAATATATTGTTTAATCTCAACATGTTTGTGTTTTTTGCAGTTTTTATTCCTATAATTGATATCTAGTCTCATAGTGTTCTTGTCAGAGAAGATGTTTGATATAATTTCAATTTTCTTAAATTCACTGAGGTTTGATTTGTGACCCAAGATGTGGTCTATCTTGGAGAATGTTCAATGGGCACTTGAGAAGAAGGTGTGTTCTGCATTTGGATAGACTGTCCTGAAGATATCAAGGAGATCCATCTCATCTACTGTATAATTTAAGACTTGTGTTTCCTTATTAATTTCCTGTTTTGATGATCTGTCCATTGGTGTGAGTGGGGTGTTAAAGTCTCTTACTATGATTGTGTTACTGTCAATTTCTCCTTTTTTGTCTGTTAGTGTTTGTCTTATGCATTGAGGTGCTCCTATGTTGGGAGAACAGATATTGACAATTGTTGTGTCTTCCTCTTGGGCTGATCCTTTGATCATTATGTAGTGTCCTTCCTTATTTCTTGTAATGTTATTTTAAGGTCTTTTTTGTCTGATATGAGGATTCTTACTCCAGCTTTCTTTTGCTTCCCATTTGCATGGGATATATTTTTCCATCCTCTCACTTTCAATCTATATGTGTTTTTAGGTCTGAAGTGGGTTTCTTGTAGCCAGCATATACATGGGTGTTGTTTCTGTATCCATTCCGCCAGCCTGTGTCTTTTGGTTGGAGCATTTAATCCATTTACATTTAATGTAATTATTGATATATATGTTCCTATTGCCATTTTCTTGTTTGGGGTTTATTGTAGATCTTTTTCTTTTCTTGTGTTTCTTAGCTATTTAAGTTCCTTTAACATTTGTTGTAAAGCTGGTATGGTGGTACTGAATTCTCTTAAATTTTGCTTGTCTGAAAAGTTATTTATTTCTCCATCAATTTTGAATGAGATCCTTGCTGTTTACAGTAATCTTGGTTGTAGATTTTTCCCTTTCAGTACTTTAAATATATCCTGCCATTCCCTTCTGGCCTACTGAGTTTCTGCCCAAAGATCAACTGTTAAACATATGGGGTTTCCCTTGTATGTTACCTGTTGCTTTTCTTTTGCTGCTTTTAATATTCTTCCTTTCTGTTTAGTCTGAGTTAGTTTGATTAGTATGTGTCTTGGTATGTTTCTCCTTGGGTTTATCCCGTATGGGACTCTTTGTACCTCTTGAACTTGATTGACTATTTCCTTTTCCATGTTGGAGAAATATAATAACTATAATCTCTTCAAAAATTTTCTAATATCCTTTATTTTTCTCTTCTTCCTCTGGGACCCCTATAATTTGAATGTTGGTGGGTTTGATATTGTCCCAGAGGTCTCTGAGAGTATCCTCAGTTCTTTTCATTCATTTTACTTTATTCTGCTCTCTAGAAGTTATTTCCACCATTTTATCTTCCAGGTCACTGATTCATTCTTCTGCTTCAGATATTCTGCTGTTGATTCCTTCTAGAGTATTTTTAATTTCAGTGATTGTGGTGTTTGTCTCGGTATGCTTATTCTTTAATTTTTCTAGGTCTTTGTTAATTGATTTTTGCATTTTCTCCTTTCTGTTTTCAAGGGTTTTGATCATCTTTACTATCATTATTCTGAATTCTTTTTCAGGTAGTTTGCCTGTTTCCTCTTCATTTATTTGGATTTCTGTATTTCTAGTTTGTTCCTTCATTTGTGTAGTATTTATCTGCCTTTTCATTATTTTCTTTTAACTTATTGCATTGGAGAGCTCCTTTACCCAAGCTTCAAAGTTGAATTCTTTCTTCCTTCTGATGTCTGCCCTTCTAAGGTTGGTCCAGTGGTTTGTGTAAACTTCGTATAGGGTGAGATTTGTGCTGAGTTTTTGTTTGTTTGTTCTCCTCTGATGGGCAAGGCTGAGTGAGGTGCTAATCCTGTCTGCTGATGACTGGGTTTGTATTTTTGTTTTGTTTGTTGCTTAGATGAGGTGTCCTGCACAGGGTGTTACTGGTGGTTGGGTGATGCCGGGTCTTGTGTTCAAGTGGTTTCCTTTGAATGAGTTCTCACTATTTGATACTCCCTAGGGTTATTTCTCTGGTAGTCTAAGATCTTGGAATCAGTGCTCCCATTCCAAAAGCTCAGGGCTTGATCTTTCTTTTTGTTGTCCAAGCTAAAGGTGCAATAAACTTCCATGAAACTCAAAGGCAGACCAGAGCAGAGTGATGAGTTGGCAAAATGTGGGGGATCTTTTTTCTTCCCTTTGTGTTGTGCTTAGTCTATCTGTGCTTGCCCCGGGACCACATGCTGAGGTCTTGTATCCTGCCCTTGACTCCAGAGTTTCTATTGCAAACGGACAGACTTTAGCTGACACCATGGCTATGAGGGCCATGTGCAGGTGCAGCAGTTGAAGATGGCAGTGGGGGCGGGCCTAGTGGAGGTATTTAAAAACAAACAAAGAAACAATAAACTATCGATAATAATAACAAGAAAGTGTCTAAAGGTAGATTCTCCAGGGGAGATTATTTTAATTAGTTCTTCTCAGTACTAAAATCCATTAATTTTTCATAATGAAATTGTTTAAGTTTCCACTACTATGGAATTCCGTGCAAACCCCACTCCCAGTCTATGCTGGCACGTGGATTTTCTTGAAGAATCTAAGGTGGCTTTGTTGTCTTCCTCTTACTAGCTCAGGCTCAGAAGATGAGACCCACTCCTTGAATGTCAGTTTCTCAACTTAAAAATGAAAACTGGAGAACCTATTGCATTTTTTTCTAAATGGGATAAAATTGGACTCAGATATTGATGGATGAATGAAACAGACCCTACTTAAAGAGAACCAATAAACATTTGTTGATATTTATTCTGGCAAAACAAGTAACACAAGAAGAAAAGGACCTTTTCCATGGCTTACTGATTATTCAGTGCATGAGTGGCATATTCAATCTGATGGCTATTAATACAGACAATTCTGAGTAACCGGAGTAAAATAAACTCTGGGCAAACATTTAATCAATACATTGTTGTTTGACTAAAGCAGAATGTAAGCCCTTTAGCTCAGGGCTTGATGTAATCATGAACAAGACAGTTCTGAGAGCTTGTCTGCTCTCTAAGGAGAATAATGATCAGTGTTTCCCCGACCAAAATCCAACTATTTGACTAGACCTATGAAAACCATATAAATCACTGGAAACTAGATGCTCACACTGTGCTATTAAAATTGTTACCTCAAAAGTCAGCATTTCCCATTGCATTAAATGTCTCATCCTATTGGTTCCACAAACCAATTTTTGCTGTTAAACACTGGTTTATCTCAGGTGGAAGAATTAGTTCATATGTTTGGAGGACACGTTTTTTTTTAATTTAGAAAAAATTATTCAGGTTATTGTGGTTTATTTTTTATTATAGCCAAGACTCTGTCCTTTTTTATGCAAGAATTATAAATCTCTACCTGCTGCCATGTGAATTGCAGGGACTTCCCTTGGATTGTGACTTCTGTAGATCAATGACACCACTCTGCCTGTTTTGTGGGACTTGCCTTCACCAAAGAATATGAGCAAAGTAACACATGCCTTGTCTGAAGTGTAGAGACTTGTTTGATTCAACCATCTCTGTTTTTCTTCTGATATGAGAAACGTATGTCCCAAAGGAAATTGCTTTTTCTCCTTGGATTCTAGTAATAAGAATCTATGTAGAGCAGATTCCAAGTCAATGTGAAGCTGTCACAGCCCAAATATAATCCAAATGAGAAACAACCGCTTGTAAACCTTTGCAGCCATAAGTTGCTGGTTTTCAGAAGCTGTTGGTCATTGTAGTATAATATAATGTATAAAATACTGGCTTACACATTTAGAGAGGATTATGAACCCAGTGAGAAAAAGTTATCTTAGGAACTTATGATAGCCAAAACCTTGCTCCAGCCAGATTTCTTTCTCTTTTATTACAAACACAAGTTATTTCCGCCTTGTGGAACTTACTCTTTAGAAATATTTGTGACACGCAAATTAATGCTTTATTTTTATAGATATCCAATCTGTGTCATATATTATGCCGAGGCCTTTTAAATACTCTTCAGGTCTTCAGAATGGTCTAATGAGATATTATTATGGGATGCTATGTTACAGAAAAGGAAATTGGAGGTCAGAGGTCAACAGTACATAGGTCGCAATGAGACCATCAGGATTTCAACTCATGCTGCAGCCTTCATTATGCCATTTTTTTAAATCACCTCTGTTGCTTAACCATACTTCAAATTAAGTGGTTGTTTCAAAAAAGCAGAAAAAGTAGAATAGAGAAATATGTGACCAATGGAGAAGAAATAGTTATTCAACCAAAACTCCCACATGCCTTCCCCAGAGCATAACTTAAGAAATAAATTGATCTTCTCAACTCCAGCATCCAGCTTTCCTCTCTTTACCTTAGACATTTAAGCATTTCCATGTAACTGTGCAGATTTCAAGAACAACTTAAAAAACTGTGGCCAAAATTTTTTAACAGGATAAGATTTCCTTTTCTTTTTTTATGAAAAAAAAAAAACAACTTTATTTATTTCTTTTATGTGTGTTTTTATTGAACTATAGTTACCATACAATACTTATGACTTGTTGTCATCACAGTGATTCACAACTTTAAAGGCTATACTCTATGTGTGTTTATGCTCAGTGGTGTCCAACTCTTTGAGACCCCATGGATTGTAGCCTGCCAGGCTCCTTTGTCCATGGGACTTTCCAGGCAAGAATACTGCAGTGGGTTGCTTATTCCCTTCTCTGCTGGGTATTCTTGACCTAGGGATCAAACCCACATCTGCATCTCTTTCATTGTAAGGTGGATTTCTTTTTACCACCGAACCACCTGGGAAGCACATATCCTATAGTTATAATAAAATATTGGTTATATCCCCCATGCTGTACAATATATCCTTGCAGCTTCTTTTACACCTAATAGCTTGGACTTCTACTCCTCTACCCTGTATTGCCCCTCCCCACTTGCATTTCTCTTACTGCTAAATAACAAAAGTGACTTGTGAGTTGTGTGTGTGTGTGTGTGTGTGTGTGTGGTAGATTATTTGAAAAATACATTAAGGCTTTAAAAATAAGATGGGAACTGTGCCATGTCATTTTTCTGAGAGCAGTTTATAATATTTCCATGAGAATTTTTCATACACTTAAAAAACTATGCCACAGGATTGGTCTACATCCTTTATGCAATACTTCTGTAGCTGTTGTGTGTTAGACTGGGCCTTCTGATATGGTGACTCTTAAAGATAAGTGTCTACCCTTATATCATTTACATTTTCTATGAAGGACAGATAATGAACTGGCTTAAAAAGGGCAACTGAAATTGTTAAATATTGGGATATTACTTATAAAGGAAATCATCAAGGCAAAAGAGATTGACACTGACTGACTGACTGACTTTGGATAAAGTGGTCAGTGGGTGAAGGAATAATTAAGTGGAAGATTAAATGACAAGAATGAGTCAGACTAGCATGGAATTGGGAAAATACAACCAACCGAAGTCCAGGGAGGAAAATGCAGAAAAAGATGAAGCTGGGGAAGGGCAACCTATGCAGCAGGAATAGAAGGGGAGTCAGCTGGTCTGAAGTGTAATGAACAAGAGTGAGAGCTGGCAGAAGTGGTGAAGAGATGGACATGAACGTGCGCTTTGTCTCTGGCAGAACCGTGAAGTACGTGAGTACTTGAAGTCTTGGATTATTTTTCCAGGGCAAAAGAAAGCCATCAAGTGATTTTATGATGAATGTCTTAGCAAGTTCACTTCTGATGCTGTATGCAAAATGCACTGAGAAGGCAGGAATGGAAACATCTACTTTACCTACGACTATTGTCGATATAGTCCCACAGTTGCTGCATACCCATAACCTCAGAAGAAATGCCAATATCTCAGTCTGCAAAGACTTAGCAAGTGAAAAAGGGAGATCAATGCAGAAGTCATTACAAGAATTCAGTTAATGGATAAGAGTAGCCTGGACTACATAGAGAGACTTAAGCAGATTTGAGATATGTTTTGGAAGTACAGTTCCTAGAATACAATGATGGGTTGGATATGGGGTGTAATAAAAGAATACCCAAGAATAGTCGGCAACTCTCTAGCTGTAGTAACTATACATATGGAAAATGTGAATGAATTTTTCTCAGGTGGAGAAGACCTGACACAGAAGCAACAGCAGTAGAGTATCACAACTTCCACTTTAGACACTGAAAGTATTTGAGGGACAAACAACTGGAGCTATCAGTCATCAATTGTAGAATCCAAAAGGTAAGTATTAGCTGGAGTTAAAAGCTTTAGGACCAGGGGTCAGGACATTTACTGTATGTGGGCCGAACCCAGCCACTGTCTGTTTGCATAGGCCTCACAAGATATGAATTCTTTTTCATGTCTACATTGTTGGAAAAAATTCAAACCAACTCAAATATTTTATGAGACATGAAAATTACAGGAAACTCAAATTTATCCATAAATAAAGCTTTATTGGCACCCAGCCACATTCATTCATTTCCATATTATCTATGGCTACATTCATGCCACAAAGGCAGAGTTGAGTCACTGTGACAGAGACCATATGGCCTATAAAGCCAGAAATATTTACTATCTGGCTATTTACAGAATGTTTGCCTACCACTAAGTTAGATGGTATTAAAACTATGGGATCTGACAGTAGAAACCCTGGAAAGTTTTGCTTTGCCGCTACACAGCTGCCCTGATGTCCTGGAAGGATGTGGGAACATGGAGAGAGGACCATCCATTCCCTCGCCTGCTGTGAGTTCCACTTGTGGACTCTCTAAGGAAGGAATAACATCACAAGGCATGATGAATTGGAAGAGCCAGACAGCATTCCTGCATGGCAAGCTCCAAATTAAGTGTACAGTGAACAGATTTGCAAAGTTTAAAAAAAAACACACATGGGAAAAGGCTTTCTGTTTATTTTTTCTCCTTATTAATTTACCACAGCCACCTTCTAGGGTCCCAGTTTCTGTCTGGGAAGAGAGACTGGCAGGGCCAGGGATCAAAAAGCGGCTGGAAAACCCCAAGAAATTATGGAACCCTCATAAAAGAATCAAAGGACAGTGTTTTTCAAACCACTTGAAACACTGAAGCATCCATTCTGGTCGTGTTATTGTGTTTTCCGTGATGTGTTAACAACTGTAATGAAGGACCCCAGCAGTTGCGGACGGGGGTGGGATGTTTTCTGTGAAATTCCAGGCTTGAAAATGACAGGATTCACAGATTCTTTCAGGGAGGCCTGTGCTTTAGCATGAAAGCAATGCCTATGAAGGATCTTAACTAATAACCCAGGCAAGATTTTTTTTTTTTTGAGGTACAGTTAATTTACAATGTTGTGTTAGTTTCAGGTATACAGCAAACTGATTCAGTTATGTATATAAATAATCTTATAAATACATATATCTATCCTAATATATATATAATTTTGCAAATTCTTTTCCATCGTAGATTATTGTAAGATACTGAATGCAGTTCCTTGTCATGTGGTAGGCCCTTGTTGCTTATTTATTGTATGTATGTAGTTGTTGTTTAGTTGTTAAGTCATGTTTGACTCTGCAACCCCATGGCCCACCAAGCTCCTTTATCCACAGGATTTCCATAGACGGATACTGGAGTGGGTTGCCATTTCCTTCTCTGGGGGATCTTCCCAACCCAGGATCAAACCCCACATCTCCTGAATTGGCAGGCAGATTCTTTACTGCTGAGCCATCTGGGAAGCTCTATTTTATATATAGTAGTGTGTGTCTGTTGATCCCCAAATCTTAGTTTTTCTCTCTCCCCATCCCCTGCCCCAGGCAAGTAATACACTGGTTAAATTTCAAATAAATGAATGTCTATAATAGAAAATAAACATATAACTTCTTAAATATACTTATCTTTTACTGGTTCTACACTAAGTATTGCTATGGATCACATAGTCTCTGTGTATCTCAAAGGCAATGATAATAACTGTTTGGGGAAAGGTTTGCTAATAGAAGAAAGAAAAGACATTTTGGTTATTCATCTGAAGATCACAACTTAACAGGGAAAGGTGAGGCAAGCACTGAGTCTGAAAAAAAGCAAACCCTCTTTATTTCACTTTATCTACCAAACATTTGAGCATAGGTGGTATTTTACTAGTGTTTTGAAATATTGACTGTGATGCAATGAAGGCTGGAAGATGCCACATCCATTCATGCATTTTTCTAGAATCCTTACTGTTTCTAATTGTGGTGAACCAACCTCATTCCACCAGTCATGGTTGCTTGCAATGACTTGTCAGCTTTTCCATTTCCTGGTCACTTAAGTACATTCATCTATTCACTTACCTCCACTATTGCCAAAAAGTACACTTAGGAAAAACATTATCCAAGCCATTATATGCTGAACTATTATTATAAAATATTTGACATTTATGCATAAATAGTTCCAGGTGGAGAACCAAGTATGCATATTAAAATTTCTGGAATCTCCCTCCCAGAATATGTTATTATTAAATAGGCTTTTAAAATTATTTTGTCATAATATGTATCACAATGTAATATGATCTATTTATTTGTGTGTATATGTACAGACACAGACATACATACAAGCCATTCTGTAAATTTCTCTTCAATAACTTTTGGAAGAAAGGGGTACAGACACACTCAAACATATGTGACAATTTTGACCTTGACTAACTTAATCTTCCAATGGTCATGAACATGTCTTACTCTGTTTAGAGGACATCAGTGGTGTTAGCAGAGCCCTTTGCATATACTAAGTACCAACAAATAGTGGCTGAATGCAGAGTAAAATCATAGCAGCCCTTTTCTTTTTCAGTCCCTGAGGACCTGGCACAACTTCCAAAAAACACTAAGCTGTTTTCAGGTGAAAAGAACAGCATTCTATACTTTACCAAGTACTTTCATATCCAGTTTCTCATTTAATCCTTAAGACAGCCCCACAGACTAAATATTCTTAATGACATTTTAAGATGAGAAAGTTATGCACATCAAGTGACTTGCTGAGACTCATCAAAAAAATAATTCAACCCACTGGGCCTTGTATCAAATCTTGTTCTCTTTGCACCATCCATTTTCTGTGCAGCATGAATGACACAAAATCCTGTCTCTCAGTTACAAATGAGGCAGAGAGGGGTGGTGCCTGCTGGGGAAACTCTCTTGAATGTTGACCCTCAGGCACTTAATGGACAATTTGTACTGTCACCATCTCCACCTACAAAACTGCCTCCTCTTCTCTTTCTCAGCTTAAGGACAGTATTTTCCTTGTGAAAACTCACTAAGAGATAAACATCCCATGATGTTTATACGATTTCAGGTTTAGATCCTTGGCTTTGCTGCCTGCTTAAATCTTAGGCCATCAAACTCAAAGAATTTCCCAAGCCCCCATAATATTTCAACTCACACCTTTGCTCTTCCCATCTTGTGTGGAGTTGGTCTGAAATTTCAACTTACTCCATTAAAAACTTCAATAAATGATTATTTATGGTGATAAATTCATGCTGTCAGGAACTTACCCTCCTTTTATTTATGCTTCCCATTAGTTCCTTTAAAAACCAATTGAGTTGGATAAGTAAGAGGATTATTATTCTCTTTTGGTTTTGGTGTTTCATTGTGTTTTGTCTTGCTTAGGGTATCAGGTTTCAGGGTCTGTTCTGTAAAGATTTACACTAAAAGGTATACATGCACAAAAATGATAACACAAACTCCCAAAGCTACAGTTAACAAAAGCACTTCTGGAGAAGATATTGGTAAACTCAAGGATGGATGTTTAGAGGAGTCTGAAGACCAAGTTTTGCGGCCTGAGCCAAACCATCTAGCCAGGCTCCATCTTGGTTTCTTTCTCAACTATGGGACTGGCAATAATCATTCTTTTGAGTAGCTCTGAGGCTCTTGAGAGGATGGGTTTAAGTACAATTTAAACTCTGGAGCACTTTCTAATTGTCAAGTAGCATTATTCACCAACATATAAAAATAGGTCATTACCCATCATCAAAGAGAAAAGCAAATGTTCCGTGTTCATCTCAGTTCCCCTGCTGCTGGGGAAAGAGGCTCCTTGTCTCTTTAAGAGCTTTCAGTCACATCTCCAGTCACATCTTAAAGCCTTCCCAGTGGTGTCACTCAGGCACATCCAGGAGCCTGGCCCTGCTCTGATCTTCCTGGCAGATGGCAGGGTTTACCGCCACCCTCACACAGGAATGCAGGGCCAGGGGCCCCCACTCTGGCTCTGGGATCCATTGCCTGACAAGTCCTGGTGTCGACCTCAGGCAGGCTGGGCGGAGGTGGAGCGCCATTCACCTGATAGTGCCTGTGATAAAGTGGGCAATTAGATGCACTTGGAAAATTCTGACTGGAAACCGGCTGGCATTTGAGAAGCATTACAGCCACGTCAGGCTTCATAAAAGTTAATGGGGGAAGAAATCAAGTCTTTCAAGGTCCACCTTGGTCTCTGGGGAAGTCAGGAACTCAGGACCCGGTAGCTTTATCTCTTTCCATGTCTCCCCCACCTTCTCACTCTATTTCCCCCAGACAGGGTCATATATTCTCACTGAAGATGGGAGTAGAAGGAAGAGACTTGAGAGTTAACGTTTCAAGTGTTTGATCTCAGAGCTGTGTGACTTCCTTAGTCTTCTCTCTCTCTCACGCAGACAACACACATCACAGTGCTGGGAGTTAATCTGGCGCATGAGCTTACATTGTGTCTCTCACTGGAGTTTCTGGAGTTTGGTGCCAGCTCCGAAGACTCAACGTGTCTTTGATGGCCCCTCTTCACTTGATCCTAACTGGATAGCATCAGCTTGTCAATGATTAATGAGTCTGGAAGGTGAGTGACAGTTATCCTAAGGGCTCTCAAAAGTTTGTTTCAAGAGACTCGCCAAAATCTCCCGCTGCATGGGATGCACTTAGATTTCCTGTTGATAACAGTCCATGGAAAATCACCGCCCGCCCCTCAGGCTGCCCTGAGCCAAGCCTGTGCATCAGCCAACTGTGTGCCTGCTCCCTCGCTGCCCTGTACCTCTGCCATTTCCCTTCAGGCTGATAAACATTTCACCAGTGAGCAGTAGGAAGTACGTCGTTAGGCTGGTCCGACACGGGGCCTCATGTGGACGTGGAGGCTTTTCTGAAACTGAAAAGTCAGGGCTGATTTGGAAAATGTGCTTACAGACAGTGGAACAGGAAAGCGGTTTCCTCTCCAAGGCTGGTTCCGCCTCCTCTGCTGGGTGGAGAAGTTGGGAGGAAGGGTCAGGACGGTTCTCTGAGAGACTGGAATTCCCCTCCGGAGGGGATGAGCAAGACTTTGGCTTTTATTTTTATATTTTATTTTTATTTTTTTGCCTAAATTGATATGCTTGCAGAGAGGAAACAGAGGTGCCCACAGGACGTTTTTCATCTTTAAGTAATGATGATGTCTACACTAAGCAGAGGACTTCTAAGGGATGCTGGTGGTTGGGTGATGGGAACTAATTGGGTCTGGGCCTGATTATAAGGAGGTCAAGGGACACCCAAGGG
Organism: Capricornis sumatraensis; assembly: GCF_032405125.1. NCBI lineage: Eukaryota > Metazoa > Chordata > Mammalia > Artiodactyla > Bovidae > Capricornis > Capricornis sumatraensis. The sequence continues at coordinate 8,189,749 of NC_091083.1, forward strand.
CCCCAGGGTGTGCCCTGGTGCCAGTCACTTGATGGGAGTGTGTGGGGGAGACTGATTGGGGCTGCTCCCCAAAGATTTGAAAGGATGTCTGAGATTCTGAGCCAATGCAGTCACAGTCCCTTTAATGAATAAATAGCCTTGTTTCAGTTGTTGAAGGTTGAGGAGGGAGAAGATAGAGAGGAAAGCAAATGCCAGACATTGAAGCGCTCTTTACCTATGTGTATATTGGTCCCTCATGTTATCCTGTGATGGTGCCAAAACAGACCCAAGTTACATTTTCCTTACAGTGCCTTTTCACTGAGCTTGAAACTCACCTCACTCATTATCTTTGAAGAGTGCACTTAGATGAGCTGCTGACAAAACAGTGTTGAAAAAAGCAATTGATTGTGTATGTGTATATATATATGTGTATATATATATATATATAATATTGGTCCTTATATACATATATATTGGTCCCTGTATATATATATATATATTATATATATACAGTTGTTGTTTAGTTGCTAAGTTGTGTCTGACTCTTTGGGACCCCAGGGACTGTAGTCCGCCAGGCTCCTCTGTCCATGAGATTTCTCAGGTAATGGGTTGCCATTTCCTTCTCCAGGGGATCTTCCCAACCCAGAGATTGAACAAGTATCTCCTGCTTGACAGGCGGATTCTCTACCACTGAACCACCTGAGAGGCCCTATATATGTATATGTGTGTGTGTCTGTCTACCTGTCTATCTATATAATGCTGTACATCATGGCATCTCTGTATGTGGAAAGTTTCCAAAGTTCCAGGTTCCATGAGGAGTATTCACACCTTCCAAAAGAGGCATTGCCATGAGCCAGAGCTACTGCCAAAGACCTCCAGAGCTGCTGTGGCAAATTGCAGTTATGGCTTGAATTCTGTACTCCTCACTCTAGCCTGACCTCCTTGAAAACCATTGCATCAGGAAGTGAGGTCTATTTCCCTGTCCTTTGACTCTGTTCCTGTGACTTGCGTGGGCCATCGTGGAGGTTATACAATGTTTGTTCTAAGGCTTGAGATCCCCTCTGTGCTTCCTACTGCTCATTCAGTGCCTGTCTGTCACCATGACACCCTCTCCTGAATGCCTGATGGAGGGTGAGACAGGATGGTAGAGCCCCTCCATCCCATTGTCCTAGCCAAGGCTACCTTCAATCAGTCAATGGCTGGTTATCCCCAGAGATGTGAATGGGCCCATCTGAGCCCAGCCTCAATGAAACTCGCTGCTTTGAGCCTGAGTTTGGGAGTGGGTTGTTATACAACATTATCACAGCAATAAATAGCTGATACAGTTGCTCTCTGTCTCATGCTGTGTTTCCAGTTCTCTTCTAGTCACAGTGTTATTAGTGAGCCAGTCTGTGACTTCTTTTACATGACATTTCATTACTGTATTTTGCTTTACCTTAATTCTCTCTTTCTTTCTCCATACCTACCACTTCCCACCAGAACTCTTCTTGTTTTTCTACAGTGTGGTAAATCAATACCAGACAACCTTAGTACTAGCAGGGAAGTTTTCTCAATCTTTACAAGCATCTTCTTTACTTTGGATTCTTTCTGATGTTTGAGAGAAAGAGAGAAAGAAAAACTAAATTTGTGACACACCAGATGATACTTAGTGCTGTGGAGAAAAAGTCAGCAGCAGAAGTCAATTATTAAATGTTGAGGGGAAGAGGGCAGCAGGGAAGGCACATATCATGGATCGTGAGACAAGGCTTCTCTGAGAAGAGGACTTTGGAACAAGTCCTGGATGAATTCGGTTTTTCTAGACCACACTGAAGTGGGAAGAGAAACTCAGATGCATTACTACTAATCACCCACTTCAAGGACCGAGATAGAGATGTGAGATTCACCCTGACTCCCCCAGGAAAGTGCCCTTCGTCCAGGGTCACTGCGGGGAGGTGACGGCCCCGCAGGGCCTGCAGTCCTTCACATGCTCGATGCTTCTGGTATCAGACCTATAAGAAGCACCTGTTGGTCCAAGCGTCTAGAGAGCCAGATTCTCGCATCTGTACTGCCCTAAGGAAATCACGTGACCTTGGCTGGATTTTTCTCATTTGTCAAGTAGGGGGTTGAATTAGATACACTGTGAGGAAACTATCAGATCTGACCATCTATGCTTTCAAGAGATTGTGCTTGAAATGCAGGTGCTCCCACCTGCTGCATTGGGCTTTGCAGGGGGAAAAAAAAAAAGAGAGAAATATGGTAATAATATCACCTTGCCCACATTTACTTATAATCATCTTCAATTCCTCTTAAAAAAGATAGAGACAGAAATAATAATGCAAGGTGGTGGAAAACCATGCATGCTATAGGAATCTGAACAAAGCTATTTCAAGGCCTCCTGTTCTCCCAAATTCAGAAGTAGCTAGTCTGCCTTTTCATGAGTTATCCTGTCTGTAGAGCTTTGATGCTTTGATGTACCAGATTCCAACTTCAAAGGATTATGTAGAAGCTGATCATTAGAGTTTCTACACCACAATGAAGTGTGGGCTTGGGCACGTCCCTGGGTGATACGGTCATTGCTAGCAGTAATTCTGGATGAGAGGATACCTACAGTGACCTTCTGTTCATCCTCTGCTCAACCAGGGTCTTGAAACTGTTTACCTCAGATTGAGACTTGAGTTCATTTGTGGGGACTCAAACCCAGCCGAAACCCATGGTACCTGGATTTAGGACCTAATGACACTCAGGTTCTTGATGTTTCATTGCAGAAACAATTCAGTGAGAGACAAAAGTGATAGGTAAGAAATGGATTTAGAGAGAAGTGCACTCCACAGACAGTGTGTGGGCCAGCACAGAGGGTGAGTGTGGCCGACTGTGAAATGTAGCATGGTTAGTTTCTATGGGCTGGGTAATTTCATATGCTAGTGACTGGGAGGATTAGTCCAACTATTTTGAGGAAGGGATGGAGGTTTCCAGAAATTGGGCCACTGCCCACTCCTTGGTCTTTCGATAGTGCCTTGGAACTGTCAGGGCACCTCTAGGTATGTCATTTATCTTGCTGATTGGGGATCAAGGTCTAGTGGAAAGTGACTTGTCTACCATCTTGGACCCATAATCAGCTTATGTTGTGTCCTTGGGCTCTGCTATTCTTTAAAAAGTTCTGCCCTGCGTCTTCCCTCCTGTTACAGTCTCAATGGAAGATGTTTACAGTGAAGAAAAAGCACAGCAAACGTTGGTTTGTACACCTGCAGCAAAACGGTCCTCTGATGTCTACAGGGACGGGCGAGACTGCCGCCTCGTAACCTTCCCAGAGTGGCAGAGCTCTCGACATTGATGGTGACTACACGGATGACAAGAGCATCACAGGTTTAATAAAGATTCACATGACATGTGAGTTGAGGGAGGGCTGGCTGGCAAGGAGAAAGGAAGCCAGGATGGAGAAAAATGCTTAAGCCAAAAAGAACCTGGCTTCTTGAGGAAGTGCTGGTAGCCAAAACTCGCCTGCTTGGGTCTGGCTCAGCATACTCCCTCAATACTTGAGGTCAAGGTTGGAGCATGCCGAAAGGGTGGGACTGCAGGGAAAACGTCATATGCGAGACAGGCTGGGGGAGGAAGTGGGCCTGGAGCCGTCAGGGAGGGGCAGGTCTTCCTGCAGGTCTATTCTCACAGCATGGTGAGGACAAGGGTGTGAGGAAATCTAATTTCACTAAGAAAAACCGTTGAAAGAAAAGAGGCAAACATCACCATCACGCACACAAACAAGCATACACACTCACAAACACACAGAGAAGAATGTTGACTGCAATTGCAAAGAATAAATGATTCTGTTTTCATTCAATTGCCAAAAAGACCTAGCTCTCTCCAACTATTGACTGCTGTCTTTTCACTGGTTCTTTTTTGATTACCCCCCCCCCCCAAATATTTGTAAGTGGCTAACCACTTTTGACAATTTCATACACAGCATTAATTCCATATGGAAGTTCTGGAGCCAGATATCTTGAGACAAAACCCGAGGACCCACCACTTCTAGACTGTGGTCTGGATACTCTATCACCATATTTCTTAGTTTTGTCATCTATAAAATAGAAATACTAACTTACACTTCATAAAATTGTTATGAGGATTATATAAGATAATGCATGAGAAACATATAGAAAATCCACCTTATTTATTATAAATTTTTCAACTCAAATAAAAATGTAGCAGTTTCTGGTGATCCAATAACGTGCAAGAAAAATGGATGGAGGTTGTGAGAGGTTTAAGATGGTATACACGAAGAAGCCATCCTTTATCTACAAAATAAGGAGGGAGCTATTCACATGTAAAAAAAAAAATGAGTAAGACACATATTCAAGACAAAACAGAAAATAAATGCAATTAATAGATATTTTGACTAAAGAGATGGATCATAGATAGATCCTTCTTCAGAATGTATAAAAAGGAAACCCAGTTTAATGAAAATTAGTCTTAAAGAAGAAAAAGGCACCCACATTCTTTGATTTAGACAACACTTCATATGTCATTTAGTTTGAGTTTTTTTGCTTATTACAGGAATCATTTTTGCAACCTCTCTGACAGCCTTTCAGTCAGTGAGGGATCCTTTCATGTGGCTCATCATTCACTCACTTATGAAGCAATCTGTTCCATTTGTGAACAGTTCTAACAGGAAAGATGAGCAAAAACTACCTGGAGAAATATTTATGGCAAAAAGGACAAAGGATTATACTGTTAACTAATGAAGAGTATAATGGTAGTACTTCTATTTCTAACAATAGCAGATTGAGTTATTTGTGTCATTTTTTCCTGTAGAAAATAATGAGAAAATTCTGAATAAAATAGTTTAAGAGAATTTTTATAAAGTCAAGGAAGTGATAAAATAATAAAGATTCACCAGGGCAAAATTGTTGGGAAAGATACAGGCAAAGAATAGCTTGATTTTGTCAAAATGGACAAAATGTCAAAATGAACTTTGTTTTTGAGAACTTTAGTCTTGCAAGAATATCAAGGAAAGAAACCAAGCCCAGAGACTTCTTGGGCTGTGGCATTATCAATTTAATTAGGGACCCAAAGAGAAAAACTTAGGAAAATAATAAGCAAAAAAGAGATGGCATTTGAATGGACTTGCCAACAAATTAGCAATTTTTGGTGCCCTTTAAGACAAAACACAGTCAGGTAAATGAATACAGTCAGATTAGGGTAGCACTAGCCTTGGTAACAATAATAGGCAGATGGAAGAAGTAGTGCAAATTTTCACTGAAGAAAGATGCTGCTCTCATAGACATTAAAATGCTTCTGTAAGAATTAATGAGGAACACAAAGATTTCCAACCACCCAAAGAAATAAGGAACCATGAACAAGAAACAAGAAAAAAATTAAGATTTAAGAAAGAAAGACAGGGAGAAAGAAAAGCAAATACACATTGGAACTATTAGACACAGATCATAAAAAAAAAATATGTTTGCTAGATTTAAAAAGTAAAAACCAAGGTTTATCAGAGCCCTGGTTGCAGTCTTCATTTTTCCCCCAATAAAACTTAACTCTCATAACTCTCATATTGTGCATTCTTTTAAATGCACAGCATAGTTTCCAAGACAGTATAAGGAAAAATTAGAATTAAAAAATGAAAAGAAGCAGAGAGGAAAATGAAGCAAAAGAGGTAGGAAAGAAAATAAAAGTAATAAGATGTTATATTTTAAACACAAGTACAAAAGTAATTGCTTAAATGTAAGTACATGGTCTGGACAGTTAAAAGAAAAGAATATGCACTAGAATTAAAATTTTAAGGAAAACTGGTGCACAGCATAATCCCTAGAGGAGGGGTAATCATATCATATTTTATGAAGATGTCCTCCGAAGTTGTGCAGTGCACACCCTATGTAGTTCTGGATTCAGTTGTAGAAAAATAAGATAGAAGAAGAAGTACTATGTGAGCATGAAACAAAGGATAGCTGGTGTAGCTATACAATATTCAACACAGTAGACCTAAGGCAAAAGACATAGAAAGTCACTTTATAATGATAACAAACTCAATTCATAGGAAGATACAATGATTTTAAATATCCATGCATCTAATGGTAGAGATTCAAAATATGTAAATCAGAAATTGATGGAGGCACAAGAAGGCATAGTCAATAAGAGAACCAAAAAAGATACAAGCAAAATGACACTCATCAGGACTTCCCTGAAAGTCCAGTGGTTAACACTTCACCATCCAATGCAGGATGTGCAGTTTTGATCCCAGGTAGTAAAGTGAAAAGGAACTAAGGAGCCTCTTGATGAAGGTGAAAGAGAAGAGTGAAAAAGCTGGCTTAAACCTCAACATTCAAAAAACTAAGATCACGGTATCCGGTCCCATCACTTCACGGAAAATAGAAGAGAAAAAAGTGGAAACAGTGACAGATTTTATTTTCTTGGGCTTCAAAATCACTGCAGACATTGACTGCAGCCATAAAAGTAAAAGACATTTGCTCCTTGGAAGAAAGCTATGATAAACTTAGACAATATATTAAAAAGCACAGACATCACTTTGCCAACAAAGGTCCATCTAGTCAAAGGTATAGTTTCTTCAGTAGTCATGTACACATGTGAGAGTTGGACAATAAAGAAGGCTGAGCACTGAAGAACTGATGCTTTCGAATTGTGGTCCTGGAGATGATTCTAGAGAGTCCTTTGAAGCAAGGAGATCAAATCAGTCAATCCTAAACAAAATCAATCTTAAATATTCCTTGGAAGGACTCACGTTGAAGCTGAAGCTCCAATGCAAAGAGATGACTCAACTGGAAAAGACTCTCCCTGATGCTGGGAAAGATTGAAGGCAAAAGGAAAAGGGAGCGGCAGAGAATGAGTTTGTGAGGTAACATCACCAAGTCAATGGACATGAATTTTAGCAAACCCCAGGAGATAGTGAAGGACAGGGAAGCCTGGCATGCTTCAGTCAATGGGGCCACAAAGAGACATAACTTAGTGACTGAATAACAGCAAAAGGGGAACTAAGATCCCATGTGCCTTGTGGTTTATCATATCTCTCTCAATCATTGATAGGACTAAGGAAAAAAATCAATAAAGAAAAGAATAGAGGCTGAAAATTAATAAACTAGACATTCATTACAAGAAGTTAATAAACTTTCATAGAATAGAAGAAAGCAATTAAAATGGAAGAACAGGATAGAGGAGACTAATATTGTGGAAACCTGATTCTTTGAAAAGACAAAATTTTAAAGCATATGGAAAATTAATGAAAAAAGTAAAAGAGAAAAAAGGAAAGAAGGCCCAAATAGTCAACATCATTAAAGAATGAGTTGTCATGCCCATAACATAGAAACATTGTTAGGAAAATATTATAAGCACTCTCATCAATGGAATGAAATGAAAATTTTAAGATAAAATTCACAAAATCTTAGAAGAATATAATGTATAAATCTTTCAAGAATAAACACAAAATCTGATTCATTTGGAAACTTTTATATTCCCTTAAAGGAAATGTAGAATGACTTAAATTTTAGAAGTAATTGTGCAATGTCTTCAAAATCTTCATGCACTTTTACCCAACAATCTCAATTCTTGGAAGCTTTCATAAGAAACTGCACTTAAATGCACAATCTTGTGGCACAAACATATTTCACAGAGTTATTTATACAAAAAAGAAAATTGAACCAAATCTCATGTGAAACTATTTCTGAACATCTAAGGAAATAGAGTCAAAAGAGCCAAAAACACTTGCTTCCAGTCTTCTCGTTGGAAATGTGGAAGTTTTCTTTGTGTTTCAGGCTTCCCTGGTGGCTCAGCAATGAACAATCTGCCTTTAATGCAGGAGACACAGGAGATGCAGGCTTGATCCTTGGGTCAGGAAGATCCCTTGGAGGTGGGCATGGCAACCCACTCCAGTATTCTTGCCTCAGGAGCCTGGCAGGCTACAGTCGGTAGGGTCACAGAGTCAAACACAGCTGAAACACCTGAGCATGCATGCCCTTTGTGTTTATTTTATTTGTATTTTATTTGTGCATGCACTATAAATGTCCAGCAACAGAGGCATTTGTTCAATAAATCATGGTGTGATAATATGAAATACAATACAGTTTTTAGAGATGATCATTTTGTGGTAAATAGGAAAAGGAGTATGTCAAGGCTGTATATTGTCCCCCTGCTTATTTAACTTATATGCAAAGTACATCATGAGAAATGCTGGACTGGAAGAAACACAAGCTGGAATCAAGATTGCCAGGAGAAATATCAATAACCTTAGATATGCAGATGACACCACCCTTATGGCAGAAAGTGAAGAGAAACTAAAAACCTCTTGATGAAAGTGAAAGAGGAGAGCAGAAAAGTTGGCTTAAAGCTCAACATTCAGAAAACAAAGATCATGGCATCTGATCCCATCACTCAATGGGAAATAGATGGGGAAACAGTGGAAACAGGGTCAGACTTTATTTTTTTGGCCTCCAAAATCACTGCAGATGGTGATTGCAGCCATGAAATTAAAGGACACTTACTCCTTGGAAGAAAAGTTATGACCAACCTAGATAGCATATTCAAAAGCAGAGACATTACTTTGCCGACTAAGGTCTGTCTAGTCAAGGCTATGGTTTTTCCAGTGGTCATGTATGGATGTGAGAGTTGGACTGTGAAGAAGGCTGAGCACCGAAGAATTGCTGCTTTTGAACTGTGGTGTTGGAGAAGACTCTTGAGAGTCCCCTGGACTGCAAGGAGATCCAACCAGTCCATTCTGAAGGAGATCAACCCTGGGATTTCTTTGGAGGGAATGATGCTAAAGCTGAAACTCCAGTACTTTGGCCACCTCATGTGAAGAGTTGACTCATTGGAAAAGACTTTGATGCTGGGTGGGATTAGGGGCAGGAGGAGAAGGGGACGACCAAGGATGAGATGGCTGGATGGCATCACTGACTTGATGGACGTGAGTCTGGGTGAACTCCGGGAGTTGGTGATGGACAGGGAGGCTTGCTGTGCTGCGATTCATGGGGTCGCAAAGTGGGACACGACTGAGTGACTGAACTGAACTGATACTGATATGGGCTTCCCTGGTAGCTCAGCTGGTAAAGAATCCACGTGCAATGCAGGAGACCCTGGTTCGATTCGTGGGTCGGGAAGATCCACTGGAGAAGGGACAGGCTACCCACTTCAGCATTCTTGGGCTTCTCTTGTGGCTCAGCTGGTAAAGAATCTGCCTGCAGCGCAGGAGACTTGGGTTCAATCCCTGGGTTGGGAAGATCCCCCAGAGAAGGGAAAGGCTGCCCAGTCCAATATTCTGGCCCGGAGAATTCCTTGGACTGTAGAGTCCATGTGGTTGCAAAGTCAGACACGACTGAGTGACTTTCACTTTCATGTTAAAATACTTTGTTACATGTTTTTTTTTTTTTTTTTTTTTTTTTAAAGAACTTATAAAACACTAGGCACAGTGTACTATCATTTGGGAAATCTATATATAATCTATGTCTATATGGAGAGAAACACATTTCTATACATAAAGAATGAAATCTAAGTAGACAGACCAGAAGGATATTTCTGGGTGGTAGGATCAAAGGTTAACTTCTTTCCTCTTTTGGCCGAAAGCAAGTCCAACCTAAACTAAAGGGGTAAGGGACTCAATTTCATCTTTGGGTGGAAGGAAAGAGTGTAGATCGCCAAGGAAGTGGCGGATTAAGGCCTCTTTTCTACACTCAAGAACATATTTTAGCAGACTGTAAAGTTGCTCTTGGAAACTATTCAAGGGGATTGAAATTCTGGTACAGCAAATAGATCACACCATTGATCTGTCTTATCATTGAGAGATATCAAACCGTAAACCCTGAGGTCTGTCTTCTAATGAAACTCTTAAGATGATCAACGTGTTGAAAAATGACTTTTTAAATTACTAAAATATATGAGTCCCTCAACAAGATAATTTTAAGTAGAATGTTAGTTGTCCTAGTCCTTCATTTCTAGCCCTTCATCACTCCGTCTGTCAACTCTTTGGCACAAATTTTAAACACTGTTTTTTCAAATTAATATCATTTCTATCATATCACTCTGTAGCATTGTATAACCTCTTGATGTGCTGTGCTGTGCTTAGTTACTCAGTTGTGTCTGACTCTTTGTGACCCCATGGACTGTAGCCCACCAGGCTCCTCTGTCCATGGGGATTCTCCGGTCAAGAATACTGGTGTGGGTTGTCATACCTTCCTCCAGGGTATCTTCGCAACTTAGGGATTGAATCCAGGTCTCCCACATTGCAGGCAGAATTTTTACTGTCTGAGCCACCAGAGAAGCCCTAGAATATTGGAGTGGGTAGCCTATGCCTTCTCCAGGGGAACTTCCCTACCCAGGAATCCAACCAGGGTCTCCTGCATTGCAGACATATTCTTTACCAGCTGAGCTACCAGGGACAAAAGGAAATTATAAATGAAATGAGTTGTCAACAATGCAAACTTAAATACAGATATGTGAACAGTCCTTGACATTTGGCAATTAAACAATACGAGCTAATACTACTAAATAAATGTAAACAAAGCTCTAAAATTTATCAAGATTTTCTTTTTAAAAAATTTGAGAGAAGAGCATTGAAACATGTATATTACCATATGTGAAATAGATCACTGGTCCAGGTTCAATGCATGAGACAGGGTGCTCAGAGCCGGTGCACTGGGACAACCCTGAGGGATGGGTTTGGGGAGGAAGGTGGGAGGGGGGCTCAGGATGGGGAACATATGTACACCCATGGCTGATTCATGTCAACATATGGCAAAAATCACTACAATATTGTAAAGTAATTAGCCTCCAATTAAAATAAATTAATTAAAAAAATTAACTGTTGAATCAAAAAATATATGATATAGAAGAAAGAAAAGGGATTTGAATCCCTGAATCAGCAGTACAAGAACTGGATATAAATATTTAAAATTAGAGATATAGAATTTATTGTCTTATGGAACCAGATTATTTCATAGAAGAGGGAAATATTATTTTGTCTGTTTGATATTTATAAATTGTACTTTTTCTTACATTCTTGCATCAGCTTGTGGGTCAAGGACATATGTTTTCTATGCATTTTGCCTTATACACAAATATTATCCAAAAAGAGAACCATAGTCATATATAGAATCATCTGGGTACTTTAAAAAAATCATCATGAGTTTTGGCTCCACACTAGAACAAAAAAAATCAGATTTGGAGGAGTGAGGCTTAGACAGTGATATTTTCTAAAAGCTCTTTCAATGACTCCCATGTACAACCCAAGGGTGGAGAATTACTGATTTAGGCAATTTTGAAAACCCGAATGTCCTAGAGAGGAGACCAACCTCAGCATTGATGAGGATATCCTTGAATACTCTTAGGAAGCAGGCAATTATTTTGGGGAGCTTCACCCTTGGGCATAAGTTCTCTTGATTGTATGCGAGGAAAAAAAGACCAGATCAGGGTAAGCTGACAAAGCACAACGTCCCAGAACATTAGGTCAGAGTGCAGAGTGAAACGCAGCTTTACAGGGAAGCAGGGTTAGTAACAGCAAAACCAAGAGTTAACTGTTGTGATACTTAAGCCAGAGCCTCCTACTTCAGGAACAGAATTAACCACTCTGGGGACTCAGAAGCACAAGTCCGTCTGTGATCAGTGCAACTCAGTTACAAGTTTCACTGGATTTAGGACTGATACTGCTGCCAAACCTTATTTATCAGTTATGTAGTGACCATTAATTTTTAACCCAAAATAGTTTGGAAACTGCAATGCATTTTATCATCAGTGAGCACACTTAATGTAGTATTCTTTTCCAGTATTACTAAACTGATGGTCTGTCTTAAAATTTATGACATCTTAGATTTAGGGAAATATGGTGTTTCCAGGGTTATCCGGAACTGGGCATGTGGGTGAGACCCGGTATTAGAGTTACTGTGAGAATTTAGGGACAGGAAAAGAAAAAGAGACCAGAACTGAAATGACAGATCATAACAAAATCACGATATTGAACAAGAATGGCTTCTGGTTCTTAAAAGCTAGTGCTCTAGTATGAGAAACAGGCTGAGATAAGTGATGTACCCTGAGAATATTGTCCCCCAGGAACAAAATGGTTTGTTCCTGAGACCACTTTTTCAGCTGCCTACGCCCTCTGTTGGTGGTAGGCAGAGTGGATACGTTTCTGTCTTGGTACAGTTTTGCTTTTCTTTCTCCAAGTCTCTAAGTGGGAAGGTGGGAAGTTGTGGAGTGTCACTGCCAAGTTCTGCGGAAAACACTGTTTGCTTTAAACACTGTAAAGGATCAAGATCGAAAAGGACTAGGGAAGTCCTTATTTGGTTAATCCAGACTTTATTTGCAAAAGAAAGAATCTACTTGCAAACAGTTAAATATGCGACCATATGCTCTCCTCTGCTTTTTCCCTCCTGACGCAGAATTGGAGCTTAAGCCTCTCTGAGACTTTTCCATCATAGCTGGAGCTTCATGCCAACGTTTCTTAACCACAGAGACCCATTTCTCATCTTGCAAAACTTGTGCCAGAGCAGAACTCCCACTGACTTGCAGAACAGTTCTGACACAGGCAGACCCCTGAGAGCACAGAGCACGATGAGCAAAGGAAAGACTGTGTCCATCTCCTGATTCTCAGTTCTCAACAGGGTGGGAGGTGGTTCTGGGGCTGTTCCCCCACGGGGAAGAATCCCACACACTGAGGATAATTTCTACACATGGCAAGTAGGAGGGCAAAATTAAATTTGCCTCCCCTTCTATCTTAAATTTATCTTCCTCTGCCATGTACTCACTCCACTAAAACATGGTATGAAAATTCCAGCACTTTACTTTGCACTTTCCAGCAACCCTCTATAACCAGTAGTAATCTGATCTAGCTCATAAAAAATCCTAATATGGAATGACTTAGAATAATGAAAGAAATTGGTACTCAGCAAATTGGTAACAAGACATCAGCTTGGAGAGTATTAGATCTCAACAGTAGAGAAGCAATATCTGATGGATATAATAATTATTATTACGATTATTGGATTTGCTGCATTGAGGCTAAGAATCCATCCATTGTAGAATTACACTCTCCATACACACATTTAAGGATTCTTTGGAAAGAGACTCACAAACTTATAGAAGAAATTCATGGTTGCTGAGAGGAAAGATAGGGGGAAGAAATAGTTAGGGAGTTTGGAATAGACATGCACACACTGCTCTATCTAAAATGGACAACCAACACAAATCTACACTATAGCACAGCGAAATCTGCTCCATATTTTGTGGCAGCCTGAATGGGAGGGGACCTTGGGGGAGAATGGATACACGTATGTGTATGGCTGAGTCCCCTCCCTGCTCACCTGAAACTATCACAACTTTGTTAATCAGCTACGCCCCAATTAAAAAAAATAGTTTAAAAAATATTCCTTGGGAGTGATTTGTAGAAACAGTATTGCTTAAACAGGTCTGTAACAATGAGCAATTTATATTTAATTCTGAATTAGATTCAGCTTCTGATTTTCACACTTTCAGGTATCAGATCTGCTGCTGTCTAGGGAAAAAAATGTTTGCCTCACAATTAAACCAACCCCATCATTATTTCCAATGCACCTTACAGCTTCAGGAAACAAGTACACAGGACTGTGTTAGCTTGGAATCTTCTCCTCCCCCTCAAGTGAGGAAACCCCAGACAAAACTTCTCTTGTATTTCCTTGCTTTGTCCTTGCCAGAACTACAAAAAGAGAAATCATATTCTGGAATGGTTGTCCTGAAAGGGAGAAATGAGCTAGCATGTTGAAACATTTAAAAACATGCTGTGAATAATTATGTATTATGGGTTGTTTACATGTGCATACACACACACATTTATATGTGCTTATATATGTATATGTTTATCTTATAATGACAGCACAAGAGCCAAGATTCCTTCATCTTCATATTATACAACTTAGATTTATCATCAACTCTAGTTTCATGAGATTGTCTAGAGAGGTCAGACTAGAAGGAGTGGTCCCCTTTAACTTTAGATTGCAAAATTTTATAATTTATATATACTTATATTTTCCTATAATTTGTACATATTATGACCAGCTTAATAAGGTAGAAAATATAGGCAGGGCATGTGCATGCTTTTCCTTTCCTCCTGAAGAGCCAGGGGTGAGATTTAAAGATTTTGTAGGTAAGTGAAAGAAAGTGAAAGTGAAAAGGTCTGAACCACCAGGGAAGCCCTGTAAGTAATGGCAACAAAATGACTATTGATGTCCAGGTATGTTTTGAAAGCAGAAGATATTATTTTATGCTTTTTTCTATTCCATATCATATTTATTTCATTGCTTTGACTATTAAATATCTGTGAAATGACTGACTGTATGAAGGAAGAAAGAAATGAATAAGTGAATGAAAAAACATGTTCATATCCAACAACATGTATGAAATCTACAACAGGAATGCATCAGACAGTAAATACTTCAGGCCCTGCAATATCATAGTTTCTGTTGCAATTATTCACCTGCCAGTTTTGTGCAAAACTAACATAGACAATGTGTAAACAAATGAGTGTGTCTGTGTTCCAATAAAACTTTATTTACAAAAACAGTCTGTGGGCAGAAAGCAGCCAATGAGTCATAGTTTGCCAAAGGCTGATCTAAAGCATTCAGGGAGATTCTTTATTCTCAGAATAACTGATTAACTTACAGGTATTTTAATGATTCACAAGATTGCATGAAAATGTCAGCTCAGAGGCAACACTTCTCAAACTGTGTACTAGTGAGCCGTCAATACACAGATGGTGTACAGGACTAGCCAGACTTCTGTATTTTATGTCTCCACTGTCACCAAATTCCTACTAGCCTCGCTGCATTTTCTGTGCTGTCCCCATTTCCGGGCTAAATGGGGGAAAGGGGATAAATGGCATAAGAGGACATTACATGCAACTGCAGGCAGCCCAAATTGTCCACCCGTTAGTCACTTTGGATTTTCAGCTGAGTGAATGCTGCATTCATGAATGCCCAGAGACAGCCGGGGGAAGGTCCAGACAGTCTGCTGGCAGAAAGAAAGCTGAAAGCAAAGGAAAGCTTGTGTCGATTGTCATCTCTAGTTATGAGCCTGAGAAACTGTAGCTATGAATCAGCTTGTCTGAGGCTCTGCTGTCTTTATTTGCAACAGTAAGGAAGATAATATTTTAAAAAGCTTTTAGGAATAAAATGAGCCTTAACCACTAGAGAGAAGAATCACAGTCTGCAGCTACATTGCCTTGGGGCCTAATGATGATTCATTGTAAAATTAGACCAATTAAGCACCCTCCCCCAATTCTGTAGTCTTGAGAGAGTTAGATAAGATCATTGGTTCCCTTTGACTCATGGAATCCTAAAACAAAAGAGATCCCAGAGATCTTCTGGTCATGGGGTCATGGAATAGTACATCTCACTTGAGGACTGAGTCCTGGTAAGGTGAGTGGTGTCCAGTGATTCACAGCTTGTGGGTGGGGAAGGGAGGACCTAAACCAGCACTCTCAGTTCTGGGTTGATAGATTGATGGGTTCATTCCTTAATACAATTACTATTCAACCAATGTACTTTATATATGGTTTCTCAAAGTGATTTTATCAGAGAACCCTTTTTGGTTTTTCACAAAGAGCTGAGAAGACAGATATTCCCAAGAACCTCCATCAGGAAGCACTCTGATTATTACTCCACACCCTCAAGTCTTTAACCCACACATCCACTCTACTGGTGAAGAAAATGAGGTCCAAGGAGTCTAGGCTGATGGTTCCTAGATTCGTCTGCACATTAGAATGACTCAGGAATCTTTTAAAAATCTCAAAGCCTATGCCACATCCAAACCAATAAATTCCAACTCTGGGGCGGGGCAGACACACAGTATTTTTTGAAGTTTTCCAGGGGATTTCAATGAGTAGAAAGCTTCAGGAACCACTGGACCAGGTGATCTCTCATGTTATACCTCATGTTATACCCCATAGAAATCAGGGGTGGAGGCAGCTCTCTAAGTGCCAAGCAATGAAAGAGGTGAAGATAAACTCATGGGACATATCTTTCTGCCACATGTGAATGATTTAAACACCTCAGCTCTTCAGTTTTAAGGCTTCCCTTGTAGCTCAGTCGGTAAAGCATCTGCCTGCAGTGCAGGAGACCCAGGTTCCGTCCCTGGGTTGGGAAGATCCGCTGGAGAAGGAAATGGCAACCCACTCCAGTATCCTTGGCCTGGAAAATCTCATGGACAGCAGAGCCTGGTGGGCTGCAGTTCATGCGGTCACAAAGAGTCAGCACGACTGAGCGACTAACACTTACTTACATCCCTTGTTTTAGAAAATGAGGTCAAAGAGTTTAAGATCTCTGCTTTCTTTCAGACATTTAAGGTCATTTTTTTTTGGTAGAAGTTAAAAATGTAGCGGAATACACAAGGACATGTTTATATGTGTTTGTAGCATTACCGCCAAAATTCTGCTTGGGATTTTAATTCATCACTCCCTATGGGGCTTCCATGGTGGCTCAGATGGTAAAGAATCTGCCTGCAATGCAGGAGACCTGGGTTCAATCCCTGGGTTGGGAAGATCCCCTGGAGGAGGGTATGGCAACCCATTTCAGTATTCTTGCCTGGAGAGTTCCATAGACAGAGGAGCCTGGTCGGCTATTGTCCATGGCATCCCAGAGTCAGACACGACTGAGAGACTAAGCACGTGGGACTGGTAGCACTGATTTTCCACTGTTTCTCTGTGTTTGTGTGTGTGTTTTCCTAACTTATTCATCTAGGAGTTTTATTTCCATTTATCATCCAGGGCAGGGGCATTGTCAGAGATTCCAATGAGACAAATCCATACCAGAATCAACAAAGCAGAGACATTGACCTCATTTCTTATTGCAGAAGGCAAATTCCATGCCATTTTCTAATGCTTCTGGGTCACAGAACCGTGACTTTTTTTTTTTTTTTTAATTTAATTGTTTTTCCTGTCGGGTCCAGATTGAGCAGTGATCCTCCTCCTGCTGCTGCTGCTGCTGCTGCTGCTAAGTCGCTTCAGTCGTGTCTGACTCTGTGCAGCCTCATAGACGGTCTCCTACCAGGCTCCTCTGTCCCTGGGATTCTCCAGGCAAGAACACTGGAGTGGGTTGCCATTTCCTTCTCCAATGCATGAAAGCGGAAAGTGAAAGTGAAAGCTCCTGAAGTATACATAATGATAACAAACCCATATCACTGCCCTGGACTCATGTGCAACTTTTCTTTCTCTCTTTTGCTGCTAGGAAACCCATGTAAGCTGCTCATATAAATGATTACAACACCAACGCCTTTTTAACTAATCAATTTACAATTAAAAATTAATTTTTTGGGGGGTTGCCACACAGTGTGTCATACGAGATCCTAGTTCCCTGACCAGGAATGGAGATCAAACCCCTGCAGTGGAAGCATGGAGTCTTTACCTCTGGACCTCCAGGAAACTCCTGTCCAGCTCCTTTTACTGTGGCCCTGATTTGGAGGCCAGAGAGGAGTGAGCCCCTTTGAACTTTCAAAAGAGATACGGGAACACCACTGAGTAAGCCTTTAAAGAGAACAGGAGGGGCTAATCCATATGCATCACTATCTGCTTTGATAATAAATCCCCATGCACATGTTATTTGTAATATATGTCCCTGCGTAACATGGGAAATGGCCATTAAAAATAATTTGGCTTCTTGCTGAGATCTGTGAACTTAAGTGATATGAATGTGTTCGTTCATTTCTGCAACGATTAATGCATGAGGCCCTGGGTGCCAGGCACAGCATACAAGGAGTGGCTTTGCCTACAAATTAGCAGGTCAGTCTAGGAATCCGGGAAACAATTCCAATATTTTTGGAATCCAGAGCCCTGTGTTCACATTCCCAGGCTCTGCCAAGCAATGAAAGTGGAACCATAGTGGTGACTGAACTTCAAGAGATCTCAACTTGCTCACTGAGAAAATAAGGAAAATAGTTCCTCACAGGGCGAGACTGAGCCTTGAATGACATACTGTATGTAGAGGGCCTAGGTTAGACTAGGGAGTCAGCAACAGTTAATTCCTTTCTCCTTTACATGATGAGTCTCTTATCCCCTAGTCAATATCCTTCCATCTGGCCTTGTGTTACTGACCTTATGTCAGTCACAGCCAGGTGGAGAAATTCAACTCTCTTTGAAGCGAGACCCACCAGCCTTCACCTGCCCGCAGACATTTATTTCATTGCCTTAAAAGGAGCTCTGAGCTGTGCGAAAAGGAGGAAGAGATGCAGCTTCCCATCAGGATGAGTTTACTGCTCTCTGCTCCCTGTAATTTAAAGGGTTAATTTGCTTTCATGTTGCGCCCACTGAGAATCATTGTTATTATGGGATGTAGGTTCCCACAAAAATAAAGAGAGAGGCTTTTTTCTTTTTTTTTTTTAAAGCATAAACTAGCAAGACCAGAGTTAATTTCCATGAGAGTCAGAAGAGCAAAACTCTGGGCCAGTCTTTGAATATTCACGTGGAACACTTTCTGTCCTAGAGACCATGCTTGAAAGGCAAGAACCCCACATCTTGAATTCACTTTCCCATAAAAGCTGCAGAAGTTACTGCAGGAAACAAAAAGCAATTTACGGTAAACAACCCTCCCCCTCACTGCTTCTCCCATTGCTGTTCACTGCCTGAAAATCCTAGCACTAGGAGGGAGCTTTCTTTGACTCTATTACTCAAAGTGTAGACCATGGGCAGTAGCTGTGGCCTTACCTAGGAGGTGGGTTAAAAATGCAGTGCGTTATGTACACACTGCTATATTTAAAATGGATAACCAACAAGGAAACCCTACTGTATAGCACACAGAGCTCTGTTCAATGTTACTTGGCAGCCTGATGGGAGGGGACTTTGGAGAATGGATGTATACATATGGCTGAGTCCCTTTGCTGTCTACCTGAAATGGTCACAGCATTGCTAATCACCTATACGCCAATACAAAATAAGAAGCTTTTAAAAATGCATCTTGCTGTCTACTCCAGACATACTGATCAGAGTCTCCATTTTCAAAGATTCTTATGCTCCCCAAGATTGAGGAACAGGATTTTATTTGGGAACCATGTGGTCAGGGCACATAAAGCTGTATTTCTGAACTGCGGAAATGCTGATCAAAGCCCTATTTGCTGTTAAGTCTTTGATAGCTATTTTCCTGCTGTAAAAAAAATCGTTAGCATAAAGGAAGGCCATAACACCAACCGCTCCACGTGGGAAATTTAGACTCAAAGAGTTTTAGAACTGTGCACAATCTATCATAGACCTGCTCTCATCACGTCTACTTGGAAACCTGCCTGTACATGCAGTAGCGTTTTTGGCTTTAAAATGTCATTGTCTAGTATGAATTGTATCATTCTTACTTGTGAGTAGCACAGGCCAGTTTTGAAAACCATCCTTTTTTTCTTGCAGCAGTGATTTTATGGAGGCCTCTGGGTAGAGAAGATACTGTTAGGCCTACCTAAACTCTATCAAGAAAACCTAAGGGTGAAAAAAAAAAAAAAAAAGGAAATTTAAACACAAGTGTTAGGGTTACTTTGGAAAACTTCAAAGTTCTTGTTTAATTTCATTTTCTCATTTGGTTTTTGTTGCTGTTTTTTAAACTGAGACAAGGATGGCAATTAATAAAATAGTGTCCAGTGTGCAAAATAGGCGGTTAATGTCTAAGAATAATTATATCACAAGGTGTAATTTTACCACCCAGTCATGGAATTCTGACTCATTTGCAAGCATAATTTATTAGCAAATAGATATTGAGTTTTAGCCATGTGCAAGTTATGTTACAAGGGCTCGGGAGGAACATGAGATGAAGACATCTTGCTGTCATGAGTTTCCTGTAACTAGTGGAGATAAAGGTGTTTATTGTTCATCATGACCCAGGACCCTGTGAGTGGCGCCGGGAAAATGGAGAGACGCAGAGGCGGAGAGATGGATCAGAGTCAGCAGAAAACACCTCACCCCTGCAGGTAGCATCGAAGAGCTATTAACCAACAGCTCAGCCTATTGTTCGACGTGTCCTTGCTTTCCTGAGCCAGCTCTCTACAAACCCTCCCTGATCTGTCACCTGGGGAAGGGTAAGGAGTAGGGCGTTCCAGTACCCTTGCCCTCATGGGCAACAGGAGACGGGAGCTGGCGGACCTAGCCTGCGACCCCCCTGACAGGCGCATCCCTCACACGGCGGCCTAATGTGGCCTGGTATGCTTTGAAGGCCTCACATGGCGGTGGTCTTGACATGTCTTTCAGTGGACACTGATTTTTATCACCAGTCCATAACAAACTGTTCTGCCGACAGAAGGAAAAGGTGGGGGTTAGGGGAGAGGAGTGGGTAGCTGAGAGCCGTCTGCCTTTAGAAAACGTTTAGAAAGATCAATATAAGCAGCCTTCAGGGCCTCCTCTGGCTGCCAGGCTGCTGCATGGGCACTGCCCCATGTGGCTAACAGCGGACTGAAACCAGGAGTCCCACTTCTGAGCTTCTAGTTACTAAAGAAAGTTTGCACAGATGCAAAACAAACTGGTCATGCTCAACATTTATATCAGTTTGTTCATGTATAAGCCATTGTCAAAGCTCCTGGAGTGGAATACCTTAGATCTGTGCGTCTCACCTCATGTAGATTCTATCTCAATACAAACACATAGGTTAATTAAGTAGCCTAGCTGGGTTTGGATGGCAGGGACTAGGGGTTAGAGGAGACATGCTTTGCCTGCCATTGATAACTGTTAGAACTGAATGATGGTGAGTTCACAGGGGTCCTTTGACCATTCTTTTTTTAAAACAAAAACGCAAGGAGGTGGTTAAGTCAGAAGACTGATGGTTTACCTTTCCAGAGGAAGGAGGGGAAAAGCTCAGAGGTGGGACAGGGAGCTGGCGTGTCTGTTTCTTAACCTTGGGGGTGGTTCCACAGGGGTTCGCCACTAAGCCACCTGGGAAGCACCTTCGATCTTTTCAGCACTTATAAGTTAAATTTTGTTTAATTCTCTTTCTCTCCTCCCCACTGGGATGTGAGCTGCACAAAAGCAGAGGTTTGTATCAGTCTTGCTCTCTGTCCCTAAAACAGTGCCTGGTGCATAGGAGGTGCTCATTAAATATTTGCTGAATTAATTGAATCTCTAAAAGGGCAGAGGTGGGAGTAGGAATTGGTATTACAAAGTCAGTCTTTGGTATAATAAATTCATTGCTTACAAATGGTCTTGTAGCTAAAAAAAATCTATTTTACCTTATTCCATAATATTTTCTACTGTTTATTTTGTAAATTGCAGGTAGAATACACTTTGAATGTTATGAATTTTGGAGCCTGACCCAGGATCCTTGTTTGTACCATGGATTTAATCAGAACTCATGTTCTGAATTCCAAACACCAGCGTGCAAACTAGCCTTTGAAATATGACTTAATGTATTAGAGCTGTACCTTGAGTCACCCCCAGGTCAAGCTGTGTATTCCATGGACACTCCCCAGATTTCTTTCACTGCAATCAGCTAAAGGACACATTTTTCAGCTGATATCCTGCTCTTGTTATGAAGGGAATTGATTCTAATTGCCAGTTTCCTGCATTTTTCTTAAACATTTAGCCTTTGAAAAAAAAGTGAGATGAAAATTCCACACGTTACTAGGATTACTTCATAAACAGAGCAGTCTTGACTTTGGAATTCCCCTCAGACTCTGAACTGAGCTTCCGCATCCAGAAAACCTGAATTCATTCTGAAATGGGAGGAAACTAGGGCAAAATGTTATCTGGAGCTATGACATTTGGCTTCCAGAGAACACACAAAATGGACACACATCAAATGTCAGGCAAGCTGATAACGGACAGGAAGTACCTCTGTCAACACAGTGAGCTTGACCTTTGCTGGCAGTAAAATCCTGGATGCAATGCTTCTGCTCTGAAACAGTCTCCCAGGGAGCAAGCAAAGCCTGGCCTGCAGGTAAGGATGCAGGCCCCTGGTACTTGAGGATTGCAGAACAGCCCACAGAGCATCAGACTGAAGTTTGGCCAACAGGGAGGGCCCTATGTTTTTATCCGTTGTTGGGAGATGAACAAGACAGAAAAATTGACCCTGGTTCCATGTCTTCCCTGGCTCCATTATCAGGAAAACAGGACAATATAATACAGAAATAAAATACAGGAACTTCCTCTTTGCCATCATTTTGAATCGGTCCTGGCACAAATTTGCACTGACATCAGCTCCCAACGGGTCCAATATGAAATTTATCTTCTTGAAAATGTGACCCTTGGCTGCCAGTAGACCAAAAATGTAGCCAGCAATGGGGCAAATAAAGATAAAGAAGTTTGTGCAGGACAAATGCTGCATTTCCTACACACAGCTTTATAACTCTCCTGTCCCAAGAATGAACAGAAAACAAATGGATATAGTCAGCCATCGGGAACCTCTGCTGTGTTATTTGCCCACTGCTCAGGGTGATAAAGTAGATAATCTCCTAGGCAGGATTGGAACAGGATGACTAATTGATATCACTATGAATAAACAGCATGTGATACTTACAAGGCAGGCAGGCTGGACTGTTCTAAAATATTCTGTGCAATTCACTAGACATTTGCCCTGAAGACCTCATTTTGTTTTCGCGCATAGTCCTCCTTGTTTTTAAGGTTCAGGAAATGACTGTGTGCGCCCACATTATGTGTGTATGTGTGTGTGTGTGAATGATTTAAGATTTTTTAAGTGTCAGACATGCTGTTTTGCTTAGCCATTCTTTGAAAACCCAAGTTCAATTTTAATTAAATCACATATGTTTTGAACTCAACATGTATGCCTATTTTCCTTTGACTATCTTTAGGTTATGGTTTAATAACTTTGGTCTTATTTTGCCCTGCTGCATATTTTGATTTTTCTCTATTAACGTCTTGCATTTATACAGCTGTTTTCAAAGCAGCTGTGAAATATTTTTAAAATTTCTACCCAAGGGGAAGAAGCAGGGAATATGTAATATTGAAAAAGAAGGAAAAAAAAAAAAAAGATAAACATTCTTCTATGGGGTTCAGTCAATGTATTTCACATCTACCAGGAAATCAGCTAAGCTAAGTAAACATAGACATTTTATATGGCAAGAACAAAGTAATAGCCTTTTTACTTCAATAAATCACTGTCACAATTGTCCTAAAACAGTTTGTTTTTGACTAGACTTTTTGGGAAATTCTCCTTCCCAAAATATCCCCTTTATCTGGTTCTTCCTGATATCAGAAATTCCACTGTTTAAGAGGCTGCAATAAAGCCACGTGGTACAAATATCTCTGCAAAAGGAGGGGCCCCCGAAATATTTACACTTCAGGGTGAGGTGTTTCATCAAATGTGATAACTAACTGGGGTGTGTTTTTCTCCTGAAGCCACTGATTTCTAAGAGGGAAGGGTGTCAAGATAGTGGTGGGAAGTTCTGACAGCGTGCATTGGAAGGTGTTAAAGACGAGAGTCAACAATCCTCTTAACATGCTGAGGGGTTTGTTTTAGTCTGTGAACCTGTGCAGTTAAACATCTGCACGAGAGTCTCAGAACAGACGTTTGGGCATAAAAGAGTGGTGCAATGTGGCAGCTTTTCCCAACTCTCCTAGCTTCCTCTTCATCCCAGCATCTCTGAAGTCAAACTCTGTTTACTCGAAAGCTGTTCCTGATGAAATTGTCCTGGGCATATAAGCAAGGCAGAGACAGAAGAAAGTTCAAGAATTGCCATTCAAGCTTATCCATTTGCCGGTCATTAAAATAATCTGAGCTCCAAAAGAACATTGCTTCCCCAGAGTTGGCAAAATGTTCCCCAGCTCTGCCCCTCTGAAAGGAAAGAAAGGGATATGTAGGAGTCATTTCTAGGGGGGACCTCTGTCTCTTCCATGTGTTACTGACCAGGGTTCTTGGCCAGGTTCTTGGTACTGTGCTGGGCTTAGTTGCTCAGTCCTTTCTGACTCTTCGTGACCCCGTGGACCGTAGCCTGCTAGATTCCTCTGTCCATGGGGATTCTCCAGGCAAGAATACTAGAATGGGTTACTATGCCCTCCTGCAGGGGATCTTCCCAACTCAGGGATCGACCTGGGGTCTCCTGCATGCCAGGTGGATTCTTTACCAGCTGAACTACCAGGGAAGCCCTTTTGGCTTCCTTGATCCATAGAAATTGATAAGAGGCCCAGCAAGAAATTCAGGCAAGGCTCTATTGGGGCCCTTGCTATAGCAAGGGGGGGGGGGTGGTCAAAAACAAGTAATAAGTTTCCTTTCTTGTTCACACCCCAAGTTAGGGTTAAGGGGTGAAGGGTGGGGTGGGGAGGGCAAGCTTGTTCCTTATATAGGGTGAGAGTAGGTCGAGGTCCAGGGGTCTGGCCTGAAAGGTGGCTTAGGTGATTTACCCCCACTTAGGTGGTATTGAGTGCAGGGGGCACAGGCAGTACCCTGCTTTCAGTCCCAGCATGCTGTTTTTGTTCCTGGCTCTTCAGAAGCGGCAGCTGGGCTTTTTGGTCCGTTCGTATCTTGTTGTCCATTATTTGCTCCAATTGTGCAAGCACTCAGTTACTTTCAGTCCCTTATAGTTTCAGTGTATTTTGTTGCTCAAGAAGACGTGTGTTCAGGTGCAAGCACTGCAGCAAAGGATCCCAGGTCCCAACCTGTCTCATGGGCAACTTGCCCCTCTTTGCAGTCCACCTGTCCCCTTCTCCCACCACACACGTGCCACCGTATAACCGGGAAGGACAGAAGGACGATGCAGCAGCTGTGTGGAGGATCGTCCAGCAGGCTGTGAGGATTCAGGAGCTATGAGCTTAGGGAAGACCCTCCTCCTTGAGTGTCTAGGAATCTGTCTATAGGGGGAGACTCCCAGATACCTCAGAATTCAGCCAGTTATGTTACTGTCACAATTTTGCTGTCTCTGAGCCACGTGTCTAATCAATTACACATTTTTTCCCCCTTTCTTTCACTTCTCTGGATCTGAAATAAAACCTAAACTGATCCCACACTTACTTTTTTCCTTCAGAGCACTTACCATGGTTTTTAATTATGTTTATTTGTGTGCCTGGTCTCCTGGACATGATCAAGGAATAATTGCTGAATTTTACTTGTTCAATGCTGTCAAAGACTAATTATTTTGTTTTGTTTTTCAAAAATGTAAATCATGGCTCAACTGCAAGTATAGAATGAACATACATTAAAGATTTCAACTCCGTTATAAAGGGAATAGGATCACGGAAAACCGTTTCCAATGAAATATCAGAGGTTATTATAGGCATTTTACAAAAATGCACTAAAATATCCAGGTTAGATATAAAACTGATCAACATCTCACAGAAGAGCCAGACAGACACTGTAAGGCTCCATGGTGTAGTGATTATCACATCTGCTTTCCATGTAGAAGGTCCTGGGTTCAATTCCCAGTGGAACCACAAGTTTGCATGTATTTCCATTCAGTTACTTTTTAGAAATGACTTTTTTCTACAAATGGAAGATTAAATCTTCTACTGGATGAAAATTAACATCTCCACTATACTGTGACTCAAATAAAAGTAAGATCATGTCTTTCATTTTACTCAAATTAATTAATTTTAGAAAAAAAAAAAAAAAACTTTATGCCTTATTTAAAAATGAAACTGCCCAGGAGGCTCAGTAGTAAAGAATCCACCTGCCAATACAGGAGACACAAGAGACTCGTGTTCAATCCCTGGGTCAGGAAGATCTCCTGGAGTAGGAGATGGCAACTCGCTCCAGTACTGTTGCCTGGAAATTATCATAGACAGAGAAGCCTGGTGGGCTACAGTCCATGGGGTCACAAAGAGTGGGACATGACTGAGCACACATACATGTTTTAAATGGGAACCAGGATTGCCCTCCATAAAACCAAGATAACACCCCAAAGTTAGCACAATGAAAAGTGAACGTGAAGTCGTTCAGTCATGTCTGACTCTTTGCAACCCCATGGACCCACCAGTCTCCTCTGTCCATGGGATTTTCCAGGTAATAGTACTGGAGTGGATTGCCATTACCTTCTCCAGGGAATCTTCCCAACCCATGGATCGAACCCGGGTCTCCCACATTGTAGACAGACACTTAACCATCTGAGCCACCAGGGAAGCCCCCTAAAAACCAAGAAAACACCCCAAAGTTGGCACAATAAGACAGTGTTTTCTTCAGTGCTGGTGAAGCCTTCAGTTCAGTAGGCCAAGCTTTTCAGAGAAGGCACACTTTCTAGCTTTCAGATTCATGACATTGAAGATGTTTGCTTTCTGGGACACTGGCTAAAGCCAAGGTGCTTTTCCCTGTTGGACCACCATGCTCTTATTAAGCCTAGGTTTTAGTCTGCTTTTTTTTCCAGTAGTCATGTATGGATGTCAGAGTTGAACTATAAAGAAAGCTGAGGACCAAAAAATTGATGCTTTTGAACTGTGGTGTTGGAGAAGACTCTTGAGAGTTTCTTGGACTGCAAGGAGATCCAACCAGTCCATCCTAAAGGAAATCAGTCCTGAATATTCATTGGAAAGACTGATGCTGAACCTGCAACTCCAATACTTTGGCCACCTGATGTGAAGAACTGACTCATTGGAAAAGACCCTGATGCTGGGAAAGATTGAAGGGGGAGGGAGAAGGAGAGACAGACGATGAGATGGTTGGATGGCATCACTGACTCAATGGACATGAGTCTGAGAAAGCTCCAGGAGTTTGTAATGGACAGGGAGGCCTGGCATGCTGCAGTCCATGGGGTCACAAAGAGTTGGACATGACTGAGAGAACTGGAACTGGAAGAGGGTTCTTCTGGCATATCATGTAAAACCATTATAATGAATACTGTTGTCTGCCAAAAGTTCTCAATCTGAAACCTTCTCTCTCAGTTAAAAAGGTAGGTTAGCAAGCATTAAAGAAGTACTGAAGACATTCTAGCCCCACACTGAGACTCTCTTCATGACATTAACAGTGTGACCTACCGAGAAAGGTGAGGAATCATCCCGGTAGAGACTGTAATGTTTTTAACAGCACATCTCTTCCACGATGTCTCGGAAACACAGGCCTAATCAGTCATTGGAAAGCACATGGTGGAAGGCAGAGAAGACGGCCAACATGCTCTCACATTCTTGCTTTTTTTATTTATGAATAGCATTGAGAGATAAAAACCTTTAGTCAGCTTCTAATCCAAGACTTCAGAGAAAAGGTTCAGATACCTGACCCAGGACTCAACCCCTAACAGTAGTCTCTCTGGTGCCCCTGCCAATCTAACTATGGCACACATTGAATTCTCTTTCTGGGTCTAGTCAGGGCGAGATTGTAAATGGTAATAGGACTGGATGATTTCTGAAAATCTGGGGAGGAATCCCAGCAGCATCAAAATAGCTATGACAAGAGGAAGTGTGGGCTCTGGTGCCAGAGCTGCTGGATTCTGCTTTCTACCTTTGCCCCTTTCTGTCTGTGTGATCTGAGGCACATTATTTAACCTCAATGAACTTCAGTCTCCTCATCTATAAAGTGGGGATATAATTCAGGTTTCTCTCACTGAGTATATGAGTAAACAAAATGCAATCAGCAGGGTGCCTGGCACATGGTCAGCACTGCGTAAATGCAGGATGCTACTGACACTAGCCTGCCCACCTGTCATACAGTTCCATTTCTCTTTCCATCCTCAGCCCATAGCTATTCCTCCTGGTTTTAGAAAATAGCATTTCTACGGTGCACAGGATCATATTCTTCTCCACATATTGGCAGAGGAGCCTGCTGCTGCTGCTGCTGCTGCTAAGTCGCTTCAGTCGTGTCTGACTCTGTGCGACCCCATAGATGGCAGCCCTCCAGGCTCTGCCATCCCTGGGATTCTCCAGGCAAGAACACTGGAGTGGGTTGCCATTTCCTTCTCCAATGCATGAAAGTGAAAAGTGAAAGTGAAGTCGTTCAGTCGTGTCCGACTCTTAGCGACCCCATGGACTGCAGCCCACCAGGCTCCTCCATCCACGGGATTTTCCAGGCAAGAGTACTGGAGTGGGGTGCCATTGCCTTCTCCGGCAGAGGAGCCTAGTAGACAGAAAATCTCCAGCTTGAAGAACAAAATCTAAATGAATTGTTTCTTTAAGGAAAAGGTGAATATTGATGTGAACCCCAGACAGTGTTTGTTCCTTCAGGACAAACTGATGGCAAATGAACAAGAACCTGAGAGCGTAACAAACATGGAGAAACTAGATGAAGTCAGGAAGCATAGTGAAAGAGATGCAAAGATGGGCAGAGAGATTTTAACTGAGTCAGAAATGAAGGGAATTTAAAAGTTGTCCTTGAATGAAAATGTTGAGGCATCATTAAAGCATGATTGTTAGACACCCCCAGTAGGAAACACGAAGATTCCCCAATCGGATGAATGTTATAGATGGTCCCAATCCTCATAGTGACATTAGATAATTTGGATAGTCATGACAGAACTTCCTGATTTTCTTGTCTGATTTTTAAGGAGTGAATTCAGACAGATCTCCTGATGTGAAGAGAGAGACTCTCTCCATTTCAAAAATGTCTTTTGAAGAATATTTACAATCTGATTGGTATGTGCCAAACCCTATGGTAGGAGCTCCCTGCAAGAAGTTTCTAGTGGAATGAGTCAAAGCAGAACACACGAACAGATGACAGAAATGTGAAACACCAGGACAGAGCCCAACACAGGTGCTGTGGTCCTTTCGTTACCAGACTATGGCCATGGAGAAAGGGAAGTGGCCAGACCACAGGGAAAAAAGGCGAATACCTCGTGGGCTGGTCCGATGCCACTTGGTTCAGTTCTGGTTGTGCTGTTTTTAAGAGAGACACTCAGGGAAGGTAAGAGATGGTCCCTGCTGATACTTGGCCAGGAAAAACTGAGAAGAGATCCTGGAAATTCTCAGGTGAGCAAATCAACAGAATATTATGGAGAGCAACATGGGGAAGAAGTCGGTTCTTTCTCTAGGGTTTTTCTAAGTTGACTGGACGGAAATTATGAGGAATCCGCACTGAGCACTTGAGCAGAGTGCGGTAGGTCCTCTGTTATGAGAGTGGAATAGGCTATCAGTTCAGTTTGGTCACTCAGTCGTGTCAGGCTCTTTGCGACCCCATGGGCTGCAGGACACCAGGCTTCCCTGTCCATCACCAGCTCCCAGAATAGGCTATATTTGGAGGATTTGAGCTCCTCACCACCGAAGGCATTCAAATAATTTTTTGGATAATACATATAATGACTGCTAATCAAGTGATCCCTACATAGGGAATTCTTGAGTTTTTTCCTACTCTCATGTTTTGTGAATAGTAGAAAACTTAAAACCAAATTAAAATAGAATTATTTTTTATTTAAAAAATAATGTTAAGAGTACATTTCTTCTACAAAATGAAGCGTACAAACGCCATTTTGTCCACAATCAGCCCAACAGATTGAGACCCTAATTCTAGCCCTGTTCCTTACTAGATAGGGTGTCATTTCATACAAGTATGACCTCAAGACCTCTGAAGGTAAATTATAGTCCTCTTGGTACATTCCTTCATAGCATCCCTTTCCCCTTCATAGCATCGTCGCAATTTGTAATCATTTCTGTGCCACATACTGAAAACTCCAAAAGAACATAAAACACTGAATTGCTCACCGCTGTATACCTACCACCCAGTGCCAGTGGCAAAGAGCAGCACATTGAAGGCTTGCATATAACTGTGAAAATGAATTTAGAAATGTAAATCCCTGCTCTTTGGTTCCAAGTTTTCCTACAGAGTGGAGATAAAAATGTCTGCCCTCAGAGTTTTGTTTTTTAAAGATTATGTGTGTGAGCATGTGTGTATACACATATGATCAGCATATACAGGATATAATAATATGTCTAAATATGCACAGTAATTTTATATGTGATAATATATAATATTTTATATTTGATAATAATAATACAGAATGCTTGTATATATGATATCTGAATTTCAACTGCTGTGTGTTGTGGCACTTAGGGCACAATAAAATGAAAGTTAGCATTGGTTTATTATTATGGCTTCTCCATATTGAGGATGAAGTCTGTATTAGAGAAATGCGGGCATCCAAAAGTGGAGAAGTGAACTTTCACTCCAACATTCAAAGCTCTATAAATCCAGCTGGGAATCCAAAATACGCAGAAAAGATAATACTAACAGATGCAGAGACTCATGTATTCACTCAACAGTGCATTATGCGAGGGCAATGCATAGGTGGATTCTACCATTACTTAACATAGCGCTGGGTCTGGTGTAAAAGATGGACACAGACACGTAATTACAAGTCAGCGAGATGCAAACAAGAGAACAAAGCAGAGTGACGACTGAACCCAGGGTGTTTGACTCTCTCAAGTGGGACCTGAATAGAAACTTACAGCAGGAACTTACAGGAGTCAGGGCTGAAATTCACAGTCAATTTCTACCACATGGACACTTCCACACCAGCTGGTGGCAGGCATTGCCTCATGCCTCACACCAGCCTTCTCTACCTGCACCCCCCTCCAGGCCATCCTGTGGAGCTGCTCCCACAAGCCAGCTAGAAAGGGCTTCCTCACTGGAGCTGAAGGGGCCCTTCAAGAGCACACTGGTGCTTCAAGTCTAACTGGTCTTTTCCTGAACAAGATCTTTTATTGACTATTTTGACTATCGCCCCTCTCAGGGGAATTTGAGAGTGTGGAGGAGGAAGGAACGGAGGTGGAGAAGGGGGAAGAGGAGAGGAGGAAGAAGAAAACACTTGAGGAATAAAGGAACATCACAAAAGGAAGAGACCATGTGGTTTGAAATCACTGAAGCCCAAGGTGGGGGGGGGCAAAGCAGAAACCAGTGAGTAGGCTTCGGTGAGTGGCTCATGATGGGCAAAATATACAAGTGGGGGCCTAGCATTTCACTGCCAGCATTGAGATTTACCACTTTCAGCTTTGCAGCCAAGGGCAAATCATTTGACTACACTAAGCCTCAATACCTCATCTGTATAATAAGTTGGAAACAGTGGAAACAGTGACAGACTTTATTTGGGGGGGCTCCAAAATCACTGCAGATGGTGACTGTAGACATGAAATTAAAAGATGCTTGCTCCTTGGAAGAAAAGTTATGACCAACCTAGACAGCATATTAAAAAGCAGGAACATTACTTTGCCAACAAAGGTCTGTCTAGTCAAGGCTATGGTTTTTTCAGTAGTCATGTATGGATGTGCGAGTTGGACTATAAAGAAAGCTGAGCACTAAAGAATTGATGCTTTTGAACTGTGGTGTTGGAGAAGACTCTTGAGAGTCCCTTGGATGGCAAGGAGAGACAACCAGTCCATTCTAAAGGAGGTCAGTCCTGGGTGTTCTTTGGAAGGACTGATGCTGAAGCTGAAACTCCAATACTTTGGCCACCTAATGCGAAGAACTGAAGAGACCCTGATGCTGGGAAAGATTGAAGGTGGGAGGAGAAGGGGACGACAGAGGATGAGGTGGTTGGATGGCATCACCAACTCAATGCACATGAATTTGAGTAAGCTCCAGGAGTTGGTGATGGACAGGGAGGCCTGGTGTGGTGCAGTCAATGGCATCACAAAGAGTCAGACACGATTGAGTGGCTGAACTGAACTGAACTGATAATAGGGATAATGACAATGCCTTATCTCTGTGTAGTTGTGAATATTACTATGGTCCATGGCAGGTGATAAGTACAGAATCTGGTACAAGGAAAGAAATCACTACTGTTCTTGTTGAGTGGCTCTGTGGTGAAAACTTTGCATGTGTCTTTCAACCATTAACATCCCCAGACTTCACTGAAAAAGATGGTAACCTCTGGGTCATGGAGCACAAAAAGGAGTCCACCATTACAGTGGATGGTTTTTTGACCCAGAGTGTGTGCTGTAGTTGTTAGGTCCATTATCACTCCGAGAATCATGGGTGGCTGATACAACTTTGCTGCTATGGCAACACAGGTCTTTTCGATGTCCTGCTTGAACATTTCCCAAGTAATGTGGTACATAATAAAAACTGCATAACCCTGAGCCCAACTAGAGCACTCTTAGCAAGAGAGAGACACCACAGCCAGCAGGACAAGATGTGTGTAAACAGGAAGTGAAAAGAACAGCCTTTCTAAAGCAGCAACATGCCATAGGAGGCAGAGAGGCTGTTTCCAAGCCATGATCTCTGTGTTACAATGTGAACTTTCCTTTCTTTTCCACGAAAGATGTTGAAAGGTTAATTTCATAATGGAAAGTAGATGCAACACGGGCAGAGAAGAGAGGATCATGCCCCAGGATAATGAGCACACAGGGAACTTCCTTAAAAACAGAGGAGAAAGGCGACCTCTTGGCGGTCCAATGGGTAAGACTCTGCACTTCCACTGCAGAGGGTGCAGGTTTGATCCTGGTCCCCAGGAATTAAGATCCCACTTGCTGGGTGGCACAGCCAAAAGAATTTTCAAAAAATAGAGGAGAGAGAAGAGAGGGGCTTTGGGAGGCCATGATTCCTAGAAATCTTCCATTCTTTGTAAAACTCACCTCCTCCACTAGCTGCATCATGTAACTGCTCACACACATCCCTCAAGACCCAATATCTGAGAAAGAGGCTCTTCTTTAAAGGCCTGTGATGAATTTATTTGATTCCCTAGATTGCTGTCTGTCTGAGCTGGTCAGATTAAATATTGATGGAGACAGTGATTTCCAGTCACATCATACAACAGCATGATAATCTCCAGAGAGAATGAACCTCTATGGGAACCTGCATTTGGAGACAGCTGGCTCTGAGGCTTCCTTCTCTGCTGGGATCCAGTTAATCTAAAATACAATAAGCCCACCCCTCCATCGATCACAGCACTTACTCCTGGAAGACAGATTTGATTTAACTTTCAAGGACACCCACGTTGGCTTTCCTCCTCGTTTATTTTTTCTGTTCTCTTCCACATTTTTGGTTAGGAATAATGGCTTACTTTCTTTTCCCCATATTGGAAGAAGGGTGTTCTTGCCTGCACCCATAGTCAGTGATGGGAGGAGGTGCCAGTGGTGGCTCAGTGGGCAGTGCTTGGAAAGGCTTTGAAAGCCCAGGCATGGTCAGGATGTAAGTGTTGGTCTTTATGAAAGAATTTATTTCGCCACTCAGGAATCCTATGCTTCTTTCAGATCCCTCCTCTCTCTCCACCCTGCCCTGGAAATCTAAGATCCTTACCTTCCCCCTAGAGTCTGAGTTTTCTCCCTGAAATTCTCAGGTAATCATCAAATAATGGGTTCACTTTTTTTTTTTTTTTGTCATCCTTCATGCTTACCATCATGACACACACTCAGATATCCCCACACTGTCCCCAATAAGATCCACCTTTCAGCAATTACTTAGAAAGATTCTGAGTCCCTGATTCTGTGAAGAGTACCTATAGCCACAATCTGACAGGGATTTGCATTTTAAAAGAAATAATGCTCAAAAGCATTTAAGACCTACAGGAGAGGTTGTCATGGAAGAGATTTTGTATGTGGAAAGAATTGAGTGGGAAGTATTAATTAGAAAGGAAATTTAGAGTGGACACTCATTGTATTGGATCAAAGAAAAGGTATCATATTTGGCTTGTAGGGGTTTTAAAAGAAAGTGAAGTTAGTAAATTCAGAAGAAATTCTGCTAGTCAGACTTTGTGGAGAGAAAGTGCACTCATTACAAAAAGGAAGAGAAGCAGAATAGTAAACAACTTTGCATTTATTCACCCACAGTTCAGAAGAGAACCCAGATGGGGGAGAATGCATGCATGCATGCTAAGTCGCTGTAGTCGTGTCCGACTCTGTGCGACCTTGTGGACAGCAGCCCACCAGGCTCCTCCATCCACAGGATTCTCTAGGCAAGAATACAGGAGTGGGTTGCCATTTCCGTCTCCAAGGGGAGAATGGATACATGTGTATGTATGGCTGAGTCCCTTTGCTGTCCACCTGAAACTATTAATATATTATTAAATGGCTATAATTAGTTCAGTTGCTCAGTTGTGTCCAATTCTTTGCAACCCAATAGAGAAGGCAATGGCACCCCACTCCAGTACTCATGCCTGGAGAATCCTATGGATGGAGGAGCCTGGTAGGGTACAGTCCATGGGGTCACTAAGAGTCGGAGATGACTGAGCGACTTCACTTTCACTTTTCACTTTCATGCATTGGAAAAGGAAATGGCAACCCACTCCAGTGTTCTTGCCTGGAGAGTCCCAGGGACAGAGGAGTCTGTTGGGCTACCGTCTACGGGGTCGCACAGAGTCAAACACGACTGATGTGACTTAGCAGCAGCATGGACTGCAGCATGCCAGGCTTCCTGTCCATCAGCAACTCCCAGAGTTTACTCAAACTCATGATGCTGTCCAACCATCTCATACTCTGTTGTCCCCTTCTCCTTCTGCCTTCAATCTTTCCCAGCATCAGTGTCTTTTCCAATGAATCAGTTCTTTGCATCAAGTAGCAAAACTACTAGAGTTTCAGCTTCAACATCAGTTCTTCCAATGAATATTCAGGGTTGATTTCCTTTATAATTGACTGGTTTGATCTCCTTGCTGTCCAAGGGACTCTCAAGAGTATTCTCTAACATCACAGTTCAAAAGCATCAATTCTTCAGCATTCAACCTTCTTTATGGTCCAATTCTCACATCTATATATGACTACTGGAAAAACCATTGCTTTGACTAGACAGACCTTTATCGACAAATGTCTCTGGTTTTTAATATGTTGTCTAGGTTGATCATAGCTTTTCCTCCAAGGAGCAAATATCTTTGAATTTCACGGCTGTAGTAACCATCTGCAGTGATTTTGGAGCCCAAGAAAATAAAGTCTGTCACTGTTACCATTGTTTTCCCCTCTATTTGCTGTGAAGTGATGGGACTGGATGCCATGATCTTTGTTTTTTGAATGTTAAGTCCAATACAAAATTAACAATTTAATAAAGAAAAAGTAGATTCACGTACCACCAATGTTCCAAATATAGCTACAAGTTTTCTGATTTTTTAAAAAACAGGAACAGACCCAGAGCATAATATGATGATTTTCAATGAGACTAAGGCCTGAAAGGGAGAAAGTGACATGCAAAGGAAGAAACCCAACAGTTCTCCACTCAGAATTCTCTTCTCTGATCACTTCCTTTTTTGGATGCTCCTCAAATCTCTCATCTAGCTGAGTGGTCCCTGGGATGGGGAATGGGCGCCCATTACCATTTCTTCGAAACTATGCATATGCTAGTTTGGCTTCTAACTGACTGGCACCAGAAAACCTTCATGCTTTTGCCACTGGACAGCTGTATGATCCCCTAAGTCATTTACTCTATTTGGACCTCATCTACAGGCAAGGGTGTTGGACTAACATGATGAAGAAACCCAGGATTCCTTCAGTCTAGGATATATGTCATTTCAAACAGATTCTGCTATTTGGTAAAGAAAAATACTTGAAGACCAATGATCTTGAGAATCTGTGACAAACCCTTATGTGGTCCAAGTAGTTTTGCTCTTTTGACTGAAGTTGACTTTGGCCACACGACTTCTGGGACATCAGAGAGTCCATTCTTGTAATAACCCGGCTGACCCATATCTCTTGGTACATTGTTATGACAGCATCAGAAGGGGCAAGGACAGGGATGATAGAGGACCAGCTGCACCAGCCAAAAACTGAGGCCAAGGATTTTTCTTGATTTTACAAGCTTGTAGGGGAAGGAGATAGTTCAGTTCATGCTAACAAGCAATAATCCTAACTGGCAGCCTGTTTCTATAGCACTTCAACATGTCAGACACTGTTGCAAGCAAATGACATAGAAGGAACGCATTTAACTTTCACAGCAACCCTATAAAATATGTATTATTTTAATATGTATAAAATAGATATTATTTTAATATTTTATAAAATCCTATTTTACAGATAAGATAACTGGGATGCAGACTAGTTGAGCAGCTTGCCCACGATTATGCAGTTATTAAGAGATGGACCTAGGATCTGAACCAAGTACTCATGTCTCGATTCAATTGGCATGAGACACATGGGGATCATTCACTACTAAATCTCTTGCTAAATATAGAACGAAGCCAGATAAATTTCTCCTGGAGGTCAGTTCCCTTAAGATCAGTCTACTGAGCCTTCAGATTAAATTCCCCAAAGACATTAGAGAAAATTTGGCTTTCTAATTAATCTAAGGGTTGGCACTAGTGGGAAATTAATGAAAAGGTTTCTGGTAAATTCCATTTAACTTTTTCTGAACTTGTAAATATCTTGGCATGGGAAGTGTTCATAGAGTAAACAGTTTTTACAAACAGTTATACACCATATTCATTACTGCTTTTAACTTAATAAGCACCATCCTTCAAAGGATTCCCTTTGGACAGAGATGAAGACTGAGGCCAGAGGGTTGAAGCAAAGTGACTTATTCAAGCTCCAAAGTAAATGATGTCAGAGAAGGATCAAAACCCCAATTTCCTGACTTAAGACCAAAGATTTTCGAATGAGACCACATGAATCCTATATTTTACAGTGTAATTCTTTTTAAAATTCTTTTTTACTGAAGTATAATTGTTTCACAATGTTATATTAGTTTCTACTGTAGAGCAAAGTGAATCAGCTATGAGTGAAAAAAGAAAGTGAAAATGTTAGTTGCCCAGTCATATCAGACTCTTTGCAACCCCGTGGACTGTAGTCTGCCAGGCTTCTATGTCCATGGGATTCCCCAGGCAGGAATACTGGAGTCGGAAACATTCCCTTCCTCAGGGGCTCTTTCCAATCAGGGATTGAACCCAGGTCTCCTGCATTGGAATGCAGAATGAAGCAGGGCAAAGACTAATAGAGTTTTGCCAAGAAAATGCACTGGTCATACCAAATACCCTCTTCCAACAACACAAGAGAAGACTCTACACATGGACATCACCAGATGGTCAACACTGAAATCAGATTGATTATATTCTTTGCAGCCAAAGATGGAGAAGCTCTATACAGGCAAGAAAAAAAAGACCAGGAGCTGACTGTGGCTCAGATCATGAGCTCCTTATTACGAAATTCAGACTTAAATTGAAGAAAGTAGGGAAAACCACTAGACCATTCAGATATGACCTAAATCAAATCCCTTATGATTATACAGTGGAAGTGAGAAATAGATTTAAGGGCCTAGATCTTATAGATAGAGTGCCTGATGAACTATGGAAAGAGGTTTGTGACACTGTACAGGAGACAGGGATCAAGACCATCTGCATGGAAAAGAAATGCAAAAAAGCAAAATGGCTGTCTGGGGAGGCCTTACAAATAACTATGAAAAGAAGAGAGGTGAAAAGCAAAGGAGAAAAGGAAAGATATAAGCATCTGAATGCAGAGTTCCAAAGAATAGCAAGAAGAGATAAGAAAGCCTTCTTCAGTGATCAATGCAAAGAAATAGAGGAAAACAACAGAATGGGAAAGACTAGAGATCTCTTCAAGAAAATTAGAGATACCAAGGGAACATTATATGCAAAGATGGGCTCGATAAAGGACAGAAATGGTATGGACCTAATGATATTAAGAAGAGGTGGCAAGAATACACAGAAGAACTGTACAAAAAAGATCTTCATGACCCAGATAATCATGATGGTGTGATCACTAATCTAGAACCAGATATCTTGGAATGTGAAGTCAAGTTGGCCTTAGAAAGCATCACTACGAACAAAGCTAGTGGAGGTGATGAAATTCCAGTTGAGCTGTTTCAAATCCTGAAAGATGATGCTGGGAAAGTGCTGCACTCAATATGCCAACAAATTTGGAAAACTCAGCAGTGGCCACAGGACTGGAAAAGGTCAGTTTTCATTCCAATCCCAAAGAAAGGCAATGCAAAAGAATGCTCAAACTACTGCACAATTGCACTCATCTCACACACTAGTAAAGTAATGCTCAAAATTCTCCAAGCCAGGCTTCAGCAAGACATGAACCGTGAACTCCCTGATGTTCAAGGTGGTTTTAGAAAAGGCAGAGGAATCAGAGATCAAATTGTCAACATCCACTGGATCATGGAAAAAGCAAGAGAGTTCCAGAAAAACATCTATTTCTGCTTTATTGACTATGCCAAAGCCTTTGACTGTGGATCACAATAAACTGTGGAAAATTCTGAAAGAGATGGGAATACCAGACCACCTGACCTGCCTCTTGAGAAATCTGTATGCAGGTCAGGAAGCAGCAGTTAGAACTGGACATGGAACAACAGACTGGTTCCAAATACGAAAAGGAGTACATCACGGCTGTATATTGTTACCCTGCTTATTTAACTTCTATGCAGAGTACATCATGAGAAACGCTGGACTGGAAGAAACACAAGCTGGAAACAAGATTGCCGGGAGAAATATCAATAACCTCAGGTATGCAGATGACACCACCCTTATGGCAGAAAGTGAAGAGGAGCTAAAAAGCCTCTTGATGAAAGTGAAAGAGGAGAGTGAAAAAGTTGGCTTAAAGTTCAACATACAGAAAACGAAGATCATGGCATCTGGTCCCATCACTTCATGGGAAATAGATGGGGTAACAATAGAAACAGTGTCAGACTTTATTTTTGGGGGGCTCCAAAATCACTGCAGATGGTGATTGCAGCCATGAAATTAGAAGACCCTTAATCCTTGGAAGAAAAGTTATGACCAACCTAGATAGCATATTCAAAAGCAGACATTACTTTGCCGACTAAGGTCCGTCTAGTCAAGCCTATGGTTTTTCCTGTGGTCATGTATGGATGTGAGAGTTGGACTGTGAAGAAGGCTGAGCACTGAAGAATTGATGCTTTTGAACTGTGGTGTTGGAGAAGACTCTTGAGAGTCCCTTGGACTGCAAGGAGATCGAACCAGTCCATTCTGAAGGAAATCAACCCTGGGATCTTTGGAAGGAATGATGCTAAAGCTGAAACCCCAATACTTTGGCCACCTCATGCGAAGTTTGACTCATTGGAAAAGACCCTGATGCTGGGAGGGATTGGGGGCAGGAGGAGAAGGGGACGACTGAGGATGAGATGGCTGGATGGCATCACGGACTTGATGGACGTGAGTCTGAGTGAACTGCGGGAGATGATGATGGACAGGGAGGCCTGGCGTGCTGCGATTCATGGGGTCGCAAAGATGCGGACAAGACTGAGCGACTGAACTGAACTGAACTGAACTCCTGCATTTCTGGCAGATTCTTTGTGGTCTGAGCCACCAGGGAATCAGCTCTATGTATACATATATCCCCTCGTTTTTGGATTTGCTTACCATTTAGGTCACCATAGAGCACTGAGTAGAGTTCCTTGAACTGTAGAGTAGGTTCTCATTAGTTAGCAGTGCATGTATTTCAGTCCCAATCTTTCAATTCATCCCATCCTTGCCCCTTTGCCCCTCTTGTCCATACCTCTGTCCTCTATGTATGTGTCTCTATTTCTGCTTTGTAAATAAAATCAACTATACCAGTTTTCTAGATCCCACGTATATGCTTTAACAAACAATATTTGCTTTTCTCTTTCCAACTCACTTCAGTCTGTATGACAGTTTTTAGGTATATTTCAGTTTCTTTTGGTCTCTGCCTATCTCTCCAACTTTCAAAGAAATTGTATCTTAGCATCTATGTAAGTCAGCAACATGGAAGTTGAAGTGAAATGTATTTGAATGACATGGATACCCACAGAGATTGGCATAGGATTAAACAATCCCATTCTATAAATCTCCTGTCTAATGCCTCCCACACATCCCTTCACCTCTTCTCAACCTCACTGTTGTTATCTTGACTCACAACTTCATTAATTCACCCCTAGATTTCTGCCTCTGGTTTCTCTGCTTCTATTCTTCCCTTTTCCACAGTCTATGTGCCTGCTACTTGCAATTTTATCATTCTAAAGCTTTGTTTAAAAGTCCAGGTTTGGTTAATAATCTTCATGGGTTTCTATTGTCCTGAGGGTTACTCCTTGGTATGTGTAAAGGCATTTGGGGTTCATAAGCAAGGCAAATTCCTGCCTCCACTTCTCTGTATGCCAAGCAGTTATCATGGATACTTGAACAGCTGTTAGTGTCATCAATATTCTGAGGAGCAGTGCACATTTTAGAGACGTCAGTACAGTGCTACTATTAAGAACATAAGCTTTGGAATGCGATAACATGGGCTTGGCTCCTAACTCTGCTTCCACTAGCTTGGGAACAGCTGGAGGGCTGGCTGGAGGATTCATAATCTAGGATGACTTCACTCAGATGTCTGGAAATTGACAGGTGATTGGCCAAAGGCTGGCTGACTCTCAGCTGGTCCTCCCTGGTTCTCTGCCATGTAACCTCCTGTCCTCCAGCAAAACACCTTGGATTCATTCATATGGTAGTCCTAGGATCTCAAGTACAGCAGAAAAGCAAGCCCTAATGTGCAAGTGTGTTTCAATTCTCTGCCTACATCATAGTTACTAATGTCCCTGGACCAAAGCACGTCACATGGCAGAGCCAAGATTTAAGGGATGATGAAATACACTTCATTTCTTAAAAGACAGGGAGGAATCTTGAGCAACATGTTCTACCTTCTAAGTTTCAGTTTCCTTGCATGAATAACGGGGGCGCTAGTGTTCATTTCTGAATTATAAATTTGCAGGGAGGATCAAATAATATGACATACATCATTTGGCACCAAGAATGCAATCAATAGATATTATTCACTAAGTTCAAGTATGAATCCTGCAGTAGTTATTAAAATGTAAAGAACATTCTTCGACCTTTCAGGGAATCTAAATTGTCAATGAATTCTCACAGTACAGTTTTAGCTCATGTAGCTTCTTTCTTTATTCTACTGGGTTTACTGCAGAATATTGATGTATGAGTTTAAAGAATGGTACTTGATTTCCAGGGGGTTAGGGATTGGGGATGGGGTAGCTTTAAAAAGCCCAGGAGCAAGAAAAAGTTTTTACATATGTAGACATTAAAATAGACTACAATAAATTTTTAAAAACCACTGTCTCTGGATTATAGTGCTTAAAAGTACTTCAGGATATCCTTTGGATTTATTAATTTTGTTATAGATTATTTATCTGAATAGGGTTTTTGGTTGAAGTCACAAAAGTCTTATTTTCATTTAAGTCAGTTTATCAGAGCAATGGGTGGCTACATTTGGCTGTGTTCTGAATGGTGTAGAAGATAGCAAGCAATTGGTTTTGTTTCAGAATGCAAACTTGTCTGCAATTATTCAACTCTCTATATCCAGACACTTGCAATGTGATTTTGCAATTCAGCTTATCAAGAGAGGCAGTATCCATTTCCCCACTCCTTGAGTCTAAGCTGCTTTGTCCAGTAGGATGCAATGGAACACACGACGTGTGAGTTCTGAGCCCAGACCCGAGAAGACTTTTCCACTATTGCTCTTGGATGCTGCAGCTTCCACGAAAACAAACCTGATTTCACTTGCTGGAGAATAAGTTATGTGGAGGAGAAGCAAGGCTTACCAGTCAATAGTCAGCCAGCCCCTAGCAAATGGCTCGCCAGCCATATGACATATGACTGAGGCCATTCCAGACTGGTCAAAACAACAGTTCAACACAGACACAAGAGGGAACACGGTCAAGATGAACCTAGCCTGCTGAGACTAGAACGGTGTTCTAGTTATAGGGTATTTTCTTAGACAAAAGAACCTGAGCGACATAGAACTGATGGCTGCAACCCTCTGCATTCTCTCATGAAAGCTTCAAGGATATCCCGACACCTCATGAGATACAGATAGTCCAAATCAATAGTCTAACTCTGTTATACCCCATGTGCCTTAACAGATGGGAACTGAAATGTTTGCTAGAAAATTCTGTCAATTACTGTCATAAGCATAAGAAAGGGAGTTTCTACCCATTATTCTCCTTCCCCACATATAAAATATCTATGTGCTCAACACATAAATGCTTCTCATCTGTGACCACCACATGAAATGTGTCTCTGTGACCAAGGCGGCATAAACAAGCTGGCATAATTTTTAGAATCAGGTTAACTTAGGTTTTTCTTGGGCTCTGATGTTATTGATTAGTTATGTGACCTGAGAAAATGATTCAATGTCTCCTAAGGCTCACTTTATTCAACTTCCAATTAAGAGTGCTATCTATATCTACATATTTCAAATTCAACCGCTGCTTGGGTTTACTGCATGAAACCACAGTAGTCATTGTGTGGTAATATAAAGTTAATCTCAAGTATTTTTACAGTCTTCCCTTTAGGAAGTATAGTCTATGTTCCTTTCCCTAGACTCTGGCCAAGGTCTATGACTGCTTTGACCAACAGAACATGGTGGGAATGAAGCTGTACCAGTTTTCAGGCTCAAATGTTAAGAGACTAGCAATTTCCATTTCCTGTCCCTTGGCTTTCAGTTCCAGTTCCTGTTGGAATTCTCACCTCAGAGCCCTGGGCTAGTAGGTAAGGAGTCTGACTGCCCTGCTGCAGATAACACATGCCGAGGACCCAGAGATGACCCATCAGCTTTGAGATGGTCCCACTGAGAGCCATGGATGTGAGTGCAGCCACCCTGGACCCTCAGAGCAGCCCTATCACCTGCTAAATGCCAAGAGTAACCCCAGGTACGTCACATGGAACAGGAAAATTAGCCCAAGGAATGCTGCCTGTCTTGAACCAATCAGCTCTAGAGTAATTAAGAAAAATTTGTACACGGGAGGTACTCAGGATAGTGGGTGACTAGGACCGAGGGGTCCCCTGGGGTGCAAGACTTTCAGTCTTCAAATCAGAAAACACTCTCATAATATACACTGGAGATTATCGTTGTTAGTTTGTGCCAAAGCGAAAATGAACAATGCTGTGGTGATTTCATTTCTAGTAAATCTCCCCTAAGGCCACCAAGGGATTTCATCCACTCACAGGAGGTGAAAAACATCTCTGGATGGAAACACTGCCCTGAGGCTGTGTTTTATAGAAGACAATCAGTTCCAGTTGATTTTTCTTTTCTATGACATCTTTTTTTTTTTTTTTTTTAAAGATAGGCTTTCTTTAGAACCCTTATACAGGTTCTGTATAAAGTTGCTGAATATGAAATCAGCAATGTGAGCCCCACCAAAAAGCTGCAACAAAAAGCATTGTTATTGAACTTTTAAAATAATCTTAATGAGCAGAGCAGTTGAGAGAAATAGCTCATGTCTTGTTAAAGTTAGTATCTTCTATGATTGTTATTTGGGAAAGACTTGAAAAGTGTATATAACTACTACCTTAATTTTTTCCCTAAATATAAATTCTTGATGTATCCATATTATGAAATAAAGCTGCATTTTTTCCCTACTGGCCAAAATAAAAATCTGTGTTGAAGATTTAGAAAATATAGACATGAACAACAATGTGAAAACATTTTTGATAGAATAAAGGCATTTTCCCACTATGTGGTAATTGGTTATCACCGAAAAAAAAAATGAACAAGTGAAAAAAGGTATCTGCATTGCCAATGATATCAGGAGTTCTCAATAATGTGAAATGAGGAAAAATGGAAAAAAAAAAAAAAAACAGCTAACTCTGTTTTCACTTGTGTGAAAATTATATATGGACTGTAAAAAACATGAAACAAACAAATATAACAAAGCAGAAACAGACTCACAGTTGCAAGAGAGCAATCTAGTAGTCACCCGAGGAAGAAGGAATAGATGGAGGGCAAAATAGGTAAAAGGAACAAAGAGGTAAAATCCAGCAGTTACAAAGTCAGTCACAGGGATGCAATGTACATTACAGGAAATATAGTCAAAAGGTTATAAAACTTTATATGGTTCATGGGCTTCCCAGGTGGCGCTGGTGGTAAAGAACCCGCCCGCCAGTGCAGGAGACATAAGAGACATGGGTTTGATTCCTGGGTCGGGAAGATCCCTGGAGGAGGAAATGGCACCCCACTCAGTATTTCTTGCCTGGGAAATTCCATGGGCAGAGGAGCCTGGCGGGCTACAGTCCATGGGGCCACAAAGAGTCGGACACAACTGAGCGGCTGAGCACATATAAAATAGATCACCAAGGAGAACCGACTGTATAGCACAAGGAACTCTACTCGGTGCTCTGATGACCTAAATGGGAAGGAGATCCAAGAGATGAGGAGATATAGGTAAACATATAGCCGGTTCACTTTGCTGCACAGCAGAAACTAACACATTGTAAGGCCAACTATACTCCAATCAAAAGTAATAATAAAAAAACGACACCAGTAGATGCTTCGCCCCACACAGATACACAACAAGTCTGTATTTCTAGAGAAGCAAGTGAGAGGTTCCTGAATTGGGTGTTTCTTGACCAGAAGATGCAAGACCAAGGTTCTGTGTGGTCCATCTGCAGGGGCCTCCCCGAACACTTGGCTCCACATTGCCCAGAGGCAGTGGCCCCAGGACCAGGAGGGAAAAGCCTTCCTCATAGCAGAGTTGCTTGGTGAAAATATACAAATAGTTTGCTTTTTTTAATGCTTTAGATTCCTACTGTCAAATTGTTTCCTAGCGGCTTGCACCAATATTATTTCCATTCGTCGTGTTTTATAAAGTATTATCATTCTTTAGGGGGAAATGTGGCATTATTAATTTATTTTACTCTTTTAAAATTAGTACTGAATTTAATTAATTATCCAAGTTGATTAGGCATTTATATAAGTTTTTTGCCTTTTTAAATTGACCTATTTATGTGCTGTACTGCACTAAGTCACTTCAGTCCTGAATGACTTGTGCGATCCACCTGTCTGATCCACCTGTCTGATCCTGTGGACTGGAGCTTGCTGAGCTCCTCTGTCCCTATAACCTGTTCTTATTTTTGTTTTAGGAGTCTTAGTTATGCTTTTTGCTTTCATTCAGATGCTCTCTGTTAAAAATTATTCTCAGGCTTTTCTTCACAATCATTTTATTTGCTTATAGGAGACAGCCTGCCTGCTCATTCCTTTGAGGGACTGGAGAAGCCGGCAGATTTGTGCCCTGGTGGGATTTCCAGCAAGTTGAAGGATTCTGCAGCCTAGCCCTCAGCGCCAGCCTGCGACAGATGTTTCTCCATCTCAAACAAACAAACAAAGCCCTGCTTTGGAGTCAC
Source organism: Capricornis sumatraensis (assembly GCF_032405125.1). Taxonomy (NCBI): domain Eukaryota; kingdom Metazoa; phylum Chordata; class Mammalia; order Artiodactyla; family Bovidae; genus Capricornis; species Capricornis sumatraensis. Next base: position 8,234,515 of record NC_091083.1, read on the forward strand.
TAGTTTCCTATTCAGTTCTTTTATTTCAAATTGCATGTTTTCCACTAGTGCAATTATAAAGACGGTATCCTTTGTCGCTGTAACTTAGGGACAGCATTTCACACTGATTCAGGGAGCCCCATGATGCTGAGATGCGCGCGCACCTCGTGTTACCGCCCTGACCTCCTGTTTGTGCTGGGTGCAGCCACAATCTCTCCATTTACGGATGCTTATTCTCCAGGCCACAAAGGACAGTGTGGGACTCTGGGCCTGAGGAGCCCCTCTGCGGATGCAGAGGGTGAAAGGGGTTTGTGAGACTCAGGCTAGTGTCTGGCTTTATCTTCCCGTCTAGGTCAGATCCGCGCATAAATAGCACTCAGGTTCCCAAGAATCAGTCCGCCCTGCCGGCCCCACCCCGGGGAAGTCTGGCGAAACCGAATCAGCCTGCAGGCTGCTAGAGGATTGCCCGCTTTCCCACCTGAATTCCCCTCCCGTGGCTGGTGGGGCTTTGGGGTGGGTGTGTATTTCAGTTTGTCACAAAGAGATCAGTTCCTGTGCTGAAAGGCAACCTGGGGCAAAGTTTGACAGAGGCCGGACCCCGGGAGGGACAGTTCCCGCCTAAGTGGTTCTCACGCTGGGTCTGGCGTTGGGTGCCAGCTCGCACATTAACTCCTTTGACGGTATTTTCGCCAGTTTACTCAGCGTTCTCAAGGGACGGCTTTGTCGATTGTTTCTCCGGCTGCTGTTTGGACAGTCGATAGCCTCTCAATGCCAGCTTGGGCTGTCTGCTAAGAAAGAGGCCAACGTGAAATTTTAAACCCAGCAACTGCTGGTCATGGTATGGGGTGGCTCCAGCTTTCTCCTCTCCCTTTTCCCCCCTCTTCTAAATGGTAATGGGCTTTTTATCAAATGCACGACTTTCCTCATTCTCCCAGGCTTTGGGGAAGACGGATCCTACCCTAGCGTGGGTATATCAGAATTAGGGAAGTGTTGAAACTTCCAGCAGAAACTGGAGATGATGCTAAGCCAGAGTGTAGGCAGATACAATTTACATGCCAAGGTGATTCCAGAAAAATGCCTATATCTGGGGCATTTTCCTGTGTCAATTTCCAGTGAGCAGTTGTGGTAGACTGGCCTAGAAACAGGCTCTAACCTAAAGGAAAAGGTTTCTGAAGGTGGGCTTGGATTTATGAACAGTCTGGGCCATCAGCCATGTCAATAAGATCCACAAACGCCACAGCTCCATGCTATTTGTAAACAGTTGCAATAGAAGGGAACAGAACTAGGAACCACTTCCTCCTCTCAATGCCCGCCTTAGGCATGTACTTTAGCATTCCAACATCGCACTTTCCAGCACCAGCTGGTGTCCACCTACCCAGGTGCAAGTCGGAGTCACATGCTTTTTTTGAGGACAAATCTATAGTCTGAAATTAGCTCCCTCACCACCCTTATGGCAGAAAGTGAAGAGGAACTAAAAAGCTTCTTGATGAAAGTGAAAGAGGAGAGTGAAAAAGTTGGCTTAAAGCTCAACATTCAGAAAACGAAGATCATGGCATCCGGTCCCATCACTTCATGGGGAATAGATGGGGAAACAGTGGAAACAGTGTCAGACTTTATTTTTGGGGCTCCAAAATCACTGAAGATGGTGACTGCAGCCATGAAATTAAAAGACGCTTACTCCTTGGAAGAAAAGTTATGACCAACCTAGATAGCATATTCAAAAGCAGAGACATTACTTTGCCGACTGAGGTCCATCTAGTCAAGGCTATGGTTTTTCCTGTGGTCATGTATGGATGTGAGAGTTGGACTGTAAAGAAGGCTGAGCGCCGAAGAACTGGTGCTTTTGAACTGTGGTGCTGGAGAAGACTCTTGAGAGTCCCTTGGACTGCAAGGAGATCCAACCAGTCCATTCTGAAGGAGATCAGCCCTGGGTGTTCTTTGGAAGGAATGATGCTAAAGCTGAAGCTCCAGTACTTTGGCCACCTCATGAGAAGAGTTGGCTCATTGGAAAAGACTTTGATGCTGGGAGGGATTGGGGGCAGGAGGAGAAGGGGACGACAGGGGATGAGATGGCTGGATGGCATCACTGACTCAATGGACGTGAGTCTGAGTGAACTCCGGGAGTTGGTGATGGACAGGGAGGCCTGCGTGCTGTGATTCATGGGGTTGCAAAGAGTCGGACACGACTGAGCGACTGAACTGAACTGAACTGAAGAGGTTAAAGCGTCTGCCTGCAATATGGGAGACCTGGGTTCGAAGGAAATGGCAACCCACTCCAGTATTCTTGCCTGGAGAATCCCATGGACTGAGGAGCCTGATGGGCTACAGTCCACGGGGTCGCAAAGAGTCAGACATGACTGAGTGACTTCACTTTCACTTTCACTTTCTTATTGCCATGAGGTTTCTAGCTTGCTCATGTTGCAAGTTCTCACTCCAATTTAAAATCTTAACTTATTAAGTCTATTCCCATTTTAGCTTCCATGCTATGCATTGTTTTGAATTTTACCAATTGAAACAATAAGATGTTCATTTTTTTACTGACTATTTTTTAAGTAAAATTTTATTCCACTTTTTGTACTTTAGTTTGAGCTAAAGTTTTTACTTAAAATTTTTTTTTTTTGCTGTTTCAGAATCATATAGGGGTGATTGTTTATGCCTTTATTTAATAACATAATTTCTTGAAAGATTTCTAACTTGGTTCTATAGAACTGTTAGTTTAGAAAGCTAATACAAATTGACATAGACATTTTTGGACATGATTATAAAATATTTCAGGGCTTATCATAGTTTTCTATTTCAATTAATAGAGTAAAAAGTTATACATAATTTTTATTAGCTCAGAAATCCCAAGGTGTTAATTTGTTTTTGATAAATACAAAAACAAAAGAAAAATGGGAATGAGGAAGCAACTCATTCCAGAAATTAAAATGGCCCTGTTAGTCAGTCTCCTTAATTGCCCTGACCACACCCTCTTATGGTGTGGAAGGGTAAGAAGAATACCCCACAAACTGGAGATTAAGTTATAGTCATCTGATATTAGAGGGGAGGAACATTTTTAAAATGCATTTGCTGATCACTGCCACTTGCTTTGCAGAACCTAATACATCCCTCCCTGATAACATCAAAGGAATTAAGGCCCTCTTTATGTAGCAAATGCTTTTCACAGTTCAATAACCATTCCTGTTGCTGATATAATATTTCACCCACATTTCCCAGTGCTCAGAGCAGGCCTCAGAACTAGAGCTGTTTCATTTCTTTCGAGAGCATCTTCATCTCTCTTGGCTATGCTTGACCACCCCTCTCCAATTGTTTGCGGGTCATAAACATTATATTACTCAGCAAGGTAGAGAAATCATTTCTCTGCTTTGGAGTCTGGTATCTAAGACATGGAGAATACAAACGCCCTGGCCTGGCATTATCTCTTGTTTCCCCTGGCTGTATAAAGAACTGACCAGGAGCAGTGAGTGAATGGCTTGACCCATGAACCAGAAACAAAGAGCGAAAGACAGGAATCTAATGTGCCTGCAATAGAAACCATTGTGCAAGGCACTTCCTGGGCATTATTTAGGGATTATACTGTCAAAATTGCTTAATCTGTAGGAAATACCCCAGGCCTTCGATTCACATCAGCAAATATGTATTAAGTGCTCACTCTGTGCTCAGGACTGAGTTAAGCACTTCGGGGAACAACAAGAAAATGTAAGTACATGGCCATCTAAGCAAAAGCACAAGTGGATTCCAGGGAAAGAGGGCAAAAGTGGGGTGCCTGGCTCTCTACACATATTAGTCTCTTCCTCTCTTAAATACACTGCAGGTGGGTCTTCTTGGGTCCTGTCTAGCTTGCTCTTAAAGAAAATAAACAGAAAAACCAAAAAAGGTTTTATTCCAGATTCATTGTTTCAAATTTTAGTTTTAGAAACAAACACCCTGATGGTTTTGAAACCTAAGAAGAAGGAATCATTAAAAATCAACATCTGTCAGAGAGCAAATGGGAGGAGGCAAGACTTTAAAAGACTCTCAGATCCTTAAAAGGACTGCTCTGAAGACATAAGAGGGGAAAAAAAGGAGAATGGGAAAGGAAACGGAATGGGAGCAATCGTGTAGGATTTATTTTAGCAACACCAGAGGAAAAAAATGAGGGAGACCCACGAGGCTCCAGCGTTTAGGAATGTTTTGCCCCTGTTTTCTTTTACTTTTTTATTCTACAAAGCAATGGCCTCCAATCTTTTTTTTTTTTTTTCATTAAGTCACCTAGAGAGCTCTCTGGTTTCTCAACCAACTCCCATCCCTCTTTTAAGGAAAGATTCAGCTATGCTTGTTGTTTTAAAAGGTTTCTAATCACAGGAGAACCACAGTCAACTCTGCTCATTTCCTGTGCCAATTAACAGACAGGAGCGGTGTCTCCCCACTGTTACCACAAGGCATTCCAGAGACTGACCCTTTCAAACTCGACTCCCAGTGCCTGGGAAAGTGGCATGGGTTTTGGAAAAAGGCAGGAAGTTAGAAATCTTGAGAGTTACAGCCCCAGAGCCTGAGAACCAGGAGGGCAGGGCAGCGCGTCGACAGAGAGAATGGAAGCCCCAGGAGTGATGGAGAGCTTTATTTTTATTTCTAAATTTTATTTTGTAATGAAAGTCTGGGGCCTGGGAATAAAACAACAGCAAAAAATACCTTGTTTTATTGGGCACTTAAGGAGATTCCTGGGCCTGGTGTGCTCTATATAAGTCTGCCAAAAGGCCCCAAGTGTTCTCATCTCCAGAATTTAGGTGAACGAAAAGAAAGCTCCCAAGGTTGGCCCGGCAGGGCTGGTGCAGAAATCAAATGGAAAGACTAGGTTTTCGTGGAGGCCAGGAACCTGTGTGTCCTTACAGATGCTCTGACCTCCAGAGGGAAGCTGAGCAAAGCCTAAGAGGAAAGAGAGACTTGTCTAAGAGAGCTGAGATTCTGATTTGTACTTTGGAAAGGCTCAAACCAAGTCAAGGAAAGCTCTGAAACGACTACCCACTCCTCCCTTCTTGACTAAACCTTTGAAGCTCCTCCTCCCTCAGGAACCTAATTGTCATCTATTCCAGCATATAAATTATGTATTGATACAGAGATCCTGTGTAACAAATTGCCGCAGAATGTAGTGCTTTTGCAAACCACCATTTATATTTTCCCCCAAGCCTATGGTGGCCTGGAAAGTTCTGCTGATTTGGGCCATGGCTTTGATGATTACATCAGGGCATCCACAAATGATTACAGGCAGCAGACGGACTGGGTGCTGGCTGGTCTGGGACGGCTGAACAGAGAAGGGTCAGCTCTGCTCCTCCGCACACACTCATCCTCTGTGGGTCGAGCTCGGTCGGGCTTGTTCTCAAGGTTGTGGTGCAGTTTCAAGAGCGAGAGTACAGGTGGACAAGGCCTCTTGAAGATATCCTCTCTGCATATCTGATTCAGAAACTGAGCTCTGCTCAACTCCCAGGGACCCCTGGACTTGAATGATGACAAAACAGAGCCCAGAGACCTCTCTTCTAGCTTCCATTGATGTGTGAATTTCCCACAAGAGGTGACCAGAACCCCAATAATGGCTGTGAATGACTTTCAACAGCTCAGCAGAGTAGAGATTGTTTTTTTAAATTATAAAGAGAGGTATAATTGAGTTTAACCAGACACCAAAATGTCTTTCTAATTTCGTGGTTTCTCAAGTCCAAGGATCCAGGCAGCATATTTCTTAAGCTCAATTACCAGGCAGCAAATAATAATAGTAATAATGCGGGTAATAATAGATAGTGTCTCTGAGTGCATAATGTTCTAGGGTTATGAGTGTCACTTTTCCACCTCTAATCAAACAAAAAGGAATTACAAGAAAATGGCTAGTATGATGTTAAGTTTTGAAAAAGGTGTAGGAATTAAAAAAGAAAAAAAAAACCTCTTGTCTTCCAGGTGTTGGTGTTTAGCTTGGATATATAATACTCTTGTTGTTTAGTGGCTAAGTCTTGTCCAACTCTTTTGTGACCCCATGGACTATAGCTCAGTATGCTCCTCTGTCCACAGGTTTTCCTAGGCAAGAATAGTACAGTGGTTAGCTATTTCCTTCTCTGGGGGATTTGCTCAATCCAGGGATCGAACCCACATCTCATGCATTTCAGGCAGATTCTCTACTGCTGAGTCACTGGGGAAGCCCCATACAGTACTCTTGTTAGTAATGATTATTTAGGACGGAGCTCAGACTGAGGAGTGTCTGTAGTCAATCTGATACAGGAGTGTGGCCTCAACAAAATCACAGACAGGATCAGTAGACTGGTTACAAAAATGGCTCAATCTTCCAAACCACTGTTGGGAAGCCTGCCATTCGCAATGTGGCTTTGTAGCTGCTCCCATCATGAAACAGGGTATATTTCAGTACCTGTTGAAGCTGGGCTGGCTTTGTGACTCATTTTAACAAAACAAATGCAGTCAACGTGACACCCTGTGCCAGTTCTGAGCCTTGTCTTCACAGGCCTGAGTCCCAAGCTGCCCCCTTTACCCAGGACACCAAGCTCACAGACAGGAAGAACCATGCTTAACCTGTAGATTCTGCTTTCAGCCTGCCAAAACCTTTCCAGGCAACCAACTATACAGTGTAGCTACTTGATTATACTATGGAAAGGAAGAAATATAGGAAGAAAACGTTCTGGCCCAAATTGCTCTGCCACAGCTTTGATTTTTCAAAGAAACTTTGGGTATCCTTCAAAGTGTGCCCCAGATCACGATCTTGTTCACATCTCCCCGGCATCCTCCCGGCCTCAGTCCTGCTCAGAAAGGAGCAGATGAGTTCCAATCGGTGCTGGCCGCTTCCAAAGGGAAGGTCACAGGCAGTCACCACACAAGCAGTCCTCTAATAAGATGTTTGAAATATGCCCCAGAGCTCTTAGATGAAGTAGCGGATACTAAAATGTATTCCTAAGCCCAGCTCTTTGTGTAACTTCAAGTACAACCCAGCTGTTCATCAGCCTTAGGAAACAAATGCAGGAGTAACTAATTAAAGGAATATGTTTCAAGGCCAGACAAGGGGGGGATGGTGTTTTGATGCATGAATTGTTGGCCTCCTTTATAAAATCTTTCTTCCTCTGTGGCCGTAATCATTTCAAACTTCAACCTGGTGGAATTTCTCTAGCCACTCAGGAAGTAGTAACGGGCGGCTGTGACTCAGTCTTTCGGGGGCCCTCGAAGCTGCCCTGGGTGGGAACCTGCTCTGCTGGGAGATCTCACACATGATGCCCCTGGGACTTCCATTCCCCCACAGACCTGTCTACCGAAGGTCTCCCAGGGGCCAGGGACATACCACTGGGCAAACCATAGCTTTATCACCAGTCCCAGTGAATCTGTGGCGGGAAGGGTAAACCATCCCTGAGGTGCAGATGTCCAAAAGCCAAAAATCTTGTCTTGCCCTTACCCTGAATATAATGACTTTAATTGAAGGCTTTGGGTTTGCCCTCAAGAGCTTACAGTCTGTGGGGGTCATAGGTGGCTGAAGCTGTGTCTGAAACTTTCTTTGGCAAAATAGCTTGAAAATCCGCAATCAAGAAACCCAGCTTCTTCTCTTTTTTTTTCAGCGTTCTTTTACTTTCTTAGTTTATTTATTTTTTGATTGAGCATGTGGGGTTCTCTCTAGTTGTGGCGAATGGGCTTAGTAGCCCCCAGCATATGGGATCCTAGTTCCCCGACCAACGATCAAGCTTGTCCCCTACGTTGGAAGGAGGATCCTTAACCAGTGGCCCGCCAGGAAAGGCCCCCAGCTCCTTCTTTTAGACGCTCAAATATTGAGAAAGCGCCACGTGTGCTGTCCTCTAGAATAGTTTGTTTCCCTATCTAAGACCCGCACAATCTTACATTTTCTCCCACGAGTGGCTAATTGCTTTCACACAGTCATCATTTTATTTTTATGGTATCATCATATCATCATTCCATCAAATGACTACAGTGTTAGGATGAGGAACAAGGGAAGCTTTTGCCTCACTTTCACTTAAGGTACCAGATTGTAGTGGCCACAGGGTGTATGTGACAAGATGGTGTCATCCTCTCTGCCATTTGCAGCGTTGGCAGAAAGGAACTGGAAGACAAGAATGAGATCAAGAATGAAAGGAGGACTCATAAGAACCAATGCCTACAGAGGCCAAGCGGGAGACAAAACCAAGTGATGTGTGTGAGCAGGTGAGATAAAAAATAGCGAGTGGTGAGAATTGGGGTGCAAGAAAGAGCATGCACCCTAAGTGATGAAATCAGCCCTTAGGTTCTAGCCAATTGTTGCCATAAGGGATTGTGGTCTGTTACAGCCGGAGCTTTGTCAAGAGCACGCAGAAATGCAGATTTGATGTGAGTTCCCTCAATTTTACAATCATGAGGAGTAATTTTTTTCCTTTTAAACAATGTGTGGACCACACACAACATGACACTGGGCACAAGTGGATGTGGGACAAGCAGGTGGGTCTTTAGAACAAGAGAAATAAAGTTGTATTGAGATGATTCTTCTTTATCTTCCCCTGCAATGAGGATGCAGGCAGTTTTAGTCCAATGTGACCCATAAGGTTCCCTCTCCAAAGTTTAAATCCAAAAAAGACTACCCCTTCCTCGCATAGCTTTACCACCAGGCATAATGAATCCATGCAGGAACAGGCAAACCATCCCTGAGGTGCAGAGGTTCAAAAGCCAAAAATCTTGTTTTGCCCTTGCCTTGTATATAATGACTTTAATTGAACCCTTTGGGTTTGATGAGATAATGCATGCACTGTGGTCCACCTGGCTGGACTACTTGTGCCCCGGGGTTGAACCACACCAGAGTGCCTCTGGAAATAGCACGTTCCTGGGTTCACCTTCAGTAAGGAAAGCAAAGAGAGTCAGTCTTCCCAGAGGTGAGCTGGGGAGGTTGGCTATACCCCAAGGAGCCAGGCTTGCAAGCTGGCTTTTAATGCAGTTTCCCAAAGCAATAGATCTATTCAGAGATTCCTTCTGGTTCAGTTTAATGAAACCACAGAAAATTTGCAAGCTAAACTCACCAAGATGACACATTAATAGAAAGCAGATTTTTCTGCTTTTGGATGTCATGGCTAATGAGCGCATCTTCAGGAAGGCACTGGAGTAAACCCATTCTCTGTGTCCTGAAGGTCCGGGAGAATGTGGAGCTGGCAGGGCTCTGCCCGTGGGGCACTCACCACGGCTGCTCCAGAGCTTTGTACTTTACATATAAAATGCTCTTTGCTCTCATAATTATAAAAACTTGTGCTGTCACGTTTTTCAGATCTCTGCATAATTTCCACATAGAGTGCCTCTTTTACTAACTTATCTTCAAGCACAATCACCAGTTTTCTTCTTTCTTCCATGGACTCCAGTTTTCTTTGTAAAATTTCTCCCTACCTTTCATTAGAGCAATACATTTCTTTACTATTTGTCTTCTCTCCAAGAATATAAACTCATTGAAGACAGGAGTTGGTCCGTAGTCTCACTGCTGTTGTCAAATGCCTAGAACAGTATGTAGCACAATGTGGATGCTCAAAACATGTGCTCAGTTCAGTTCAGTTGCTCAGGCGTGTCCGACTCTTTGCAGCCCCATGAATCGCAGCACGCCAGGCCTCCCTGTCCATCACCAACTCCCAGAGTTCACTCAGACTCACTTTCTTCAAGTCAGTGATGCCATCCAGCCATCTCATCCTCGGTCGTCCCCGTCTCCTCCTTCCCCCAATCCCGCCCAGCATCAGAGTCTTTTCCAATGAGTCAACTCTTTGCATGAGGTGGCCAAAGTACTGGAGTTTCAGCTTTAGCATCATTCCTTCCAAAGAAATCTCAGGGTTGATCTCCTTCAGAATGGACTGGTTGGATCTCCTTGCAGTCCAAGGGACTCTCAAGAGTCTTCTCCAACACCACAGTTCAAAAGCATCAATTCTTCGGCGCTCAGCCTTCTTCACAGTCCAACTCTCACATCCATACATGACCACTGGGAAAACCATAGCCTTGACTAGACGGACCTCAGTCGGCAAAGTAACGTCTCTGCTTTTGAATATGCTATCTAGGTTCTAGCTGAATATAATTAATGACCTATGATTTATGCACTAAGGCAAGATATTCTGTGAGCTGAATAGATCCTTCTCTCCAAGCATCCTTTATTTTGCCATCACATTAGATGTCAATGATGAGCACATGCTCTTTCCTAAATCTTTATTCCACTGGAAATCTTGTAGCTATAGCGTTTTAAAAAATATCTAATTTCGTCATTTTGATTCAACTGCTTTTGGCAAAATAATGCTTCCCACAGATAAAAAGAAAGACAAAATATTTTTCTCTAAAAAAATGCTCAAAATAATCCAACCAAAAAGTGGGCAGAAAACCCAAACAGACATTTCTCCAAAGAAGACACACAGATGGCTAATAAACAAATGAAAAGATGCTCAATATTGCTTATCATTAGATAAATGCAAAACAAAATTACAATGAGTTATCCCTTCACACCAGTCAGAATGCATCATCAAAAATCTACAAACAATAAATGCTGGAGGGCTGTGGAGTAAAGGGGACTCTCTTGCACTGTTAATGGGAATGTAAATTGATACAACCACTATGGATAATAGTATGGAGTTTCCTTAAAAAATTAGGAAGAAAACTACCATATGACCCAGAAATTCCACTACTGGGCATTTGCCATGAAAAAACCATAACCAAAAAAGACACATGTATTCCAATGTTCATTGCAGCACTATTTACAATGCCTAGGATATGGAAGCAACCTAGATGTCCACTGACAGATGAATGGATAAAGAAGTTGTGGTATATGTACACAACAGAATATTACTTAGCCATAAAAAGGAACATTTGAGTCTTTTCTAATGAGGTGGATGAACTAGCATCTGTTCTACAGAGTGAAAGAAGTCAGAAAGAGAACAACAAATATCATATATTAGTGCATATACATGGAGTCTAAAAAAAAATGATACTGATGAACTTATCTGCAGGGCAGCAATCTGTATTTACACAAAAGTAGAAAAAAGACTTGTGGACCCAGTGGGGGAAGGAGAGGGTGGGGCAAATTGAGAGAGTATCATTGAGACATATACATTACCATATGTAATGATAGCCAGTTTGAATTTGCATTTTGACACAGGGAGCTCAAATCTGGTGCCCTGTGACAACCTAGAGGGGTAGAATGGGTGTGGAAGGTGGGAGGGAGTTTCAAGAGAGAGGGGACATACGTATACCTGTGGCTGATTCGTGTTGATATATGGCAGAAATCAGCATAACATTGTAAAGCAATTATCCTCTAATTATTAAAAATATATAAAAGAAACAAAAGTGCTCAAATATCAAATGACTTTCTTTAAATTACTTTGATTATTTAAGTGTACATGTATTGAATAACATTCCTTTCACAGATGAATAGATCTATAAAAAGGCAGACATTTGTAGGCTTTGGCTATTATTTGGAAAATAATAGTGTTGGGCATTGGATTAGCTTCCTACCTGTATAACTCACCAGTTTCTAATACTGACATTTCAAATTTTTGTGTTATTTATTTTACCCACTTCCTGGACAGTCTTCAGTACAAATTCAAATTATCTCTCTTTCTCGTTGATAAGTGAGATATTTTTTAAAGCACATAAACAACCCAAGAAGACATACTTGTCTGTAGCCATTTGCTAATGCTGGCATTCCAAGTTTTAATGTTAGTTTAAGACAGGCTTTGAGCAAAGGAAATCAAGTATATTTTCCCCTTCACTTTATTTCCCACATGAAAATAAATTTTTAAAGTGAATATTGCATCCTTACACAGTGCAGAGAAGGGGTGGTAGGAGGGGGAATCAGAGTACAGTTGGAATTCAGCAAACATTTGAAGGCTGGCTTACGGCCACCCTGTGTCAAATGATACCAATCTTTGGTTCCAATTTCCATTTACTAAAGAACCGAACTAGACATATTTGCTTTAAATGATTCCCCCTATGTTTGCATGAGAAGAAGGAGGACTGGGAAACATACAGAGATAACTACCAGTCCATTCCAGTTTGTGTTTGGCCCCAGTATGCCTCTGAAATAGCTCTTATTAGTGCAACCCAAAGACCTTCTTGCTAAACCCAACGCTATTCCCAAATCATCTTCCATCTTCTCGGCAACGTTTGGCACTAATGACTGGTCCTTCCTGCTTGGCACATGACCTTCCTAAAACGTCCCGTGGTGCACTTTTCCTCCCACCTTCACGGAACTTTTTCTGCCCTTTCAGTAAGGAAATCTCTTATTTATTCACTACATGTTGGTTGTTTCAAAACACAGTCCCATGTCTCTCCTCTATTCCATAATATTTTTAGAGAGTCTGAGCTACATGTCTTCCTTCAATTATCCACTATTTGAACTGGCACCTAATCTCCAGTCTGTACACTTAAATGTTTAGATAACCACCCACTTGCTAACTTCTAAATCCAACCAGTCCCAAACTAAGCTCATGATCCCATAATCTAATCTGTCTCCGGGCTTTACATCCCAGATCAAGACACCAACTTTCATCCCATTATGCAAATCACCCTTGAGCCCTCTCTTTCCTTTATCCTGTCTCCAAACCAAACCCAATTTTATTTGCTAATAAATTTCAACGTGTTCATTTCTTTTCCAAACTATGACCATTACTCTAGGCTAGCCTTTTATTTTCTCTGTTAAACTGAGAACCCCTTCAATGAGCAACTCACTCCCTGACCCCTCAGGGTAGTGGAGAATAGACCCATCACTGCTGGCTTCATAGTTTGGGCAAACAGCACACGTCAACAGCCCACAGAGCCCCTCTCTTCCTGGTCGCCACTCATCCCCCAGGCCTCATAATGCATCCCGAATTCTCTCTCCATGTTGGGCAGCCATCCCGGTAGCACTTTCCGTCTCTCCCCTAGTGCTCCTTCTCATCACAGTGTCTTCCATGCGGCATTCCACCCTCCAGGAGGTGCTTTCTCCTCCTTATCTAGTTAATTCTTACTTACCCCTCAGATCTCAGTTCAATGGTTCCATCCCCAATAAAACTTTCTCTCTCTTGCCTGACCAGATAAAATCTCTTAGCACTTCTCCTTTTAGCACTTAACTCAAATGCAATTTTATATTTTTCCTGCTATTATTTATTATTAGTTTCTGTATTATTTCTTAATATATGAAGTCTTTTTTTGGAGTATACTTGCTTTACAATATTGTTTTAGTTTCTTAAACAAAAGCAAATTAATACATATATGTAGAATCTAGAAAAATGTTATAGATGAACTTATTTTCAAAGCAGAAACAGAGACACAGATATAGAGAACAAATGTATGGATCCCAAGGAGGTAAAGGGGAAGTGGGGTGAGATGGGCTGGGAGATTGCACACTGCTGCTGTTGCTGCTGCTTAGCTGCTTCAGTCGTGTCCAACCCTAAGTGACCCTATGGACTATATAACCCATCAGGCTGCTCTGCCCATGGAATTTTATAGGCAAGCATACTGGAGTGGGTAGCCTTTCCCTTCTCCAGGGGATTTTCCCAACCCAGGGATCAAATCCAGGTCTCCTGCATTGCAGGCGGATTCTTTACCACTAAGCCACCAGGGAAGTCCCACATAGGCACTACTATGTATAAAACATATAAATAATAAGAACCTACTGTATAGACTGCAAGGAGATCCAACCAGTCCATTCTGAAGGAGATCAACCCCGGGATTTCTTTGGAAGGAATGATGCTAAAGCTGAAACTCCTGTACTTTGGCCACCTCAGGCGAATAGTTGACTCATTGGAAAAGACTCTGATGCTGGGAGGGATTGGGGGCAGGAGGAGAAGGGGACGACCGAGGATGAGATGGCTGGATGGCATCACTGACTTGATGGATGTGAGTCTGAATGAACTCCGGGAGTTGGTGATGGACAGGGAGGCCTGGTGTGCTGCGATTCATGGGGTCGCAAAGAGTCGCACACGACTGAGCGACTGAACTGAACTGAACTGAACTGTATAACACAGGGAACACTTCTCAGTGCTCTGTGGTGACTGACATGGGAAGGGAATCCAAGGTAAAGGGGATATACGTATGCATGTGGCTGATGGGCTTGGATGTCTGCTGTCTTCATAGGCGGCACATCCCATACAGAAAGGCATGTGCATGTCTAGTTTGCCCACCATTATATGTTTATTGTCTGGCACAGTACCTGCCATGTAATAGGACTATCACTAGTATTGTTGATTGAAGGAATAAATGGAATTGCAATGTGGTATTTACCTCTGAGTGAGTGATAGTCGCTTAGTCGTGTCTGACTCTTTTGTGACCCTATGGACTGTAACTTGCCAGGCTCCCCGTCAATGGAATTCTCCAGGCAAGAATACTGGAGTGGGTTGTCATTTCCTTCTCCATTTACCTTTGAACTTCTTGTCAAAGGTCAGATTTCAATGTGTGCCTACCTTCAGGACCTTAATAGAAAATAAAATCCTGAGCAGTGATTGCAGCCTGGAGTTAGTGGCTCCAATCTCCAGATTTGCTCTGGGGCTCAAATCAGTTGTGTCTCTATGTATAAGGAATGAAGTATCAGAGTGCGTGGGAACTGAAAGAAGATTTTCCCAACTTTTTCCATCCTTTTCTTTATCAGGAACAGCAAATCCTTTATCTGCTTGGGTAAAATATGTTCTCTTTCAAAAGGTTCTGTTCCTCCAAAAGCAGTAATTATAGTCATAAAGCAGGAAACCTACAGGTTAGTGGTATGGGTGGGAAAAAGGAAAGGATAGAGAAAGAGGAAGGAGCATGGACTTAAGGAAAATCAGTCTCAATATCTGAAAACTGAAGGGAAAAAGCATTTCACAAAGGAAAATGTAGAACATAATTTCTACAAAGTCTTAGTATCAAATATATATACTCCCTATGAGTATATACACAAATGGCTGCATCATCCTGGTTTCAAACAATCTCTGCCTTTTCTGTAAAATCTGCACAGAATCCCTAATTGTTGGCCTTCAGACGAGCTCTCCTGAATTATTTAGTACATTCAGAAATGATACAAGAAACTGGTGGACAATGTGTTCTGATTTGGGCCACAAAATATAGTGTCATGCGGAGTCAATCCCTGGGTAAGAAATATCCCCTGGAGGAGGGCAGGGCAACTTACTCCAGTGTTCTTGCCAGAAAAATCCTGTGGGCAAAGGAGTCTGGCAGATCTCAAAGAGCCAGACATGACTGAAGCAACTGAGCAAGCGTGTACACATACACACTGTATTTTCGTAATCTGTAATGGAGAAGAATCTGAAGAAGAACAAATATGTATACATCACTTTTCTGTACACCTGAAACTAACATTTGGAATCAATATATGTAAGAGCTGTTTGTTTTGAAGAAAAAAAAAAAAAACAAACAGCCCAATGTGTTAAATAAGTGGTGAACATCTTCAGTACACAGAAGTTTTTCAAATGTAGGGGAGGCAGCAAAGCTCTGTGTCAGGATTAAACTCAGAGCACAACCTTTCTCTCCTTTAGAACCACATGTCTTGAAAGCTTTTCCTAGAAGTCCACCCTAATATTGCACCGATTCTGGCAGGACACGAGACTTATTCAAGCCCTAACGCTGGCCTCTCCTAATGCCCCTTCACTTAGTGTTTTTGCTTCTGATCTGCTATGCCACTGGGATAAGAGGGCATGGCTGAAATCACTTACATCGAACAGTTGAAACATGGAACCTTGAGATCGTAACTGATGACCTGGTAGTCCAGATTTATTTCAAGAGCGTCTTTTTTGTTCATTTTTTAAAATTAATTTTTATTGGAGTATAGTTGCTTTGCAATGTTGTTGCTTTCTACTATACAGCAAAATGATCAGTCATATATATACATATATCCCATAGCTTTTGGACTTCCTTCCTGTTCAAGTAACTACCATGCTTTAAGTAGAGTTCCCTGTGCCATAGTGTATGTTGTCATTAGCTGTCCATTTTATATATAGTACCAGCAGTGTGTATGTGTCAACGTCAACCTCAACTTCCCTGTCTCCCAACTTGTGCAATATTTAAGGTTTTTTTGTTGTTGTTGCCAGTATTTTAAAACCAAGAGATAGTACACAAAGTTCTAGATTCCCAGGTTTTAAAAACAAAGAACTGTCCTATTGACAGAACTGTCTAGGCTGGGTTGCATGTTTCACTCTGTGTGTGTCCCCAGGGAGCTCTTCAGTCACATCTTCTCCATTGACTCATGGGTGCCACCAAATTGGCCTCGGTAGATGGGTGATTACCCTTCGTGGCCTAACCTTTGTCTTAATCATTTCAACCCAGACTCAAACTCTTAGAGCAGTCCCCTTTTCAGCAAAGTTACCAAAAATATGCCTTGGGTCAGTAACTCAGAGCCTCAAGTATATTTTGTTTCTTTACTGAGTCTGACTTTATGCTTCCATTCTCCCTGAGTGCTGTGCTTTCTTGCTATCACATCTCATTTCATGCCCCAAGAACAAAAGATGAGTTGTCTAGCCCTCTTCACCAATATGAATGCCACGTCTTTTGGACTGTGGAAACTCCTCTGTGTTTGGCCTGCTCAAGCACCCAAGTCTCGCTTTGAAATCACAGCCCTTGAGAATGGGTCTCACTTCTTACTGACCCTGAAAGCTATTTGCTCCACCAATAGCTCTCACTCCTGGATTCACATTACAATCACTTGGGGAACTTTAAAAAAAAATGGATGTTACAATGAAGACCAGTTAACTCAGAATCTCTGCAGGAAGACCCTAGAATTCTGCATTTTTTTTTTAAGTTCTCCACATAATGCAAGTGTCCCCAGCCTCCAGGATCTGTTTGATCACCTGAGGTGGAGCTGATCTAATAATAATAAAGTACAAAGTATATGTAATGTGCTTGAATCATTCTGAAACCATCCAGTCCACTTCATCTGAGAAAAAATTGTATTCCATGAAACCAACCCTGGTGCTGAAAAGACTGGGGACCACTGACATAATGTACAATGTTCCAAGTTTGAAATCCACTCTGCGAAGTAATATGGATTACCTTCTTCTTCCCAAAAATCTACCAGAGTCATAGGTTCAGCCTTTGTTCTCAGGACCAGCCCACTGCCAGCGATGCCCCCTTTTACATACACACATTCACATATACATCGACATAGATAGATAATCACGTCTTCATATGTGTCAACGACTCCCAACTCTGGCTGTGCATTAGGACAACTTGAGGATTTTTAAAAAATACTGGTGTTTTGGTTCTAAATAGATCAATCAGCTGAGTGAAATCAGAATCTCTTAAGCTACAATTGGCAACTACAGCACTAAAGTATTCAGTGTAATAATAAGATCACTTCCAAGAAGACGCATCTTATTGCTAGCATAAGCTGTGTGACAAATAGCCACAAAACCTTAGGACCCTACAAAAATAAGCACTGTTGCTCGTATGTCTGCAGGTTGGCTGAGCTCAGCAGGGCAGCTCTACTGATAATCGTTTGGCTTGTTCACACAACTTGGATGGGCTGGGAGCTGACTGATTGAGGCTGGGTTTTCCAAGAGCAATCAGCTCTGTTCCTTCTCTTTTGGGGTCTAGCAAGCAAGCTGGGCATAAACTTCTTGTGATGTTGGGATGGTCATAAGTAAACAAGGGGAAATATGTATGTATGTTTCAAAGCCTTTGTTGTAACTCATGTGGTAATATCATGGCCCAGAGTAAGTCACAAAGTAAGTGAAAGTGAAGTCACTCAGTCATGTCTGACTCTGCAGCCCCACGGACCATAGCGTACCAGGCTCCTCCATCCATGGGATTCTCCAGGCAAGAGTACTTGAGTGGGTTGCCATTTCCTTCTCCAGGGGATCTTCCTGACCCAGGGATCGAACTCGGGCCCCCTGCATTGTAGGCAGACGTTTTACTATCTGATCCACCAGGGAAGTCACAAAATAAAGCACAGGGCAAAACCAGCATCAGTGGAGCAAGGAAGAGACTTTCCTGGTAAAGAATCTGCAGTAAAGAATCTGTAAAGATTCCCAAATGCCCTGGAGCAACTAAGCCCAAGGGTCAAAACTACTGAGCCCATGCACCAGAACTAGAGAGTCCTTGTGCTGTGCTGTGCTGTGCTTAGTCACTCAGTTGTGTCTGACCCTTTGTGACCCCATAGATAGTCCTTGTGCTGCACCAAAAGATTCCACGTGACCCAGTTAAGACCTGATGCAGTCAAATAAATAAATAAATAAATAATAACAACAACAAAAAGCAGAGCAAGGAACTGAATTTTTCTCCTCAAAGTGAGAGAAGCAGAGTGGATATCACTGAAAAACAATGTGATCTCTCACTGAAGGTATGGAGATACCTTTTTTTCCTTGAATTATAAATAGCTCAAATATTTAAGATATAGGCAGTGTGTTTGAGAATTCTCAGTTGACTTCATCGTGGTCTTTTCAGCCTTGCAGCCCCTGCTGAAATCTCTGACTTATTGCTACATCATGTCTTTGTTACAATTCTAAGTCCCAGGATCTCTGCTCTAAGCATGTGTTAGCAACAAACAGTTCTCTGTTCCACCTATTACTAAATGTAGAAAATAAAAAGGGATGGTACCTAAGGTAGGAATCACTTGTTGAAAAGTGTAAGTCCTAGACTTGTGCAGGAGTTCAGAGCAGTCTTCTCTCATTACGTTTTGAAAATGTCTTACTTTATATACAGTAAAGATTATAGTGACGATAGAGAACAGAATTGCTTGTATCTCAAGCTGCAATCTCAAGAATTCATCTCACAATGGTGGGCAGTATAATCTTTTTTTTTTTTTTTTTTAAGTCTTTACTGAATTTGTTACAACACTGCTATTTTATGGTTCAGTGTTTTGGCAGCAAGGCATGTGGTGTCTTAGCTCCCCAGCCAGGAATTGAACCCACACCCCCTGCATTGCACCGCCAGGGAAGTCTTTACAATCTTTTTTTTAATTTGATTTTTTTAAATTTCCATATGCAATGTAATGTTTAGGCATGCTGCTTGGGATGCTATTTCTAAAAAAAAATTGACCATTTTTCAGAATACCATTTTGATTTTAAATACTAGTCAAGAAAAAGGAGTGATGTAAAATTACATGAACAATTTCCTGTTACAGAAATGAAAAACTGATTTGCATCTAAAAGTGCAAGAGATGAAGTAATTTAACCCTTCACCAGATGATATGGCAATATACAATACATTGTTTCAGCTGTTTGAGAAGGCTGTAATGTATTTTTTATATTGACATAGAAGATTATAAATTACATTGAATAAGCACCCATAATCTTTAATTCTCTTTCATTTTTTTCTCTTTTGGGCTAACTTCTCCCAATTTTGGTAGATCACATAGGGTGATTGGATATGTGTCACAAAAAGATATTTAGAGCTATTTAGACACCTCTTTGGAATTAAGTGAAAGAAGTGCTTGATTATGAAAGTATAGCAATTGGGCCTAAGATCATGTATATACATTCTTTTCAAGTTGCAGCCAAAATCAGGTTTAGAGATTTCTGTTGAGTTCTTTTTGATTGATGGTGGTGGTTGTTACAGAAAAATGGAAATTTCTGCCTCATGCTTAGGAAACCAGACATTATCACCCCTTGATTATTCATTTGCTGGAACAACTTGCTTCATTTATTAAAGTAAAGACAAGGCTGAAACTGGATCTACATAGCACATGTCAGTGGCTTTATGTGTTTGTGAATAATAAGTAGCCTTTGGTGCTCAGTGTTGACTTTCTAGGCTACAGCTCAACATCATTTTGATTTCTCTTTTGATGAGCTGATGCCATCTTGGAGCTCTTAGCTGTAAATAGGAGAACACTTATAAGGATGACAGGGAGCAATGTTCCTTTTGGAAGGAAGAGGGGAGGAAGGGGAGGCTTTTGTTCAGTCACGGAAAATGGACATGTGTCTCATGGTGGCCGCAGTTTAAATAAACATAAACTCTGAACTAGAGATCGTTCTTTCGTGCTAGCAGCACCAAACCAAAATACAGTTTTATTTGGTTAACCCCAAAGTAGGATGTGGGTGCCAGGCTTGGAAACCATATGATCAGGTTTCAGGCAGATACCACTAGGGCTGTGCTTTTGTCTTGAGAAAAGAAAGTCATAAAGGCATTACTCCTCATAACACCATCATGATGTTTAGCAAACAGATGCAACCATAACAACAGCTCACTTCAGAGAAAGGTCTGGAGGGTCCTTTGCCCTTTCAGCATAAGTATGAAACCTCTCCAGAGTAGAGCTCTGCAGAGTGAAGGGGCATTTTGCAACAAATGGTAGAGAGATGGTGGCAGTCTTGGGCACAGCCTGGTGAGGGAAGAAGTGCTCATCTCCTGTTTCCCACGTGAGTTCTGCAGCCTACTGACTTGGAGTCCGTGTCTAGAAGCATCACCTGAAATTCCCTGTTTCCCAGCGGTGATCCAGCCAGGACAAAACAGCAGCCTCCATCACTGGGTGATTTCACCCAGTCTCCGTTTTGTCTTTCTTTCATCAGGAAAATTCTTCAGGCCCTGGGATCCTTCCAAACATGCAAGTTCTGTGAGTCTCAGGTCTGGCCTTGCTTATTCAGAGCTCGTCACAGTGTGGAGCTTTGTTTATTTATTTGCCACAGAGTTGTTTCTTTTCCCCCTTCCTGGGACCTAGGGCGGGGTGGGCGGATGATGGAGTTGGGTGCCCCAAGTTAATGACTAGCCCTTATATTCACAAGCTCGTCTACTTTTGTCCTCACCTGACGCCTCCCCGGTGCCAGTGAGCAGGAATGAATCCAACTGAGGGCCACTGTGTCCCTTATAAGAAAAACTGCTCACTTGGCTGGAAATGCTTTGACAGAAGGCAGAGCAGCCGGTCACACACAGCAGTGCGTCTTCTGGCTTTGGGAGCAGAAGGGCAGTGGTGGGTCCGCGGAGGAGGGGCCCGAGCTATTGTGGGCCAGCCTGAAGCACAGCCGTCCACCCGGAGCTGAGCATGCTGCCCTCTGCCCCGGTCTCTGCTCCTCCTCTCAGACTTGGGGCCTGACCCCCAACCCCTTCCCAACAATCAGCTCTCCCTGAGAAGGTAATCATCTTATGGTGCATTGGCGGAGAAGAAAAGGCGCTCTAGAAAAATGTTATGATAATAGAAAACTCTTCAGTGTTGGAACCATCTGGTGCACTGGGGTAACAAAGGAGGCGGTAATCGAGTGCCCAGGAGCTCCTTTTGGCCCCAGATAATGGGCACTCACCCTGATCTGTATTCTTCACAAGAGCAATTCACCACCATTTCACACCACATCTGTACCCCATTTCCGCCGTCAATACAGCCCCACACATAAGTCACCACACTTAATCAAGTCCACAACACTCTGCTTCAAAGAACAGAAAGGTTTGTGTGGGGGCCTCAGTGGCCAAGAGGCACAAATGAGGTTTTAGTGACTCTTGTTCTGTGGGAGGGACTGAGAGGGATGCGGCGCTCCTGCCACCGAGCTGGGCTCCCGGCGGGCCGGCGGGGATGGGCCTGACAGCTTTAGGCCGGGCGACAGCTGCGGATAAGCTTCGGCTGCGGCCTCGTGGCCGGGCGTGCTCAGGGAGGGCTGGCGACCCCTTTGTGGCGTAATCTCGCTTTTGAAAATGTGCTACAATTGATTTGGTCTGATTTCTAAGGTGCTGTCACCAGAGCATCATTAAAAGTCCTTTAAGAAACTGGAGAATAGACTAGATCAGCAAAGGCAGCTTTGTTCCGACTCTCCGCCTGGCTTTGGCCGGCTAGCCCTTGCAGCTGACAGAAGGGGCACAGCCTGTAAGCTCCCAACAATTAACATGGGACCATTTTATTTCCCTTTAATCAACAAGACAATGCTACTAGGAGAATCAAAGCCACACTCTCTGGAAAACGGGAGTTCTTTCCTTCAACCGCGTCTTGGCGTGAGAATGATTCCACATTCCAATGGTTGGCCACAAGCATCACTTTACTAAAGTATTTTTTGCTGTTTGTATATGTGTTTGTGTGTGTTTTCTCCCCTAAACCACTCCCAGAGGCTTAAAAGTTCCCTCCTCCTAGAGGTTGAGCAAGCAGCCGACAGAAAAGAAAGCTGAGCCTAATGAGAAGGACATTAACCCAGGACCGAAGTACCAGTGGCTGAAAGCAGAGGTGCCCCCAGCCCCCTAGCTATCTCAGTCATAGGTAAATTAGTGACCCCTTTTCTCCCTTCAGACGATAAGGAGGGAGCCAGCGTAGGGACCTTGAAGATATTTCTCACAACAAGTGTCAAAATACCCTGAAAGCTCCTGGGGGCGGCCTCCCACAGGCAGCATGCCCTTCATTTGTTTATCTCAGTGCTGACAAATTGCAGCGTTTTCACAGTCTAGCTGTGGGCTCATTTGCATGGGCCGCCCTCCATCTCTGAGCAGATAATGAGGCTCAGCATAAAGCCCCATTGAGGGCTCCCCGAGTTGACTGCGATGAATACAGAGCAGAGAATTAGGGGGCTCAGAGGCTATTGTGTGCGGCCCCTGGCCTTTTATCTTCCCTCCTGCTCATTTTCAGGTCTTTCAAGGAAACTGCTTCCCTCCGCTTTCTCTTTCTCGCTAGTGTCTTTTACCTCTCTTTCACTGTGAATGGGCACCATCTTCCCAATCGTCAGCTCAGCCTTGTGCTATTTCAGTCACCGTAATTATCTTCCTGTCTTATCCTATGAAATGCTAGAGGTTTCTTTTCACTGTGCAAGCCACTGAGAAAAGCCCTGAAGCATTGTCCCAGGAGCCGTGGGCCCCTGCATCCACCCACCCGCCACTCAGATACCCTCTCTGGCGTTATAGAACCAGGACACTTCTTTCGAAACAAGCCACCCCGTCACCAGACAGAGGTGCCATTGCATCCACCATCGAG
Source organism: Capricornis sumatraensis (assembly GCF_032405125.1). Taxonomy (NCBI): domain Eukaryota; kingdom Metazoa; phylum Chordata; class Mammalia; order Artiodactyla; family Bovidae; genus Capricornis; species Capricornis sumatraensis. The sequence goes on from NC_091083.1 coordinate 8,257,283, forward strand.
TTGTGGGTGATGTTTCGGTACGTTATAGCAATTCAGGAATTCAACATTCTTGGGAAATTCAGTATTTTGAGGGTGTGTGCTCAAGGAGGTGGGAGTGAGGTTCAAGAGGGAGAGGACATGGGTGTACCTATGGCTGATTCATGCTGATGTTGGGCAGAAACCAACACAGTACTGTAAAGCAGTTACCCTTCAATTAAAAATAAATAAATTTATTAAAATAGAAAAAAAATGATTTCAGTAAATGGGGCTCACATTTTTGAATTGAACTTGGAGAGGATGTAGCTTGGTCAAAATAAGGGATGTAACACAGAGGGTTTCTCCAGAAGGGAGTGCTTTCCCATCGGAGAAAACATTCTTCAATGAGGTGGGTGGGAAAGTTCTGGAGATGAAACAGTGGTCGAATTAATATGTTTGGAAAGGACCTTATGGGTGGATCTGAGTGATCATTTTCAAAATAAAGGGAAGAGGCCCAGAAGGTGAAATGACTTATCCTAAATCACACAAATCTGGAAACTAACCCCAGTACCCTTACACGGAAGTCTGGAAAGGAACACAGTCTAGCACCATGAGCTCTCAGTAAAACACATGTCTGGTGCATTCTACTCTGTGTCTGTTTCCCTAGGCAAGGGCTCCCAATCCATTACGTTTTGAGATGACCTAACTCACTTTTTTTTTGTTTCTCTAGAACTTCTGACAAGGATCATCAGTAATTCCCAGACCTCTGCCTTCCTCCACCCTGATTTTTGGATACAGGATTCATTCTCCCTAATTCTGTCATAGCAAGATGGATGATTCATTCTGCTTTCATCTGGTTAAGTGGCTATGTAGATACAGTCACACATCCTAACTTCTTAGACTTTCTATTCTCTGTGTTCTGTCCAGTGGAATGAGAAAGACCTCGAGCTACTAGAAGTCAACAAAGTGGTCAGAAAAACTATGAAGCTGATGAGCAAAGAGCCTGCTCGACAATGGTTGAGAGCCCCTCCAAATTTATTTTGTGACACTGAAATTCTGAAAGCTTTCATAAATGCTTGTATGTCTGTAATAAATTTACTTCTAAGTCCTCATCTTTTTTAAATGATGCATTTAATTTCTCCAATTATTAATTCACACATGCTCACCATAGAACATATGGAAATTATAAAAGTGTATTTTGCTTCCCAGGTGACACAGTGGTAAAGAATCCATCTGCCGATGAAATAGACACAGTTCAATCCCTGGATTTGGGAAGACCTCCTAGAGAAGGTAATAGCAACCCACTTCAGCAACCCATCTCCAAAAACAGAATCTTGCCTGGAAAATTCCATTGACAGAGGTGCCGAGTGGGCTACAGCCCATGGGGTCACAAAGTGTTGGTCATGACTGAGTGACTAGACAATGACAACAGCATTTTACTTCTCACCGTCTCTAGTTCATCAGTTGATCATTATTAACATACTCTGTGGCATGTCTCTTTTTTCTTTCAAATACATTAATGCTATGGTTTTACTGTAGGTTTCAGACCAACATATTTCTTTCCACTGACATATGTAGCTTTTTAAAAACAAATACTAGAGACTTCCATGACTGTCCAGTAGCTAAGATTCCTACATTCCAATGCAGGGGTCATGAGTTCAATCCCTGGTCTGGGAACTAGATCCCACATGTTGCAATGAAGAGTCTGCATGTTGCAACTAAAGATCCATGTGTCACAGTGAAGATGGAAGATCTTTGTTATGCAACTAAGACCCGCAACTAAGACCCGGTGCAGCCAAATAAATTTTTTTTTTTTAAGTGAAAAACAGATTTTTAAAAATAAATAAATAAAAACAAATACTAAATAGTACATATAATGACCCTAAATACTATTTACATAACTAGTAATAAAGAGCTAAGTCCCATAAAAGAAGAACGATAATGATTTCACATGTAGTGACAGATTTGTGTGCAAAAGAAGTTGAGAATTAATTTAACTGGAAAGGACTCAGTTATATAATCAGCTGGGCTTTTCCCAGGTCACGCTAGTGATAAAGAACCCACCTGCCAATCCAGGAGATATAGGGGACTCTGGTTTGATCCCTGGGTCAGGAAGATCCCCTGGAGGAGGGCATGGTAACCCACTCCCTGAGGCACTTCTGAGGCATCATTTCTTAATCTGTAGAAGATAAGTAACAATGCCTCTCTTTTAACATTTTGTAATGACTTAGCATAATGTATTTTAGCCATTTAGCACAGTGCCTGACAAACAAGGCAGGGTTTTTGCCAGAGCAGAAGCATAATAAAGATGCTTGTGAAATCTTCTGGAATGTGTCCTTTTTATGGATTCTTATACATCTAGTAGTGTGTAAGTGTAGTCTAAATCTTTCGCATAAGCTTAGGAGGAGACCAGCTGACTGGTTTCCATTGTGAGGATATATTTGCCTCTCCTCTGTATGAAACCCAAGGACCCACCCTCAGCACTGCTTCATGGGCCATGGGGAGAGTGGTGGTAAAAGCCATCTGTCCTGCTGGGATGGAGAAGTGATTGATAAAGTTTCATGCACATGTTCCTCACAAGTCAATGACTGGAGTCTGCCTGATTCTGAATGTGCTGTCCATAGGGGCATCTGAGAGGACATATGTAGTGGCATTTAAGTGCTAATTTTTGCTTTGGAAGAAAATAATATTTGCCTTGGAGACATTATTAAAAGCACAGACTGAGGCTGTAACATGTGGTAAATAAATAATCATCCTCACAGTTCAATATAATAAAACAAGTCTCACTGTGGAACTCAAGACAAGTAGACACATTTACTGGTTCCACTAAAATAGATAAAAGATGATTCTGGTTGTTGAAGAGTATGGCATAGCAGAATACATTCTAATGGCTAAAAACTAGGGTGTTAATTCAAGTTGATTTCTTTATTAATTATGCAAGAAACCCCCAAGCTAGTTAGAAATTTGATTTTTTAACTGTTCACTAAATAGCATATTTGCCCATTTGAAGTGAAGCAAAGATCAACAAAGAATTTAAAATAGCTTGAGTGGCAAAGCTTATAAGAAAAAAGCCTGAGCTGAAAGTTGCTCAGTCTTATTTAACTCTTTGTGAGAATTCTCCAGGCCAGAGTACTGGAGTGGGTAGCCTTTCCCTTCTTCAGAGGATCTTCCCAACCCAGCGATTGAACCCAGGTCTCCCGCACTGCAGACAGATTCTTTACCAGCTGAGACATAAGGTTCAGAGTCCCTTGGACTGCAAGGAGATCAGACTTGTCAATCCTAAAGGAAATCACTCCTGAATATTCATTAGATGGACTGATGCTGAAGCTGAAACTCCAATACTTGGCCACCTTATGTGAAGAACTGACTCATTGGAGAAGACCCTGATGCTGAGCAAGATTTAAGGCAGGAAGAGAAGGGGAAGACAGAGGATGAGATGGTTGGATGGCATCACTGACTTGATGGAGATGCATTTGAACAAGTTTCTGGAGTTGGTGAAGGACAGGGAAGCCTGGTGTGGTGCAGTCCATGGGTCACAAAGTCGAACACGACTGAGCGACTGACCTGAACTGAACTGAGCTGAAGCTCTGTTTCACTTCAGTCACATTTGTATGAGACATCCACATACTCAGATGGCAAATGAGACAACTAGCCATGAGCAAAAAGGAGTGCTTTTCCTCCTGTATCAAAACCCTCCTGGGGACTTCTCTGTGACCCAGTGGTTAAGAATTCATCTGCCAGTGCAGGGGACATGGGGTAGATCCCCGGTTTGGGAAGATCCCACAGGTTGGTTAGTGCATGTGTAGTCACGTTAGACTGTAGCTTGCCAGACTCCTCTGTCCATAGAATTATCCAGGCCAGAATGCTGGAGTGAGCTGCCATTCCTTCTCCAGGGTATCTTTCCAACCCAGGGCTTGAACCTGTGTCTCCTACATTGGCAGGTAGATTCTTTACCACTGTGCCACCTGGGAAGCCCACATGCCTTGGGGCAACTAAGCCCATGTGCCCCAACTACTGAGCCCATGCTCTGCAACAAGAGAAGCCATTGCAAAAAAAACACTAAAATAAAAGAAAGAAAGAAAAAACCTACTGGTTTCCCTCTACTGTCTGTTTTCATCTTCTTTGGTAATAGAATTTTTAATTTAGCTAGAAATCACTTCCTGGATAAAGACTACATTTCCCAGCCTCCTTGGTGGCTAGATGTCCATATAACTAAATTCTGCCCTTGAGATGTAATTGGAAGCAGCATACATCCATACCCAGAGTGTCTTTTGACTTGTCTTCTTGCCTGCTAGCTGGAACATGACAGGAAAAATGGGAGTTCCCATAGTTCCCTTGTGAATAGCATCCATGTACAACAAAACAGAAGAATCTTGAGTCCACAGTACCATGGGGGATCATGCTATAATTTCAGGACTGATTCATTTTCAAAATGTCTAAATGTCAAAGAAGCCATATACTTCTATTTTTAAAGCCACAGTTCATAGATTTGTTTTTCTTACAGATTGCACCTAATATTGATTTATATAACCATACTCAGCATTCCATTTTGAAATTCAAAGGATTAGAGGTTTTCCAGAGTTTTCCTGAAAGCATATCAAGCAGTGATTATGAGGGTATATCTGGTGCCCCTCAGTGGGAGGTTCAGGCACCCACTCCCAATATTACTTTCAGTGAGATGGGGGAGGAACAAGGAAGGCATGAAGCCCATTACCATAAATTACCCAGTTTATACAAAATCCACTATGACCACGAGTTCTGCACAAGGGAAAAAAAGTGAAAATGGTAGTCACTCAGTCTTGTCTGACTCTTTGTGACCCCATGGACTGTAGCCCACCAGGTTCCTCTATCCATGGAATTATCCAGGCAAGTATACTGGAGTGGGTAGTCATTCCCTTCTCCAGGGTATCTTCCCAACCCAGGAATCAAACCCGGATCTCCTAAATTGCAGGCAGATTCTTTACTATCTGAGCCACCAGGTTTACTATTGGTTCTACCCCAAACAAAAATGGCAGAAATGCTAGTTTCTTCAGTAACAAGCACCGTGTGAGACCCCTGGTTTCTAATGAGTTCTACACCAAGCAATCTTTCAAATATACAGAAGACAAGGTATCTGAACGAAAAAGTTTCACTGGGAAATCCAGAATATAAGATGAAAGCAAGAGTAATGGAAGCAAATTGAATATTAGGAATATGACTTGTAGCAAGGCTTCCTTGAATGGGAAGTTCTGGGTGGGTCAGAATTGTTAGGTGAGGTCTTAAAGAAAGAGACATGATAATGGAATGGAAGGGTTCACATGACAAATGGGGGAAAAGGCAGGACAAGGGTAAAGGCAAGAGAAATCCTCCCATTAACTCAAGCACCTCCTTTGTGCAGGGCTGTGCTGAATGCTTGGGAGGACAAAATTAACCTTGAACAAGTAAGTTTACTGCACTATAGTTTAATTTCCTCATCTGCAAACGGAGATAGCTGTAGAGTTATATTCAGAACTAAATTTATGCATGTATATAAAGCATTTGGGATAGTACCTGGTACGTACCACATACTCAATCAATATAAGCTATCCCTATTATTATTTTTTGAGGAACTCAAAGTCCAGTGAAGGTGACAACATGTAATATTACAAATGGTAAATGTGGTATAATGATTAATATAATGTGGATGAAGCACTCAGGAAAACACAGGAGGAGAAAGCTAAGAGTTGGGAGAAGGCACTTATGAGTCTTCCCCAAATAAATCAAATTAGACTTTAGGTTTAAAAGGTGAGCAAATGGGTTTCTCCAGATAAAGAACATAATTCCAGGTAGGGACAGCTGGTGCAAGTGCAAGGTGGTGAGATTAATGTGTGGTAGGTGGAAAAATGCTGATCACTCTTGGAGGGACAGCCAGAATCAGTGAGATCTACCGGTACACATTACACACACCCAGCAACTGTTTACAGCTAACACTCATTCTGACAGGGCCACATCCGTTCCCATTGGCTGGTATCTATGCTGAACTGGTTGTTGTTTTGAATATCATCTCTAAAAAATTGTGTGGGAGGTGATGTGGGAAATGTCAGTACAGGCTTTGTACACGGGTAAAGGATCGGGAATAAGAAACCCTGATGATTAAGCTAACTACCTCCTGAAAAGCAGACCCCCACTTCATAGAGACAGACCGCTGCTGCAGGTTTTGCTCTTCCTTATTATTGGTGGCCTTCTTGTGTAACATTTTCAGTATCATCTAGTTGATAGTGGACAAGCAATTTTTACTGAAAAAAAAATATAAAGCTGACGGGCCCCAGAAGTATCTAAACTGTGCCCCATGTTTGAAAGATGTGGCTGTGTCTTGTATATGTGTGATGCCAGTGGAGATACTGATGGAGTTTCCATATACTCTCTCTGTTTCCCAGCCCATGCTGATTTGTTCTGACTGAAGACATGTGAGCAGAAGTGATGAGCTCATGTTTGGTCAAATATGAAGGGCTGATATGTGTTCTCTGTGTATTTTCTCCTGCGGTTATGCTGCCATGAAGGGATGTGTGATGGACACCTTTGTCGGATGTGTTGAATGAACGACAGAAAAAACATTACAGAAGGTAGAAAGCTTAGTTGTGAATAAACTGGGTTTGCAGAGTTAATTTGTAACCATAGCATAGTCATCACCCTGGCTAATATCACAACTGTTATCAGAAGTGGAATATCATCCATTGCTGTGGACTAAATACATGTGCTCTCCTCCAAAATTCATATGTTAAAACTACCCCCCCCCACCACCAAAAAAAAAAAAGAAAAGAAAGGAAATGTTACTCTCCAATGTCATAGCTTTAGGAGGTGGGACTTTGGGAACACAATTAGGCTGAGATGGGGTCATGAGAGTGGAGCCCTCATGAATGGGATTAGTGCCCTCGTAAGTGTGACAAGAGTGCCCGTTCCCTTCTCTGCCGTGTGAGGACACAATGAGTCAGAAGTCTATGCCTGGAGGGGCCTCACCGGGCAGAACCCGACCACGCTGGCACATAGATCTTAAACTTCAATCCTCCAACACTGTGAGAGAAAGCTTCTGTCATTTTCAAGCCAAGAAGTCCAGTATTTTGTTATAGCAGCCAGACTAAGACGCACATCAAACCCCTAAAACATGTAGCTTTTGTTTCAGTTCCGTTCAGTTCAGTTGCTCAGTCATGTCCGACTCTTTGCGACCCCATGGACTACAGCACACCAGGCTTCCCTGTCCATCAGGAACTCCCAGAGCTTGCCGAAACTCATGTCCGTCGACTGGGTGTTGCTGTTGTTTAGTGACTGGTAATATGAAGTGGTGAAACATACTGGAGGCTAAAAGCATGGTGCCCCTGGTTTTGCAGGAACAAAATATTTCTAAAACTACCGTCTGAGGAAGTTTACTGGGTACTAGGCAATGTGAGTTCTAAGCCAGAAACTCTTGGGAAAGACACTGAAAAACAGAAACTTAGTTTTGCTCTTGCTTTTTGGCAGCTAGATTTGACAAGGGGTCAAGGATTTGAGAAAGAAGATTTCAGAGCAAATTGGCTGGGAGAAGTAAAGTTGCTTAAAAAATAGTATAGATATATGGAGCTTTGCATTGAGGGGAAAGTTGGCTTTGAGACTCCCAAACCGTAGGGGTTGGGACTTCAAGGGGCTTTTAACATCAATTTTACCAATAAGAGCTTTCAAAGCAAAGTGTTTCTTTCTTTCTTTCTTTCTTTCTTTTAAAAGTGTGAGTTGACTAAAGCCTATAGCTTTAATAAATTAAAAGCTAGATGCATATGCCAAGAAGGTGAGACAATAAGCATTTTAGAGTGTTTTGAAAAGAACTATATGATCACCAATACATAGAACTTACTATAAGTGAATTAAAAGTTTACTGAGTTGTTGAGAAATTTTTACTGCCAAAGGAGCTATAAATCTTGTCTAAAAACATCTGTGACTATTGAAGTTTAAAATGACTCTTCAACCAAGGAACAGGCTAAAAAGAAGTACACTCTTAAAGGACAGCATATTCCCCAGGGCCCATTAAATATGGTAAAGGGATATAAAGGACAAATAAGAATATGCTGGAAAGGGATCCAAGGACCTTGGAGAACAATGGGTAAGGAGTCCTTCCCCCAGAGGACAGAATCCGTGTCTAATCAAGTAATAGTCTGCGTACCCCACATCCTTAGGAATCTTCCCAGACAGAGTAGACGGAGGAATGCTCCGTGTCTTCCATTGTTCCTGCTTATTAATGTTCATCTTATTTCCCTTCCACCATTCTAGAATGAGGAGTGAGCAGAAAATGTGTTGAGTTCATACGTTTCTGGGCTGAGAAGAGCCATACTTTGACATGATTGCACAAAATGTTGCAGAACGTCATATGGTTGTTCTGCGTATGAGCAGGATTCAACGGTAAGATGAAATTTTAGATCATTTCTTTTGGGGAACCATTGAGTGTTCTCTGTACACAAGAGTGCACCAGGTGGAAATCCTATAGGAAGCAGAAGGTGCACTCGAATTAGAATACACTGAGGGAGGTTTACTGGTGAAGAGTTCAGTCATAAAGATGTAGGTGGAATATTGAGGGAACAATGAGGGATGGTATGGAAACCCAGGGCCGTTGTCGTCCATGGACCCGGAAAAATAAGAGTGAATGGCTTCCAGCCTCTGGAAGGAGCAAGAGTGAGTCATTTAGGTCAGAAAGCCAAGGTGACTTCACAGGGAGAGAATTGGGGGCATAAATACCCTGACTTCATTCTCCTCCTCCTCCTAGGTCTCCTGGGGCTTCCTCTTTAGTAATCCTAGTTGGAAGGCACTGGCACTGAAGCTTTTTTGATGTGGTCCGTATATATTAGCATCTATGAACAGAAAGCTAAGTGACGAAGGAGAAGAACAGATGTGGAAGGGCTGACGGATGACATAAGGAACGGGAAAGAAGGAAAAAGAGGGTTATTGAGTGACCGGAATGGAGAATTTAGGCAAGTAATCCTATTCACACCCTCTTCCACACTTTCACGCTGCAGAGTTTTCAGTGAGGAATAAACGCAAGCTGTGAGCGGTTAAGACCTCCTGATGCATGGTGCCGATGCGAAGAGTTCCAAGCTTCAGCACTCGATCAGTGAGCTATACACTCAGTAAGGAGTTGATACGGACCAGGACCAAAGTTCATAGCTCCTTCCAAGTTATCCAGCTGCTGACCCAGGACTAAAGTCATAGCCTGGCTCAAAGTAAGTAGCAGGGAGCAGAGTTCATGAAATATGACAGTGTTTGAGCCGCAGGTATTCCCTCCACATTCTCCACTGACCACCCTGCTCACTTCGTGGTAGATCCATTGCATTAATGGTGCCAGTTCTTTACTCGTCTCTATACCCAGCCCTATATGATGTGACTCTGCAGTTCCTTCCACTAATGAGATGGAGTCTGTTTTACAGCTGCTTGGTGACATCCTCTCCTTCAGATCTGAGTTAACCAAGAGGTCCTATATATCTGTTTCTGCTCTACTATCTCCATGAGAACATGCCCTGGTTAACCTACTGGAAGATAAGAATATCTGAAGCAGAGCCAAGTCACTCCAGCCAAAGTCATCATACATTAGGCAATACTAGCTGAAGCCTACACATGGGAACGATCCCAGGAAATATCATTACAGATTAACCTACCTGCAGTTGATCAAGATGTGTTATCATGAATAGTTCTTTTTGCATGCTACCGAGATTTTGTGGTTGCTTATCACAGTGTTACTGTGACGATAGATAATATACAGTCTCTCATTCGTCTCCAGGTATATTAAATTATCCCTTCATATGGCTATTATTCTACTTCATTGACAGTTTTGACTGCAGAATGGCTTTAGGTCTAATTTTCATGAGCAGTCATTTTCACAATGTCTTTTTCTTTTAAATTTTCTCCAAGAATTGTTTTAGGCCCTTATTCATTCTCATTTCCTTTAATCATGTTTTAGCTTTAAATAAATCCAGACTCTAAGTCAATCAGTATTAAAGTTCTGGCTCTGCTTTTTAACAACTATAATCTTAAGAAGATTAATTAAACTTGCTAAGTTTCAAACTCCTCTTCTGTAAAATGGGAAGAAACCTGTTGTGAGAACTAAATGAGAAAATGCCTGAAGTTTTTAGCATGATGCCTTTGTCTTCCTTCACAGATAAGTCAGTCACAAGAGAAAAGATTATATCTACTTGTTATTAATCACACTTGGAGATGAAATACAGCATGTAAGTTACCAAACTGGATGGAAGGGTTGAGATGAACCATATTTGCAACCCAAATTTTTATTTCTGCCTATTGTTTGCTGTATCTTTTTCAGGGAAGAATAAGAACCAGTAACTTTGTAAATAAAAGTGAAGAGGCCAAGACTCCTTTACGGATAGCGATTCCCTTCTCCAGAATATTTACATATTCCCAGGAGGACAATATTGCAGGTTACTGAACTAAGTCAACAAAATTTGGAGCAGGGGATTCTAGAGGTGTGCTGAAGCCAGCCTGAACCTGTTGGTGAGTCAGTTGTTACATTTTCAGGATTTTTCTTTAGTTGGGTGTTCTATATATTTGCTATTAAAAATCAATTTATAGTGAAATAAGTTACAAGAAATACAAAGTTAGTAAATACTCAAAACTCATCACTTCCTAGCTATTTTACCACATTTTACGGTTATGTATGCTCTTGAGGTTGTTTACGTCAATTGCATCTAGGCAGTGGAATATCATACAATGGTGTGGTATAATGCATCTTTTCCCAGCTCTGAGTTTGTGACACCACATTGATCCACTGAAACTGCCCATGGTGGGAGTATACACACCCAGGAATCAGGAAATTCTGCAGACCAGGGCTTTTGTCCCGGGAAGCCAGTTGGCCAATTTATGTTGTAGTCACTGTCACGTCTGACTCGTTGGCAACCCCTTGGACTATAACCTACCAAGGTCCTCTGTCCATAGGATATTCCAGGCAAGAGTACTGGAGTTGATTCCCACTTCCTTTTCCAGGGGATTTTCCCAACCCAGATATCAAACCCATGTCTCCTCCATTGGCAGGCAGATTCTTTACCCCTGAGGCACCGGGGAAGCCCATGAGCACTATACACTGGCACACATCTGTGTGGTCAGCCGCACCTACGCAGGCATTATTGATTCTGTACTTATTTAGAAGGACACTTTCCCTTGCCTACTTCTGCCATGTTACGATATGAAGAAGTAGCCTATACCTGTCATTACTCCTGCAAGGAAAACTTTTCTTCTCCAGTAATACACTAATGGGTCAAACAAACTTTAGAAGAAGCCATCAGAATTAACTCCAGAATGTGGTCATTGCTATTCTTAGCTGCCTCATGGTCTGGCAAAGGGTAGAATGAGAAATGTATAGCAAAGATGAGGCAACCTTGGAAACCTGGGGCAAATATTTTCTGAGGATTCTTTTGTTAATCTGATTTCTTGGCTGACTGCAGTATGTGGAAAGAGTAAGAGATAAGTGTTCCAAGCTCTGCTGAGTTGCTGCTCAATCTGTGGCCTTTTTCCCATCACTTTCACTCTTATGGGGCTTCAGTTTTAGTCATTCAGAAAATGAGGGCATGTATTAGATAATGAGTAAGAGCTTATTTGGGCTTCCCTGGTGCCTTAGAGGTAAAGAATCCGCTTGCCAATGCAGGAGACGTGGCTTTAATCTCTGAGTTGGGAAGATCCATCCCCAGGAGAAGGAAAGGGTAATCCACTCCAGTCTTCTTGCCTAGGAAATCTCATGAACAGAGGAACCTGGTGGGCTACAGTCCATGGGGTCACAAGAAGTTGCACATAACTGAGTGACTAAACAACAACAATAAGAGCCTATTTAGCTCTCAGATTTCATGATATTCAGGTCATGTAGGGGGAATTAAAAGGAAGCATCTCTGAAAGACTCTCTGCTTCTTCTCCTATTTATAAATCTTTGGTGACAAAGACAATTTTAGAGAGATGTGACCAGCTGGACTCACATCTTGTAAAGGAGAGAATTTAAAACAATGAGAGAGATTTCACATAGATAGATTGTTACCCCTGCCTCAGAGCTTCTTATTTTGTTACAGGTCACGTGAAGAGCAAACTTCAGCCCTTCTCCTCGGGATGATTTTAAAAGAGTGGACAAATTGTATGGTGGGAGATAATGAGGAAAAGACCGCTTAGTCCACTTTTAGAGGTTGTTTGTCTCTGGAAATACAGCCCAGCCAGGGATGGAGGGGGCAGAGATGTGCAGATGGGAGCCTGGGTCTTGTTGGATAAACAGTTCCTTCAGCTGGTTGTTGCCCCAGTGCTGGTTGCCCCAGCTAGTCGCGGCCCTGTCCCCCACCACCTCAAGGCCAGCAGCCGCCTCTGTTTCTGCCTCCACTTGGCTGAGCCGGGGCTGGGCTCCCACTGCCGCTGAGCATTGCTGGGGACACTCATCATCCTGAGTCAGACAAGCTGGCGGGGATGACCTATTAGACCACAGGGCCTTCACCACTCTGACTCAAACCCACAGAAGCAGGACAGTCAGACTTTTGTGGCCAATGTCCTCTCACCTCCTCGATTCGCAAACCCTCAGGGTGTCCATCGACTCATCCCCTGAGTGCTGCTGGGGGTGGGAAACCCCAGAACCCCAGGAGGATTTCTGGAGAAAGGAGAGGTTTAGCCCCAAATGAATTAAGAACCAGTTGGCACCACGCCCTCAGATGAAAATTGTTTCCTACTTTGCCAACTGTTTCGAACATCTCTCGGCTTTGATCTCTTATACTTTGGTCTCCAACTGGATTGCAGGTCCCTGAGGCCTCTGCCTCCTTGGTTTGCACTTCTTCCAGAGTCAGTTACAAAGGATCACCGGTAGGCATTTATGATTTGATCAGTGTTTCCCGATGGGGCTCTGCTGTTCCAACTCTTGAGCCCACAGAGATGGACGCTGCCTGCCTGGCAAGAGGACAGCTCAGTCCGCCGCCGCAGACGAGATGTGCTCCTCTGTAAATGCACCTGACACCATTCAAGCCTCAGTGGCCAAGATAACCCTTCCTCTAGATTTCCTTTCATTCTACGGTACTTTCTTTTCTGCTTAACATATGATTTTTTTCAACCTTTTCCACAATTTTGCACTAAACCTATCTGGTTCTGAAAGGCTTCATTAGCTAACATATTGGCTTTGACATGTGGATCAATTTTGAACTGCTGCTGTCCTAATCTAAGACGTTTTTTCCCTAAATTGTTCTTTTTTTTATTTTTTTCTTTTTTTGCACCAGCCCCAAGCATGCTGTATCCTACATCAGATATAGATTGGTGATTCGATTCTTACATGATAGTACACATGTTTCAATGCCATTCTCCCAAATCCTCCCACCCTCTCCCTCTCCCTCTGAGTCCCAAAGTCCGCTATACACATCTGTGTCTTTTTGCTGTCTTGCATACAGGGTCATCATTGCCATCTTTCTAAATTCCATATATATGTGTTAGTATACTGTATTGATGTTTTTCTTTCTGGCTTACTTCACTCTGTATAATGTTCTTGAATTTATTTTAATAGTTCTTTTTAAAATGATCCATCAACCCAGATTTAAAAATTGTTATCAGTTATTCTTATCAGTATCAGTAGTCCCTAACCAGGGGATTTAGACATTGCATGTCTAAGAAGTGGATTAAGGAAACATAAAGACTTGTACCTAAGTGCTCATGGCAGCATTATTCATGATAGTAGAAAAGCAGAAAACCCCAGGTCTCTATCAGTGGATAAACAGGTAAGTAAAATGGGGTCTATTCATAAAGAGGAACATCATTCAGCCGTAAAAATGAATGGGGCACTGATCCATGCTACAACATGGGTGAACCTTGGATATATTGATCAGACAAAGAAGCCAGACAGAAAGGACACCTATTCCATTTCCTGAAGTGTCAAGAATACACAGATCCATAGAGACCAGAAGTAGATTAATGGTTGCCCTGGGGGCTGGGGTGGGGGGAGGGGTTGAAGGGAGTGAAGACTTTGCTATGAATGGGTGTGGAGTTTCTTCGAGGATGATAGAAAGGCTCTAAAATTGATGATGATGATGGTGGCCCAACTCTGTGAATGTACTAAAGACCATTGAATTGTGCACCTTAATTGGATAAAATGAATGGTATATGAACCATATCTCAATAAAGCTATTCTGATAAAAATTCAAGCCTCTTATTTTTATTTCGTAAATTATCTTTTCCATTATGTATTTGTCATCAACTAAATATTTTGCTCCTGAGTGACTAAGAAAAAAAGTAGCAATTGTCTTACTAAGAAACAATTATATGATAACATCATTAACAGGGATAACATACTATTTTTTAATTGGATACTTTTTTATATAGATCAGTGAGGAAGCACTATTTAGGTTGGCAACAGCTACTATTGATTACCTTTTAAAGGCTTTTAGCATATACAAAAACCAACGTCCTTGTACTGCCTGCAGAGACCTACCCAACCTGTTTTCTGTTTCTCCTATGCATCATCTCCCCCCCTGCTCTTCCTCCTGGCTCGGTGGCCTCTGGCTCACTCTCTCTGTACATGCTTGGCACACTACTCTCCCCTCAGCCTCTGCCTTAGCTGTCCTCTCTGCCTAGAATGCTTCTCCTATATCCGCGAGCATGGCTTCACTCTCCGCTAATTCAAGTTTCACCCAGGAATCAGCTTGCCCCTGGGGCCTCCCCTGACCACTGGTGTACCCTTCAAACATACTAAATAGCTTACTGATTCATGATGCTTACATTTCCCTGTGCGCCTCCTCTTTTAGAACATAAGTTCTATGAGGTCAGGGATATTTGGCTGCTGTATTCCATGATACATCCCTGGCAAGTACCACATTGCTGGTATATCACTGGTGTTCAGTTGACACCTGTTAAATGAAGGAATAGACCTGGAGGCTAGTAGTCCAGTGTTAGTATGCTGTCTGTGCTTTGTTAATTTATCAACCAGCCCGTCTCTAGCTTTAGATATTCTTCTGAATTTGGGATTAAATACCAGACCAACCAAATCAAACGTTCAAAATGCAGCTTTGGAAAGTAAAGAGTCAGTTCTGTGAAATGAAATTAATCTATAAAGAGAAATTTACAGTATAAAAATCTTGACTACATGTTAGTTTTTATTCTGGTAAAAACATTTGATAGATCACTTTGAGGTCTTCTTAAAGTTAACAGCATATATGAATTAAGTCAGTCAAACAAACCCTGAGTATCTTTGGTGTTCTGGGCACAGGGTAGCAGTGATATAACGGTGGATGGAGCTTATATTGCGGTGGGAGAACAAAAGCACCTAAACAAGTATTCAATACAAATAATCCCAGTGGGTACTGACAGCTCTAAGAGAAGCCAGAAGGGTTCGAGATAAAGACTGAAGGGGTTCTGGAGTGGTCAGAAAAGATCTGTTTGAGATGCCAACATTTGCACAAAGACTTGAGTAAAGTGAGGCGGAGACTCAGGTGCATAAGTAGGAAGAGTGCCCCAGACAGAGCATACAGCTGATACAAAATCCCGCCGCTGGCAACGGTAGGTATATTAGAAGAAAAGCAGTGATGAGGAAAAATCTAGGAAATGATGTTGGAGTAGTCTCCAGGAATCAAGTCACTGGAGAGCTTTGCAGACCATGCTCAGGACCCAGTGGCTTTCTATCTAGGACCAAGAAAGCCTCTGCCAGGTTGAACTGACATGATTTCTTCTCCACTGAGTGATGTAATCTGATCTGAGAATGTAAGTAAGAGCAAAAGGAGTCAGGCTCTATGAAAGGCAGAGGGAAATCTGGGGCTAGACTCTGGAAGGCAGCAGTGGGCCACCGGGAAGAGGAGCTGAGTGGAGTCTCCATTGCCTTGGAAATCTCAGACCTCTTAGAGCTTTGCCCTCAGCCTGGGAGCTTCCCTGTATGATGGGTACGTTGGCATGTGTCCAAAGGAACAGACAAGAAAATCAGGAACTGTGCTGCGGTGAGTTCCATCTCCTCAAAGGCAGGATCCAAAAATGCCATGGGATCGACCCCTGTTCAGGGTGGAAATACAGGATACTTCACTAGCACCCCAAAGTTATATAAAAGAGGGGATCCTCACTGAGTTTGTTCCTCTCCTACAGTAGGTTTCCTCAAAGCAGTCCCTCTGGCATCAATCCAATGGTAAACAGTTTGGGAGGCAAGTAATACAGATGTGGGAGAGGAAAAGTGAGACCTGGAAAGAAAGGAAGGCGGCCTGCACAGAGCATTTTGTTGAATCAGCTATTGCTGTGAGCAACTAGAACTTGGTTCTGCTGGGAAAATGGTGGTTACTTCCAACAACGGTACTGGGGTATGTATATACCAAGTACTGTCTGACACGGATTAAAAAGTCCATGGGATTCTCCAGGCAAGACTACTGGAGTGGGTTGCCATGCCCTTCTCCAGGGGAATCTTCCTGACCTGGGGACTGAACCAGTGTCTCTTGTGTCTCCTGCATTGGCAGGCAGGTTTTTTTTTTTTTTTTTTTTTAATCACTAGAACCACCTGGGACACCCAAAAGTTACTCCCAGTGGGGGTGAATTCCCCTT
Source organism: Capricornis sumatraensis (assembly GCF_032405125.1). Taxonomy (NCBI): domain Eukaryota; kingdom Metazoa; phylum Chordata; class Mammalia; order Artiodactyla; family Bovidae; genus Capricornis; species Capricornis sumatraensis. The sequence continues at coordinate 8,273,738 of NC_091083.1, forward strand.
CACTTCTTGCCCATCATGTGAGTGGCTGAGCTGCTGGATGTAGGGGCCAGAGAAAGCCCTTAGACAAAGAGAGAGCTGGGCTGCTGCACCCTGAATGAGCAGGGGAAAAGGGTATGGTTAGGGTTCCCACAGTATCTGCTGCAACCACTCCTCAGGGCGATTGTTGCTCACGTAGGCTGCATACCTGCTCCCTGGGGTTTTGCAACCAGCCTCTCATTCCTCGGCCTGTCCAGTCTCAGACTCTGTGACGCGGATAGCACAGGGGGAGGAGGTGCTCCTCAGGGTCTAAGGCTGCAGACCATTCCTTTGGTGGAATTCATAGTCTCTGAAGAGCACACAGTATTAATAGCCGTGAGAACTTGCGAACTTGCAGCAAGCCCATCACAAATCAGTGATAACACCCTAAGATGTTCTTTGAAGAACTGGATCGTGGAAAAGCAAGAATTTTATAGTTCAAAGTCAGGTTATCTTTTGTTTGTGACTATTTCTGTGTGGGAAGAAACTTATGAGGCCAGGGACATCTTTCCTGGGTACCAGCAGCCAAAATTTTTCTCTGTCTGTCCCTATAATATACTTTGTCTAGGGCCCGTGAGTTCTAAGTGACTTAATAGAAGACACTTTCTCATTGGCAGGCAATGTACATATAAGATTAGCTTAAAACATTTCCCTTTGGAGCTGAAATTTTGGTTTGAGGCCAGCATTAATCAGGAAGATGATGTATGACTGAGTTTTAGTTAGCTGCTGAAATGAAAAGAATGCATGTATAAGTGTGTGTGTGTGTGCGCGCACAAGAGGAGACTTGGTGGAAATGGTGACCCGGTTCTAACTCTAGTAGGACAAGCAAGGCTGTTGTAAGGCAGGAATGACTTCATCAGGAACTCAGGAAATCCTCACTCAAACTTCCAAATATACAAATAGATTCCTTTTATTCTGCTGTGAATCAAAATGATGCCACGTCCTGTAATGAAGGATGTTGTTGACCAGGTTGAATGGGAGCCAACCTTGCCTTGCCTTTGTTTCTATGACAGTCATTCTGAAGTTCACCATTTTAAGGCTGGGAGTTACCTTATTTGGCAAACACACAGGAATACTGTTTCCACATTTATTTGGGGGTGACTGAAGTTTAACTTAATTTTTACCTCAGGGTAGGAGATGTGTTCATTGCTGGAGGACAGATGCACAAATATTTGTGTACAGGCTCCCATGTAGCCACACGAAAATAGAGAGTAATAGCTAAACAAATTCCTGCCATAGTGAAGCTGCACTGTCATTGAGCCAAGGATTTTTTTTTTTTTTGAAGTTGTCAACTGCAAATATATGTGGGAGTGGGTCAAAAGAAAACCTGGGCTTATTTTTTCTTTCTTGTAGAAAACCATAGGCAACCATTAGTTTTTCTAAATATTAACTTCTCAAACCAAGCAGGTAACTTGCTCATGGGGATGGCAGGTGAAATGGTCTGTTGACCAGGCACATGGGGATGAAGAGTCGTGGTAGCATCTTGAGGGCAGTGATGCAAACCCTTGTGAAATCAGCCACTGGACTCCCTGGGAGACACAAAGATTTCAGTGCCCTCCACCCAGCTGCACAGGGCCTGTGCGGGATATCCTTCTTTGGGTTTCAGAAAAGGGCACGCTGCCCAATTTTCCCAGCTGCAGGAAAGAAGAAATCACCCAAAATGCTGAGATAATGCCTGAACTTGCAGTGTCTTCTGTCCCGCCTTCTGGTCCACCCCCAACAAATTCTATCTTTGTTTCAGGCCATGACTCATGACCCGCCCCCACCCCTCCGTCAGCTGTGACTCACAGCAGGAGCCAGATAAACCGAACGTGGAACAGAGCGGTAGGAGAGCTGCACTGTTTCCACCCCGCCTCCTTTTTTTTTTTTTTTTTGCCTAACGAGAAAAGTTAGGTCAAATGATCAGGTGGCGGGAATCTTCTCTGAGTGTTTTTGTTTTGTCTTTGTGTGTTTAACTTAGGGGAATTCCTTCGTTGGATGGGGGATCCGGCTGGGTATTCCCTTTTAAGGTAACTCAGTGATACTGTGGTTCAAGCTTCCACCTTTGGCAATCACTTACATTTGCCTGATTGTGCAAATGGCCCTACATTTTTTTTTTTTTTCCCACTGCACCCCTCCTCCTTGCCCTTGGTGACAGGACTTTAAAGCTACTTCCTTTAAAGGGTGGAGTCTCCTTTACCCACTTCTTGAGTTTGAGTTTGCACATGTGACTTACTTTGTCCAATAGGAAGCTGCAGAAGTGATGATGTGCCAGATTAGAATATAGGCCTCAAGAGCCCATAAATTCTCTGTCTGTCTGACTCCTCTGCTTTTCTATGAGAACAGACCCAGCCTAGCCTGGTAGGGGGTGATGATCACATGCATCAGAGTCAGGTTTAGGCCAAGACCATCCTGCACCAGCCAGATCCCAGCCCACATATCTGTTGTTGTTCATTTGCTCAGGCATGCCCGACTCTTTGTGACCCCAAGGACTGCAGAATGCCAGGCTTCCCTGTCCTTCACTGTCTCCCAGATCTTCCTCAAACTGATGCCCATTAAGTCGGTGATGCCATCCAGCCATCTCATCCTCTGTCATCCCCTTTTCCTCCTGTCTTCAATTTTTTCTAGCATCAGAGTCTTTTCTAATGAGTCAGTTTTTCGCATAAGGTGGCCAAAGTATTGGAGCTTCAGTTTTAGCATAAGTCCTTCCAATAAATATTCAGGCTTGATTTTCTTTAGGATTGACTGGTTTGACCTCCTTGTAGTCGAAGGGATTCTCAAGAGCCTTCTCTAACACTACAGTTCAGAAGCATCAGTTCTTCAGTGCTCAGCCTTCTTTACGGTCCAACTCTCAGATCCATACATGACATATGGACCAAATATGTCCATGCTGCTACTGCTGCTAAGTCGCTTCAGTCATGTCCGACTCTGTGTGATCCCATAGACAGTGGCCCACCAGGCTCCCCCGTCCCTGGGATTCTCCAGGCAAGAACACTGGACTGGGTTGCCATTTCCTTTTCCAATGCATGAAAGTGAAAAGTGAAAGTGAAGTCGCTCAGTCGTGTCCGACTCTTAGCAACCCCATGGACTGCAGCCTACCAGACTCCTCTGTCCATGGGATTTTCCAGGCAAGAGTACTGGAGTGGGGTGCCATTGCATTATACATATAATCCAACAATTTTAGCTTTGACTATATGGACCTTTGTTGGCAAAGTAATGTCACTGCTTTTAATATGCTATCTAGGTTTAACATAGCTTTTCTTCCAAGGAGCAAGCATCTTTTATTTTCATCTGCAGTGATTTAGGAGCCTAAGAAAATAAAATCTCCCACTGTTTCCATTGTTTCCCCATCTATTTGCCATTGATGGGACCAGATAACATGATGTTTGTTTTTTGAAGGTTGAGTTTTAAGCCAGATTTTTCACTCTTCTTTTCCACTTTGATCACTTTCTACCATACCTGATGCTTCATGAGAAGAGCAAAAACAAAACACGAAATTGCTATTTAAAGCCACTAAGATTTGTGGTAGTTTGTTACTTTGGCAGTAGATAACTGAGCTACCTTTGTGTGTTTTAACTATATGGACCGGCATTTTTAGATTAAAAGAACCCATGCCATATGTATATCAGAAGCCCAAACTTCTGATTCTTGACTCCTCTCAGTGATCAAAAGTGTTGTTGCTAAAGGCCCTCCAAAGTTGGAGAAAGTTAAGCTCTTAGAGCATGTCACACGAATTTGTTGAGAAGAAAATTTACCGCTATTCTACTGGGCATAGGTTATCAAACCAAGATGAAATCAGGGCCAGATCCATTGTATTACTTTGCCAGAGCTATGAAGTACAAAGTTTCACAGATTGGGTGGCTTCGACAGCAGAAATTCATTTTTAAACAATTCTGGAAGTTGAAAATTTAAGACCAAGGAGCTTTCTTCTGGAATCCCTCCCCTTAGTTCTCATGTAGCCGCCCCTGTGTATGTCTCTGTGTCCTGATTTCCTCTTCTCACAAAGACACCAGTCGTATTGGATCAGGGCCCACCTGAATGACCTCACTTTAACTTAATCACCTCCTTAAAATCCAAAGCTCCAAATATAGTCACATTCTGAGATCCTGTGGATAAAGGCTTCCACATATAAAGTTGGAACTTAGATGCTCCTGTAAGAGAGGACTTTGGGGACAATTTGTTTCTAACTAATTTTCCTTCTAACTCTACTGCTTTGGTTTCACATCAAAACAATTCATCATCACCACTTCCCACTTTTCAATGACTTTCATTCTCAATATTATGTCATTAAGACTTAAAATATTAGAAGTCAGATATAAATCAATTCCTCTCCTCTACTGTGAAAATTGAGGAGTTAAGAACTCCACCCATTAAGTCTGATTACTTGAGTTCAGTTCTTTACTTCAGCACTTATGTCATATGGATATCTCTCTTTCTCTAGAACTTATTTTTTTCACCTACATAAGAAGATGAAATGAGGTAAACACTCAACACAGCATTTGACAGACAGGAAGCCCTCAGTTAATGCTTACCGTTGTTCATCCACCCATTCATCTAATAAACAATTTGTTTGATGGTGCAGTTACTTTCTATTTGAAATTTATTTTTGATTATTTTTTCTCCTGAAAGTTCATATTTTTTTCTTTTGAAAGAGTCATTTCTCTTAAGTCACAAAATATAGTACAAAACCAAACAAAATATATGAGGAATTAATAGTTCTAGGAATAAAGCATGCAGGTAAAGTGATCATGCACTCAATTTTCCAAAGTCAGTCCCAGCTCATACCTATCATTCTAGTTTACTTATGGATAGCATCCCCTTTCTGTCAAAGGTGGCCTGAGTTTGTATGATGAATTATGCGATCCCTTATATATACATGATTTGTTTGGGTCTTTGGCTTTAGCACCACAAAGTACTCCTAGAATAAATCCCCCATATTTAAACAATGTTAGGTAAAGACTGTTTAAAAATATGTGTGATTCCCTACATACTGTGATTTTTCAAACTCAGTGGCATTTATGTAATAAGATTCACTTTACATTTGATGCTGAACCCTTAATACATCTTATCCTATGTTTCAACAATAAAGTAGAATGCATCTGATTCATAGTTTAAAAATAATTTTCTATTTGAAACATACATCTGCTTTAAAAATAAACAAGCCATTTTTATCGTTGCTTTTTTGACTTGGATATTATGTACATTTAGGGTCTTTCTCACAAAATATGCTATCTTTAATTTTTACATAAAAGTTAATAATATCTCATAATGAAAACATGCAAGTTTCATATCAGAAGAGAGGAACTTTATAGTTTTTAGCTTCAAAAACCACTGCATACAAATAGTCACCCTCAGTGGAGGCTATGATTTTTTTTGTTATTATTTTTGCTTATGTTTGTATACCTTAAAATACTACCAAATTAGCATGTCTGAAGCAAATCATTCCAGATCAGATGTGGAAAAAAATTTCAACCCACTTCTCTTCACAGTTGGGGCAGGCCTTGAAATTGCCAAGGGAAATCCCAGGGACTTGGCCATACTGGAGAGTGACATCAGTCTGTTTCCTAGGATTCCCTTACTGTGCTCGAAATACTTAACTAAATAACAAAGTTTGGGGATTTTAAATGAGGTGTCCTACACTCTAGGTAATTTAAGGGAGTCAAATATGTTAAATTCAGTAAACAATTCAATTCAAAACAACAAACATTTCCCCCAAGTCTTATGTAATATGCCACAGAGATCATAAACATAATTGAAATGTGAAGTTTGTTTCTATTCATGCAAAACAGCAATTTCCCCCAATCCCCCTCACAAACTATGTGTATGTGTGTGTGCGGGGGGAGGGGTCTGTGTGCGACCCCATGGATTGTAACCTGCCAGGCTCCTCTGTCCATGGAATTCTCCAGGCGAGAATACTGGAGTGGGTTGCCATTTCCTTCTCCAGGGGATCTTCCCGACCCAGGGATTGAACCCAGGTCTCCCGCGTTGCAGGCAGACGCTTTAACCTCTGAGCCACCAGGGAAGATTGTGGATGAATATTAGTATTTTGATTCCCGTTGGGTTTCTTTAGTTTTATACTACCGGGCTAGCCATACAATCATCCGTCTTTCCATCCACCCATCGATTTTTTACCAAGTACCAACTATGTTCCAGTCTCCATTATGGGCCCTGGGGTTAATTATGCTCCAATAAGTGATTTGATTGAAGTCCTTCTTATTTTTTATGTAATCATTTTAACTCTAACACAACCTGTTGGAATTTGACTGGAACCTGAACTACTCAGATGCGTTATAAGAAATCCAGTTTTACCTCAATTCACAGTGGGTACTTGGTTCTCCTTTTGCTGCTGCTAAGTCACTTCAGTCGTGTCCGACTCTGTGCGACCCCATAGACGGCAGCCCACTAGGCTCCCCCGTCCCTGGGATTCTCCAGGCAAGAACACTGGACTGGGTTGCCATTTCTTTCTCCGATGCATGAAAGTGAAAAGTGAAAGTGAAGTCGCTCAGTTGTGTCCGACTCTTAGCGACCCCATGGACTGTAGCCTACCAGGCTCCCCCGTCCATAGGATTTTCCAGGCAAGAGTACTGGAGTGGGGTGCCATTGCCTTCTCCTTGGTTCTCCTTTTACGTTACATTAAATGCCCAGATTTACATTAAATCTGGACTCTGGTGCTGATGGTAGGATTTAGTGCCTGCATGCCTCAAATTAAAGGATCCTTGGTAGCTTCCTATTTCTTCTGTGCCCACCCAATCAGCCCTCTTTTAATTACTAACTGATGGCATGACATATAGATATATTCATTCAAGTTTTAAGGCTTTCTTAATTTTCATTTATACTTAATCTTTTTATGACTATCTCTCATCCCCCAACTATCTCCCTATCCCTATCTCCCATCCCACAACTAACCCCTCATCTGGCCTAGAATGGCTCATGTCCATCTCTTACACAAATTTTATATAATATTGATACATAAAACGCTGAGCTAGGACTCCACAAACAACTCCTACTGAGTCAAATGTCATGTATAGGAGGGGAAGCTGGGGAATAGAGTTCCAAGGGGTATTGTGTCAGAGGAACAAAATGAGGTAACTGTACCATTGTTGCTGCAGTTGCCAAGCCGATACAGCCAGGGAAAGTGCTGCAGCTTATACCAGGCTGCCTGTGGGAGGCTCCTGCTTCCTGCCCACATTCACTCCCGCTTGTTCTGTACCCCGGGGCTGACCCACAAGGGGTATACCTGTGGGTTTTGTCTTCATTTGGGCTCCCTCAGAAGCAGAGGCTGAGATAGGGATTGTGCTGTAAATAACTGACCTGGTGGTGATCCCAGGATGTAGGGAAGAGGTACAGGGGAGGGAATGAGCCCACTGGTGCGTATCTGAAGAGCAAGTTTCCCTGTGGCCAACGGGCACTGGTCCTGGAGGAGCTCTGGAAGGTGGTGCAGAGTGAGGACGCTGGGGAGCTATTGACTGATTTCTGCCAGTCACTGGTTTATGCCTACTTATGGGAATACTGAGAGTCCCTTGGACAGCAAGGAGATCAGACCGGTCAATCCTGAAGGAACCCAGTCCTGAACATTCACTGAAAGGACCGATGCTGAAGCTGAAACTCCAGTAATTTGGCCACTTGATGTGAAGAACTGACTTGTTTGAAAAGACCCTGATGCTGGGAAAGATTGAAGGCAGGAGGAGAAGGGGATGACAGGGGATGAGATGGTTGGATGGCATCACCGACTCAATGGACATGAGTCTGAGTAAATCCCGGGAGTTGGTGATGGACAGGGAGGCCTGGAGGGCTGCAGTCCATGGGGTCGCAAAGAGTGGGACACAACTGAGCGACTGAACCGAACTGAGCTAATGGGAGCATCCAGGTGGCACTAGTGGTAAAGAACTTGCCTGCCAAGCCAGGAAACGTAAAAGACTTGGGTTCAATTCCTGGGTTAGGAAGATCCCCTGGAGAAGAAAATGGCATGCCACTCCAGTATTCTTGCCTGGAGCTTGCCATGGACAGAGGAGCCTGGTGGGCTACAGTCCATAGTGTCGCAAAGAGTTGGACACGACTGAAGCAACTTAGCACCCACGTGTGGGAACATCCACTTCCCAGTGTGTTTGCTGTGCATGTGGGCCATGCATGCTCCCCAGCCACAAAACACCCTCAGGCCAAATTTCAAGAGTAAAAAGCCTTCCACACATACCTGAGTGCCAAAGGGCTGTGGCCAGAGCTGCTGCTTAGCTTGGGAAGCAGGTAGGAGATGCAGACAGTCCAGGTGGGGGCATGGTCCAAGGACAGTGCTCTGAGTGCTCACCCTCCCGCCCCCACCCCCTTCCTCTTGTCCTGCTGGGGTTGCACCCCCTGACAAAGTCAGGGTGCTCCTCTCCCTAGAATCCTTCTGGTTTCCAGACCCTGCTCCCCGACTTTGCCCCTCAATCTTAGCAAAGTAACAACTCTGGGATGTCTCAGCCCCCTTCTTGCTTTTTCAAATCATGCTTGCAACTATATAGAAGTCTTCGTAGTTAGACAGCTCTCTGCTGCTGCTGAGTCGCTTCAGTTGTGTCTGACTTTTTGCCACCCTGTGGACTGAGGTCCACCAGAATCCTCTGTCCATGGGATTCTCCAGGCAAGAACACTGGAGTGGGTTGCCATGCCCTCTTCCAGGGGATATTCTCAATCCAGGGGTTGAACCTGTGTCTCTTACATCTCCAGCACTGCAACCAGTATCTTTACCACTAGTGCCACCTGGGAAGCCCAAACAGCTCTCTATTAACACATTAAAATGTACCTTTTGTCATCTGATATAAGATATAGTTTTTTATTTAAGTATTTTAAAAATGATTTCAATGTTGTACTAGTTTCTGCCATACAACCATGCAAATCAGCCATATTATACATGCACCCCCTCTCCCCTGCCTCGAGATGTTCACAGAGGGCCAGACTGGCCTCCGTCTGCTCCAGAGCAACTTCTCACCAGCTCTCCATAGTGTGGATGTACTTTTATATCTGGAGTCTTGTCTGGCTAGCACTTCACAGCGACTCTGTTGTTACTGCTACGTTTCTTCTTTGGCAGGTTTAAGAGCCTGACAGGTGAGTGGTCCTGGCTTCTGAGGGCCAGGCTGTAAGTGAGCAACTCTGCAGGCCCATGCTGCTGACAAGGAGCTGTGTTCTAAAGCAACCTAATGCAACCTTATTGTTAATAACAAGCGTCATTACTGATGCCAGGGTTCTGGCTCAGCGTTGAGCTGACTGTCCAGCCCTCAGCCAGGTCCCCATGGCGCTGGGCGGAGGGGAAGGGATGTTGGGGAATGCAGAACACTGTGTGGGTAGGTGGCCTGACCGGCCAGGTGACGCCCCGCCAGATGGTCGCCTTCCCCAGAGGCCACTATTGAAACCCCGAAAGAGATAAAATGCCTGTGGAATCCTTCTCTCAGAGGGACCAGATGCTTAGGAACCTGTTCACGCCGCAGCATCAGGTGATGGGTGAACAAAGCAAAGAAGGAGAAGCTGCCCTAGGTCTCCTTAGAATAAAATAAATGCCCACTGATCTCTCCCTCCATTTGCTGCTATGCATATGTTAAAATGACCCCAGCTGAAGACGAGTATTAAAAACAGACTCTGAGAAATACAGGCATGGTATCGACCTTCAAGGTTTCCACGGAGACATCTGCGAAGGGGAATTAACTAGGGGAGGCTTCCTGCTGTTGCAGGGCCTGAGTGGGTCGCTTTTTCCACTGCTAGTGTTTCTGTTGGCAGAGAGCACGCTGCTGGAGTGCACCCCGGTGGCCTTCAGTGGAGGCAGTGTGTCGTGCGGGACAGAGACTTATCAAAAGGGGCCGGGGGATGGTTTTGTCTGCTGTGACCCCGGGGTGCCCTCTGGGATCTGTGAACAGACCTGGGCTGCGGGAGGGCACTCCGCCTGCCTTTGTTTGGCCTCAGCTCCAGTCTGCAGCAGCTGATCTGGTTATTATGCTCCTGAAAAGAATTTCTAGGTGGCCACAGTGACCATAAGGAACCGAGAAACCACGAGGGCTGAAAGCCACGAAGAACAACACATCGGCTGCTGAGTGATAATCCCGCCCATAATTAGAGGATCCCTTTCAGCCCCGTGGTGCCCATCGAAATCTGAACTAAGGCAGAGAGGAACCCTCTGAGGCCTGTAGCCCACTGACTAAATGTGCTGTCTTCAGCGTAATTCGCTCTTTTCGCTCTTTTCGTGGGACTCGATGTTTTAAAAAGAAAGTCAGAAGACTATCTGAAGAGTAGCTTTGGGGCAAAACCAGACCTCATTTAAGATTTAATTAAACTCGCCTTAGTTTTCTCAGCTCTTCCCCTCTAACGCATTCTTAAAATCCTGTGCACTTTAATGGAAATTTAATCTGTGTGGGTCTGACTTGTTTACGTTAGACTAATCAAAATGCTGTTTAGTAACAACGATTTCATATCCAACAAGATTTACATAACTTTCTCTTGGGCTATATTTCTAAGAAATAAAAACTGATGCTTGGGTCCTAAATGAACAGTTTCGCCTCATGTGATACTTGTCATGGCTTCAGGTGCACAAGTGTGCCTTTCTCTGCTTTTCGCACTTCCCAGTGCATCCCAAGCACCTCCAGGTCTGCACTACAGTAAAGGTGATCTGTGCCCTGTTGGCAGAATTTAACCCGTGAGGGTGCCCAGGAATAGCCACCATCACCATGTTCTGTAACGTCACCTTGTGTTTTAATTTGTCACAAACAGCCTGCTGGCCGAGCGCAAGAAAATACATGCTGCTGCTAAGTCGCTTCAGTCGTGTCCGACTCTGTGCGACCCCATGGATGGCAGCCCACCAGGCTCCTCCATCCCTGGGATTCTCCAGGCAAGAACACTGGAGTGGGTTGCCATTTCCTTTCCCATTGCATGCATGAATGCTAAGTCGCTACAGTCCTGTCTGACTCTGTGCGACCCCATGGACAGCATTCTACCAGGCTCCTCCACTCATGGAATTTTCCAGGCAAGAGTACTGGAGCGGGTTGCCATTGCCTTCTCCATGCTGTATCCTACTGATGTGGAATTGAACTAACTGTTGAATCTTTCTGATCTGTTTCTTCATCTGAAAAATAAGGGTAAATCCTTATGTACACAAGGGTTAGTAAGGGGATCAAATGAGATAATGGTAAGGTAAAACATTTAACAATGCATAAATGTTCTATAAATGTAGATTATCTCATACTTAATCATCACAGAAGTCTCCTATGAGTTAAAATCCGGTCATATTACATGTGATCCTAGATCCAAAGGAGAAGACAAGAAATATATATAACAAACTGTTATGTCTCTTATTAGAAACAGCACAACATTCATAACACTAAATTTTTTCTTTAATTTTTATTTTTACTTTATTTTGCTTTACAATACACCTGTATTGGTTTTGCCATACATTGACATGAATCCGCCACAGGTGTACATGAGTTCCCAATCCTGAACCCCCCTCCCACCTCCCACCCCATATCATCTCTCTGGATCATCCCCATGCACTAGCCCCAAGCATTCTGTATCCTGTATTGAACATAGACTGGTGATTTGTTTCTTACATGATAGTATACATGTTTCAATGCCATTCTCCCAAATCATCCCACCCTCTCCCTCTTCCACAGAGTCCAAAAGTCCATTCTATACATCTGTGTCTCTTTTACTGTCTCACATACAGGGTTATCATTACCATCTTTCTAAATTCCATATATATGTGTTAGTATACTGTATTGGTGTTTTTCTTTCTGGCTTACTTCACTCTGTATAATAGGCTCCAGTTTCATCCACCTCATTAGAACAGATTCAAATGTATTCTTTTTAATGGCTGAGTAATACTCCATTGTGTATATGTACCACTGTTTTCTTATCCATTCATCTGCTGATGGGCATCTAGGTTGCTTCCATGTCCTGGCTATTATAAACAGTGCTGTGATGAACATTGGGGTACATGTGTCTCTTTCAATTCTGGTTTCCTCGGTGTGTATGCCAAACAGTGGAATTGCTGGGTCATAAGATAGTTCTATTTCCAGTTTTTCAAGGAATCTCCACACTGTTCTCCATAGTGGCTGTACTAGTTTGCATTCCCACCAACAGTGTAAGAGGGTTCCCTTTTCTCCACACCCTCTCCAGCATTTATTGCTTGTAGACTTTTGGATCGCTGCCATTCTGACTGGTGCATAACACTAATATTTAAAATAATATGCTCAGTCGGACACATATCTGGTCCCAAAAGTGTTGTCAACTTTGGTTATTAGCTGCACGATCACATAAACTTTAAGAAAGAGGTCATAGATAACTTTTGAAAGTGATATGAATCCATATGTGTTTTAAACTTTTTTAAAAGTACACATATTCCAATGAAATTATGAGGAGATGAAGATAAGGTCATGGATATTTATAACACTTTTGCTTTTTTTTTTTCCAACTCTATTATCTTTTTGATTCCCTTAGCAACCTTGTGAGGTAGATACAGGTAGATTTGATTAGTTCCCTCTTACAGATGAGGAAACCAATGCCCAGATTTTCCATAGCCACATGAAAAATTCACAAGCTAACTTGGGTTTCCACCTTTTTATTGGTGTTCATTTCATGAGAGCAGATCGAAGGCAGGCATGGAGGACCTTAACTTAGGGACTTGCTTATCCAAATTCCAGTAAGACATCTATTCACATTTGGTTCAGCAACTAAGGAGACAGAATCTAAAGGCTAGTAGCCTTGGGTAAAATGCCTGCCTGCCAGGAGATCTTGGTGAATAAAAATATGAGGATGTAATTTTGCTTATGACCCTGCAGGATCTTAACAAGATTGTCACAGATTTCTTTGGTGTCTGGGAATAAGATGGGAAAATGTAAATTACTGTCCCCTTAGAAGGCTGTAATGTCAACTTGAATTCCTCTCTCAAGCACAGATTGCAAATACAGCAAACTTGCTGAGGAGATATGGACAAGTGCTTCACTGAGCATACCTTTGACACCAAAGGATGCAAATATAAGCCTGGAACTTGGAGGGATGGATAGAGGGACTGGAAAGTTTAATTAATGTTTCTTAGCTTTGAAGCAAGCATATAATGTCACTAGCTAGTAAACAGTCTACATTTGAAGTCAGTTTTGAATATCTATTCAATGTTTCATGCTGACTGAGAATAAATTGGTATTTTACCGGAATATAACCCTGAATGAGAAGCATATAATAAAATAAAACAAAGAACAGGATCCTACTGTATAGTACAGTTAACAAAATTTAATATCTTGTAGGAAAACATAGTGTAAATATATATATTTAAATAAATATATATATTTACTGAATCACTTCACTGTATACCAGAAACTAATACACTGTAAATCAACTACATTTCAGTTTTTTATAAAAAGGTAGCATATAAGTAGCCAATCTGCATCTTGTCCAAACTTCTAAGTCAAAAGAAACATTGAATAAGACACATTTACCACATATGATCCTCCAAAAGTTTCCAATGAATGGCAAAAGATTTGCACACATTTAAATTAGATTTTGCACAATCTGTCAAACGACAGAGTATTAAGGGGGATTAGCCTAATTAAATGGGATCGTGAGAATGCCTCTGAGAGATCCAAAGTGCAGATACCTTCCAAGCAGGATCACAGGACGGCCTCCCAGAATCTGTTTCGCCTCTTTCCTGGCGCCTGGTCGCAGAGCACACTCGTGCATGCAGTGACATCTAGTGACAAAGAGAGTAACGCCAGCCCCGAGGCCACTCCTCTCCTGACTGTCTCCACAGAAAGACCCTGTCCTCGTCACCGCAGATTTGTGCACTGTGGTCTATTTTACAGAACAGATTCCCCAGTTTCTGCACTACATATATCCAGAAGATCCACCAGTTCCAGCAAACTGTCCCGGCACTGCCATCCCAGCAGGCATTTGAAACGCATTTCTTCCTGCCTGCCCACTCAGTGAAAACTGGCGTTCACATTGCAGACGCCCAGTTAGCGTGGAAGGTTCTGACAGACTATTGGCATCTTCCAAGGAAAGGATTAATGTGTGTGCGTGCTCAGTCCTGTCCGACTCTTTGCAACCCCATGGACTGTAGTCTGCCAAGCTCCTCTGTCCTTGGGATGATCCAGGCAAGAATACTGGAGGGGGTTGCCGTGCCCTCCTCCAGGGGATCTTCCCCACCCAGGGATCAAACCCTCAGCTCTGATGTCTCCTGCATAGGCAGGAGGATTCTTCACCACTGAACCACCTGGGGATTACGATGAAGTGACAAGATGAAGATTTAACCAGATTTCAAGTTAACCTTAATCTCAGTGAAGCTCATTCTCGATCAATGGTCCCCATCTTTTTTGGCACCGGAGACCAGTTTCTGGGAAGACAGTTTTTTCCATGGAAGGGGAGGGGGTTGTTTGGGGGGGAATGTGAGCAGTGGGGATGGCAGGCGAAGCTTCACTGGCTCCCTTGCCAGTCCACTGATCACCTCATGTTGAATTAGAAGAAAGTAAGACCAGAGCTGTTCACTGCCTTCCCTCAGCCACACCGTTGCTAGTAAATTCTGTCTTGACCAGGATCAAGGTCTGTAAGCCGCTGGCAGCCAACCTTACAGGAGGTAGTGATGGTTTATCCTACCGCCCCACACACCAGAGGCCTTGTTACTTGACCGCTTCCTGGGATCTGCGGTGGGGCTCTGGGATCTAAATTTCCAACAGACACCCAGGTGATCTTCATACTCTAGTCTACGCGCATCAGTGAAAAAGGGAAAATTAAACAGGAGGCCTGGAGTGGGTTCAAAATTTGTAAAGATAACTTAAAGTCACATAAACTGCCTGGGATTGAGTTCATAAAACTCAGCGTCATGAATCAGACCATCCACTTTACAACATTTGCAAAAATGATGGTGCACTTGCCAGAACTATTCTCAAGTGAATTGCAAAATGGCTGAAAAAATAACTGGCTTTTTTCCTTTTCTTTCTTTCGTTATTTTTGTCTGTGCCATTTCTACCTTTGGGGCTCTCTTTACTTGCCCTTATAGAAAAACAAGTAAATAGAATCTTCAAGTAAATCAGGCTTGCAGTTATATTTTTTGAAATGCTAGCTATACAGCATGGCCAGTGCCTGAGAAGGGTATTCTCAGTTCCTCTGAACTGCTGATTATGAATTAAATGCTTAAAAAGAGAATAATCTTTGATACAGCAAAGGACCCTGCTACTTAATGGCTCCCCATAGTAAATCCTATAGTCACATTTTACAAAGATAATAATAAACTAATTATTTTGTGATGAAGTGGAATATATATGGCTTATTTAAAGTTGGCATATCATGTGGACATTTATGATAAAATCAAATGTTTCTGTTGGGTTTACACTTTCATTTTTACACTTACAGTGTAGATTCTAGTGTTTACTGCTACTATTAAGATTAAAATTTTTTCTTTGTTTGTTTAACTGTCTTTCCTTTGAAGTTCTGAAAATGCACTAACGTTGCCAAGTGATTTTTTTTTTTTTTTGGTATGATTCTACTACCCAGGATAAGCCTTTTGACATTGATTTTCTCCTGGTTGTCTGTTTGAACTTGGATCTGCAGAGTTTTAGGGGCCTGGGATCTGCTTTAGGGATTTCAGGGAAATCTCTAAATTCAGGTGGATCAGGGGCAGTGAAGGACTGATTCTCAAAGAGCCCCCTTAAGCATAGCCTCAGGTTTTATTTATGATTTTTAAGAGAAAAAAATTTTTTCACTTCAGGCAAGCTTGAAAAATATTAGTTTAGTGATTTCCTTGCAAAATGTTTTTCCCCTCCTCCCTCTGCTGCTTTTTCCTTCGTTAACTCATTGATTTAATTTTATCCCAGAAGCAAGTGATTGTTATGACTTCACAGGTCCCTGTGATCTGAAAATTCAGAAACTGTGTAGAGACTGGAGCACCTGTGTCCGGGAATATCCTGTATGCAACTGACACACTTACATGTCCCCATTCTGTGGGTTTTCCCATGCTTCTGGTACTTTTATTTATTTATTTTCATTTTAAAGATAAGTGCTTAGATGCTAGCAGGCCATTCACCCCTCTTCTCATATTTATTGCTGTGACTGGGAAGTGTGTGTGTTTTTTTTTTTTTGTTGTTGTTGTTTTTCAAGATTTGTTAAATCATGCATTTTCTCTCCTGAAAAACTTTGATTGGTCCTTGGTCACAAATGTGATGCTTGCTCAGATCAACCTAGTTGGCTCTTCTACTTGCCCCCACCCATGGCACAGCACTCCTGACCTTTCTTATTCTGCTTTTGTTTGGTTTCACGTCACATTGTCATTTTGTATATATTGTTATCTGTCTGTCCATCCATCCATCCACTTACTTATTATTGCTGGAGGCTGAGCTGGGGTGTCTTGAATAACAATGAATGCTGGGATAGCTTCCCTGAGACCATGTCTTGGGCCTTAGCTCTGACTGTCAACAGAGTTCTCCTTTCTTCTCCATGTGGTAACTTCTGGATAATCCAGAAGGCTGCTTCGCTCACATCTCTGACCTGTCAGCTGGCCTGGCTGAACCACAGGGCTCTGGCTGGGATCCGTCTCCCTAGGTTCCTTCTCCATGCAGCTGGTTGGATTTCCTAACAGTGGAGAAGTCCCAGAGCACTGGGCCTTCTTACTTACTTTCCATCTTGTGGCAGAGTAGATTGGTGAGTGACAGGGACTAAGCAGGAGAGGAGACAGGCAAAGGAGGAGGAACTGCTTATTTTTGCAGGGAGTTTTCTTTTGGGAGGATTATGTGTTTGGGAAATAGAGGTGGTGGTTGTACAATATTGCAAATGTACTAATGTACTATACTATTCACTTTTAAGTAGTTAATTTTATATTATGTGAATTTCACAATGGTTAAAAGAAAAATAAGGTCAGTCACAAGTTATCCCAGATTAAAAGAAAGAGGACTCCACAGGGTGCGTATACTGAAATATAAGTCTGCCTGCTTGGAGCATCAATGCTTCTCATGTTAGAGTCATCATTTCCCTCAGCCCCTCTCACAACACTGCAAAACTTAAGACACCATAACAATATTGCTGATAATATTAATACAGTCCTTTGTAGATGCTAGAGCTTCCAAGAAATTGAGTCAGTCATTTTTAATCAATGTCGGTGGCCAAATCTGTTTCAAAAGGTCTTCCTGAACTGTTTATTTGAAACTCAGAATTCAATTTTCTCTAGGAATATTTTTTGAAATAATGGTTAAGATTCAGTTATAGTTCAATATAGAGTGCACTGACTTTATATTCAGAGAGTGACACCCACAAATCTGTATAGTAATTTCTATGTGCCAGATGCTGTTTTAAGGTTTTTAGATATTACTTAATCTGTATTACACAAAAACTTTTGAGTGTGCCACATGGTATGTGGGATCTCTGTTCCAGAACCAAGGATGGAACCAATGCCTGCTGCATTGGTAGTGTGGAGTCTTAACCACTGGACCACCAGGAAAGCCCTTAAATTAATTAACTTAATGATAAAATATATTATCATTTAGTCCCTTAAATGCAGTACAATGAGGATGTTACTGTGACCATACTCATTTTATAGATGAGGAAACACAGAAGTTAAGTAACTTCCTATTGTGCGTAACTAATAGTAGTGGTGTTAGGATTCAAACCTAGACAGTGTGAGTTCATAGTCCAGGCTCTTAGCCATTTTGCTATCACAGCTTTTTACTTTCAATGTATAACTTAAATTCCTTAAGTCTCATTTCCTTCATCTGTATAAAATGATAAAGATTCCTTCTTCTAGGGGTTGCTTCAAGTTTTAAATGAGGATATCTATTTAAAAACTTCAAAACAATATATAATTCTTGGCTTAATGCATCACTCTATTCCATTTATTTGTACAAGCATTTTAATTGAACACTTTTTGTGGCTCAGCTGGTAAAGAATCCGCCTGCAATGCAAGAGACCTGAGTTCGATCCCTGGGTCTGCAAGATCCCCTGGAGAAGGGAAAGGCTACCCACTCCAGTATTCTGGCCTGGAGAATTCCATGGAATTCTCCATGGGATAGTATAGTCCATGGGATCGCAAAGAGTCAGACACAACTGAGTGACTTTCACTGGTTCACTTTCTATAGTTGAGTAAGATTGAATTAGTCCTCTCAAAAGCATATTGTCTACTCAAGAGAGAGATAACTAAATATACTAGAGTGACACATTTTCTAGTCGGAAGATAAGAGAAAGACTTGGGGACTTGGGTCCACAGACATCTGTGAATCTGGATACAAGAATTTGCTGCTTTGGCTGTGATGCCTTTGTGACAACAATTATAGCTAAAGTCAATGTAACTAGCACTACAGAGGGTATATTTAGAAGCTCAAAAGTGCACTCCAAGAATTGTGCAAGTTGAGGTACCAGCCTCTATTAAATTGCCCACAAGCAAAACTGATCCTGAAGTTAGTAGAAAGCCACACAAAGCCAATAACAAGCAACAAGCCCAGGGGTAGACAGGGGTATTATCTTGAATTGACATCTTTGACATTCTCATTGATTTTTTAC
This sequence comes from Capricornis sumatraensis, assembly GCF_032405125.1. Classification (NCBI taxonomy): domain Eukaryota; kingdom Metazoa; phylum Chordata; class Mammalia; order Artiodactyla; family Bovidae; genus Capricornis; species Capricornis sumatraensis. The sequence goes on from NC_091083.1 coordinate 8,292,218, forward strand.
ATAACAGGAACACTTTTCTTTAATATCTTTTGTATCTTGAATATGATAACAGAAGCTGTTTCATACAAAAATTTTGAGAGCATTTTAACACTTCTTGTGTCTTTAATTGAATAAAAATGATAAACCTCAAATACCTGTGCACTTTTAATAGTTTTTTCCCCCAATTTTTAAAGAAGGAGGAATGGTAAAAATCTTCTGCCCTGATTGGTCACTGCTAACACTTCATAAGTTCCCACTCCTAAAATAGTAAACATGGACTCTTCAGAAAGGGGCTTAAGGTCTCGCGTAAAGCATGGATGGATGCCATGATCATTGGAGTTGGGGAAGAAGGTGAGGTCTTTATTTAACTACTTGATGATATCCTTCCTTGTTAAGAGGCCAGAGGAAGATAAGGTTGCAATTAAGACTTTGTTTTGCCACAAGCACGTCCCTCTTTGGAATGCATGCCTCCATTTGCATCTGATGTTTCTATAGACCAGGGTGTGCATTTCATGATATCCCATTTGAAAACAATGGAGGAACCTGATATTCTGCATTCTGTTGACTATTTTATCTTTCAGAGGCTTTTAGAAGAGCCAAGGGGAATCTTTAGGTATTTACCCTGAACTCATCTGAATCTTGGGGCTCAACTGTACTGGGCAGAACCAAGAAAGAAAAGGGAGTGAAATAAAAATGAATGAGATGATATATCAAGTCCTCCAACACATGAAATATGTGAATAAATTAGGTAGAGAGTCAGAAGCTAGATCTCCATTACAGAAACATCAGGAAATAGGGAGAGGTCCTTTCTAGCTCACCAGGGCCCTTTTTCCAGTTGTAGTAAATATTTATGGGGTGGAGAGTCTAAAATATTAAGAACTCCTTACAAAAGGGAGGACTAAAGCAAGATTATGGTATAATTTATATATAATAATAACTTCTAATTCATTGATATTACTGTTACCTAGTGCATTAGATTATTTCAGTCTAATGTTATGACATATATTATAAGAAATCAAAGAGAAATCACTAAACCATTAATCATTAATGAATTAATTTTACACATATTTATTTTAATTATAAAAATGTTTTAGAATTTCTCCAAGTACATGTCTTTGTTATATACACAAACACAGTTATGTGCTTCAATACATTTTTGTATATGTATATATAATATTGATGTATAATATATAAATATAAATAATATAATGTACATATATATAAAATTTTTATTTATATTGCTAAAAATGTTCATAATAGTTAAAGTTAAGTAAGGATACAAATGTACATGCCTCTATTGACAGATATATTTGGAAAAAATTCTGAATAGGTTTTAATAATTAAAACAATAAAATATAATTAAAATTATTTACGCATACAATGAATATTTTATTAATCATTTTTCTTTGGTTTCTTGTCACCTGATATGACCATTCTTTTGAAGGACAAAGAAATCTGTGGATTAACTTTGCAACTAGAAAATTGTTAATATATCACAATACGTATATGAGTCAGTCACTGACTGCATGATCATCTCAAACCTCAAACTGCTCTGGGAGTTTAGAGTCTTTACTTTCATACCATGCACATGGCATATGGTGTCTATTGGGGTTACTCTGAATAACTTTATCTATTTTTTAAAATAGATTCTTGGTCTGTGGTAATGTGGGTTACTGATACATTTCCTATGCACCATGCACACAACTATTACTTTTTTCTAAGCCATCCTATTGAAAGGGACACATTCAGAAACAGCTTATTTAATAGAATTGCTATAATATTTGCTTCCATTGAACACTTTTCAACCTAATGTGTTAGAAGAAAAACATTTTTCATGATCCAGCAATTTCACTCCTGGATATATATCTGAAGACAATGAAAACACTAATTCAAAAACGTAAGTATTGCTTACAGAAGCGAAGATATAGAAACAACCTAAGAGTCCATCAACAGATGAGTGGATAAAGATGTAGAATGTATACACAATGGAGTTTACTTAGCCGCACAAAGAATGAAATTTTGTTATTTTCAACAACATGGATGGACCTGGAGGGTTTTATGCCCAGTGAAGTAAGTCAGACAGAGAAAGACAAATACTGCATGTTGGCATTTATACATGAAATCTAAAAAATAAAACAGATGAATGAGTAAAACAAGACAGAAACAGACTTAAAGAAAGAGAACAAACCAGTGGGAAGAGAGGTCAGGGAAAGGCAAGACTGGTGAAAAGAATTAAGTGGTATCAACTACTCTGTATAAAATAAATAAGATACAAGGGTGTATCTTATACAGGGAATATAACCAATATTGAATAATAACTTTAAATGAAATATAATGCTTAAAATAGTGAATCTCTATGCTGCATACCTGAAACTAATATAACATTGTAAATTAAGTACACTTCTATTAAAAAAATGATCTCATCAAAAAAGAAAAGGATTAATATATGAGGTGATGGACATGTTAATAAACTACATGGTGGAAATAATTTAACAATGTATATGTATATTGTGTTCTTGCCTGGAGAATCCTAAGGATGGGGGAGCCCAGTGGGCTGCCATCTATGGGGTCACACAGAGTCGGACACGACTGAAGTGACTTAGCAGCAGCAGCAGCAGCATGTATATTACAGGGCAAAGCCTAACAGAGTTTTGCCAAGAGAATGCACTGGTCATAGCAAACACCCTCTTCCAACAACAGAAGAGGTGACTCTATACATGGACATCACCAGATGGCCAATACTGAAATGAGACTGATTATATTCCTTGCAGCCAAGGATGGAGAAGCTCTATATAGTCAGCAAGAACAAGACCAGGAAATGACTGTGCCTCAGATCATGAACTCCTTAGTGACAAATTCAAACTTAAATTGAAGAAAATAGGGAAAACCACTAGTTCATTCAGGTATGACCTAAATCAAATCCCTTATGATTATACAGTGGAAGTGACAAATAGATTCAAGGGATTACATCTGATAGAGTACCCAATGAACTATGGATAGAGGCTCATGACACTGTGCATGAGGCAATGACCAAAACCATCCCCCCAAAAAAGAAATTATAAAGGGCAAAATGTCTGTCTGAGGTTGCCTTACAAATTGCTGAGAAAAGAAGTGAAAGACAAAGGAGAAAAAGAAAGATATACACATCTAAATGCAGAGTTCCGAAGAATAGCAAGGAGAGATGAGAAAGCCTTCCTAAGTGATCAGCGATCAATGCAAAGAAATAGAGGAAAGCAATAGAAAGGGAAAGACTAGAGATCTCTTCAAGAAAATTAGAAATACTAAGACATTTCATACAAAGATGAGCACATTAAAGGACAGAAACAGTATGACTTAACAGAAGATATTAAGAAGAGGTGGCAAGAACACACAGAACTATACAAAAAGATCCAGATAACCACAGTGACCCAGATAACCATGATGGTATGATCACTTACCTAGAGCCAGATATCCTGGAATGAGAAGTCAAGCGGGCCTTAGGAAGCATCACTATGAACAAAGCTCGTGGAGGTAATGGAATTCCACTTGAGCTTTTTCAAATCCTAAAAGATGATGTTGTGAAAGTGCTGCACTCAATATGCCAGCAAATTTGGAAAACTCAGTAGTGGCCCCAGGACTGGAAAAGGTAGTTTTCATTCCAATTTCAAAGAAAGGCAATGCCAAAGAATATTCAAACTACTGCACAAGTGCGTTAATTTTCACATGCTAGCAAAGTAATGCTCAAAATTCTCCAAGCCAAGCTTCAGCAGTGCATGAACCGAGAACTTCCAGATGTTCGAGCTGAGTTTAGACAAGGCAGAAGAGCCATAAATCAAATTGCCAACATCCGTTGGATCACAGAAAAACAAGTGAATTCCAGAAAGACATCAGCTTCAGTTTCATGGACTACGCAAAAGCCTTTGACTGTGTGGATAAGAACAGACTGTGGAAAATTCTGAAAGAGATGGGACTACCAGACCACCTTACCTGCCTCCTGAGAAATATGTATGCAGGTCAAGAAGCAACAGTTAGAACTGAACATAGAACAATGGTCTGTTTCACAATTGAGAAAGGAGTATGTCAAGGCTGTAGGTTGTCACCGTGTCTATTTAACTTACATGCAGAGTACATCATGAGAAATGCCGGGCTGGATGAATCACAAGGTGGAATCAAGATTGCCAGGAGAAATGTCAATAATCTCAGATATGGAGATGACACCACCCTTTGGGCAGAAAGTGAAGAGGAACTAAAGAATGTCTTGATGAAGATGAAAGAAGAGAGTGAAAAAGTTGCCTTAAACTCAGTATTCAAAAAAGAGAGATCTTGGCATCTGGTCCCATCACTTTATGGCAAGTAGATGGGAAAACAATGAAAACAGTAACAGACTATTTTGGGGGGCTCCAAAATCACTGCAGATGGTGTCTGCAGTCATGAAATTAAAAGACGCTTACTCCTTGGAAGAAAAGCTGTGAAAAATATAGACAGCATATTGCAAAGCAGAGACAGTACTGTGTGACAAAGTTCTGAATAGGCAAAGCTATGGTTTTTCCAGTAGTCGTGTATGGATATGAGAGCTGGACCATAGAGAAGGCTGAACACTGAAGAATTGATGCTTTTGAACTGTGGTGTTGGAGAAGACTCTTGAGAGTCCCTTGGACTGCAAGAAGATCCAACCAGTCAATACTAAAGGAAATCAATCCTGAATATTCCTTGAAAGGACTGATTTTGATATTGAAGCTCCAATACTTTGGTCACCTGTGCGAAGAGCCAACTCATTAGGCAAGACCCTGAGGCTGGGAAAGATTGAAGGCAGGAGGAGAGGGGACAGCAGAAATCAGGATGGTTGGATGGCATCACTGACTCAATGGACATCTGTTTGAACAAAATCCTGGTAATGGTGAAGGACAGGGAAGCCTGGCATGCTTCAGTCCATGGGGTCACAAAAGTTGGTCATGACTGAGCCACTGAACAACAATATGTATATTAACCACTATGAAGAGCACTTCAAGTATACTATACTTTTATTTATCAATTATACCTAAATAAAACAGAAAAAATTAAAAGAAAAATATTTTTCACTTTCTGCCCCCAAACAAATGTGATTTTAATTTTATTTGACTGTGTTTAGCCTAAGTAAATTTGGTCTGGTCCTTTATCAACCATCATATGAAATGAAGGTAATAAAACCACTCCTCTCATAATGAAAAAGAAAAAGCATGTTAAAAAAAAGAAGATAAATGAAAACTATGAAAGGCAATTTCAAAAAATGTTGCTAAAGATTAATTGCTGAGAAAAACATTTTCGTGTTTATATGGTAGATGCTTACTACCTGATTAAATATGATCTGGAAAGCACAATCAAATGGTTAGGGATGCTTAGCCATTTTTTAAAAACTCAAAATAAAATGATTGCTTTAAGAAAAATTCTATATATTGTTCATCCCAGTAGGAATCCAGACCAAATGATTACTTTCAGGTTTTCTTGGAAATAAATGAAGGTAAAGATGGATAATACTGATCATTGCTCTTGTCCCATTATTGAAGTAAAAGCAGGTAAGGTGAACAGGAAGATGTAAGAATTTCTGAAAGGGTATGACATGGAGAGTAGGGGGTGGAGCAGCGGGTACTGTCCTCTATAATCTCAACAAGATAGCTGACTGGTGTTTAGACCAGTTCAGAAATGTCAACTCTTAACAGCCTCTCAGTAGGGCCTCTTGAACTGCCTTAGTGATTTTGATCATGCCCTTGAGAAGTAACTGGACGAAACCCTGGAGAATGTCTATGCTTAACAGAATGCATATGTGTACACAGAGAAACACTCTTGCCACCTTGTCCCGTATTACTACACCCATAGGGTTGTTTATGCTTCCCTGGGGGCTCAGTCAGTAAAGAATCCACCTGCAATGCAGGAGACCACCTACAATCCAAGAGACCAGGGTTCGATCCCTGGCTCGAGAAGATCCTCTGGAGAAGGAAATGGCAACCCACGTCAGTATTCTTCTTTAGGAAATCCCTTGGACAGAGGAGCCTGGATGGGTACAGTCCATCGGGTCACAGGAATTCAACATGAGTGACTGAACCACCACTGCCAGAGTTGTTTATATTTACGTATCTTCCTAATGTAGAATTATACTGGACATTAGGAATTAGTGAGTAAAGACTTCTCACTACGTTAATGTTGCCATATATGAAGATGGGGAGGAAATACTACACAGTGGAAGCAGAGATTGGAACACTTGTACCTACATTTCTTTCTTTTTCAACTTTTAATTTTATATTGAAGTATAGCTGATCAGCAATGTTGTGATAATTTCAGATGCCCAGCCATACATATACATGTATTCAGTTTCCCGCAAACTCCCCTCCCATCCAGGCTGCCATATAGCAGTAAGCATAGTTCCCTGGGCTCTACAGATGTACTTACATTTCTGTTTTAAAATAAAAGAATGAGAATGATCCAACAATCCTACTTCTGGGCATATACCCAGACAAAACTATAATTCCAAAAGATACATGCACCCTTATGTTCATAGTAGCACTGTTAACAATGGCCAAGATACCAAAACAACCTCAATGTCCATCAATAGATGAATGAATGAAGAAGATGTGATATATATATACAATGGAATATTACTCAGCTATTAAAAATAATGAAATAATGCCATTTGAAGCAAAATGGATGAATCTAGAGATTATCATACTAAGGGAAGTAAGTCAAAAAAAAGAGACAAATACCATAAGATACCATATATAAATATATATGAAATCTAAAATACAACATAAATGAACAGATTTACAAAACAAGCACAGACATAGAGAACAGACTTGTGGTTTCCTAGGGGCAGAGGTGGTATGGGAGGGAAGGATTGGGAGTTTGAGATTAGCAAGTGCAAACTAGCAGATATAGGATTTTAATAGCATTTAAAATCATTTCTACCAATTTCCTTAAAAGTTCAAAACTCATTTCCTTGAATATGCTTTTCTGTATTAAATTAATTAAAAACTCATTATAGCCTTACTTGTATCTCTAATGTTTAACACAATGCAATTATAATAGTATAGTAACAAGATTAGTTACACCAACCGACATATGCATGTGAAGATTCTCCCCTTTATATCTGGTGTTCTAAGAGGTTTTCCTGTGGCCTTGTCATACACTGAAACATTCATCATAAATCTTCGGGGATTCTAGCACTATATTCAACTTTTATATTTTAATATCTTTCAGTTTAGTTCAGTTGCTCAGTCGTGTCTGATTTTTTGTGACCCCATGGGCTGCAGCACTCTAGGCTTCCCTGTCCATCACCAACTCCTGGAGTTTACTCAAACTCATGTCCACTGAGTCGGTTGTGTCATTCAACCCTCTCATCCTCTGTCATCCCCTTCTCTTCCTGCCTTCAATCTTTCCCAGCATCAGGGTCTTTTCCATTGAGTTGGTTCTTTGCATCAGGTGGCCAAAGTATTGGAGTTTCAACTTCAGCATCAGTCCTTCCAATGAATATTCAGGACTGATTTCCTTTAGGATTGACAGGTTAGATCTCCTTGCAGTCCAAGGGACTCTCAAGAGTCTTCTCCAACATCACAGTTCAAAAGCATCAATTCTTTGGTGCTCAGCTTTCTTTATATTCCAACTCTGATATCATATCCATACATAACTATTATTATATATAATATAAATATAATTTCTTTATTATACAAATATAATTAATATAATATAAATATAATAAATATAGTTATATAGTATATAATATATAATATGATGTTTATATTATATAATATTATATAATTAGATACATAATTATATTATATTATAAAGAACAGACTTTTGGACTCTGTGGGAGAGGGAGAGGGTGGGATGATTTGGGAGAATGGCATTGAAACATGTATACTATCATGTAAGAAACAAATCGCTGGTCTAGGTTCTATACAGGATACAGGATGCTTGGGGCTAGTGCACTGGGATAATCCAGAGAGATGATATGGGGAGGGTGGTGGGAGGGGGATTCAGGGATGGGAACTCATGTACACCTGTGGCAGATTCATGTCAATGTATGGCAAAACCAATACAGTATTTAAAGTGAAAATTAAAAAATAAAAATAATAATAAATAAATAAATAAAAATAATATAATATATATTATATAGATTACTATATATATATTATATAGATTATATTATATGATGTTATACAAATTATATATTATATTATAATATATATAATATATAATTATATAGTAAACTATACAATTGTTATCTATTAATATATTATATAATTATATAATATATTATATCAATATATAATTATATACATATAATTTTATATACATAATTTTATAATATATAAATTTAATATAATATAATAAATCATAGTGTATAATGCAACTGAATTTAAATACAGGGGTGGCTTTGTTCCTAGAGTGCAATAGAGAACTTTATATGGCCATCTAATTTTGCTTTCTTCAAAAATACTACAAAAAGTACAGAAAAATGTATTTGACCTAAAAGACAGACCCACAAAAATAAGGAGACCAGAAAAATAGACAGGAGCTATGCAATTTTCAGAAGTAACTGACTTAAAAGATTCAAGAAAGCTGAATTTTCTGTTGGGGGATAAAATGGAAAACCAATTTTAAGAACACAGTCTTTACAGTCATAAAAAGTTTCAGGAAACTGCAACATAGGTATCTCCAGTACTAGGGTGAAGGGGAAGTTGACAAAACAGAAGGATAACAGGAACACTTTTAAAAGAATTTCACTAGATTCTGCACCAATTCTTCCTCTGCAACAAAAATTTGGTAGAAATAGAAGACAGGTCTCCCGAAATGGGATACAGCAGGCACAGTTGAAACGAGTAGTGTACTGGAACTCCAGAGGAATGATTTGACTCTCCTGAGTGATCACTCTGAAGGTCATCAGCTCAAATAAACCTATAGGATTCAACTAAAGCTATTACTTCCCACCATCTATTTGTACCCTTCCCTTCTAAATGCAAGGAGTCATCCATACCTCAAACAAGATTGCTTGGTACCAGGACTGATGTTTCACTTTTATCAGATTTCTAAGGGAACAGAGATAAAAAATTATGCCAAGGTCAACTCCACCCGAAAAGCCACAGCATTACTGTTGTGTCCTGGCTGTGTCCCGTGGGGGCTGCAATGAGAGGGGAGAATACAGCAGTTCTGCGGCCACGGCTCCTGTGCCAGCCAGGAAAGAAGAAAATTGTCTGCAGTTCCTACGGCTCCTGGAGTTTTCCTCCAGCCTCTTGAATCATGCCTTATCAACCCTGGGTTCAGCGAACAGTGTGGACAGTGTGAACAGCAAGACAGTTGGCATCAGGAACAGAATATGACATTGACTGTTCCTACCAAAGAAAACGATGTCTTTTCACTTTGCTCACATACATTTTCCATGTTTTATTCATTTATGGTTAAGTATTGCAACATTTTCAAAGCTATTGCAAATGACATCTCCTTTGCCTTTATCCTGTAACTAGTTCTTATTTGAGCATATGAAAGGTATTGGTTGGTTGGTTATTTATTTATTTTTTTGTATGTTCATTCATATATCCTGATAATTTCCCATTGTTTCTCTTGGATTTCATCAATGCCTTCATTCAAGATAGAGTCATATCTCTCTATTCTATCCACACATAAACCATTTGGTTTTCAAGAGAATGAGGCAGCACACTTTTGAGAGAAGAATCAAGGCGCCTAGAAAGAAAAGACCATCTTGCAGAAGCTGATTCCTTTACAGCAGTTTTTAGTAAATGCACAGTGTTTGCAGAAGATGGCTAAGGATCAGCCGCACTGTTGAAGTCAGCCCAAAACGATGAGGGTGTGCAGGTAACACTCAGCATAATCTTAACCATGACAGCAGACACTTTCCATGAGCGATTCTGCTCAGCATCATTGGAATTCTGTAAAACTGCAAGACAATGTAGAAGAGGATTGAATTAACCCCAAACCAGGAGTTTCGATCTCATTTCACTTAGATCAGTACAGTTCAGTTCAGTTCAGTCACTTAGTCGTGTCCAACTTTTTTTCGACCCCATGGACTGCCGCACGCCAGGCCTCCCTGTCCATCACCAACTCCTGGAGTCTACCCAAACTCATGTTCATTGAGTCGGTGATGCCATCCAATCATCTCATTCTCTGTTGTTCCCTTCTCCTCCTGCCCTCAATCTTTATCAGCATCAGATCTTTTCAAATGAGTCAGCTCTTTGCATCAAGTGGCCAAAGTATTGGAGTTTCAGCTTCAACATCAGTCCTTTCAATGAATATTCAGAACTGATTTCCTTTAGGATGTACTGGTTGGATCTCCTTGCAGTCCAAGGGACTCTCAAGAATCTTCTCCAACACCATAGTTCAAAAGCATCAATTCTTCAGCACTCAGCTTTCTTCACAGTCCAACTCTCACATCCATACATGACCACTGGGAAAACCATAGCCTTGATTAGATGGACCTTTGTTGGCAAAGTAATGTCTCTGCTTTTTAATATGCTGTCTAGGTTGGTCATAACTTTCCTTCTAAGGAGTAAGCGTCATTTAATTTCATGCCTGCAATCACCATCTGCAGTGATTTTGGAGCCCAAAAGAATAAAGTCTACCACTGTTTCCAGTGTTTCCCCATCTATTTCCCATGAAGTGATGGGACCAGATGCCATGATGTTTGTTTTCTGAATGTTGAGTTTTAAGCCAACTCTTTCACTCTCCTCTTTCACTTTCATCAAGAGGCTCTTTAGTTCTTCTTCACTTTCTGCCATAAGGGTGGTGTCATCTACATATCTGAGATGAGTGAAAACAAATGTGTTTCTTATATTCATCACAAAAGACCTTGTTATGGGATGAGCACTAGGAAGGAGTCAACTGAATCTTTGTTACCAATGTAACAGTCGTCACTGTTTTAGCACATAAGGGCAAAATGTGTATTGATGGAGTTGTTTGTCACTTCAGAGCTGAGAAACCAAGATTTTAAATGCATGAAATAGCAAAATTTATTGTTGATGTCTTTCTTTTAGAGCTGAGAAACCAAAGTTTTACATGCCTTAGTGAGTACAATTATTGCAATGAATCATCTGGCAGAAATTACCAGTTTCCAAATGTAAAAAATAAGTTTACTAGGGATGAATCAGAGGTTAAAAGTCATTGAGATAGAATCACACTGATAAGTGAGTGACCTTCCTTTCCTGTTAGTTTATTGGTTTTTATGATCATCAATAAATATTCCAAAAATTATGATTCTTTGAATTGCCTGCATCAGCATGAGCCAAGTTTTAGAAATGTAGAGTCTTGGCTCCACCTCCAATCTACTGATTCAGAATCCCTGGGAGGGGATCCCTAGAGTCTGTTTTAACAAATCTTCCAGATGATTCTAACACAGACTGAAGTTTGAGAAGCATATTTTGAGAAACACAGAAAAAACCATGGATCTGCCTTCTGAGAGTGAAGAGTGACAGCTTACAAAAGCAAACAAGATGATTCTTGGCAAATTAGGTGAATAGCAATGAACTAGTGACTACAAAGATCCAGAAAAATTCTCACTTCATGGATTGCAGGTTGAAGACCAGAGCCTCTCTATGGTGACCAGCTGTTCGATTTTCCTCTGCCCTGTCGCGTTTTAAAACTGGCGAGCTTGTGTCTTAGAAATCCCTCATTTTCAAGCAAAGAAAGACAGTGGGTGACCCTAACCACCATCTGACCAGCAACCCAGTGAGTGAATTAATAGGCCCAGGTCTCCTGGAGCTGTGGCTTCTCTAATATTATCATGTTACCTTGGTAAAATGTTACTTTGGAACTCACACTCAAATACGGTGTGTTCTATGTTTTCCATTTGGCAAATCTGACATTTGCATTTGTTTTTCATGCTTCATTCTCATGGGTCTTGTTTCTGTGGGTGCTTTATGATGTGTGTCGTGTGTGTGTCTGTGAGAGAGAGAGAGAGCACACAGTGAGCTAACAATTATTGGAAATTCTTTGAGAAAATACTTGCATTCACTTCTCCAGTAAACACTTCAAATTGCAATTCTTCATGTATGTGTCTGCGTGTGTGGCGTCATGTACCTTAGAAAATATTCTTTTCAATGTCATTTTAAGAGCTCTTGTTCACCTACTTTTCCTCCTCTGTCTTGCCATGTAAATGCCTTTGTTGGTGGTGGTGGTTGACTATATATATATAGTGTGTCTCTTTACTTCTACATACCTTCTCTGCCACTTCATACCCATAGATGTGGTTTGGATGCCCCCAGAATTTTCTGCTCCTTACAGTAGCGGTGTCCTGGGTGTGGGCTTTTTTTTTTTTTTTTTGGAGGTACTATTTTTTGGGGAACCATGTTTGTCAGAGCTACTTGTCAATTCTTGGCTTTCTTCCTCAACTTGGTTTCCTTTTCATTACATGTTCAACCTTTCTGTCATTGACTGTGGTCTAGCGTTTGTGCCTTCTAAATTCTTTGTAACTATAGTTTTTATCATTATCATCACTATTATTGTTGTTGTTATTGTTACTGTTATTTTGATTTCAGAAGAGATAGAGGGACAACGATGCCTTCACCACAGCATCTTCAGCTGAAATATAGCTTAGTTCATCTTCAACAGATGATGCCAGGAGTTTCTGGGCTCAGAACTTGGAATTATGCTATATGGTGTGCATGCACGCTCACTTACTCAGTTGCATCTGACTCTTTGGGACCTGTGGACTGTAGCCCCCCGGGGTCCTCTGTCCATGGAGTTATTCCGGCAAGAATACCAGAGTGGGTTGCCATTTCCTCCTCCCAGAGAGCTTCCCAACTCAAAGAGTGAACACATGTCTCCTGCATCACCTGCCCTGGCAGGTGGATTCTTTACCATTAGTGCCACCCAGGAAGCCCCTGATGGAGCAATACTCAATTTAACTTTCCAATGACTCTCTAATTCTACCTTGACTATGCCCTAGAGTTTCAAAACTATGTAAATCTCATATTTCAATCTCACAATATTTCTGCAATTTTGTGACTATAATGATTTTACAAAAAAATTTGTTAATTATAACACCCAAACTGCCAGAAAACAATCTTGGAATCAAATATAATTAAAGTTTGAAAGTTTCTGTTTGTTTGAAAGTAAAACTGGTGTGTTGGAAAATTTTGTAATGCTTGGATTTACTGAGCAGCTGTAAGTTGGATACTGTGGGTGGGAAAAACCTAAGCTGATGCAGACAGCACTGCCTCTCAGGTATTTTGGATCCCTGGGCATTCCAAATTTCAAGAATTTTTTTTTAATTTAAATTGAAAAATTAGACTCATTATTAGAGAAATGCAAATCAAAACCACAATGAGGTACCACTTCACACCAGTCAGAATGGCTGCGATCCAAAAATCTGCAAGCAATAAATGCTGGAGAGGGTGTGGAGAAAAGGGAACCCTCCTACACTGTTGGTGGGAATGCAAACTAGTACAGCCACTATGGAGAACAGTGTGGAGATTCCTTAAAAAATTACAAATAGAACTGCCTTATGACCCAGCAATCCCACTGCTGGGCATACACACCGAGGAAACCAGAAGTGAAAGAGACACATGTGCCCCAATGTTCATCGCAGCACTGTTTATAATAGCCAGGACATGGAAACAACCTAGATGTCCATCAGCAGATGAATGGATAAGAAAGCTGTGGTACATATACACAATGGAGTATTACTCAGCCGTTAAAAAGAATTCATTTGAATCAGTTCTGATGAGATGGATGAAACTGGAGCCGATTATACAGAGTGAAATAAGCCAGAAAGAAAAACACCAATACAGTATACTAACACATATATATGGAATTTAGAAAGATGGCAATGACGACCCTGTATGCAAGACAGGAAAAAAGACACAGCTGTGTATAACGGACTTTTGGACTCAGAGGGAGAGGGAGAGGGTGGGATGATTTGGGAGAATGGCATTCTATCATGTATACTATCATGTAAGAATTGAATCGCCAGTCTATGTCTGACGCAGGATACAGCATGCTTGGGGCTGGTGCATGGGGATGACCCACAGAGATGTTGTGGGGAGGGAGGTGGGAGGGGGGTTCATGTTTGGGAACACATGTAAGAATTAAAGATTTTAAAATTTAAAAAAAATAAAAAAATAAAGAAATTTAAAAAATAATAAAAATAAATAAAAATAAATAAATTGAAAAATTAGGAATCTATCATTCCAACATGAATCATGAAATTGTGAATTCTTTTAAGCAATTTTGAAACCATTTCTTAAAACCATTAAATTATCTTTAAATGTGCTCATATTAGGTTTTATAAACCTACCACTTCCCCTAAAATTTTATAATTATAGGTTTTCAGACAGGTGACTGAGCTTGGCACATTCAACCCAGTTTTCAGCATGAAATTGCATTCATCACTCATCGCATTTCACAGGCACAAGCAAACTTGATATAAAGCCACCTTCCATTATAGTCCAGCCCATTTTATCTCTGCTTATGGTGGAAAAGATGCCTCTTTGTCCTGACCAGCAATTAGAAGGGAGAAGGATTTAGAAAATAGGGTAAGTTAAACCAGGCTCATCATAAGAGTAATGAAATCTTCAGTGTGTTCATGGCCCCTTCATAAATTCTGGTTTTGTTCCATAGAACCAAGTGTGGTTTTCATTAAATGGAGTCCTGAAATAATATACTGAGGGGTCCTTTACTATGTTTTCCCTAGAATACCTGTATAAATATTTTATATTCATAAACTAATGGGTTCTCCGGTGTGATGGCGGATTTATAAGTGGGAAGGGCGAAAGAGAAAAAGTTGGGTTAGGAGAACCAATATCTGTAAGTGGTCAGATAAGAAACAAACTCTAAATTTCTAGATTCTACATATATTCCTCCAGTCCCCTCCCTGTGAGGTATTGGCTAAGTCACCTGATTGCATCACACCACAGTGTCCACACATGACTATTTTTCAAAATTGTAATCATTTGATTTATTGAAATATAGTTGATTTACAATGTTTCAGATTTTCAGCAGTGATTCAGTTATACATATATGCATATGTAATATATATGTGTCGTATTATTATAAGATATTGAAGTAGTTTCCTGTACTATCCAATAGGTCCTTGTTGTTTATTTTATATGTAGTAGTATGTACATAAAATTGTCCCCTTTGGTAACCTTAACTTTGTTTTCTCTTTCTTGAGTCTACTTCTGCTTTATAAATAAGTTCATTTGTATCATTTTAAACTCCACGTATAAGTGATATCATATGTTATTTGTCATTCTCTTCCTGACTTGCTTCATTTAGTTTTGATAATCCCTAGGTCCATCCATGTTGCTGCAAATGGCACTCTTTCATAGCAGCACTAATTACAATAGCCAAGACAAGGAAGCAATCCAAATGTTCAACAGGTGAATGGATAAAGATGTGAGATATATATTAATATATATGTATGTTTTTTATATCTATCTATCTATCTATATATCTTGGGCTGCCCAGCTGGTGCAGGTGGTAAAGAACCCACCTGCCAGTATAGGAGACATAGGAGACACAGGTACTATCCCTGGGCTGGGAAGATCCCCTGGAAGAAAGCATGGCAACCCACTCCAGTGTTCTTGCCTGTGGAATCCCATGGACAGAGGAGCCTGGTGGGCTACAGTCCAAAGGGTGCAAAGAGTCAGATACAACTGAAGCGACTGAGCCCATCCACATATATATTTATGCATACACACACATACACAAATGGTATATTACCCAGTAAAGTAATATAAAGAAATGAAATAATCCATATGATCTGGGGCAGTGTTTCTTGAACTTTAATGTGTACATGTATCACTGGGGGTCTTGCTAAAATGCAGATTCTGATTCAGTAAGTATGGTGCTGAGTCGAGATTCTGAATTTATTAACAAGCTACGAGGAGATGCTAATAGCATGGTGCTAAGGTCACATTTAAGTAGCTGGATTTTAGGATTATGCTGCCCAGAATGGCAGCCACATGTCACTAGAAACATGGCTAACGAGATGGAGGAATTAAATTTTTAATTCTGTTTCATTTTAATTCATTTAAACTTTTAAAAATGTCTACCTATGGCTGATTCATGTTGAGGTTTGACAGAAAAACAACAAAATTCTATAAAGCAATTATCTTTCAATAAAAAATAATTTAAAAAACTAATAATTCAGTTATGGGAAAAAATGACATATAAAACAACTTGGATATGTGAATCTATCTTTTTCAGTGACACATTTTACGAAAGCTAAATAAAGATCAAGCAGTTCTGATAAAACTTAATGTACAAATTGAGATACAGTGTTACTGTAAAAAAATGTATCAGATTTGGAAGGCAGTACAAAAACAGAATGAACTATGTCATTAATATTTTATCTTGATTATTCAATAAAGTAATATTTTTAATATACTGAGTTTATAATATATTAACATTCATTTCTTCTGTTTCTTTTTATACTTTGAAAATGCAGCTACTGAAAACTTCAACATTCATCTATACGTATATATCTCATATTACATCTTTTGGACAATGCAGGTCTAGGGTGCGGCCCTGTGGCCCTTAATTCCAGCGCAGCTGAATTATCAATAGTTAGGTCTCTAAATACTGCAGAATCAGACCTCAAATATATATCTCTTTTTTTGCCCTTTTCCTTTTTTCCTTTTCTTCCCATGCCTTTTTTATTTCTGTCCATCTTCTCTATTTTCTTGATCTCTTTCTCTCTCCTCACGCACACACACACACACACACACACACACAGACATATATATAATATTCATTTACATTTGTTTATTTATTACTCAAAATCACTGCAGATGGTGATTGCAACCATGAAATTAAAAGACACTTACTCCTTGGAAGGAAAGTTATGACCAACCTAGATAGCATATTGAAAAGCAGCAACATTACTTTGCCAACAAAGGTCCATCTAGTCAAGGCTACGGTTTTTCCAGTGGTCATGTATGGATGTGAGAGTTGGACTGTGAAGAAAGCTGAGCACCGAAGAACTGATGCCTTTGAACTGTGGTGTTGGAGAAAACTCTTGAGAGTCCCTTGTTACTGCAAGGAGGTCCAACCAGTCCATTCTAAAGGAGATCAGCCCTGGGTGTTCTTTGGAAGGAATGATGCTAAAGCTGAAACTCCAATACTTTGGCCACCTCAGGTGAAGAGTTGACTCATTGGAAAAGACTCTGGTGCTGGGAGGGATTGGAGGCAGGAGGAAAAGGGGACGACAGAGGATGAGATGGCTGGATGGTATCATCGACTCGATGGACATCAGTTTGAGTGAACTCCGGGAGTTGGTGATGGACAGGGAGGCCTGGCGTGCTGCAGTTCATGGGGTCGCAAAGAGTCGGACATGACTTAGTGACTGAACTGAACTGAAGTGATTTATTGCTCAATAACTGTGTATCATCCCAGGCTCCCTTTTCTCCTTCTTCAATTGCCTCGGTCGGTGCTCAGATGTTAGGCATTTCATCTCGGGTCTCTTGCCCCGCACTCAACTCCAATACCTGCATTCAGGTCCTCCTTGTCTTGCACCTGGATTTTATTTTTATTAGTTTCCTCACTGGGCTGCTTTCTCATACCTGATACCCTCACCTACTTGTCTCTTCATCTATCTACCCTCTTTACTTAAGTGAGTGAAAATAAACATCAAATTATTTTATTCCTTTTTATTAACATCATTTGATGGATGTACAGTTTCTGCTGTACAACAGTCTGAATTGCCTATTGCTGTTCAGTTTCTAAGTCACGTCCAACTCTTTGCAACCCCATGGATTGCAGCACACCAGGCGTCCCCATCCTTCACCATCTCCTGGAGTTTGCTCAAATTCATGTCCATTGAGTTGGTGATACCATCCAACCATCCGATCCTCTGTTGCCCCCTTCCCCTCAGTCTTTCTCAGATTCAGGGTCTTTTCCAAAGAGTTGGCTCTTCACATCACATGGCTAAAGTATTGAAAGTTCAGCTTCAGCATCAGTACTTCTAATGAATATTCAGAGTTGATTTCCTTTAGGATTGACTGGTTTGATCTCCTTGCTGTCCAAAGGACTCTTAATACCCTTCTCCAGAAATGCAATTTGAAAGCATCAATTCTTTGATTTATCAACTATATGTGTACATATACCCCATCCCTCTTGAGCCTCCCTCCCATCCACCCCATCCCACCCAACTAGATCATCAGAGAGCACTAGCTTGAACTCTAGGTGTAATCCAGAAACTTCCCACTAGCTCTCTGTTTTACTCATAGTAGTGTATATATGTAACATTACTCTTTCAATTTGTCCCACCTTCTCCTTCCCACTCTGTGTCCACAAGCCTGTTTTCTATGTTTGCCCTGCAAATATGTTCATCTGTACCATTTTTTTCTAGATTCCATATATATGCATTAATATAGACATTTGATTTTCTCTTTCTGACTTACTTCACTCTGTATAACAGGCTCTAGGTTCATCCACCTCAGTTCAACTGAGTCAAAAACATTCCTTTTAATGGATGATAATATTCCATTGTATGTCCCACAGATTCTTCATCCATTTGTCTGCCGATGGACATCTAGGTTGCTTCCATGTCCTGCCTGTTGTAAACAGTGCTGCAATGAACGTTGGGGGTGCATATGTCTTTTTGAGTTGAGGTTTTCTTAGGGTATGCGTCCAGTAGTGGGATTGCTGGGTCATACGGTGACTGAATTTCTCACTGGATAGAAGTTTCCTTTGTGTGACATGTGTTGTCCTGCCTGGCACCTTCATGCAGGTCTCTGTCTGGAATGTCATCATCTCTTCTTCCTTTGATGAAGTTCTACTCATCCTTCAACATAGTCCGTGCAACTTTTTCTTCCACTTCTGATAGTCCTGGTGATTTAAATACTCCAATTTTGTGTAGTTCTCACAGGGCAACTAAGGCACAACTCTGCTTCTTCTAACCATTATTTTAAATTCTGTCATCCTGAAAACACCACTGAAATTATTTACATCTTTGATATGGCTAACCTTCAGATATTTGAAGATAATGCTCTGACTGTCCTTGCTCATTTCCTCTCCAGGATCCCAGCAATCTAAGGCTCACAGAATTAGGAACGCTTCCTTTTCTTGCTCAAGACCACACTTTGATTCTTTCTCATCTCAGTAAGATGAAAATTGCATGGTATAAAAGGCAGAGTTATCCATAGAAAGTGGAATGCTAGGCAATGTTCAGATACGACCCTCACTGACCCTGCCTTCTGACTGCAAATGGCATTCCACAATTATCTGAGCAGATTTGGATTCAAATTGGTGAGGCTCACGTAGCAGTGGGGCTCCCTGACAAAATCCTTGTCCATGAGAGGTGTCCCTAAGCCATTAGGAGGACCTGGGCACCAAATGAAAGGTGGATGAGCTCTTCTGATCCCTTTTGTTACTTTTTTCATGAAGAAATTATAGGCTCCTGGTGACTTCTAATTTAATGCTGTTACTTTCTGGACTCATGGAGACATTCAGTCAAAAGTTTATTTCTTTATTTAGGACATTGAGTGATAGATTTTCCTTTCTTTTATGATAAAAATTTAAAAGGCAACAAAGTTGATCTTCAAAGAGGAAATTTTTGCAGCTGACTAGCAAATATTTTATATGTGTGGATTCTTGATGTGAAGGGGCCCAAAGACTAGCATTGCTTTCTAGAAAACAATGATCACAGATAACTCCATCTGATTTCTTTGAGTAGGAAGTGTTAGGTTGCCCTTTGTTGGGTGTTCTAAAAGCAGATCCTGAGACAGAGATTACAGTGCAAGCGAAATTTTGAGGGAAGACTCAGCAGAAAGAGAGTGAAGAATCAGTATAGCTGTGCCAGTTTGCATTCCCACCAATGGTGTAAGAGAGTTCCCTTTTCTCCACACCCTCTCCAGCATTTATTGTCTGGAGATTTTTTGATGGGGGCTGTTCTGACAGCATGAGGTGATACCTTATTGTGGTTTTGATGTGCATTTCTCTAATAATGAGTGATGTTGAGCATCTGTTCATGTGTTTATTAGCCATATGTATGTCTTCTTTACATCATGAGAAATTCTGGGCTAGAAGAAGCACAAGCTGGAATCAAGACTGAAGGGAGAAATATCAGTAACCGCAGGTATGCAGGTGACACCACCCTTATGGCAGAAAGTGAAGAGGAACTAAAAGGCCTCTTGATGAAAGTGAAAGAGGAGGGTGAAAAAGTTGGCTTAAAGCTCAACATTCAGAAAACTAAGATCATGGCATCTGGTCCTATCACTTCATGGGAAATAGATGGGGAAACAGTGGAAACAGTGTCAGACTTTATTTTGGGGGGGCTCCAAAATCACTGCAGATGGTGATTGTAGCCATGAAATTAAAAGACGCTTACTCCTTGGAAGGAAAGTTATGACCAACCTAGAGAGCATATTAAAAAGCAGAGACATTACTTTGCCAACAAAGGTCCAGCTAATCAAGGCTATGGTTTTTCCAGTAGTCAGATATGGATGTGAGAGTTGGACTGCGAAGAAAGCTGAGCACTGAAGTATTGATGCTTTTGAACTATGGTGTTGGAGAAGACTCTTGAGAGTCCCTTGGACTGCAAGGAGATCCAACCAGTCCATTCTAAAGGAGATCAGCCCTGGGTGTTCTTTGGAAAGAATGATGCTGAAGCTGAAACTCCAATACTTTGGCCACCTCATGTGAAGAGTTGACTCATTGGAAAAGACTCTGATGCTGGGAAGGTTTGGAAGCAGGAGGAAAAGGGGACGACAGAGGATGAAATGGCTGGATGGCATCACTGACTCGATGGATGTGAGTTTGAGTAAATTCCGGGAGTAGGTGATGGACAGGGAGGCCTGGCATGCTGCAATTCATGGGGTCACAAAGAGTCAGACATGACTGAGTGACTGAACTGAACTGAACTGATGCCTTCTTTGGAGAAATGTCTATTTAGTTCTTTTGCCCACTTTGTGATTGGGTTGTTCATTTTTCTGGTATTGAGCTGCGTGAGCTGCTTGTATATTTTGGAGATTAATTTTTTGTCACTTGTTTTGCTTGCTATTATTGTCTTCCATCCTGAAGGCTGTCTTTTTACCTTGCTTATTGTTTCCTTCATTGTGCAAAGCTTCTAAGTTTAATTAGGTCCCATTTGTATATTGTTTTTATTTCCATTACCCAGGAGGTGGGTCATAGAGAATCTTGTTGTGATTTATGTCAGAGAGTGTTCTGACTATGTTTTTCTATAAGTGCTTTATAGTTTCTGGTCTTACATTAAGATCTTTAACCCATTTTGAGTTTATCTTTGTGTATGGTATTATAAAGTGTTCTAGTTTCACTCTTTTACAGGTGGTTGACCAGTTTTCCCAGCACCACTTGTTAAAGAGACTTTCTTTTCTCCATTGTATGTTTTTGCCTCCTTTGTCAAAGATAAGGTGCCCATAGGTGCATGAATTTATCTCTGGATTTCCTATTTTGTTCCACTGATCTATATTTCTGTCTTTGTGACAGTACCATAATGTCTTGATAACTGTAGCTTTGTAGTATAGTCTGAAGTCAGCAAGACTGACTCCCCCCAGTTCCATTCTTCTTCAACAATATTGCTTTGGCTCTTAAAGGATTTTTGTGTTTCCATACAAATTGTGAAATTATTTGTTCTAGTTCTGTGAAAAATACCATGGTAGTTTGATAGGCATTGCATTGAATCTATAGATTGCTTTGGGTCATATATTCATTTTCACTATATTGATTCTTCTGATCCACATACTTGGTACATTTCTCCATCTATTTGGTTCATCTTTGATTTCTTTCATCAGGGTTTTATACTTTTCTATATATAGGTCTTGTGTTTCTTTAGGTAAATTTATTCCTAAGTATTTTATTCTTTTTGTTGCAATGGTGATGGGATTATTTCCTTAATTTCTCTTACTGTTTATTCATTGTTAGTATATAGGAAAGCAAGGGATTTCTGTGTATTAGCTTTATGTTTGTAGGAATGTAATATGGAACAGTCAATATGGAGAATAGTGTGGAGATTCCTTAGAAAACAGAGTAGAACTGCCATATGACCCATCAATCCCACTGTGGGGCATACACACCAAAGATACCAGAATTGCAAGAGACATATGTTCATTGTAGCACTGTTTACAATAGCTAGAACATGGAAGCAACTTAGATGTCCATTGGCAGATGAATGAATAAGGAAGTTGTGGTGCATATTCAAAATGGAATACTACTCAGCTATAAAAAGGAATGCATTTGAGTCAGATCTAATGAGGTGAATGAAACTGGAGCCTATTATACAGAGTGAAGTAAATCAGAAAGAAAGACAAAAATACTATATATTAACACATATATATGGAATTTAGAAAGACAGTAATGATGATCTTACATGCAAGGCAGCAAAAGAGACACAGATGTAAAGAACAGACTTTTGGACTCTGCGGGAGAAGGAGAAGGTGGGATGATTTGAAAGAATAACATTGAAACATGTATATTACCATATGTGAAATAGATGACCAGTGCAAGTTTGATGCGTGAAGCAGGGCACCCAAAGCCAGTGCTTTGGGACAACCCAGAGGGATGGGGTTGGGTGGGGGAATGGGTCAGTGCCCAGGATGGCAGGACACATGTCTACCCATAGCTGATTCATGTTGATGAATGGCAAAAGCCATCACAATATTGTAAAATAATTATCCCTCAATTAAAATAAATTAATTAAAAAAAGAATCAGAATAGAAATTGAACTGAGAATGTGGCCTCTGCTGTGGTGGACCTGCAGCCTGATCTTCCTGGGAGGTCTGCACCATGAATAGCAACCAGAACTTTCTCACCTTCAGGCAAAGGAACTGGTGGTCATTTGCTGAGGCTGTCTTCAGGAGCAATAAAACTTTCTTGAAGTGGGTGGCTCCTCTCAGCAGATGACAAGTCCCTGTGCAGGGAGCAGAGGCCAGTCATTAACAACCAGCACAGGAGCAGGAAGACAAATGGAGGCAATAAAGATCTCTGATAGAGACTGGTGTGCAGAACCTACAGTGTCTACTGTGTGAATTCCTTGAAAGACCTCATGTTTTCTCACAAAACCAGTTTCTCAAGTTACATGGTTTCTAGTTCTAGGACAACCCAATAACTTTTACTGCACTGAATGTCTCTTGTAAAAGGTGGCACTCAGAACTGAACCCAGTAATCCAGATCTAGTGTGACTATATTCTGATGAAGAGTTATGGTCAGGGGAAAAAGCCCCGGCATCAGACAGGGGCGCCCCTGAAGGGCACGGATGAAGATGTGGGGGGCAGCTGCCACATCCTCGTTAGAGAATGATGGACTGTGAACAGAGAGCCATGATGTAATGGCAGTTGGTTTTGGTAAGTGACAAAATCTAAGAAGATACATTATTACGAGTCAGGTTAGACCAACAGAGTTCCCAGACAATGGGAGAAATTTAAATGGAGCCTATTATACAGAGTGAAGTAAGCCAGAAAGAAAAACACCAATACAGTATACTAACACATATATATGGAATTTAGAAAGATGGTAATGATAACCCTGTATGTGAGACAGCAAAAGGGACACAGATGTATAGAACGGACTTTTGGACTCTGTGGGAGAGGGAGAGGGTGGGATGATTTGGGAGAATGGCATTGAAACATGTATACTATCATGTAAGAAATGAATCGCCAGTCTATGTTCAATACAGGATACAGGATGCTTGGGGCTGGTGCACGGGAAAGATCCAGAGAGATGATATGGGGTGGGAAGTTGGAGGGGGGCTCAGGATTGGGAACTCATGTACACCTGTGGTGGATTCATGTCAATGTATAGCAAAACCAATACAGTATTGTAAAGCAAAATAAAGTAAAAATAAAAATTTAAATAATAATAATAATAATAAATAAAATAAAATCTGAGGGTGGTGATTCAAGGGAGGAGATGTACTGAATATCCAACACAGGCAATTAGGCAAAAAAAAGAAAGAAAACACATCCAGATTGGAAAGGCAGTAAAATGATCTCATTGTGATACAACATGATCCTATATGTGGAAAATCTTAAATAATCCACCACAACATTATTATCATTGATAAATGAGTTCTTCAGGGTTGTGTTGTACAAGATTAGGACAAAAAAATTAATCATAACTATGTAATCAATGAAGAATTCAAAAACTAAATCATAAAAATAAGCAACTCCATTTAAAATGACATAAAATTACTCAGGAATTAATCTAAAGAATTAAATGATCCAACACTGAAAATTACAAAACATTAAATGATTTCTAAATAAAATGAAAGATATTCCATTGTTAAGGATTGGAAGATTTAATATTAAGATGACAGTGCTCACCAAATTGACTTATACATCCTATGCGAATTCTATCAGAATCCCAGCTAGCTTTAGTTTTGAAAGTAAAAGAACAAGGTTGGAAGACTCACATGTATAAATTTCAAATCTTAATATATACAACTGCAGTAATAAAGATAAAATATGCTTACATAAGTATAGACATGTAGATAAACACAATTAAGAGTCTAAAAATGAACTCTAAAATGTATGGTCAATTTATTTTTGAAAAAGGTGTCAAGGAAATTCAGTAAAGAAAGAAGAATTTTTCAAATAAATCCAGTTGTGACAACACACAAAATAATGAATTTGGACCCCTATCTTACATTATATGTTAAAAAATTAAAATAGGTCACAGATTTAAGTTTTAGAGATTAAAATTTATAAACTTATAGAAGTAATTCTTTGTGACATTGGATTAGGCAATGTTTTCTTAAATATAATACCAAAGTACAACAGAAAAAATAAACTAGACTTTATCAAAATGAAAAATTTTTGTGCTTCAAATGCATTCATTATGGAAGTGAAACAACAATCCTTAGTCTTGGAGAAAACATTTGAAAATGACATATTTGATAAAGACGTATACAAAATGTATAAAACCACTTACAACCTGATAATGAAAAGACAAAGAAGTAAATTTAAAAACAGGCAAAAGATTTGAATAGACATTTCTCTCAAAGAATATATAAAAATGGCAATGAAAATTAAATTAAAAGATGCTCAATGTTATTAATTATTAGAGAAATAAAAATAAAAACTACCACAAGTTATCCATGTATACCCCATGTACACCCAATTGTCAACAATTATCACATGTGGATGCAGAGAAATCACACATTACTGATGAAAATATAAAATGGTGCAGCCAAACAATTGGCCAGTTGCTTAAAACATTAATTATAGAGTTACTATATGAACCAGAAATTCCATTTCTAGGAATGAAATTAAAACATATAAACAGAAAATTTTGTATATGAATATGAATAGTACCATTATTCACAGTAGCCAAAATATAGAAACACTGTAAAAGGAATAGGTATACAAATGTGGCATATCCATGCATGAAACTCAGGTATTACTCAAAGAAATGAAATACTGACAGATGCCACAACACAGATGAACCTTGAAAACATCCAGAGTGAAAAATGTTCACAAAAGACCACAGATTGTATAATTCCACTTCTATAAACAATTTCCACTTGTCTTGTCCAAAATAGGCAAATCTATAGAGGCAAAAATCACGTTAGAGTTGTCCAGCACTAGTGCAGGGGGAAGAAGATGAGAAATAAGAGCTGATGGGTATAGATTTCCTTTTGAGTGATAAGAATGTTCTAAACTTAGATTTTGGAGATCAATGCATAGCTCTGTGATTATAATAAAAATCACTGGCCTGTATCCTTTAAATGGGTAAATTTTAAGAAGTGTGAATTATATGTTCCTTTAATGACCTTGTGGTATATTTGCATTCATTTAAAGTTTGGTTCATCTCTAGGCTAGTTTGCAAGGGCAGTTTGGGGGATGGTGACTTAAATCTGGGTTTGAAGCAGTTAAACTTGCACCTGCCACTCTTCTGATATTAGGTAATTTACTAAGGATACTGAACACTGTTGCTGTGTTCCCACATCTAGACCATCTCTTATCTTCCCTAATGCAAAGTTTTACCTTGGAGCTAATTTTAGTAGCTCAAGGAAAAGGCAGTTTATACAGAAGTTCCAAGTGATTCTTTTCCATAAAGAACCTTTGCTGTTTAACTCAGGTCGACTTGCCACAGAGATTAGGAGATGTAGTGCTGCAAAACTGGTCTTAAAACTGCACCCTAAATGCGGTTATTTCACACCCATGGCGGCAAGCTTAGAACAGGGTTGTATTTCCCCTCCTGGTTTCTCTTTGGCACCAATTTGGCACCAGTTGTGCAGGGGGAGAGTCAGACAGGAGCATGACACAAAAGCTCGGCCTCTGTCCCACAGCTGAATGCTGAGGCTGTCTGCCCCGACTGGGCCCTGGGTGCAGGGAAAAGACAGGAGCTGATCAGATTTCCCAGCTTTGAAGTGGGGATGCAGCCACAGTGAAGAAGATCCTGATCAAAGGCTGCGAGCAATAAGGTAACTCTCCAGGGAGAGCCAGGACACCTGCAGCCAGGTGGGGAGAGGATGCCGGCCTCTGAATGGGCACTTTTGTTTCTGCTCCTTTTGTCAGCAAGCAGCACTTGAAGCAATTGGAACCAGCAATTTATATTTCAGATTGGCCTAACGCAATGCTTCTCAAAATTGATATGCCTTGGAGTCACCGGGAGACTTTTCTGGAAACCTCAGATATCTTGGTTTCTCCCCTAAAGAAAGTCATTCTTAAGGTCTAAGGTGGAGATCTCAGCTCTGTACATTTTTTCAAGTTCTCCTAAGTGGTTTAGATGCTTGTAAAGAAAAACTGACTTTATGCTCAGACTCACCACCAATCCAGAGGGAAAAATATTATAGGTATCTTATATATAATACATATCGCAGGTGGCACTACTAATAAAGAACCTGCCTGCCAATGCTGGAGACATAAAAGGAGCAGCTTCAATTCCTGGGTCAGGAAGATCCCCTGGAGTAGGGCAAGGCAGCCCACTCCAGTATTCCTGCCTGGAGAGTGCCATGGAGAGGAGCCTGGTAGGCTATGGACCATAGGGTCACAGAGAGTTGAACATGAATGAAGCGACTTAGCAAGCATATATATACATATACATATATATGTGTATATATATATACATATACATATACATATATAAGATACCTTATAATAGGTATCTTGCAGTTGGTAGGTATAATAGGTACCCATTGGTTCCAATGGGTAATTGGAACCAATATCTATTTTAAGGTATCTTATAAGATACCTATTATATAAGGGGTATAATAATTTCAAATCTTCATCAAAATCCCTCAAAGAAACAAGAAGGTATTTTCAGTAAATCTCATCTACCAATTTTCTGAATACAGGATAGAAAGCTCAAAAAAAAAAAAAAAATTTCCCTGTAGACCTAAGTGCCTTTGTTAGCATTCCAGGCACCACGCTAGGTGCTAAGGGTGGAGATGAGCAACACAGACATGTTCCCAAGAGCTCAGCATCTTACTGGGGAGACAGACATGTAAACAAAATAAATGAAGTCTTTTAAGAAGAATGTATAAGGGCCTGTTCCAGCCCAGGAAGAGAATGACTAACTCTGCCTGGAGGTTGGGAGGAGAGACGGCAGAGGTTTTCCCCAAAATGCAAGGTTGGAAGCCAGACGGGTGATGAGGAAAAGCTGGCCTCCCTGGTATGGGGAGGTGTAGGTGGTCTGGCAAAGAAGTGGGAAGATTCCAGTCCTTGGGGAAACGGTGTGGAGACCCAGGCCTGGAGGTTCCATATGACAGGGACACAGACAAGTTGGTGATGGGGTGACTGGGGTAATGTAGAGAAGTAGCCTCATTATGAAAGAACCTATGAACTTCATGAAGGACCTGGGGACTTTGCCTGCAGGGTATGAGCACCTCATGCAGGAATTTCTCCTCTGTCTGCAAACCCGAAGAACCCACAATCCTGGCTAGAAAATTGTTATTCAAGTCCAGTAAGCTTGAATTGGGAAAATATAATGAATGTGCCTCCAGAATAATAACAGCGAACTGTTTGTTTATTTCTCATTTGAGTTTGCAAGCTCCAAATGGATACTAGTAACAATGAGTACCTACATATCTTATAAACTAAGAGGAAAATCCACAGCTATTGTCATATATGCTTTTCAAGACCTCAGAGTAACCACATGAAGTAAGGGTGGTTTCTCAAATTTCTAGAAGAAATCTCTTAGAAAATCTCAATAATTTACATCACATAGCTTATAAAGTAGCAGACCTAAGATACAATCACACATTTCAGGTTATGAATCTTAAGATTTTTCTCCTACAAGATGTGGATTTACTGAAAAAATGTGTAACTCTAAACAAACACACACAATTAGAGACCAGAAAACATACCATGAAGCCACCTAGAAGAAAAATTCAAAAGAGAAATGTTACGATTTCTGTAAATGCTAGCATTGGCCTGACTATGCTACGATTATAAACAAATATACCACAAACAACCACAATAATAAAAAATGTGATCTCAGAGACTTAGTATAGTACGAGGTTACATAATTTTTTTAAAGTAGAAAAGAATAGGTTCATGGCTTTAACCAGGCAAAGGAGACACAGTGAGCTCATGCCTGTAACAGGTGTGTCCCTGGTAAATTCCCCAGCAGGAGGGCTACTTTCTGCTCATTCTGATTTGGGCAGCACTCCTGGGTTTCCCCCTGCCCCTGGTTTCCAACTTGGGGCCATACCTTCCTAAGGCTGTAGGTTACCTTGGCAGCCCCCAGCCAGCAGGTAGGATTTCCCAGGTTCCTGTCACTCTGACTCTTGGCCCCACCATGTGACTTGCTTTTGCCAATGGGATGTTAGCGAACATGACACAAGCAGAGATCTGGAAAGTACTGTATGCTCGTCTTTGCTTATGCTCGCCCATCCTTGCCCTCTGCTATCTGATACCTATGCCCTGCCTTTTTAACACTAGAACACTGTGGCCTGTAGAGAGAATAACCAAAGCCATCATTAATTGATCTCAGCTCTTTTTCTGATGTGTAATAACCTGTATGAGAACTAAGTGCTTTGCAATCTATACAGCTTTGTAAAAATGTCCATTTCTTACCAAATAATAATTATCATGTCTGGGACCTCCATGCTATTTTTTACACTCTATTTATTTACTCATGGCTGTGTTGGATCTTCACTGGTGCCCAAGGGCTTTCTTTAGCTGTGGCGAGCAGGGGCCACTCTCTAGTTGCAGTGTGCAGCTTCTCAATGTGATGGCTTCTCTTGCTGTGGAGCCCAGGCTCCAGAGCTTGCTGGTTCAGTAGCTGCGACTCGCGGACCCTAGAGTGCGGTCTCAGTAGCTATGACCCATGGGCTTGCTCCATGGTGTGTGAGATCTTCCTAGACCTGGGATTGAACTCATGTCCCCTGCATTGGCAGGCAGACTCTTAACCACTGGACCACCAGGGAAATGTTCCTCTATACTGTTGAATTAAGGCTCTAAGACAAAAATGAATGATGCAGTCTGATGGAGACTGACAAGGAAGAAATGTGTGAATTTCTTTAAAAGCTGCTGGTTATTAACCACACTAAATGAAATATGCCCTACTTTAGGTTCTTTTGGGTTGATCACGTGCTGTGCTGTGCTCTCTTAGTCACTCAGTCATGTCTGACTCTTTGCGACCCCATGGACCTGTCAGGCTCCTCTGTCCATGGGGATTCCACAGGCAAGAGTACTGGAGTGGGTTGCCATGCCCTCCTCCAGGGGATCTTCCCAAGCTAGGGATCAAACCCAGGTCTCCTGCACTGCAGGCAGATTCTTTACCATCCGAGCCACCTGGGAAGCCTGAGCAGATCATAGCAGCCGTTAAAAAGAGTTTAAGTGAGAGTTAGTCACCCAGGACTTCACTGCCAAGTTATAGTGAAATCAAGTCTCAAATCAAAGTCCACCACACATATGGACATTAATTTAGCAGAAACACTTCATATAGCCTTTCTAAAAATGTGATGATGTTACAGCTCTCTTTCTACGTGTCCTGGCCATTCATTGCTAGATAGTTCATTTAAAGTCAACACAACGTTCCAGAGACTCTGTTCTTTTGTTGTTTATTGGTTATCCTCCAAAACCAATAGCTGGTATAGAATCACTCAGGAACTGAACCCTCCATGACTGTAAGGCATTTTTACTTGTTGTATTCAAACTCCCTATTTATGCATGACTGGAAACATCTTTAGGACTCATTTTCACCAAAGGACTCATTTCACCAAAAGCTGCTCATTTTCACCAATGTTTCTCACAATCAGTATACTAACTAGAAATCTGTGATCAAAATGGGATGAGGGATGGGTTTATAGCAGCTGCCTCTCTGGTAGAGGGCACTCTGATTAATGCCACTGCTCACCCCTGGATTGTGCCGTTTTGATGAAGCTGATTCACTTAGAGTTAAAGCTGAAACTAACAAGCGCATGATGCTCCATTAGCTGTATGCATTTCACAGAACACATTCTGACCCATCTCACAGAAATAGTAATCCCATGTGATTTGGAATTAGATCTTCATTTGTCCTGCCTACAAGCATTGTTGATGTCTGTCTTCTGGGCTCTTTATAATACTGGCAACTATTTTCATGGTGACACATTTGATAGCATGGGCTAGAAATATGCCTTATAACACAGCCTCAAAATTCACACACCAAAAAAAAAAAAAAAAAGCCATTTAAAATTTAGGCATAAGTCTATTGTGGGCTTTGGCTGTTACGCTAGATCCTTGTGGTCTGTAAAGATAAGGTACACAGATCTGGAGGAACAGAAACTTTCAAAGGCCTTCACAACCTGGCCTGGGGTTCTAGCTGCAGAGTTAACTCCTTCTCTGGCAAAGAGAAAGGTATTTATGAGGTTGATTGGGTTGGATCTCGCTTCCTGGGAGCTCACTGCCTGGGAGAAAACAGAAAGCTTTGTCTGGCTTTCAGGTCTACTCCCTTAGACAGTCAAACTCCTTTCCCTGGCCCATCGAGATGTGGTAACTTGCAGCATCACTAAACCAGGATTATGACTCCCACGCTGACATTAGCAATTGATTGAAATGTGGTTTCAGGCGAGGGCAGGAGGAAATAGCACAGAACAATACAGCCAAGTTCATTGTGCTAACACGGAGCTACAGCTCCCTGAGAACCAGGTGCAAATTGAATAGAAAGGGATATTATCGGCTCAAGGTTCCACTGGGTGGTGTAGAAAGCAGGGCACGTGGTATGTCTGTCAACCTCATCTAACTCATACCTGTCATTTCTCCCATTTTTTCTTAAACTCGGCCATTTCTCTCTTCTCTCTCCTACCTGATTGGCAGATGCTGAGATGTCAGCAGATGAAACTGGGAAAATAGCGCCCCAGATCCAGACAACTGTGGCCCCCACTTCAAAGAATGGAGATGAAAGAACTGATACACAGGCAATACTAAAGTCTGAAAGTCGAAGGGGAAGGAAGGGCTAAGGAAGTTTTGCGGCTTATTCTGCTCCAGCCCAGACACAGGTACTTTGTGTTCATCAGTGCATTTGTCTTATGAAATCTTTAGATGTTAAGGATTATTATCCCAATTCAACAATGAAAAAACTCAAGATCAAGGTGTTTAAGTAACTTGCCTATCGTTACCCAGGTAATAAACGATGAAAGTGAGATTTAAGTCCAAGTTTATTGATTCAACAAAGCTACTCCAGCATCATCTTTCTTTTCATCACTTGTTTTCCTGACTCCAATGGCACCTATTTTATTTATATATTTGGCGAGCTTTATTGGGCAAAAGTTATATGGCAGATTACATACAAGTTTCAGGCGAGCTACTGCTGCCTCTTCTATCCAGCATTTAACCCCTGTCTTCTTCTCTTCTTCCTTTGTTAATCTCTTGCTCACATGATCTGAGTAAGCCTGAACCCAACCTGCACTCTGGAAGGAGCCAAGTGTTCCTGGCCATAGTAACTGGCTCAGGAGTGGGTGTGATCCAACCCATCTGCTGAGAATCAGACTGGGAACTTTCCCTGGAACTGTGAAGAAAGAGAAGCATTTTCTGTTGGGATAGCTCAGGTGGGTAGAACTTAAGTCTGGACTGTTGCTAGACATCTTTCTGAAACATGGCAAGAGATTTCCTGAAAACGAAGCACCATGTAGAAGAAAACAGAGCCAAGAAAGGAGAAGAAAACACCGTTTATATACCTGAACCCTGACTTACCTGAATCTGAGATTTGATCTAAATTTCAGTTACATTAGTCCAATGTTTTATTTATTTCATTTCTTCCCCTTTTTAAAAAATGTAAGTTGCTTTCATGTCTTATTTGCAAGAGAAAGATCTCTGGCCACTGCTCAGGTTAAGCAACACAGACCAGGTCTCTGAGTTAATGAAGATGTTATCCTAGTGGGGAGATGAGTAGCAATCAAATACTCACTGCAATAAGTGTTATAAAGATTAATAGGTACCCCAAGGAAAGAGACATTGTCCTATAAAAGCACATAATAAAACTGTGCCTGGCTAGGGGGAATCAGAAAATCCTTTGCTGAAAAACTTACCAGGTATTGAAAAGGTACAAAGGACTTCATTAGATGGAAACATGGGTAATATATGGTTCATACAGAAGGAAAAAAAGATGCAAAAGGGATAATTGTATATCTAAGAAAATAAATAAAGGTTAAAGAATAAAAGAGTGGTGCCAGAGACGGTATAAAGGTAAGCATGAACAAAGCTGTACATGGCCTATGCTATAGAAGGAAGTTGGAGTTTTATCCAAGAGATACAAGATGCAAGAGACAGAAGATGCCATTATAGGTTTTTAAGCATGCTGACATGATCAGACTTGATTTTTGAAATCTACCTATAATGGAGAGAACAGAACAAAGGTGGCCACAGTAGATGTAAGAAAATCAGTCAGAAGGCTATTGCAGTGGTCTATCCTTCCTCAGCAATCAATGCAAAGACACAGAGGAAAGCAATAGAATGGGAAAGACTAGGGATCTCTTCAAGAAAAACAGAGATACCAAAGGAATATTTCATGCAAAGATGAGCACAAAAAAGGACAGAAGTGGTATGGACCTAACAGAAGCAGAAGATACTAAGAAGAGGCGGCAAGAATACACAGAAGAACTATACAAAAAAGATCTTAATGACTCAAATGAGCACGATGGTGTGATCACTCACCTAGAGCCAGACATCCAGGAATGTGAAGTCAAGTGGGCCTTAGGAAGCCTCACTATGAACAAAGCTAGTGGAGGTGATGGAATTCCATCCTAAAAGATGAAACAGAACACTGCAGATGGTGACTGCAGCCATGCATTAAAAGACACTTGCTCCTTTGAAGAAAAGCTATGAACAACCTAGACAGCTTTTTAAAAAGCAGAGACATTACTTTACCAACAAATGTCCATCTAGTCAAAGTTCTGGTTTTTCCAGTAGTCATGCATGGATGTGAGAATTGGACTATAAAGAAAGCTGAGCACCAAAGAAGTGATGCTTTTGAACTATGGTGTTGGAGAAGACTCTTGAGAATCCTTTGGACTGCAAGGAGATCCAACCAGTCCCTCCTAAAGGAGATCAGTCCTGAACATTCATTGGAATAACTGATGCTGAAGCTGAAACTCCAATACTTTGACCTCCTGATGTGAAGAACCGACTCATTAGAAAAGACTGTAATGCTAGGAAAGATTGAAGGTGGGAGGAGAAGGTGATGACAGAGGATGAGATGGTTGGATGGCATCACTGACGCGATGGACATGAGCTTGAGTAGGCTCTGGGAGTTGGTGATAGACAGGGAAGCCTGGCATGCTGCAGTCCATGGGGTCACAAAGAGTCAGACACGACTGAGCGGCTGAACTGACTGATTGAACTGAACTGACGGGAAGACATAACGGTAGCTTATACAGCAAAGTTGTATCAGTAGCTAGACTGATTTCTAGGGTGAATTTGGTGGGAGAGGAAAGCAGAGAGGAGGGGAGGTAATCTGTGGTTCTTAGGTATTTGGGTTGTGCAATCTAATAGAAAATGATCTCTTTTAATGGCATAGAGATCAATAGTAGAATAGGACCTAGGCCAGGGAGCTGAAGGAATGAATTCAAGCTCAATCCTGTTGAGGTAGAAGTGCATTTGAGACATGTAAGTGGAGAAGACGAGTAGGCAGGTAAAATTAAGGCTCTGTCTGGGGCTTATACAATGAGGTTTTAATTGGAGAAAAAAAAATCTGGGAGGCACTGATCTATAAACTGAGGCAAATTGAAGCTGTAGGTATGAATTGCATTGCCAAGGAAAAAGCATAGAGTAAGTAATCCTGAGAGGCTAGGGTTGAGCCTCATGGCAGTCCTAATTTCATATCTGTTGTTAAAATAATTTTCAAGAAGACACAAAATTATAACTTGTATAAATATATAAAATGAGTACACAATAAAAGACTTATTTAACTCACTTTTATGATAAAAGCAGGCAGATCACACAACTTGGTTCAATCCTCATATTAGTCGACAGATTTAATACAATCACTGTAAATATTTCAGTAGGTTTTTTTTTTTTTTTCTAAAATAGACAAACCAACCCTAAAATTCATATGGAAATGTAAGGAACCTTGAATAGTCAAAACAACCTTGAAAAAGAAAAAAGAAAAGTGGGAAGACACAAACTTTCCAACTTTAAATTTTGCTACAAATTACGGTACTCCTGAACATCCGTACAACTCAGTCTCTCAGTCCTGTCCGACTCTTTCTGAAACCATGGACTGCAGCATGCCAGGCTTCCCTGTTCATCACCAACTCCTGGAGCTTAACGCAAATTCATGTCCATAGAGTTGGTGATGCCATCCAGCCATCTCTTCCTCTTCTCCTGCCTTCAATCTTTCGCAGCATCAGGGTCTTTTCCATTGAGTCGGTTTTTCATATCAGGTAGCCAAAGTATTGGAGTTTCAGCTTCAGCATCAATCCTTCCAATGAATATTCAGGACTAATTTCCTTTAGGATTGACAGGCTGGATCTCCCTGGAGTCCAAGGAACTCTCAAGAGTCTTCTCCAACACCACAGTTCAAAAGCATCAATTCTTCGGCTCTCAGCTTTCTTTATGGTCCAACTATCCTCTATCTGGTACGTGACTAGTAGAAAAACAATAGCCTTGACCATACGGATCTTTGCTGGCAAAGTAAAGCATCTGCTTTTTAATATGTCGTTTGCTTTTGTCATGCTTTTTTTTCCCAAGGAGCAAGTGACTTTTCATTTCATGCCTGCAGTCACCACCTGCAGTGATTTTGGAGCCCAAGATAATAAAGTCTGTCACTGTTTCCATTGTTTCTCCACCTATTTGCTGTGAAGTGATGGAGCCAGATGCTATGATCTTTGCTTTCAGAATGTTGACTTTTAAGCCAGCTTTTTTTCTTTCTGCTCTTTCACTTTCATTACAAGGCTCTTTATTTCCACTTCACTTTCTATCATAAGGGTGATGTCATATTGAGTGTAGCACTTTCACAACATCATCTTTTAAGATTTGAAATAGCTCAACTGGAATTCCATCACCTACACTAGCTTTGTTCATAGTGGTGTTTCCTAAGGCCCACTTGAGTGCACACTCCAGGATAACTGGCTCTAGGTAAGTGATCACACCATCATGCTCATTTGGGTCATTAAGATCTTTTTCTTATAATTCTTCTGTGTGTTCTTGCCACCTCTTCTTAATATCTTCTGCTTCTGTTAGGTCCATGCCATTTCTGTCCTTTATTGTTCCCATCTTTGCATGAAATGTTCCCTTGGTATCTCGAATTTTCTTGAAGAGATCTCTATTTTTTCCTATTCTATTGTTTTCATCTATGTCTTTGTATTGATCACTGAGGAAGGCTTTCTTATCTCTCCTTGCTATTCTTTGAAACTCTGCATGCAGATGGATATATCTTTGCTTTTCCCCTTTGCCTTTGCTTCTCCTCTTAGCTATTTGTAAGGCCTCCTCAGACAGCCATTTTCCCTTTTTGCATTTCCCTGGTGGCTCAGAGGTTAAAGCGTCTGCCTCTGATGCGGGAGACCTGGGTTCAATCCCTGGGTTGGGAAGATCCCCTGGAGAGGGAAATGGTAACCCACTCCAGTATTCTTGCCTGGAGAATCCCATGGACAGAGAATCCTGGTAAGCTACAGTCCACGGGGTCGCAAAGAGTCGGACACGACTGAGCGACTTCACTTTCACTTTCACTTGTGGATGGTCTTGATCACTGCCTCCTGTACAATGTCAGGAACCTCCATTCATAGTTCATCAGGCAGTCTATCTATCATGTCTAGTCCCTTGAATCTATTTATCACTTCCATTGTATAATCATAAGGGATTTGATTTAGGTCATACCTGAATGGTTTAGCGATTTTCCCTACTTTCTTCAATTTAAGTCTGAATTTGGCAATAAGGAGTTCATGATCAGAGCCACAGTCAGCACCTGATCTTTTTTTTTTTTGCTGACTGTGTAGAGTTTCTCCATATTCAGCTGCATAGAATATAATCAATCTGATTTCAGTGTTGACCATCTGGTGATGTCCATGCGTAGAGTCGTCTCGTGTGTTGTTGGAAGAGGGTGTTTGCTGTGACCAGTGTGTTATCTTGGCAAAATCTGTTAACCTTTGCCCTGCTTCATTTTGTACTTCAAGGCCAAACATGCTTGAAACTCCAGGTATCTCTTGACTTCCTACTTTTGCATTCCAGTCCCCTATGATGGAAAGGATATCTTTGGTGTTCATTGTAGAAGGTCTTGTAGGTCTTTACGGAATCATTGAATTTCAGCTTCTTTGACATTATTGGTTGGGGCACAGGCTTGGATACTGTGATACTGAATAGTTTGCCTAGGTAACAGAGATTATTCTGTCATTTTTGAGATTGCACCCATGTACTGCATTTTGAACTCTTTTGTCGACTGTGAAGGTTACTCCATTTCTTCCAAGGGACTTTTGCCCACAGTAGTAGGTACAATGGTCATCTGAATTAAATTCACCCATTTTGTTCCATTTTAGTTCATTGATTCTTAAAATGTCTATGTTCACTCTTGGCGTCTCCTGTTGGACCACTTCCAATTTACCTTGATTCATGGACCTAACATTCCAGGTTCCTATGCAATACTTTCTTTACAGCACCAGACTTTACTTCCATCACCACTCACATTCACAATTGGGTGTTGTTTTTGCTTTGGCTTAGCCTCTTCATTCTTTCTGGAGCTATTCTCTGCTCTTCTCTGCTCTTCTCCAGTTAGCATATTGGGCACCTACTGACCTGAGGAGTTCATCTTTCAGTGTCATATCTGTTTGCCTTTTCATACTGTTCGTGGGGTTCTCAAGGCAAGAATACTGAAGAGGTTTGCCATTCCCTTCTCCAGTGGACCATGTTTTGTCAAAACTCTCCACCATTACCCATCTGTCTTGGGTGCCCTGAATGCCGTGGCTCATATTTTCACTGAGTTGGACAAAGCTGTGGTCCAAGTGATCAGTTTGGTTAGTTTTCTATAGTTGCTTTTCATAGTCTGTCTGCCACCTGATGGATAAGGATAAGAGGCTTGTGAAAGCTTCCTGATGGAAAGGACTGGCTGTGGGGGGTTCTGGTTCTTGCTCTGATGTGCGGGCTCAGTGAATCTTTAATGCAATTTCTGTTTATGGGTGGGGCTGTGTTCTGTCTCTGTAGTTTGCCCTGTGGCCAGACTAGGGTAGGGGTAATGGTGACTTCCTTCAAAAGGATTTATGCCAGGACTTATATATTCAGTGCTCCTGACCCCACAACAGACCACTGTCAACTATAGATCAATGAAGTAGAACTGAGAATTCCAAGATAAACTTTAGCATTTATAGTCAATTTTTGGCAAAGTGAGAAGTTTGATGAGAAAAGAATAGTCTTCTCAACGAATGGTGTTGAGACAACTGGACATCTACCTGTAAAAGAAGGCATTTGAACTCTTCACTCACATCATACACAAAAATATCTCAGGTGGATCATATAGTTAACTGAACTAAAACTATAAAATTGTTAGAATAATACAACTTGGTGAGTCCAGGTTAGGTAATGGTTTCTTATATATAACGCTGAAAACACAACTGACAAAAATAAGATACAGTGGATTTCATCAAAATTAAAAACTTTTATCTTTCCAACTACAGAGTCAGCAAAGTGAAAAGATGATCTAGAGTCTGAAAGCCTGACTTTCTTTTTCTGGGCTTCAAAATCACTGTGGATGGTGATTGCAGCCATGAAATTAAAAGACGCTTACTCCTTGGAAGGAAAGTTATGACCAACCTAGACAGCATATTAAAGAGCAGAGATATTACTTTGTCAGCAAAGGTCCATCTAGTCAAGGCTATTGTTTTTCCAGTGGTCATGTATGGATGTGAGAGTTGGGGCATAAAGAAAGCCGCACTCTGAAGAATGGATGCTTTTGATCTGTGGTGCTGGAGCAGAATTTTGAGAGTCCCTTGGACTGCAAGGAGAGCCAACCAGTCCATCCTAAAGAATATCAGTCCTGGGTGTTCATTGGAAGGACTGATGTTGAAGCTAAAACTCCAGCACTTTGGCCATCTGATGCAGAGAGCTAACTCATTTGAAAAGACCCTGATGCTGGGAAAGATTGAGGGCAAGAGCAGAAGGGGACAACAGAAGATGAGATGGTGGGACGTCATCACTGACACAATGGACATGGGTTTGGGTGGACCCTGGGAGTCGGTGATGGCCAAGGAGACCTGGTGTGCTGTGGTTCATGGGGTCACAAAGAGTCAGACATGACTGAGCGACTGAACTGAACTGAACTGAAGTCTGAAAAAACATATTTTAAATCATTTAAATTAAATTATTTGGGACTTGTATCCAGAATACATACATACATCACAACTAAGTAGAGTAAGTTCCCTTCATACAAACCTTTAAGTTGTAAACTTTCAGAGGTGTGGACATATTATAAACCTATTACGGTATAATACTATATCAGCAATTGTGTTAGTTGGGTACCTAGGCTAACTTTTTGGACTCATGAACAAACTAGACTTACAACATGCTCTGGGAATGAAATAGAACCTA
This sequence comes from Capricornis sumatraensis, assembly GCF_032405125.1. Classification (NCBI taxonomy): domain Eukaryota; kingdom Metazoa; phylum Chordata; class Mammalia; order Artiodactyla; family Bovidae; genus Capricornis; species Capricornis sumatraensis. The sequence goes on from NC_091083.1 coordinate 8,331,052, forward strand.
TTTGAGGGTCGGGGACTTACTGTAATAAAGACAAACACTCCATATATAAAATGAGCAAAGAATTTGAATAGACACTTTATCTATAAAGATATACAAATAAGCTCAACAGAGGATGTTCAGTACCATTACAGTTGTCCCTTGGAATCCAGAGGGGATTGGTTTCAGGACACTTGCAGATACCAAACTCCAAGGATGTTCAAGTCCCTTAGAGAAAATGGTGTAATACTTATATATAAGCTATACACATCCTCCTGTATACTTTAAATCATCTCCAGATCACTTGCAGTACTTAATACAATGTAAATTCTACATAAATAGCTGCAAACATCATTGAAAATACTATATAAATAGTTGTTGGCATGAGACAAATTCAAGTTTTGCATTGAAATAAAAATGAGTTTTCAATCCAAAGTTGAGTGAATCCATGGGAACATGCAGAACCCACAGCTACAGAAGGCTGACTGTAGTCATTAGTAAGAAGCAAATTAAAATCACAGCAAGATACTTGCTCACTGTGTTGGCTACAATAAAAAAGAAAGACAATTGCAAGTGTTGACATGGATATGGAAAATTGGAACTCCCATTCACTGCCGTGGGAATGTCAAATGGTGCAGGTACACCAGAGAATATTTTGGCAGTTCCTTTAAATGCCAGACATGCATTTATCCTCTGGTCTAGCAATTCCACTCTGGCACTGCCCATAGCCACTGCTGGAAGAACTGCTACCATAACTTCACAAGGTGATGCTAGGAGCTGCCTGCTAGCCGTCTCCAGGTTATGAGAGCTATTGCCTGTAAGATGATCGAGAACATTGATTACTACCATAGCCACCGGTCTAGCCATATCTCTGGGGAGTTGGTTCTGCTCTGAGTCTATCCATAAGAACCACTGTAGCTGGATGGCCTGCAGTGTCTGTGGACTAGCCAAAACGACTGTAACTCTGCTGTCCACAGGGCTGATGGCTATGCTGGGAAATCTGTGCCCATGCTGGGTGGGGTAGACCCAATAGCTTTGGGTTGCTGGTTGGGTATAGTCATTTGAGATCATATCCACACACAGGCCAACAGTAACAAGGTTCCAACCCCACAGAGCATCGACTTCTGAAGGACTGAGCTGACTTCATCTCTTATTGACAGGAGCTGCAGAGTCATGCTGCAAGTTGTGTACTTAAAGGGAGTAGAATCGCTAGAGCCATTTTTGCAGCCAATCCGCCTAATACTCTTTTATAGCATTTCATTCTTCTTCATAAGATTTACCTAGATTTGCAATTGCATATTGATGACTGTGTTTAATTGTAAATGGCTAACTCCTAACAAATGAAAATTTCAAGGAGGCCAAGAGTATGTAGATTTTTATCTAAGTTGGAAGACTGGTCCTAGTATATTTTTTTGGCATATAACAGGCACTGAGTGGATGAATAATTAGTTAGCCCCTGGCTAATTCACCAGGTTGATGCAAGTACTAGAAATAAAGTGTTGGCAAGGTGATCCAGATAGAACTAGAAACTGACTGATATCCACTGAGAAAAGTTATGGCTGGTGACAGCTCAAATATCTACACCACACATTACTGAAAAGGTCAGGACAGCTAAAGACAATTCATAGACATAGTAAATCACTTTAGAACATCTTTAAATGCTTTGGGAAAGCAGATAAGGGCACAGTAGTCTCATCTTTGTTGACAACATCAATCAGTGGTTGAAAAGATTGTTAAAAATATGTATGTGTGGGATGTCCACTTCTAAGGTTTCGAGTCTGTGGGTCTGGTGTGGGGCCAAGGCATGCAAATTCAAGACAGCCAGTTGACTCCAGTTTTCATTTTCCTTGTCTCACAGAAACAGCTCACCACAGCCCCTTCCAGTTTCCAGCACCAGCCAGTTGCTGTTCTGAGCATCAGCTCTACTGGGTCACTTCTTGTGTTTCCGAGGTGTCAGCCTCAGGAGGAAGCATTCTCATCATAAGGGTCTGAGATATTTCACACTGGACATGGGTTAGGTCTTCAAGAGTTTGACGGACATTTTTTCTTTTTGCAAGCCTTCTCTATCTTAATAAGGTCCATGTCTTGCCTTCCCTCCCCCAGCCTTAGGGGGAGGACTGCAAGCTCTTCCTGCAGTTACTCTGTCACATGGCTTTTCCTATTTTGCCTTTTCCTGCCCACTCAATTTCCTATGTACTTTATGTTCAAATAGCTGGCATGGCTTTGGTTTTTCCTGACCAGACCTTGACTCATGGAGCCACCTGGCACACTTTCCTCCACGGAGTTCTCCTACTGAGGGAAGCTCAAGGGAGAACAAACCCTTGCCAGCATCCCTCTCTCACCCACACTGATTATTCGGAGCACCCCACCCAGAATGATGTCTCTGCACACCCTGGAGCCCAGAATATTCCCACCAACTCATGGAACATGTTGCACACACACACCAATTCCAAGAGCAAACATCTGTTTTGAGATATTAGAAGCTAATCTATTTGGCCTGCACAGATGGACCCAGATGCATAGAGGGGAGAAAAGCAATTTAGTTTCACTTGTTAGCAGGGGCTGTGCTGGAGAGTGAACAGCAATCCAAGCCTCACCCTGTTGGTTCCTGGAACAAAAGTAATTATATTGGCTAAAGTTAGAAAAATCTCACCCTGTACTTAGAGCATGTTTGATTCCACAGTGATAGATGGCAGAGCCTAATTCTGAGCATGTGTATTCATGAAGATTTTATGACCTTTTAAGATCCTACAATACTTTAATAGGCAAAAGTAGAATCTAATTACTCTTTGTGCCAACAGATACTGCTTTGGAGTCAACACTCAGTGAAAAAGTTGGGTCATAAAACAGAATATGAGAGGACAACTGAGATTTGTTTTCTAATTTTTATGCCTTTTTTTTTTAAGAAAAACATGAACAATTTATTGGCTTCCTAATATCTCCATTAACCCAATTACAGAGGATTTTTTTACTTGCAAGTAGTTGTTCAGTTGCTAAGTCAGGTCCAACTCTTTACAACCCCGTGAACTGCAGCTTGCCAGGCTTTCCTGTCTTTTACTGTCTCCTGGAGTTTGCTCAAACTCATGTTCATTATGTTGGTGATGCCATCCAACTATCTCATCCTCTGTTGGCCCCTTCTCCTGCCCTCATGTGCTTTACTTGCAGATATTACTGTAAAGAACTCTTGAAAACCTAACCCATGTCCGATATGAAACATAATTCTGTGCCAAAAATGTCTGTTAAAGTCTCAGTATGTCTTAAATCCATCAAATCCATCTGTATTATAGGGCCCAGCTTAAATTACATTTTCCCTCCAGACCCACAGTGAAGTCCTCCCATTCAAAACAGGACTTCATTTGTTCTGTCCATAAGCATTCATTTCACTTTTCTTTATATATTTAATGTTAATGTCTTATATACCCTAACAGACTATAAGCTCTTTGAGATCAGAACAAATAGCAAGCATAAAATTAACAAGTGTGCTTTATGAGACTTGCTATGATTTTACAGAGTTTGACATATTCTATATACAATTATTCCCATTTTGAACATGAGGATATCAAGGCTTGAGAAGTTAACTCACTTTTTCAAGTACAGGTAACTCTGAGAGGAAGGATTAGAAGCCAAATCTTATTGTCTCTAAAGGCCATGTGCTTGCAAAACTAAATTATTTATATAGACTCCACATCTCCAAGCACAATGCTTTGCACAGACTAAGTGCTCCATAAATATTAAATATGTAAATATTATATTAACTGAGTCCTATTTCTGTCTTTTACTATGACATAACTGCTACCAGGTGATTTGGCAAGAGTATGGTTGGAGATAGAAAATGGGGGACTCGCACTCCATTCTTAACTAAGACATTAGTTTCCTGTGACAAAATGAATCGGTCACTTCCTTCTGCTTAACAGTATTGCCCATTCTAGACAAATGAGAAATTTAGGATATTAAATTTCTGCTGCATCTACATTACAAGGTGGGTAGGAATAATACAAGTAGTTTCTGTCTATTGGGATCTTTCTATGAGACAAGTCCTCTACTGGATACATTACGCATACCTTACTCCATGACCCATGGTAGTCATATACAGTTTATACATGGAGAAACCAAGACTCAGAGAGGGTGATGAGTGAGGGTCACAATCAAGGTTACTTTACATCTTATGACACCTAGTTTAATGTTTTACACTGAAAATGTTGAAAGCATTTCATATGCATATTTTAAAAGATGTTTGTAAACCAGTTTGCTTGCTCAGAATTTGAAGCCCATCATATTTTAGAGCCCTCACAAAAGTGCTTTCAACCTCTCTGAAAGTAAGGACCTTACCTTATTTTCCAACTGTTCTCTCGTCTATAAAAGTGGATTTCAATGCTGAGATCTTCAAATAATAGAGGACATAGTAATATAAATTCTACATCCCATTCTCAATAAATAACTTACATGATTTGGCTTTAAAATGTGGAGAAAATAATGGAATCATTTTGTAGACATTCACTGGAAAATATGAATGCATATGATTAAAAGTTGAATGAAGTATGTAACATGACTTGAGGTCTTCTTGTGATGGTTTGAGGTTGGCCTTCATACCTGTGTAGATCAATTTATTTCTGTTCTCTTCTTTTTCAACTTCAGTAAAGACTCACCAAATAGGTTAATTGGACAGGCATGCAAAAAATAGTGTATTGAGGAAAATAACTTTTAAAATTTGAATTTCTCTCAACTTTATCAACCTTGCTATCTTGGGAAGCCATAAGAGTTCCCTATGACTTAATTTTGTTTTCATTGTAAAAGAAGAAAGTGGAAGAGATGATTTTTCAGCAATATTGTTGGTATCGAATAGAACAATGCATGTAAATAATTTACAAACATGAAGCCCATTTTAAGAATAAGGAAAGAGAAGTGAGAAGCACTGAACTTTGTATTGATGCCAACTTTGTAGACATAGAGATGCTTTAACTTGACTTAGATGCATACCCATTGAAAACAGACGAAAACCCCTAGGCAACTCAGTCTCGAGCTTAACCATGCTCAGAAGGTTGAAGACTATGTAGGTGAATGTTTTGTCTTTTTTTTTTCTTTTCTGCCTGCATATTAGTTATCAATTGCTGCATAACAGCAATATTACATCAAAACTTAGTGGCTTAAAAAAAAAACCCACCTAATTCAGATTTTGTAGGTTGGAAATCAAGACTGGGCTCTTCAGGACAGTTCTGCTGGTCTCACCTGGAATCAGTCTTGCAGCTGCAGTTGGGGGGCAGGCCACCTGGGCTGCGGTCTAAGAAGACCCCACTCACGGTCTGGTGGGTGGATGATGCAGGCAGCTGGCTAGACTGGTTGGCAATCTGGGCTCTTTACACAGCAGCAGCATCCTCAGACTGCAAGCCTAAGGAGTAAGCCTACCACCGCATCATGCTCACTGCAGCTGCATGGGCCAAAACAAGACACAGCCAATCCCAGAGTCAAAATAGGAAGGGCCCACACCAGGGCATGGATATAGAGGGACGTTGGGGTTACTACTGTAACAATCTACCAGTGGTGTGAATTTCAAAGCTTGGTTGTATTGTTTCTGAAACTAATTGTAACCACTTCTTTCTTCTGTACAAGTTGTCCCTGAGTGACTAATGCAAACTAGACACTGATAATATGTTTTTCAAAATTCTTTTATTACTTTCATTGAAAAATGGCATTATCATCTTTCATATAAATACATGTATGTGTGTTTTATACATATATAGGCAAGATATAGAAAAATATATGTGTGTGTGTGTAGATAACAATTGAGCTTATCAATACTAGAATTAACACATTTGGCCAAGTTCTCACAACCAGTGAATATGAGCAGTCAAGTATAATACTGAGATCTTCTGACTGGAAATATCAAGGTCCTTATCTAGAAAGCTGATAGTTAATACAAACAGTAAAGTTAGTACTCCTTATAAGTTATGCACTATTATCTCTACATCATACATGATATGAAATTGGGAATAAAAACATGATGAGATTAGTCAGGGTCACTATTTAGTGAATATCAAAACTAAGACTGGAATAACAGGCAGGTTTGGCCTTGGAGTATAAAATTAAGCAAGGCAAAGGCTAACAGAATTTTACCAGGAGACAACACGAGTCATAACACACTGTTCCAAAAACATGAGACAACTCTACACATGAACAACATCAGATGCTCAAAACCGAAATTAGATTGATTATATTATTTGTAGCCAAAGATGGAGAAGCTCTATATGGTCAGCAAAAATAAGAACGGGAGCACCTAGAACTTGAACTCCTTATTGGAAATTCAGACTTAAATTAAGGAGAGTAGGGAAAACCATTAGCACATTCAAGTATGACCTAAATCAAATCCTTACATTTATACAGTGGAAATGACAAACAGATTCAAGAGATTAGAGCTGAGAGAATACCTGAAGAACTATGAATGGAGATAACATTGTACAGGAGGCAGTAATCAAAACCATCCACAAGAAAATAAATGCAAAAAGCAAAATGGTTGTCTGAGGAGGCTTTACAAATAGCTGAGAAAAGAAGAGAAGCAAAAGCAAAGGAGAAAAGGAAAGATATACCTGTCTGAATGCAGTTTCCAAGAATAGCAAGGAGAGAGAGGAACGTCTTCCTAAGCGAACAATGCAATGAAATAGAGGAAACAACAGAATGGGAAAGACTAGAGATCTCTTCAAGAAAATTAGAGATACCAAGGGAACATTTCACGCAAAGATGGGTACAATGAAAGGCAGAAATGGTATGGACCGAACAGAGGCAGAAGATATTAAGAAGAGGTGGCAAGAATACATGGAAGAACTATACAAAAATGATCTTAATGACTCGGATAACCATGATGGTGTGATCACTCACCTAGAGCCAGACATCCTGGAGAATGAAGTCAAATGGGACTTAGGAAGCATCACTATGAACAAAGCTAGTGAAAGTGATGGAATTTCAGCGGAGCTATTTCAAATCCTAAAAGATGATGTTGCTTAAGTTCTGCACTCTATATGCCAGCAAATTTGAAAAACTCAGCAGTGGCCCTCGGACTGGAAAAGATCAGATTTCAATCTAATTCCAAAGAAAGGCAATGCCAAAGAATGTTCAAGTGACTTAGCTATAGCAAAGGAATAGAACTCGCATGTTGGCGGTCCTGCATGTCCTCCTGCTTTTTCCTTTGTGGATCGTTGGTGTTAGAGCAGCAGTCACTTTGGAGTTGGCACATTTTTGCTGAAATAAATAGAAACCTAGCAACATTTGTTTAGCAAAACCACCCTGGGCATACCCCAGAGATTTTTCAGAGCTTGGGGTGATAGATTTCTGTCTAGCCCACCCAGATGCCTTGTATCATTTATCTTTTGGTTATCCAAAGAAAAAAGAGCATGCCCAACATGTCCTAAACTTTAAATAAAGTGCTTAAAGTGAGTTTCTAAATGCATCTGGGGATCCTTTTCTGCATCCCAGTCTTCCTATCAATTCATGACAAATATCAGAGAAGGAAGCAGGGCAAGAAGTGCTGAGGTTTTCAGCTTGCAACAGTGGCAGCTGAATGGTGGTTTAGATCAGTGTTTCTCTGATACATATGAATCACTTGGGGATCTTGTTAAAAGGAAGGTTTTGATAGGCAGGTTTGGGGCAAGGTCTGACAAAATGCCTTTCACATGAAGTCCTGGGTGATGTTGATTGACTGCCTATAGACCACACTTCAAAAACCAAGCCGGGTTTCCAAAAAGTGTTGCTCATCTTTGGGATGGATTATACATTTCCCACCTCGTTGATGTCAGGTTTGGTCAAGTATGTCACCTTGGCCATGAAATGGGCAGAAGTGATGTGTGTTTTTTCCTAGTAGAGGCATGAAGGGCAGTATTTATCTTTCTTCAATTTCTTTTCCTTCTTCAATAAAACTAGCAATGATACAGACGGATGTGCCTCAATCACACCTCAATCTGGGTCTGGGAATAGAGACACAGAGTAAACCTGCAGTCTACTGTTTGAGTGAGATAGTGTGGGAAAGATATACAAGTGTTCATTGATATAAACCACTGAGACTTGAGGCTGTTACTGCAGTATGACCTAGCATATTCTGATTGATATAAGCCATGTTGTATTGTTTACATGTATTGTACTGGGTTAAAGAACTATGTTACATAACTTATTTTATTGGAGATACTGGCCAAGATATTTAACTTCTCTGGATCTCAGTTACCTCATATGCCAAATGGGAATAAAATCTACTTTCCTGAAGGGAGAATTCTGGCTTTCTTGGAATACATTTCTTCCTTGATATTTGAAGCTGAATGCTTCTATGGTTTAAGATCTCTCCCAGGAAAACAATCATCTTCAGGCAAAAATGTTCATTCAGTCTTTAGCATAACAGAACCACCACCTAAGACACTTCAATGCTAATCTTGCCTGAAGAAGCAGAGAAGCCTTCAGTACCAACTGGCACATCCCAAGATGGGGGAAAAAAAATAGAATTAATGAGACACACGACCCAGGGTTACAATCCTATAGGAAAACTAAATCATACAATAGCTGCTATAATCCCAGGCACAGTTTTTTATTCCCCTTTCATAGGTACATGTGACTGGCAAGAAAATGCTTATATTGGAAAATGTTTTTCCTCAGACTTTGGCTAAAGACCCTAATTATCCTAGATGTAGGGTTGTTGTGCTCAGTAGTAGAGATGCATGCATGCTTCTAGCAGACCAAACCCACAAGTTTTTATGGACACAGAATGAGTATTGCATCTCAAGGAAAGTCTCCATATACCTCTTCTCCAAAAGTTTGCCTCTAGTCCTTAGTACCTCACTGGTTGCCACAAAATAGATCTGTCTGGATGCCAGTTCAGTTGGTTGGAAATACTTTGGCTAAAGCACCAGAGTAGTCTCTCCCCAGAGTTATGCTTGATGGGAATTGGACCCACTGGCTATACTTTAGTCATTTAAGGTCATTTCAAGGAAGATTTCTCCTTTTTGTAGCATCACAAAGGATTTTTAAACACAATATCCTTACTTGTAAAATTAAGGCATTTACCAAAATTATCATGATAGGCATTTCTGGCTTTGGTTTTGCATCACCCACACATTTCTTATGTTCAGGAGGAACACCATGGCTATGAATACTAGTGGCATATGGATAGTCCTTTCCATCACCTATATCTGCTGGAGACTGCACTGACATGGTCAATTGGAAACTGACTCCTAGTTGGGACTGCGGATCTTGAGAATGTGGGGGGGGGTGTACAGGCTTAGCAAGCCATCAAGGCAGCAGAACAGAACGGATGGGGATGTGGTGGGTCTAGTGATGTGGCAAGAAGTGTCTGAGGCTGGCGGACTCAGCAGCACAGACTGGGGCGGAGGGATAGTAGCCCAAGGTGCCATCCAGAGGCGATGGCGCAGGCAGCCTTTCCTGGAGCTTGGCCTTGGCTAGACTCACTTTCCTTGATTCCTTAGTAAGTCTACTTCCCAAAGTTCCTGACTTTTCCGAGAATACATTATGGTATATATTCTTCCCACTTGAGCTAAAAAGAGCCACATTCTTTTACTTGTCACCAAATGCCTTCATTACTATAATGCTTTCTTTCTAAAATTCTCAGGTTTAACTTCCAAAAGTTTTAACTTTTTAATTCTTCATGAACTGTTCCCCAGAATTTGCTTTTTTCTTAAAAGTCTTCTACTCATATCTGGAAGTTCAATCAGGTCCTCCATTTAAAACTGGGACATAGAATCATGAGTATATTTTATCGGTATGCTGATCAAAGAAACAATTGTACTTGATAAGACTGTTAAAGAAGTCTATTTAAACCCTTAGAAATTATGCAAAGCATCTGTTTCAAAATATTAACAGCATTTTCAGTAAATTATGCTACAATAACCAGAAATCCCTCTATATTGAAGACAAACAACAAAATAACCTCAACCCCATAACATCAATCGTATTCAGAATAAAATAGAGCTTGATCTAAATTTAGAATCTAAAATGATTAAATTCTAGAAGAAAGCATAGAAAAATTTTTCCGTCACTTTGGGTTAGGCAAAATTTTTTAGCTACTGTACAAAAGTACAATCCAGAAAAGAGTAAATAATAAACTGGATTTAATTCAAATTTAAAACTTCTGTTCTTCAAAAAACACTCTTAAGGAAATGGAAAAATCCGCCACAGACTAGGAGGAAATATTTGCACAGAACATATCTGATAAAACAGTTACAGCTAAAAACAATGACAACAGCAAGATCTCAAAAGTGAGAAATTTAGATTAAAACACCCAATATTTTTTAATGGCCAAAATATCTGAGCATACAGTTTAGTAAAATGATGTCTCTTAAGCCACTTAAAAATTGCTCAGCAACATTAGCCACTAGAGAAATGCAAATTAAAGCCACAAAAAGATACTACTAAATATGTTAGAATAGTTACTGTTATCATCACCATCATCATCAAACTGACAGTGTCAGATGCTGGTAAGAATCTATAGCAATTGGGATGCTCACACATTGCTGGTGGAAATGCAAAATGAAAAGCAGTTTCATAGCTTTTTCATACAACAAGCAATCTGACTCCTAGGCATTTACCTAAGGGAAATAAGTTTCTGTTCACACAAACACCTGTATATGAATGTGTATAGTGCTTTATTCATAATCACCAAAAACTGGAACAACCCAAATGTTATCCAACTTGTGAATATTTAAACAAATTGTATTATATCCTTGCAATGGAAGACTACACAAAAATGAAAAGGAAGACATTATTAATACACACAGCAAGGTGGAGAATCACAGATGCTGGGTGATAAGTGAGAAAGCCAGATCCAAAACTATGTACTATATGCTTCTTGGTATATGACATTTTGGAAAGGGAAAATTACAGAAACTGAAAAGAAAAAATCAGTGATTTCCAGGAGCTGTGTATGTGTAAGGGAGTGGTTTGTGTTTATAAAGTGAAACTATGGAATATCTGGGGACAATGGACTGCTCAATGTCTTAACTGTGGTGGTGGTTAAACCAATATAAGCATTTGTCAAAACTCATAGAACTGTTTCCTAGAAAGATTAGATTTTTACTCTATGTAAATTATACTCAAAGTCTGACTTTAAAAATATTATCAGCGAATTATTTGCTTTCAAGGTAAGTATAAGATAAGTTGTTCATTTAATAGCTATGTATTGAGTGCCTACTACATGCCAGATCTGTTCTAAATGTACAGAAAAATAGTGAATGAAATACACAGGGAACTGCCTTTATGGGGCCTACATTCTATCAAGAAAGTCAGTGAATAATAAATGTGATCAGTAAGCTAGGAACATAAAACAATGCTTCTCAGACTTTACCATACATAAGAGTCTAGAAGGCTTATGAAAACACAGATCCTTGTGCTCCACCCTGGTAATTCTGATTCAGCAGGTCTAGGGTGGACCCTGAGAATTTGTATTTCTAACAAGTTCCCAGGTGATGCTGACATTGCTGGTCTGAGGACCACACATTGTGTAGTTCTGGCATAGGATGTTACAATGCAGTGCTATGAATGAAGGAAAAACCATGACTAAGGGTGTAATGGGAAAGAAGTCTGGGAAGGTACAGTTTGCAGATTTTAAATAGTAGGTCTATTGAGCAGCTAATTTGAGGCAAAAACAAGAAGAAAGGGAGGGAGCTAGTTGTAAAGATATCTAGGGGAAATCATTTTTATCTGAATGATCAGTCGGTACCAAGGCCCTAAGGCAGGGGACATGCCCATTTATTCCAAGAAAAAGAAAGGAGCCCAACATGACAAGGGTAGAAAGGGTGAGAGTGAGTACAGTAAGACATGTGTTCAGAGGGGATAATTATTAAAGGAAAAGACTGGGCAGAACAAGTGCCTTTCAACTTTTGCTCCCTATAAAGCATGAAGCCACTGGAGGGTTTTGAACAGAGAGTGACATTATCTGAATAATGTTTTTTAAAAAACCCACTCTGGCCACTGTGCTGAGAATAGGCAAGAATGAGAACATATCAATCATTAAGAATTTTCTGAATAACCTAGATGAGAGATGATTGTGGCTTGGATCAGAGTGTTAGAAATGGCAGTGGGAAATAGTGACTTCATTCTGAAAATGTTTTTGAAATAAAAACAGGAGGTCCATGATTGACTGCATGTTCAGTATGAGAGAGAGAGAGGGCTCAAGAGTGGCTGAAGAACTTCATACCTGAGTAGTATCTGTCAATATGATGAAGCTGATCATTGACTATATGTATATTTGTCATAAAAAGCTCTTTTAATTTGGCCTGTCAGTTTCTAGTACAGAGAAAGAATGAAACAGAGTGAAGAAAGCCTAGGTGCATTATGAGATATAAAGAGAAACAATCTATGATTCTTGGAGTCTTGGAAACAGAAGAGAAGGAGATAGGGGCAGAAAGCTTATTTCAAGCAATGATGACTGATAACTCCTCGAATCTGGGGAAAGATTTGGAAATCCAAATTTAGAAAGTTCATAAGTCTCCCAAAAGATTCAACTCAAAGGATCTTTTCCAGCATGTATTATAATGCAACTGTCTAAAATGAAAAATAAAGAAAAAAATTTAAAACAGGAAGAGGAAAGAAACCCCTCACATAAAAGGGGACTCACAAGGGGCATAAATTGAATTACTATGATATTGACTTGCATACATTACAGAATGTTCTCTGTTTGTTTCCAAGGCAAACCATTCAAAGTCTATGCCCCAACCACTAATGCCGAAGAAGCTGAAGTTCAATGATTCTATGAAGACCTACAAGACCTTCTAGAACTAACACCAGAAAACTATGTCCTTTTCATCATTGGGGACTGGAATGCAAAAGTAGGAAGTCAAGAAACACCTAGAGTAACAGGAAAATTTGGCCTTGGAGTACAAAATGAAGCAGGGCAAAGGCTAACAGTTTTGTCAAGAGAATGCATTGGTCTTAGCAAACACCAGCTTCCAACAACACAGGTGACAGCTCTTTTTGCTCATGTGCATGAGCAACATGGACATCACCAAATGGTCAATACCGAAATCAAACTGATTATACTCTTTGCAGCTGAAGACGGAGCGGTTCCGTACTATCAGAAACCGCTGATGGCTCAGATCATGAATTCCTTATTGCAAAAGGAATTTATTCAGACTTAAATTGAAGAAAGTGGAGAAAACCACTATGTCATTGAGGTGTGACCTAAATCAAATCTCTTACAATTATAGAGTGGAAGTAACAAATAGATACAAAGGACTAGAGTTGATAGACAGAATGCCTGAAGAACTACGGATGGAGGTTCATAACATTGTACAGGAGGCAGCGATCAAGTCCATCCCCAAGAAAAAGAAATGCAAAAGGGCAAAATGGTTGTCTGAGGAGGCCTTACAAAGAGCCGAGAAAAGAAAGGAAGCAAAAGGCAGATGAGAAAAGGAAAGATATACCCATCTGAATGCAGAGTTTCAAAGCATAGCAAGGAGAGATAAGAAAGCCTTCCTAAGTGATCAATGCAAAAAAAAAAAAAAAAGAGGAAAACAATAGAATAGGAAAGACTAGAGATCTCTTCAAGAAAATTAAAGATACTGAGGGAACATTTCATGCAAATATGGGCATAATAAGGCCAAAAACAGTATGGACCTAACAGGAGCAGAAGATATTAAGAAAAGGTGGGAAGAATGAACAGAAGAGCTATACAAAATAGATCTTCATGACCCAGACAGCCACGATGGTGTGATCACTCACCTAGAGCCAGACATCCAAAAGTGCAAAGTCAAGTGGGCCTTAGGAAACATCACTATGGACAAAGCTAGTGGAAATGATGGAATTCCAGGTGAACTATTTCAAACCCTAAAAACTGATGCTGTTAAACTACTGCACTCAATATGCCAGCAAATTTGGAAAACTCAGCAGTGACCACAAGACTGGCAAAGGTCAGTTTTCATTTAATCCCAAAGAAAGGCAATGCCAAAGAATGTTCAATCTACTGCACAATTGTAGTCATTGCACAGGCTAGTAGAGTAATGCTCAAAATTCTCCAAGCCAGGCTTCAATAGTACATAAACTGAGAACTTCCAGATAGGAACCAGAGATCAAACTGTCAACATCTGTTGGATCAGAAAAAAAAGGCAAGAGAGTTCCAGAAAAACAGGTACTTCTGGCTTATTCACTATGCCAAAACCTTTGACTGTGTGGCTCACAACACAATGTGGGAAATTCGTTAAGAGATGGGGAAACCAGGCCACCTCACCTGCCTCCTGAGAAATCTGTACACAGGTCAGGAAGCAACAGTTAGAACCAGACATGGAACAATGGATTGCTTCCAAATTGGGAAAGGAGTGTCTCAAGGTTGTATATTCTCTCCTTGCTTATTTAAATTATATGCAGAGTACATCATGCAAAATGCTATGCTGGATGAAGCACAAGCTGGAATCAAGATTGCCAGGAGACATATCAGTAACCTCAGAAATGCGGATGACACCACCTTCATGGCAGAAAGCAAAGAGGAGCCTAAGAGCCTCTCGATGAAAATGAAAGAGGAGAGTGAAAAAGCTGGCTTAAAACTCAACATTTAAAAAATAAAGATCCTGGCATCCAATCCCATAATTTCATTGCAAATAGATGGGAAAACAATGGAAACAGTGACATACTTTATTTTCTTGGGTTACAAAATCACTGCAGATGGTGACTGCAGCTATGAAGTTAAAAGACGTCTGCATTGTCCTTGGAAGAAAAGCTATGACAAAACTAAACAGAATATTAAAGAACAGAGACATCACTTTGGCAACAAAGGTCCATATAGTCAAAGCTATGAGTTTTCCAGTAGTCATGTATGGATGTGAGAGTTGAACCATAAAAAAAGCTGAGCTCCGCATAATGGATGCTTTTGAACTGTGGTGTTGAAGACTCTTGAGAGTCCCTTGGACTGCAAGATCAACCCAGTCAAACCTAAAGGAAATCAGTCTGAATATTCATTGGAAGGACTGAAGCTGAAGCTAAAGCTCCAATACTTTGTCCACTTGATGTGACTCACTGGAAAAGACCCTGTTTCTGGGAGAGATTGAAGGCAGCAGGAGAAGAGGGCATTAGAAGATGAGATCGTTGGGTGGCATCACTGACTCAATGGACATGAGTTTGAGCAAATCGCGGCAGCTGGTGATAGACAGAAAAGCCTGGCATGCTGCAGTCCATGGGGTCACAAATAGTCTAACTTGGTTGAGCAACTGAACTGAACTGAGATTGAAACATGGGGAGGGGTAGTATAAGAACACAGTTTTGGTATTTGATTGAAGTTGAGTTGCTATCAGCTAAAAATAATCTATTATAAAATACGTTTTATGTAATCCACATGATAACCACAAAACAGAACCCTGCAATATATATTTGAAAGATAAAGAGAAGAGAATCAAAGCATACTGTCAGAGAAAATCATCAATTCATAAAGGAAGACAGTAAGAAAAGAAGAAAAAAAGAAAAGAAACTACAAAATAGCTAGGAAATACAAGATGACATTAGCAAGTCTTTATCTTCCATATTACTTTAAATGTGAATGATGAAATTCTCAAGAATTAAAGATTTTAAAATTAAAAAATAAAAAAAATAATAAAAAAAGGAATACTTAGCCATTTTGCTTACACCATTGTGACCAGGGTAGACAATATAATGATAAATAAAATTATGAAACATCTGTGAAAAAAAAAAAAAAACTAGAGGCATAGAATGGGTAAATGGGTAAAACAACAAAATCCAGCTATTTGTTGCCTACAAGAGATTTACTCAGTTTTAACAATCAGTTCAGTTCAGTTCAGTCTCTCAGTCATGTCCAACTCTTTGCAACCCCGTGAATTGCTGCATGCCAGGCCTCCCTGTCCATCACCGGCTCCCAGAGTTCGCTCAGACTCACGTCCATAGAGTCCGTGATGCCATCCAGCCATCTCATCCTCTGTCGTCCCCTTCTCCTCCTGCCCCCAATCCCTCCCAGCATCAGAATCTTTTCCAATGAGTCAACTCTTCGCATGAGGTGGCCAAAGTACTGGAGTTTCAGCCTTAGCATCATTCCTTCCAAAGAAATCCCAGGGTTGATCTCCTTCAGAATGGACTATACACATCGGTTAAAAGCGAAGGGATTGAATATGATATTTTATTCATGCCAAAGGGAGCAGTAGGCTATAATTAATTCAGACAAAATAGAGTTTAAGTAAAAAACTGTAACAAGAGACTAAGTTATTATATAATGATAAAGGAGTTAATTTATCAAGAGAA
Organism: Capricornis sumatraensis; assembly: GCF_032405125.1. Lineage (NCBI taxonomy): Eukaryota > Metazoa > Chordata > Mammalia > Artiodactyla > Bovidae > Capricornis > Capricornis sumatraensis. The sequence continues at coordinate 8,347,249 of NC_091083.1, forward strand.
TGTAACAATTGTAGCACTTAAAAATATTAAGCAAATGCTAACATACCTGAAGGAAAAAATAGACAATAATACGATAATAGTAGGGGGAATTTACTATCTCAGTTTCGACAATGGGTAGGTAATACAGATAGAAAATCAATAAAGAAACATTAAAATTGAAGTATACTTTAAACCAAATTGATCTAACAGACATATACAGAACATTCCACTCAGCAGTAGCAGAATACACATTCTTCTCAAATACACATGGAGTATTCTCCAGGATAGAGCATAAATTAGGACACACAAAAAAACTTAACAAATTTAAGAAGATTGAAAACATATATGCAGGAAACATCATTGTTCCAAATTACATGAAGCTAACAGTGATAGAATTGAAGGGAAAAATAGACAGCTACAAAGTAATAACAGAAGACTTCAATATCCTGCCTTCAAAAATGAATATAACAAGACAGAGTATAAATAAGTAAATGGAGAACTTGTATGAGACTATGAACTAACTGGACCAAACAGACATCTATAGAACATTCTTCCCAACAATAGAAGAATACTTGTTTTTCTCAAGTGTACATAACTTTCATCGTTTCATTATATGTTAAGCTCCAAAAATTTTGAATAAAATTTTAAAAGATTCAAATTACACAGACCATCTTCTCCATTCACAATGGAATAAAACTAGAAATCAATAGCAGAAGAAACACTGAAATATCCATTGTGGAAAAGTAAATAACATACTCTTTAACAACCAATATAGTTAAAAAAATAAGATCACAGGAATATTTTAAACTATCTTAAGACAAATGAAAAATAATATACATTATTGAATGTAGCGAAAGCAGTGTTAAGAAGCAAATTTGTCATTTCAAATACTTACATTAAAAACAAAGATCTTATCAACAACCTAAGATCAAAGGTCAAATCAACCTAAAATTACACGTTAAAAAATCAGAAAAAAGAACAGACTAAACCTAGAAGGTAGGAAATAATAAAGATTAAAGCAGAGATAGACAAAATGCAGAACACAAAAACAATAGAGGAAATCAATACAACCAAGTGCTGGTTATTCAAAAAGATCAACAAAGTTAATAAAACTGTAGCTAGACCAAACTAAAAAACAGAGAAATGAAGTGGGTAAATATTTTCTATTTTATAGAAATAAAGATAAAGTTTATAAGACAGTACAGTGAACAAATGTATGCAGGCAAAATGGATAAGTTATCTTAAATGGACAAATCCTAGAAATATATAGCCTATCAAAATAAAATTATGAAAGAAAAAAAAAAAAAAACAGAAAATCTTAACAGCCTTATAACCAGTAAGGAGAATGAATCAAAATGAAAAACCAACCAACAGTAAAAAGTCAAAGAACAAATTCATTCACTGGCTAATTATAACAATTTTTAAAAAGACTTCAGCTAATCCTCCTTAAGGGGCTTCTCTGGTGGCTCAGTGGTAAATAATTCACCTGCCAGTACAGGAGATGCGTGTTCAATCCCTGGGTCAGGACGATCCTCTGCAGATGAAAATGGCAACCCACTAAAGTATTCTTGGCTGGGAGATTCCATGGACAGAGGAGTAAGGTGGGCTCCAGTCTGTGGAGTCAAAAAAGAGTCAGACACAACTTAGCTACTAAAGAGCAAAATATCTTTCTCAAATTCTTCTAAAAAATTAACGAGGGAACATTTTATTTATAACTCATTCTATGAGGCCAACATTACCACACCACCACAGGCAGACAAGGGTCCTATATGAAGAAACAATTGCAGACCAATATATCTTAAGGTAACTGATACAAAAATTAGCAATATATCAGCAACCAGAATCATGACCAAATGAGATTTATTCTTGGAATAAAAGGATGGACTTCAATCAATATAATATACCACACATACAAAGTAAAGGGGAATAAGTACCACAAAATCATCTCAATGCAAAAAAAGCATTTGAAAAAATTCTACATTTTAATGAAAGGAAAACAAACTCAACTAGAAGCAGAAGGAAACTATCTCAACATTATAAAGTCCATATATGAAAAGTCCACAGCAAACACCATAGTGAATTGTTAAAGGCTAAAAGCTTCTTTTCCTTTAAGATTAAGAACAAGACAAGAATGCCTGCTTTCATCCCTCCAATACAGCAGATTGCTGAAAATCCTAGCCAGAGGAATTAAGCAAGAAAAAAATAAATAAGAGGCATATAAAATGAAAAGAAAAAATTAAAGTTATTTTTCCTTACAGGTGACGTGGTCTTATATGTAGAAAATCCTAAAGATTCTACAAAAAAACAACAGTTAGAATTAATAAGTGAATTCAGCAAACTTGCAAGATATATAATCAACACACAATGATCAATTATGTTTCTACACAATTACCAGCCCCACTAAAGGAAGATGGTGGAGAAAATTGGAGGAGATTGTTAAAGTAATCCATCTTGTAGAAAATTGAAGACTGGTCTTCTGTTGTTATGATGATTGTTTTGTAAAATATGCCCTACTGTATAAGAAAAAACTGTATCCAACTGCATATAGCCACCAATTAATTTTTCTTTGTTTTTATTTTGTCTTATGCTATCTACATTATGATTTAATGTGTGTTTGTATTTATACACACTTTACTTGTATGACTTCATGTTGAACCTCAAATAAAAGTTTCCTTATTTGAGTGTTTATGGGCTTCCCAGGTGGCTCTGTTGTTAAAAACAAAACAAAACAAAAACAAAAACAAAAAAACATGCCTGCCAATGCAGGAGATGTGGGTTCGATCTCAGGGTTGGGAAGATCCCCTTGAGAAGGAAATGGCAACCCACTCCAGTTGGAAAATTCCATGGACAGAGAAACTTGCCCGGCTACAGTCCATGGGGTTGCAAAGAGCTGAACAAGACTGAGCACAGATGCACATCAGTATGTGACTGTTTAAAAAATGCTCATTTTTCACTAACAATGAGCAATCTGAAAAGGAAATTTAGGAGACAACTCCATTTGCAATGGCATAAACAAATTAAAGTTCTTAGGAATAAACTTAACAAAGGAGGCAGAGACTTATACATTAAAAATTACAAAACATTAGCTAAAAATTCTTTTAAAGATGTCAATAAGTGGAAAGATATCATATGTACATGGCATGGAAAACAATATTTTTTAGATGACAATATTATAGACAATAGTATAGAAACAATCTATAGATTCAGTAGAATCTCTATCTAAATCTCAATGATGTTTTGCAGAAATAGAAAAGTCTATCCTAAAATTCATATGGAATCTCATGAAACCAAGACTAGCCACAACTTTTGAAAATAAACAGCAAACCTAGAAATCTCAAAACCTTTGATTTCAAAGCTCTAGTAATCAAAAGGGTGTGGTATTGGCTTAAACAGATAGAATTAATGACATATTATAGAATGAAAATTCCAGAAAGAATCCCTCACATACATGGTCGAATGACATACTCTGCACATAAGTTAAATAAGCAGGGTGACTCGACGTATTCCTTTCTCTATTTGGACCACTCTGCTGTCCCATGTCTGGTTCTAACTGTTGCTTCTTGACCTGCATACAGATTTCTCAGGATGCAGGTCAGGTGGTTTGGTATTTCCATCTCTTTAAGAAGTTTCCAAGTTTGTTGTGAACCCCATAGTCAAAGGCTTTAGCATAGTTAATGAAGCAGTAGATGTTTTTTCACCAAAAATATCAGGATCATTCAATGAAAACAGTCTTTTCAACACAACATTCTGGATCCATAAAAAAAAAAAAAAACTCAAAAAGGATCAAAGATCTAAATATAATAACTAAAGTGTAAGACACTTTGAAAGAAACATAGAGGGAGAGCTTGATGACACTGGATTTGACAATGATTTCCCTGGTGGCTCACATGGTAAAGAATCTGCCTGCAATGCAGGGGGCTGGGGTTTGATCTATGGACTGGGAAAATCCCCTCGAGAAGGGAATGGCTGCCTACTCCAGTATTCTTGCCTGGAAAATTCCAAGGACAGAGGAGTCTGGTAGGCATGGGGTCTCAAAGAGTGGGACACGACTGAGTGACTAACACACTCACACTCTTGGTATTACACACACATACACACACACACACAGATAAATTAGACTGTACCAAACTTAAAGTTTTGTGCATCAAAAGAAATTATCAACAGAGTAAAAAGGCAACCCAACAGAATGAAAGAAATATTTACAAATCATATATCTTATAAGGGTTTAATATTCAAAATACATAAAAAAACTCCTACCACTCAATAGCAACAACAACAACAAAATAAATAACTCAGTTTAAAAAGGGAAAAATAGACATTTCTCCAAAGAAACACACAAATGTCAAACAGTTGCATGAAAACAGGCCTAATATCACTAATCACTAGGGAAATGAAAAGAAAAACCACAATGAGATACTACTTCACACCCATTAGGATGACTATTGTTAAAAAAAAAATAACAAGAGTTGGCAAGGATGTAGATAAATTTAAATACTTGAATATTTCTGATGGGAGTGTACAAGGATGTAGCTGCTATTAAAAACTGTATTGCAGTTCCTCAAAAAATTGAAAATAGAATTATCATATGATCCTGCAATTCCACTACCAAGAATGTACTTGGAGGAATTATAAGCAGGATGTGAAACACAGCCTCTTAATGAGGGTGAAAGAGGAGAGTAAAAAAGCTGGAATAAGACTCAGCATTCGAAAAACAAAGATTATGGCATCCAGTCACATTAGTTCATGGCAAATAGATGGGGAAACAATGGAAACAGTGAGAGACTGTATTTTCTTGGTTTCCAAAATCACTTCAGTTGGTGAATGCAGCCATGCAATTAAAAGATGCTGATGTTGTTAAAGTGTTGCCCTCAGTATGTGAGCAAATTTGGAAAGCACAGCAGTGGCCACAGAACTGGAAAAGAGCAGTTTTCATTCAAATCCCCAGAAGAGGCAATGCCAAAGAATGTTCAAACTACAGCGCAATTGTGCTTATCTAGCACGCTACCAAAGTAACGCTCAAAGTTCTCCAGGCCTCAACAGTATGTGAGTCAAGAACTTCCAGATGTTCAAGCTGGGTTTAGAAAAGACAGAGGAATCAGAGATCAAATTGCCAACATCGGCTAGATCAGAGAAAAAGCAAGAGAATTCCAGAAAAGCATCTACTCCTGTTTGATTTACTATGTTAAAGCCTTTGACTGTGTGGATCACAAAACCACTGTGGAAAATTCTTAAAGAGGTGGAAATACCAGATCACCTTACCTGCCTCCTGGGAAATCTGTACACAGGTCAAGAAGCAACAGTTAGAACTGGACATGTAAAAAAAAAAAAAAAAAAGAGCTGGACATGTAGCAACAGACTGGTTCCAAATTGAGAAATGAGTACATTGAGGCTATATGTTGTCACCCTGTTTATTTAACTTCTATGCAGAATACATCATTTGAAATACTGGTCTGGATGAAGCACAAGCTGGAATCAAGATTGCCAGGAGAAATATCAATAACCTCAGATACACAGATGCCACCATCCTTATGGCAGAGAGCAAAGAGGATCTAAAGAGCCTCTTGATGAAAGTGAAAGATCAGAGTGAAAAAGCTGGCTTAAAACTCAATATTTAAAAAATCAAGATCATGGCATCCAATCCCATCACCTCCTGGCAAATAGATGGGAAAACAATGGAAACACGTACTGATATTACTTTTTTGGGCTCCAAAAATCACTGTGGATGGTGACTGCAGCCATGAAATTACAAGATGTTTGCTCCTTGGAAGAAAAGCTATGACAAACCTAGACAGCATATTAAAAAACAGAGACATCACTCTGCCAACAAAGGTCCATATAGTCAAAGCTGTGGTTTTTCCAATAGTCATATATGGATGTGAGAGTTGGATCATAAAGAAGGCTGAGTACCGAAGAATTGATGTTTTTGAACTGTGGTGTTAAAGGAGACTCTTGAGAGTCACTTGGACAGCAAGGAGTTCAAACCAGTCAATCCTAAAGGAAATCAGTCCTGATATTCATTAGAAGGACTGATGCTGAAGGTGAAGCTCCAATACTTTGGCCACTTTGGCAAAGAGCCAACTCATTCAAAAGACCCTGATGTTGGGAAAGACTGAAGGCAGGAGGAGAAAGGGATGACAGACAATAAGATGGTTGGATTGCATCACCAACTTGATGGACATGAGTTTGAGCCAGGTCTGGGAATTGGTGATGGACAGGAAAGCCTGCCATGCTTCAGTCCATAGGGTCTCAAAGAGTTGGGCATGACTAACAGACTGAACTGAAATGAACTGATGAGATGGTGAGTGACAGGGAAGCATGGCATGCTACAGTCCATGGGGTCACAAACAGCTGGACACAACTAATCGACTGAACAGCAAACAGATGTTAGCAAACCCCCATGTTTATAGTAGCCTTATTCATACTAGCCAAAATGTAGAAAGAACTCATGTCTTCAACAGATAAATGGATAAATGAAATGTGATATATGCATACAATGGAAAGGTATTTAGTCTTAAAAGGGAATGAGATTCTGACATATGTTGCAAGATGGCTGAACCTCGAAGACATTACGCTAAGTAAAATTATCTAATCGCAGATACTGCACAATTCCAGTTATGTGAGGTACCAAGAATAGTCAAATTCATAGAGACATAAAGTAGAATGATAATTGCCAGCCACTTTATGGAGAAGCAAACGAGAGGTTATTATTTACTAAGTACAGAATTTCAGCTTTACAAGATGAAAAATTCCAGAGATAAATAGTGGTGATGTTTGCACAACAATGCAATGTAATATCACTAAACTGAACACTTAAGAATCATTAAAATTGGTATTTCCCTGTTGGTCCAGTGGTTAAAAATGTGAAGAAGTAGTAGTGGTCAACTGTCCAATATAGAGAGTTCAGAAATAGAACACATCTGTTTAGGGTTGGCAATTTGGGTGACATATTTGCAGTTTAAGTGGAGCAATGGAAGCACACATCCACAGAATAAATAGAAGATGAAAAGAAAGGAGGAGAATGGGTGTCTCTAGTGAGAATTTGGCAAAGATGTTAAAAGACAGTTTCTCCATGGTAAATTTATTCCAGAAACTTGGGTGTATTGTTATGTCTACAATGCACTTTCTTTCTTTAGCTGCAGAGTTAGCCAACTTGCAAAGTAAGAGATTTCAAAGGGTGGCTTAGGCAATTTATATCTTTTCATCTTTTTCATATTTTACTGTTAAAAAAATAATCTCCTTATATTAACACTGGGTTTCCCATGTTTCTCAGATGGTAAAGAGTCTTCCTGCAATGCAGAAGACCTGGGGTTGATCCCTGGGTCAGGAAGATCCCTTGGAGAGTGGAATAGCTACTCACTTCAGTATTCTTGCCTGGAGAATTCCATGGACAGAGGAGCCTGGTGGGCTACAGTCCATGGGGTCACAAAGAGTCAACATAATAACACCATTGCTAATAAAAACAATGACTTTTTATTAGGTTTAAAAGTATCTTTTCAAAATTTTCAGAATAGTCTTGAAATGAATGTATTATTACCTTCTTTGACAGATTTTTAAAAAATTAAGTTGAGTAACTCCATGGTCACAAAGCAAGTGCTTGAATGACTGCTTGTTAATTTGAAGCTAGTATTCCTGAACTTGAGAGTGTAGCTACAGATCCTTAGGTGTGCCTGCTCACCAGGGTGCAGAGACATGAAACAATGTCATTTATCATGTGATGGCCCACCAACGCACCTTGCACAAGTCAGTTCTATGTGGCTAAACACTCCAGGGACAGGAGAAGTGCCCTGCAAGTACTAAGGCACCTTAGAAAGTAGAAAGGAAGATGGATGGGCAAAGAAACCCACTGAATCTGACACAAACACATCCCTTCCTGGCTTTAAAAAAATAAAAGAAGCTGTGAAAGACCAAAAATATGACCTTTATTCTCCAAGGAGCATGGTGGTAGAGTTACTTTGAGTCTCCCAGTTACCGTGAGAAAATCCTGGCTAGCAGGACCCCCTGATGGAACAGAAATGACTCTTTGTGCGAGATTTAAAACATTTTTAATTTGAAAGCAAACCTAATTGCACATACTACTTATACACACACCATGTGGAAATAATAAACGCACTTATGATGGAAATGTTTGCTTCATTTATTATGCTAGGAGTTTCTCCAAGAAATGGAAACAATTGTTAGAAGTGACATTATTCAGCTGAGTTTCTTTTTCTTAGTATTTTTATGAATACATACTTTAAAATATTACTACTACAAAATAAGGCACATGGCTCCTGACTTGTGGGAGAATTTGCTGAGTCTAAAAGGGAGAAATTCATCTCCAGAAAACACACATACCATCAGAATTGGACACCAGTGAAAGCTGAGATTTGAAATTGTATTCAAAACACAATTGTCTTTGAAATTGTGAAGGACAGGGAAGCCTGGCATCCTTCAGTCCACGTGGTCACAAAGAGTGACATGACTTAACGACAGAGCAACAACAACAACTAGGCATCCATGAAATATGTGAATTCTATTTTAAATGAGAAGAGCATCTTGTTAGGATATGAACATTGTATGAGTTAGCAAATGCTGCATCACAAACCATCCCCAAATTCTGAGACTGAAAACCACCACATTCCTTGCTCATACCTGGGCTGGTTGCAACTTTGCACTGATGTCACTATTGCTTCCTCGTGCATGTGCGCTCAGCCATGGGCCAGGAAGACAATTTGGCTCGTATTTGTTGAGTTCTCTTACTGTTTGGCATTTGCTTTGTGGATGGGTGGTTATAGATCACCAGCTTTAAAAAAAATTTTTATTGAAGCATATTTTGACTTACAATATTGTGTTAACTTCTGCTGTACAGCAAAGTGACTTTTGCATATTCTTTTCCATTTATGGTTTATCACAGAATATTTAGTATAGATCCCTGTGCTATATAGTAAGACCCTGTTGTTTATCCATCTGTATATACTAATTTGCATTTGTTAATCTCAAATTATCAATCCTTCCCTCCTCCACCTCCCTCCCCCTTGGCAACCATGAGTCTGTTCTCTACATCTATGAGTTTGTTTCTGTTTCATTGATATATTCACTTGCATCACATTTTAGATTCTACATATAACTGATAAAATGTCTTGCTCTTTCTGACTTACTTCATCTAGTATGATAATCTCTATGTCTACCCATGTGGCTGCAAATGGCATTATGTCATTCTTTTTTATTTCTGAGTAATATTCCATTGTGTGTATATATATATATATATATATATATATATAATATATGTATGTATATGCATGCATATATAATGTATATAATATATATTGTATATATAATATATATATATACCACATTTGTATATATATCCAATGTATTATATATCCATTTGTCTATTGGTGAACCTTTAAGATGGATAACCTGAGCTTTGTTCTATGTGATTGCATCGTTCATTTAGCTGTCACGCTTCTTCACATGGTAGGTAATAGTTTTAATAAAATGAAAAATTCTTCCTTCCACTACTACACTTCTTTATGTCCAAACATAGACACAAATACACATATACTCACATACAGACATGCATATACAGAAACACACAAACACTGGCTGAAAATTATAGAGAGTTGAGTATGCAAAGTTTTACCAAAAATAGGACAGATGAATACTGCATAATTAAAAGTCATGAGAGGCAATTTTAACACATCTTTCTCAGACAGATAAAGCAGACAAATATCAACACAATTAAGAGGGAAGACTTGAACAATTTGTTTAATGAACTACAGCACAGCACACATAACCTGCCAAGTCCATATTCCTTTTAATATACTTGGAGCATGTATAAAAATTGACCTTATTCTATACCACAAGAAAAAATTCAGTAATTTACAATGGTGAGGTCAATTTGTGGTTAGAGTTAGGCCTAAGGTAAGTGTTAGGTTTAGGCCAGAAATGAGGAATAGCTCTATGTTTATCTTTAAGTTCAGGGTTAGCCTTCAGATATAGGATTACTATTTGGATTAGGTCTAATTTGGATTAGTGTCAGATTTTATGTTTGGGGTTATTATTTCAATAGTCTTAGAGTTAGCACTAGTTTTAGTGTTGGAGTTAGAACTAGAACTAACATTAGGTTAATGGTAAGGATTAGTGTTGAGATTTGTATTAGAGTCAAAGTTAGGACTAGGTTTAATATTTAGCTTGGGCTTGGGTCTGTAGTAGAGTTAAGCGTAGTATTTGGTTTAAGGTTAGTACAGATTAATAGAACAATGATGCAAAATTGAAAACACACTTGATTTATAAAACACCCTATAGGGTAGTAAAGAGTATCTTTGTAATGGACGTCATGGGACAACATAGGAAAAATTATTTGGAACCCCTACCTCACATTATTCTTAAAAACCAACTTAATTTGGAGCATAGTCCTAAATGACAAAGCAAAGCAAAAACAAAAAAAATAGATTTTAGAAAACAAGAAATTATATTATTGACAATGAGGAAGGGAAAAGTTTTCAAGATAAGAAAAAAAATTGATAAATTGTTCTATGTTAACATGAACAACTGTGGTTAATTCGAAATCTCTATTAAGAGAGTGAAAAGGCAAATCACATGTGGGAGAAAATGTTTCGACATACAGAGCCAAAACAACTTGTCAAGAGAATATATAAAGAACATGTATAAACTAATAAGGAAAAGAAAGGCAATCCAAGAAGCCAAAAGATTTAAATAGATCTGCAATAACAATATGCAGATTGGTGAGAGAATGAAGCAATAGAAGCTCTCAAATGCTGCTGTTAAGAGAATAAACTGTTGCCCTCATTTTGGAAAATAGATTGTCAGTAGAAAGTGTAGTTTAAGATATATAGGCCCTATGACCGAGTAATGCCATAAATATAAGTAGCAATACAGATAGAAAATTGTGCCCTCATGTACACCAGGATAGAAGTTTATGAATATATGAATATTCAGGGTACCATTGTTTTGTTTTTAACAACTTGAAACTTGGAATTAATCCATATTGCATCATCAGTAAAATGGATAAACACAGTGAGTGAAAAAAAGCCAGACACAGTAGAATACCTACAGACTGGAATCCATTTATTAGGGCTCAGTAACAAGTACACTTAATCTGCCTTGCTTACAGTTGCATCCATAGACAGCAAGGGGAAGCTCAGAAGGAGCCGTGATCAGGAAAGTGGGGACCTTCACATTACTGACCATTTCATAATCTGCATATAAAGTATACATAGATGTTTTCTTAATAGTAATTTATTAAATTGGACGATTTCGTGGACTTTTCAGTAAGTGTGCTATATATCACAGCCAGAAGTTTTGCTTTTGTTCAGTCGCTAAGTCATGTCCAATTCTTCGCCACTTCATATACGCCAGGCTCCTCTGTCCTCCACTATCTACTGGAGTTTGCTCAGATTCATGTCCATTGAGTCGATGATGCTATCTAAACATCTCATCCTCTGCTCCCTCCTTCTCCTTTTACGTTCAATCCTTCCTAGCATCAAGATCTTTTCCAAGGAGTTGTCTCTTCTCATCAGGTGGTCAAAGCATTGGAGCTTCAGCATTAATCCTTCCAAAGAATATTCAGCCCAAAGTTTAAAACTATATTATTTTAACGAGCATAAGACATTTCAAGATTTGGATTTACAATATTTTGTTTAATGATTTACCTCGTTAAACATTTTCATTACCTTTCCTTGTTTTTCCTGCTCAAAATAGTGTTTCAACAGACAGATCTTTATGGCTACTATTTTTTTTTTTTTTACTGGTTTGTCAGAATAAATTCCTAAAAGAAAGACTGGGCCAAGCCATATGGAGTTTTAATGTGTTCCTGAAATAATATAAAATTTTTCCAAAAATATGCAAGCTGCAAAATTTTGCAAAAATGTGCAAAGCTGCATTCTCCATAATTTAAGGATTTCTGAATCATTGCATAATTGCCAGTATCAAATACTGTACTTTAAATAATACCTGATAGTTTAATTTATTTATTTATAAATAATTTAATCATTCATACCTAGTGAAATGAAACCTTTTGTAAAGTATAGCATAGTGTTCAGATTGAGGATCAAGAGACAGATTGCTGAGACTCAAATTCTGGCTTCAACATTTATGCACTAAATGGCTTTGGGATTGTTACCTGACCTCTTTAAAGGTCAATTTCCAAACACATATTACAGCAAAAGCTATTGTGATAATTAAGCTTATCCACGTGATAGAAAGAGCACACTTCCTGGATCATTTTAATTCCTCTGTAAATTAAATGTATATTGGATGAAGAAATGGAGAGATGGAGCAGTGGAGGAGGGAAGGAAGGAGAGAAGATGGAGAGGAAGGAAGGAAAAAAGGGAGTGATGGAAGGAAGGTAGTTGGATGAAGGACGGGAAGGATGTTTGGGGGGAGGGAGGAAAGAAAGGAGAAAGACTGAGAGACGGGAAAGTAGAGGCTGATGGAGAAAGGTCTAGGGAGTGATGGATCAGAGGGACAGCGTGGCAGAGGTTACTAGTTATACACTCCTTCTTGACAACCTCTGCTCCCTTAAAGAATTCTTTCTTCGAAGTTTAAAAAACAATGTGGAGACAGGCTATATTGCTATCAAATGCAAACGATCAAGGCTTCCGAAGCAGTCTTAGTCTACCAGTCTTACCTGTGACTCCGGGACAAAAGGCTTTCTGAACTACCTGTACAAAATAGAGTCAGTGACATCTAATGTTCAGGGCCAACACAGGAATTAAATAAGATAGTGTATATGAAGCATTTATATCCAGGAGTGGTTCATAGCATCTGTCAAAAAATGATAATGTTCTCCTTAATGTGATTGCTGGACAACAACTCAGAAAGTGTTAGACATGACTTAAAATGTTGTAGACCCTAAAATTAGCTAATAAACATCATAATGTGATAAAAATTTCATCAAATGTTGGTGGGACATGTGCCTACAAGTGTATGTATGCAAGTATGTATTTGTCCAGGTAGAAAGGAACAAAAAGGGTAGATGACATAACAGAAATGGGGAAAGTGTTTCTTGCCTGAGGCTGCATACCAGGAAAGTAAGTGACCGGCAGTCAGCAGAATAAGGAGGACACAGCAATGCAGCCTCTGGCCGAGAAGGAGGGTAGTTTGACCACCATCAGCTTGCTCGAGAAAGAGTTTGATTACCGAAGCCAAGGAAGGCAAGGTCACCGTGTTAGATGAAGGAGCCCTGGACCATGAAGTCTCTTGCCTGAAACATCATATCCAGCAAGCACAGATCACAGGTTAGCAGGGTGACCTCATGGAGAGACTATGTTCAGTACAGCCACTTGGTTCTGCAAGTTCAATCCTGAGGCTAAATTCCATGAAAGTCCTTTCAAAAGGATAGCATGTTCAAAGGCTGGATTAGCCTCTCTTTCCTTTCATGCCTGGCTTAAACAAGAGTCAGACATAGATACACCATGCTCTTTTTCTGTGGTATTCCAAATATGCTCAAGAATAACCAACTTTAAAATAAATGAGCATCAAAAATATGAAAGAAAAAGGTGTGAGTATAAATGGAAAAATTTCTTCATGGTATCAGTGATGCAGACTTCCCTGGTGGCTCACATGGTAAAGCGTCTGCTTACAATGTGAGAGACCTGGCTTCAAACCCGGGGTGGGAAAGATCTCCTGGAGAAGGAAATGGCACCCCACTCCAGTATTTTTGCATGGAAAATCCCATGGACAGAGGAGCCTCATAGGCTACAGTCCATGTGGTCTCAAAGAGTCAGACATGACTGAGTGACATCACTTTCTTCACGTATGCAGTGATGCTAGCAAAATTGTGGAATGACTTAGTCAAGCTTGTCACCCTACCTGCCATTCCTACAAGTTCTGTTAATAAGTCCTAAAAGCTCATCAAGACTAATGGAAGAGAAAAAGCACTGGGGGTGAGGTTATATAAAAGAACAAGACAGCGTGCTCTCCAGATAGCTACAACACAGTCCATTTATGAACAATGGCAAAGTTATATGATGTAAAGTATGGATTAAATATAGTAGAAGGTTATCAAGTAGGTAATGGACCTATTAGATGAACTTATTTCCTGTAGTCCAAAACAAGTGATGACTCTGAGCTCTACTGAAAATCCTTCTTTTTTGGCCTAAAAAAATATCAGACTCAAAAAATATTTTCCCTCCTGAGACAAATTACGTCTCTTAATGATGGTGAGGACAACTTACCTCCCCTTCTGAATCTGGAATGCTGGTTACTAAGTCAGCTTCCTTTGAATATGTTTCTGCAAAAGCTACTCATGAAGGAATTTAATTCAGTTGGACTGATAACATAGCTTTTAAGATAAAAACACAATAACAAGAAAAGTAAAATTGAGAGGATTCATCAGTCTCTAAAAATGACTTATCTGTGCTGTTAATAAGTCATTTGGTCTTAGCTCGCAATCATGACACTTTCTTGAGATGTTAAGGGTTTTCATCTAATGATCTCCAATGGCTGTAAAAAATTTTTAAAGTGCTAGTATAGAGGTCGAAGGCATCTATAGCGAAAGGAGCCCACACTATTTTTTTCAATTTGATTGATATTGGAAATTTTTTAAAAAAACTTTATTGGAATTTAGTTGATTTAAAATGTGTTAATTTCATGTGTACAGCAAAGGGATTCAGTTGTACATATACATGTATCTGCTCTTTTTTAGATTCTGTTCCCATATAGGTCATTATGGAGTATTGAGTAGAGGTCCCTGCACTATAAAGTAGGTCCTTATTAGTTATCTGTTTTGTACATAGTGGTATATATATATATGACAATCTCCCAATTTATCCCTTCTCCCCTTTCTCTCTAGTAACCGTAAGTTTGTTTTCTACATCTGTGACTCTATTTCTGCTTTGTAAGTAATTTCACCTGTATCTTTTTTTCTTTTTAGATTCCACATATAAGCGACATCATATTATATTTGGTTTTACACTTTATTTTCTATAAATCATCTGACTCACATCAGAGTTGAATGAGATTTTTCTCTGATAGTGTCGATCCCTGAGTTCTATAGAGATCTAAGCTCTAACTTAAATAGGAATCTAAGCACAAAATAGCATTTGATTCAGAAATGAAACGTGTAAAGTCTCTGTGTACATGGGTTTGTTTTCATAAACAGAGCTGGCAAAGTAGATTTTGAGGCAGAAGGACATATTTGATAACAAGATGATAGACAATCCTGAGTTTATATGAACTGTGACCAAAACAGAACAAATTCACATACACACAGAGAGAGAGAGAGAAAGAAATAGAGAAAACAAAGAGGTTTCAGCACGCAAAACTGAATTATCTGAATGGGAACACTTAATTGTCTGAATGGTGAGGTTATAGTCTCTGACTCATGAATTTTATCACAAGTGTCCTTTTCCAAGAACCAGGATAATTTGTATTCTGGTTTTCCTATGCAAAGGATTGTGTTTTCAATTTTATTGCTATTTTTCATAGAAAAAGAAGTAGAACTAGAGAAAATGACTGGCTGTCTGGTCCCAAATAGTATTTGCAGTGAAACCAAACTTAATTTTCCCTCTCACTCTTTACTTTCCTAAGTGTCCTCTGCAACAGCTATGCATGTGACCATTCTTACTTCTGCTTTAAAGTGAAAATAACCTATTGTTTATCTTTTATTATACAACTAATTTGTAGTGATTTTAGAAAATTCTTGCAATACAGGAAAAAAGAAAAAGAAAGTAAAAAGCATCCAAATTCCTCTATCCATCACTCTAATAGAGTTAATCATTTTCAATATTTTGAAGATCTTCTGATGTACATTTTTAGGTTAAACAGACCATGTCTCATATATAATTTACACACAGATCATACAAAAGTAGCTGTTTTGTCACTTGCTGTTACACTCATAGTTCAATAATACAGACATACCACATCTTTTAATTACTACTGTATAGTACTCCATTGATGATATGAAACATAGTTTATTTTGCCAGCCCTTAACTGATAAACACTTAGGTTGTGTTCAATTTATTATCATAGTCAACAGCCTTGCTATGAATGTTTCCAAATGCCTTCATAGTCTTCTGTTTCACTGCCCAAGTTCTTGACCTTTTTTTTTTTTTTGCCAATTTATCATGTGTCATCTTAAAATCTCGCCCCCACCTTCTGAGAGAATACATGCTCCGGAGGCAGACTAGTGGGTCTGAATCCTGGGACAAGGACTCAGTGAGCCCATAATTCTGTACATTATTTTGTACTTTGTATTCTGGTTTTCCTATGCAATGGATTGTGTTTTCAATTTTATTGCTATTTTTCATAGAAAAAAGAAGTAGAACTAGAGAAAATGACTGGCTGTCTGGTCCCAAATTGTGTGTCACAATTTCTGAGCTATAAAATCAAGATAATAATATGCAAATCCTAAAGTGTTGATGATCAAATAGAATAAGCCATTTCTAACGCAGAGCATATATATTCTCTAAGTATTGCAACTGCTGTAATTATTATCTTCTCATTCACAGTCTCTGAAAATCAAATCTGAAAACAATTTCCCGTGTCTTTACAACCTTCCCTATTTAAGATTTCCAGCTTACATCTTTCCCCCACGAGCTTCTTCCAGGTTTCATTTCAGGGTCTCCGAATCC
The DNA here is from genome assembly GCF_032405125.1 of Capricornis sumatraensis. NCBI lineage: Eukaryota > Metazoa > Chordata > Mammalia > Artiodactyla > Bovidae > Capricornis > Capricornis sumatraensis. The sequence continues at coordinate 8,363,805 of NC_091083.1, forward strand.
TGGAAGTCATTTATGCTGGATGTTCTACAGTCACAGAAGTTCTGTACAGAAAAGATAGTCCCCAAAGGACTATGACACAGATCTTTGGAGCCATATTTTATAGTTCCTCCCCTATAGATACGTCCAGTCAGTCACAAATTCCTCCCAAGTGTTCATGTTTCCTCCATATCTTCCATCTATCTCTCTGTCCATCATTGGATTTCCAGCCCAGGTCAGACCCTGTGGGTTTGCACTCAGATGAGGAGTTTAAAACCTTCTTCAGGGACACAATGCTTGCTTCAAATGGCATGCCAAGTGGAAGTCCAGTCCACTCAGCAAGTTGAACCATTGCTGCTGCTATTAAGTCAGAATTTAGGATCCTGGAACCCCACCTCTTCCCTTCCCTCTTCTCTAGATGTTCCCCAAAATAAACAAGCCTCAGTCTCTCCTGTGAAGAGAGGACTTCCCCTCCCAGATGCCACTTGCTTTTCCTCTAAGCTCTTCCGCATACAGAGAAAATATAATCAGTGAAAAAATATTACCATGGTCATAGTACTCCCCTGACCCAAGCTATATGCATAGTTCCTTGCAAATTTCTTCACCTACATTCAAGTCCTTGTAACAAAGTTCAAATTTAACTCCAATAAAACTATCAACTGAAGGGTAGCCAAAGAAGAATCCATGCCATCATTGTACAGCTGCACATCTTGAGAGGGGCTTGATGCCCTCAAGGGCTCACCTCCTTCCACCCACATGTTCTGACACCACATGGGATTTCAAGAACTTATTTAGACTCTGCTGCCTCCATGTTGTTGGCACAGTCATTATAACTCTCTCTATTAGATTCCAGCTCCCTCTTCTCTGACCTACAGAAGTATCATATGTTTCAGGATATTATCCCAACCACCATTTTGTATGAGAATGTGTTATATTTTCTAAAACTGGGGCCTCATGCATGTTTGGAGTTCAACCATAGTAGCTGGTATTCCTGGAAGCAACTTGCTCCCATGAAAAAAAATTTAAGAAATTATGAAGGATTTTAGGGCTAGAAGTATCACTGCTGGGCAGATTACGTCCCATTTGTGACCAACAAGACTCTTTGCAGGTAACTGTATTCAGTTCCTAATCACACAGTATTGTCAATGTGGTTGTTGTTGTTCAGTCACTGAGTTGTGTCCGACTCTTTGTGACCCCATGGACTGCAGCACGCCAGTCTTCTCTGTCCTTCACCAGCTCCTGGAGCTTGCTCAAACTCATGCCATCCAATCATCTCATTCTCTGTCGTCCTCTTCTTCTCTTGCCTTCAGTCTTTCCCAGCATCAGGATATTGTCTAATGAGTCAGTTCCTCCCATCAGGTGGCCAAAGGATTGGAGCTTCAGCTTCAGCATTAGTCCTTCCAATGAATATTCAGGACTGCTTTCCTTTAGGATTAACTGGTTTGAGCTCCTTGCAGTCCAAGGGACTCTCAAGAGTCTTCCCCAACACCACAGTTCAAAAGCATAAATTCTTCAGTGCTCAGCTTTCTTTATGGAAAACTCCCACATCCATACATGACTACTGGAAAAAAACATAGCCTTGACTAGCTGGACCTTTGTTGACAAAGTAATGTCTCTGCTTTTTAATATGCTGTCTAGGTTAGTCATAACTTTCCTTCCAAGGAGTAAGCATCTTTTAATTTCATGGCTGCAGTCACCATCTGCAGTGATTTTGGAGCACAGAAAAATAAAGTCAGTCACCGTTTCCACTGTTTCCCTGTCTATTTGCCATGAAGTGATGGGACAAGATGCTATGATCTTAGTTTTCTGAATGTTGAGCTTTAAGCCAACTCTTTCACTCACCTCTTTCACTTTTATCAAGAGGCTCTTTAGTTCATCTTCACTTTCTGCCATAAGGGTGGTGTCATCTGCATACCTGAAGTTATTGATATTTCTTCCTCAATCTTGATTCAAGCTTGTGCTTCCTCCAGCCCAGCGTTTCTCATGATGTACTCTACGTATAAGTTAAATAAGCAGGGTGGCAATATACAGCCTTGATGTACTCCTTTTCCTATTTGGAACCAGTCTGTTGTTCCATGTCCAGTTCTAACTGTTGCTTCCTGACCTGCATATAGGTTTCTCAAGAGGCAGGTCAGGTGGTCTGGTATTCCCATCTCTTCAAGAATTTTCCACAGCTTACTGTGATCCACACAGTCAAAGGCTTTGACATACTCAGTAAAGCAGAAATATATGTTTTTCTGGAACTCTCTTGCTTTTTCGATGATCCAGTGGATGTTGGCAATTTGATCTCTGGTTCCTCTGCCTTTTGAAAATCCAGCTTGAACATCTGGAATCTCCTGGTTCACATATTGCTGAAGCCTGGCTTGGAGAATTTTGAGCATTGCTTTACTAGTGTGTGAGATGAGTGTGATTGTTTGGTAGTTTGAACATTCTTTGGCATTGCCTTTCTTTGGGATTGGAATGAAAACAGACATTTTCCAGTCCTGTGGCCACCGCTGAGTTTTCCAAATTTGCTGGCATATTGAGTGCAGCACTTTCACAGCATCATCTTTTAGGATTTGAAATAGCTCAACTGGAATTCTATCACCTCCAATAACTTTACTCATAGCTTTATTCCTAAGGCCCACCTGACTTCACATTCCAGGATGTCTGGCTCTAGGTGAGCGTGAGTGATTACATCTTCCTGATTATCTGGGTTGTGAAGATCTTTTTTGTATAGTTCTTCTGTGTATTCTTGCCACTTCTTAATATCTTCTGCTTCTGTTGGGTCCATATCATTTCTGTCCTTTATTGTTCCCATCTTTGCATGAAATGTTCCCTTGGTATCTCCAATTTTCTTGAAGAGATCTCTAGACTTTCCCATTCTGTTGTTTTCCTCTATTTCTTTGCATTGATTGCTGAGGAAAGCTTTCTTATCTCTCCTTGCTATTCTTTGGAACTCTCCATTCAAATGGGTATATCTTTCCTTTTCTCCTTTGCCTTTCGCCTCTCTTCTTTTCACACTTTACTGAACCAGAAATTATATTTCTCTAATAAAGTTGAGCAAGTCATGCTTGCTCTTCATAAGACGAAGAGGTCAAATAGGACAATCTTCAAGCTTCCTTTAGCTCTAAAATACTGTTATCATCATTATGTCAAGTGACTGGATGACGTATATGCCTCTTACCAGACGTTTATGCTCTGTGTGCATGCATGCTCAGTCACTGCAATCGTGCCCAACTCTTTGTGACCCTATGGGCTGCAGCCCTCCAGGTGCCTCTATCCATGGGATTCTCCAGGCAACAATACTCGAGGGGGCTACTATATCCTCCTCCAGGGGATCTTCCTGATGCAGGGATCAAACCCACATCTCCTGCATTGAGCCTGGAAGGCTGCAAACCACCAGGGAAATCCCTCCAGGTGACTGTTATACTAAGATTTCCTCAGCAATGCCCTACAATGTAGTAAAAACATGGGCTATGGGCTTTGGCCTTGATTTTAACACCAGCTCACCTTCTATGATCCCGAATACAGAGTAACTTCCCTAACTCCACTGAGTTTCTGTTTCTTCACCTACAAGGTGGAGATGTATAGGGATAAAATGAGATAATATATGCTAAACAACTAGCATATGTATGTATATACATATATACCTCCTTTCTGATTGAGAAGTAATCTCAAGAAGGAATTCACAAATATACTTCCTGGAATGGATTTTACAAACCTTAGGGATACAAGAGTTGAGAGCCTTTGGGGGATGAAACCAGCTACTCAGTAAGGATATGTATTCCAGGTGTTCTGGGTAGTTTCACCTCTCACAGGGGCTTTGAGGCACAGTCCAGGAAGGAAACTCTGAGACTGCTGGTTTCCTACTGAGTGATGCAGAAACTATGCCCCAGAGTGGGTTACAAACTAGATGATACATTTGACAGAAAAGTTGAAATGGACCCAGGAAACTAATAGCTGCCTGTGAAGTCAGCCGTCATACTTCTGTGACACAGAAAGTGGACATGAGAAGTCCTTTCAGAAACTGAAAAAAATCAACAAAATATACAAGAAAATGGCACAGGAAGAAGAGGTTTCTAAGAGATTTCCCATGTGAGAAAAGAATACAAGTGAGCGCGTGCTAAGATTTGCGGGTGATCTGAAAGCATTTGTATTCTTCAGGTCCCTTGGGAACAACAAATCTCCTAAGTGTACATTTGTTAATGGAGGACATAAGAATTCAATACATGGAAGGAAGGCAAGAAAGGGAGAGTCGTCATGAACCATTGTAACCTTCACTCTGCCAGGAACACAGATATAGAAATGATCACTTTAAGCATCAAAACACTAAGTCAAGCATAATAACTTAGAATCAACAGAATGAGAATGCTAGAGCCTAAGAGAACTTCCTGGTAGAATAGAAGAAACTGCTGGGACTTCCCTGGTGGTTCAGTAGCTAAGACTCCATGCTCCCAATGCAGTGGACCTGGGCTCAATCCCTGGTAAGGGAACTAGATCCCTAAAGATCCTGCATGCTGCAACAAAGATTGAAGATTCCATGTGCTGCAACTAAGACCCAAAGCAGCCAAATAAATAAAAACAAATATTTAAACATTATAATTACAGTAGGAGAAACTACTGACTGTACCTAAGTCCTCTGTTTTAGTGTATTTTAGACCTTCTACTAAACTTCTCTCTGCTTTTCCAGTTGACTAGACTAAACCAAGATCGTGCAAACTTATACACGTTAGGGCCCAATTAAATGGGAGGGAAGAGTCTATGGCAGTTTCACTTACTTAGCATCTACTAAATGATGAGCAATTTGAACATGTTCAATTTGTCACAAGTTTGCTATGTAAGGGATATAGCTCTGATTTTACATAATCGGACAATTATACCTCATTTGATGCTAGGAAAGATTGAAGGCGGAGGAGAAGAGGATGGCAGAGAATGAGATGGTTGGATGGCATCACTGACTCAATGGACATGGGTTTAAGTAAACTCTGGGAGCTGGTGATGGACAGGGAGGCCTGGCATGCTGTAGTCCATGGGTCTCAAAGAGTCAGACACAACTGAGCGACTGAACTGATACTAATGCTGATGCCAGTCAAAGGTAGATGAAAGAAGAGCCTTTGGCTATGAGACTGTTCACCCCAAACTGTTGTTCGCCAAACTCTTCCCATTGTTCAATGACAAGAGCCACCTTCTGGCAAAAAGCTTTTTCCAAAAGTTTTATGTAATCTCATCCAGGTGAACCCTGGAGACTGGAAGGATTGTAGATCCGGGTAATGGTAAATTAAATAACAGCAAAAAGAGCTGAGACATTCACTTTGTCTTCCAAATTGATTTTTGCTTGCTGAGGCTTGAAAGGAAACCTGCTTAGTTTTTTTCACTGCCATTGAATGAAGCTGTTTGTTAAAATGTGTTTATTAGACTTACATAAGAGCTCTTGCCCAAAGAATCAGACTGGAGTGAAGGAGAAACAGTCTTGATGATCTCTTGCTCTACCATCTTAACATCACAATAAAAGCAGTTATCAACACATCTAATTTATAATTTCCATGGATGAGGAGGCAGCAGAATGAAAATGAATTTTAAAATCAGACATCTTTTTTTTTTTCTTCTAAATCATAGGCCTGCCTGTGTCAAAGCATAATTTTCACAAACTTAAGAACATTAATTTGATAAAATATATAGTGAGCAGGTGTCAAAATTTTCTTTAACTTATTAATGGGGAAACCAGCAAGGTGGCAAAGATGGTTCAGAGAAACTTTGAGAGGCTGAGGATATATAGATGCTGAAGGAACACTGAAATAGAATTGTTAGCTTAGATGCAAAACTGACTCCTGGCCCACAGGTAAAAGACTAAAATCTTTGGAGTTTTTTCTTTTTTTTTCAACACACAAAGCATTTGCATCTCTATCAGACAAAGCCCTCTGAATTAACAAGTAGCTTCAAGTCTGGTCCCTAATCAGTTCAGTTCAGTTCAGTCACTCAGTCGTGTCCGACTCTTTGCGACCCCATGAATTGCAGCACGCCAGGCTTCCCTGTCCATCACCAACTCCTGGAGTTCACTCAGACTCACGTCCATCGAGTCAGTGATGCCATCCACCCATCTCATCCTCTGTCATCCCCTTCTCCCCCTGCCCCCAATCCCTCTCAGCATCACAGTCTTTTCCAATGACTCAACTCTTCACATGAGGTGGCCAAAGTACTGGAGTTTCAGCTTTAGCATCATTCCCTCCAAAGAACACCAAGGGCTGATCTCCTTCAGAATGGACTGGTTGGATCTCCTTGCAGTCCAAGAGACTCTCAAGAGTCTTCTTCAACACCACAGTTCAAAAGCATCAATTCTTCAGTGCTCTGCCTTCTTCACAGTCCAGTAGTGAACAGTAATGAAAACAGAGGTCAACAGGCTTTTTCTGTAATGTGCCAGATAGTAAATATTTGAGACTTGTGGGCCAAATGGATATCTGTGGCAACTATTCAAATCTGCCATTGTAGCAAGAAAACGGTCATAAACAATAGCTTAAGTGAATGAATAGGGTTGTGTTCCAATAGAACTTTATATACACAAACATGCGATGGGTCAGGTTTAGCTGGTAGGCAGAATTTGCCAATCTGCCTTTAGAGAATTAAATAATCCTGGGTTGCCTATTAGACAATGTTGCCATAGGATTTTGAAAGAATATGCAGTGATCTTTAGTTTTATGTCCACGGTCTGGGTAATTTTTCTTAGACCATAGTGTCTAGTTCATAGCCAAAATACTCATTTTCTTAACTTTCATTTCTTCCTTTGTTGAATGGAGATAATTTTCAGGAGTCCTTGGGTTATTGTAAGCGTTAAGTGGGTTAGTTTTTGAAAGATATTTATTCCTTCCAACCTCCATTTTATTCTTATTCTCAGTAGAAAAAATGAGAGATGATTCTCACATTGTCTCTTACAAAGTCTATTTGGCAAAATAAAGCTCTTTGCTTAAGCTGGAGGCAGAGACCAACTGGCTGAAATACTAGGAGTCTCAGGGAGCAAAGAACAGCTTGTCCACAACTTTTCTCTTTCTTAGCCCAACATAGTTCTGCCTGTGATATTCAATTTGGCGGAGAATTATTTGGCTCAGCCAGTTCAAACATGGACAAGGAGACCAAATGGTAACTGAGGCCATAGGACTAGAGCTATAAGAACAGCCCTGGAGAATGAAAGAGCAGCCAGTGGTTCAGGGGTTCTTACAAAACGGAAAGCTGCCAAGTCCACACATCCCCTTATTTCCCCAACTCTGAGTGAGGTTAACCAGTACCAGTGATAAGCCTGAGTGACTAGCACATAGATGAGGGTGAGGGTCAGGAAGGTTGAACTGGTTTATCCTAGAAAGATAATAAACCCTTGGAGCTTTTAGAGAGAAATATATCTACTTACTTAGGAAGATTTTATCACACAATTCCCTGGACAATGAATTCAGCCATGATGGGAGATAGATCTGTGAGGAATTGAAAAAGGAGGATTGGGAAAGAAAATTTGACCGATGGTACAGTTATACCAGGGGTCTCAGCTGACCCAGTGGGTAACTCTTGTGCTGGGATGGTCTTCTAAGTTGTCCCAAAAGAGGCAAGGAGGCCATACCCTGTGTCCCTGTATGAATCAGTCATACTCTTTGGAGAGGCAATTCCCTACAGCTGCAGAAAATTCCAGTGAAGGAGGAAAGCTATGAATCATCAGCATCTATTGTTCCCAGTGCCTAGGGGGTGGGTACATTGCTCCTAGGGAGTAGCCACTCTGCCCATTCCTTGTTGATGGACCATCACATTTGTTCCATTACATTTCAACTGTGGAGCTAAAGAGAAAGTACATTGATTCATGCTAATTGTTGATGCTGACTACAGCTTAACCTGGCTGTGCTTATAACTCTTAGGTACCCTGGGCTTCTCCAGTGGCTCAGATGGCAAAGAATCCACGTGCAATGTGGGAGACCTGGGTTCTATCTCTGGGTTCGGAAGATCCCCTAGAGGAGGGTATGACAACCCACTTCAACCCGAGGGATCCTTCACACGAGAATCCCCATGGACAGAGGAGCCTGATGGGCTACAGTCCACAGGGTCGCAAAGAGTTGGACACAACTGAGAGATTAAGCACAGCATTACTTACCCATCACTGTACAACAAATTACCTGAAAACAGTAGCATAAAACAACAAACATGTATTATAGTTTCGCTGAGTCAGAAATCCAAGCATGACTTAATCTGGGTGCTTTTGACTCAGAGTCTCTCAAGAAGCTACTGTCAAGGTGTAGGCAGGGGATGCTGTCATCTCAGAGCTTGGTGGCTGTGGGTCTGCTTCCAGGCTCACTCACATATGTGCAGGTAAAATGTCCTTGCTGGCTGTTGGCTGGATTCATCAGCTGCTTCTTCTGTAGGTCTGTATCTAGGACTACTGGCAACATGGCAGTGTGCTGTCCTGAGAGCAAAGATCTGAGGAAGAGAGGGAAAGGAGAGAGAGAGAGAGAGACAGACAGACAGACAGAGAAATATTGAGAAAGTGAGAGAGACAAAGGGAAAGATGGAGGGGACTCACAGTCAAGATCAAAGTCTTTTTATAATCTAGTCCTGTAAATGATATCCCATACAATATGTCTGGCCCACATTTTAGTAGAGGAGATCTGTACAGGGCTTGAATGCCAGGAGGTGAGGGTCATTGGGAACTATTTTAGGTGCTGCCTACCATATATGGGATTAAAAACATTTTCAAAGAGAAATTCTTCAGACTACCCCCAAAACAATTAATCAGATATACCTATAGAAATTTAAAGGCAAAAACCACCACAGAAACCACACTGTGCTTGTATCAGAATGATATCCAACTTACAGACATTCAATAACTTAAAAATGCACACACGTAAGTGCCACTGGGTGCATGGGATAAGTAAGGAAATTGAAAACAACTCAAGAAATTTGACATTGCTTAACATCCAAATGCATCCACACAGTACTCGTGAAGTAGATATAGAACAAAAGTATTGGAACAAATATATTTAAAATAAAAATAATTAGACCAAAAATGATTTCAAAATTGATGAGAGGTATGGGAGAAAATGTCCTTCACTACAGGACTTACGAAGCCCTGGTAGAACTGATTTCACATCCTTGCCAGATGGATGATTACTGGGCAAAGGAGTCGGCTTAGACTGTGAGGAGAAAAATAGTAGGCTCTGAGTCAGGATCTGTATTCTTAGCTGCACCTCTTACCATTCTTAAGAGGAACTGGAGTTCCCTTTCAGCCTGAATTTGTGCCCTGATCTGCAAAATAAGTGCATGAACTGGAAGGTCCCTTTGAAGCCTAAAGAACTTTCATTGTAGTCTTGTGCTTTCAGACAAATTAAATTATTAGAAATTTTTTGTATTATTTCTATCCAGAAATCTGCCACCTGCAACTATGAAGAGTCCACCCAAGTTCACTTACTTATATAAAAATAGTCCATCTAATTGGACTGTTTGAGAAAACCCCGGTCCCTCGGCTGGGATGCATGTTACTATACCGCTGTCTTAATGACCCTCACTCCCTTGTCATGGCTTCTTGCTGCTGCTGCTGCTGCTAAATCACTTTAGTCGTGTCCGACTCTGTGCAACCCCATAGATGGCCTCCTACCAGGCTCCTCTGTCCCTGGGATTCTCCAGGCAAGAACACTGGAGTGGGCTGCCATTTTCTTCTCCAATGCAGGAAAGTGAAAGTGAACGTGAAGTCGCTCAGTTGTCTCCGACTCCATCCATGGCTTCTTAAATGACTCCAAATAATATGGGAGAGTCTGTACAGACCAATAGAGAGCATAGAATGATGGTCATCTCCATAATAATAATAACATGAGCGATTTTCTCTAAGAAATGCAAGTTTAATAAGATTAAGTTTTAAAAATTCTTTATTCAAAAATATTTTTATACTTAATATTGCTTCACAAATTTACTACTGCAGCTTTTCAGTTAGTTTGGTCACTAAACGTCTGGAATAAATTAACGTCAACATAGTGAATTTTTCATGCATTTTTGCCCATACCAACTTTTCTGCAAGACTGCAAATTTCTTAAGGGCATTATCTACAATACTTCCAATATGCATGCTCCATAACTCCATCGCTAACTCCATAGCTAGAGTTCTTTTTCCACTTTGCTTTCCTCACATAGTAAATAAAGATTGCTCTGGGAAACATACTAAATTAACGTGGTACTGAGGCTATGTCCTTCAAATTAAATCCTGTCATCTACTTTAAGTTTCAGCGGTTTAAATAGGTTTGCCCACTGATTCTGTGGCATTGGCTTTGAATACTGCAAAATATCCTAGGGGGCCTAAACATCTGCCAGCAAGACTCCTGGGTGGTTGGTACAGATGCCATCTTACAGGTTCCTTAGATGTGGATATTTTTTTAGGTCGACAGGAGTCTTCTGTGTATATGCAACATAATCCAGGGATGCCTAATGCTAATTATCGTAATAATAACAGTCAGTCATGCACGACTTCTCTACACCAATACCAGACATATACCTTTATGCTGACTTCTCTTAAACATATCTAGCTGGTTTCCATCAGTTATTCTAATCTATGAAAGACATTTTGACTCATAATTCTACTGACAGCTTAACTCTCCCTCCAAGTCTTTATAATTTACAAATCTCATAAATGTACTTGCTCAATCTGAATTTTATTTATTTATTTATGGCTGCATCAGGTCTCAGTTTTGGCACTTCGGCTTAGTTACCCCACAGCAAGATCCCCACAGGGGATCAAACTCATGTCCCCTGCATTGGAAAGTGGATTTTTAACCACTGGACCACCAGGGAAGTCTCTTAAATCTATATTATTTATTGACGTAAAGTGTAAGATGTCTCAGCTTTGAGCCACATGTAGTCAATCCCAGCCTTTCTTTGGGATTGGAATGAAAACTGAGCTTTCCAGTTCTGTGGCCACTGCTGAGTTTTCCAAATTTGCTGACATATCGAGGGCAGCAGTTTCACAGCATCAGTATTTTGAGTTTTAAATAGCTCAGCTGGAATTCAATCACCTCCACTAACATTGTTCATAGTGATGCTTCCTAAGGCCCACTTGACTTCACTCTCCAGGATGTATGGCTCTAGGTGAGTGATCACACCTTCATGGTTATTTGGGTCATTAAAATATTTTTGTATAGTTCTTCTGTGTATTCCTGCCACCTCTTCTTAATATCTTCTGCTTCTGTTAGGTCCATAACATTTCTGTCCTTTATTGTGCCCATCTTTACATGAAATGTTTCCTTGGTATCTCTAATTTTCTTGAAGATATCTCTAGTTTTTCCCATTCTATTGCTTTCCTCTATTTTTTGCAATGTTCACTTAGGAAGGCTTTCTTATCTTTCCTTCTTATTTTTTTGAACTCTGCATTCAGATGGATTTATCTTTCCTTTTCTCCTTTGCCTTTAGCTTCTTTTTTGTCAGTTATTTGTAAGGCCTCCTCAGACAACCATTTTGCCTTTTTTCATTTGTTTTTCTTGGGGAAGATCCTGATCACCACCTCCTGTACAGTGTTATGAACCTCCATCCATAGTTCATAGTTTGCCAATATCAGCAAACTCCAATCAAATAGAAAATAAATATTTTTCCTACAAAATATTCTGATAGGCAATGATCAATGTCAGAGACCAGAAATGTCCTCAAGCATTTCATTCAGGTTAGCGGTGAGCCATACATCAGTGTACTCCTCAACTAACTCTATATTCATACAACTGAAAGCTCATCTGTGTCAGATTTAGCTAAATCTCCCACACACACATATTGTGTAATCTTGTCAAATGTCTTTAAAGAAGTCAAGATGCACTGTCTTATAAAGTGAAGTGAAGTGAAGTCGCTCAGTCGTGTCCGACTCTTTGCGACCCCGTGGACTGTAGCCCATCAGGTTCCTCCATCCATGGGATTCTCCAGGCAAGAATACTGGAGTGGGTTGCCATTTCCTTCTCCAGGGGAATCTTCCCGACCCAGGGATCGAACCCAGGTCTCCTGCATTGTGGGCAGACTCTTTAACCACGACTTCTCTATAAATAATAAATTTGAAATGACTCATTCTTTGTTGACTGAGTTTCAATGGAAGCATGGGTAAATTTATATTTCAAAATCAAGTTATTACCTAGTTTTTCTTTGTCAATATTGAGATTGATTATGGGGCATACATTATTGGGAATAGTATATATAATGCCCTTTAGGGATCTGTAGTGTTGCAGAGAGTTGGTATGGGCAAAAATGCATGAAATGTCAGATAGAAAAATACAAACCCTAGACTATGGGAAATAAGATAGTGAAGGGATTTTTTCCTACATTAATCATCAGAGGAAGCTTCTTCATAGAGATTGTAATTAGTCTGTGTGTATGTGTTCTGTGTGTGTGTTAGTTTGAGGTTCCCCAAAATTAGTGCCTGATATGGATGAGTCAAATGCAAGTAGCTTATTTGGAAGGTGGGGGAGACACCAGTAAGAAGGTAGGGAAGTGAGGCAGGAAGGGAGGCATCAACAAAGAGTAGATAATAAGATGATTGGCCCAGAGGGCAGCTGACATCCCATGGGAAGCCCTGGGAAGCCATGTTGAACAAACGCCTTGGACTAACTCTCTCCAAAGGATGAGGAAGCTGTGGTTTTTGTACACCATTCCTGACACCCATAGGTTGAGGCTGCTCCTGAAAGAGGAGGTATTAATTCTCTGACACTTTCTGCCTGTCTGTGCAAGGTCAGGACAGGCTTCATGACCACAGAGAGCCCTCAGGCAAAGAGAAGCAAGTACCAACAGTTGGAAGAGGAGCCAGTGAGCATGAAACAACAAAGGAAATGAGAGGGAACGCCATGCACTGTATGTGTTGCATGTATGTGTGTGTGTGTGCATATGCACGTCCACACACAAACAAACAAGTACAGATAGAGAAGACCTTTCAGGCCAAGAGAAGAACAGTTTAGCAGGAGCAAAGTATACATAAAAGGATGGAAGAGAAATTAGATGATAAGAGTGCATTAAAATCGCCTTTCCAACCAGTGAGACTGCTCTAACAGTTTGCTATTTCCACAGTGAGATTAAGAATTACAGATTTCCTCATCGATGTGGCAAATTTCTGGTTGTTCCCGCTTAAAATGAAATAATGAAGCTAGAACAGATAAGGCAGTCAAGATTTCCCATCCATTTCCCCATCCTGCACAGAATTTTGGCTGTCAAAGGAAAGTGTCTTCACTGGAAGTCACTCTGCTTCTCTCTTGGACTCATCTGGAAAGGTAAAATACTGTCAGTAAGGAAGGAAATCTGGTTATGCCTGCTCAAATATGGATCCCTAATGCCCTCTGGTACTCACAGTCTTTTACACTTAAACCCCAGTGTAGTTTAAAATCTAGAGTTTAAAACCCCAGAGTCTATCCAATAAGCTCTTTGTTCTTTGATAACAGAAAGTGCTACTTTCCTAAGACGTTAAAATAAGTCCTCATTCTACTTGGAGGATATTCATTTTAATTTATTAAAAAAAAAAAAAGCCTCTGCAGTTAAAACTCTATGTATTCATGTGTATATTTTGAAAATATTTTTTAAACTAGATTGCCTGCATATGAAAACCAGAATTTATAAACCACTGATAAAACATTGACTCTAAGTATATTTTTATTAGAGTGCTTTCATATTAAGCTTTTGGTTTAGAGTGATCCATAATATACAGCAAATTAGGTCATTCTTTGAGAGGGTTGGAGCTTAAGATAAGAGAGGGCCTGATGAATGCAGTGATCCAGGAAGATGACCAGTGGGAACAAGTGGTAGGTAGGTAGCACCCCAACTAGCAATTTTTTAAAATCCAGCACCTTTTGAAAATAATATTTCTTAAAATTATCCTCATGATGCCAGGACTGACAGATTTAGAGGTGATCCTTTCCAGCAGTAAGCCACGTTTTCTCTTTCCACCCTCAATGTTCATCTCATCTGTGGTTTTTCTGAGAAATCTCATCTTTGACATCATGTTTTCTCATTTGTATCTGCTGCTCACCTTCAATGGGCATTACATTCTAAATATAAATTTAATATGGTACAATCATCACACACCTCAAGCCCTTCAGGGCCTTCCTGTCAGCAAAAATATCTATAAGCTATTTTAATTTTAATGAATAATGTCATTCTTAATTTAGTTTTTGGAATCCATAATCAAATGAGGAAAATATGAGCTATAGGGATGTCTTTATTATATTAAACCTACTGAATTCTCAGAACAGTACATATTCTGGCATTATATTCTTTCTTTCCAGTTTACAAGTATATTTTTAATGACATGATTGTGTATTAGTCAGAGAGGTTTGTTAAAGTCCAGTAACAAACAAACCCCCTTCTCTCAGAAGCTTAACATGAAAGTGGTTCTCTCACTCATACGGAGCTCACTGCTGATCTAGCAGCACTCCCAGAAATCACTTTTCCAAGCAGTGATGCAGGGTTTCAGACTATTTGTTTACAGCTTGCTGTTATGCAGCCTGTAAGATGTTATCCTCCTGGATCACTGGGTAGACAGCTGGAAGACACCCCAGTACTGTCCACGTTTCCTTCATCTCTGTACTACCAGAATCCACTAAGATTTAGTACTTAATAAGCACTGAAGGAAAGCTTGGTTCTGTTGATGTAGACAGTCCTCATTTATATTTTAATCAGCTTGTTTGAAAGGGTCAAAAAGAATGACTTAATTGTATCAAATACATTGTCCTTTGACTTAAGTAACTTCAGCTCAGTCACTCAGTTGTGTCCAGCACTGCAATCCTATGGACTGCAGCACACCAGGCTTTCCCATCCTTCACCAACTTGTGGAGCTCGCTCAAACTCATGTCCATTGAGTTGGTGATGTCATCCAACTGTCTCATCCTCTGTCATCCCCTTCTCCTCCTGCCTTCAATCTTTCCCAGCATCAGGGATCAGGGTCTCTTAAAAGGAGTCAGTTCTTCACATCAAGTGGCCAAAGTATTAGAGTTTAGGTTTCAGCATCAGTCCCTCCAATGAATATTCAGGACTGATTTCCTTTAGGATTGACTGGTTGGAACTACTTGCAGTCCAAGGGACTCTTCAAGAGTTTTCTTCAACACCACAGTTCAAAAGCATCAATTCTTCAGTGCTCAGCTTTCTTTATAGTCCAACTCTCACATCCATACATGACCACTGGAAAAACCAGAGCTTTGACTAGATGGACATTAGTCAGCAAAGCAATGTCTCTGCTTTTTAATATGTTGTCTAGGTTGGCCATAGCTTTTATTCCAAAGAAATATTCCAGCATCTTTTAATTTCATGGCTGCAGTCACCATCTGCAGTGATTTTGGAGCCCCCCAAAATAAAGTCTGTCACTGTTTCCACTATTTCCCCATCTATTTGCCATGAAGTGATGGGACTGGATGTCAAGATCTTCATTTCTTGAATGTTAAGTTTTAAGCCAGGTTTTTCATTCTCCTCTTTCACTTTCATCAAGAGGCTCTTTAGTTCTTCTTCGCTTTCTGCCATAAAGTTGGTGTCATCTGTGTATCTGAGGTTATTGATATTTCTCTCCAGCTTGTGCTTCAACCAGCCTGGCATTTCTCATGATGTACTCTGCATATAAGTTAAATTAGCAAGGTAAAAATATGCAGCCTTGATGTAGTCCTTTCCCAATTTGGAACCAATCCATTATTCGATGTCTGGTGCTAAACGTTGCTTCTTGACCTGCATACAGGTTTCTCAAATGTCACCTGCCAGGAGCCAGCATGGGAGATCCCACCCATGACAAGGTCATGCGGAGAGGCCTGATGGGCAAGCAAGTCAGGCTTCAGGGGTTCCCCCTGGGTTTTCCTGAACATCTACCCCCCAAAAACCAGAGTCTGTCTGCCTTATTGCACTGTGCTTTCCACTCTTCTGCCTCTAAAAGAAATTAACTTAGGGGTCCAGTTAACAGTCTCCTGCATATAAAAGGAATGTCTCCGCTTAAACCCCTTTGATGGCTTTCTAACTTATCTGACCTGTCTGCTGTTTATAGCCCCCAACCGTGAGAGGCATGAAGATTAAAACATCTTAAAGATATAGAGGCTTTTGGAGCTAAGAATTAGTTTGGTGAAGGCTTCCACTGTTGACAATGTTTGCTGCCAGGTTTCCATATCCTTTATCTTTTAGGCACCTGGGAGGATATTAATCAATGTAAATGGGATGCAGAAATAGGAATATAGTAGTTTTGATGATAGCAATACTAGACTTTTGAGTTAATTAATGTTCTCTTTGTTATAAATCACTGTACTCCTTTTTCCTTGTTACAAATTGTTGTATCCTTGCTATGTAAGAATGTAACTTTATTTAGTGCTTTCTGAGAGTGGCACCAGACTTTGGGAAGAACAATACTATTAAGGCAAATAAGTCTTCTGGTTAACAAACCCTTAACAGAAAAGGGCTGTAAAATGTTAATTGGCCTTCTGGCCAGAAGATGATGTAAATCACCTAAGACTTATGTATACAACTAGGTATGCAGAGAGAAAGCCTGGTCTCGATAAGAGTCAGGGCGGTTGACACTGCATAATTTTGTATTATCCATTGATCTCTATGTAAAATCAGAAGTATATAAGGCCTTTCTGGACAATAGAGGATGGGCCAGGCACTGGACTGGTTTCCCCCATGTCTTCTTTACTCTGTTTTCCGGCTGAATTCCCATCTGGGACGTGGAGGCTTGCCATGACTACTTATTTGCCCTGGCTTCTAAGATCTGTGAGAGAGGAAGCCCAAGGCGGGGCACCCTCCGCTATTCAAATGGGTGCCGGTGGCCTAATGTAGATGGTGCAAATCTCTTGTCCTGAGATTTTATTAGTTCTCCACGTAAACCAAGTTATTCAGCCTCTTTTCTCCACTAAATTTTCCTACTATACTTTTCCTCTTAATTTCTTTTATATTTCTAAATAAATAAGTTTTTCCTCTCCTACTCCATCTCCCCTTCGAATTACCCTGGATCCACTGGGGCTGGACCCCAGCAGTCACCAATCTTAACTTGAAAGTCACCAATCTTTCAGCTCTTACCTTCCCACTACTCTTGTTTCCCCACTACTGCCAACCCAGTCTACATGACTGTTGAAGCTCCAGACACCCCTAACATGTATCTCTGTTCCTGTATTTCCGTAACATGTATCCAGGACATGGGTTTAGGAAATCACTTCAACTTTCCCAGCAAATCACTCTGCATTTTGTGGTTTGTGCTGATTCTGTGATATCCCACTGAGACAACTAACAGGATCTCATTAAGCAAAATGTGCAGTGTTCTGGTGAGACTGACTATGTCTGTGACTCAAGAGCACAATCCTGCAGCAGTTTGTAATTTCCTACCTGCAAAGTAAGAATAGAAGCTACATGAAAACAGGGATCATATTTGTTTCCTCCTCTAAGTTTTCACCAAGAATCTCTGCACAGATGCAGGAGAGCAAAGAAAGACGGAAAACAGTAAGAAGACCTCTTCTGAGAAATATTTGCAGAACTCCATTCACTTGATTACATTGCACACCTATTCTTTACAAACTGTAACAAGAATAAGGTGGGAGTTCTTCAGCGGTCCAGTAGCTAACAGTCCACCTTTCAGCCCATGGGACATAGGTTTGATCCCTGGTTGGGGAACTGGGAACCCATGTGCTGTGAGGCAGCTGGGCTGGAGGGCCACAACTAGAGATCCTGTGTGGTGCAACTACTGAGCCTCACGCTGCAGTAAAGAGCCCCCATGCCACCACGAGGATCTGGTGCAGCCCAAACTAAATGAATAAATACATATTTTTCAAAAAAGAAAAGAAATGGATAAGGCAAGATCCTCCCATCCCTGGACTCACAATCAGACAGTGTGAGGTTACAAAGGAGAGGAACTGACCAGCAACATACATGGAGCTACAAGATAAATAGTCCTCTAAGAGACCGATACGGAGGTGTGAATATGCAAGGGAAAAGGAAACTACTGACTCATCCTCTCATGTTCCATAACAGCTACTGGCAAGTTGGTTTTTTAGTGAACCTTGATAAATTTGGAAAGATAGTCAAGTACTGAGCAAGACACAATTTGTAATTCTTGGCACATGTTGTGTTATTGGCTCCTTGGGTCTGGGATGGTATTGAGAAGGGAAGTATCTGTAAACAGAATGAATAATGAGTAACCATAATATATTCTCTGTTAGTTTTACATCAGATGCTTGGAATGTTGGCACTAATAAAAGCTAATTTAATTTTGATTCTCTTTTGAACCTATGATGTTATAGTGCAGACCCCTCTCAAACTAGCCATATTCCTAACGATGAAAATTGGGTGTTGGTGTAATAACTAACCTAGTGTTGTGCTTTTGATACCTCTCTTTTAATTAACAAATTCTTTGAAGTTTGCTGGCAATGTTTTATTTTATGAAAAGGCCAATAATGGTAATAAAAATGTACCCATGTGAAATTGGCCACCCAGTCTTAAAGCTTTTCATCTTTGAATTGATTTGCACATCTCAACCTATTATGGAGGTGGACAGATATTATTATACCCATTTCACAGATGAGGAAATTGAAACTGAGAGCTTTGGAGACTTGCCCAAGCTGGCAAGAATGACTCCCACACCAAGACTCTAAAGGCACTCCAGTCATAATAATCACAGTGGTTCAGTTCTCATGACACAACTTCTTTCAAGCTGGGTATTACTGGTACTTGGGGCCAGATAATTCTTGATTTGGGGGGCCCTCTCCTGAGTATTGGAGGATATTTAGCAGCTTCCTAGGCCTCTATCCTTAGGTGCCAGTAGTGGTCTCCCAGTTGTGACAACCATAAAGACCCCCTGAAGGACAAAATTCCCCCTGCTTGAGAACCATGGGCCACCTGAGAATCAGGATTCATGACAAATGAGTTTTGCTACACAGCTTCCTCTCTACTGAATCCAGACTGAATCCTCAATTTCTTTAAAAAAATTATAAAAATCTACAGTGAATTTTGGGCTTCCCTGGTGGCTCAGATAGTAAAGAATCTGCCTGCAATGCAGGAGACCCAGGTTCGATCACTGGGTCAGGAAGATCCCCTGGAGAAGAGAATGGTTACCCACTCCAGCATTCTTGCTTGGAGAATCCCATGGACAAGAAGAGCCTGGTGAGCTACAGTCCTTGGGGTCGCAAAGAGTCAGGCATGACTGAATGACTAACACTTTCACAGTTTCATGGTGAATTTACCTCACTATGAGCTGATGTCAGCAGCTTGCAGGTTACTGACTGCACAGTGAGAAGGCAAGCTGCCTGAGAACAGGAGTCAAGTCCATTTTCTTCAAGAACTCTTTGTTTAGTGAATGAAAAAGTGGAACGCTGATGCTGACAAGGGCCATCACACTCTACACAATTTCAATCTCCAGCCATCTATATTTTAGGAATTAAAAGCCTCTTCTTACAGGTGAGGCCAAGTTTAGAGAAATTAAATAACTACTATAACAGTTAGGCAGTGGCAACCCACTCCAGCACTCTTTCCTGAAAAATCCTATGGATGGAGGAGCCTGGCAGGCTGCAGTCCATGGGGTCGCTGAGTCAGACATGACTGAGTGACTTCAGTTTCACTTTTTACTTTCCTGCATTGGAGAAGGAAATGGCAACCCACTCCAGAGTTCCTGCCTGGAGAATCCCAGGAACGGGGGAGCCTGCTGGGCTGCCGTCTATGGGGTTGCACAGAGTTGGACACGACTGAAGCAAGTTAGCAGCAGCAGCATAACAATTACAGGGGCTTCCCTGGTGGTTCGGTGGTAAAGAATCACCTGCCAATGTAGCAGACCTGGGTTCAATCCCTGGGTTGGAAAGATCCCCTAGAGAAGAAAGTGGCAAGCCACTCCAGTATTCTTGCCTAGGAAATCCCACGTACAGAAGAGCCTGGTGGGCCACAGTCCATGCGGTCACAAAAGAGTCAGACAGAAGAGCAACTAAACAACAATAATAAGTTGTCAATCTGATTAGAAAGCCTTTATGGATTTTTTCACACCAGTGTCCGTTCACATGTAGTTTCATATAACTATTAGATGAAATAAAGTTAATTGGTCAAGATTAGCACTGTCTTTCTAATGACTCAGAATGGAATGTAATAAGAAAAGGATAGAATATATTGAGTTATGTGTAATTAGGTCAACGTATTGTTTGATTAACCTTTTCTTTCAGTTTGGGAGTGTGTTAGTAGCTTATAGTGCAAAATACACATCTTTCCTTGTGTGTCAGAAACATTAGAAAAACACTACCATATTACCTATTCTTTGTCTTCTAATGGCTAGAAAATGTCTTACTGGCATTCTCAAATTAATTCATTTTCTTAAATTGGAGGTTTTTTCTACTAGTCCAGCCTACTTATCACTGACTAGCTGGTATCCTGTGCTGATATTAAATATGGGGGAAGTTGAAGAATGACATCCTGTTTTTAGGGCTATTCTGCATTCTTCCAGAATAGGAGGGTATTTTCTCTCTCTTGTTTTTTAACTGTTTAATATGGTTTTTTTACAACTGTCCTTATTTCACCTTTTTCTGTTGTTTTGGAGATCTGTCTATAACAACAAATCCAAATGTATTGCCTTTCTTGGACTGTAGCACATCATTCCAGTATACAGATAGTCTCAGTATATGACCATTTCCCCTTTGTCTCTTTTCCTTTCCTTCCTCCTCCTCCCCTCTTCTCTTTGCCTCCGCCTGGTCCTCGCACCCCTTCCCCACACCCCTCCCCCTCCTCTCCTCTGTCTTATGGTTTCACCTAAGTAGTTTCACCTCCGTAGTTTCACCTCCTTCTTCTTGTGCTCCTGTAGATACAGAAGTATACCTAAGACAGCATTTAGAGCAGTTTGGTGGAACTAAGGACACCTGTTTTAATTTTCACGGATGTTGCTAAGTTACTTTTCAAAGAAATCATAACAATTCATTTTTACACTTAATTTTTGAAAGTGTATTTTTCCCATAGCCTCACTAACACTGTCTAATTAAAACTTCAAGCATCATTTTCCCATTTTTAAGATAGGAAATCATATCTTGTTGTTAATTTATTTTGCATTTTTTAATTACATATAAAATTGAATATCATTTCATATATTGCAAACCCTTTTTCTTTCCTGCTTATGTCCTCACTCACCTTTTCTATTTATTTGATATTTTTCTTATTGATTAATAAAACTTCCTTACATATTGAGGCCACTAGTTCCTACAATATGCATTACAAATATTTCCCCTGCTTATGATCTCTATTTTGCCTTTGCTCTTCAAATAGTGAAATCTTGATTCAGTTCAATTCAGGCACTCAGTCGTGTCCGACTCTTTGCGACCCCATGAACTGCAGCACGCCAGGCCTCCCTGTCCATCACCAACTTCCAGAGTTCACTCAGACTCACGTCCATCGAGTCGGTGATGCCATCCAGCCATCTCATCCTCTGTCGTCCCCTTCTCCTCCTGCCCTCAATCCCTCCCAGCATCACAGTCTTTTCCAATGAGTCAACTCTTCGCATGAGGTGGTCAAAGTACTGGAGTTTCAGCTTTAGCATCATTTCTTTCAAAGAACACCCAGGGCTGATCTCCTTCAGAGTGGACTGGTTGGATCTCCTTGCAGTCCAAGGGACTCTCAAGAGTCTTCTCCAACACCGCAGTTCAAAAGCATCAATTCTTCAGTGCTCAGCTTTCTTCACAGTCCAACTCTCACATGCATACATGACCACTGGAAAAATCATAGCCTTGACTAGACGCACCTTTGTTGGCAAAGTAATGTCTCTGCTTTTCAATATGCTATCTAGGTTGATCATGACTTTTTTTCCAAGGAGTAAATGTCTTTTGATTTCATGGCTGCAGTCACCATCTGCAGTGATTTTGGAGCCCCCCCAAAATAAAGTCTGACACTGTTTCCTCTGTTTCCCCATCTATTTCCCATGAAGCAATGGGACCAGATGTCATGATCTTCATAATTATATAAATTTGTCACTATAAATTATATTGCATATTACCAATATTCTCTTCCAGAACTTTATTTTTAATTACATTAAATAATCAAGTAAGGTGCAATTTATAAAGGGATAAAGAGAAAAGGAAATCCAACTTTGTTTTAAGAAAGACAAACAGGTGTTCCCAGAAATTTTTATTAAATAATCTGAAATTTTTTTTTACCATTTTCAAATGTCTCCTTTGATACGTTTTCAAATACCATGTGTATTTTGCATAATTCCTAGACTCTATCATTTTCTATTGATCAGAACATGTTACTGTCAGAATGTCATTTTGAAAAAAGAATTAATTATTGCTTTCACTGTGATTTGAATTTACTCACACGGATTTGAATCCATAAATAGATGAAAGTTCATTAAAAGTTGGGGAGTGTCGTCTCTGATGGTCTTCAGAAGTGAACTTTTAAAAGTTTAACTCCTATAGAAACTGATTTTTCTTTGGGATCTTCCACTTACTGCTTTATGGCTTTCTCTCTGTGTATTATGCATCTGAACAGAAAGGTTGTTGGTTGGCTTGCACCATCTTCATTCACTTCCTTAATAAACATATTCTAAGACCCTACCATATATAGACACCATTGTACTTCCTGGGCCTACAACACTGAACAATTAAAATGGATCTTCACAATAATCTTGTAGTGGGTAGAGATAGAGCTCTGGTGTAGAAAATAACAGAATTCAGGTGTACCAAAACCTATGATGGAAAGGTCAATGTTTAGATAAAGAACAGCTGAGATGAAGCCAGCTGAGACAGTGTCAGCCAGGAAGGAGGTGACTTGACATCTGAGTTGGTGTCTCAGAGCCATGAGAGGCATTACTCTTCCTTGTCAGCACTGTGCTGGGCTCCGCTCAGAGTCTATCATGTCTGGGCAGGTATTTACTGATGAATAAATCAATCAAAGATAGCCAGAGGTTCTGGCCTTGGCTATGGGAAGCACTTTTAATTTATGTTGCCTTTAAAGTTCTATTACTGAAGAGTTGTTTAGACAAGTCCGATGGTAGTTTTTTACTTTGAGGAGGAAAGAGATTTTCCTTCAGTTTTTATTCATTACTTATTGCAAAAGTGATTTTGCAATAACTGATTTCAACATTTCTCTCTGGGTTTCTAAATCACCCTGCTCCCAAACAAGCCTGAGCAAGTTTCCAAAACAGGGTTTTTCCTTCAGGCCTGCCATCCCAATCTGCCACCAGGAAGCTTTACACATCCCACCTTTGTGGGGCACAGAGTGGAAGTGAGAAGGAAGTGAAAACAAGCCCAGCGGGCCCAGGTGATGCATTTGCAGAATCTTGTTGCTCAGAAAACATTTCTTGTGAATCACAAAAGTGCATGCTTAGATGTTGTTTTTGAGGCTTGATTTGCAGTGGATTATACATGAGCCCCATCTTGTGCTTCTCCAAACATATTTTCACTGGATAATTTTTAAGGCAAAGAAATTCAAACACAATTATGAAACTTCCTTTTCATTGGTTAGTTGAGTAGCAAGATACGCAATAAAAAAAAAAAAATCAGAATGCACAAAATGGCAAGTGTTTGAGTCTTGGGCCAGTTTCTTCTTTCATTTTTATTTATGATTGAAAGCTAGCTTTTTAAAATTTTCTGCTATAATTTCTTTTATGATTATTGATTTCTATTAGCATCATAATTGTAAATACTTGATATGAATTTCTCTCTTTGATCTGTCCTACTTGTCAATCAACGGTCTTTTCAGCTCTAGATTCTTTCTTTCCTTCTTGACATTTGCCATTGTTTTCAGCCCTGAATGCCTTGCCTGCTGTTCTCAAAAGCTGCCCAGAAACACTAAGAGAGTACATGGCAGTATCAAGTACCATGGCTTCGGGCTTTGCTGCAGCTGCCCACTTTCTGAAAGCTCCCTTTATTCTTTGCAACGACACTTATCCAATTCAGACTGACAAATATCAGTTCTTTCGCCCTACCTTTTATGCAGAAAAAAAAAAAAATCCCCCAAACAAAATTGAAAACCCTGGACGTGTAATAAATCCCTCCCTCTGCATAGCGTACATGAATATACCTTGTAATTGCCTTTCCCTGTGGGTTTCGGTCCTTTGCCCTTTTATCCTTTTCTTTTGTACTCTGGCTTCCTCAGCATTACTATTCCTAGCCTCGGAATCCAACTTGCAAATGCAGAAAACGTACCCATCCATTTCAGAAAAAATGAACGGCTCACGTTAAAGCGGCCACAGCACATCACCCAGCGGCGCTGCTCCCTTAAAGCAGCCATTGCTGGGGTCAAGAGAAAACAGCAGGCTTTGGATTGAAGAGTAATGGTGTAGGAGCTGAAGAGCGTGCTGTGGAAGCGGACTGTATAGCAGCATAGCATAATATAGTACATGAATACAGCCTATACAGAATATAGGTTATGCTTCTACCAGTCATCATACTTGTTCACATGGAGAAATCTAGATTTTGCCGATCATTTCCTCTGGAGCAATCGCACTTGCGGCCTGACTCTGTGCTGCTTCTCTGCTGTCTCACTTGCCAATTTTAAGTGAGAATAGCTATGCTATTAGGAATAGCCGTATTTTACTGTATACAATTAACACGAGAGGAGAGTGGCCTTGGGTAGACCGTTTAAATCTGTGGTCCCCAACCTTTTGTGCACCAGAAACTGCATTCGTGGGAGACACTTTTTCCATGGACAGTGGAGGGGGATGATGTCAGGATGGTTCAAGCCCATTGCATCTATTGTGCACTTTGTCTCCATTGTCATATCAGCTCCACCTCAGATCATTGGACATTAGATCCTAGAGCAAATGTAATGATTTAAAGCAACTGTAAAGATTATTCAGTCTCCACTAAGTGGAAGGCATGAGCTATAAGAGCCCATTAGTTCATATGAGCCATTAGACAAAAATCAAGTCTGTCCTTACTTACATAGTTACAAGGAAACTATGGTGTCATTCTGAGGTCATTTTTGTCATTTTATTGAACAATTCAAATGACCATTAAATTCTTACAGAGCCACGGGCACCAGGGCAGCTTCAGGTTCTCGGACTTCAAGGACTCTAGGGCTGGATAGGACCATAGAGACAGGATTGGAATAGGGGATCCTTTCCGAGGCAATGTTCAATGGCTCTGTAATTTAATCCTTTGCTACTCAAAGAGTAGTCCATGCACCAAGAACATCAGTATCACAGGCACCACTTGAAAGCTAATTTCAAATGAAGCATGTCAGTCCCTCAATCGCCTCTGACTTTGCATTTTTTACAAGATCTCCAGATAATTCATGTGCACAGATACATGCAAGTTTGAGAAGCCCTGATTGACCCTAACCTCTTGTTTTCCTGAAGAATAAACTAGTGATTGAAGAAATTTAATGCATTTCCCAAGGTTACTGAGTGAGTTTGTAGTTAAAAGACCTAGGACTACATTATATGAGTCATGATGTCCAGTCTGGATAGCCACCACCTTTTCTTCTAGGTGTCTGGCTCCTTCATGGATATCTCAGGGTTGGCCAAGGCCCCACATGGGCCAGCCCTTCTCCAGATAGCTTTAGTCATTCCCCAAATCACCTCTTCCATCAGAAATTTCTCCAGTGGCAAAGGTGTTCTGTATCTGAACTGTCTAATAGCCATATGTGCCTACCAAGCATTTGAAATGGCCTCACTGCTCCTGGGGAGCTGGAGGAAGGCAATGGGAGGACAGTGAGGTCTCCATTTCTAGGGTACACTTACCACTTGACTTCAACAGGAAAGAGGAACTTTGGGACTTTTGTTTGGATAACTAGTACCGGGACAGTTTCTCAGCTTCTGTTCTGGTAATTTGTATCTGTTGCAGTTTTCACGAAGACTGTACTAAAAAAAAAAAATCTCTGGACAGTACTTATGGAGTGGGAAAAAGGGCTAAGAGCCTTTGAGGTCATCTGGGATACTAACCATTCTTTTGAAAGGACATAAACCAGCCATTAACCTACTGTTCCTTAGGCAAATGCCATGTCCTTGTTCTTGTTTTTGTTTTGAGGATTTTCCAGAAAGAGATGAACAGAGTGCTACTCCTTGTGGTTCTCCTTGCTGTGAAGGAGTGGAGATTTAACCTGCCTGACTTAGGAAAATATTGAGAAGTGTTTCAGAAAGAATCATATAGACCAGTCTAGCTACCATTTGGTTGATTAGTGCCCAAAATGTCCCCAGTTTGTCATTGCTGCCTCCTTCCATGCACTTCTACAATATGATTTTATAGCTCCTTCTATCAAGAGGTGACATCTACTTCATTACTGATAAACCCGAGCTGACCTTATGATTTGCTTTGGTCAGTAAAATGCAATGGAAATGACTAAGTGCCAGTTCTTGCATCCTTCCATTCTCTTTCATGGAACCTTCCACTGGCACATCAATAAGCTTAGACTAGTCTCCTGGAAGATGACAGACCCATCCACTAGAGGCAGAGGCCCTGTGTCACCCAGCTTAGGTCAACACAGACTAGCTACCCACAAGAACTCACCCGCTGACTACAACATGTGAGTGAGCCCAGTCAAGATCAACCACGCCCAAGTCATGGCAATCGAGGGACCCCGTTCATTTGCACTTGTGAAAAATAAAAGGTGGTTGCTTTAAGCAATGAAATTTGGGGAGGTAATTTGTTACAATATTGTGGCTATACCAACATAATCATATTTGACTTTTTAATGTCATTTAACATCTCTGATGGAAAAAAAATAGTTTTTTAGGTCATGATCAGATGAAGTTCCTTGGAATCAAGGTCCATCAGAGATGGTAGGGACATTAGCATTAGTCGTCAATTATAGACGTTTTATGACTGAGGAAATGGAGGCCTAGAGGAGGAAAATAAATAACCCTGGAACAAGCAACTAGTCAGGAGCAGCACAGGACACAGGTCCCCTGTCTCCAAGGTCTTTGCAAGTCCTCAGTTTGTTCTTTCACGAATATGCTGAGTTTTGCTAGTCTGCCAACCAGCAAGCCTTTGAAAACACAGCCTTTAAAAAAGAGATTACATTTGCAGAGACCGGTGCTTCCGACTCTACAATCTGATTCTTTGATTTCTAAAGACCCTCTTATTTCTTTGTTAAAAGAAATCCCAACTTTGACATCTATCTTTTATGAAAAGATGAACGGATAGCCCTTGCCATCACCATGGCACTGCTTACTTAATCAACCATTGTGTCTGTTGGTAATCTGTCAAAAATTGTGCATGTTATAATAAAAAACAATGTATGTTTTCTACTCACCATTGAGTGAATTTCTTCACTGGTGTGTATTCACTTCCCTGGCAAGTTAGTAACTCAGCTTGTTTGCTTCCATTCTTTCTTTAGCCCTGATGGTCATTATTTGCATCTCAGAGTTTACAACACATTTTCATGCAAATTATATGATTTGAATTTCCCCGTAACCCATTTTTATTCCCAGCAAGAAAATTGAAGCTTAGAGGAGTTACATGATTTGTTCCAGGTCATGTGGACTGGAAGAAGAAGAAGTCATAGTTCTAAATTTTTACTCAATAGTCTGGTTTCTATGGATGATGTCACCTTGCCAATTTATAATCTGTACCTGTTGGATATGTCTAGGTGCCAGGCAGGCCCAGTTCCTTCTTTCTTACTGAAATATCCTGGTCCAAACTGCTTCCCAAGGAAATAGCCTTGGGTTCCTTTTGGCAGCAGGGGCTTCTATGAAGGGTGACCTCAGATTCAGGGCCTTTCTTCTTAGCTACATGATGGACCAAGGATTGAACTCCAAACTATGGGGAAAAAAGGAATCTGTGCATCTGAAGAAATTGAGAGGTAAACCCAGAAGAGAAATAATAGACAACTCCTGGTTCTATTCTGTTTCTTTGGGACTTTCTGTTTCCAGTTCTAATCCCATTTGTGTCTTTAAAATAAACCCGATTCTGCTTAACTGGACATGAGTCCAATTCACACAGTCACTTTTCTTTTGTACAACATTTCAAATTTTTCAGTGTGATGTCATTCGTCATGGAAAACCAATCTATCAAGTGAATTTCAATCAAGTGCCATGATCTCAGTTTCACAAGAGAGAAAATCCTTGCTGCCAATCTTCTGTCAATGTTTCAGGGCAGTATACATATCACTTCACACTCACTACACCACATTGGTTTCCTAGCTTCTCAAAGGTGATCAACAATGGTCAATGCCTTAGTTAACCATCAATACTTTAGTCCAAGTTTGACATGACAACACCAAACTTCTTATTGCTGTTTCTCCAAAGAAAATGTATACAGCCTGACCATTTACTCAGATAGCAGTGGAAGGTCTAAGGTGAGTGTACAGATTGGATGCATTTCATATTTATGAAATCTTCCCTCCAGGAGATGCCAAACAGACTGATACATGTCTCTTTAAATACTAGCCAACACTGATTGCTTTTTATGAGGAGGAAAGTTTTTATTTTGAGAATGTGTCTTGCATTTCTCCAACTATAGGAAGAGATGTTGACAGGGGATACTCATTGCTATAGACACCATCACCGCTGACTTAGTTGAGCATTTACGAATACTAACACTGGTCCATTTCTGGGGGTCACAGTACTCCTCTGGCAGGCTACCCTGGCTCAGGAGCTCCCTGACAACCTTGCTGAAACTTTCTCAGGCTGCACAGTGATCTCTGTGCCCCTAGAACCTTCCTTCCTGTACTCTCTCCTTTATAGGAGTTAGATGTCATTATGGTCTCACAGTCCTCCCGGTCCCCTTGGCTCCCTCCCCATTTTCTCTCAAGGCATTTCCTTTAATAACCCCCTTGCCTGGTTAATCACATTTTCACATCTGATGCTTGGAGTACCTAGACAAGAAGGTAGATGAGTTTTATATGCTTAAGTCAGCAGCTGCTATATGTACAGGTATGTATATAACTTTGAAAATAAACTTTAAAATTATTACATACTCTGATGGTGGTTCCAATACCATATCTTGGTCAGATATCAGCAAAGGTCCAGTTTCCCCATTTTGATTCCCTGATCATAAAAAATCCAAGATGAGCCAAGCACAGATGTTGACCTGGACGGACAAGTCAGACCCATGCAGGACATGTAGTGGGCACGATAAGGCAGTGGTGGATGTGCCCACTGAAGCGCCTTGTCCAGAAGGCTTTTTTCTTTCCATTCACAGAAGTCTCTTTCTATACCTAGAGCCTCAAAGAAGTTAGAACTGGCAGAAGCAGTCAGTTTTAAATCCAGGGCCCTGAGTTAAAATTTGGAAAGGAATGCCAAGAACAAAGCTTCCTCCCCCTTCCTGCTGGCCTCCGATTCAAATTGAATAGGGACGGAATAAAGATACCATTAACTGTTTTCCCCCACACTGTTCTGTCAAATTGAAAACTGCTTCTAATGGTCATCCAGTAAGAACACCATCTGTAACTCACTCCGCTTAAGCCTAGAGCATCCTAAACATAGGTTAAGCAGACTTGTAAGTGTGAATAGTAATGCCTGAAGCTGTCATTCCTTCTTATTTACTTCAGTGCAATGGGCTTCCCTGGTGGCGCAGTGGTAAAGAATCCGCTTGCAATGCAAGGGACACAGGTTCAATCCCTGGGTCAGGAAGATCCCACAGAGAAGGAAGTGGCTAACCCACTTCAGTATTCTTATCTGGGAAATCCCATGGAGGATGGTGGGCTACTGTCCATGGGATTGCAAAAGAGCCAGACGTGACTTAGCGACTAAACAATAACAATGTAAGGGCAACTCTATCTGAATTCTTCTCTTATTCCACTAATTTACATATGGTTTTCCTGGTTCCATAATCCATCTAGTCAGTATCCTGGAGGGTAGATTGAGCCCAAAGTATGTTCTACCCTTGAGCATTATTTTTAAAACTATAGTGAGCATACTAATGCCCTGAGGATCTTGTTAAAATACAGATTCTAGTTTGGTAGACTGCTGGGTAGGGTCTGGACTCCTACATTCCTAAAAAGAGAAGGGACCATATTGATACTGTTGGTTTGGGGCTGTAAAGTTAAGCTTCTCAAACTTTAACATGCCTCAGAATCACCTGGAGAGGTTGTTAAAATACAGATCCCTGGGTCCCATCCTAAAGAAGTTGATTGAGTAGGTCTAATGGGGGGAACCTGAGATTCTGCATTTATAATAAACTTTCAGATGATGTCAGTGCTTTTGGTCCCTGGTCCACATGTTGAGTTGTAAGGGTTTAATGAACATATCTAATGGAAAAGTCCCATAAAACCTGATTATTCCTTCTGTGTAATTATTTGATTTGCCTGGGAAAATGGGTTTGGAAAACATCTGAGTATTTTTGCTTGGGGCAGATGCAGTCTTCTTTCAACTTAACCTTATAAGCTATGGGCAAATGCATAGGACTAAAAACTTCATAGGTTTTGGACATGAGTGGAAATCATGGGGAAGGTTCAATAGCATAGGTTTCAAATCAGGGGACCCTGACTCACCACAACCTTTCTAGGACCCCTGTTTTTAAGCTTTCTTATCCTAGGTAAAACTCCCTCAGAATGACCTAAACTCCATAACTTGTATTTTACCTCGGCTTTAGGACTGCTTCTAAGGTTGCCAGGACAAGAACATGGGCCTCAGAAAACATCGAAAGCTGCCTGGCAATGGGCCCATGGAAATACTGATAAGAATCAAGACCTATTTCTGGAGAGTGAGACTATACATTAAACATTGAGCAACTCTACATCTCTGCATAACATTAATACAATAACTCTATATCATCCACATGTCCTGTGTGCTAGGGGTTGTGATTAGTGTCCTACATGCACAGTCTCACATAAATCTTATACCGATCCAACTAGCAGACAAGAAAGCTGAAGCTGTGAGCCACTGAGTCACAGGTCTGTTTGTCTAAAATCTGGACCTTAGATCTTTGCTATTGAAAGTGCGGCCCATGCACCAGAGGGATCAGCATCACTCAGGAGGTTCTGAAAAGATTGAAACTCAGGCCCCACCCCTACTTGACTAGAGTCTTCATTTGAACAAATTGCGAGTGATTCCTGGGCATTTTAGGACAACACTTGGGCCCAATCTGCTGTATCATCTCTCTACCAAGGAAGGATTTTTGCAGACTCATCTTCTTTTTTGGAAATGTCCTAGCACAGATCCGGTGAGACATCAAAGGCAGTCATTTTCATCCCTGGCAAAGGGATGGTTTGATTGCTTTGGGAGGAGAACTGCTTGGCAGCACATCAGAGTTCAGGGAGCTGCGTGTGCTGATGCAGGCAACTCTTGGCTTCTTGGGGCTGGACTTGGGGACTGATGTGCAGTGGTGATCCAGGAGCAAATTAGAGTCTATTAAAAGCAGGGCTTTCCCTTGTGGAACTTGCTTCTGCTAAGGGAGTGCTCCTCAAATCTTCACTTAATACAAAGTTCTTTAAGAGTGGAGACTAAGAAAAAGAAGACCCCCTCATCTCATTTGGCTTTTAGGGAACATCACAGAGACAAGAGTAGTATCAGGGACTTCCCTAATTTTCCAGTGGTTAAGACTCTATGTTCCCAAGGCAGGGGGTACAAGTTTGATCACTATCAGGGAACTAAGATCCCACAAGCCACACAGTGCGGCCACAAAAAGAGAGAGAGAGAAAAAAATATTTTTCCTGGGAAGAGGAGACAATACTGGGCAGAGAAAATCAGTATCAGACTATAGCAGGGGGTCCACTTTGGGGAAAATGTGTGAAACAGAAAAGTTTTCCATGCTCCTTGGTTTTGGTGGATTGAAACAACAGTCATTTAGAAATTCACAAATGCGTAATTGACCAGTACTCTGCTCACCTGGTCCTGGTTTAGCTGAGGACAAAACTCTCTCCTGGTTTCAGCTGGGACAGCTCTACTGTAGTTCATGTGTCTCACTTTCCTACAGTCTGGCCTGGTGGAGCAGTGGGATGCCACAAAATGAGTAGAACCATTCAGGATATCTTGATGTCTAAACCAACCAGACATACTGTTAACTGTGCTATATTCTACGGACTAAGGTGAATTGAAAGGCCAGTTCATATATAAAAGCTCTCCCTCTTGATGGGAGGAGCCGCAAGGTCACGTTGGAAAGGGCATGGATACAGGGTGGAGAACTGGGACTTATTTTGCAATCTGCTCTACTTCTAACTGCTTCTCATCTGTCCTTTTTTGATATAGTTATTAGTACATTGGTTCTTGCCTAAAGATTCCACCTTGTTGTTCATGGGCTTATTGCTCCTCCTGGCTCGATGCATTTGAAGACCTCGGTGTGCATTTAGAGGTGCTGGTTGGCCCTAAATTTGGTTGCAAGCCATCAAATACAGAGGAAGCAGGAGGAAGAAGCAAGTCAAGAGAGCTCAGAATTTTCATAGACGTTAAAATCTCAGTGAGATACCAATCCACTGCTAAAATGTGCTGAATGAAAAAACAGGCAACTGCACATATTGGCAAGGATGCAGAATAATTAGAACTCTCATATTCTACAGATGGAAAGGTAGAGACTTTGAGTAATTTGTCGGCATTATTCAATAAAGTTGGTGCTAAGCATATTCCATGCCACAGTGATTCTACCCCTAGATATAGATACAGCAGAAATGTCAAATCAGGTCAACCAAGACCATTCATAGCAGGGTTATTTGTAATACCACCAAACAGGAAATACTTCACTTGTTTATTCACCATAGAGTTGGTAAATGTATCATTGTGTATTCTTACAGTGGAATATTTATACAGCAATGAGAAGCAATGGTTTGTAACTGCTTATAAGGATATAATGAATTTCACAGAATTGGCTAGAAGTCAACAGAGAACTTGTTACATGTCTATTTATTCACATTCAAAAATAGGCAAAACTGATCTCTGGTACTGGAATCAAGTATAGTGGTTTTCCATGAAGGCATTTGGGGTTCTGGTTCCTTAATCCTGGGGCTTCTCAGTTCCTTAATCCAGGGGTTGCTTACATGAAGTGTTTACGAAGTAAAGATTTCAGCACATTCCACTTAGGACCAGCATGCATTTTCATTTGAATATTGTACTTCAATAAGAAGGTTTTAGAGAAGAGATATGAAATGAGATAAATCTGAGTTCAAACCCAGTTCTATCGTCTGGACTTCAACAAGATTTCTGACCTCTCTGAGCCCCAGTTTCTTCATATTCAGTATGATCATGGTCTTTATGATAATTAAATTTTAAGATGTGTGAAGCTCTCTGTGGGCTTCCCTGGTGTCTCAGATGGTAAAGAATCTTCCTGCAATGCAGGAGACCTGGGTTCGATGCCTGGGATGAGAAGATACCCTGGAGAAGGGAAAGGCTACCCACTCCAGTATTCTGACCTGGAGAATTCCAAGGACAGAGGAGCCTGGCAGGCTACAGTCCATGGCGTTGCAAAGAGTGGGACTTGACTGAGAGACTTTCACTTTCACAAAGCTATCTGTGCCCAATAAATGTTAATCCCTCCCCCTGCTTGCTGTGGAAAATAGCTAAAATTACATTGACTGTCCCAGATGCACAAAGTACAATGTTTTCATTATACCATTACACAAAGTCATATTCTCAGTTTTGCTTCCATAAAAGAAAGACAGCAGGGGTTAAGGGACATGTCTGAACTTTTCTTATTTCATTACTTATGACTGTGAATATTCTGAGTGTTATGTATTCAACGGGCACATACTTTATATGTCCTTCTGTCACCACCATTTATGATACTTACTTATCCCCTTTGGTTTTGCAAATCATTTTGTTGCTAGCCGCCATGCCATGCTAAGTCGCTTCAGTCATGTCTGCACACTATGGACTGTAGCCCGCCAGGCTCCTCCATCCACGGGATTCTCCAGGCAAGAACGCTGGGGTGGGCTGTTGTTACAGCCTATCTAAATTGTTAACAGCATTTAGAATATCAGGTTGATCAGGGGATTTTATAGCAGTGAAGTTATTACTGTAATGAATACATAGTATAAATCTTTACTCTATTCAGCCTAGGGACTTAGAGCCATTCGGTTTTCAGCCTCCAGCTTAAAAATGACCCCGAGGTGTAAATGGGTGAATCAGGCATGAATAGTCTGCTGGGCTTCTCACTGTTTGTTCCAGAAGAGGGGGAATAGTACCTGTGGTTGGCTGGGCCAGGAGGAAATCCTGACTTCAGTTTTCTCTGTTTTCGATGGCAAACTCTCTGGGGGTATCTCCTGAGAAAGTGGAGGAGAAAAAAAAGCCTGGAGGAGATTTCAAAGATGCTAGGAAAAATTGGCTGCTCCCCAAAGCTATTCTCCACGGTGATACTCACACACACATGTGCACGTGCGCGCACACGCACGCGCGCGCACACACACACACACACACACACACACACAAGTACACATGCATGAAATCCATGCTTAAATCCTATGTTGCTAAGACAGATTGTTGTCAGCCAGCCAATGTTTAGACCTTCGTGAAACCACAGCTTTGACAGGAAGAAAAATCACCCTAAAGGCTTGACGAGCTGGGGAAGCTGACTTCATCTATTTCATAATTTTACTTAGACCTCCAGCCTGATTTGCCACATCCTGATCTAAAGGAGAATCAAGTCATTTAATGATAATAATAGCATATAATTATTCTTAACAACTATAACGTTAAAGTGCTATGCGAAATCTATATTCTCCCCAACAGCCCTATAAAATAACCTGTTCTCGAACTATCATTTTATAGGAAAAGAAACTGAGCCTCTGAGAGGTAGACTGAATAGAACTCAAGCCACCAGGTCCTAACCTGGGACTTTGTTTATACATTTTTCAAGTCTACTAAAATAGTTGTCTCATTACTATCTATGTAATACTTTGATGGGTGTAATAGGACTTGGGCAAGAACCACAGAGGCAAGCTAGGAAAAACTATGCATGCATAGTAGACCTAGGGCCTGGGACATCATGCAATATGATAGAAGAGGCTGAAGTTACATGAGGTTTAAGGTTTGAGTTGTGGAAGGTTGTTTGTGGATAAAAGGAAATTAGAAGGGACCTGGCTGGGAGAGACTGAGGATTGGGAGAAAATGCTTGGACATCAGGGGACAGGAGAACATCTAAGTGGAAACTGTCCTCTTGGTGAGTTGACATGTCATGCATCTAGATATCCTGACCCTGCACTGGAGGGGGTAACTGCTGAAGTGGAAACATTGGATGTTATCTCTATTGGAGGGAGAACGGAAAAATTAAGAGCAAATGTTGAAGGTTGAGTCTGGGAAAAAGCACTTGTTTAGTAGGGGCAGGAAGAAGGCCTGAGAAATAGGAAATGAGAAGTTAAATGGTATTACATTGTTAGATTAAGAAGTCCAAAGAGTTAAATTTCAGTGCTGCTGCCGGCAGTCACGAGCACAGATGGAGAACGAGAGTCACTGATTAGCAGGTCATCTGGTGCTTTTAGCATAACGGCATCTCTCATCGCACTGGTAAGTCTCTGGAGTGATATTCTGTAGAAGGTGGATGTCGGGTGCTTACATAGTGGTGTTTTGTGAGACCTGGAGATTACAGTTATAGGTCATATGTAAAATTTGAAACACACCTGTGGTGGATTCATGTCAATGTATGGCAAAACCAATACAGTATTGTAAAGTAAAATAAAGTAAAAATAAAAATTAAAAAAAAAAGTAACTATGATTAAATAACTTAAAAAAAAACATAAAAGGAAGAACTGTAAGGTAGAAAACAACAGGATTTTTTTTCTTTCCAATTTGGTTGATATGCATGGTTTTCTTCCATGCTTTCTTATGTTGTTAAGAACAAGGAAAATTCTGTGCTATAGACAGAAAGCAGGGGGGAAGTTGACGTTTGAAGGTGCTAATTGTGGAAGCAGGATACACACTGAAGAGTAAGCCTGAGAGGCTATATCGCAGACCAGTGTTTCTTAAATTTGAGTGTGCAAGAATATCTGGGAGAATGGATTAAAACTCCCAGGCCCCAGGATTTGACAGTCAATCCAGTTAGCTTGTCAGTCGAGCAAGTCAGTCTAGTCTATCAAGCATCTGCATCTCTAATTAGTGTGATGACTCAGGCGGCCCTAGGGCAGCTCTGTGGCAGCACTTCCAGTCCTCATTTCTCTGTTACATTCAAGACAGTTTCAAGACACCCAGAAATTGTGCTGTCTCTAGGCTTTCAAGAACTATTATGTTGTAATTTTCAGCCTCATTTCTGACACCTTTTCCTTTCCAACCAGGAAACATCCAGGAACCAGCTTTATGACCATTTTCTCTACACAGCATGCATGTGGCGCTTAGTCACTCGGTCGTGTCCGACTCTTTGTGATCCCATGAACAGTAACCCACCAGGCTCCCCTGTCCATGGGATTCTCCAGGCAAGAATACTGGAGTGGGTTGCCATTTCCTTCTCCAAACCTTGCCCTTTAGTCAAAGTCTCTTTGGTCATTTTCAAAGGCAGTTGCACAGAGGTGCTGTGATTTCTAACAAGGAGAAAAAGAAAATGGAAAGTGAAGTAAGCAGGGGGCGTGGAGAGCTTTCGGGTGATGCCATCTGAACTAACAGTCCCTTTTCATCGTCTATAAAAGGAGATGCCTTTTCTTCAAGCCCTCTGAAATGATGAAGTGCTCGTCGATAAACATCGATTCCTTTTAAATCATAAAGTTTGCCAGTTTGTCTTCCTCTATCTCACCCTTTACGTTTTCCCCAGAAAGCGACTGTCACAAAGTAAATCATTTATATCACTATTTCCAGACATGGACGGACCACCTTCTCCTTGCTCGTGTATTACAATTCTTGCTGTCTCTACCTGGAATTTTCTACCCCATTGTAGGGGTCCTTGGACTCTTTGATCAATAGAAATTGATTAGAGGCCAGATGAGAAATGCAGGCAAGGTTCTACTGAGGCTTGTGATGAAGCACGAGGGAGCGAAACAAGTAACTGATCCCCTGCTCGCTCCCTTAAAGCTGGTCCGTTCAATGAGGTGAGAGTCACGGCAGGTCCAGGGGGTGGCTAGGGTGATCTGCCCACCCCCTGGTTGGTGCTGTGTGCAGGGATCATGCACAGTACTCTGTTTTTGCCTTGGATCCCTCA
Source organism: Capricornis sumatraensis (assembly GCF_032405125.1). NCBI lineage: Eukaryota > Metazoa > Chordata > Mammalia > Artiodactyla > Bovidae > Capricornis > Capricornis sumatraensis. The sequence continues at coordinate 8,400,637 of NC_091083.1, forward strand.
GAAGTGGCAGCTGGGTTTCTGGTCTTTTGTGTCTTCTTCCCACTTTGCCCCGGCAGTTGCATTCATGCAGTTATTTTAGTCTCTTATAGTTTCTTTGTATCTTGTTCCTGGAGACGTTTGTCCAGATACAAGCGCTGCAGCAAAGGATCCCAGCCTGTCTCACTACCTCTCCTGAAAACTTTCCCTCCCCAGTCTCACCTGACTACAGTCTTCCCTGACTAATGTGAGGCCACACAATCTTTTCCTCTCACAGACCAACCAGGGACAGATACTTGTCCCTTCATAAGCAAGATGTGCTGATCTTGATTAAATCTGGTCCCCCAAATATTATAGTAACAACTGGAGACACTGAACTGAGTTGTGAGATGATGCTAAGAAATTAATAATTGTATTGAGCAATATAATAATACTGTGGTCAAATAGAAAAATGTATTTATTTTTTAGAGATTTATACTGAGTTTGGGTGTTGTATGGGTAAATTTCTCTTCAGTTCAGTTCAGTCGCTCAGTCGTGTCCGACTCTGCGACCCCATGAATCGCAGCATGCCAGGCCTCCCTGTCCATCACCAACTCCCGGAGTTCACTCAGATTCACGTCCATCCAGCCATCTCATCCTTTGTCGTCCCCTTCTCCTCCTGCCCCCAATCTGTCCCAGAATCACAGTCTTTTCCAATGAGTCAACTCTTCGCATGAGGTGCCCAAAGTACTGGAGTTTCAGCTTTAGCATCATTCCTTCCAAAGAAATCCCAGGGCTGATTTCCTTCAGAATGGACTGGTTGGATCTCCTTGCATTCCAAGGGACTCTCAAGAGTCTTTTCCAACACCACAGTTCAAAAGCATCAATTCTTCGGTGCTCAGCCTTCTTCACAGTCCAACTCTTACATCCATACATGACCACTGGAAAAACCATAGCCTTGACTAGATGAACCTTAGTTGCAGTGAAAAGAGAGATTAAGCAAATGTGATAAAACATTTCAAAGTGTTAAATCAAGGTGGTGAGTATATGAGTTTACATTATCCTCTACTTTTCTGAATAGTTAAAAACTTTGACGTTTACTTAGTAAAAAAAGCCATCATCTACTGAATCATGGATTTGGTGATCTGGTCCTATATTCTGGAATACTCATTAAAATAACTGTGTTAAATTAGTTATTTATCTTAGCTTATAAGATTATTGACTAATGTGGTTTTGGTCCACACTTCAGAATTTGGCTGTTCCCTGTCTCTTGGTGGCGGTGTATATCTTTGATTAGCATCTGGATGGGTTTGCCCTACACCCAATTTTTCTCCAAGTCTAGAATGGGCAGCATCCATTCACAGCATGGAAATGGCAAGTGAGTGAGTGAGTGAAGTCACTCACATGTGTCTGACTCTTTGCGACCCCATGGACTATAGCCTAACCAGGTTCCTCCATCCATGGGATTTTCCAGGCAAGAATACTGGAGTGGGTTGCCCTTTCCTTCTCCAGGAGATCTTCCCGACCCAGGGATTGAACCCAGGTCTCCTGCATTGTAGGCAGACGCTTTATCGTCTGAGCCACCAGGGAAGACCGAAAACGGCAAAAGCAACAACAAACACTCAGATTCCTTCGTGAAAGGCATGCTTTGCAGCTAGGATCCCAGTAGCAGGAAGAATGGGGAGGTTCCAGCCCAGACTGGCTGGCTCCACACTTTAGGTGGCTGTCAAAGCTGAGGGCAGCCTTTTTTCCCAGGTGCAAAATCAGCTTTGGGAGAGATGTTTGGCCAGACAGTCTCTCAGCTGGTTCCCCAGTTACTGATATCTTTACTTGAAGGGCTTTACAGAAAAATTATGGGAGAGAGAAAAGACTTGACTGGAGAGGCATTAGGAAAGAGCTGGCCTTGTCCAGCAGTGGGGCACCCTGCTCCATAAGAAACTCTGTCATGCACTCTCCTCTGGGTTAGTCCAGCTGACCCCTGTGAGGAAGCCCAGGAGAAAGGAAGGGTCTGGAGCAGCTGTATTCCAAGACAAACAGTGAGGGGCAAGAATCAGCTTGGCAGAGAGACAGCTGTGGGATGACGTTGGCAACCTAGAATCCCTTGAAGATGGATTTGAGGAGATGACTGAAGTGAGCCACTTCTGAAGAGGAGCTACTGTTCTTCAGAAACACAGGCCCTACAGTGAGTGAAGCAGAAAGAAAGAGGCTGAGAGAACAGGACAGAGAACATGATTAGTGCTCCCTGAAAACTGTTTCCTGAAAGCACTGTAGAATCTTCCATATATAAAGAAGCCTCTTGCTATTGTCACCTCCATGTGTTTTCCTAAGTTGGAAAAACAACTTAACTTTTGAGCTGTTAGTTTATTAATGAAATGGGAGAAGACAGGGAACCAGATGATCTCCAAACTTCTTTATAGCTTAAATTTCCACCTATTACCAGAATGAAGTAATGGGACGGTAACTGACCCAAAAGAGTCCTTAAAGCTGGTTGCCATGCTGCTTTGAGCAAGTTACAGGAAAATTAATAAAATATGGACTTCAGTTAGTGGCATATTCAGAGGATGCTTAAGTAGAAGATTATTTTAACTGTTGCTGCTGCTGCTAAGTCGCTTCAATCGTGTCCGACTCTGTGCGACCCCATAGACGGCAGCCCACCAGGCTCCGCCATCCCTGGGATTCTCCAGGCAAGAACACTGGGGTGGGTTGCCATTTCCTTCTCCAATTTTAACTGTTAAAACTTGAATATATTCTTTGTGAAGTCTGCCTTCAGATAATTCTGGCTATTCATGTTTAACCCTAAGCAAAAGAAATATTTCTGTTGAAAAAGTACTGGTCTTCTAAAATAGAGTACTCTGAGATTATAAACTTATAGATGAATGCTGAAAAGAAAAGTGAGATTTTGAAAAGCGAAATGAACTTTTAAGTCGACAAATATTGAAGCTCAGGGCCCTGGGGCTGCATCAGAATTCAGACAGATTAGTCGGTTGGATGACATCACTGACTCAATGGACATAAGTTTGAGCAAACTCCTGGAGGCAGTGAAGGACAGTGAAGCCTGGCGTGCTGCAGTCCATGGGGTCACAAAGATTCGGACACGACTGAGTGATTGAACAACAACAACCCTGTCATTACGTATTATTGAGTTCCCAAGAAGAATACTCCTGGACCTGATGGGTTCTCAGAAGGGGCATCCTGGTGAGTGGGGGACAAGCAAGCATGGGATGGTCCAGACCACAGACAGTCCCTAAAGGGTGCAGAGAAAACCTGACTCTCAAACTTGGCTGCATGTTGGACTTCCACTGGGAGGTTTAAAAATGCTGATGCCTGGCTCCCACCTGCAGTGGGTCTGATTTAACTGCCCTGAGGTGTAGCCTGGACATGAGGATTTTGCAAAGCTCTCCAGGTGACTCTAACATGTACCCAAGTGTGAGAACAAGTCTGTGGATCCCTGGGACCACTTCCAGCTAGAGAATCTGGCTTCCTGAACAGAGCCCCATCCCTACCCTGGAGGAACCCTCTAATTGCTTTGCTATTTCCCATCTTCTTCCTCTTAGAAACTTTTGTCTTTCTTCCTTGAAAGAGAACTAACTACAACAAACAAAAAGAAATAAGCAATTATCACATTCAGGCAGCAAACAAACACTACCAATGACAGATATCTTAATTTATGTGAGTAGGTCTGTAAACAAATGCTACATTAAAAGCCTAACGGGGGATTCCCTGGTGGTCCAGTGGTTAAGACTCTACTCTCAATGCAGGGGGCCCAGGTTCAAGCCCCTGTTAGGGAACTAGATTCCACATGCCACAACTAAAGAGCCCTCAAGCTATAACAAACTCAGAACAGCAAAATAAATAAATACATTTTCCTAATTAAACTTAAAAGCTTTTGCACAATGAAGGAAGCTATAAGCAAGGTGAAAAGATAGCCTTCAGAATGGGAAAAAATAATAGCAAATGAAGCAACTGACAATGAACTAATCTCAAAAATATAGAAGCAGCTCATGCAGCTCAATACCAGGGAAATAAACGACCCAATCAAAAAATGGGCCAAACAACTAATGGACATTTCTCCAAAAAATACATGCAGATGACTAACAAACACATGAAAAGGTGTTCAACATCTCATCATCAGAGAAATGCAAATCAAAACCACAATGAAGTACCATCTCACCCTGGTCAGAATGGCTGCTATCAAAAAGTCTACAAACAATAAATGCTGGAGAGGGTGTGGAGAAAAGGGAACCCTCTTACACTGTTGGTGGGAATGCAAACTAGTACAACCACTTTGGAGAACAGTTTGGAGGTTCCTTAAAAAACTGGAAATAGAATGGTCATACGACCCAGCAATCCCACTGCTGGGCATACACAACAAGGAAACCAGAACTGAAAGAGACACATGTACCCCAGTGTTCATCACAGCACTGTTTACAATAGCCAGGACTTGGAAGCAACCTAGATGTCCATTGCAGACAAATGGATAAGAAAGCTGTGTTACATATATACAATGGAATATTACTCAGCTATTAAAAGGAATGCATTTGAATCAGTTCTAATGAGGTGGATGAAACTGGAGCCTACTATACAGAGCGAAGTAAGTCAGAAAGAAAAACACCAATACAGTATACTAGCAAATATATATGGAATTTAGTAATATGGTTATGATGACCCTATATGTGAGACAGCAAAAAAGACAGAGATAAGGAACAGACTTTTGGACTCTGGGAGAAGGTGAGGGTGGGATGATTTGGGGGAATGGCATTGAAACATGTATATTACCATTTGCAAAATAGATCGCCAGTCCAGGTTTGATGCATGAGACAGGGTGATCAGGACCGGTGCACTGGGATGGCCCTGAGGCATGGGATGGGGAGGGGGGTGTGAGGGGGGTTCAGGATGGGGAACACATGTACACACATGGTGGATTCATGTCAATGCATGGCAAAACCCACTACAATGCTGTAAAGTAACTAGCCCCCAATGAAAATAAATTAATTAAAAACTAAAAGCCCAGGAAATGCCCTTCCCCTGACAATTAGAACAAAAGCTCATCCATATGTTGGCCTGTGGTCTGATATTTGAGTCAACTTTGGTCCTCCCAGAGTTTGTTAGTGTCTGATGGAAGTCACGCTATTTGTTTAAAAGATAAGGCCTTTTTAGCAAAACAATCTCACCTCAATAAGAGGTAAGGGATCAGCAAACTATAGCACCATGGGTCAAATCCAGCCTGCCACTTGTATTGTTAATAAAATTTTATTGAAATGTATCCATGTCCATTTATTCACTGATTGTCTAGGGCTGCTTTGGCACTACAACAAAGTTGAGTAGTTGTGACAGAGGCTTCTGACCTGTAGAGCCAAAAATGTCTACTATTTGGTCCCTTATAAATAATGTTTGCCAGTCCTGTAAATATGGACATTTCTAGGCTGCAGTGTTAGTGTTTGTCTGCTGTGGTAAATTGATTTTAAAAATATGGGGAGTTCTTACCTCCTCCCTAAATTCCTTCCAATATGACCTAAACTGGAACCCATTTCACCAGCCGTTGAAACTGGGCTGGTCTGGTGTGGTGTTTTGAATGCTTTGAATTCTGGCTGTGTGACACTGGCCCCGTCCTGAGTCTAGGCTTCAGAAGCCCTTGCAAACTTTCTCATGCTCTCTTGCAATCCTTCCTCTAAGAATAAACCTGTTAGATGGTGAGAGACACAGAGTCCAGTTACCCCATGGGCTCAGCTCAGCCAACCTCAAGAAGCACAGTTGTTCCGCTGAGTTGGCTGACCACAGGTGTGGTCACATGTGCATGATCATAACCAGAAGAAGTATCTAGCCAGATATGGCACAGAGAGCTCATCTGCAGATTCATGGGTTAGATAAATATTTGATATTTTAATCCACTACATTTTAGAGTGGATTGTTATATAACAGTTCATGTGGTAGGAGCTTCTTCTCTTTTCTCTTTGTTTTCAAAGTCATAATACCTCAATCTTGCCCACAGACCCAAGTCTGAAAATGTTATGCTCCTAGCCCGTATCTCCGAACCGACCGAGAGAGAGAGCAAGTCCACCACGGTAATGCAAGGGCAAGAAGGGAGTTTATCTCTAGCACGCTAGGGTCCAAGTCTCATCCCACACAAGGGAATCCGACAAGAGCCCCGAACAAAGGAGTATGGCGGCTTATATACAGGCAGTTCTTTGTCTCAGTTACAGGAGTAGCTGGCATTACATGATTGGCCAGACAGGATGAGTGCATGTCCTGTCTCTTTCTGGTAAACATGACTCAGGTCCTAGAGCCCGTCGTTTGGTCCCTAGCATTTCCCCCTGTCCTTAGATCATATAGAGGAATCTTCCTCTTGGTCCTGAGACACAGTTTGATATTGTTGTCAAAGCACAAACAGCTGTACTGTATTTATGCGTTCTTTTACAAAGGCTATAAGTCTATTGATAATACATGGGCCAAAGGTAAGCATCAGTAGAAGTATTAGCAGGGGTCCCAGCAAGGTGGAGATTAGGGTGGTCAACCAAGGGGATTGCTGAAACCAAGACTCAAACCACCCTTGTTGAGCCTCACATTCTCGTTTACATTGGGCTAGTCCCTCTCTTACTTTGGCCATAGATTTTTTAGCTATTTTTGTGTGATCAGCATAAAAACAACACTCTTCTTTTAGGGCAGCACAGAGTCCCCCCTGTATCTCCCCACAGATCTTTTAGTTATGCCTGGGCACACCTGGACATGCCCAGAATGCGTGACTTCAGAGCTTGCCCCTCTTTTAGGGTACATTTACCACCGGCTTAAGGTCAAAGTATAAGTCTGGCCACCAAGTATTTGGTGGATGTATTGCGGTGGTGGAGTTAAGCATCTCACGTGTTAGTCTATTTTGCAGCTTCCAGGTGATTTTGACGGGTTGATGCGGGTTTACACTGGCAGCTCCAGAGCAGAGTAACTGGGTCATCCACAAGACGGCCCAGCCGAGCTGTCCTGGTCCTGTTGGCGCCTTCGAAGCTTTAGCCTTAGGGGGTTGGACGGGTGCAGAGATGTTTTCCGTTTTTTTTTTTAGCGTCTTCCTGCTCTGCTGAAGCAGCTGGGCGTACGTGGTTGCAATGCACCCAAGGCCCGATACTGTCGACCTGGCCTTACCTCAGTGAAATCTATTTTCTAGTGTCGCCCTGGTCCTTCTCCCCGATACCTCAGTCCTGCATGTTGTCCTTTTTTTGGCCTCATCTGTTGACACGCCTTACAAGCATGCACTATGTTCTTTACAGTTGTCTGGTGCCGGGGAAATCGCAGGCGTGGAGTTTGAAAGAGCATCAGAGTCTTCTTTTCTCCCAGATGAGTAGACAAGTGCAAATGCTCACATAGTTGCCGTCCCAACTGAGCAGGGAGTATCAAGTAGCCGTCTGATTCTCGGTACCATCCATCTTTACCTTTTTGAAGGTTGGTGTGTTTTTGGATCCAAGCAAGGTCTGTGGATGAACACTCAGGGGTTGGGGGCAGAGTTCCCATACCTGGAGGTGGAAGTCCGATCGCCAATACAGGGGTGATGAAATCTTCATCAGTTACTTTTCGAGCTGCCAGGTCTGCGGCACAATTCCCTCGTGCCGTGGGGCTGTCACCCTTCTGATGTCCAGGTACGTGTACTATTGACACAGCCCGAGGCATCTGTACAGCCTCTAAAAGTCTACGGATTTCAGGCAAGTTTTTAATTTTTTTTTTTTTTTTAGCTGTCAAAACCCCCCGTTCCCGATATATCGGGCCCTGGATGTGTACCGTGCCAAAAGCATAGCGACTGTCAGTGAAAATAGTTATTTTTTTTCTTTTGGCTCTCCCTAATGCTTGAATCAGGGCAATTAACTCTGCCTTTTGTGCTGAGGTATCCGGGGGAAGGGCCTCTGCCCATACCGTCTGTCCAGAGTCATCTACTACTGTGGCTCCCGCCTGTCTCTGTCCATCTTTTATATAACTGCTGCCGTCTGTGAACCATTTTAGTGCACTGTTATCCAGTGGAGTATCGGTTAAGTCCTTTTGCATTGCTGTTACCTTGGCCGGTGTCTCATCACAGTCATGGAGGGGGCTATTTTTTTCCGGATTTAGAGTGCAGGGCGTTTGGAAATGAATCCATGGGGTGTCAAGTAGCAAGGCCTGGTAGTGCATCAAGCGGGCATTAGAAATCTATTTACCTGGGGGTTGCTTTAAAACTCTCTCTATGGCATGAGGAGTGTAGACCAAGAGTCTCTGTCCATAAGTCAGTTTATCAGCATTGTGGACTAAGAGCACGGTGGCCACGATGATACAGAGGCAAGGTGGCCATCCGGCTGCCACTGGGTCCAGCCTCTTGGAAAGGTAAGCTACAGGTCGCTTCCATGGTCCCCATTTCTGTGTTAGTACTCCTTTCCCTATCCCCCGCTTTTTATCTACAAATAATTGGAAAGGCTTAGATGGATCAGGGAGGGCAAGGGCAGGAGCTTTTAGCAAGGCTCGCCTGAGCTTTTGGAAGGCCTCTTTTATTGGCTCAGTCCATTTCCAGTCTTTGTTTTTTTTGGTCCTTTCATATAGGGGCCTGACCTTTTTTGCAACCCCAAGATCCATAACCAGCAATATCCCATAGTTCCCAGAAATTTTTTCACTTGCCTAGGGTTAGCTGGCTCAGGGATCTGGAGGATGGTTTTTTTATAGCCTGTGTTAGCCACCTCTGGCCCTGTTTTATCTTATAACCGAGGTATGTAACCTCTTGCTTGGCAATCTGGGCCTTTTTGCCACTGGCCTTGTAACCTAAAGTCCCCAAGGTTTGGAGAAGGTCACCTGTTGCCTCTTGGCACTCTTTTTCTGTAGTCGCCGCCAGCATAAGGTCATCAACATATTGTAATAAAACAATGGTAGGGTGTTCAACCCAATACTCACGGAGGTCTTCATCCAGGGCTTCATTAAATAACGTGGGTGAGTTTTTGAAACCCTGTGGTAAGCAAGTCCATGTCAGCTGCACAGGGGTCTGACAACCGTCTTCCTGCCATTCGAAGGCAAAGATCTCTTGGCTTGCGGGGGCAAGAGGCAAACTGAAAAAGGCATCTCTTAAATCTAAAACAGTGTACCAAATGTAGTTTGGAGGCAAGTTGCTTAGCAATGTATAAAGGTTAGGAACCATAGGATGAATATCACTCACCCGTTTGTTGACTTCTCGTAGATCTTGAACCGGTCTAAAATCAGTTCCCCCAGACTTTTTTACAGGCAACAGGGGAGTGTTCCATGGGAACTGGCACCTCTCCAGGACCCCAGCGTCTATGAGGCATTGTATATGAGGAGTAATTCCTTGTCGAGCCTCTTGACTCACGGGATACTGTCGTACCCTCACCGGGGAAGCACTGGCTTTCGGTTCCACAATGATAGGGGGCCTTTGTTTGGCTAGTCCCATTTCTGCTGTTTCAGCCCAGGCCTGAGGGTATCTTTGAACCCATGGTTGTACTTCGGGCCTTATTGTCGCTGGGGCCTCTGGCAAGTACAGTCTGTATTCATCTTTTAATGCCAGAGACAAGACCTGAAGAGGATGCCTGGTCCCATCTAAAACCGACACTTGTCCGTGGTTGAAATGAATTTGGGCATTTACTTTAGACAGTAAATCCCTTCTCAACAAGGGCGCTGGACACTCAGGTATCACCAGAAAAGAATGGGTCACCTGGTGGGCCCCCAAGTTCACATGCCGTTTCGTAGTCCATCCATATTGTTTAGTCCCGGTTGCTCCCTGCACCCAGCTACTTTTCTTAGACATGGGTCCATCTTTTTGGTTTAAGACTGAGTATTGGGCTCCCGTGTCCACCATGAAGCCAACCGGTTTTCCCTCCACATTTATAGTTACCCAGGACTTGGGGAGGGGCTTCGAGCCCTGACCCCCCTAGTCGCTATCCTCACCCGCGTAGAGGATATGACTGTCTGGAGAGGGAGTCTCGTTCTTGGGGTTCTTGGGCCCCTCTTTTAGATTTTTTTTGGGCATTTATCTTTTTAATGTCCAAACTCTTTACAAAACGCACATTGGTTTTCCTCAAGCTTATGCCTTGTCGTTTTTTCTTCAGTTTTTGAGTCCAATTTTTTTCCTTTTTGGAACCTGTTTTTGTTTTCAACCCCAGCAAAAAATATCTGGGCCAGCTCTTTTTTATTTTTACGGTTTTCTTCAGCTCTAATTTTTTTTTTTCTTTTAATGCGGTCCTCTCTCTCTTCTGGGGTCTCTCTATGATTAAAAACTCTCTCGGCTGCCCTCACTAGATCTTGCAAGGATTGTTTATTCAACCTCTCTATCTTTTGTAACTTTTTTTAATATCAGGGGCTGCTGGGCTCTCATTTGGTTTCTGCCTCACTGAATTTATTTTGGCCAAATTAGTTGGCTTCCTGGCGGCCGCTCTAAGGCCGGCCATGAGAGTCCGGCGGTACACTCAGAGACGCTCCCCGCCCCTTCCAGGGAAGAGACCCCGGCGCGCCCCCCATGGGGGGCGGGGAGTGCTGGGAGTGGGATAGTGCAGCGATGAGGGCTGGCTCCTTTGGCCCCGGGAGTCAGCGAGTGCTGCTGCCAGGGGGCTGTAACACTCAGGGAGGGTGGACCCGCTGCTGCGAGACGGCGGGGCCCCCTGAGCCACCTTTTTTTTGCCGGGCCTTTTCAGCCGTCCTGGAGCCGGTGGCGGCGCACGGCCTCGGTGGAAATGCGCCCGGCGGCGCCTGGTCACCGGCCAGGGGCCGGTCCCCCGTTGACCCCACCCTTGGCCCCGCCCGCCTACCCCCGTAATCTCCCCCCGTCCCCCGCTTTTTTTCCCCCCAGCCCGGAGGCGGAGGGAAGAGTGGCGAGGGGGTCGGGAGGAACAGGGAGCAGGAAAGATCCACCAGGCCGCCAGCACGGCTGGGCCCACCGCCGGGTTGAATCCTCCAGGCGGACTGCGCTGACCCTACCCGTTTACCTCTTAACAGTTTCACGCCCTCTTGAACTCTCTTTAAAGTTTTTTTTAACTTTTCTTTACGGTACTTGTTGACTATCAGTCTCCTGCCAGTATTTAGCCTTAGATGGAGTTTACCACCCACTTTGGGCTGCATTCTCAAGCAACCCAACTCCAGCAAAACCCGTGCCCGGCACACCGGGGGCCGTTACCGGCCTCATACCATCTACGGGCCTTGAACTCTCTCTTTAACTGCCTGGATAATTTGGGGATTGAAGGTTTCCTCTTGTGGCCATCCGACATCAAAGGTGGGCCACTTGGCGGAACAGAAAGTCACCAGTTTGCTCTTCTTCACCAGTAACGAAAGATTCTGAGCTCTAGACTTGAAATCAGAGAAGTGGTTAATCATAAGAGATAAAGGAGTAGAAGTTGTTTGTCCCATGATCACAGAAAAGTACAGTGGGAGCCAACAGAGCACACAAAGAGCAACGCAGACACCACAAATAGACAAACAGATAACAAACGCAAGTTGGCCACCGACAATGCACTCAATCTTACCTGCAGGATGTTCACAGAGCCAGCTGCCTCCCCAGTACGAAACCGGGCCCCGGCCTTATGCTGGACTTAATCCAGTAACCAGAGCCAGCTGCCTCCCCAGCACGAAACCGGGCCCCGGCCTTACACTGGACTTGCCTCTGCACTTTACACCCAGATGCCTCCCCAGTACGATACTGGGCCCCGGACTTAATCTGGGCTTCTGCAACGTTAGCACCAGTGCTCAGAGCTCTTATCTCCTAACGAGGTTACTCCCTTCTACCAGGAGAGTTGTCCTTCCCGGCGGGACGGAGATCCCGGACGAGCCCCCAAATGTTATGCTCCGAGCCCATATCTCCGAACCGACCAAGAGAGAGAGCAAGTCCACCACGGTAATGCAAGGGCAAGAAGGGAGTTTATCTCTAGCGCTCTAGGGCCCAAGTCTCATCCCACACAAGGGAATCCGACAAGAGCCTCGAACAAAGGAGTATGGCGGCTTATATACAGGCAGTTCTTTGTCTCAGTTACAGGAGTAGCTGGCGTTACATGATTGGCCAGGCAGGATGAGCGCATATCCTGTCTCTTTCTGGTAAACATGATTCAGGTCCTAGAGCCCGTCGTTTGGTCCCTAACAGAAACAAGAGAAGGGAACTACCTACAGAAAGAAAAATAGTAAGCATTCTTTCACCAAAAGCTGATAAAACTGATATCTATCATAGAGTGAAGTAAGCCAGAAAGAGAAACACCAATAGAGTACATTAATGTGTATATATGGAATTTAGAAAGATGGTAATGATGACCTTATATGGAAGACAGCAAAAGAGACACAGATGTAAAATATAGACTTTTGGACTATGTGGGAGAAGGCGAGGGTGGGACAGTATGAGAGAATAGCATTGAAACACGTATATTACCATATGTGAAAGAGATAACCAGTGCAAATTCAGTGCATGAAGCAGGGCACCCAAACCTGGGGCCCTGGGACAACCCACAGGGATGGGGTGGGGAGGGAAGTAGTGGGGAGGGGTTAAGAACTGGCCATATTGTTAAAATCAATCAGAATGAAGGGACAGATGAACACCCATGGCTGATTCATGTCAATACATAGCAAAACCCACCACAATATTATAAAGTAATCAGCCTAAAATAATTAGCAATTAAAATAAATAGTTTACTTTTTTAAGTTTTTTAAAAAGATAAGAAAACAAACATAAAAATAACAACTTGGATTTAAATAGGAATAACAAATCTGAAGGGGGCCACATACAAATACATTTTGATAGCTTCTTTAAAAAAACTAGGCCATGCCATGTGGGGCCATCTGAGATGGACAGGTCATGGTGGAGAGGTCTGACAGAATGTGGTCCACTGGAGAAGGGAATGGAAAACTACTTCACTATTCTTGCCTTGAGAACCCCATGAACAGTATGAAAAGAAAAAAAAAGACACTGAAAGAGGAACTCCCCAGGTCGGTAGGAGCCCAACATGCTACTGGAGATGAGTGGAGAAATAACTCCAGAAACAATGAAGTGATGGAACCAAAGCAAAAACAACACCCAGTTATGGATGTGACTGGTGACAGAAGCAAGGTCCAATGCTGTAAACAGCAATATTGCATAGGAACCTGGAATGTTAGGTCCATGAATCAAGGCAAATTCAGTTCAGTCAGTCAGTTCAGTCGCTCAGTCATGTCCAACTCTTTGTGATGCCATGAATCGCAGCATGCCAGGCCTCCCTGTCCATCACCAACTCCCGGAGTTCACTCAGATTCACGTCCATCGAGTCAGTGATGCCATCCAGCCATCTCATCCTGGGTCGTCCCCTTCTTCTCCTGCCCCCAATCCCTCCCAGCATCAAAGTCTTTTCCAATGAGTCAACTCTTTGCATGAGGTGCCCAAAGTACTGGAGTTTCAGCTTTAGCATTATTCCTTCCAAAGAAATCCCAGGGTTGATCTCCTTCAGAATGGACTGGTTGGATCTCCTTGCAGTCCAAGGGACTCTCAAGAGTCTTCTCCAACACCACAGTTCAAAAGTATCAATTCTTTGGTGCTCAGCCTTCTTCACAGTCCAACTCTCACATCCATACATGACTACTGGAAAAACCATAGCCTTGACTAGATGGGCCTTAGTCAGCAAAGTAATGTCTCTGTTTTTGAATATGCTATCTAGGTTGGTCATAACTTTTCTTCCAAGGAGTAAGTGTCTTGTAATTTCATGGCTGCAGTCACCATCTGCAGTGATTTTGGAGCCCCCCAAATTGGAAGTGGTCAAATAGGAGATGGCAAGAGTGAACGTTGACATTCTAGGAATCAGCGAACTAAAATGGACTGGAATGGATGAATTTAACTAAGATGCCCATTATATCTACTACTGTGGGCAGGAATCCCTTAGAAAAAATGGAGTAGCCATCATGGTCAACAAAAGAGTCTCAAATGCAGTACTTGGATGCAATCTCAAAAAAGACAGAATGATCTCTGTTTGTTTCCCAGGCAAACCATTCAATATCACAGTAATCCAAGTCTATGCCCTGACCAGTAACACTGAATAAGCTGAAGTTGAATGGTTCTATGAAGACCTACAAGACCTTTTAGAACTAACACCCAAAAAAGATATCCTTTTCATTATAGGGGACTGGAATGCAAAAGTAAGAAGTCAAGAAACACCTGGAGTAACAGGCAAATTTGGCCTTGGAGTACAGAATGAAGCAGGGCAAAGGCTAATAGAGTTTTGCCAAGAGAATACACTGGTCATAGCAAACATCCTCTTCCTACAACACAAGAGAAGACTCTATACATGGACATCACCAGATGGCCAACACCAAAATCAGATTGATTATATTCTTTGCAGCCAAAGATGTAAAAGCTCTATATAGGAGCTGGCTGTGGCTCAGATCATGAACTCCTTATTGCCAAATTCAGGCTTAAATTGAAGAAAGTGTGGAAAACTAGTAAACCATTCAGGTATGACCTAAATCAAATCCCTTATGACTATAAGTGGAAGTGAGAAATAGATTTAAGGGATTAGGTCTGAAACACAGAGTGCCTGATGAACTATGGATGGAGGTTTGTGACATTGTACAGAAGATAGGCATCAAGACCATCCCCAAGAAAAAGAAATGCAAAGAAGCAAAATGGCTGCCTGAGGAGGCCTTACAAATATCTGTGAAAACAAGAGAAGCAAAAAGCAAAAGAGAAAAGGAAAAATTTACCCATTTGAATGCAGAGTTCCAAAGAATAACAAGGGGAGATAAGAAAGCCTTCCTCAGTGATCAGTGCAAAGAAATAGAAGAAAACAATAGCATGGGAAAGATTAGAAATCTCTTCAACAAAGTTAGAGATACCAAGGGAACATTTCATGCAAAGATGGGCTCAATAAAGGACAGAAATGGTATGGACCTGACAGAAGCAGAAGATATTAAGACGAGGTGGCAAGAATACACAGAAGAACTATACAAAAAAGATCTTCACAACCCAGACAATCATGATGTTGTGATCACTAACCTAGAGCCAGACATCCTGGAACGTGAAGTAAAGTAGGCCTTAGGAAGCATCACTATGAACAAAGCTAATGGAAGTGACAGAATTCCAGTTGAGCTATTTCAAATCCTGAAAGATGATGCTGTGAAAGTGCTGCACTCAGTATGCCAGCAAATTTGGAAAACTCAGCAGTGGCCACAGGACTGGGAAAGGTCAGTTTTCATCCCCATCCCAAAGAAAGGCAATGCCAAAGAATGCTCAAACTATCGCACAGTTGCACTCATCTCACATGCTAGTAAAGTAATACTCAAAATTCTCCAAGCCAGGCTTCAGCAATACGTGAACCATGAACTTTCAGATGTTCAGCTGGATTTAGAAAAGGCAGAGGAACCAGAGATCAAATTGCCAATATCTGCTGGATCATGGAAAAAGCAAGAGAGTTCCAGAAAAACATCTATTTCTGCTTTCTTGACTATGCCAAAGCCTTTGACTGTGTGGATCACAATTTTCCATGGAAAATTCTGAAAGAGGTAGGAATACCAGACCACCTGACCTGCCTCTTGAGGAACCTGTATGCAGGTCTGGAAGCAACAGTTGGAACTGGACATGGAACAACAGACTGGTTCCAAATAGTAAAATAAGTACATCAAGGCTGTATATTGTCACCCCGCTTATCTAACTTATATGCAGATTACATCATGAGAAACGCTGGGCTGGAAGAAGCACAAGCTGGAGTCAAGATTGCAGGAGAAATATCTATAACCTCAGATATGCAGATGACACCACCCTTATGGCAGAAAGTGAAGAAGATCTAAAGAGCCTTCTGATAAAAGTGAAAGAGGAGAGTGAAAAAGTTGGCTTTTTGGAAAACTAAGATAATGGCATCCTGTCCCATCACTTCATTGCAAATAGATGGGGAAACAGTGGCTGACTTTCTTTTTGGGGGCTCCAAAATCACTGCAGTCATGAAATTAAAAGATGCTTACCCCTTGGAAGGAAAGTTATGACTAACCTAGATAGCATATTGAAAAGCAGAGATATTACTTTGCCAACAAAGGTCTGTCTAGTCAAGGCTATGGTTTTTCCAGTGGTCATATATGGATTTGAGAGTTGAACTATAAAGAAGGATAAGCACTGAAGAACTGATGCTTTTGAAGTGTGGTATTGGAGAAGACTCTTGAGAGTCCCTTGGACTGCAAGAAGAGCCATCCAGTCCATACTAAAGGAAATCAGTCCTGGGTGTTCATTGGAAGTACTGATGTTGAAGCTGAAACTAATAATTTGGCCACCTGATGTGAAGAGCTGATTCATTTGAAAAGACCCTGATGCTGGGAAAGATTGAGGGCAGGATGAGAAGTGGATGACAGAGCATGAGATGGTTGGATGGCATCACCGACTAAATGGACATGAGTTTGAGTGAACTCCAGGAGTTGGTGATACAGGGAGGCCTGGCATGCTGCAATTCATGGGGTTGCAAAGAGTCAGACACAACTGAGCTACTGAACTGAACTGAACTGAATATATGCTTATTTCCTAGTTTTGTCTGGGTAGTGGCAAACCAATAAAGAAAGCTTCACCTTTACTAAATATTCCCTCTGCTAAAAGTTTCTATTTTTAGTTTTTTAAGGAACCGCCATACTCTTCCCCATATTGGCTGTACCAATTTACATTTCCACCAACAGTATAGGGAGGTTCCCTTCTCTCCCCACTCTCTCCACCATTTATTGTTTATGGTTTGTTGTTTTTTACTTGCTAACTCCAGTGTGACTCTGCAACCCCACAGACTGTAACCCACCAGACTCCTCTGTCCATTGGGTTTCCCAGGCAAGAATACTGGAATGGGTTAGTATTTTCCTTTTCCAGGGGATCTTCCCTACCTAGGGATCGAACAGGGAGTCAACAGGGAGGCCCATTGTTCGTGGATTTTTTTTTTTTTTTTTAATATTTACAATGGATAACCAACAAGGACTTATTATACAGCACAGGGAAGTCTGGTCAATGTTATGTGCAGCCTGGATGAGAGGGGAGTTTAGGGAAGAATGGATACATGCATACATATGGTTGGGTCACTTTGCTTTGCACCTAAAGCTATTATAATTCGTTACACTCCAATATAAAATAAAATGTTTTTAAAATTTTTTAAATAAAAATAAAAGTTTCAACAGCTAGATATATTATGGAATATTTAGGTCTCAGTTAGGTTTCAACTCTTCATCAAAGGTCCTACTTTATAAGCCAATTTATGATAGCCCCCTAAGAGTTTTCACATTATTGTGTTTTATTTTCTTCTGGGTAATTTGGTTATATTATATATTTATTTTTTATGGATATACCTATTTGTAGTCTGTTTCTCCCCAAGGAATATGCTCCATGAGTGATGAGGAACTTCATGCTTCTTATATGGTGCTGTATTCCTAGCACTTAGTATAGCACCTTAGTTCAGTTCAGTCACTCAGTCATGTCTGACTCTTTGCAACCCCATGGACTGCAGCACACCAGGTTTCCCTGCCCATCGCCAACTCCCCGAGTTTACTCAAACTCATGCCCATTGAGTTGGTGATATCATCCAACCATCTCATCCTCTGTCATCCACTTCTCCTGCCTTCAATCTTTCCCATCATTAGGGTTTTTTTCCTAATGAGTCAGCTCTTCACATCAGGTGGCCAAAGTATTAGAGCTTCAGCATCAGTCCTTCCAATGAATATTCAGGACTCATTTCCTTTGGAATTGATTGGCATGATCTCCTTGCAGTCCAGGGACTCTCAAGAGTCTTCTCCATCACAATTCAAAAGCATTAATTCTTTGGTGTTCAGCCTTCTTTATGGTCCAACTCTCACATCCATACATGACTACTGGAAAAACCATAGCTTTGACTATATGACCTTTTGTCAGCAAAGCAATGTCTCTACTTTGTAATATGCTGTCTTGGTTTGTCATAGCTTTTCTTCCAAGCAGCAAGTGTCTTAATTTCATGGCTGCATTCACCATCTGCAATGATTTTGGAGCCCAAGAAAATAAAGTCTGTCACTGGTTCCATTGTTTCCCCATCTATTTTCCATGAAGTGATGGGACCAGATGCCATGAGAATAGTGCTTAGCCCATAGCAAATCTTGATTAGTATTAGGAGGAAATAATTCATAATATTACTATTACACTAAGGGGACATGTCTTCCTGTCAGCAATGCTGGCCACATTTTCACTGGAGAATAAGGCAGGTCACTCTCTCTATTGGGGAACTAGACGCAGATGAAGTTTCATTCTGTAGGACCCACGACAAACCACAGCCCAATATATCATCAGAGCCCAAGGATTCGGAAGGCTTAAAATTCACAAGCCTGGGAAGACACCCAATTAACAGAGATTAAAGTCCAAATGTGACTCACACAGCTATTGGAAATGTTAGACAATGTCAAACAGTACCCAATCTGGTTTTGCAACTAGGTTAATGTTCTGTGCATCCTGGGGGAGGCGGGGGGAGGAGAGAGGTTGAATTCCATTTTAAAAAGAAACATATGAGACACTTTGCTTCTCATTAAGAATTGTACTTCATAGGTTTCATCTATGCTCTCCAGCCCCAAATGATTGAACCAGCATTAATGCCAAAAAATTGGAAGTGTCTTAACATGCATTAATTGCTTAATGGCCATGTTGTCTGCTTGAAAAGGGCGGGGAGGTATTTAAGTTGCTTAATGACTTTACATTTTCCCATGGCAAAATACCTGTGATTTGGTTATGCTATAATTAAAGAGTTACATAAACAAGGCTTTGGAAACAACTGACCTGGCTCCCCGGGTGAAGGCATTTTTGTCCCTCCAGCTGGCTTGTTCAGGCCCTTCCAATGAAGAAAACTACCACCACCAGCCTTCATTCTGCCTTTTAGAAGTTGACCTTGCGTTTATCTCTGCCTTTCTGTGTGCATTGCCAAGTGTAGGTTATGGGGCTATGGGAGTATGTAGAGGGAAGATTTGAAAAATACCTAAAAAAACAACAGTATTGTTTAGAAACCATTTCAAAACAAGTTTAAATATAAGTCAATAGGACAAGCAGGGTAAACAGAAGAGCCTGGTTACCTTGAAGAAAGAGCCTAGGGATGAGAAGCCCTCAGGGCAGTGTGGGATTTGTCTTGTAAAACCAGTTGATCAAATATTTATTACTGTATAAGGAAGAGCTTTGAACCCATGTGGTTTGGTTTCCCGTATCCCAGAAAGGTGGTCCTTCAGGAATGAAGCTAGTAAATTTCTTACCCAGAGTTCTCTTGAAGTAGTGAAAAATACTCTGGGTGTCAAGAGAGGTCCTGAGCAAGGGAAGATGGCAGTCTGCCTTCCAGAGAGAACATGCCAGTCAGGACAGCTGAGAAACAAGCCCAGAGCCTGGCCTCGGATTTACATGGAATCAGGAGCCTGTAGGTCCTTTTTAAGATCCCCTTTAAAGCAATCCTCTCTTGCTTACATACATTTACAAAGAAGATCAAAGCCAACTGGACTACATGTTAGCATACTTAACCAAAGGTAACTTTCAGAGCACATTTTCTTTTAGTTTCCTAGATTTCAATTTTTTGTATGTTATAATCCTTATGAAGTTTGGTGGTGAACCATTTGTCATTTGTTGGTCCAAGTTTCCCACTGAGAATTCTTATATCTATTCTTACTTAAAAATAAATACCAATTGAAAATATATGTTTCTTAGATATTTGCAACTCTTTATCTTTTAAACCTTTGGAATTAAATCCAATGAGCCTTTCATTTACTAAATAGCTAAACCAACAAACAGAATGAGCTCAAATCAGCTCATTTTTTCATTAGACTTATTGGGAATTCTTCTAAAGCTGGAATGTAAGGAGATCAGTTGGGTGTCTTTGCCTCAGAAGCTGGGGTGGATTGATGGTTTTCCTGGTCCAGTCCATGACTTTGCCGCATCCATGCCCTTTGCACTAAGACACTGAAGCTCTTCCTGCCAAGAAATAGAATTGATTTCCTCTCCCGTTGACTCTAGACTTCTGGTGACTTGTTTCTGGAAATAGAACTGTGGCACAGAGAGGTCTTGCCTACTCCCCACCTCTCTCTAGAAACTTCGGCAATGTCTTTGTGAGCCAGCCCAGGCTAGCCTTTTGGAGAATGAGAGGCAGTAGTCGCTCAGTGCAAACCAACCTAGAGTCAGCCAACTCCCAAATAGCAGAGAGAGCCCTGCCAAGATGAACAGAGCTGTCTCGAACCTCTGACTGACCACAGATGCAAGAATGATCTCATCTAAGCCAGCAGAACCACCTGCTGGCATGTTGTAATATTGTAATTTATAATTAATAATTAAGAAGTACGTATTTTGTCTTTGTCTTCTTTTCTGGCATACAGCTGCTAAAACCTTTAGAATTCCTAAGTGTTGAAAGCAAAAACAAAAAAAATAAAAAGGGTGTCTTTTGTTATGTGAATGAAGTTACTTTTGGACTTCACCTAAAGATGGGGACTGGTTGCCAAGGGACCCAACCATGTGACTGGTTGTAGGAGTCTCTGATTTATATTCAGTCAGCTAGAAGCATAGACAACAACCTGGACTTGTGATTAGAATCTGAAAGGGAGAGCCAGTTTTTAGAACTGAGCCCTTAACCTGTGGAATCTGATAGTATTTCCACACAGATGGGGTCAGAATTGAGTTGAGGGCTTTCCTGGTGACTCAATAGTAAAGAATCCACCTGCCAATACAGGAGACCCAGGTTCAAGCCTGGTTCAGGAAGATCACACATGCCATGGGGCAAGTAAGCCCATGCCCCCCAACTATTGAGCCTGTGCTCTAGTGCCCAGGAGGCACCAGTGATGAGCCCATGTGTCAGAACTACTGAAGCCCACACACCCCAGAGCCCATGCTCTGCAAATAGAAATGCCTCCACAAGGAGATGCCTGCACACTTCAACTAGAGAATAGTCCCCACAACCAAGACTATAGTCTCCACAATAGTGCACCAAACCGAGAAAGGCCAGAGCGGCAATGGAATCCAGCCCAGCAAAAAATAAACGCAGTTAAAAAAAAAAAAAAAGAATTACATTGAATTGTAGGACACCTATGTGGTGTGTAAAAATTGCTTGGTGGTATGGGGGAAAAAAACCACACTGAAATTGGTAACCAGAACTTTTGCATATAAACTCACGAACAATAAAATATGCTTATTGCTTGAGGCCCTGAGTTCCAAGGTGGCTTGTCATATGTTAACACTAACAGATACAAATTTTTTAAAAAGATATTTTTAACATCACTGTAACACCAGTGGAGGTAAGGCAGTGAAGACATCAACGTCCTTATTATGTATATAAAGATATCAAGTGGAACATTGGTCAGTAAAGGCCAAATGTGAGGTTCCAGATGGTTATTCTAGGATCTGGGGACAAAGTAGGAAATCCAGTTGACAGGATGCCTGTCCCTGGGGTTCTTAGAATATATTAAAATTGGCAGACATTTCAAATTATTGAAATTAAAAGGACAGTGAAAAAGAAAAGAACAGTGGTTTTCAATCTTTGCAACACAATAGAATTATTTGGAGAGATGTAACAGTATCACCAACAGTGGGTCTGATCACAAACGAATTAAATCAGAATCTGTGCACAGTGCTTATATATGAGGATTGTGAATTACTGCAGAGCAGTAATTTAATTAACTATTGAAAAGCACTGCAGTGCTTTTCAAAGAGCAGCCTGTAGACCAGTAGTGTCAGCATCACCAGGAGCTTATTAAAAATGAGAATCTCAGATTCTGCCCCTGATCTGCTGAATCAGAATCTGAGGATGAGACATGGGGGAAGATACCTGTCTTCTAACAAATTCTCTGTGTGATTCTTTCTTTTATAACTCCCTGTGTGTTTATTTATTTGTTTTTAATTTTTTGGCCATGCAGTGCAGTGTGTGGGATCTTAGTTCCCCCATTAGGGACTGAACCTGCATCCCCTGCATTGGAAATGCAGTCTTAACCAGTGGACCATTAGGCAAGTCTTCTCTGTGTGATTCTTTTTTCTTTTTACTTGGAGGCTAATTGCTTTACAATGTTGGGTTGTGTTCTGCCATACAACCATGCAAATCAGTTGTAATTATATATATATATATATATAATTATATAAAACATATACACATATATATATGTATATGTGCTATTGGGCTCAGTTGCTTCAGTCATGTCAAACTCTTCGCAACACCATGGACCTTAGCCCTCCAGGCTCCTCTGTCCATGGGATTCTCTAGACAAGATACTGGAGTGGGTTGCTATGCCCTCCTCCAGGAGATCTTCTCAACCCAGAGACTGAACCGGTATCTCCTGCTTCTCCTGTGTTGCAGGCAGATTCTATACCTGCTGAACCATATATATATACACATACATATATATATATATCCCCTCCCTTTTATAGAATTGACATACACACACTATCATATGTAAAACAGATAGCTAGTGGGAAGCTGCTCTGTAACACAGGAAACTCAGCCTGGTGTTCTGTGATGACCCAGAAGATGGGATAAGAGGAGGGGAGGGAGGGTCTCTGTGATTCTGATCCAAGCTAGATGTTCAAAGGCAGTAGCTGAGAACTGTAGGGCAGTAAAATCTGACATTAACCATTGAAAACTTGAAGCAATTACATACAGGAACACACACACAAATACTATAAGAAGAAAGTATAACTTTGGGGTTATTTTCCTAGACCTAATGATGAGACTTTCACTTATGGAGATTTCAGCCTTTGATGTGGGTGATCTACACAACAGAAGCTCATATAATAGTTATTTTAACTTTGTTCATAATGTAAATATTCTATGACCTACTCCGCTTAAATTCCCAGGAATGTTTTTCCCCAATACCAGACCATATAACTTTATTTAGGACAGTACCCTAAAGCCATGAAATTAAAAGATGCGTGCACCTTGGAAGAAAAGCTATGAAAAACCTAGATATTAAGTAAAAAGTAGAGACGTTACTTTGCTGATGAAGGTCTGTATAGTCAAAGCTAGGGGTTTTTTTTCCAGTAGAAATATATGGGTGTGAGACTTGGGCTGTAAAGAAGGCTGAGCATTGAAGAATTGAGGCTTTTGAACTGTGGTGCTGGAGAAGACTCTTGAGAGTCCCTTGGACTGCAAGGAGATCCAACCAGTCAATCCTAAAGGAAATCAACCCTGAATTGGAAGGACTGATGCTGAAGTTGAAGCTACAATACTTTGGGCCACATGATGCGAAGAGCTGACTCATTGGAAAAGATCCTGATGCTGGGAAAGACTGAAGGCAGAGGAGAAGGGGACAACAGAGGATGAGATGGTTGAATGGTATCCCTGATACAATAGACATGAGTTTGAGCAAACTCTGGGAGATAGTGATGGACAGGGAAGCCTGGCGTGCTTCAGTCCATGCGGTCACAAAGAGTCAGACATGACTGAGCAACTGAGCAACAACAGAAACCTAAAGATACTAGGTCTATAGTTTCCAATTTAATTTGTTATAAAATATTTTAAGATTCACCTTGTTTCTGAAAAAGCTTAGAGGCAAACTCAGATTTAGTTTTCCTTGTGAGGTCTCTTGCCCTCAAAGAGATCATATGTCCTGATTTCCCTGCGACAGTCCTAGTTTATGCCTTGTTCTAGCATCCCCTTTCACTCTTAAAAAGGTCTCAATTCAGACAAAAAATTATATGATCACTCTAGCTAAGAGCTGTAACAGTGTTGTCTTTTGGAAGAAAGTGAAGATGCCACCTGTAAGCCAGGTCTCTCGGTGCTTTGTCAAAGATGCATTTTCCCTCTGGTGCAGTTGTTGTAAATCTATTACCATATCTACAGTATCTAAGATGCCTCTAATAATAAAAGTCATACATACCCCAGTGTTCTAGTATCATTAGTTACAATTGCCAAGATATGGAAACAACCTGTGTCTATCAATAGGTGAATGGGTAAACAATGTGTGGTATACAATGAAATACTCCTCAGTCAAAAAGAAAAGAATAATTTTTGCCATTTCCAACCATATGGATGAACTTGGAGGGTCTTATGCTAAGTGAAATAAAAAAGTGAAAGGCAAATACTGTATCATATCATTTATATATGGGATCTAAAAATACAACAAATTAGTGAATATAATAGAAAAGAAGCAGCTTACAGGTAAGAGAACAAAGTAATGATTACCCGTGGGAAGAGGAAAAGGAGAGTTTTAAGGGTAGTACATTAAGAGATATAAACTATTATGAATAAAATAAGCTACAAGGATAGATAAGGTATACAGAGAATATACCAATATTTCTTAACTATAAATGGAATACATCCTTTAAAAAATAGTGAATCACTATATTGTAAGCCTGTAAAATATAATATTGTACACCATCTATACTTCAATTAAAGAAACAATAAATCATTATTATTTTATGCATTACTAAAGAAAAACTGCTGCTAATTAATCTATAACACAATGATTTCTTATCTTTGATCCTGGCATGTAATAGGTAATTCCTTTGCAGTAATAAAACTAAACTTTCTCTCTTGGGTTCTAAGATGAACCTGTTTATTGCTTTGCAACTATATAAGAAATTATGGTAATTCCTCCAATAATAAATATTTACTATCAAATTTTATATCCTTCTCTTCTATTTCCATGGGAGTATATAATAACATGTTCAATGCTGAATCTAGTTTCATATTTTTGAAGATATTTTAAAGAGTAATTAAGGACAATAACATTTATAATCTGGCAATGCAAATAGCTCAAGCAGTGTGAGGATGAGAGGACTTATCTGACATGGAGAAACTGCTCACCTGGGCAAGGAAGGGCAGTGGGCATCACTTGAATAGGGCGTCTCCAGGCGATGGGCTCTGAGCCTCTCTGAAACAGGAAGTCTCTCCTTATGTTTATTGCAGGTGCTGTTGAGATGGTTTGATGCATCACCAACTTGATGGACATAAATTTGATCAAGCTCCAGGAGCTGATGATAGACAGGACTCCATGCTGCAGTCCATGGAGTCGCAAAGAGTCAGACACAATTGAGCAACTGAACTGAGCTGAGGGTGATGGACAGACTTTAAAATGAAGGCAGTTACCATATGGATCCACAGGCTGTCAAACAGATAGATGGATAGGTAGGCAGATACATGCATAGTTAGATAGACAGAGAGATACCATCAGTTCTAAGAGGCATTCCAATTTCAGTTTTAGTAAAATACGGAAAAAAAATGTGTGCATTAGTCAGAGAAGGAAACGGCACCCCACTCCAGTACTCTTGCCTGGAAAATCCCATGGATGGAGGAGCTTAGTAGGCTACAGCCCGTGGGTCACAAAGAGTCGGACGTGACTGAGCAACTTCACTCATTTCACTTAGTTGAAATGAAAAATGACGTTTAGGAAACCACCAATTTCAGTTTTCAAGAATTCAGCCACACCAGCCTGGAATCTAAATGTTGTGGGAGAAAAAGCAGACCACAGACTTCTGAGACTTGGTCATCATGAAACGTGCACCACAGGATGAAGGAAATGCAGGAGGTTGAGAAATACCAATAACCTCAGATATGCAGATGACACCACCCTCATGGCAGAAAGTGAAGAGGAACTAAAAAGCCTCTTGATGAAAGTGAAAGTGGAGAGTGAAAAAGTTGGCTTAAAGCTCAACATTCAGAAAATGAAGATCATGACATCCGGTCCCATCACTTCATGGGAAATAGATGGGGAAACAGTGGAAACAGTGTCAGACTATTTTGGGGGGCTCCAAAATCACTGCAGATGGTGATTGCAGTCATGAAATTAAAAGACGTTTACTCCTTGGAAGAAAAGTTATGACCAACCTAGACAGTATATTCAAAAGCAGAGACATTACTTTGCCAACTAAGGTCCATCTAGTCAAGGCTATGGTTTTTCCTGTGGTCATGTATGGATGTGAGAGTTGGACTGTGAAGAAGGCTGAGTGCTGAAGAATTGATGCGTTTGAACTGTGGTGTTGGAGAAGACTCTTGAGAGTCCCTTGGACTGCAAAGAGATCCAACCAGTCCATTCTGCAGGAGATCAGCCCTGGAATTTCTTTGGAAGGAATAATGCTAAAGCTGAAACTCCAGTACTTTGGCCACCTCATGCGAGGAGTTGACTCATTGGAAAAGACTCTGATGCTGGGAGGGATTGGGAGCAGGAGGAGAAGGGGATGGCAGAGGATGAGATGGCTGGATGGCATCACTAACTCGGTGGATGTGAGTCTGAGTGAACTCTGGGAGTTGGTGATGGACAGGGAGCCTGGTGTGCTGCGATTGGGGTCTCAAAGAGTTGGACACGACTGAGTGACTGAACTGAACTGAACTGAACTGAACTGAAGGCTATCGGCAGCACTCAGAGGCACATGGTTGCATGCAAACCCCATCCTTTCACACAACAAAATTACTTTCTTTTGTACCCAAGTGCAGCCAAGGCCCTCTCCAAGCCCTGGTGTGTGGTCAGAAGGGGAAGAATAGACCTCATAATAATGGAGGAGGGGGAGCTTTTGAAACTAGCAGAATTTGTAAAAAGATTATTTGAAAGAGGCATTGATAACATTTGTTAGAAAAGTCAGTGTTTGCTTAGTAACATATTAAGAATCTATATTTTATAGAAAATTTAACTTTATGTAACCGAAGACCACAAGGCCATCTTATCATAGGGGGTGTTATTTCCTCATCAAAATAAAATAAAAGTACATAGAATACAAAGAAAATTCAGTATGCAGGACATTTCTTTCTGAAATGTACTCCTTGCGCGTATTGTAGGTGCTGTTGAATACTAAACAATGAAAATGTGCATTGCTTATTTAGAAATTAATTGTATGTTTCTATTATTTAAAAATGATAATAAGGGTGCTCTCCTTTCTGTGTCTGCCAGCAGAAATCGTGACGTGCATGTGAAAATAATGCAGCATAATTTCCTTAAAAATATTGTGTAACTTTTCAACTCTGATGTATGTTTTCTTGAATTACATAAGTAGTGCAGTTTTCATCTTTTTTTTTAAATGTTCTTCCTCTCCCTTACAAACTTTGTATTTTTACTTGTGCCTTTTGTCTGTTACTTTTCTAACATATTTTATCATAACACCTCTGCAAAAGTCAGTACTTCAGAATTCTCTGAGAGAGCATAAGTTCTCTAAAAGAAAAGTCTAACTGTTCATATTATTATTGACGTTGACTATCATGAGATTTTCATTAAACATAACCTGTAAATTTGCTTAATGGCAGGCTCCGCAAAACAGGGAGGTTAGAACTGCATATACACACTATAAAATAGCACAGAGAACTCTATACTCTGTAATGGCCTATATGGGAAACAAATCTAAAAAACAGTGCATACATGTATGCATATAACTAATTCACTTTGCCATACACCTGAAACTAACACAACATTGTAAATTACCTACAACTAAATAAAAATTTAAAAAACCAAGTATCTGGCCCTACAAGTAACATCAAAACATGATGGCCTCATTTTATGAATAAAATGTCTATATATTTTTAAAAATCTGCAGTTTGCTGGTTAAAATTGACTGCCATTTTTCTTTTTATTGATCTTCATTGCATTTCTTGTTTGGATCAGTAGACATTTAACTAGTATGAGTGGTAGCTGTGATTTTAATACGTACCATAGAAATAAGCTAGAAACACAAATAATTGTGTTGTGTGTGTTTGAGTCCATCTATGTGACAGTCAAGAAAAGACAAACTAATATATGGTGACAGCAAGATCAGTGGTTTCCTGGGGCCAAGAGTAAATTATGAAGGGACTGCAAAGCACAAAGGAAATTTTAGATATAATGGGAGTTTCTGAATCTTGACTGTGGTGGTGGTTACAGCATTCACACATTTCTCAAAATATAACAAATAGTATCATTAGAATGAATACAGTTTATTGTGTTTAATTTTATCTTAAACTTGATAAAAATATACTGTAATATATTGTAATAATGATATACTTTAATAATGTTTTCTTAACAGCTAGGAGCATACTTAGAAAAGAATCATCTTTGACATATTGCATGAAACGAAACTAAGCTTTCATCCTCAGATTAAGCCCGCCCATCACCCAGGAGAAACCAGGGTGTCTAATAGGTTTGCTGGCAGGCATTCTATGCCATTTGCAAATAAGACTGAAGTGAGCAAATAAAGCCTGGGTTTTCAGAGGTGATCACTGTGGACAGACATGTTATCTCCTGTAGCAGTCAGTCTTGTCTGAGGTTTAACCCTACTCAAGCAATGCCTATTGGCCCTCCTTGCCCAGGTGAGCAGCTTTTCCATGTCAGTTATCCAATGGATAGGGCTGGATGGAGGTTAAAAAAAAAACTCATCAAGGTGTTGTATACTTCCAGTAGGATTGGAACTCATATCCTTATAAAGCAAGCAGGCTTACAATCTCACAAAACAACAGTATCAAATAAAACACCACACACACTCACATACAAATGTATGTGATGTTCAGCATTCACATATTAATGCACGTTTATAAATAAAGAGTCCCAAATGTTTAAAGACAAGGCATGCTCTCTATTTAAAAATTTCTCTGTTTTAAACATTTGTTTAAATTTCATTTTGAGGTAACATATATTCACAGCAGGCATAAGAGACTTGGGTTCGATCCCTGGGTTGGGAAGATCCCAAGGATGGGAACCCACTCCAATGTTCTTGCCTGGAAAACAGTCACACAGACAAGATGAATCAGGCAGGTTGCAGTCCATGGGGTCACAGATTCGGATGTGACTGAGCAACTCAGTATACACACATACGTACAGCAAAATGCAAAAACATGAGTGTCACACAACCAAATTTAGGTCCACTCCCCTGAGCACAGTAGAGCCGAGCTACTGGCACTTGGTCGAGGTGAAGAAAAGCACCAGGTTACTATAAGACAAGGAGTCCAGGAAGCTGGTGCTTAAAAGACCTGAACTCCCTGCTGGCGTTCAGGGAAAGATTTTTAAAGACAGAGTGAGGAAGACTCTGTGAGGTCTGTGATCGGCTTGTGAACATTCTTCTGACTGGTTGGGGGTGAAGGTGAATCAGGAGTCAAGAGCATCAGTTCTTGTTCCAGTTGCTCTGGAGTCTACATGCTTGTGGGTATCATACAGCTAACTTTTCCACCTGGTTGGGGGCAGGGGTTCAGTATTTGTAAAAGAGCTCAAAAGGACACAGCTCAGAATATTATCTATAGCCCTTGAGGAGAATATTATCTAAAGTCTTTGCCTTTGTTTAATCACTACCATTTTGTCTTGCTTGATGTTTCTTTTTTTCTTTTCTTCTGCTTTTTTTTTTTTTTTTTTTGCTTCTCTATTAAATGCATTCTTTGGAACTCAGGGAAGACCTAAGTAGGCTAAATTTTTATAAGTGAGAGGCAAATAGAAGACATGAGGGGGTGGGGACTGTTCTAGGAAGGCCCATAGGGTCCTGCTTGGTTACAAAAGTGTAGAATTTATCAGTTTTTACAAATGGAAATAATCATAAACCACACCCTTATAGATTCAGGATGGCTTTATACAGTATAACTTTTAAAATTACACTTTAACTGATTGTTTGTTGCTAGCTATAAAATGCAGTTGACTCCTGACATTCTTTTAATAACCAACAGCAATGACAAACCCTTCTATTTAAATGCATCCTTAAGATTTTGAATTTTTTAGATAGGCATTTATACCAGCTTCTGCTGCTGCTACTGCTAAGTTGCTTCAGTCATGTTAGACTCTGTGCGACCCCATAGACAGCAGCCTACCAGGCTCCCCTGTCCCTGGGATTCTCCAGGCAAGAACACTGGAGTGGGTTGCCATTTCCTTCTCCAATGCATGAAAGTGAAAAGTGAAAAAGAAGTCGCTCAGTCATGTCTGACTCTTAGCGACCTTATGGACTGCAGCCTACCAGGCTCCTCCACCCATGGGATTTTCCAGGCAAGAGTACTGGAGTGGGGTTCCATTTAAATTGTTTTGTTTTATTCCAAGTCATAATTCTTTTTTCTTTTTCTTGTATAACTGTACTCCCTACAACATGCAATGTTAATAGTGAACAGACGCAGTTCACAAGGAAACTCTTTTTCCTATTATTAGTTGCTAAAGTTCCTTTTTTTAACCACAAATGGATGTTGATACTCTTTCTCGTATCCATTTAGATAATTCTATATAGCTTTTCTCCTTTAATATGCTAATAATGTGAGCAATGTAATTTTATTTTCTAGTGTCAAATCAATTTTATAGTCTTGGCATAAATCCAATTTGATCAAAATAGTTTACTTTTTAATGCATTGTGGAATTTGATTTGAAAAATATTTAATATTTTTATATGTATGTTTATGAATTATATTGGAGTGTATATTTTCTTTTTTATAATGCCCTCAGTTGGTTTTGTTATCAAGAGTATATTTTGTTCAAAAATGAGTTGGATGTTTCCTCTTTGTCTGTATTCTGAAATAGTTTTTGTAAGACTGAAGTAATCTATTCATGAAATTTGTAGTAGGATTTGTCCTTTAGTATTTGGCAAAACTTGCTGCATTTTTTTTTTTATAATTAAACTTTATCTTTCAAAACAAGGTTTTTCTAAGTTAAAAAAATAATATAGAGTTGCTATAAACATCACACTAAGCTTCCCCTAGTATTATTAATATCCTGTATGGCACATTTGTTGCAACAATGAACTGATATTAATACTTTATTGTTAATTTAGGCCCATACATTTTTTCAGATTATTATAGCTTCTACCTATTGCTCTCTGTCTGCTTCAAGATCCCATCCAGGATGCCATACTTCGTCATCATGTCTCCTTGGCTGTGACAATTTCTCAGACTTTCATTTTACCTTGACAGTTCGTGAAGTACTGCTCAGGCCTTGTGTCTAATGTTTCACATAGGAAGTGTGATTTTTTTTTTCATGACTCAGTTCAGTTCAGTTCAGTCACTCAGTCGTGTCCGACTTTTTGTGACCCCATGAATTACAGCACGTCACACTTCCCTGTCCATCACCAACTCCCGGGTTCACTCAGACTCACGTCCATTGAGCCAGTGATGCCATCCAGCCATCTCATCCTCTGTTGTCCCCTTCTCCTCCTGCCCTCAATCCCTCCCAGCGTCAGTCTCTTCCAATGAGTCAACGCTTCGCATGAGGTGCTTAGACAAGCACTATAGGTTTATGGGAGGAAGACCACAGGCACAAAGCTGTTTTCATAGCATCATAGCAAGGGTACATGCTACCCACATGGTTTATTCCCTCGATGTTGATCTGGATTGTCTGGCTGAGGGAGTGTTTATCAGCTATGTCCTCTTCCTTTGTTTCAGAGGTAGAAGGGTGCTTCACCTCTTTGCTGCTCAAAGTGTGGACCATGGATAAGCAGCACTCACATCATCTGGGAGTTTGTTAGAATTGCAGAATCTAAATTCAGTTCTAGAATGGCTGAATCAGGATCTGCAAGTTAACTGGATCCCTGTTTGATCCATATTTTTCTCAACTTTTGAGAACACTGCTCTAAGATAATATAGCACAAATTCTGGTGATTTTTTTTCTGTAAAAGGCCCAGTAGTAACTATTTCTAGCCTTGTGGGTGACACAGTGTCTGTCACAAAGACTCAACCCTGTCCTTGTAGCAGGAAGCAGTCATAGATGATAGATAAACACAAAGGTGTGTTGGCATATATTTTAAAAATTTACTTATAGACACTGAAATGAAAAGAGGAAAGATGGTCATCCTTTGGACTCAAGTGATGGTGGTGATGGAGAACACAGAGAAAATCAGTATAGCCTGGAGGTGTGAGGAAGTAAAATTAATTTGACTTGGTGAACAATTGAATGTAGGAGATGAGAGAGAGGACACAGTTTTAAGAGTAAGTCTAAGATTCCGGGTTATAAAACTGGATGGAGAGCCCTGGCATTAATGGAGGTATGCCACTGGAAGAGGTCTTGGTGAGGAAGACCTTTGTTTATTTACGTTATATTGAGTTTTAGCATCCTTGGTTTTAACTAGCCAGTTATCTCTGTAGGACTAGAACTTGAAAGAGATCAGTTAAGCAATCTGGGCTATAACATCTTCATCTTCTTGTAGCGATAATAAAATATTACTTACAGAAATTATGTATAGCAAATTTCTATACATTTTAGGAATAGAAAATATGTAGTAAAGGAATTAAAGATGCAATAGAATTTGTAATAGTAGTTGTTATAATGAACAAAAAAATAGCATCAAACTTTCTGCCAGTGACTGTTGGCTTGTTTGACTGAGCAAACCTTTGCCAGCATTTTATGGTGCTAAATTGTCCATGTGATGTATCTTGGGCCATATAGTTTTGACAGGAAAACTTTGAAAGCAATAAATTGACCTCAAAAGACTGCAAGTATAAGATTTTAGCCATAGTTACAAACTAATGGTTAAGATTTCTTTACTCAGGACTCTTTCAGACCATGTCTTCAAAGGTTCTGTTTCTCAATTTTCCCTGCTCGCTAGAACTACCTAAGGAGCTTGTAAGGATCCCAGTACATGGGACAGTTAAATCATAATCCCAATTCTCATGCCTATGAAATCAGGATTTCTGGAGGGTGGTGATTAAATGTTATTTTTTCAAGACCCAAATGGATCTGGTATGCAGTCAATAGTGAGACTGTCTAGGGTGAAACCCAGACAGTGAGGCCAAACTTATATATCAAGCCATCCACTGAGGCACTCAAAACAGTTTGGGACTATGGACTATGGAAGAGAACTTTCCTTCTCTCTCTTGGGGTCTGGTCATCAGAAAGAACAAAGGATCATGGTGTCTTAGGCTGTCCATGATGAATCCCACTAGACATAGCCTTTGGGTGTTGGGGCTGCTCCAGACTCCAGCTAATATTTGAGGACACTCTTCTTTTCCTATATTCCTCACCTTAAGATTATGAGTCAAGAGGATAAAGGTAGGAATCTGAAATCTGTGGTTTGAACAGAATGGACACTATTTGTGATTCTGAAGACAAGGCAGGTTTGAGAATCAATGTCCTAACCATTGTTTCTGCAAGTGTGGTACCTGGTGGTGGAGGTGGTGGTTTAGTCATTAAGCCATGTCCAACTTTTTCGACACCATGAACTGTGGCCCACCAGGCTCCTCTGTCCAGGGTAGTCTCCAGGCAAGAATACTGGAGTGGGTTGCCATTTCCTTCTCCAGGGGTCTTCCTGACCCAGGAATCAAACCCAGGTCTCCTGCATTGCAGGCAGATTCTTTACCGACTGAGCTACAATGGAAGCTCGAGTGGTACTTGGACCAGTAGCAAAAGCATCACTGAGGAGGGAAACACAGTCTCATACATTCCAGGTCCATGAATCAGAACACATTGTAACACAATCCCCAGGTGATTCGTATGGCTATTAAAATTTGAACACACTGCCCTAAAACGGTATATCCCAAAGAGATCTTCCAGACTACCTAAAACATAAAGTGCTAATTAATAATGGTCTACTTTAAACTTTACCAATCAAAATCTCCTGGTGGAGGGCAGGGGGTGGAAATCTCTTCATGTTTAACAAGATCAGCCACTGACTCTTATGACAAGAGCTACAGTTTGAGAATCTTAGTCTGAGAATTGGTTTAGTGAATATTTGCTCAGGCCACTCCAAGGAGCTGGTCCAATATCACAGGGTAAAATGTTGTGAGTTAGGTTATCAGCTCTAACACTCAAACATTAGAGAGTTAGAAACAACTGACTACAGACTTTTATTGTGTACAGACTACCAAACATATTGGTCTTCATGTGTGGGCCCCAAAGCCTTACTCATGGGCCAACATGTTAAACATGCATGACTCAGAGGATGAGGTCATAAAGGAATTTTATTTTTCTTTCCCACTGTCCCTTTAGGCCTGTTTGGGGTTGGAGAGTGGCAGATACTTCCTCTGCCTTCAAGTGACTACCCAGGTGTCCATCATGGTTAGTACAGTAATAGAAAGTTATGTATCATTTCAAACCACTTAGTCACAACTGAATACTTAAAAACATCTACCTGTAGAAAATAATACGAACTCTGAACTAGTTTGAACGTTAGCATATATTTCCTCCTTGACTGGCCACATGCTTTTGGAGAGAAGCTTTGGTTGTCTTCCTCTTTTTCCCTTTCCCTTCTCTTACTCACTAGCTATGCCACTGACATCGTCTAGAATGAGCAAGGGGAGGCGAGAAGTAGAACACTGGGGGCAGACAGTTCACAAATTCACTCTCTTCAACACTGGTGGAGATGGAAAGCATGCGCTCATGGACGCTTTCATTGATTTTTGTTGGTTATCCTACTTGACTTGACTAATTCACCTCCCATGAGGTGGATGACACATACTGTTCTTCTAGGTGTCTCTCTTCCCTCAGCCACTAGTTTTCTGGACACTCATTCACCACAGACACTCTTAGATACCCAACAGCCTACAAAATAGTCACCTTGGAGAAGAATCAAAGTAGCTTTAGGCTCATATCCTTCAGTTTGACCCTCAAATGGGTCATCAGAAATGTGTGCGTCCTTTCCCCATGCTGTCTCGTTTCCATTGAGAGTGAAAAGTGAAAGTGAAAGTTGCTCAGTCGTGTCTGACTCTTTCTATGCCATGGACTATACAGTCCATGGAATTCTCCAGGCCAGAATCCTGGAGTGGGTAGCCTTTCCCTTCTCCAGGGGATCATCCCAACCCAGGGACCAAACCCAGGTCTCCACATTGCAGGCAGATTCTTTACCAGCTGACCCACAAGGGAAGCCCAAGAATATTGGAGTGGATAGCCTAGCCCTTCTCCAGCCGATTTTCCCAGCCCAGGAATTGAACTGGGGTCTCCTGCATTGCAGGAGGATTCTTTACCAGGGAAACCCCCATTTCCATTGGGAGTATGGTAATTTCCTAAACTTGGTCCTCATTCTTGCTCTGTCTTCTTGACATAAAAGCCACAGACTCTTGACCTTAGAATACTCAGATGGAGGTCAAACTCCAGACCTTATTTTTCTTACCACGAGCCCCATCACTTACCATGTCCTTCAAGTGGTCCTGATGAAAACACTCTCTTTTTTGACTTGAGGGGCAGAAAAAAGTATCCTCTTCCTTCCTATTATGGACCTATGCCTTAAAGCACAAAACTCTCACTAAAGAAACTATTACTAATTTCAAACACTGGACTCTTCATTCCTTATTTTTATGCAGTTTCAAAAGTCATCAAAAAGGTTCTTGATCAATTCTTTTAAATGTGTTGCCTATAGCATGGCACTTACATTGAAAGCTTATATCTATCACATATTGCTCTATTAGGTGAAACTTCCAGTTCAACATCTTACTACACCCTGAAGCATACACATTTTACATCTCTAGGCAAAAAAAAGTTGGATCAAATTTAAAGTAATAAGTTGCAAGTATAGTGATTAATTCAATCAATTTATCAGCAAATTTTTATAGGAAGCTGATTAATATATTAGGATTTAAATAATTCTGAAATTTTAGAAAGTCTAAACATTTATTATTCCTTTCTGTTATTTATTGTATAATTGACTATGTAAAAACAAGCAAGAATGATAAAGAAGCAATAATACTTTCTGTTTACAGATGGCAATATTGTCTTTGTAGAAGAAATGAAAAAATCGACAAAAAAGCCTCCCAGAACTAATCAGTGATGTAGCAAGGTTGCAGAATACAAGGTTAACATAACAAGAGTCAATTGTTTTCCTATATACTATCAATAAATAAGTGAATTTGAAATTAAACAACAAACGTTATATACATTAGTACTCCCCAAGAAATATAAATGCTTAGTATAACAATAATATATACAAGATCTTCAGAGGAGAGCAAAAACTCTAATAAAAGACATTTTTAAAAGAATTACATTTTTCTCCCTTTGTTTCTTGATGAGTCTGGCTAATGGTTTGTCAATTTTATTTTTCCTTTCAAAGAACCAGCTTTTGGCTTTGTTGATTTTTGCTATGGTCTCTTTTGTTTCTTTTGCATTTATTTCTGCCCTAATTTTTAAGATTCCTTTCCTTCTACTAACCCTGGGGTTCTTCATTTCTTCCTTTTCTAATTGCTTTAGGTGTAGAGTTAGGTTATTTATTTGACTTTTTTCTTATTTCTTGAGGTATGCCTGTATTGCTATGAACTTTCCCCTTAGCACTGTTTTTACAGTGTCCCACAGGTTTTGGGTTGTTGTGTTTTCATTTTCATTCATTTCTACGCATATTTTGATTTCTTTCTTTATTTCTTCTGTGATTTGTTGATTATTCAGCAGCGTGTTGTTCAGCCTCCATATGTTGGAATTTTTAATAGTTTTTCTCCTGTAATTTAGAACTAATCTTACTGCATTGTGGTCAGAAATGATGCTTGGAATGATTTCATTTTTTTTTAATTTACCAAGGCTAGATTTATGGACCAGGATGTGATCTATTCTGGAGAAGTTTCCATGTGTGCTTGAGAAAAAGGTGAAATTCATTGTTTTGGGGTGAAATATCCTATAGATATCAACTAGATCTAACTGATCTATTGTATCATTTAAAGTTTGTGTTTCCTTGTTAATTTTCTGTTTAGTTGATCTATCCATAGGTATGAGTGGGGTATTAAAGTCTCCCAGTATTATTGTGTTGTTGTTAATTTCCCCTTTCATACTTGTTAACATTTGTCTTACATATTGCAGTGCTCCTATGTTGGGTGCATATATATTTATAATTGTTATATCTTCTTCTTGGATTGATCCTTTGATCATTATGTAGTGTCCTTCTTTGTCTCTTTTCACAGCCTTTGTTTTACAGTCTATTTTATCTGATATGAGTATTGCTACTCCGGCTTTCTTTTGGTCTCTATTTGCATGGAAAACCTTTTTCCAGCCCTTCACTTTCAGTCTGTATGTGTCCCCTGTTTTGAGGTGTGTCTCTTGTAGACAACATATATAAGGCTCTTGTTTTTGTATCCATTCAGCCAATCTTTGTCTTTTGGTTGGGGCATTCATGGAAGCAACCTAGATGTCCATCAACAGATGAATGGATAAGAAAGCTGTGGTACATATACACAATGGAGTATTACTCAGCCATTAAAAAGAATACATTTGAATCAGTTCTAATGAGGTGGATGAAACTGGAGCCTACTATACAGAGTGAAGTAAGCCAGAAAGAAAAACACCAATACAGTATACTAACACATATATGTGGAATTTAGAAAGATGGTAATGATAACCCTGCATGCGAGACAGCAAAAGAGACATAGATGTATAGAACAGACTTTTGGACTCTGTGGGAGAGGGAGAGGGTGGGATGATTTGGGAGAATGGCATTGAAACATGTATAATGTCAT
Organism: Capricornis sumatraensis; assembly: GCF_032405125.1. Lineage (NCBI taxonomy): Eukaryota > Metazoa > Chordata > Mammalia > Artiodactyla > Bovidae > Capricornis > Capricornis sumatraensis. Next base: position 8,437,731 of record NC_091083.1, read on the forward strand.
ATATGAAACGAATTGCCAGTCCAGGTTTGATGCATACTGGATGCTTGGGGCTGTTGCACTGAGACAACCCAGAGGGATGGTACAGAGAGGGAAGAGGGTAGGGGGTTCAGGATGGGGAACACGTGTATACCTGTGGTGGATTCATGTTGATGTATGGCAAAACCAAGTAATTAGCCTCCAATTAAAATAAACAAATTTATATTTAAAAAAGAATTACATAAGAAATACCCCATGTTCATGAACAGAAAGCCTCAATATTATTATGTCAGTTAATCCTAATTTGATTTATAAATTCAATGCAATCCAGCATGTTATTGATATTTTGTAGATATTGACAAATTGATTCTAAAGTTTGTTTGGAGAGGTAAAAGACTCAAAATAGAGAACAAAGTCAGAGGGCTGAAATTATTTGATGTCAAAATTTCTGTACAGCTAGAGTAATCAAGCAAGTTTGGTACTGGCAAAAGAACAGACAAATAAATGAATGAAAACTGCATAGAAATCTTGGATATGTGTGTGTTCTCAGTCACTAGACTCTTTGTGACCCCATAGACTGTAGTCTGCCAGATTTCTTTGTCCATGGCAATTTCCAGGCAAGAAAATTGGCAGATTGCCATTTCCTGCTCCAAAGGATCTTTCTGACCCAGGGATAGAACCTACATCTCTTGCATCTCCTGCATTGGCAGATGAATTCTTTACCACTGAGCCACCTAGGAACCCCCCAAGCTTGGATATATCTACATACATATAGTCAATTGATCTTTGGAAAAGGAGTAAAGACAATACAGTGGAGAAAAGATAATCTATTTAGCAAATAGTGCTGGAATAATTGAACATGCACATGCAAAAATAAATAAATAAAAATTTAGACATAGACATTACATCTTTCATAAAAATTAATTCAAAATTGATCATAGATTTAAAGGTGAAAGGCAAAACTATAAAATTTCTAGAAGCCAACATAAGATAAAATATATATGACCGTGAGTATGGTGATGACTTTTTAGATATAACACCAGAGGCATGATCCATGAAATAAATAACTGATAACTTTGACTTCTTTAAAGTGAAAGAACTTCTGCTCTGTGAAAGATACTGTCAAGAGAATGAGAAGACAAGCCATAGATAGGTAGAAAATATTTGCAAAAAAAAAAAAAAATACATCAAGTAAAGGACTATCATCCAAGGTATACAAAGAACTCTTAAAACTCAACAATAAGAACATTAACAATCTTATTTTTTAAAAGTGGGAAAAACCTAAACAGACACATTACAAAAGAAGATATACAGATGGTAAATAAGCCTATGAGAAAATGCTCCACACCATATGTCATCAGAGAAATGCAAATTGAAACAAGGAGATACCACTCCACACCTGTTAGAATGATTGACCACCACCATTGCTGACAAGGATGTAGAAAAACAGGAGCGCTCATGCATTTCTTATGGGGATGCAAGATAGTAAAGCCGCTTTGGAAGACATTTTGGAAATTTCTAGCAAAACTATACCTATTCTTACCAACAATCACACTTTGTATTTACTCAAATGTGTTTAAAACTTATAACTATACAAAAAATGTGCACATAGATGTTTATAGCAGCTTTATTTATAATTTTAAAAACTTAGAAGCAACCAATATGTCCTTCAGTAGGTGAATGGATAAACTATCCAGAAAATGAAATATTATTCAGCACTAAAAAATGTCCTATCAAGCCATGAAAAGACCTAGAAGGTTAAATATATACTATTCAGTCAAAGAACCTAATCTGAATAAGCTACATACCGGATTATTCAAGTTAACCCTTGAACAACTTGGAGGTTAATCCACATAAAACTTAGAGTCAGCCCTCCATATCCAGGTTCTTCTGCATCTGCAGATTTAACCAACTGTGGACAGGGTAATACTGTAGTATTTACTATTGAAAAGTACCTACATTTAAGTGGACCTGGGCTTTCCAGGTGGCTCAGTGGTAAAGAATCCACCTGCCAGTGCAGGAGATGCAGGAGATTTGGGTTCAATCCCTGAGTCAGGAAGATCCCTCTGGAGGAGAAAATGGCAACCCACTCCAGTATTTTTCCCTGAAAAATCACATGGACAGAGGAGCCTGGCAGGCTACAGTCCATGTGTTTGCAGAGTCAGATGCAACTGAGCAATAAATGGACCTCAGTCCAAACTCTTATTGTTCAAGGGTCAACTTTACATATACTGCAAAAGGCAAAAACCATGGAAACAGTAAAATGTTTAGTGATTTACAAGTGTCAAGAGGGAGGGAGAGATGAACAGGCAAAGCACAAATGATTTCTAGGGCAATGAAACTATTCTCAATGATTCTACATAGCGGATACCTGTTATCACACATTTGTTAGAATCCATAGAATGTACAACACCAAGAGTGCTCCCTAATGTGATCCATGGACTTGAGGGTGAAATGATGTAAATTCATTGACTATAACAAGTGTACCACTCTGATGTGGGGTGTGGATAGTTAGGGAGGCTCTGCTTGTGGGGTGGAAGAGAAAGGGAGTATATAGAAACTCTTTATACTTTGCACTCAGTTTTGTTGTGAACCTAAAACTGCTCTGAAAAAGTTAAGTCTACTTAAAATTTTTTTTTACACCCAACAATATCAAGCAACTTCTCCATAAATAACAAAAATACACCAAGTTCTCTGTTTGGCTATATCTGTAAAATACTTTAGAGGATGCAGATAATGATAAATGCAAGAGTGGGAAACAAACTATACCAAAGTAGATAAAATGACAAGAATCTATATCTCAGTTGATTTTATAAACATTGCTCAGGACTCCAGGGATTGACTCACATATGCTTGGGTGATATTCTCAGACTGACTCAGCTGTGTGCATTGACAATTCAGGGTCTGGATGAGGGGCAACAGGGACTCAATGGTCAGAAAATAATTTTGTTTCATGATAATCAAATGACAGAAGGAATATAAATCATTTGGTATTTCCCTCAAGTCTTTATTTAAACATTATATTTTCACCACCACTTAAAACCAGTTCTCTTTCAGCACTCCTGATCACCATTTTTGGGGGGTCAAAATATTGATTGTCTTCTAACTGCAACATAATTTATACATTCATTACTTTTTAAAAAAATAGTCTTCTCCTCCCTCCATTCCTCCCCCATTAGAATATAAACTCTATAGAAGTAGGATCTTTGTTATTTTTGTTCCCTGATCTATCCCACCTACCTAAAACAGTGCCTGACATTTATTAAATGTTCAATAAGTACATTTAATATAATTTAATTGTGTGTGTTGACTGTTTTCCTTGAAGGTGATAATTCTGTCATTTCTTTCTAAGGAACTCTTCTCCCTACATTTATTTTATTCCCCCAAGTTACCTTCCCTTCCTTTCCCTCCAGAACATTGAAAAGTCATGGAACTGAGGCAGGAAAAAGAGACAGACAGGAGTTTGACATATTAACCTCATCAATGAGGAAGTATGTTTTCCTCTGTAGTTTTTATAAGCATTAAACTGAAGATTAAACAGTGAAAAGAGACTATACACTCTAGACATAAAACTTAATGAATTTTCACATTATCAGCATCCTGGTATACTCAGCTGTCAGTCATTACCTATTTCTGGAAGTACACTTGGGCTGCCTCCAGAGGGAAACCCTACCTTGAATATTAAAACTAATATTAAAACTAAACATACAGTTTAGTTTTAGTGTTCCTTTGTGTCTCATTTCTTTAACTAAACATTTTGTTGTGAAATTTATTCATACTACTGTGTGGAGTTGTAGTTTGTCTGTTCTCATAGCACATGATGCTCCATTGTGTGAATGTACCTCAGTTAATTTACGTGCTGACCAGGTAGCCTTCTCCTCTACATTTTACACCTGAAGCATGTTGATTGGGATTCTCCTGACTCTCAGAGGTCAATTAAGCTTAAAACTCAAATGAAATGTGACCAAGGCCAACTCCTTTCTCAGTCCCCATAAACAATGCTAAAGTGGTAAAGATGGATTTAGGTGCAAAAAGAAAACTGAGGTGAAATACCAACAAGCATTAGTTATAGATCATATGTATTTGTTTCAGGTAGGAGATTCTTCTGGTCTTGTCTGGTCCCATTCATGTGTTTGTGGTTGTCTGTGAGTTGGGGAGGTTTATTTTGGCTGGATTCTCTTGTGTTTTCACCATGCCTAGCCTCATCTGCTCTACCTCATCTGTCATTGTCCTCTGGTGTTGGTCTGGACTTGTCCACACAGTAGTGGAAAGGTTATGAGAGAAAGTGGAAGTACACAAGCTTTCCAAGGTCTAGACTCAAAATTAAACATAACTTCCTCCACATTCTATTGGCCAAGACAAGTCACAAGAACAGTCAAGACATGACTAGGGTCACGGTGTGGGGAGTGAGACAAGGTTTGAAAAAAAGTTTCCTGTTGGAAGGATTACAAAGTCACAGTGCAAAGGGCATGAAGCAATAAAGATATTTTTGGTACCGTGCTACGATACTATGTCTTAACACATGATAGATCAGATTATCTCCCCTTTAGGACAATTCTTGATATGTTTCCATATCAAACCATGAAATGCAAATGCTTTTCACTCATTCATATATTGACAATTATTTGAATGTCTTAAGTGTAGACACTTGATCTACATTTCTGGAGCTTACCATTTTATCCCATAATCAGAAGTAAAACTTTTGGATTCTTTTTCTTTGGAAAACTGGACTTTTGAAGCCACATGGCTAGAGAGCCAGTCACAATTAATTATTTTTTTTCCTATGCATTTTGGCATAAATTGTAACTAGTATTTCCTCAAAAATAGCTGTAGAAAAAAAGTTAGTTACTAACCATTTGACATAGGCACCATTTGAGTATTTGTCCAGCCCACCAGCTACAAAGGGTGAGCCATCGATCATTAGTAAGCATGACCTAAGGGCTTGTTAGAAATGCAAGATATCAGGCCCTGAACCAGTCCTGTTGAATCAGAATCCCTAGTGGTGGAACACAGGAATCCCCTTGTTTCCTAGTTTTTCAGGCAATATCGGGTGATGATAAGTGAAAATTTTTGAACCACTGATTTAGGGGCCGATTTTTCAAGACTTTTCACCATTAAGAACAAAAGGAATTTAATGTTTCTTTATCATAGTTGGAATAAAATATTGGCTTTGATACAATTATATAAAAGTCATATTTTTTTCAATCAAAAATGTATTCACATTCTGTTGTATTCTGAAAATTATATTTTTGGTTTATTTGTTCTCTTTCCAGAATAAAATATATTTTCTTCTGGATATTATACAATGACTTTTGAGAAGAAGAAACAAAGATTAGACCTTGCCCTCAATATTTCATTAAATTATAAAATTCAGAGACTTACTGGCACTCCAGGGTTTAAGACTCTGTGCTCCCAAAGCAGGGGGCATGGGTTCTATCCCTGGTCAGGGAAATAAGATCCTGTACATCACAGAGCATGGCCAAAAAAAGCGTAAAATTCATTGTGGATACTACTTCTTTTCGTATTATTAATGTTACTCTTTTTAAATTATTTCTTTGATTATTTTTGACTCTTTATATCATTTAATATTAATAATATAAAATTTTATTATATCAAGTTTTTTGTTTTCTATTTGACATTGATATTCATTCTTCCTCACTGCATTCAGTCAGACTCATTTTTCCCTCCATCAGAAATCTCCATGGAACATTGCTTTTAATACAGTGCATGTCTATCTTGGAGAATGCAATGGAAGTACTCTTGCCTGGAAACTCCCATGGGCGGAGGAGCCTGGTAGGCTGCAGTCCATGGGGTCTCTGAGTCAGACACAACTGAGCGACTTCACTTTCACTTTTCACTTTCATGCATTGGAGAAGGAAATGGCAACCCACTCCAGTGTTCTTGCCTGGAGAATCCCAGGGATGGCTGAGCCCAATGGGCTGCCATCTGTGGGGTCGCACAGAGTCGGACATGACTGAAGCGACTTAGCAGCAGCAGCATCAGCATGTCTATCTTGACACATTTGATCTTTCTATTCTTTTTCAAAAACTTATCTTAATAGCCCATGTCATTCTTCTTTCCCTTTTCCTTCATGGATCAGGTTAAGTCTTTCTTCTCTTTTTAAAGTCAGAATATAAAAGTTCTCAAATTTCTTGCTTAGTCAAAATCCGCTGTGGATGAGGTGACCTTTCAGGATTTTATTCCAAGTGGTAACTGAAGATATAATATGCATCCACCTTTGTTTCTTCCATTTTATGTGCCGTCTTGTAGGGTCAGGTTGCCAGGGAAAGAGAAGAGAAGGCTGGAGCATCACTCAGCTGGTGGACAGTGTCTAGAGTGGCTCCATGATCCTTGCCTCCTGTTTTGAACCCTTGTGTGAGCCTCTCCCTTGGTGCATAGGACTGTGAACAGCTTCCAACTAAGAGCATGGCAAAGGGGAAGGAATGTATTAAATATATCATTTCCTGAATGTGATCTCATTTTATAAGGTGTTTAACTCATCTTGGTAGGAAACTTTCTCTTCCTTGTTGGCTTTGAAGAAGCAGTCTGCCATGCGATAAGCTTTGATATGGAGAGTACCATGCACACAGCAGGGAGCTGAAGGCAACTTCTAGTCACAGTCAACAAGAAGCTAAGGCTCAGGCTGGCAGCTTGCGAGGGACTGAATGCTGCCAACAACGACATAAACGTGGAAGTCGATCTTTTATCAATTGAGCTGACACTTTGACTACAACCCTATGGAAGCTGGAAGCAGAGGCCTCAGTTAGGTAATATCCAGACTTCTGACCCTTAAAAACTCTGAAATAATAAATGTGTGTTGTCTTAAGCCACTAAGGTTGTGTTCATTCTGTTATTTAGTAATAAGTAACTAATCCCCTACCTTAGCACCTTATGTGAACACATAGTAAATATTATTTCATTATGTGGATGACTATAACCTTAACTTGTATTATGACAAAGCATCTCAATCATGGGACATGCTAGAAGAGTTTTGTCTGGACTGCTGTAAAGATAAAAATCTCTGGTTTCAAGTGAAAAATCAGATGAGAGGGGGACTATGATTTGTCAGCCAGTCGTGTTGTCTTTACTCCTTCATGGTTGCCATGGTGAGTATCACTCTACAATTCATCAGAGTTTCCTAGTTTAGGAAAGTATGCTGGGAGATACATCAGATGTTTAGTGAGTTTGAAGATGCCGCTGCTAATGGTGATAAGGAATATGATAAGATAAACTTCTGTTGCTTTTTGTTAACATTCATGTTCTTGTGAGATGGGGAATGAACACAAAATCAGCAATAATAACAGCGAAACTTAACTTCCTAAGCTGGAGTTGTTCAAATAGGGAGGAAAATAAAAGAACAATTTCATTCCTTGCTAATCTAGAAATCAAATACTGTAATTCTCTGAAATTTGGCAGTCTGGTTCCTTCTGAACAAAGAAGCATTAGCATGAGTCTTTTGCTATGGAGACCTCATGACACTCATAAAACATTTCATTGTGGTTTTTCAAGTGAAATAGGAAGTTGTTTCTAAAGGAATAATAAAATGGCATTATCTAAAGAAATGAAGAAATTACAGAAATTTGTTAACATCAGCATTTCTCAGAACATGGGAAATGTCAAAATAGGTTCAAAGCAGTAGGCGTTCTAGCTGAGAATTCTGTTACATGGTAGCACCCAAGGCTATTTCTTGCACAACTAAAAGTTATCCACCATTTACTAAGCATACATCATATACTGAAACTTCCCCTAATTTTTCATTTATTAGTTTATTTTTCAAGACAGAATTCAACTCTTCTTGAATTCACTAAAAATTATGCCAAGTTAACATGCCACACTCATGGCCTTACAGCATATATTTATACTCTGAACCTCAGATAATAAGATCCACACTTTTAAATATTATAAACAGAAGATTGGAGCAAATAAATCAATACAAATAAAATTTTGATTTTAAAAATTTGTCATCATATTTAATTTTAACATGCAAATGTGACTCCACAGTACCACATTCTCACAACTCTCAACCTTCATGTTCTGTGCTTCTGGTGTCTTATTTAATAAATCTTTTATTTACCAAAAATTATAAAGATGTTTGAATATGGTATCTTCTGGAGGCCTTATTGATTTACTGTTTATATTTAGATCTATAATCCACCTGTAATCATCAATATTATGTGGTAAGTCTTTGCACCAAAGCCCTGTGATATCTTCTCTGCTATTATAAGTAAGTCTGTTTCTGGACTCCTCCTTATATTGAAGTGGAATATTTATTTGTCCTCATGCCAACATGATGCTATTTTGATATATTTTGTAATACATCTTGATATGTTATAATGTTAACCCTTCAAATTGGTTCTTTTTGTTGAAGACTGGCATTGGTATTTCTGGTCTGATGTATTTTGCAGTCATTTGTATCACCAGTCTCCCTGGTGGCTCAGATGGTAAAGGGTCTGCCTGCAATATAGGAGACCTGGGTTCGATCCCTGGGTTGGGAAGATTCCCTGGAGAAGGAAATGGCAACCCACTCTAGTACTCTTGCCTGGAAAATCCCATGGATGGAGGAGCTTGGTAGGCTACAGTCCATGGGGTCACAAAGAGTTGGACATGACTGAGCAACTTCAGTTCAGTTCATATCACTGTGGTTTTCTTTTTCTCCCTTGTGGTAGGATTATACACCTACACTCTTGCCGTGGTCTCATGGTTGGCATTTGTTGACTTCAGGCTTTGCTATATGGCTTGATTTTATTGATAGGATATTGGCAGATATAAGATGAACAAAGGTTTCAGACATGTTTATTTAGTTGGCTTCTTGCAATCCTGATATCAGGAGAAGAGTATCACCTGGGTAAATGGTGTCTCACAGTCAGGATTCCAAACAGACTAAAGCAGGTGAATCAAAACTTCCCCAGCTGATCCATAAACCACAGCCTAACACAATCACCCCAAACCTTCCAGTGTAAATGTGTGCTCCTTTTAAAAGACATGTTTATTCTCCTTTTATTTATTTTTCATTAACTATATTAAAATAGAATCACAAGGAATTCTTTGGTGGTCCAGTGGTTAGTTTTCCAGTAGTGGTTGGTTTTCCAGTAGTCATGTACAGATGTGAGAGTTGGACCTTAAAGAAGGCTGAGCTACAAAGAATTGATGCTTTCAAACTGTGATGCCGGAGAAGATTCTTGAGAGTCCCTTGGACTGCAAGGATATCAAACCAGTCAAACCTAAAGAATATGAACCCTGACTATTCATTGGAAGGACTGATGCTGAAGCTGAAGCTCCAATACTTTGGCCACCTGATGCAAAGCGCTGACTCACTGGAAAAGACCCTGATGCTGGGAAAGACTGGAGGCAAGAAGAGAAGGGGCAGCAGAGGATGAGATGGTTGGATAACATGACTCAATGGGCATGAGTCTGAACAAACTCTGGGAGATAATGAAGGACAGGGAATTGGTATGCTGCAATTGATGGGGTCACAAAGAGTCAGACATGACTTAGCAACTAAACAATAACAACAATCAGTGCTTAGGACTCTGTTCTTCCACTGTAGGGAGCACAGGTTCAATCCCTTGTCAGGCAACTACGATCCCTGCCAAAAAATATTTTCCATTTACAGAAACATTGTAATGCTAGAAACATTTATAAAGTTCCCATATATCCAATCTCCCCTTATTAAAATCTTATATTAATATGAGTGAGACCAAGCAAAATCAGAACAATCTCCTACCCGAAATAAAGAGATATGTTCTATAATTAATGCTTGTCATTTTTTACCCTCGTTTTCTCCTCTCACCTGAATCTACCTTTACCCCTTCCTTTATCACTGTTTATCATTGTTTTTATTTTAGAACAGTGTTGGATTTACAAAAGTGCTACGCAGCTAGTACCGAGGTTTCTCATATACTTTACATCTGATTTACCTACTGTGAACAACTTATACTGGAATTGGACATTTGTCACAAGTAATGAATATTTTACAATATGTTTAAAGTCCCTACTTTATTCAGATCTCTTTAATTTTTACCCAATGTCCTTTTTCTGTACCAGAATCCCATCTAATACACCAAATTACATGTAGTCATGTCTCTTTAAGCTCCTTTTGACAGTGACAGTCAGAGTGATCCTGTTTTTGATGACCTTGATAATTTGGAGGAATATTGCTGAAGCTTTCAGGAGTAGTACTCTTGTTGGAATTTCTGTGATGTTTTTCTCAGGATTGAACTGAGGTTTTGGGTTTTGAGAAGGAAGGCCACAGAGGTTAAATGTCATTCTTATCTCATCATGTTAAAAGTATATATTATCAATATGACTTACCACTGCTGATGTTAACCCTGACGACCTACCTGAGGCAGTGTTTGTGCCCTGAAAAGCTACTCTTTATTCCTCATCACTAAACTATACTCTCTGGAAGGCAGTCTCTATGCACAAGCCACATTTAAGGACTAGGAGGTTATATTCCTCCTCCCTAAAAGATCAACATAAATAAATTGCAATTAAATAAATTAAATTGTAATTTTTTTGCACAAATGTATCTATTCTCAATTCATTTATTTGTTAAACTATTAATTCATATCAAATTAGACTCATGTATATTTATTTTATATTTTGGGTTATAATACAATGAAGGGTTATGTATTACATGTTCAACTCATCACAACTTCGGTCTTTAGGAGCTCTCTCAGTTAGCTCCTGTGTCATCACTGTGTTTTCTCAAAAAAAAAAAAAAAAATTCACACTTCCTTACTTTATGGCACTACAAAATACAAAACAAACTGTGTGTTTTGGGTAAAGAGTCCACTCAGGTGACAGAGCCTGAAACTACGTGTGTATACCAACCTGTGTACATATAAATACCTATAAGTATTTATGTGTGTAGCATCTACATTTATAGTAAGCTCAGGAGTTTATACCAGTGTCTCCAACTTTAGCCCAGTTCCACATGTTTCTTTCTAGACCTCTCCCCTTGCTTATCAGTACTGCCCAATCCAACAGTGAAAAACCTGGCTGTCACTATTGGTCATCCATTTACTTAATTTTCCAATTCCAGTACACATATATAGTTATATAGAACTGCTAAAACATACCTCCACTGAATACATACTTATTAACTAGGGTACAGTGCTTATGTACAGTTCCTTATTTATTTATTTGGTGAAAAAGAAAGTTTGTTTTATTTCCGATGCCTGCTGGCAACTGGGAGTGGGGTGGGTGAGGGGGTGGGGCAGGGTGGACTCCTGTCCAAAGGTCGACTCCCCTTCACTTACAATCAGTAAGCAAGAGCTTTCATTGACACAAGCTAGGGGGCTGTTACATGTAGAAACAGCACAGTCAGTTCTGATAGTCATCTTAAAATTGGTCATGTGGTGATCTGACCAACGTTATCTTGACTGTCTTAAGTACAGTTAATTTTCAGTTCTGGGGCCTTCTCAGGTGGCATTAGTGGTAAAGAACCCTCCTACCAATGCAGGAGACATAAGAGATGCCAGTACAATCCCTGGGTTGGGAAGATCCCCTGAAAGATGGCATGGCAACCCACTCCAGTATTTCTGTCTGGAGAATTCCATGGACAGAGGAGCCTGGAAGGGTACAGTCCATAGGGTTGCAAAGTCGGACACAACTGAAATGACCCGGCACACACACACACAATCTTCATCTCCAGGGTCAGTCCCATTCCTTGAGGCCAGTTGGAATTGTGGCAGTTTATATCATGTCTACAGCCTGGGCATCACGTGTTAACTTCTTTCACCTGGTAGGGTTTCAGTATGTATAACACAGCTTACAAGACATGGCTCAATACTATCTATAGCCCTTGAGGATGAACTAAAAGTTCTTGACTATGCCTAATGACTAAACAGTTATTAATTGATTTCCTTTGACTGTTTTTCTTTGTTTCTATGTTTTCTCATTTCTTTGATTAAACTGATTTTTTAAAATTTATTTATTTTTAAATTGAAGGATGATTGCTTTACAGCATTTTGTTGTTTTCTGTCAAACTTCAACATGAATCAGCCATTAGTTCAGTTCAGTTCAGTCGTTCAGTCGTGTCCGACTCTTTGCAACCCCATGAATCGCAGCACGCCAGGCCTCCCTGTCCATCACCAGCTCCCAGAGTTCACTCAGAATCAGCCATACATATACATATATCCCCTCATTTTTGAAACTCCCTCCCATCTCCCTGCCCATCCCTCTAGTTTGATACAGAGCCCTTCTTTGAGTTTCCTGAGCCATACAGCAAATTCCTGGTGGCTATCTAGTTTACATATGGTAATGCAATTTTCCATGTTACTCTTTCCATACATCTTACCCTCTCCTCCCCTCTCCCCATGTCCATAAGCCTATTCTCTATGTCTGTTTCTCCATTGCTGCCCTGAAAATAAATTGTTCAGTACCATTTTTCTAGATTCTGTATATATGTATTAAAATATTATATTTCTCTTTCTCTTTCTGACTTACTTCAGTCTGTATAATAGGTTCTAGGTTCATCCACTTCATTAGAACTGATTCAAATGTGTTCCTTTATATGGCTGAGTAATACTCCATTGTGTACACATATCACAACTTTTTTATCCATTCATCTGTTCATGGACATCTAGGTTGAGTCCACATTCTAGCTAATGTAAATAGTGCTATAATGAACAAAGGGACACATGAAGCTTTTTCAGTTTTGGTTTCCTCGGGGTATATGCCTAGGAGTGGGATTGCTGGGTCATATGGTGATTTTATTCCTAGTTTTTTAAGGAATCTCCATACTGTCTTTCATAGCAGCTGTATCAATTTATATTCCCACCAACAGTGCAAGAGCATTCTTTTTTCTCCACACCCTCTCCAGCATTTATTGTGTGTAGACTTTTTGATGATGGCCATTCTGACTGGTGTGAGGTGATATCTCATTGTAGTTTTGATTAGCATTTCTCTGATAATGAGCAATGCTGAGCATCTTTTCATGTGTTTGTTAGCCATCTGTATGTCTTCTTCGGAGAAATGTCTCTTTAGGTCTTTTCCCCACTTTTTGATTGGGTTGCTTGTTTTTCTGGTGTTGAGTTGTATTAGCTGTTTGTATATTTTAGGAATTAATCCTTTGTCAGTTGTTTCATTTGCTATTATTTTCTCCTATTCTGAGGGTTGTCTTTTCACCTTGTTTATAGTCTCCTTTGCTGTGCAAAAGCTTTTAAGTTTAATCAGGTCCCATTTGTTTATTTTTGCTTTTATTTGCATTACTCTAGGAGGTGGGTCATAGAGGATCTTGCTTTCATTTATGTCATTGACTGTTCTGGCTATGTTTTCCTCTAAGAGTTTTATAGTTTATGATCTTACATTTAGATCTTTAATCCATTTTGAGTTTATTTTTGTGTAAGGTTATGGGAAGTATTCTAATTTCATTATTTTACATGTAGCTGTCCAATTTTCCCAGCACCATTCATTGAAGAGGCTGTCTTTGCCCCATTGTATATTCTTGCTTACTTTGTCAAAAATAAAGTACCCATAGGTGCATGGGTTTATTTCTGGGCTTTCTGTCTTACTCCATTGATCTATATTTCTGTTTTTGTACCAGTACCATACTGTCTTGATGACTGTAGCTTTGTAGTACAATCTGAAGTCAGGAAGGTTAATTCCTCCAAGTTCATTCTTCTTTCTCAAGACTGCTTTGGCTATTTGGGGCCTTTTGTGTTTCCATATGAATTGCGAAATATTTTGTTCTAGTTATGTGAAAAATGCCATTGGCAATTTGATAGGGATCACGTTGAATCTGTAGATTGCATTTGGTAGTATAGGCATTTTCACAATATTGATTCTTCCTACCCAGGAACATGGAATATCTCTCCATCTGTTTATGTCATCTTTATTTCTTCAATATCTTATAATTTTCTGTGTACAGTTCTTCTGTCTCATTAGGTAAGTTTATTCCTAGATATTTAAATCTTTTTGTTGCAATGATGAATGGGATTGATTCCTTAATTTCTCTTTCTAATTTTTTATTGATAGTATATAGAAATGCAAATGATTTCTGTGTATTGATTTTGTGTCCTGCAATGTTGCTAAATTCGCTGATTAGCTCTAATAATTTTCTGATACTACCTTTATGGTTTTCTATGTACAGTATCATGTTATCTACAAACAGTGAGAGCTTTACTTCTTTTCTGATCTGGATTCTTGTTATATCCCTTTCTTCTCTGATTGCTGTAGCTAGGACTTCCAGAACTATGTTGAATAATAGTCATGAAAGTGGACACTCTTGTTTTGTTCCTGATCTTAGGGGGAATGCTTTCAGTTTTTCACCATTGAGAATAATGTTTGCTGTAGGCTTATCATATATGGCCTTTACTATGTTGAGATAGGTTCCTTCCATGCCTATTTTTGGAAGTCTTTTAATCATAAATGGGTGCTGAATTTTGTCGAAGGTTTTTTCTGCATCTATTGAGATTATCATATGGTTTTTATCTCTCAATTTGTTAATATGGTGTATCACACTGATTGATTTGCATATTTTGAAGAATCCTTGCATCCCTGGAATAAAGCCAACTTGATCATGGTGCATGAGCTATTTGATGTATTGCTGAATTCTGTTTGCTAAAATTTTGTTGAGGATTTTTGCATCTATGTTCATCAGTGATACTGGCCTGTATTTTTCTTTTTTGTGTGTTGTCTTTGTCTGGTTTTGGTAGCAGGGTGATGGTGGCCTCATAGAATGAGTTTGGAAGTATTCCTTCCTCTGCAGTTTTTTGAAAGACTTTTAGAAGGATAGGCATAAGCTCTACTCTAAATGTTTGATAGAATTCTCCTGTGAAGCCATCTGGTCCTGGTCTTTTGCTTTTTGGGGAGATTTATAATGACAGCTTCAATTTCAGTGCTTGTAATTGGGTTTTTCATTACTTCCAGTTCTTCCTGGTTCAGTCTTCGAAGATTGAACTTTTGTAAGAATCTGTCCATTTCTTCCAGGTTATCCATTTTATTGCCATATAGTTATTCATAATAGTTTTTTATAATCCATTGTATTTCTGCATTGTCTGTTGTAACCTCTCCTTTTTCATTTCGAATTTTGTGTGATTTGATTCTTCTTTTTTTTCTTGATGAGTCTAGCTAAAGTTTTGTCAATTTTGTTTATCTTTTGTTAAGCTTTATTAATCTTTACTATTGTTTCTTTCATTTCTTTTTCATTTATTTCTGCTCTGATTTTTATGATTTCTTTCCTTCTGCTAACTGTGGGATTATTTTTGTTGTTGTTCTTTTTCCAGTTGTATTAGGTGTAAAGTAAGGTTGTCTGTTTGATGTTTTTCTTTTTTCTTGAGACAGGATTGTATTGCTATAAACTTCCTTCTGAGAACTGCTTTTGCTGTATCCCATAGGTTTTGAGTTGTCGGATTTTCATTGTCATTTGTTTCTAGAAATTTTTGGATTTCCCATTTGATTTCTTCAGTATCCTGTTGGTTATTTAGAAACATATTGCTTAATATCAATGTGTTTGTGTTTTTTTACAGTTTTTTTTTTTGTAATTGATATCTAGTCTCATAGCTTTATGGTCAGAGAAGATGCCTAATACAATTTCAATTTTCTTAAATTTACTGAGGTTTGATTTGTGACCCAAGATGTGGTCTATCCTGGAGAACGTTCCATGTGCACTTGAGAAGAAGGTGCATTCTTCCACATTTGGATGGAATGTCCTGAAGATATCAATGAGATCCATCTCATCTAATATATCATTTAAGACTTGTGTTTCCTTATTAATTTTCTATTTTGATGATCTGTCCATGGGTGTGAATGGGGTGTTAAAATCTCCTACTATTATTGTGATACTGTCAAATTTTTCTTTTATGTCTGTTAGTGTTTGTCTATGTATTGAGGTGCTCCTATTTTGAGTGGATAGAAAATTACAATTGTTATGTCTTCCTCTTGGGTTGATACCTTGATCATTATGTAGTGTCCTTCCTTATCTCTTGTAATCTTCTCTATTTTAAGGTCTATTTTGTCTGATATGAGGATTGCTACTCCAGCTTTCTTTTGCTTCCCATCTGATGGAATACATTTCTCCATCCTCTCACTTTCAGTCTATATGTGTCTTTAAGTCTGAAGTTGGTTTCTTGTAGACAGCATATATATGGGTCTTGTTTTTGTATTCATTCAGCCAGCCTGTGTCTTTTGGTTGGAGCATTTAATCTATTTACATTTAAAGTAATTATGGATATATATGTTCCTATTGCCATTTTCTTCATTGTTTGGGGTTGATTTCATAGCTCTTTTTCTTCCCTTGTATTTCTTGACTATTTAAGTCCCTTTAACACTTGTTGTAAAGATGTTGTGGTGGTACTGAATTCTCTTAACTTTTGCTTGTCTGAAAAGCTTTTTATTTCACCATCAATTGTAAATGAGATTATTGCTGCTTACAGTAATCTTGGTTGTAGATTTTTCCCTTTCAATATGTTAAATATATCCTGCCATTCCCTTCTGGCCTGCAGTTTCTGCTGAAAGATCAGCTGTTAAACACATGGAGTTTCCCTTGTATGCTACTTGTTGCTTTTCCCTTGCTGCTTTTAATATTCTTTCTTTGCATTTAGTCTTTGTTAGTTTGATTAGTGTGTGTCTTGGTGTGTTTCTCCTTGGTTTCTCCTGTATGGGACTCTGTGTACCTCTTGAACTTGATTGACTATTTCCTTTTCCATGTTGGGGAAATTTTCAACCATAATCTCTTTAAAAATTTTATAATATCCTTTCTTTTTCTCTTCTTCTCCTGGGACGCCTATAATTTGAATGTTGGTGTATTTGATATTGTCCCAGAGGTCTCTGAGACTATCCTCAGTTCTTTTCATCCATTTTACTTTATTCTGTTCTTCAGAAGTTATTTCCACCATTTTATCTTTCAGCTCACTTATTCATCCTTCTGATTCAAATATTCTGCTATTGATTCCTTCTAGAACATTTTTAATTTCAGTAATTGTGCTGTTCATCTCTCTATGTTTATTTTTTAATTCTAGGTCTTTGTTAATGGATTCTTACATTTTCTCCATTCTGTTTTCAAGATTTTTGATCATCTTTACTATCATTTTTTTGAATTCTTTTTCAGGTAGTTTACCTATTTCCTCTCTTTAATTTGGACTTCTGTGTTTCTAGCTTGTTCCTTCATTTGTGCAGTATTTCTCTGCCTTTTCATTATTATTATTTTTTAACTTACTGTGTTTGGGGTCCCCTTTTCACAGGCTTTAAGGTTGAATTCTTTCTTTTGGTTTCTGTGCTCCCAAGGTTGGTCCAGTGATTGTGTAAGCTTTGTATAGGGTGATAATTGTGCTGAGTTTTTGTTTGTTTGGCTGGTTGTTTTTCCCTTGATGGGCGAGCCTGAGTGTGGTAGTAACCATGCATGCTGATGATCGGGTTTATATTTTTGTTTTGTTTGTCCTGCACAGGGTGCTGCTAGTGGCTGAGTGATGCCAGGTCTTGTATTCAGTCGGTTTCCTCTGTGTGAGTTCTCACTATTTGATACTCCCTAGGGTTAGTTCTCTGGTAGCCTAGGGCCTTGGAGTCAATGCTCTGACTCCAAAGGCTCATGGCTTGATCTCTGGTCAGGAATGAAGACTCCACATGTGGTTTGTTATGGCATTGTGAGATTAAAACTAATACCCCCAAACAAGAAACCAAAGATGAACCCCTGACAAATGGCAGTTACAAAATCAAGCAAATAATAATTAAAATAATGGAGTATACACATATACATATATACCCATATGCAAAATCAAAACAGTACTGCAAAAATAAAGTACAGCAGATTGACCTGGCAAACAAAGGAAATAAAAAATTATGTCTACCAGTTAAGAACAAAACTAACTAAAGCAAAACCTGGAAAACAAAACTAAAGCAAGGTGCCAAGTGGGGAATAAAGCAATGAAAACAAAACTAACAAATAGCAAACAAAAGCAAACAAAGGAATAAATGTAGAAAACATAATAACAGTTTGCAAAAATTAAAACAACATTCAAAGAAGAGAAAATAAAAATAAAGGAAGAAGAAAAAAAAAAAGGAAGAAAGAAAATGCCACAGAACTGCAAAAGCCCGTCATAGATGCAGAGGTTTTTAACAGCAGTAAATAATGTAATGGGGCGGAGGAGCTCGAAAACTTAATTAGATTTCATAGTGACAATAAAATTTACAACTACAACAGAGGGGGAAAATAAAAAAAAATTTAAAAAAAATCTGAAAGAATCTACAGAACAAGTCAAAACGTAAGAATATTAAATGCTTTTCTTGAATCATTGCTGTCAGAGTCCTTTCCCTCACTGGGAGTCACAGTCCACCTCACCTCCCTAGGATGCCCTCGAACATTGTGCTGGTCTCTGGACCTGCTGTGGGGGCAGCTCAGATTCTAATTTGGTCCTATCCCTGTGTTCTTGCCTCCAATGTCCACAGTTACCAGAGCTAGTGTGTTTTCTTTTGTGGGAGCTCTCAGTGACCTTTAATATATTCCATAGACACAAAGTCTGCCTAGTTGATGGCGTGGATTTAATCTGCAGCTTGTGCAGCTGGTGGGAAGGTTTTGGGCCTTTTTCCTTAGCCACATTGCCCCTACGTTTCAATTGTAGTTTTATTTCCTCCTCTGCATGTGTGTCATCCACTGGGGTTCACTCCTGAGGCTGCCCTGGAGGACTTAGATTTGCCCCTGTGAGGGCCCACTGTGGAGGTGGTGCAGCTACTTGGGCCACAGGGATTCTGGCAGCACCAGGTACTGAGGGGAGTTTGTGGCTAGGGCAGCAGGAAATATAGAGCTCTAGAAGAGTATGGCAACCAGTATTGGACAATATGCTCCACTATTCTTGCCTGAGAAGCTTGGCAGGCCACAGTCTACAGGGCTGCAAAGTGTTGGACTTGACAGAAGCTACCCTGCATGCATAGACGCAAAACTTTTTTTGCCTGTGATGGCTCTGACCCAGTGATGGTTGACTGTGAAGGTGGTTCAGCTGTTTGTCTTGCGGGGACCCTGCAGGCACCAAGTGTGCAGGGACAAGGACTGCCTCTGCCACAGGAGTTGTGGCCCTATCAGAGTCTTTTTTTGAGCTTCTTGTAGCTGGCAATCAGAAGGCCTGGGCCAGTCTTTCTCCTTAGCTCCACCCAGTCAGGCACCTAGAGGGCTCCCTTGCCTGGGGTCCTTCTCTGTTGTTCAGCATATCAGGCACATAGAGGGGCCCCCTTAGCTGGGGTCCTCTTCTGTAGATTGGCACATCAGGCATTTAGAGGGGCACCCTGGGTAGGGTCCTGCTTTGTAGTTCAGTCAGTCAGGCATTTGATGGGCCAGCCTCTCTATTGTTCAGCCCTGGAAGCTGTCCAGCGGGGAGGGGCAAGAGAGGCTATGGTGATGGCTCCACCCCCTACTCATGACTCAGCAGCACTGCCTTGCTCCCATAGCTACCTGATTTCCTCCACAGGCATTTCCCACCACAGTCTCCTCCCTCACACCCCCTTGATCCATCTCTCCACAGGCAACAGCCTGGGACTGCTCCACAATCCCCAAACTCCAGCTCCCAGCCGCTGTGCCTTCTAGGGGATCTTCGTCCCTGTCCACGGTGTGTATGGCTGTGGCAATGTATGATTCTCATTCCATTTAGGTTGCCACAGATCAGCTGTTTCACTCTCAGTCTTAAATGTTTCTTCTCTGACTCAGACAATTGCCCCAATATGGGGATCTTCAGCCCTGCTTCAGTTCCCCTGCCCGCCAAGGGCAGGTCCCGTCCTAGTAACACTCCTGTTTTTCCCCCTAGTTCCTTCATCCTACCAAGTTTTGCATGGTTCTATATATTCTTTCCCACTGATCAGGTCCTCCTGTCTGCTCTCAGCTGGTCTTCTGCATGCACTTCTGAAGGTGTATTCCTGATGTATCGGTGGAGAGAGATGTACTCCACATCCACCTACTCCTCCACCATCCTGTTCTCTCCTATGTACAGTTCTTTTAATGTTTCCCTCCTAGCACTACTTTTGTTGCATCCCGAAGATCTTGATAAGCTGGATTTGTATTTAGTTCAAACTATTTTTACTTCTCTTGAGACTACTCTTTGGCTATGTATTATTTATACTGTTCCCTCTGAGTAAAGAACTTCCTTTAACATTCTTTTTAGGGAAGGTGATTAATCTCAATTTTGGTTTGTTTGGAAAAGATTTACTTGTCCTTAATTGCCTTTTTTAAGCATAATTTCACTGGTACAGAATTCTAAATCAGAGTTTGTTTTTTCCTTCAACATTTTAAATAATTCACTCCCCTCTCTTCTTGCTTGCCTGATCTCTGATGACAAGTCTGATGTTACCCTTATCTTTTTTCTTCTATAGTTAAGGCGATTCTTATTTTCCTTCTGACTTCAAAATTTTCTCTTTGTTTTTAATTTTCTGCAGTTTAAATACAATATACTTAGGCTTGAGATGTATATGTTTGGTATTTTTCTACTTGGCTTTCTCTGAGTTTCCTTGCTATGTGGTTTGAGATCTGTTATTAATTTTGGACAGTTCTTGACCATTATTTGGAGAAGGAAATGGCAACCCACTCCATTGTTCTTGCCTAGAGAATCCCAGGGACAGGGGAGCCTGGTGGGCTGCTGTCTATGGGGTCACACAGAGTCGGACACGACTAAAGTGACTTAGCATTAGCATTTCTCTGAGTTTCCTTGCTATGTGGTTTGTCTGTTATTAATTTTGGACAGTTCTTGGCCATTATTAAATCAAATATTTTTTCTGCTCCATTTTCTTTCTTTTCCTTCTGGTGTTCCAATTATGTGGATGCTACATCCTAAGGAAGATCAGTCCTGGGTGTTCATTGAAGGGACTGATGTTGAACCTGAAACACCAATACTTTGGCTACATGATGCAGAGAGCTGACTCATTTGAAAAGACCCTGATGCTGGGAAAGATTCAGGGCAGGAGGAGAAGGGGACGAGAGAGGATGAGATGGTTGCATGGCATCACTGACTCGATGGACATCGGTTTGGGGGGACTCCGGGAGTTGGTGATGGACAGGGAGGCCTGTCGTGCTGTGGTTCATGGGGTTGCAAAGAGTCGGACACGACTGAGAGACTGAACTGAACTGAACCACATTTGAAATTGTCCCCTAATTATCGCATGTTTGTTCTTCTTCTTCTTCTTCTTCTTTTTTTTTTTTTTTTTTCATTCTTCTTCCTTTGAATTTTAGTTTGGGTAGTTTCTTTTGAACTACCTTCAAGCTCACCAATTCTATCCTCAGCCATGTTGAGTTTACTGACCGGTGCACCAAAGTCATTCTTCATTTCTGTTACAGTGTTCCTGATTTCTAGTATTTCCTTTAGATTATTTTTTTAGAGTTTTCATCTATCCGTTTCCGTCAGTCATCTCTTCTCACATAATGTCTTCTCTCCTCCTTAGAATGTCTAGCATTGCTTTACAGTATTCTGTCATTTCTGCCATACATCAGCATGAATCAGCCATAGGTATACATATGTAGCCTCCTCCTTGAATCTCCCTCCCACCTCCCATCTCATCCCATTCCTCTAGGTTGTCACAGAGCACCACGTTTGAGCTCCCTGCTACATACAGCAAGTTCCCACTGGTTATCTATTTTCATATGGTAATGTATGTTTCCGTGTTACTCATTCAATTCATTCCTCTCTATCCTTCCTCCATGGTGCCCACAAATCTGTTCTCTATATCTGAATCTCCATTGCTGCCCTGCGAATAGTTTCCTCAGTACCACCTTTCTAGATTCCATATATATGCACTAACACATATTTGTTTTTCTCTTTCTGACTTACTTCACTCTGTATAATAGGCTCTAGGCTCTTCCACCTTATTAGAACTGAGTCAAATGTTTTCCTTTTCATGACTGAGTAATATTCCATGGTATACATGTACTACAGTTTCTTTATCCATTCATCTGTCAATGGACATAGAATGCCCTCCCACTCAGCCCCCACACCACACCACACTAAAGGGCTCCAAGTGTAACTGTGGGTTACAACTGGAAAAACTTCAAGACACAGATTCTCTGAGAGGAGTAACTAGGAAGTCTCAAGAGAAGAGAAAAATAAACAAGGACACCAGAGGAATGTGAAAACTCTGGCACCTATAACTACAACAAGTGATATACAAAGGCATACTTGTAGCCAGATTAATATACATCCTCTCACTGATGGCCTGTTTACTTCAGCTCCAATAGGAGCTAAAGTGATAACTCAATACAAAATTTCTCGCTTTCATCAAAAAATTAGAAGGCTTGCAAAAAAAATCAAGAGAAAACACACTTTATAGAGACAAAGCAGTCATGATAAGAAGATTCTGATATCATAGAGATTTAAATTTATCAAACTTGGAATTTAAAATAACTAAACCACCCTGGCATACTATAACCTGGCATTCTACAATTTTATGATTGAATCTCAGGCTTTCTTATGGACCTGTGTCTCAGAAATGTGACCTTCACAGGTGTTTCCATGGTGGTATAACCTTTCCCCTCCCCTTAGCTGCAGTAGTCCCAATCTGTTTCCTTGAAGCCCTTGCCCGTGTTGACTCTGTATTCCCACCACCACCCCCTCATCTCCCTAGGTGAGACAGGAAAGCTAAGGACTGCAGATTACACTCTTCCCAGCTGAGATAAGGCTCTGGCAAAGCCCTTCTTCTGGAGAGCAGGTTTTGGCTATGAACAAGGGAAGGCTCTGAGTGCATTTCATAAGCATTCCTCTTCCCCTCCCTTACCAGAACTGTTGCTTACTACAATTTTACAGAAATGTTCTCTCGTTACTTTTCCCTAAAAGCTGTCTTTTACCTTTCACATTTAGATTTTTAAACTTCATGGAATTATTTTATGTATGGTGTGAGGAAGGAATTAAGATACATTTATTTTCCATATGAATATATAAAAGACACATCATATATTAAAAACACCATCCTTTCTCTACTATATTTTAGTGTTGTTTTACATGAATCAGGTGACAATGTATACATCAGTCAACTTCTGGTCTCTCTATTCTATTTCAGTTGTTTATTTGATTGATTGATTTACCTGGTACCAATACCACATCTTAATCATACCACCACTTAATGTAATTTTATATTTGGCCTTAGTATCTAATAGTGCAAGTCCTCTAATTTGTTGTTGTTCAAAATCAGGTGGCTCATCTAATTCCTTTGTGTTTCCATAACATTTTTATAATCAGCTTATCAAATTGCACATAAAACTCCAATGAAATTTTGCTTAAAATCAGACTGTATTTTAAATCAAATTGGAGAAAGTGATAATTTTAAAATATTGAGGCTTCTATTCTATGAACATGGTCTATTTTTGTCTCAAATTTTTTATTAATAATATTTTATACTTTTCAGTGTAAAGGTTTTCCATACCTACACCTAGGCATACATGAAAGCATTTGTTGTTTTTGAAGGTATTTTAATGCCATTTTATTGTAATATAATTTTCCAGTTATTTATTGCTGATATCCAAAAGCAAATTTGATTATTATACTTACGTTTTATTCAGTGAAGTTTATGAAATTCATTCTTTTAAACTAGCACATCAGTATTTTGGTATTTTTATGTACAAAATTATGTTATTAGTTACAAGCAGTACATTTCCTTTCCTTTTAATTCTTGTACATTTTGCTTATGCTTCTGGTCTTATTGCACTGGCTAGGACCTTTAGTCCATGACTGCTCCATTGTTCTGTTTCAGTTTTTAAGAATACAACTGATAATTTCATTATTGAGTATGCTGTTTATTGTAGGTTTTTAAAAATACCATTCACTATTAGATTTTCAAGGTCCCTTCTAAATCCTGTTATTTGTGGCAACAGGATGAACCTTGAGGGCATTAGGCTAAGTGAAATAAGCCAGTCAGAGAAGAACAAATACTACAATCTCAGTTATATGTGGAATCTAAAACGCTGAGCTCACAGAAACAGACAGCAGTTTGGTGATTATGACAGTTTGGAGGGCAGAGGAAATGGGAAGATTTTAGTCAAAGAGTACAAAACTTTAAATCATAAAATGTATAAGTTCTGGGAGTCTAGTGCATATCATTATAACTAGCCACCAGGGAAGCCTTGTAATTAACAATACTACACATAAACACACACACACATACACACGCACAATGGTAACTGTGAGATACTGTGTTAGCTAATCTTATTGTGGCAATCATTTCACAATATATATGGATATCTAATCATCATGTTGTACACTTTCAACCTACACAATGTTATATGTCAGTTATATCTCAATAACACTGGAGAGGAAGTTTCCTTTCTATTACTAGTTTGTTAATGGTTTCTTTTCAATCATGAACAGACATTAAATTTTTATCTAATACTTTTTATACAATGAGATAATTATTCAGTTTTTCTGTTGCTGTGATGAATAGCCTTGGTTGAATTTTTAAGTGTTAGGCAAAACTTGCATTTCTGAAATAAATTCCATGTCATCATGATATGTTATCCTAGTCAAATATAACTGATAATTTTTAAATGCCTAGAGTTATTCCATCTCCACATTCTCCCTGTGAGATAAAAATTTTCGGCTCTGTATCCTTCTATCCATATTAACACCTATGTGATAATAATTATTTATTATTATTATTGTGTTAATTATTATTTATTTTATTTTTATTAGGTATTCTTGTATCTACTTAATCTACATTAATATATTTAATTCTCATGGAAAAATATGGGGGGAAATCCTATCCCTATTTTACAGCTGAGAAAATTGAGATATGAGAGGTTATGTAATGTGCCCAATTTTAAGTCAGACTGAGCTTTATTCCTGTCAGTCTCATTCTATACCTATACTTCAATGACTCTACCAGTACTGTATATTTTAGAGAAAGCCTAATTGCGGTAAGATTTCTGAATCGACACGTCTTTATTTTCCATATTTGCATAATAGCACTGAAGGATATAGCAATCTATATCTTCTTATTTCTCCACCTTTTCCATGCACAAATCTGTTCCAAATTTCCAAACACTAGAAGCCATCATCTTTTTTCTCATTTCATTGTTCTGAGATTTCACCACAATATGTTGATGGATGCATCTTTTACAATTCATCTTGCCCAACTGACACTTTCATCCTGATGAGTAATGGTTTACTTAATCCTGAGACATTTTCTTTCATTTCTTTGAGAATTTCAGATCATATGTTTAACATTCTTGTGACTTCAGGTTTAATTGTTAATTGTAGAACATTAAAAGACAGTTATAAAAAGAATCCTCCATAGTTCTGCCACGCAGATCTATCAACTGTTAGCATTACTGGTAGAACATCTCTTATAAGCAGTGTCTGCAGAGTTTCTAAATAATATAAAAAACTTTATACTTAATGGTGTATATTGCTTTCATCTCATTACATGCTAAAATTTACATGTCATAGAGCTTTTTCCATGTCATGGGGCATTAATAACCATTTAAAGGCTTATTATATTCCATTTAGTTGTCAAAACTTTCTTAACCTGCATAAAAGTAGATTCTAGAGAGATAATCCCTGCCTTCTATTATGATTATAAGGGATTTTACAAACCACACCTCTCTCTACTAAACTTGACTTGAATCTATAGCCAATTAAGAAAAATGCAAGGATATAAGACCAATAAAAAAATAGAAATATTAACTTTACAACTTATAAAATTAGATTAAAAAGAATCACTTTAATGATCAGCCAGAGCCCGCTTCTAGGGCATGGAAACTGGACAAGGTCTTGCTGCTGTGCCATCAACACTTTCAAATTATTAATCATTTTCTTAAATGGGAGCCCTGCAGATTATAAAGATGGTCCTTCTGGTCATAGTCCAAGTTCCTAGTATTTCTCTTCAAATCTAGACCTTAGAATGACCGTCTCAGAAAGGAATATGTAGAGCTGACCTTTGTTCATCAGCTCAAACAGGATCCCTTCCTCATACCCATCAAGTTCCAGTATCAAGAGCAGAGAGGGAGGGACCTCCCCAGAAACCTCTAGAGGTGTTTACTCATGGACAGGGAGCTGAGAGAGACAGAGTGCCATTACTCATTCCACTGCTTATGAGCTGTCCTGACTCCCTGCAGGGGGAGGAAGATGCTTCTCCTATCACTTCAAATATGTGAAGTGTTGTCAGTGAAAGAAAGCTGAGATTCATTCAGGACTGTAACAGCTATGAATCTGGGTCAAAAGGGTTAAAATGAGAGGCAGGCTTATTTGGGGAGAACATAAGAGGAACCTATTTTAAAATAAGAGTTACTGAGAAATAGATTCTGATGACTTGAGATATAAGGAGTTCCGTGTCAATAGAAATATGCAGCCAGGCAATGACTGTATAAATGTGTACTCAGAAGGGGTCTTCAAACAGGGAGTTCAAAATACCACTGCAGGACTTCCCTAGTGGTCCAGGGGTTAGGACTTCACTTTCCAATGCAGGAGGCACAGGTTCGATGGCCGGTTAGGGATCTAAGTTTACCCATCTGCCTTAGGGCCAAAGAAATCCGAAACATAGAACAGAATCTTTACTGTAACAAACTCAATAAAGATTTTAAAAATGATCTACATAAACAAAAAAATCTTAAAAACAAAAATGCTACTTCATGAAGGGTGGAAAAACCAAGATTCTTGTGTGATTTATTTGGTTTCCTTTCTTCAAGGGATGCCTTAAGGCTCTACTACTGTGAGCCATAGAAAATACAGGTGAAATTAAAATTTAAAAATACAGGTAAAGTTTAAAATTTTGCTTAATTTTAAACACCTTTTCAACACTCACTGGGCTTCCCTGAGAGCTCAGCTGGTAAAGAATCCGCTTGCAATGCAAGAGACCCTGGTTTGATTCCTGGGTCGGGAAGATCCACTGGAGAAGGGATAGGCTACTCACTCTAGTTTTCTTGGGCCTCCCTTGTGGCTCAGCTGGTAAAGAATCCGCCTTCAATGCAGGAGACCTGGGTTTGACCCCTGGGTTGGGAAGATCCCCTGGGAAAGGCTACCCACTCTACTATTCTGGCCTGGAGAGTTCCATGGGCTGTAGAGTCCATGGGATAGCAAAGAGTCGGACAAAACGGAGTGACTTTCACTTTCAATACTTTATACAGCTCTGAAGCTGTGGTTATTTCCATATTCAAATGTCTTTCAAAAGTAAATAAGTATATGTGTGTATATGTGTATACATTAGGGCTTCCCACATGGCTCAGTGGTAAAGAATCTGCCTGTCAATCCAGGAGACGTGGGTCAGGAAGACCTCATGGAGAAGGGAATGGCAACCCAATCCTGTATTCTTGCCTGGGAAGTCCCATAGACTGAGAAGCCTGGCAGGCTACAGACCATAGGGTCACAAAGAGTCGGCCACAACAAGTGACTAAAATCAACTATATATATATAGCTATCAACTATATATATATATATAATGTATGTATCTAATACATGAGCTTATGTACTGTTGAAATGCACACACATCTATATATAAAATAACAAGTTACTGAGAAATCCAGCACGGCCCTGGGCTGAACTTTCGAGTCCGCTCTGGAGCGCCTGTATGAAGGAACAGTCCTCCTGCCAGTGTGGTTGTCCTCTGTGTCTCAGTCACAGAGACACAGACCTGGCTCCTCCCCAGCCTCACAGCCACAGTTTTAAATGCCTTTGCTGAATCCTTGCTGAAGGAATTGCCTAGATTGGCATTGTTCTTATTTGTATATGAATATTCAAAGACCGTCTCCCCCTTCTTTCTGTGCTTCAATGTAGGACTATATCTCTCTCAACAAAATCACTTTTTTTCCTTTCAACTTTCTAATTCCACACAGCAATTCTATAGTGTCTTTGAATTAAGACAACTGACTGCGTTTTTTCCACGGTATCGTACAGTATAAAAAACAGATTCCCTAACACTGGAGTTTATACTTGAGTTTTTTATGAAACAGTTGATTATTTTAAATGAATGACTGGTACTTCTTTACTTCTGCCTGAAGAAAACGCCACAGAGGATTGTTTAAGCCTAGTGGGTTTGGCGAAAGATCCCTGATCCTGGGGTTAATGACCAGTTTCCTCAGACAAAAACTTAATGTTTCACTCCTTCATCATGGGGCACGTGGGGCAGAAGGGGGCTTTCCCAGCTCCGGCATGAAGCTGTTTGCACTATTTGTTATACTTGTGGCCCCTCCTTCCACCCAGGGGGAGAGGGTTTTTTAAGAGCCCTGTCAAAACTGCAGGTGTGCGAAGGCTCCTGCTAACAGCAGGGGCGTGTTTTATAGCATTTCCTCGAGACTGCTTCAGATCACTTTTCAGTGTGTAAAACCGGATTTTCATTAAGGGCACTAATGACACTCTAATGGGGACAGGGCAGTGGTACGCCCAATGCCAGAGGCAGGGCAAGTGAGGCTGAAAACAGGCCAGCCTGAGCTCCCGGAAGACGAAGTACCACGGGCTGGGGATGTGCTGTATTGCTTCTCAAATACCTGCAGGCCCAGGGCCCACTTGTTAAATGGGTTGCCTTTGAGGCCAAACAGGAATAGATCCACTTACAGTTTTTCACACGAGGACAAAACAAGGAGGCAGGAAAATCTCCAGGCTCAGACATTTGCAAGCTACAGCTGCTGTTATGGCAGGAGGTTCTGAAGACTTACGAGCTGACACATTTCCCTGGACGCCACCACGCATTGACCTCCCTGCTCTTTCTCCTCCCCAGAGTGGGGTTCAAGGCTACCGTTTGACATAAGGACCACGGAGGACCATATCAAAGCAGCAGCTCCATCACAACTCATCACTCGTAAAAGAGACACAGTCTGCTCGAGCTGGAATGCTCAGAAGCAAACTGAGTTTCTGGCCTGGCCTCCAGGGAGCTCAGGTGGTTGGTCGTTCCTGATTCTTACAGAAGCTGTTCACAGTAGGTCAGCATAGTTTGTAAACAAACTGTGTGTGAGAGCAGAGGAAAGAGAGAAGCTGACGGAGATGGATTACTTTGACTTTCTTTTCAGTGTACAATCCATCAGCACAGGAAAATACTTTCTTTGCATTTTCTTCCTCTGGCTTTGATCTTCTCAGTGGAAAGCCAGAAGAAATTACAGCCTTTAAAGTGTGCCTGTGTAATTGCGATATTAAAAACAATGAAGAGGCTACTTTGCAACAAGGCTGCTGCTGCTGCTGCTGCAGCTGCTGCTGCTGCTCCTGCTGCTGCTAAGTCGCTTCAGTTGTGTCCGACTCTCTGAGACCCCATAGACGGCAGCCCACCAGGCTCCTCTGTCCCTGGGATTCTCCAGGCAAGAATACTGGAGTGGGTTGCCATTTCCTTTTCCAATGCATGAAAACGAAAAGTGAAAGTGAAGTTGCTCAGTTGTGTCCGACTCTTAGCGACCCCATGGACTGCAGCCTACCAGGCTCCTCCATCCATGGAATTTTCCAGACAAGAGTACTGGAGTGGGTTGCCATTGCCTTCTCCATACAACCAGGCTACTTCATCACAAAACCAGGAATATGACTCAAAGATGAGCTCTACAGGTATGGAAAAGGCAAGATACTCACACCATCACTTTCTGGCTTTGCTAAAGCAAAAGAGGTCAGCACATAAGGAAATGCCTACTTACTATTCCAGTTCCTATTCAACATTCTCATTTTAAAGTCAAGAAAAAGGATGTGGGCCTCTCTGGCGGTCTAGAAGTTAAGCATCCACCTTGCATCTCAAGGGGCACCGGTTCAATCCCTGGTTCAGGAAGATCCCATATCCTGTGGGTCAATTAAGCCCATGAGCCACAATTACTGAGCCCCCAAGCCACGACTACGGAAGCCGGTGCCCTAGAGACTGTGCCCTGCAGCAAGAGGAGCCGCCACAACTAGAAAGTAGCCCCCGCTTCTCACAACCAGAGAGAGCCCTCAAGCAATAACAGACTCAGCCCAGCCAAAAAGAAAATAAATAGAAACAAATCTTTAAAAAAGGAAGAAGATGCACAGGGAGGTAGGATAACTTTCCCGGCATCAATCTGCCCTTGGGACAGAATCAGAGCTGGAAACTGCGCTCCTAAGCCTTCCATCCAGTTCTCACTCTTTTGTTTCATATCGCCTCTTAGAAAAATTCTTTGAATCATACTTCCTCCATGAGTTCTGTAGCCACCACAGCCTTTTAGCTTGGCTAGTGGTGGCAGGGTCAGCCCTCCTTCCGGTCTGTAGCTGAGAGTTCCGCCTCCAGTACATTTGAAATAGGTGCAGTCTCCTGGGTGCCATATCTGTCCCTTATCAGGTTCAAATCCAAAGACTGCAAGCATTGTTGGTTCTCTTAGTTACTTTTCAGTGAGACTCACAGAGTAACAGAAGTTCCCTTCTAATATTCAGCTCTGGAGAGTTGTTTTTTTCCCCTTTTGTTTCTCCAGTGGTAATTCCCCATTTCATAATGTGGATCTATAATCAATGTAATTTTCTCATATATATATTTATCTCATCAAACTAGCATGAATTTCTGCTATTCATTTGTACATAGTGGTCATTTTTATGTTGGAACATGTATGCTGAAATGTTACACATTATTAAGAATTGGAAGGTTTTAATTCCTTTCAGCACTTGTGTGTGTGTATGAGTATGTTCATCTAGATTTTGGGTTGACTGGTGCAGAAGTGTGAACAGGAGATGAGCCACCAAAATATGCATGTTTGTAAGATTACTCTCTGTGTTAGCTGGATACTTGATGTCTTGGACCACGTGTTGATATACAGCTGCTTTGAATATTCTTGCTAAGGCTGGTGGAACTAGGTTATGATATAGAGAGACCTGGGCTTCCCTGGTAGCTCAGCTGGTAAAGAATTCACTTGCAATGCAGGAGACCCTGGTTCCATTCCTGGGTCAAGAAGATCCCCTGGAGGAGGACACAGCAACCCACCCCAGTATTCTTGCCTGGGAAGTCCCATGGACAGAGGAGCTTGGCAGGCTACAGTTCATGAGGTTACAAAGAGTCGGACATGATTGAGTGACTAAGCACATAGAGAGAATTAATGTATCCTAAGGAGTCAGGATAAAATAGTTGAACCGGAGACATAAGCTACTAATCATTGGGAAGGGAGGAGAGAGCTTCAAAATACCCTGTCTGCCGCTTTGAGTTGAGGGGATTAAAGAAGATAATAAGAATGGAAACACTTTGTAAACTACAACAAGTTATACATATCTGTGCTAAATTGCTTCAGTCATGTCCAATTTTGTGCAACCCCATGGACTGTAGCCCACCAGGCTCCTCTGTCCATGGGATTCTCCAGACAAGGATACTGGAATGGGTTGCCATGCCCTCTTCCAGGGGAATCTTCCAGACCCAGGGATTGAACCCATGTCTCCTGTATCTCTTGCATTGCAAATGGATTCTTAACAGCCGAGCCACAGGGGAAACATAGTTCTTAGTGAAACAGATTAGAAGAGTAGGAAATATAAGAACCTCACATAAAAAAATTTAAAATGCATACACTCAAACAGTAACATATTCAAATAAAAAATAAGCCCACCTAGGCATACTAAAAGAGTTGTCTTTGTCTCCAAAGGGGAATAAGGGGGGTTATGCCTTCCCTGTTGGTTCAGATAGTAAAGAATCTGCCTGCAATGCAGGAGACCTGGCTTTGATCCATGGTTGGGAAGTGGAAATCTTTGCTTAATCTTAATAGAGAATTTTAGTCCAAGGGTTCTTCCATGAACAAAGGGTGTTACTCATGGGAGCACATCCCTGGAGGACTTATTCATGAAGGTTTCCTTAGATGGTGTTTGAAAGAAGAGAAGTGTCCATGTCACCTAAATCATACTGGATTTCTGAAAAGGAATCTATCTCTTGGACATTTTTTTTTTTCCTAACTGAATATAGAGAAAGGAGAGAGAGAGAGTACAGGAAATAAAATATATAGAGAAAGAGAAAATAAAGAAGGAAGGAAGGAAAGAGGAAGATAGAATAAAAAACAGAGAGGGAGGAGGAAAGAGAGAGAGAGAGAAATTCCTTAAGCCAAGCAGAAATCTTTAGGAATTCACTGGTGCTCTTACCTTCACTGCCCAGACAGTATGTCCCATTCTGTTCCAATTGATATTCTGGCTCAGTGGTAAAAAGTCTGCCTGTCAGGAGATGCAGGTTCAATACCTGGGCCAGAAATATTCCCTGGAGAAGGAAATGGCACCAAATCCAGTATTCTTGCCTGGAGAATCCCATGGACAGAGGAGACTGGTGGGCTAGAGTTCATGGGGTCGCAAAGAGTCAGACACGTCTAAGCACAACACACAGCACATGGCAAGGATACAAGGAACTACATTTTTAAAATCATTGGTATTTTTCACAGAGCTAGAACAAATAATTTCACAATTTGTATGGAAATACAAAAACCTCAAATAGCCAAAGCAATCTTGAAAAAGAAGAATGGAACTGGAGGAATCAACCTGCCTGACTTCAGGCTCTACTACAAAGCCACAGTCATCAAGACAGCATGGTACTGGCACAAAGACAGAAATATAGATCAATGGAACAAAATAGAAAACCCAGAGATAAATCCACACACCTATGGACACCTTATCTTCCAGAAAGTAGGCAAGAATATACAATGGAGTAAAGACAATCTCTTTAACAAGTGGTGCTGGGAAAACTGGTCAACCACTTGTGAAAGAATGAAACTAGATCACTTTCTAACACCAAACACAAAAATAAACTCAAAATGGATTAAACAGCTAAATGTAAGACCAAAAACTATAAAACTCCTGGAGGAGAACATAAGCAAAATACTCTCCGACATAAATAACAGCAGGGTCCTCTATGACCCACCTCCAAGAATACTGGAAATAAAAGCAAAAATAAACAAATGGGACCTATTAAAATTAAAAGCTTCTGCACAACAAAGGAAACCATAAGCAAGGTGAAAAGACAGCCTTCGGAATGGGAGAAAATAATAGCAAATGAAGCAACTGACAAACAACTAATATCAAAAATATACAAGCAACTCTTGCAGCTCAATTCCAGAAAAATAAACAACCTAATCAAAAAATGGGCCAAAGAACTAAATAGACATTTCTCCAAAGAAGACATACAGATGGCTAACAAACACATGAAAAGATGCTCAACATCACTCATTATCAGAGAAATGCAAATCAAAACCACAATGAGGTACCAATTCACACCAGTCAGAATGGCTGCGATCCAAAAATCTGCAAGCAATAAATGCTGGAGAGGGTGTGGAGAAAAGGGAACCCTCTTACACTGTTGGTGGGAATGCAAACTAGTACAGCCACTATGGAGAACAGTGTGGAGATTCCTTAAAAAGCTCTAAATAGAACTGCCTTATGACCCAGCCATCCCACTGCTGGGCATACACAACAAGGAAACCAGAATTGAAAGAGACACGTGTACCCCAATGTTCATCACAGCACTGTTCATAATAGCCAGGACATGGAAGCAACCTAGATGCCCATCATCAGATGAATAGATAAGAAAGCTGTGGTACATATATTCACCTCATTAGAACTGATTCAAATGTATTCTTTTTAATGGCTGAGTAATACTCCATTGTATTACATTGAATCAGTTCTAATGAGGTGGATGAAACTGGAGCCTACTATACATAGTGAAGTAAGCCAGAAAGAAAAACACCAATACAGTATACTAATGCATATATATGGAATTTAGAAAGACGGTAACGATAACCCTGTATGCGAGACAGCAAAAGAGACACAGATGTATAGAACAGTCTTTTGGACTCTGTGGGAGAGGGAGAGGGTGGGATGATTTGAGAGAATGGCATTGAAACATGCATAATATTATATAAGAAATGAATCGCCAGTCTATGTTCGATGCAGGATACAGGATGCTTGGGGCTGGTGCACTGGGATGACCCAGAGGGATGGTATGGGGAGGGAGGTGGGAGGGGGGTTCAGGATGAGGAATAGTGTACACCCGTGGCATATTCATGTTGATGTATGGCTAAACCAATACAATATTGTAAAGTAATTACCTTCCAATTAAAATAAATAAATTTAAGTTTAAAAGAAATCATTGGTATGTACTGGATTGGCCAAAATGTTCATTCTGTTTTTTTTTCTTTTCTGGTAACATCTTAAGGGAAAACCTGAATGAACCCTTTCGCTAAATCAATATACTCTGATCACTAAAGACATAATTGAATCATGACTTCATATTGTTTATCAACTCTGATTTTAGACCAATAAAAGACAGTCTGTTCAAAAAAAGACTATTTTTCAGCTATTTTTTCATTTTATTCATGGAAATCAATAATAAATTAGTTTATTTAGGGGTTTTAGACTGTAAGATCTTGTTGCCTATAAAATATTATAAGCTGGCTCCAGATTTTTCTACATTTTTAACTACTATACAGTGCTTCAGATTTCAAATTACTTTAATATTTCTTAACTGATCTAATCCTCAAAACACATGCTGTGTGAATAGCAAGGTAGGTCATGGACTCTGAAACCACTGCTAGGTATCCAGTCAGTTTTGCTCTAAAAGGCTTATTTTGAAAAGGTGGATTTGCGTCAATGCAAAGGACATATTATTATGTAACAATTTGAGCATAATATACATAGTATACAAATGCAAAATGATTTCATCCTGGAGAAACACTATTTGAACATGGCAAGCTGCACCCAACTGTGTGGGAATACACAAAACGCGCAGAAGCCTATACCTGAAATACCTACCCACTACCTCAGCTCACCCCAAGTGCTGTCAGCTACACCTATTCACATAAGGGTTACAAATTTCTAGTTTCAAAGAACTTCTCGTTCCACTCTTTACCATACCTAGTAAGCTGTAACCATCTCGACATCCCCACCCACAAGCAAACTTTAGAATGCTTTCAAAGTAAATACCATATTTACTGTAGTATTTAAAAGACAGCAAGTCTGTAATCTTCCTTGGTGACGGTAAAGAATTCACCTGCAAGGCAGGAGACCTGGGTTCAATCCCTGAGTCAGGAAGATCTCCTAAAGGACGTTATAGCAACCCACTCCCATATTCTTGGCTGGAGAATCCCATGGACAGAGGAGCTTGGTGGGCTACAGTCAGTGGAGGCAGAAAGAGTCAGACACGACTGAGTGACTAAGTACACACAGGTCTGTATTCTAGACCTTTTGAACCTAGTTCGCATCTCACCCTGCAAATGTTGCCGTCATAGACATGTTTAGGGAGTGCCTGATGAGCTACAAGGGAGGTCTGGGCTTTCTGTCCACATCCTTCAGTTTTTCACACTGGAGGAATACACCAAAGTAAAATCCACATTGAGCTTAGTAAAGCCCTCCAATTGCACACATTTCTGAAACAGGAACAGTCTCTGAGGGATAGTCTAGTGCCACCTTCAAACTATTTGGACTTTACTCTTTTTCAAATGGAAGAAATGAATTAGATGAGCTCCCAAAATTGGCTCCGCTGTCGTCATTTGGGGTTTGGTATGAATATTGAAAATTTTCAATATTTTCAATTTTGAATTTGAAAATTTCATTGAGATTTAAAGTTTCTTCTGCTTCCTGAGCTCTGTCGGGTTACAAAAGAAAAAATAAATTTCATCCCAAGTTAGTGTTTCGTGACTCAGTCACCTGGAACAAAGGTGGTAAATCTCCATAGCTAAATAGAGCTCAATGCTTGATACATCCTCAGGGAATATGGAAAGAAACAAAAGAATAGTTGCAAAGATTGATACATGATGACTATGATTATTAACTCTAGTTTCTGAAGATTGCTTTAAGATTTGAAATTAAATTTCCATATTAATCCTCACTAGAAGCTTCAAGGGTTATTTGGGTTTCTTGTTATTGTTATGTACATGTTTCCGGAATATTTGTATAAGATTAACTTCTTAATAGAGATATGATTTGCAAATATATTTGCAAACCCATTTTACTGGTTGCCTTTTTATTTTGTTTACTGTTTGCTTTTTTTTTTTTTGCTAAGCAGAAGCTTTTTAGTTTGTTGTTAGTTCCATGCATTTATCTTTGCTTTTGCTGTAAAATAAAAAATAAATAAATGAAATCTTTGCCAAAGTCAATGTCAAGGAATTCCCTATGTTTTATTCTAGGATAGACTCTTTTTTAATTTTAAAATTCGTTTAGTTACTTTTGCCTGTGTGGGTCCTCATGACTTACTGTGTGCAGGCTCTCTCTAGTTGTGGCACTTAGGATTTTCTTGTTGTGTAATGCGGTCTCCAGGGTTTGTGGCCTGCAGCCGTTGTGGTGCATGGGCTTAGCTGCTCTGAAGCATGTGGGATCTTCCCAGACTGGGGATCATCCCTGTTCCCCACACTGGCAGGCAGAGTCTTAACCACTGGACCACCAGGGAACTCCCAAACTAGCTCTTCCTCAGAGCCAAAGACCTGAACACACTACTTTATCTTGAGTTCTTCATTAGCCTTCTAATACTCTTACCACCAACTTAACTGCAATGTCCTCTAATCATATAGATTATCTATAATTTTGAGTAGAGTTTTTTCTGTCTATTTTATAGAAGCAACTTTTGAGAAAGAGCTGGGTCCACTCCTTGAGGTAATCAAGGGTTGTATGTCTTATTGTATCCTGTCATACTATACAAAAGGGCTTTGTTGAATCCAGGGAAATAAATATAGCAATGATCTTCCTAGACTTCACAAAACACTCCTGCAGAGTTGAGAGCACATTCTTCTACCCCACCATCTTGAGACAAAAGCCCATTATAGCAGACTTGAGGGCACTGCAGACAGACTCCAAGAGCAGAGAGTTGAGGGAAAACCTGGCCTGTGATTTCACAAAAGTGCTGGAAGGAAAACCATTGAGCACTTTTCTGGAGTTCCACATCACCACATGTGAGCAGTGACTCTATAGAGACTACGCAAAGCAGACAATGAGGAGGAAAGAACATTCCAGTATGAGGGCAGAAGGTGAAAGCTCAGACATGAGGCCGCAGAGCAAACCTGGCAGTGTGGCCTGGCAGGGGCCTCTCTGAACAGCCATGCCTGCAGGGGATGAGCTCCTAAGAAAGATGTCAGGAGGGCACAGCTTCTCTGCCCTCAGAGTTTGGGTGTGGTAACCCCCCAAAAGTTCCACAAAAGGGGCTACCTCCTTTCCAGGACTTGTTAAACAAGTGAGGTTTTATCTGAAGCATGAAAACACCAGCACTGTACAACACACAAAATGTGACTGGCTACAGTCCACGGGGTCACAGAGTTGGGCACAACTGACTGACTAAACAAAGATGTTTATAGCCTGATCTTTAGAAACTGTAAATTTGTTGCCTTATGTGGCAAAAGTCATCTCATACACTAGCAAAGTAATGCTCGAAATTCTCGAAGCTAGGCTTTAACAGTATGTAAACCAAGAACTTCCAGATATTCAAGCTGGATATAGAAAAAGCAGAAGAATCAGGAGTCAAATTGCCAGCATTTCTTGGATCATCGAAAAACCAACAGAGTTCCAGAAAAACATCTACTTCTGCTTTATTGACTACACTAAAGCCTTTGACTGTGTGGATCACAATAAACTGTGGAAAGCTCTTAAAGAGATGGGAATAACCAGACCGCCTTACCTACCTCCTGAGAAATCTGTATGCAGGTCAAGAAGCAACAGTTAGAACTGGACATGGAACAACAGACTGGTTCCAAATTGGGAAAGGAGTACGTCAAGGCTGTATATTGTCACCCTGCTTATTTAACTTATATGCAGAGTACACCATGTGAAATGCTGGGCTGGATGAAGCACAAACTGGAATCAAGATGGCCTGGAGAAATATCAATAACCTCAGATACACAGATGACACGGCCCTTAAGGCAGAAAGCAAAGAGGAACTAAAAAGCTTCCTGATGAAAGTGAAAGAGGAGAGTGAAAAAGCTGGCTTAAAACTCAACATTCAAAAAACAAAGATCATGGCATCTGGTCTTATCACTTCACGGCAAATAGATGGGGAAACAGTGGAAACAGTGACAGACTTTATTTCTTGGGCTCCAAAATCACTGCAGATGGTGACTGCAGCCATGAAATTGAAAGATGCTTGCTCCTTGGAAGAAAAGTTATGACAAACCTAGACACTATATTTTAAAGCAGAGACATTACTTTGGTGACAAAGGTCTGTATAGTCAAAGCTACAGTTTTTCCAGTAGTCATGTATGGATGTGAGAGCTGGACCATAAACAAAGTTGAGCACCAAAGAATTAATGCTTTTCAACTGTGGTGTTGGAGAAGACTCTTGAGAGTCCCTTGGACTGCAACGAGATGAAACCAGTTAATCATAAAAGAAACCCTGAATATTCATTGGAAGGACTGATGCTGAAGCTGAAACTCCAATACTTTGGCCACCTGATGTGAAGAACTTCCTCATCAGAAAAGACCCTGATGCTGGGAAAGATTGAAGGTAGGAGGAGAAGGGGATGACAGAGGAAGCGATGGTAGGATGACATCACCAACTCAATGGACATGAGTTTGAGCAAACTCTAGGAGTTGGTAATGGACAAGGAAGCCTGGCGTGTTGCAGTCCATGGGATTGCAAAGAGCTAGACATGACTGAGTGATTGAACTGAACTGCTGATGTGGCAAAAGAGACTTTGCAATGTGATTAAGGAATTCGAGTTGGAGAGATCATTCTGGGTGATCTTTGTAAATAAAAGCATGAAGGTTAGAGTCACAGAAGGAGATGTGGTGATGGAATCAGAGATAAGAGAGAAAGACTTTTGAAGGGGCAGCACTGTTGGCCTTGAAAATGGAGGAAGGGGCTGTGATCAAAGGGATGTGGGCAGCCTCTAGAAGATGGAACAGTGAAGGAAACAGACTGTACTTTACAAAACTGAGAAGGAATGCACCCTGCCAACAACTGACTTAGAGCATTTCTGACATCTAGAACTGAAGATAATATATTTGTCTTTGGTGGCTCGCTACAGCATCAGTAGGAAACTAACACACCACCCACCCGGAATGTAAATGACTCTTTCTGCATCTGCCTTACCAATCATGGCCACTCTCACCCTCCCTCCATCTGGTCTCCTGGCTCCTCTCTTGTCTGCACTGTCTTTACTCGTAACTGATAATGATGATGTTCTAAAATCCACTGATCACTTTTTTGGCCCTTTTATCAGTTGACTTTTGGGGAGCGTTTGGCAAGAAATTTTTCATCACCTGGGTTTTCTATTAGTTGGGCTCCTTGGTTTGCAGTGAGATTACCTCCTTCCTTTTCCTTCTATTAATAGTAATGAGATATGTTAGGCAACTTCTCACTTGGCTTCCAGTGAGCCCCACCTTCTCAACTTCACACCACATGATATGCCCTCTCCTTGAGTGTGTGCTGGAACTAGTGATGATTTCTGATGAATAAATATGTCTGAAGTGAGGGGACGTTAGTTCTAAAAGTAGTTCAAGAAGACAGTGACTTCCATGCTGTCATAGTCTCTTGCCTGCTTGCTTGCCTGCTCTCATAAAGCCAGCTGCCATGAGAGGCACTCTACAAAGAGGCCCATTTGGCAAGGAGTTGATGAAGCCTTCTGGCCAACAGTCAGAGAGGAACCGAGGCTCACAGTGCTACACTGGAGGAACTGGATGCTGCCAGCAAGCACAGAAGTGACCTTGGAATTAGATCCTCTCCCAGTTGAGCCTTGAAATGAAACCACAGCCCTGAATACAATACCTGAGTTTTTGCCCTGTGAGAGAACTTAAGACAGGTGCACCCAGCTAAGCTGCAACCAGATACTTAACCCACACAAAGCTGTAGGATAATAAACGTTTGCTGTTTAAAAAAAAAAAGTGACTTTTTCTCTCTTTAGGCACCAACTAATTGAAGGGACATCTCAGATGTGTGTAGAGAAATAATTTAAGTAAAAGGCAAATGCTGGTTAACTTTAGCAATATATCTGCATGTTTTGGTGAACATGTGCCCCAAGTATCAGCATGTTCTCATTTCAGAATGTCATGTGGATTTAGTTTCTTAACATTATTTGAATAATCTTTAGGGCTGCACACACAGGAAGTAATTTATAATGATATGGAATTTAGATCATATTCATGCACTTCAGTGCTTTATATTTATTATTAAAGTCTGTTGGTAAAAGAGTAATAACTGTTGCCTATTTAGCTTTTCTAGAGATTTTTATCTTTTATTTGATATATTTCTCCTTACTGTTTACATAATGTATAATTTGCAAATCGATGATAGCCGAAATCTTAATAATAGTAACTAAAGCACAATATGTAGAAGGCAGGTCCAAAGCAACATGGGGCCCCAGCTTTCTCAATTGAGGCATCTATTGGCTCAGCCTTCTAAGAGGTAGATTTTCCTGGACATTTCCCACCTAGTGCAGTTGATTGGCCACCATGGCCATAGATATTTTTCTTATTTCTGTAAAACAATTAGTTCACATGCAATAGCAGAGTATAATCTATAGAAACCATTTTATTTTATCACTGAACTCAAAACTACTGCACACCAATTCTTACACCAATTTTCATATGACTCTTTGAGTATCGGTCCTCAAATTCTGTCCTCATTCAGCACAAGTACCAATGGCAACCTGTCCATTAATCTCATCTCTCTGGACAGCTACTTACTTCTCTTCACTTCCTTCATTTGTTTTGGTAGACATCAACTCATTTTTCAAATGAGAAAGTAATTGAGAGACGCACTGACCATCAAACAGCATTAACTATACAGGGAAAAAGGGAATAGAGCATCTTGAGTTCTGCTTCAGGGGATTTAAAAATTGTTCTTTTCTAGAAATGTGATCTCTTCATACTGGACTTGTGCTTCAGGCTTTCCATAAAGCCTTATTTTAGCACTGAATTATATTGTCCAGGGTTCTGGACCAGCTAGGTCAGCTACACATTATTCCTAGCATTCAATTAATGCAGTGTCAATTTAACCATGAAGATTTATACTATAGGATGCAAAAAAAAAAACAGAAACAAATAGCCATCAGGTACACTGAACCTGGCAACCCTCCCATCTACTATTATGGCAGTTGATTTATCTGAACCAGTGAAATTGACTCATTTATTACACAGTTATGTTCTTATCTGTTCTTCATGTAACCAGCTTTATTGTGGAAGCAGTCTTTCCATTAAACTAATATTCTAAATATTATCTTAGACATTAGAATTATAAAGATGACAGGCTAAATCACTCCTTCAAGAAGTTCAGTTCTAAGAGAAAGATGTGTGAAGACTAAATGTATTTCCACACGGTAAGAAGATTAACAGAAGCAGGCCCAGGGTGTTACGGAAGACCAGAAGTGTGTAATGGACTTTAGTAAGGGAAGTTACACATGGCATCCTTAAAAAATGGAGCCTGAGTAAATCCTTGAAGGTTATGAAGGTTTGGTTCAGGAAGAACAAAGGAGAAGCAGCAGGCTTGGCAACATGAGAAAGGCATAGCCAGGAACTGGGGTGGGGGTAATTATAAACAGGTTATTTAAACCAGACCATAAAACTCAGGAGTTACAGCAGACAAAGCCAGGGAGATGATGACAACTTGTTTCTTGGTACTACTGCAGATGCAGTAATTCTCTTTGGAGTTTTCTCTTATCTTTAACCGGCCTAAAGAGCTTCTAACGCGTACGTTCGTTCCAAGTAAGGTTTCCACACAACAGAGCTCTTACAACAGGAGGTTTCTGGATCTTTTCTCCCATCCTGTACTGTTCTTTTATTCTTCAGAGGAATGTGGTTTTCCCATCCCAGCCCAGGAGTGTGGTTCTATTTAGGGGGCTTCCCTGGTGACTCAGAGGCAAAGGATCCACCTGCTAATGCAGAAGACGTGGGATTGATTCCTGGAATATTCATTGGAGAAGGAAATGGTGACCCACTCCAGTATTCTTGCCTGAGGGATCTCATGGGTAGAGAAGCCTGGTGGGCTACAGTCCATGGGGATCAGAAGAGTCAGACAGGACTTATTGACTAAACAATAACAACAACATTCCCTAACTCTTCCACCTAAGCCTAATCAAACTGTTCCTACTATTAACTGTTCCTGTGGTAATTAGCCCAAGTCTACCCTGAATCCAATAAGATGTTATTTCCAACTCTGAAAGATTCAGCTGTGAAAAATATGTACATATGTACAACATGTGCCCACATGCCCACACATAGTATCCCCTCTCCTTCTCGTTGTTGGACATTCCACAGAAATTTGGTGGCAAAGACCATCATGGGAGTTTTAT
Source organism: Capricornis sumatraensis (assembly GCF_032405125.1). NCBI lineage: Eukaryota > Metazoa > Chordata > Mammalia > Artiodactyla > Bovidae > Capricornis > Capricornis sumatraensis. The sequence continues at coordinate 8,479,735 of NC_091083.1, forward strand.
TAATTTTGTGGAGAATTAGAAACAACCTGAGGAAGATGAGCACAGATACACATACACACAACACAGAATCAACCATCCATCAGTTCAGTTCAGTTCAGTTCAGTCGCTCAGTCGTGTCCAACTCTTTGCGACCCCATGGACCACAGCACGCCAGGCCTCCCTATCCATCACCAACTCCTGGAGTACACCCAAACTCATGTCCATTGAGTCAGTGATGCCATCCAACCATCTCATCCTCTGTTGTCCCCTTCTCCTCCTGCCCACAATCCCTCCCAGCATCAGGGTCTTTTCCAATGAGTCAACTCTTCACATGAGGTGGACAAAGTACTGGAGCTTCAGCTTCAGCATCAGTCCTTTCAGTGATCATTCAGGACTGATTTCCTTTAGAATGGACTGGTTGGATCTCCTTACAGTCCAAGGGACTCTCAAGAGTCTTCTCCAACACCACAGTTCAAAAGCATCAATTCTTCAGCACTCAGCTTTCTTCACAGTCCAACTCTCACATCCATACATGACCACTAGAAAAACCATAGCCTTGACTAGACGGACCTTTGTTGGCAAAGTAATGTCTCTGCTTTTTAATATACTATCTAGGTTGGTCCTAACTTTTCTTCCAAGGAGCAAGCATCTTTTAATTTCATGGCTGCATTCACCACCTGCACTGATTCTGGAGCCCAAGAAAATAAAGTCTGTCACTTTTTCCAGTTTCCCCACCATCCACACACATATATATGTATAAACACACATTCATAGATTACAATAAACTTACATTTATAAACTCATAAATATAGGCTCATAAACTCATTTAATAAAAACTTAAATCAAGTTTTTTGTTACTGTATAAACATGAAAACTATTCATGATGTATATTTAGAACAAGTTACACTTGTATATTTGAACAAGTTACACTACAAAACTGCTTTCTCCTAATTTTGCTCTAAAATGTTTCACACACACACACACATACCCCCAAAGCCAAAGAGTAGAAGGTAGAAGACCGTATTTCAAATTTTTACAAGGGTTTTATGGATAACTGTATTGGTAGTATTTTTGTTTTCTTTTCCCTTTGTACTTTTCTTATACTTCACAACTTTTTATGATGAATATACATTACATTTATTTGCCTTAATTTTTTAAAATATTATAAAACTGCAGAAAACTCTAGGGAATAATCTAGTTAACAGCCTGATAATCTTAGGGATGTTATCATGGATGCATCAAGTGACTGACTTGGCCATGGGTTTCAAAAGACGCATCTTAGAATCCAAGATCTTTCACTTCAAGGCCAGTTGCCCTTCCACATTCTGCTCCTTCCTCTTCCATCAGAAAAATGTTATTCTTTTATCGGATCTTTTCTTCCTCTTCATTCTCTTCAGTTCAGTTCAGTCCAGTCGTTCAGTCGTGTCCGACTCTTTGCGACCCCATGAATTGCAGCATGACTTCACTTTCACTTTTCACTTTCATGCATTGGAGGAGGAAATGGCAACCCACTCCAGTGTTCTTGCCTGGAGAATCCCAGGGACGGCGGAGCCTGGTGGGCTGCCGTCTATGGGGTCGCACAGAGTCGGACACGACTGAAGCAACTTAGCAGCAGCAGCAGCAGCAGCAGCAGGCCTCCCTGTCTATGACCAACTTCCGGAGTTCACTCAAACTCAAGTCCTTAGGCAAGCTCTATGTAGAAGAAGCAGCTTACATTACCATATATAAAATAGATAGCCAAGGGGAATTTGCTGTATGGCTCAGGAAACTCAAACTGAGGCTCTGTATCAACCTAGAGGGGTGGGATGGGGAGGGAGGGGGGACGGAAGTTCAAAAGGGAGGGGATATATGTATATCTATGGTTGATTCATGTTTAGGTTCAACAGAAAACAGTAAAAGTTTGTAAATAAATTATCCTTCAATAAAAAGTAAATTAATTAAAAAAGAAAGAAACTGCTTCAAACTCACCCTCTGGTTGTAGATGAGTATCTCCATGCATTTTTATGGCAGAGTTCAAGTCTCCTTCACTTCTTAAGCCAAAGTTCCAAGCTGCTGCAGAGATTTGCCTAGAATTTAGATATTAGAACAGAATAGATGAACTATAAACAAATCAGTATATAAATAAAATTATTTTAAACTTTTGTAAAATGTTACTGTGTTTATAAGAGGGTGGTATCAATCCAAATAAAACAGAAAGCACTTAAAAAGGTTCAATTTGTCCCCACTTTAAAAAGCATGGTGTACTAATATCATAAATTGAAATAGATTTAATAACTACAATGATATTTTTGCCATTTAACACTGAAGCCAATAGCAATTTAGTTTGGCTTTATATTGGAGACCAATACATTCTTGGATCATTTTCCTAAGATTTAGCTGCTTTGGGCTATAAACTTTGGAACTCAATATAAGTCCTGGAAATGCACTGATAGACGAGAGGGGACCTGCCACAAAAGGTTGTCAGAGTTGGGATCTTTGTCTTCTTTGAATACAGGTAGATGGAAGCCTCTAGTCTCAGTGTTCTTTGTTTGAAGACTCTGTGTTTGCTGCCAGTGTCCAATCTTGTCACCGTTTCGCCATTCTTAGCTGGGAGCCATCCCCTTTCTTTCTTAGCACTTCCTCTGCTCTAACATTGCTTCCTTGAATCACTTTGTCCCTCTCAATTCACCAATTATCTAAACTTTAGGACTCAAAGGAATGGAGACCATCTAGGCAAAGTTCCCCAGTGTATCTGCAGTTGAGCCCCCTTTAATAAACACACCTGGAGTCCCATTTTTCAACCTGGAAATTCTGCCAGGATGCCAAAACTCCCTTTAGGAAAGATTGTTTTTTCTGACTACTAGAATTCAGGGATTTTTTTTTTTTCTTTCTGTTACAGGATTTCTTCCTAACCCATCTCAGAAATTTTGATATACACCTGCCCTCCAAAATGGTATGCTACCAATGGTCATTGAGAATCATTAATGTAATACTCTAATTTTATGTATTTTTAAAAATGGCCCAAAGTTAGTACTTTGCCCAAGATTAAATGACTGTTTATGAAGAGTACAGTTTTTTTTTTTGTTGTTGTTGTTGTTTTTTAATTCCCATACTGGACCTCTGAAATAGAGCTTGGTCCAGAACTCAGGCCTCTTTGCTTCTAGTTCAATTTCTCCAAGCATCCCTTGACTACTGCTTCCAACTTTTAAATTCTAATCATTCCCCAAAGCTGCAATCCCACTAAGGAGACCATCAAATGGTAACTCCAGAAGTCAATTTAGCCCCTAAAATGGGTTTCAAATAGAAATGTCAATAATAGGAAATTCCCCTGTGACTGGAAGAAATTAGGATCATTCCCTGTTAGGCCCTGCTGTGTCCAGTTCACCTGTGATTAGATGCCGTCAAGATCAGCACTTATTCACTGAACACCTCTTGTGTTGGGTTAGTTTCTGAAAATAAAGGAGTTAGCTTAAAAGTATTATTTGGAAAAGATTTTCCAACCTTTACTGATTGATTTTTTCTTTTTTTTTTTTTTGACAAATAAAATAAAGCCATTTTTTCTCTACTTTCCAAATTCTGGTAACACTGGTGGACATAGGAGTCTATAGTAGGTCAAGCAGTGAAACAGTTTTATTTAGTCTCAGCTCTGGCCTGTCTCCTTATTCATAAAATGAAGGAACTTAGGCAACTCATCACAAAGGGCCTTATGAACCCTAATATTCCATGATGCTCTTTAATCCACATTCAACAAGGTCAAATTAATTCTTTTTGGAATTAATCATCTTGTAAAATGTTGTCAGGGAGCCAGTATGTTAAGAAAACAATATGGCCTTTGATCTAAACCCTTGCCATTTTCCTGAAATAAGTCCCTATTAACCATGATTATAAAATGACTCATGAAAACTATGTTTGTATGGAGAGTCAATACATAACACCCACACATGGAGTAAATCTTTCACTCCTGTGAAAAGCATGTTGCATAGGTGTCATATAAGTTACACAGCTCTTTCTAGAGGAGATTCCACTCTATCCTGACTCTTCTCATTTAGCCAGTTTACCAAGGGAATGTCTTACAGCCAAGCTCATTTTACAGACGAATAAAAAGAGAAATTTCCACCCAGGCTCCCAGGAGGGCAAAGGATTCTAGTTGACACAACTCTCGCTATAGTACTTTATCCTCCCACCACCTCCACACTAGGCAGCTCATTTTCGCTAATCAAGATGATGTATTGAGTGAAGACCATGATCCATATGGTGAACCAGAGTCTCTTTTCAAAACGACTAGTTTGTACCATGCTAATTACCTTCACAAAATTGAAGAGAGATCAAGCATCTTGACATCCATTTAAGTGAAAATTCTGGCAGGTGGCCTTTAAGATAGGGACCAAAGATTTTTGCCCTCTGGTATACATACCCTTGTGTAATCCCAACCCCTGTGTGTGAGTTGGACCTCTTGACTCACTTACAGAGAGGACACAGGAAGGCAGAAGCCACAGCCCTTTTGCAACCTAACTTTGGAGCTGACATTCTATCATAGGTTACAAAGGGGCTGCAGCTTCTGCCTCCTTGTGTCCTCTACCTCCCTCTGTCTCTCTTTCTCCTTCTGTCCTGGAGCCCTTTTTCTTGGGAAGCAGGCTATCATTTTGTCAGACCCGATGGTGAGGCCAATGTGCCAACGAGCTGATATCTCCAGCCAGCACTAGCGAGGACCTCCACCCTACTGACAGCTGTGTGAGCCATCTTGGAAGCCGATGCTCCCCAGGCTGGCTCTGGACTTGACAGCAGCCCCAGAGAGCACCTTGGCTGTTGCCCGTGAGAGACTCTGAGCCAGGGGCACCCAGCTAAGTTGTAACTGGGTTTCTGGCCCATGGCAGAAAGATTACAAACACTATCAGGATGCTAATTTGGAGGTAAATTGTTATGCATCAATAGATAACTAAATCTCTACCATGGTCATAGGTGTGACCACACAATTTGACAAGGAATGGCTTGGGCTAGGAGTCCCCTTGGTCTAAGAGAAACTCTTACTGCCTGCTCTCAGACTTGCCATCTTCTTTCTGGCAACAGTGGAGCTTCAGGAATGGTTCATGCTGTCCCAGTGTATCCCTTCCATCAAAGCATCCTGGCACCATCTGTCAGCAGGGAGCTGGCCAGCTCATTGTCAGCTATGGTAACAGAAATCCCATCTCAAGTATTCTCACTTCCTCAAACTCATGTTCAAGCAGAGCTTCTGAAATTCCTTTTTGGCAAGTGTTTCTCCTACTGCTTCTTTAGTCAAATAATCACATTTTCAAACCCTTTGCCCTGGGATATCCATGCATGCCAGCTGCCTAGCTTGCTTCTCTGGAGCCAGTGCTTGCCTAATAGCTGAAATATTTGCCTGGTTCCTTTGCTTTGTTCCTGGCCTCTTACACAGTATCCACATTAAAAAAAAAAAAAAAAAAGTACAGCTTATTTTGCCACTGGTCAGCATTTCAAGAACAAAGAAATACCACTTTTCTTATAAAATTTTTACAAAAGAAAAGGAAAGTGATAAAATGATTTTGGGGGAATGCAAAGCCACACAGACCAAGGAGAGGCAAAGTCCACTTGTTTAGGGTATAGTCCAAAAAAAAAAAAAAAATAGGGCTCTGGAATAATCTAAAGAAACATTTGACCATTTTATCAGAATGATGAGTGGGCCTCAACTATCTAAACTATTGGAATCATCTTCTGGAAAGAAGAGCTTGTATTACGGAGCCCAATGAGCCACTGCATGCATCTCTATATTTATAAACGACTTACACTCATCTATTCTTATGTGTGGACAGGTACCAGAAGTAAAAGCTTTTAAGAGCAGAGTTTCAAACACTCAGTTTTTAAGATTGAGGCTTTGGACTCAGAAGAGCAGGGAAAAACAACCTCCCTGCAGTGAAGATGTGACTTTTAATGATGGAAAATTACAGGGGGAGAGGGTTGGACAACTGCCATGCTCATCCTCCTGACCCAACCTGGGCTGATGCTGACTCAAAATGGTTACATTCCATATTTGATGCTGTTTGAATTAAAGAAGCAAGTTTTCCATTTTCTTCAGTTTACTCTGGCCTAAATGACAGAACACTGTAATGCCATGGTAGGATTCAAGCCGTGAGAGTAGCTCACATGGCATTGCTCCTGGTGCGGTGATCTGACTTTGAGGGCAGTTAAGTTCCTAAGAGGCTGAGCTAGACCTGAGAAGAATCAGGTAGTCCACCCCACAGGCACTGACTGGTTAATGTAGGCTCTCCGGGATGTAGATTTGTCTGTATCTTAAGACAAGATAGTCTTGGGAGAGAATTAGGAACTTAGACAAGTCAAGTTATATTTGGTGAACCTACCATCTCTAAAATTAGTATAAATTTATATAAATGTTCCAGTCTCTTCCCAGATTGCTGATAATAGACTATTAGGAATTCGATCATTTGTTCTTGCCCGTTCTGCTATCCTTAGTTTGAGGAGAGGCCATGGGAAAGACTGTATGATAAAGACAGGCCCCTGTGGCCGTGCTAGGCGGGTGGCCCTGGATGCATTTAGTAGGAAAGGAAATAAGCCAAGAATGGATCATACATTCAGCTATTCTCACTGTCAATCTTTATTCTGGTGTATTATAGGTTCTTCAGGAGAGTCATTTAAGATCCTCTATCAAGTAAAATTTGATGTAAATGACTAGCTTAAATGAAATCAGCCTGATAGCCCAGACCCTAAACTACTAGGGAATGGAAAGGTGTATCTTGGCTGTGTTTTTTGCAGTGTGCCACCTTGGGTTTCCCAATATCAAAACTGACATATAAAAGTGAAAATCTTGAATAATTTTCTAATTTCTTTCATTTTATTGACTGCATCATGTGGCATGCAGAATCTTTGTAACAAAATGGGTTGTACTGAAGATTAATATCAAAAGTGCCTGGAGAGCCAAAAAGCTATTCAATTACAAAAATGAAATTTGTTCAGTCATGTTGGACTCTTTGTGACTCCACATTATTATTATTATTTTGTTGTTGTTGCTTGAAAAATGATCATTTTACCAACTGTGAGGTAACAACACACCTCCCCATCAATGTCTAAGAGTGACCTACATGAATAGCAACAAGACAAGTGTGGATTGGTGCTTCTAATTCTTTCCTACAGAGATTTCCCATTTAGTTCTATTTTCAGAGTCAGTTTGATTTACATCCAGGCACATCCAGGGTTTGGTGAGATATAAACCAGTGGCTCAGAAATGCTCTTGTGACACTCCACCCTCACAAGTATTCTGCACCTCTTTCTTGATGCCTAATAGAAATCCCCAGCAATGTCTTTCATTCCCCACTAAGCACTATGTTTCAAAAGCTATTGCCCCAAAAGATATTGCAAGATGAGATCATGCAATTATCTAAATCCAGTAGAAGTCAGGAAGGGCTGATGGGCTGATGGCAACTGCTTCCTGAGACGGGGCACTGGCAGTGTGTGTTGGGGGTGGCAAGCGGAACAGGATGCTAGGGGCCTGAAGGGTCACTCTTGTTCAGGAGTGAGGATCCAGTTGGACTGATGGGAAACTTATGGCTATGTTACCCAAGAATGTCAAGCTTTAGTAAAACCAGAATTTGACACCAGATCTTCTCTTAGAGGTACTAACATGTTTCCATTTTGACGTTTAAGATGGCAAAGAAGACAAATTCCAAGTATGTTCTATTCAGTTTTGTGACTGTAAAGTGAATTTGATTCAGAAGGCTTATAACTAAGATTCTGATCATGCAGAATTTTTCAGCAAATACTAAAGGACCATAAAAGTAAATATTAAATTCAGGGAGGTAAAATTTGGCCAGTAAAAACAGACTTTTTTCCCAATTGGTTCAGTATTTAAAAATCCAGATCGGAGAGGTTCAGAAGATCTTCGCTTGTAAACACAGTCAAACTGGATTCAAGTTGGGGAGAAATCATTTACTTTTGCCCTGCATGGAGCCCCAGGAGTTAACTGTAGTGGGAAAGACAATGGAGGTTTGAGATAAATCCTTCCCTGGCCAGAGACAAAAATTTGGACCTAAGATTGTATCTAACTTTCCGTCAAATCCTGCATGATGGAAACTTTTGAGTGAAGACATGAACAAAGGCCACACGACTGAGATAATCCCTTTCCACCTGTGAAAGCGCGTCTGCTCCTGCTCCTGTCAGTTTGGGGTGGTTGCCCAGGCTGCAACTGTGGGGGCACAGCCATGGGAGGATTAGGTCTAAGTTGCCAGGCAGACCAGATAATTCCCTCTTTAACAGCTCGAGGCCCAGTAATCATTTCCTATTGGATGCAAAGCTCTTCAGGGAATAACCAAATCTTTGGTCTCCCAGGAGGTCTCAGCATCTCTCATGACCAGTCCTTGTCCTGGGACATTAGGAGTTTTTCTTGTTTGTAGAAGATCTCTGTTGTGAGTGCGCTCTGCACACCCCCAGCGCAGCCTGCTGGGGTGGAAGAGCCTCAATTTTTAAGTCCTTCAGCCACTCCCTTTGAAAAAGGACTGGTTTGAAAGGGCCTGAGGATTTACTTCCTGGCTGGGACTTCAAAGCATAGAGGAATGCTTGATGTAGTGCTCCAAGGCCTACAGGTCTATTTTATTGTTATAAAATAAGGGCAAGTTGGCCACATGTTTATAAACACCCCATGGCAACAAACTCACCGGTATGAGGGTGTAGCATGAGCTACGCCTGCACAGGAGGTGGAAGTGGGGAGTGGGTTTAGCCTCAGGGCTCCAAGCCCAAGCTGGGTGAACTCAAGCCCGCTGTGCAAGTGTTGCCGGGGCACCTGAGAGGCAGCACTCTTTCCTCAATGCTGGAGCACAGTGCATTTATTTCCTAGGAAAGGGTAGCTGGCTGCACGGCTATGTGCCATGTCGATACATTCTGAGCATGTAAGACAAACGTGGGATTCAGAGGGCTGCCAGGAGGGTGGGGAAAGAGGTCAGCATCACTCTTAATGGAACCAAAGCTTAGGCCTTCATGGCCCACCAAGTGGTCAGACGTCAGGGCAGGATTCGAGGGTGCTATGTCTGCAGGTCCCAGCCCCAGAAAGAGCTGGCTCAGTGCATTGGTTTAAAATAAGTACTTCATTTTTTATGTTTTCTTCATTGGTGAAGTGGAACACGTTAAGTATAATGAGCAGCAGAAGAGGAAAAGGGCAAACAGTAACAGAACAGAAAAGAAGAAAAAAAAATAGGTAAAGCAGTGAGAAAATGAGCCAAGGGTGGTCTTCGTTTAAGTGCCCTGAGCTTGGCTTCAAACGGAGCCTCAGGTGGGGTTGATATTTGAGGCCAGACCCTCCAGCAAAAGGCAAGGGAGGGAAGCATGAAGGGGGAGAGGACTGGGCCCAGATGGAGTCCAGCCTCAGCCAGATTCCTGGGAGCACTGCAGCGTGCCCTGAACGGAGGAAGGAGGACCAGCTCTTTACACTCCGGGTGGCTCAGTACTAAGTGGAACTTCCGGGGTGGTGGAGGGGCAAGGAGGTCACACCCTTCAGGCTGATGGTTCCTGCTGGGGGCAGTTCTCTGGAGGAGGGCAGCCAATACCCTCAGCAGCTGGCAGACGCGTATACAAGCCAGGAAAGTGATCTGGGAGGACGCCAAGAGCATCCTCTCCTGGGCCTTAGCGGGGACGCCAGAGGTTATTCCCATTGCCAGGAAGAGCCTATTCATCTCTCATTCTTTTTATTCATCCCTGTGTGGGATGGATTCATGTGGGCTAGAACAATGGATTTCAAAATGTTGGTCCCTTGGAAGACTGTATCTGAATTCCCCAAAGAGCTTTTTTGAGAAATACAGATGGCCAAGCCCTGTCCTCATGAATTGTGATTCAGGACATTTGGGATGGAATTGGGCAGTCCTCATTTAAAAAAATTCCCCTTACCTGGTAATTCTACCTCTAAGTGTACACCCAGAGAAAACACCCCATGTTGTCACAGGGAGATAGGCTGAAGGAAGCTTGTTGAAGCACTACTTGTGATAGTGAGAAATGAAACACCCAGAGTCCACTCATGGGGAAAGAATGAAATGAGTTATGATGTGGTCATTCCATAGAATACCATGTGCTGTGTGCTAAGTTGCTTTAGTTGTGTCCAACACTTTGTGACCCCATGGACTGTAGCCCACCAGGTTTATCCATCCACAGGGATTCTCCAGGCAAGAATACAAGAGTGGGCTGCCATTTCCTCCTCCATAGAATACTTCACATTAGTTAATATGAGTAAGGTATCTCAGTGTAGAGCCACACTGATGAACACAGAAAACCTAAAGTGGAATGAAAACAGCAGGATGTAGGACAAGGAACAGAACACTGGATACGGATAAAATTTTTAAACATAGACATGAATCATTACTATGTATTCACATATATATATATATATGTAAAAAGATTTCCACTATTTCTATACAATTGAATTCAATTTTTTAAATGCCTTTAAAAGACTCTAACAAAATGCAAGTAATCATCATCTGAAATGTAATCTCATCAGATAGGTTTTCCTTGTTTTTACTTACACAGGATGGTCCTTTTCCCCATTACTGTTCTCTCCTAAACTTGCTTTGTCGTGTGTGTGTGTGTGTGTGTGTGTATACATATATGCAGAGTTTATCAGCTATCTCTATTCTTCCATTTCCTCCACTAGGCTATTTTACATTGTTTTTAAGTATTCTAGTCTATTCTATTCCATTCCATTCCACTGTATTTTATTTTATTTTTTGGCCACAGTGCATGGCATGCAGGATCTCAGTTCCCTGATTAGGGATCAAACTTGTATCCACTGAAGTGGAAGCATAGGGTTAAGACCTGGGCCACAGGCAAGTCCTGATTTTCTCTAAGTTCTGCTTCAGCCCTACCCAAACTTCCTAGAAAAGTCTCTTGGGTGAAAAACATGTTTTGTGGTGATCAGCAAGTTTGTGGGATCACAAACATGTAGCAGAGGACATACTGCCGAATTCAGTTTGACCTAAAGTTTAGTCTCAAGAGAACTAGGTTAATCCAACTGATTGGTTGAGTTTTAAATTTAATACTTTGTAATCAAACAGCTTCAGCTAAAAAGCAAATCAAGCAAATTAAAACACTGTCTTTCACACGTGCATCCGCACACACACACACCCCGTAATCAAGAGCTGAGTCATCTCGGGACTTATTTTAACATTCTCAGATTAGATGAGCAGATGCATGCCCTCCTCTGTCCCACGTGCTAAAGTTAATATTCTCAGTAAGTGGATCCAGCAGTGGAATGAGAGTGATTCTCATTGAGCCAGAGATGACATTGGGTTGAAGTGTTTACCCTGAGTCATTTAGAATGGATTATTTAAAGGGGAGAAAAGCATTGTATACAGTCCACCTGTATTGGAAGGACTTAAGGAGCAGTAAAGAAACACAAATTCACACCAAAACAACAGAAAAAAATTTTTTTATACAGAACACTTCAAGAAAGAGATTGTTCTGCTCAATGTTTTGTGTGAGCCTGGATGGATGGGGAGTTTGGGGGAGAATGGATACATGTATATGCATTGTTAAGGCCCTTTGCTATTGATCTGAAACTATCACAACATCGTTAATTGGCTACTGTTGTTTAGTTGCTAAATTGTGTCTGATTCTTTTGTGATCCCATGGACTGTATCCTGCCAGGCTTCCCTGTCCATGGGATTTCCCAGGCAAGAATACTGAAGTGGGTTGCCATTTCCTTCTCCAGGGGATCTTCCCAACCCAGGGACTGAACCTACAGCTTCTACTTTGGCAGGTGGATTCCGTACCACTGAGCCACCAGTGAAGTCCAGTCAGCTATACTCCAATATAAAATAAAAAGTCTTTTTAAAAGGAAATTTCTTATATTATATTATACATGTTTAATATAAGAAACAAATAGCCAGTCCAGGTTCAATGCAGGATACAGGATGCTCGGGGCTGGTGCACTGGGATGACCCAGAGGGATGGTATGGGAAGGGAGGAGGGAGGGGGGTTCAGGATTGGGAACACATGTACACCCGTGGCGGATTCATGTTGATGTATGGCAAAACCAATACAATATTGTAAAGTAAAAAAAAAAAAATTAATAATAATAAAATAAAATTTAAAAAGAAAAAAAATAAAGGAAATTTCTGGTGAATCTTATGAGTTTCTCACAATACACAGTAGAGATGATTCTGGGTTTATAACTTGTTGGAGATAAAATTCAAGGAATATAAATGCAACCACTCTTCCAACTACTACTCCTTTTTTTCACATAAAAGAAAACTTCTTTTCATATATAAGTCTTATCAACTTCTATAGCACAATTAAATGCCTCAATTCAACTAACAGGAAATCAGATATAGGCATGCAATTAATAATGGGCTCTTTGCTTATTTATCTTGATATGCAAGGGAGAAACCAGTGGGGTCCAGTCCTAAATTTGAGGGGATGTTTATATTAAAACTTTTTTTAATGAAAAAAAAATAGTTAGCAATGCCTGCTATTTAAAAATTGTATTGTTTTCATTGTTGAGTTGGTCTCACTGTTTACAACACCATATAAGAGTAACCAGGTACAGAGCCCAACTTCCATTCTAGAAAATAAATGTCAGAGTCAGGTCAAGTAAAATTTAGGTCAACAGTCTTCAGCCAGCAACATATAGGCATGCATTATTTTTTACATACTCTGTTGGGAAACCAGAGGGGAAAAAAAAAAAACTAGAGAGGGAAGAGGATGAAAGAGAAAGGTGCTGGATTGTTGATTAATAACCTTTGAACTTCCAAAGATGACTTTGTTATTTCCAAAGCTCCACCACCAACATGGATCCTAGGTTTTAAAACAAACAAAATATCTTTTGCTATTAATTTTTCTATTTTTATTATTTCAAAAAAGACACATAAATCCCAGTCAGAGATGATAATCAAAACGAGATGAGATGATAAAATCTCAACTCAAAGCAAAGAAACTTTATTGAATTGTCTTCAACCACATCACAGACAAATGTATGATTCCCTTTAGGTTTTTCTGCTGGTTTGTTTACTTTAGTTTTTTTTTTTTTTTTTTTTTTTTTTTTTTTAACTTGAAAATTAAGAAGAAGCAGCATCTGTCTTGAGAAACTCAAGAGCACAATGCAGGGGCTTCCCTGGTGGTCTGGTGGCTAAGACTCTGTGCTCCCAAGGCAGGCAGCCTGGGTTCAAACCCTGGTCAGGGGACTAAGATCCCACATGCTGCACTTAAGAGATTGCATGCCACAACTAAAATCCCACTACCACATCTAAGACCCGGAACAGCCAAATAAATAAAGTTTTGTATTTTTTTTTTTTAAAGGAGTACAAGGTAAACGAATACCAGGAAGAATGAGTGTAAAGGAACCAAAAGGCAAAAGCATCTGAGCACTAACTTTGTATCCATCAAGGCTGACTGCATATGCTCACATTGCAGAAAGACGGATAGGAAAATAGACTGAAAGAGCAAAGGGTCTAGCAAGAGAGAAAATAAAGAGAAATGGAATAAAAACAAGAGAGTTGATGAGAAAGAATCCTCTGTCATAGACATTTATAGTACCACTGATGACCCCAGTATGAGAGCTGCAGTTCAGTTCAGTCGCTCAGTCGTCTCCGACTCTTTGTGACCCCATGAATCACAGCACGCCAGGCCTCCCTGTCCATCACCATCTCCTGGAGTTCACTCAGACTCACGTCCATCAAGTCCGTGATGCCATAGAGCCATCTCATCCTCTGTCATCCCCTTCTCCTCCTGCCCCCAATCCCTCCCAGCATCAGAGTCTTTTCCAATGAGTCAACTCTTCACATGAGGTAGCCAAAGTACTGGAGTTTCAGCTTTAGTATCATTCCTTCCAAAGAAATCCCAGGGCTGATCTCCTTCAGAATGGACTGGTTGGATCTCCTTGCAGTCCAAGGGATTCTCAAGAGTCTTCTCCAACACCACAGTTTAAACACATCAATTCTTCAGAGCTCAGTCTTCTTCACAGTCCAACTCTCACATCCATACATGACCACAGGAAAAACCATACCCTTGACTAGACAGACCTTAGTAGGCAAAGTAATGTCTCTGCTTTTGAATATACTATCTAGGTTGGTCATCACTTTTCTTCCAAGGAGTAAGTGTCTTTTAATTTCATGGCTGCAATTACCATCTGCAGTGATTTCGGAGCCCCTCAAAATAAAGTCTGACACTGTTTCCATTGTTTCCCCATCTATTTCCTATGAAGTGATGGGACCGGATGCCATGATCTTCGTTTTCTGAATGTTGAGCTTTAAGTCAACTTTTTCACTCTCCTCTTTCACTTTCATCAAGAGGCTTTTTAGTTCCTCTTCACTTTCTGCCATAAGGGTGGTGTTATCTGCATATCTGAGGTTATTGATATTTCTCCTGGCAATCTTGATTCTAGCCTGTGTTTCCTCCAGTCCAGCGTTTCTCACAATGTACTCTGCATAGAAGTTAAACAAGCAGGGTGACAATATACAGCCTTGATGTACTCCTTTTCCTATTTGAAACCAGTCTGTTGTTCCATGTTCAGTTCTAACTGTTGCCTCCTGACCTGCATACAGATTTCTCAAGAGGCAGGTCAGGTGGTCTGGTATTTCCATCTCTTTCAGAATTTTCCACAGTTTGTTGTGATCCACACAGTCAAAGGCTTTGGCATAGTCAAGAAAGCAGAAATAGATGTTTTTCTGGAACTCTCTTGCTTTTTCCATGATTCAGCAGATGTTGGCAATTTGATCTCTGGTTCCTCTGCCTTTTCTAAAACCAGCTTGAACATCTGGAAGTTCACGGTTCACGTATTACTGAAGCCTGGCTTGGAGAATTTTGAGCATTACTTCACTAGCATGTGAGATGAGTGCAATTGTGTGGTAGTTTGAGCATTCTTTGGCATTGCCTTTCTTTGGGATTGGAATGAAAACTGATGTTTTCCAGTCCTGTGGCCACTGCTGAGTTTTCCAAATTTGCTGGCATATTGAGTGCAGCACTTTCACAGCATCATCTTTCAGGATTTGAAATAGCTCCACTGGAATTCTATCACCTCCACTAGCTTTGTTCATAGTGATGCTTCCTAAGGCCCATTTGACTTCATATTCCAGGATGTCTGGCTCTAGATGAGTGATCACACCATCGTGATTATCTGATTGTGAAGATATTTTTTGTACAGTTCTTCTGTGTATTCTTTCCACCTCTTCTTAATATCTTCTGCTTCTGTTAGGTCCATACCATTTCTGTCTTTTACGGAGCCCGTCTTTGCATGAAATGTTCCCTTGGTATCTCTAATTTTCTTGAAGAGATCTCTCGTCTTTCCCATTCTGTTCTTTCCCTCTATTTCTTTGCACTGATCACTGAAGGCTTTCTTATCTCTTCTTGCTATTCTTTGGAACTCTGCACTCAGATGCTTATATCTTTCCTTTTCTCCTTTGCTTTTCACCTCTCTTCTTTTCACAGCTATTTGTAAGGCCTCTCCAGACAGCCATTTTGCTTTTTTGCATTCTTTTCCATGGGGATGGTCTTGATCCCTGTCTCCTGTACAATGTCACGAACCTCATTCCATAGTTCATCAGGCACTCTATCTATCAGATCGAGGCCCTTAAATCTATTTCTCACTTCCACTGTATAATCATAAGGGATTTGATTTAGGTCATACCTGAATGGTCTAGGGGTTTTCCCTACTTTCTTTAATTTAAGTCTGATTTTGTTAATAAGGAGCTCATGATCTGAGCTCATGGTCTTGTTTTTGTTGACTGTATAGAGCTTCTCCATCTTTGGCTGCAAAGAATATAATTAATCTGATTTCGGTGTTGACCATCTGGTGATGTCTATGTGTAGAGTCTTCTCTTGTGTTGTTGGAAGAGGGTGTTTGCTATGACCAGTGCATTTTCTTGGCAAAACTCTATTAGTCTTTGCCCTGCTTCATTCTGCATTCCAAGGCCAAATTTGCCTGTTACTCCAGGTGTTTCTTGATTTCCTACTTTTGCATTCCAGTCCCCTATAATAAAAAAGACATCTTTTTTGGGTGTTAGTTCTAAAAGGTCTTGTAGGTCTTCATAGAACCATTCAACTTCAGCTTCTTCAGCATTACTAGTTGGGGCACAGACTTGGATAACTGTGATATTGAATGGTTTGCCTTGGAAACAAACAGAGATCATTCTGTCGTTTTTGAGATTGCATCCAAGTATTGCATTTCGGACTCTTTTGTTGACCATGATGGCTACTCCATTTCTTCTGAGGGATTCCTGCCCACAGTAGTAGATATAATGGTCATCTGAGTTAAATTCACCCATTCCAGTCCATTTTAGTTTGCTGATTCCTAGAATGTCAATGTTAACTCTTGACATTTCTTGTTTGACCACTTCCAATTTGCCTTGATTCATGGACCTGACATTCCAGGTTCCTATGCAATATTGCTCTTTACAACATCAGACCTTGCTTCTATCACTGGTCACAGCCACAGCTGGGTATTGATTTTGCTTTTCCTCCATCCCTAGAGTTTACCTGCCTTCAATTGTAGCAGTGCTGACCCTATGTATATGTACCTTAACTTATTAATAATTTGTTTCAGACATTTCTTCCTTATTTTCAGTACATTGTTTAGAGTTCTTCCTATTCTGGAATGGATTGCCATTTCCCTTTCCAGGGGATTTCTTGAGCCAGGAATGGAGCTCATTTCTCCTGCATTGCAGGCAGATTCTTTATTGCTGAACCACCAGGGAAACCCATTCAAACAGAAAACCAACATTATAAAACATCATATAACTAAGAGTTTGAATCTATGAAAGTCACCTAACAGTCGTGTCTACCATTTTCCAAAGACTCTGAATTGTGTGAACTACCTGAAAGATCCTCCTTCAAAGTATATATGGTCATCTGATTTACCCAAACAGTAGTGATCACTCAAAGTCAACTTGATCTCTCTCAAGATGTTCCAGTTTCTATAATATAAAGATAAAACAAAGGTTATATATCTGGAAATGGTTGGGTTGGTATTAAACATGTTTCTCTACTGCATAACTTCTCCAAGTCTTTAAGAGACCAAATGAAAATGAAAGTACTCAGTTGTGTCCGACTCTTTGTGACCCCATGGACTGTAGCCCACCAGGCTCCTCTGTCCATGGAATTCTCCAGGCAAGAATACTGGAGTGGGTTGCTATTTCCTTCTCCAGGGGATCTTTATGACCCAGGGATTGAACCAAGGTCTCCCACGTTGCAGGCAGATGCTTTTCTGACTGAGCCACCAGGGAAGCTAAAGGGTCCTGTGAATATACAAGGCAAACCACAGTATGTGGTGTTTCCTCCATCTCTCTGCACGGACAGCTGCTGGTGTTTGGATCCAATCTCAAGACCTGTGTGCCAGAGACTACACTTGAGGAAACACATTTGCAGAACTTAATCAGTAGGTTGAATCATCCTTGGGACAGAGGATATGCTTCCCTGATCACACAAATGGATGCTTTTCTCTTTGAAATGAGACTCCCCTACCCAATCTGTACAAAAAGTGAAGGAGGAAGGATTCTTTAAGACAATGTTTTCTTGGGCAAGTCAGATCCCACTGAATCCCACTGTAGTTGGCAAAGGGGTCCCTCAGTATCTGAATTTGCTTTTCTCTTGAGAGCAATACAGTGTGTGTTGCCAAACGTTGCTTGGTAAGAGCTGATGCTGGTGTTCAAGTGGGAGGGGACGTAGGTAAAAACCTATGGCTGATTCATGTTGAGGTTTGGTAGACACCAACACAATGCAGTAAAGCAATTATCTTTCAATTAGAAATAAATAAATTTTAAATAATAATATAAATTGAGAAAGAAGAATGAGGAGGATGCTTGAAGAAGTAGATACTGAGGCAGAAACATCATTTTTAGCACATGAAGCTCCTTGAGAAAATAAAGGGCAATTTAAAAAATGAAAGAAAAATAAGTATAGTAATTATAGTATTTATTTAGAGTTCAGGACCAGATGGTATTTATTATTTTACTCTACTATA
The DNA here is from genome assembly GCF_032405125.1 of Capricornis sumatraensis. Lineage (NCBI taxonomy): Eukaryota > Metazoa > Chordata > Mammalia > Artiodactyla > Bovidae > Capricornis > Capricornis sumatraensis. The sequence continues at coordinate 8,497,634 of NC_091083.1, forward strand.
GATACTTTTGGATTTTCACAGCCACTTATTTCTTCATGTGTAGTTCTAAAGACTCGTTTTTAAACATTCTCACTGTTTTACAATCTGCTTTAGTTAAAGTGGAAATAATAGAATATTATGGTCACTAGATCATGCACTATAATAAAAACCTGATTTCAAGCAAAAAAAAAATGAAAAAGAGGTGACGCTGGACTTCCCTGATGGTCCAGTGGTTAAGAATTCACCTGCTAATGCAGGGCACACAGGTCCAATCCCTGGTCCTGGAACACCTCCACATGCCATGCAGCAACTAAACCCAAGCGCTGCAGCTGCTGAGCCTGCCTGCCCTAGAGCTCATGCCCTCAGCCAGAGAAGCTGCCCCAGTGAGAAGCCCCACGGCTGGAGAGCAGCCCGGCTCACCACACCGAGACAGAAGCCTGCACCCAGCAACAAAGACCCGGAGTAGCCAAAGATAAGTGAAAATTGAAAAAAAAAAAGTAAAGCACTGATGTTATACAGCTAAATCTTCCAACCGTTTTTAACTATACAAATGCATCTTGCCCCCCCAACAACAATGATAAAGCCAGTGAGCTTCCTTTGAACTTTAAACTGAGTTACATTTCAAAGAGTTCAGGAGCACCTCCCAACCTTACATCCCTGAGGTTTGGGTTCTAAATGTGCCCAGTGACTCTCTAAAAGTGCCCTCTGACCCAGAGCTCTGTTTCCTTTAGATACTGAAGTCCAATAAAACGGCTTTATAGCCATGGAGGAAATGAACAGGCTGTTGTTCTTAAAGAATGTGAAGGCCTCACCTGTACCCTGGAGATAGGAGCTTTATGAGTCTGGGGGAACAGGGACAGCCCCGGATGTGCGCTGTCTCCAGAGAAACAAGTTGACCCAAGGTTTTTCCTGATGAAACCTTGCCACATGTCATTGCGTTGCTTATTTCTTTGGCATGTTTTATATTCTCTGGTGTCATTCGGCAGTTTCATGAGAGCACAACAATGAATCAAGAAGCAATAATAGAAATTCCCCCCATTCTTTAAGGTGTGAGTCATCTGTACCATCTAAACCTTTGGTCAATGTCTGAATAGAAGAGACAATGTATTTTGTGGGGGCAGGTATGGGGTGGTTAATGTGGGGAGAGTTGTCAAATGAGGTGCTTCTATTAAGTAAAGAAAGATGGTTAGGGGTGCATTAACATTCACGATGTGGTTTGATAGTGTTTTCTCTCACCCAGGTGCCAGTGCTGCAGGAGTGAACCTTGAATTTGTGACAATTGTCAATATCAGGTCCTAAGAGCACAACATCTGATGGTTTTTAAGTAAGCCGTCCATGCATGATGGCAACTATTTTAGAAACAGTAACATGAGTTCACATTTACTGGGAATCTATTCAGTGCAGCCCCTCTGCTAAATGCTTTATGTTGTTCAGTCCTTCACTGTGCTTAGTGGCACCTTGCAGTAGGGGCTTCCCAGGTGGCTCAGTGGCAAAGAATCCTCCTGCTAACACTGGTTCAATCCCTGAGTCAGGAAATCCCCTGGAGAAGGAAATGGCAACCTACTCTAATATTCTTGCCTGCGAAATCCCATGGACAGAGGAGCCTGGTGGGTCACAAAAGATTAAGACATGACTTAGCAACTAAACAATGACAGCCACGCAGGAAGCGTGGAGGACTGTGTAAAACAACTGCAGTTCCCTGTCCCGTGTGACCTCATCCTCTCCCAGTGTGACCTGGCCACTTTGCATCGAGAGGTCTATATCCTTGCCTCCTGGATCTAGGCTCACTCCCTTACGGCCCTTTGGTTAGCCATGCTACTTGGAAGCTGGGTGGTCTAAGGTGGCCCTGACTGGGATGGTTCCTTGCCTCCATGGGGTCTCTCAGCCTTCAGGTGACTAGCTTGGATTATTTACATGGCTGAACAGCGTCTAAGATAAGGAATAAAAATGCAAGAAATGCAAGATCTTTCTGAGGTCCAGACTCATAGCTGACACAACAATACTTCTAAAGGCTATCAGACAGAGAAAGTCATAATGGCCAACCCTGATGGAAGGCATAATTGAAGCCAGGAATCAAATTTAGAGTTTTGTTCTTTGGTCAACATGCTCAGAAAATCATGGTAACCACCCAACGGGGCTATTTCCTAATCCCCGTCTGCTAGGAGTGCCCCTGTGTTTGCTCATTATGGAGTTGATGGCTTATTCACTTCCCTGCTTTGGGGCCATTGGGAATTCCCAGAGAAACTTCTCAGAAGCCATACTTGCTCATGACTTAAGAAGGAAAGGCCTGCAGTGTCTAAAATAGTTATAAAATGTCTGTGTGATTCCAGTGGGGTCTGCTTTTTTCTTTTTTCCCTTCCCCCACTCCTCTTCAACTCTGCCGTGTTTTATTTTATGGCCACTGTAAGCTTACACTGGAACAGCAGGTTGAAATGCTTTTCCAGCACTTTGATTGCCACCATGAAAACAAAGTGCTTTCTGGCGTTGGGTAGACACAATGTCTGAGAATTATTATAGTCAGTCTTTGCGGGTGATTCAGTGAAGCTCCCCAATTTCACAGCAAGCACCGTAGCAGACTTCCCAATTCACAGCCCAGCATACATGTAAGATTCCTTGGAGTATCTTTAAGATCTTGGATCATATAAAACAGTTGCCTCCCATAAAAGCAAACACAAACTTACCATTGTTGAGTGTTTTTTAAGTAGAATCAGAAACAAATCTGTGACCTTGTGGCCCTGAGGTGGGAACACTATCTATAAAGTTGCCCAGACATTTTGCTTGTCAGTAGGATGTTTTCATTGAACATGGGTATTAAAAAGGAAGGAGCCAGGATAGGCCAACATTTTTTACATGCCACAGCTCACTTTATACATTTTAAACCTTGTTAACATTTTCTAACAAGAAAGTTAAGAACTTGGAGCTATAAAAATAGGAATGCCTTGCTAACTAAATAAATATATGTGTGAACCCTGGGTTCTGCTCCCTGGTCTGGACTGGCTTGTGATCATGCAAAAGGACAAAGAAAAAAAAGGAAAAAGAAGCCTAGCTTTGGCTTGTAAAAATCTCTAATAAGTCCTTGGAGTTTCCTTTCCCTTGCATGTTTCTCAGAGTTTCTGTTAATTTCATCCTTTGCAGAATTCAAATTCACAGGAGTAGTTTAGTTGTTCAGTAAAAAATAAATATTTTGAGAATTCTAAGGCATTTAGAGTTGCCCTTGAAAAATCAGCAAAATCACACTGAAAATGTGAAACAGCAGGGAGAAGTGAGTCCTGGCCAAAGACAAGGTTTTCACTTTTGGAAAAAGAATCACTTTTGGAAAAAGAACCACTTTTGGAAAAAGAACCCCTAGCACTTTTCATCAACTGCTGTCTGTATGTATTTACTTGGGCTTGTAAACCATTTCCTCTTTTCCGTTTCCTGCTTCCCAGTCTAGACTCTGTCACTTCCTTGCAGTAAACAGCTTCCTTGTAGGCGGCTAGTGCCATTATTTTTTTATTTAGAATAAATGAACTCATGGGTCTTCACTGAGAAGCTGCAGCACTTGTTTCTCCCTCTGTTTCTCTGTCTCTGCTAATCCACTCCTTTTCAAGGTTCAAAGACATGTAAACTAACAATATATTGAAGGTAGTAAGCTAGAGAATAAGAAATAAATTTATAGTGAAATCAGGGGCAGTTTGAGTGAATGCCTCTTTGGCAGAAAATTACTGTGTTGACTGTTAATTGGTCTGCTAATGAAAGTTAATTTTACTCTGTTTAAAGTCTGTTTCCAACTTAACTTCTCTGAGTTGGCCAAAAAAAATAAAAAAGGCCTGGTCCACGCTAGACCATAAAGAAATCTGAGAGCAGAATAAATGATGCTTTTGAACTGTGGTGATGGAGAAGACTCTTGAAAGTTCCTTGGACTGCAAGGAGATCCAGCAACTCCAAACCTGGGTTTGGAGGCCACCTGATGGGAAGAACTGACTCATTGGAAAAGAGCCTGATGCTGGGAAAGATTGAAGGCAGGAGGAGACGGGGATGACAGAGGATGAGATGGTTGGATGGCATCACTGACTCAATGGACATGAACCTGAGTAAACTCCAGGAGTTGGTGATGGACAGGGAAGCCTGACATGGGGTCACATGCAGTCCATTGTGTCACAAAGTGTCGGACAAAACTGAACAACTGAACTGAACTGAACTGAACTGAACTGAACTGAGGGCAGTACCAGAATTCAGGGAAGTCCAGCAATGTCAAAGCCTTTAATTCACAGATACTTGCATGCATGTTGCATAGACAAGACAGCTGACACTTATCACCTTAGGAGAGAGGCACTCCCCTGTGCATTCTGTAGATGAGGAGACAAATCCAGAGCTGTTAGAATGGACCTCCCCAAGGCCACATGGTTAAGAAGCCTCCAAGCTGATATGTGAATGCAGGCTGTGCTTGCCCTCTGACCGCCTTAGGCACCACAGGGGGAGAATATTGCCTGGTCTTTCTTCCTCAGTCTACATGGAACGTCTCGGGGTCCACTATCTCAGCACTACCACTACTACTACTACTAAGTCGCTTCAGTCGTGTCCGACTCTGTGCGACCCCATAGACGGCAGCCCACCAGGCTCCCCCGTCCCTGGGATTCTCCAGGCAAGAGCACTGGAGTGCGTTGCCATTTCCTTCTCCAATGCATGAAAGTGAAGAGTCAAAGTGAAGTCGCTCAGTCATCTCTGACTCTTAGCGACCCCATGGACTGTAGCCCACCAGGCTCCTCCGTCCATGGGATTTTCCAGGCTAGAGTACTGGAGTGGGGCGCCATTGCCTTCTCCATCTCAGCACTGAGAATCCCTAAATCCATTGTCTCCTCTTTTCCTCTCAACAGCTTTGCCATCTGCTCACAGCGGATAGCTGCCTGTTCCCTTCCCCACAGGGCATCATCTTTATCTTCACCTCCCATTCCTGACTGAGAGAAACCCCTTCCAAAATAGGGCCAGCCTTCAGCCTTTGCCTCTGTTTCACTCAGGAATCCTCTCCCCTCCACTGTGCTTTCAGAAATGAAATCCTATCTCCCTCCAAGGCTTGTTCTGCTTTCCTTCCTACTCCAGCCCCTATTGCCACAGATTGTCTTGAGGTGATGTGACGCTGGATTCCAGCCACTGGTCCTCTTCCGATAAGGATATCCGGGTACGGAGACCCCTCCATGTATCAGCAGCCACTCCTCCCTTCTGGACAGTGTCTCCAGGTAAGAGTTTCTTTGCGGGTGGAGCAGGGAAGGGCTGACAGGACATCTGCTGTCTCACAGAGGAGCTCTGGCGTCCTTTGCTTTGCCACTCGAAGGTCTTCAGTTTCCACCTAGCACCCAAGCCTGCTTCTTATGTTGTATGTAGCCTGAGGTGAATTTCTGTGTGGGTCCAGAACAACTTCCCAAAGTGCCCTCATGTTCTTGAGGCAGTGCATGGCTGCCTCCTTTCACTTCTTGATGTGTAGGGACAAAGAGTTATGGAGACTTGTGAGAACTTGGAATTGGTCTCAGGAAGCAATGCCTGAACCTTAGGGGAGTGCTCTAGGCTGTGTGGCCTGAGGCCATGGCCCCTCAAGGAAGAGCTTGAGAAGGGAACTGGAGTGTATGTGATTCATCACAGGATGTCTCTCAGGATAAAGAGAGCAAGGGAAGCAGAGGAGGCAGAAGAAGAAGCTAGGATGTGGTCTCAGCTAAAATCTAATCTCCATCTGATCTCTTGGGGGGCTCTGGAGCTGGGGTTACACTCAAACTAGTCTTACCTGGAGACAAGGAGCTGGCCGTTGGTTACTCCTAACAGTTAGATGTTAGCTGCAGGATGCCCCAGGTTGAGGAAATAAATATCTAGGGGAGCTGGCACTTTTGCTCAAGAGCAATGCTTCAGAAAATGGTGGTGGACAGAAAGAGCACTTAGCACTGGACACTTACAGAAGCTAGAGTTTGGATGCACTGGTCAGGTAAAGTGGATATCATGGTAAACGAGAATGTTCACTGCACAGTTCACAAGAACTTAGCCATCCTTTCTCATGAGGAGTCCTTCAGAGATTGGCACCTTGGTTCATTTCTAGAAAACCCCAAATTTAGCTCTAGTAAGCCTGAGAAGCACTCATCCAGGCTGGATGAAGCACAGGCTTCCCAGGAGAAATACTAATAACCTCAGATATGCAGATGACACCACCCTTCTGGCAAAAGGCTAAGAGGAATTGAAGAGCCTCTTGATGAAAGTGAAAGAGGAGAGTGAAAAAGTTGGCTTAAAACTCAACATTCAAAAAACCTAAGATCATAGCATCCAGTCCCATCACTTCATGGCAAATAGATGGGGAAACAGTGGAAACAGTGGAAACAGTGACAGACTTTATTTTCTTGGGCTCCAAAATCACTGCAGATGGTGAATGCAGTCATGAAATTAAAAGACGCTTGCTCCTTGGAAGAAAAGTTATGACCAACCTAGACAGCATATTAAAAAGCAGAGATATTACTTTGCCAACAAAGTCCATCTAGTAAAATCTTTGGTTTCCCAGTAGTCATGTATGGATGTGAGAGTTGAACTATAAAAAAAGCTAAGAGCTGAAGAATTGATGCTTTTGAAATGTGGTGTTGGAGAAGACTCTTGAGAGTCCCTTGGACTGCAAGGAGATCCAATCAGTGAATCCTAAAGGAAATCAGTCTTGAATATTCATTGGAAGGACTGATGCTGAAACTGAAACTCCAACCCTTTGGCCACCTGATGCAAAGAACTGACTCATTGGAAAAGACCTTCATGCTGGGAAAGATTGAAGGCAGGAGGAGAAGGGGATGAAAGAGGATGAGATGGATGGCATCACAGACTTGATGGACATAAGTTAGAGCAAGACCCAGGAGTTGATGATGGACAGGGTAGCCTGGCATACTGCATGTTTGTGACCCCAAACACTGTGTCCCCATGGACACAAACAGTCAGGCATGACTGAGCGACTGAACCGAACTGAGAAGAACGCTGGGTTATATGGTTTATTTGTCATGGAGTGCCTGCATTCCATATTGGAGTGCTTACAAAAAGTCTTATCTTCTCCAGAAAAGACATTTAATAGGTAGATATTTAATTAAAATATTGGAATGGAGAAGAAAAATAAATTAGTATACAATGACTCTCTACAGTATTTGACTCAAATTGGGCCAAATGATAAGAAAATATATTAACTGTTATTTATGACTCAGTAGTTGATCTTATTATGATAGGAAATCACAGAACTACAGAACAGAAAAAGGTCTTCATTGTTCTTGTTGTTCAGTTGCTAAATCGTGTCTGTCTCTGCAACCCCATGGACTGAAGCATGCCAGGCTCCTCTGTCCTCCACTGTCTCCTGAAGTTTGCTCAGATTCATGTCCATTGAGTCAGTGATGCCATCCAACCATCTTATACTGTCACCCGCTTCTCCTCCTGCCCTTGGTATTTCCCAGCGCCAGGGTCTTTTCCAATGAGTTGGTTCTTTGTATCAGGTGGCCAAAGTATTGCAGCTTCAGCTCCAGCAACAGTCTTTCCAGTGAATAATCAGGGTTGATTTCCTTTAAGATTGACTGATTGGATCTCCTTGCAGTCCAAGGGACCCTCAAGAGTCTTCTCCAGTACCACCATTTGAAAACATCAATTTGGAGATCAGTCTTCTTTATGGTTCAATTCTCACATCCATACATGACTACAGGAAAAACAGTTTTGTCTACATGGACCTTTGTCAGCAAAGTGATGCCTCTGCTTTTTAATATGCTGTCTAGGATTGGCAAAGCTTTCCTTTCAAGGAGCAAGTGTCTTTTAATTTCATGGCTGCAGTCACCATTGGCAGTGATTTTGGAGCCCAAGTAAAGAAATTCTGTCACTGCTTCCATTTTTTCCCCTTCTATTTGCCATAACGTGATAGGACCAGATACCATGATCTTAGTTTTTATAATGTTGAGTTTCAAGTCGGTTATTTTGCTCTCTTATTTCACCTTCATCAAGAGACTCTTTAGTTCTTCTTGACTTTCTGCCATTAGAGTGGTATTATCTGCATATCTGAAATTGCTGATATTTCTCCTGGCAATCTTGATTCAAGCTTGTGATTCATCCAGCCTGGTATTTCACATAATGTACTCTGCATGTAAGTTGAATAAGTAGGGTGACAATATACAGCCTTGCTGTTCTCCTTTCCTAGCTTGGAATCAGTCCTTTGTTCCATATCTGCTTCTGACTGTTGCTTCTTGACCCGCATACAGGTTTCTCAGGAGATAGGTAAGGTGGTCTGTTGTAACCCTCTCATTTTACAGATAAGAAAGCCAGGACCCACAGAGGTCAAGGTCTTATGAACTGTGGTTTTGTGTGTCTTCCTTCCTCTGTGATGGTAAGTGTACTAATGAGCAGACCAAATAGCATTGTTTGGTTCACTTACACGCATTTGAAAGAGCCCTTGCATCTGGAAGGCCCATCAGATGGGAATTGATCCCCCTGGGGTGGTGGTAACTTGACTAAGAATTTTGCTATGATCAAAGCATCCTTGGAGCCATTAGCTCTGAAGAGCAATACCCTGTTTAAATCTGTGGAAGACTTTTTAACAATGCTCCAAGTTCCCATATCAGATTCTACTCTTCTAAATCTCACCTTGGCTGTGACCTCGGCATTTTCATGTGTAAAATGAAGCCACTGATGCCCACCCTCACAGAATGACGGAATGGCTCTGAGGTTCCCCTAAATAGCAGAAAGATATAGTCCTGTAAATCTAAGAGGATGATTCAGTGTCCTCATTTATGTAGAGTCTTCACTTTACTTATTGACAAACAAGTTCAGAGCAATTAAGATAATTCCCTGGGGTTACAAGGAGGGATTAGACATAATCTCTGATGTAATCAGGTCCCTTCAGCCTGGCTTTTTGAACTAAGCAGAATTATATAAAACTTGAGATATAAGGGCAAAATCACATACAGCCAACCCCCACTAGAAAAGCCTTAAATTTACAGAGCACCTGACTCCATGTTTTCACTTTGATGGACCCCCATGGGGTTGATTCCAATGAGGTTAGCTGCAGATCCATCTCCCTCTTTGCTTATGATGAAAAGATTGTTTGGACTTTCTCACCAGGCTCTGAAATATTATTCTGTAAGTCAACACTGTTTTAGAGTCAAATGCTAGGTGACTTCAACACTAAAGGTAAGCTCTATGCTCCATCCCAAGTAGCATTATACCAGACAAGACTGAAAGTCACCCTAAGCTCCTGTCCCCACCAAACCTTGGATGGGTCCCTTCCACGCCATTTATATCCAGTCATCAGACCTGGCAGGCTCTCTCCAACTCAAAGGTATCATTACTATTTGGTTATTTCTTCAAGGAAAACAAGAAAGGCTGAAGACAAGCATGCCTTCTCATGATAAATCACAATCATTAGCTTATTGTGCCATGTGGCTAATCGATACTATTCTATTCTTTGTAAATGGTGGTTTGATTGATAGATGAATGAATGAGAGTTTATAGAAGAACCAACCCTATCTGCTAAGAGAGCGGCCAGTAGTTGAGGGAATCTCTTCAATATTAGATCATCGTCCAATGCAGATTTAAGGCCAAGCCAACATGGAGTGGGTCTTTAACATTTACAAATATGCTGTCTCCAAGGTATGGTTTTGATGACTTGCTCCTGCCAGAAAATAAATAGAAGGTCTTTACTCAACATATCTTAACAGGAGCCAAAGTCATGCTTCTCCCTCAACCAATCCCTGATGCAATGTAACCTATTTAAATCAAGTGAGACTTTTAAATATACATTATTTCTGTCTGTTTTCTATGTTTCTGCTTAGAAATGTTGAAAGAGATAGGATATAAGCTATGATTTGCTTAATTTACATTTGATCCTGATTAAGATCTTGGGATTAGATGCCAACAGAATGCAAATAGATTCCGTGAAATCAAGTCTTTAGGGAACAAAACTTGCTGCCCCAAAATGTGTCTCTATAGCATGAGGTTTAGTTGAGTGAGAGACCACATGGAGAAGTCACCTTAGTCAAGACCACTTAAGACCAGTGACCCCTGTATACATTAGACCATCCATTCAAGATCAGCAGAGCTGCCTGCTGCTTCTGCAGCTGACCAATAATGCATCAGTGAGCTCAGTCAAGAAGAAGACCAGCCAGGTGTCCCAGAGCCATGGAGACAGCAATAGGTGTTTACTGATTTTTAAGACATTGAGTTTTGGGGTGCTTTGTCATGCAGCAAGAATTATTGACACAGGTAACATAACTGAAGCGTGGGATGTAAGACAGGTTTATTGTATTAAAAAAGTTCTCGATGGCTACAGTTTGGATACTGGAGATTGAACCTGAGAACAGGGTAGGCATTTCACTGCAGAAGAGATGAAATGGGTCCAAGATAGCTGAAAGAAGCATTGCATTTTTCTATGCAGCTGTAAATTATAAAATGGCTACCAATGCCAGAAAGTTTGAGGAAGGCAGATGTTGGATAAAATCTTCCTGGTAGTTCAAGCTGTACAGAAATGGGCAAGGTGCTTTGGAAATGTGAAGGGTTTCTTTTCAGTAGGAGTTCAGTGAATCTCAACTACAGAGTGACATCTCTGCAGAGGTGTACTCACTCTGGGATATGTTAATCATCACTGCTAAGGTTTGAAGTAGTTAAAAAAAGTCCAACCCACACCTGCTTAAACAAATAACACCCAAGATCTCTCAATCTTTATTTTTCTTTCTCCCTCTTTATTTCTGAGTCTCTCTATCTCTCTCTTCTGTGTTGGCTGATTTTCAGATGAGCCTTCTTAATGTATAGTGTCCCTAGGCTCTTAATCACAACAATTTTCTGAAATATGTTTCCTGCAAAAAGTCCTGGAATTGAGATCACATTGTCCTGAATTGGTTCACACAGCCATCCCTAAAAAAAAAAAAAATTCCCACTCCAGTGGTGGGGCTAACTTGCCTCCAGAAAAGATCAAGTAGGGAAAACTCAGTAATTCAGCCTCATCCAAATTTTATGGGATGAGAGTGGGGTGAGGTGCTCCTCTAGAGTAAATGTGAGTGCCATCAGCAAAAAACAAAAGTGTATCCACCACAAACAAAAAAAGAACATGTCCTGTACTGGATGTGGTTAGACTGAAGGGTTTTATGATTCTCTCTAACATGCGCTCTGGCTGTTCTTCATAGGGAGACTGAAGTCAGCTTGGAGGATGTGGACTCACAGATTCAGGGAAGCCAGCCTTCTTGAGACAATTAGGTTCAACACAGCTCAATTCAACAAGTCCTCACTGAGTGCTTAACCTTATGGAGGTGCTGGGTGAGGCACTTTGCGTGTCCCAGAACCTAAACCCCAAATGGTACTTCCCCTCCTTCCAGGCCATTACCTGAAGATGCTGTAATAGGTGTGTGAACCTCCTGGTTTCCTCCCACATGCTAGCTTCCTCCCTGCCATTTCTTGTTTGATTCTGATCTCAAGTGCCCCCGACTGAGTGGATCATACTCTTCATTTCCTGGTGCTTGATCATCATTGTCCCGCATCTTTACTATTGAATTTGTTTATTCTCTTTCCTACTCTCTATCCTCATTCCCTTCATTCCCGAGGCAACATGACTATGTTTAATAAGTAGCTTTTGGTTTATATGTGTTTTTGGAAAAAGTATTTTTATCTATTGCATTTAAATTTCCTTCATTCGTATACACTGTATGATTTGTATACATATTTATCATGTGTTACTTTATATACCACATATATAAATTAGTATACTGCCCCTCCCTGTTCTAGATTTTCAACTCATCCAGGTTTATCTGTTTATATCAAGTTTGGTAACTTCCCACTGCTGCAGGTAAACTTTTTCATCCCATAACTTTTTCAGGAGCCCTAAATGTTAATATCCTTTAAAGCAGTGACTCACTGTTGTATATAAATGACTGACACCCAGTCCTGAAACAAGTCTCCACAGGAGACTGCCCTGCACACCCAGAATGGAACATGGAGTGAGGGAAAAGGCAGATGAGAGGGCCATCAACTCCCCCTCATCACTATCCTCCACAGGGTGGGTCCTCTGAGATTCTAAGAAGAGCTGGCTTGACAGTGAGCATGAGATCACCTGCATTTTTCAGAGACAGGAAAACAAAGCACAGATCATCTAGAGTGGGAGTCAGAGCTCCAGATCCCAAACCAGCAGCACATATCAGGGCAAGTCCACTTAAATGAAACGGAAGTGGTCCTGCCAAAGTCTTCCAAAGACTTTTATCTTTAACCCCTTCCTGAACCTCATCAATATGTGTAAGATCTCCCTTTGAATGACAGGAATGAAGAGAAAACACACACACACAGAGGCACACACACACACACTTGAAACAGAATATTGTTTCCAAGGCCTGCCTCCTAAGCCAAAAACAAACAAACAAATTTGAATGTCTCAATATGTAGGAGTTATTAAAATACTTACGTAGGAGAACCAGCCATGCACCAAGTCTTCAAAAAGAAGTCCATGGCACCTCTGGTTAGAAATAATTAAGAGGAATTCATCACAACTTTTTTCTTACAGAGTTGGTCTCCATTGAAACCTCGTTTTGAGGGAGATCAGGTTACCTTGTTACAATGGTCTTTTCAACGTTGATATATATTTTATGGAAAGTATGCACTTACACAAACAGGTGAATGTACTCTGTTGCTAGGTTGGACTTTCTGTAGGCTTATTTATAAGATTATACACGATGCTGGATTGGATTTCTGACTCTAATTCTCCATCCATGCCCCTACTCACATCCTTTCTGTGGCCTCACCTTAGGTGGAGTGACTCCCTCCCCACCCTTGATTTGGGGCAGAGTGATCATGTGACTTGTGTTGGCTAATGGAATGTGGGTAGAGATAACAGTGTAACAATTCTGAATCTCGGTTGTAAAGAGCTGGGCTCAATTTCCAGCACTTCTGCCATCCCTAAAGAACTTCCCCAGGGCAATTCTCTGACCTTCAGAAGAAACACATGAAGCAGATCAGACCCCAGTGCTGAGTTAGGAGCTAAGTGAAGCCAGACCTTTAGTTCCAGGAAGGGCTGCAACTGAACCCACGAAAGATCCACAGACCCCCAGCCAACCCACAGATGCTGCTGAGAATAAGTGAATAAGTGACTGAAATGTCATGAATTTGATATCGCTTGCAACATCATCATCAGTGCTTAAAGTGTCATGGTCTGTTTTCTGACGTGTTAAAAAACCTCATCTGAATATAGTTATCACCAGTCTCCATTCATGCTGTTGTCAGGAATCCCCCTATTTCCATGTATTTTATTTTTTAATATTTATTTTCATATAGTTACTTATTTGGCTTCCAGGTCTTAGGTATGGCCTGTGGTGTCTTTGATCTTGGTTGCAGCATGTGGGATCTAGTTCCCCAGCCAGGAAAGGAACCTTGTCCCCTGCACTGGGAGCTCAGAGTCTTAGTCACTGAACCACCAAGGAAGTCCCCATTTATTAAGTAAGTTAAGACCAACCTAGACAGCATACTAAAAAGCAGAGACATTACTTTGTCAACAAAGGTCCATCTGGTCAAGGCTATGGTTTTTCCAGTGGTCATGTATGGATGTGAGAGTTGGACTATAAAGAAAGCTGAGTGTAGAAGAATTGATGCTTTTGAACTGTGGTGTTGGAGAAGACTCTTGAGAGTCCCTTGGACTGCAAGGAGATCCAAACAGTCCATCCTAAAGGAGATCAGTCCTGGGTGTTCACTGGAAGGACTAATGTTGAAACTGAAACTCCAATACTTTGGTCACCTGATGTGAAGAGCTGACTCATTGGAAAAGACCCTGATGCTGGGAAAGATTGAGGGCAGGAGGAGAAGGGGATGACCGAGGATAAGATGGTTAGATGGCATCCCCAACTTAATGGACATGGGTTTGGATGGACTCTGGGTCTTGGTGATAGACAGGGAGGCCTGGAATGCTGTGGTTCATGGGGTCACAAAGAGTTGGACACAACTGAGTGACTGAACTGAACTGATACACTGCTGATCCCAGAGTGTGGCAGAACTGCTCTCAAGAGATTCTGCAAGACAGAACTTCTTCCAAAACATTTTTTCTTCAGTTCTTTTGACTACATTAGTGCAGTACAACAGTATGACTACAATTTTGAATTTTGCTGTTATCAGTAGGAAACAAAACCATTTTGCATTGTTTCTTTTAAACATTATTTATTGCAGATATGGAAAGAAATGAAGAATAATGGACCCAATGACTGCCAACTTGTTTTGGAGATGTTATTATTCCTTGTGGAAGAGAGGGTGAAGGATGAAACAACTGTTCAGGCTTTGGGTCACAGAAGTACCCATAAATCTTCATAAAGGCCATCTCTGACAGGAAAGTGTCCTTCCTGTGGTGAGGTCTGTCTGATGGCATTTCCCTATCCTGCTTTCAATTGTTAGAGACTTCTCTACATCCCTTAGAACATTTGTTGTTGTTGTTGTTGTTCAGTCACTAAATCATATCCAGCTCTTTGCAACCCCATGGACTGCAGCACACGAGGCTCCTCTGTCCTCCACTATCTCCCAGAATTTTCTCAGATTCATGCCCATTGAGTAGGTGATGCTGGCTAACCATCTCATCCTCTGCCATCCCCTTTTCCTTTTGCCTTCAGTCTTTTCCAGCATCAGGGTCTTTTCCAATGAGTCTGCTCTTTCACATCAGGTAGCCAAAATATTCAAGCTTCAGCTTCAGCAACAGTCCTTCCAATGAATATTCAGGGTTGATTTCCTTCAGTATTGATTGGTCTGAGTCAAACCAGTCCAGAGAACTCTCAAGAGCCTTCTCCAGCACCACTGAGCTCTGCAGAATAAGCACCTGCTCTATGGCAGGGACTCTGGTAAACTTTGGGTATGTATGTATAGCTGACATGAACACAGATATGTGTTTTTGTTCTTAAGAAGCTTCATTTTACTTATGGGATATGAACTATAAAGAGCTAAAATTCGATACAATAGTTTCAGAGAGAGTTAAGTGTAATAAAGCAAAGAGAACAGGGTAATGGAGTAGAGAGTTACTTGGGTAAACTATGAGGTGGTCAGGGAAGACCTTTTGAAAGAAGACTAGACCTGACATATCCAAAGGGACAAAGTATAGGAAGATCTGGAGGGAGGGTGTCCAGGCAGCAGAAGAGCCAGCACGAGACTCTGAAATCAGAAACACAGTTAGAGATCTTGAGGACGAAAATGGCCAACGTATAATGAGCATAGCAAACAAAGGGAAGAGAAATATAAGATGCGACCAAGTATTTAGGAACTTCCCTGGTGTCCAGTGGTTAAGACTCCACACTTCCACTGCAAGGTGCGTGGGTTTGATCCATGATCAGTGAACTGAAATTCCACACACCATGAGGTGTGGCCAAAATAAAATAAAATGAAAAATTCAGCCAAGGACCATACAATAAGGTCGTCATTGCAGGAGTAAAAATGTGTACTGTATTCTAATGTCAATGGGTGGCATTGGCAGTTTTCAATTAAGGAAGTGATGCAATCTGATTTGGACGTGACCTGGATTTTAGAAACCATCACTCTAGTGGCCACACAAACAGTGGATGGTAGGGAAGTAATACTGGAAATAGGGAGATCAAATAGAAAATTATTTCAGGTTTCCTGGGACAGAGGGTGACATCCAAGAGAGTATGATGTGGTCAGATCAGACTTGGAGGCAGAGGCAACAGGACGTATGCAGATAGGAAGTAGGTAGAGAAGCAGACAGAGAAATCTAATGATACTCCTGTGTTTGTGGCCTGAGATACTGAATAGATCATTTTGTTGTAACTGATAAGAGAAATACAGAGTAGAGTAGGTCCTGTGGGGAAATCAGAGTCTGTCTATCTGTATGTTATTTTTGAGATGCTAGTTAGACATTCACAACTTAACTATGACAATGATAGGGAAAATTGGACTCAGGAGATTAATATGGGAAAATAAATCATCTGCAATTCTAGTACTAAGAGCTTCTCTCAGAGATGTAATTACACTTTTAATCATCTCTTCTAAATTCTATCAGACAAATTATTTGCCACAATCAAGGTATTTATATAATAAGACTCTGAAAAGCATCTCATGACATGTAAGTACAGAATGCAGCATGGCCATAGACTATTCATTTCTAAGACAGGTACTATTGAATTTGCTCTAAAATACTAGTTTGGTGACTTAAACATTTTTCATCCATGAGGTAAATGATGGAGCAAGCATTGAGATACAGCAGTTAAGGATGTGATCCCTAAATACCCAATCACCTCTTTCCACTGTCCTCACATATACAGCACAAATTTCAACCCAAGATTTCCACTTTCATAGTGAATTACTTCCAGTGACTTTATTTGAATAAAGCCATATGAATTTTGAATAAAATCATATGAATTTTAAATAACTTGGCATCCCCTGTCCCCAGACTCATGCTTTTGCCTGGAATGCTTTCTTTTACATCTCAGCGTGTGCAGTACTTGGCTTAAGTAGACTCTATTTATACTTTTCTCTCTCTCTTTTCATTTTTACTTTTTTTTTTTTTTGGTATTTTTAGCCAATTTTGTATCTTGAGCTAAGACATCTCTGCAGATTCTAAGAACTGAAATAACCCTGGGTTCAGAAGTCTCATGTCAGCCTGAAGATAAGAGTTAATTAAAGTAAATCTGTCATTAGTTTGAAAAGCCATGGCAAACAGATCTGTCATTTTTTCCAATACAGATGTCTCAGAGATAAGCTTCCATGTCACATGTTTTATGGTATAAAGACAAAATCACCCTAAAATTCCTAAGATGATGATGGAATCAGAAACACCATAATCCCTGAGCAGTATGAGAGGCATGTCCTAAAACCATCTATTATTTAAAAATATCTTGATGAAACCATGGATTTCATTTGTGTCCACATCACGTTGAGCAGAGATCTTATTACTCTCTAAGGAAACTGATCATGTAACATATACTTGGCTGACAAACAGTAAGAAGTGACCAAGGGATTAATATACAGCAGAAATGGCTAAAAGATCACCTCCCCCAAAAACATGCTATCCTTTCCTTAATGTAAGTTGTACTAGGAAGTGGCTGTATAGCCTGACACTACATTTCCCAACTTCCCTTGGAGTTAGGGAAGAGTCGTGTGATGGTGTTCTAGGTAATGGGATGTTAATAGAAATGAAGGTCATCCTTACAGGACTGAAGACTAAAACAAAATTGCATTTGTGCTTTTCCATGATCTTGCTCCCTTCTGACTAGCTGAAATTGGAATATTTCACAGGAAAATCTGGGAAGTCAGATATTGAAGATGGCAGAGTATTCATTAGCCTTGCTCCTTGAATTTCCACAAAGATGAAAGTCACCTGAAGTACTGTTTACCTGCCCAGTACTCCTGTCTGGCAAGAAAAAAGAATCTGTAATACCACTTTATGTTACTTATTAGCATCTAATTAGTACAGAATGGCAATTGTGGAAGTCACTGAAAATGAAGATCACTGCTAATATCTCCAAAATTAATCAGAATTTTTTTCTAATTTTTTTTCTTTTCACTTTTAATAGCGTTACACTTTTGAGAATATCCAGTGCTTGAAAAAGTGCTGTGCAAGATAATGGCTGTTTGCATTGAAGGATTGCATGAACTTCGATATTACCAAATCACTTGGCAGCTGCAAAAACTATTAGGCTATTGGTAGTTGACAACTCTTCCTCTGCCTACTCAGCATCAATAACTCCTTTCTTAAAGATAAGATCTTGGGACTTCCCTGATAGTCCAGTGGTTAAGAATCTGCCTGCCGATGCAGGGCACACAGGTTCGATTCCTGGTCCAGGAAGATCCCACATGCCACGGAGTGACTAAGCCTGTGTGCCACAGCTGCTGAGCCGGCACTCTAGCGCTGTGTGCCATAGCCACTGGACCTGTGTGTTGCAACTACTGAAGCCCACACACCTGGAGCCCAGGCTCTGCAACAAGAGAAGCCAGGGTGATGAGGATCTCAGGCACTGCAATGAAGAATAGCCCCCGCTCACTGAGACGAGAGAAAGCCCATGCACAGCAATGAAGAACAAGCACAGCCAAAAATAAATAAATAGTAACATTTTGATTTTCCTCTGGGGAACTACAGTTCTCCTACTGTACACATTCTTAGTGGGAATGCTAATCATGACTCCATTCTTTCTCAGTCAAGGGTTGACTA
This sequence comes from Capricornis sumatraensis, assembly GCF_032405125.1. Taxonomy (NCBI): domain Eukaryota; kingdom Metazoa; phylum Chordata; class Mammalia; order Artiodactyla; family Bovidae; genus Capricornis; species Capricornis sumatraensis. The sequence goes on from NC_091083.1 coordinate 8,515,740, forward strand.
GACTCTTTGTACCTGGCCTCTCAAATAGAATGTCAAACAGAATGCAAGAGGTACTAAAAATGGTCATTACCAGTTCATTTGAACATCTGACCTCTGAAAATCATTATTTCCTGCTTTCTAGATCCCCAGAGTTAGCCTCAGTCCCTGAGTCTTTTCTGGTGTTTCCTTCCATTATTTAAACTTCTGAATTTTCTTTTAATACATTGCTTTTATTTATATTTTATGTTATTATTATATATTTGTTATTTATTGCTGCAAAACAAATTATCCCTATATATATATATATATATATATACATATCTCATCTCACACAGTTTCTGTGGATGAGGGATTCAGGAGCACCTTAGCTGGGTGCCTCTGACTCAGGGTCTCTCTCCTGAGGTTGCAGTTACAGGTTGGCCACACCAGCAATTAACTGAGTGCTTGACCAGAGAAGGAGTGTCTACTCCCCAAGGAGCTCACTCAAACAGTTGACAAGTTGGTGCTGGCTGTTGGCAGGAGATCTCAGTTCTGTTCCTTCTGGCTCTCCTGAATGTCCTTATGGCATGATAGCATCCTTTTCCCAGAGGAAGTATCCAAGACACCAAGATAGAGCTGAAATGCCTTTTTGTGACCTAACCTCAGGAGTTATCTGAAACCTAACTTCACATTATCATTTATGTCATATTCTATTAGTTACATGGGCTTCCCAGGTGGTGCAGTGTTAAAGAATCTGCCTACCAGGGCAAGACACACAGGAAACACAGGTTCAATCCCTGGGTAGGGAAGATCTCCTAGAGTAAGAAATGGCGACCCACTCCAGTAGTCATGCTTGGAAAATTTCATGGAAAGAAGAGCCTAGAGGGCTACAGTCCTGGGGCTGCAGAGTCAAGACACAACTGAACGGCTGAGCACGCATGCTCATGTATGCACACACACATGCACACACACACACACACACACACACACACACATTGGTTACTTAATGTCAGCCTTGATTCACTGTGAGAAATCTGTCTACAACATCAGGAGGCAAAGATGACTGGGGGACATCTTAGAGCCTGCCAAGCACATGGGTGAATTTCTATTTCTTGCAACCACAAAATCATAGTTGATATACCTTAATAAGTGGAAAAAGTGCAGGCTGTTTCGATTTGTCCTTAAGAACAAGTCTAAGATGTAGAAGAATTTAACTTCTGAGAGAAAAGTTCCAAAGAATTCAACAGTACTTGTTGGACAATATATATATATTTTCTTAGGTTCTATATTCCCAACTTACATTCAACTTTTGATTATGATGATTATAAAAGTTTCTATTGTGATGATATCCCCAAATCCAGGGAACCTTTAATAACAGCACTCTACAAACTTCAACAATGTACAGACTAGCTCCAAAACCACATTCTTTAATCCATGGTATGTGTCCAGAGTAATTTCCTAATCTGTCACATTTCCAAAAGATTATCTTCTTAGATGAGTATTTGCAGTAATCCTTTGAGAGATATCAACATACCAATGTAAGCTGTTTTTCTTCTGTTAGTCACAGTATAAGATTAAAATTATTCCATTGAGTAAATCAGAATCAAAGAGAACTGGGTCCTATAATCCAACTTCCTTGTTGTACAGATGAAGAAACCAATGCCCATAAAAGATTATGTAAGGTCCCTGCAGCCACATATTCAGTGCAAGAGCCAGAAGTTGAATGCAAGTTTCCGAATGCAAGAACCAGAATTTGAAGCCATACCAATATTTTCCTATTGTATAAATTTAAGGAATGATGCTGAAACTGAAACTCCAGTACTTTGGCCACCTCATGTGAAGAGTTGACTCACTGGAAAAGACTCTGATGCTGGCAGGGATTGGGGACAGGAGGAGAAGGGGACAACCGAGGATGAGATGGCTAGATGCCATCACGGACTCGATGGACGTGAGTCTGAGTGAACTCCAGGAGATGGTGATGAACAGGGAGGCCTGGTGTGCTGTGATTCATGGGGTCACAAAGAGTCGGACATGACTGAGCGACTGAACTGAACTGAACTGAACTGAACTGAAGCTGTGTTGCTTGACTAGTATCTTAGAAGTCAGTCTAATCACTCCATTTGATATTTGATTGACAAATAAGAGCATGTTATACTTCCTTCTGAACTTTGTCAGAAGTAATAATAATAAATATATGAAAAAAATATATCATGTAATACTTAATCCCTCTTTACACAGGAAATGGAGATCTGATGAGCCAGTTTATTTTTTTTTAATTTTTCAATTAAAAGCAAGGAATAGACTTCTAACTGGCATGTCACCTTCATCTCATCCAGAAGCACTCAGTAGTTTTCAGCTTCTACAAGTTATGTACTTGGAGAATGTGTGGGAGTGAGCTGGGGCACTCTGGTTTGGAGTCAGGGAGAAATCTCAAGAGGCAAATTGCCAAGAGAATGAGACAGAGAAAAAAGTTTTATTTCTTCCTACTGAGTTCAGTAAATGATCTTGATCTTTGGCATTTCCTCTCAGGGTTCCTGAATAAGCCAAGTTCTGACTACTTTCCCTAAGAACTCTTGAACAGTCATAATTAGGAGTACAGGTTAGAGTCTTTGCCACACCCCTCATTATTGAAATTCTAGATCTTGGGATTTCAAGTCCAGCTTGAGTTGAAGGCAAATGAGAGCAGGCTTTCTCAATTCAGAACATTTGAAAGCCATATAATTCTTTGATGTTTTGGGGTGGTGTGCTCTCTATGTCTTGCAGGAGGCTCAGCAGCATCCCTGGCTTCTACTCAGTACATGCCAGAGCACTCCTCCTCCAATTATGGCATGCAAAAATGTTTCCAGACACTAACAAAGTCCTCTGAGAGACAAAACCCAGCAAGATTGAGAATTACCAATGTAAGGGACTGTTCTGTGTCATAGAGAGGGAATCTGGACAAAAATAAAACACAGATTTATGTTACTATATATTGTCACCCTGCTTACATAACACATGCAGAGTACATCGCGTGGAATGCTGTGCTGGATGAATCACAAGCTGGAATCAAGATTGCCAGGAGAAATATCAATAACCTCAGATATGCAGATGACACCACCTGTATGGCAGAAAGCAAAGAGGAACTGAAGAGCTTCTTGATGAAAGTGAAAGAGAGTGGAAAAGCTGGCTTAAAACTCAGCATTCAAAAATGAAGATAATGGCATCCAGGCCCATCAGTCCAGTTCAGTCACTCAGTCGTGTCCGACTCTTTGTTACCCCATGAACCGCAGCATGCCAAGCTTCCCTGTCCATCGCCAACTCCCAGAGTCCACCCAAACCCATGTCCATTGAGTCAGTGAGGCCATCTGGTCCCATCACTTCATGGCACATAGATAGGGAAACCGTGACAGAGTTTATTTTCTTGGGCTTCAAAATCACTGAAGATGGTGACTGCAGCCCTGAAATTAAAAGACACTTGCTTCTTGGAAGAAAATCTATGATAAACCTAGACAGTGTATTAAAAAGCAGAGACATTACTTGGCTAACAAAGATCTGTATAGTCAAAGTTATGGTTTTTACAGTAGTCATGTATGAACGTGAGAGTTGGACCATAAAGAAGGCTGAGCACCAAAGAATTGATGCTTTTGAAGAGTGGTGTTGGAGAAGACTCTTGAGAGTCCCTTGGACTGCAACAAGTTCAAACCAGTCAATCCTAAAGGAAATCAATCCTGAATATACACTGGAGGCATTGATGCCGAGGCTGAAGCTCCCATAATTTGGACACCTGATGGAAAGAGCCAATTTATTGGAAAAGACGTTGATAATGGGAACGTTTGAAGGCAGGAGGAGAAGGGGACAGATGGTTGGATGACATCATTGACTAAATGGAAGAGTCTGAGCAAGCTCTGGGAGTGGTGATGGACAGGGAAGCCTGGTGTGCTGCAGTCCATGGGGTCACAAATAGTCAGACAGGCTGGGTGACTGAACAACAACAAAGTGTTTCTGGATGCAGAGAGCATTTCAGGGGCTCTTAATTCCTCTTCATCAAACATAGGTACTTATGTCCCAGGCCCCATGCTAGTCACAATGCCCAAAATATATACTCAGTAACCTTGCAGAAGTTTCACCTTGTTAATGGTTGTGCTGTCTGTCACTGAGGCTATGGTTGAATTAGTTTGATGCATTCATCCCTAGAATTATTCAGAGATGTTCAAATGCTGGAAACTGAGGTTAAGTCAAAATGATGACAATCAAGGACTTAATTTAGTGACATCACCACCACCACCAGAAGACAGCACTCAAATCTGCAAACAAAAGAGAATCACCTGCACCCTAAATTAGTGCTGATTCTCTCCTTGACTTCTAGAGTGTTTTGTGAAAAGTAAATGAAGCTTCTCTAAAGCTGGAGTGAAATTTTTTTTCTGATAAATGATGGTGTTTGCCTTGCCAACCCAAGAACATAGCTCATTGGGTGGAGATGGTGACACATGAAGCTCCATCAGAAGAGCTACAGGGAGATCAGAAAAATAAATGAAAACAGTGATGGGACTGTTCCAATCCTAGATCTGGTTGACCCTGAAGTCACGAACTTGCTAACAACTGATTTGAGGGCATTTCTAAAAGGCTCATCTGCCAGAGAGCCCCATAGTAATTTGAAGGCAGATTTTCCATCCAGACCTTATGATGTCAATTTATGAAAATTGAATTGGAGTCATCAATCACTCTGTAAATTTTAACTTAAATGATATACTCCTATTTTAAATATTTATGGTCTCTGCCCCTCTGGGGTTCAGAACTTCAGAAGTGAATTTTTGGAGGCATTCAGAAACTTGAAAAAGCAAAAGCATGCACTTAAAACCTCTTTTTAAACCACTGACTCACCCTCTAGCTAGAACAAAGAAATCCCAACAAATTCAACTGAAACTCAGCAAGAAAAATGTACTTAAGGAGCATTACAGAGGAGCAGGGAAATTAACATGAAAACAGCACCAAAGAAAAAGCAAAGCCAGATCAGATCCTTCTGCATGAAGCAAAGAAATTGAGGTGCAACATAAACCCCAAACTTTAGGATGAGCTGTGTAAATGGGGAAGGTGATCTAGTACAAACAGTGTGGACTTTGGAGTCAGAGCAGTGTCCAAATTTCAGTTATGCAATTAATTAGCTTTAAGACCTTGGGAAAATTACTCAGTCCTTTAAGTCTTGGTTCTCCCAGTTGTAAACTGAAGTCCTAAGTCACCTTGTAAGGGTGTTTTAACGATTAAAAGTGATTATACATTTAGAATGTCTTTGCTATTATCTATGCTTCTTACATCATAACAACAAATTTAATTTTCGTTTCATTCAGTTCAGTTCAGTTCAGTTCAATTGCTCAGGCATGTCCTACTCTTTGCAACCCCATGGACTGCAGCACACCAGGCTTCCCTGTCCATCATCAACTTCCGGAGTTTACTCAAACTCATGCCCATTGAGTCGGTGATGCCATCCAACCATCTCACCCTCTGTCATCCCCTTCCCGTCCTGCCCTCAATATTTCCCAGCATCAGGGCCTTTTCAAATGAGTCAGTTCTTCACATCAGGTGGCCAAAGTATTGGAGTTTCAGCTTCACCATCAGTCCTTTCAATGAATATTCAGGACTGATTTCCTTTAGGATGCACTGGTTGTATACCCTTGCTGTCCAAGGGACTCTCAAGAGTCTTCTCCAACACCACACTTCTAAAGCATCAGTTCTTCAGTGCTCAGCTTTCTTTTAGTCCAACTCCCACATCCATACATGAGTACTGGAAAAATCAAAGCTTTGACTAGATAGACCTTTGTTGACAAAGTAATGTCTCTGCTTTTCAATAAACATGCTGTCTAGGTTGGTCGTAACTTTTCTTACAAGGAGCAAGAGTCTTTTAATTTCATGGCTGCAGTCCAAAAATATAAAGTCTGTCACTGTTTCCTGTCATTGTTTCCCCATGTATTTGCCATGAAGTGATGGGACTCTGCACTCATGCACTCTGCACTCTGCACTCTGCGCATGATCTTAATTTTCTGAATGTCAAGCTTTAAGCCAATTTTTTCACTCTCCTCTTTCACTTTCATCAAGAGGCTCTTTAGTTCTTCCCTTTCTGCCATAGGGTGGTGTCATCTGCATATCTAAGGTTATTGATATTTTCCCCAGCAATCGTGATTTCAGTGTATGCTTCATGCAGCCCAGTGTTTCTCATGATGTACTCTGCATATAAGTTAAATAAGCAGAGTGACAATATACATCCTTGACATACTCCTTTCCTGATTTGGAACCAGTCTGTTGTTCCATGTCCAGTTCTAAGGGTTGCTTCTTGACCTGTATACAGATTTCTCAAGAAGCAGGTCAGGTGGTCTGGTATTCCCATCTTTGTAAGAATTTTCCACAGTTTGTTGTGATCCACACAGTCAAAGGGTTTGGCATAGTCAATAAAGAAGTAGATGTTTTTCTGGAACTCTCACTTTTTCAAGGATCCAAGGAATGTTGACAATTTGATCTCTGGTCCCTCTGCCTTTTAAAATCCAGCTTGAACATCTGGAAATTCAAAGTTCATGTACTCCTAAAGCCTGGCTTAGAGAATTTTGAGCATTACTTTGCTAGCTTGTGAGATGAGTGCAATCGTACGGCAGTTTGAGCATTCTTTGGCATTGCCTTTCTTTGGGATTGGAATGAAAACTGACCTTTTCCTGTCTTGTGGCCACTGCTGAGTTTTCCAAATTTTCTGGCATATTGAGTGCAGCACTTTCACAGCATCATCTTTTAGGATTTGAAATAGCTCAACTGAAATTCTATCACCTCCACTAGCTTTGTTTGTAGTGATGCTTCCTAAGCCCCACTTGACTTCGCATTCCAGGATGTCTGGCTCTAGGTGAGTGATCACACCATCATTATTACCTGGGTCGTGAACCCTTTTTTGTACAGTTATTCTGTGTATTCTTGCCACCTCTTCTTAATATCTTCTGCTTCTGTTAGGTCCATTCCATTTCTGTCCTTTATTGTGCCCATCCCAACTGAATCAACTTGGTGATAAAATGTGTTAGGGATGGAACCTAACCATATAAATACATTGGCTTAATATATGTTATATATGTATATTTATATTTTTAGGCTGTGAGTACAGCTTTGTCAAGCAACAGTGCTACATAATCTCAAGAATAGGAACACTGGAATGAGACAACTTCCATTTGAATTTTTAATTTACCAATAACTTTGTGATCGTGGTTATATCCTAGACCTGTACCTCAAGTTCCTCACAGGTAAAATAGGAAATTACTTCTTCTACATTTATAGAATGTGGTGTGGGACCTGAAAGACAGTTAAAATAAACTGATTAGTAATAACTTTCAATGGAGAATAATATGCAAAATTACTGAATCATTATTCTGTACATCTGAAACTAATAAAACATTGTAAGCCAACTGTACTTCAATAAAGAAATAAATTTATAAGTGAGAGAAAAACAAATTATTGGCATGGGAGGACTCTTGAGAGTCCCTTGGACTGCAAGGAGATCCAACCAGTCCATTCTGAAGGAGATCAGTCCTGGGTGTTCTTTGGAAGGAATGATGCTAAAGCTGAAACTCCAATACTGTGGCCACCTCATGTGAAGAGTTGACTCATTGGAAAAGACTCTGAGGCTGGGAGGGATTGGGGGCAGGAGGACAAGGGGACGACAGAAGATGAGATGGCTGGATGGCATCACCAACTCGATGGACATGAGTTTGAGTGAACTGTAGGAGTTGGTGATGGACAGGGAGGCCTGGCATGCTGTAGTTCATGGGGTTGCAAAGACTTGGACACGGCTGAGTGATTGAACTCAACTGAAGAGGCTCTCAGCAAACAAATATTAGAATAGAAACAGTGATGCTTATAGGTCATACTTATAGGCATATGCATAACATTTTAGTATCTACTTATGTATACATGTATAGTCTATTTGTAGATACCCTTCTAAAATCTGTTTCCAATTTCTTAAAAGGCTCTACTGATTAGGATAAAATTTGATATGTGATTTCCTTCATGTTTGCTAACAAAGCCAAAATGTGTTTTGCTTCTGCATTGTTCCAATCTTATCTTTGACAAAAGCTGAGAAATTGAGCCCAAACATAGTTTTAAATTTTTTATTATTTATTTATTTTCTGTTATTCTGGGTCTTCATTGCTGGGTGGGCTCTTCTCTACTGGTGGCGAACAGAGGCTACTCTCTAGTTGCGGTGCAAGGGCTTTTGTTGCGGTGGCTTCTCTTGCTGTGAATCTCATGCTCCAGGAGAAGGTGAGGGAGGTCTACAGTGGCCGTGGTTCCCAAACTCCAGAGCACAGGCTCAGTGGTTGCGGTGCGTGGCCTTAGCTGCTTTGTGGCTTGTGGGATCCTCCCAGACCAGGGATCGGATCTCTGTCTTGTGCATTGATAGGCGGATTTGCCAGGGTCCAGCCCCGGTGGACCCAGGGAATTTGAAGGAGAGATGGAGTCAGCGTCTGGGAAAGGATTATTTAATTAGAAATATAAAGAGATTAGGAAAGAATAGTGTAGTAGGAAATTTAGAGGAAAAAAGATGCTGAATAACTTGGTTTACATGGAAAACCAATAAAGTTCCAAGACAAAGAACTTGCACAGTCTACGTAGGCCACCGGCGTCCGCTTGAATACTGGAGGGTGCCCCGCCTTGGGCTCCCTCTCGCGTGGGTTTTAGAAGCCAGGGCAAGTAAGTAGACATGGCGAGCCTCCACACTCCAGATGGGAATTCAGCCAGAAAAGAAGGAGAAAAGACCACATGGGGGAAACCAGTCTTTCCAGTGACTGGTCCATCCTTTATTGTCTGGGAAAGCTTTTTATACTTTTGGTTGTACATAGAGATCAATGGATAATACAAAGTTATGCAGCATCAGCAGCCCTGACTCTTATCGAGACCAGGCTTTCTCTCTGTATACCTAGCTGTATATCAAGTCTTAGGTCATCTTCTGGCCAGGAGGCCTATTAACATTTTATGGCCCTTTTCTGATAAGGGTCCATCAACCAGAAAACTTATTTGCCTTAAAAGTGTTGTTCTTACTAAAGTCTGGTGCCACTCTCAGAAAGCACTAATTAAGGCTACATTCTTACATAGCAAGGACACAATAATTTATAACAAGGAAAGAGGAGTACAGGATTTATAACAAAGAGAAAGTTTACTAACTCAAAAGTCTAATGTTGCTAACATCAAAACTATGATATTCCTTTTTCTATATCCCAATTACATTGATTAATATCCTCCAAGTGCCTAAAAGATGAAGACTATGGAGGTCTGACCACAGTCATTGACTCAACAGTGAAAGTCATCACCAATATAATTTTTAGCTTTTTAGAAAAGGGCTCTATATCTTTAAGATGCTTTAAGCTTCATGCCTCTCGTGGTTGGGGGCCATAAACAATCACATGCGTAGTTGTAAAAATCCGGACAGACCAATCAGGTAAGTTAGAAAGCTATCAGAGGGGTTTAAGCCGAGACATTCTTTTTATATGCAGGAGACTGTTAGCTGGAGCTCTAAGTTAATTCTTTTTAGAGGAAGGTGGTGGAGGACAGCCCCCTGTCAATGTCAGAGGAGTTGGTGAGAGCATAATGCAGTAAGGCAGGCAGACTCTGGTTTTGGCGGTAGATGTTCGAGAAAATTCAGTGAGGCTCCCTTAAGGCCTGACTCACCTTTGCCTGTCGGACCACGGGCGGGACTCCTCGTGCTGGCTCCCAGCATGGATTCTTTACCACTGAGCCATCAGGGAAGCCCCCCAAGGTATTTAACTTTCTGTGGTTCTCTTCTCCAGCATTAGCCCTTTAATGCACTATTTCTGTCACTGGATGCTGTTTTGTGTTACTCAATATTAGCAAGTGAGAATATAGAGTAATTAACACCTGCTGTTCTGTTAAAGAGTTTTATCTTTCAAACACATCTAGAAATGACTTCTGTCTTTTGACTAGTACACAGAAGAGCTCCCATTACCTGTGCAACCCTTCCCCACCAAACACACCCTGAAACTTGAACGAGAAACAAGAAAGACAAGGTGAAAGGCAACTACTACAAATGTTCTGAGTGAAGTGAAGGAAAGTGAAAGTCTCTCAGTCGTGTCTGACTCTTTGCGACCCCATGGACTGTACAGTCTTTGGAATTCTCTAGGCCAGAATACTGGCTTGTGTAGCCTGTCCCTTCTCCAGGGGATCTTCCCAAACCAGGGATGAAACCCAGGTCTCCCGCTAAGTCAACCAAAGCAAGTAACAGAGAAGGACAGTGTAAGTGGACGCATGTCTGAGATGGGGCGAAGGGAGTTCAAGAGGGTTTGCATCATCCAGGACTCGAAAGAAATATGCTATTATAAGGAATGAAATGGAGGGCAATATGTATCAGACCAGGCATTGGTTTTTATATGTTTACTCTTATTTAATCTCCAATCCATGCTGTAAGATAGGGATTATTGTGTGCTGTGTGTGCTCAGGCACTCAGTCATGTCTGACTCTTTGTGACCCATGGTCTGTGACTCGCCAGGCTCCTCTGTCCATGGGCTTTTCTATGCAAGTTTACCAGGGTGGGTTGTCATTTTCCCTGCCAGGGGATCCTCCTGACCAAGGGATAGAACCTCTGCCTTCCTTATCTCCTGCTTTGGCAGGCAGATTCTTTACCATGGAGTCATCTGGGAACCCTAGGAATTATTGCTATGACCAATTTATAGCTAAGGAAACTAAATCCTGAAAAATCCAACAATTTAGCCAAAGTCACAGAGCTGATCTACTGCAGAACCAGGACTGAAATCCACACCTCTCTCCTAAGAGTAAACTTTTGGCTATTCAATATTTTAACCGTGGCCTTGCAAGGTTGATATTGTCATCATCTCCATTTTCTGGAGAAGAAAACAAGGTTTAGAGAGCATAAGTGACTTCCCCCAAGATGACAACTCTTGAAAAGCTGAAATTTGGATCCAAATGTGAATCTGGGTTAAAATTGGATCACAGAAAATTTTTTGTGTGCCATTATTCTAACTTTGGGGTATTAACATGATAAGTTGGATTTCCCTTCAAAGGAGTAAAACCATCTACCTTGTGGAAGATATAGAAGAATAGCAACCAGTCACGAGAAAAGAAAGAAGAGAAGGGGAGGGGGGGGAGGAGAAGGAGGAGGAGAAGGAGAGAGACACAAGGAAAGTTTGTGAGGAACTATAAACCTTTCCCATAAGTGTGTGCCCTTCCTCCAGTTGTCCTGTACTTCATCTGTCTGTATCTGCTACTTATTGCCATGTAACAAAACACCCCAAAGACAATGGCTTAAAATAAACACAATGTTGCTCAGGAGTCCAGGGGTCAACTCGTCTTGGCTGACCAGACATATCTGTGATCGGCTGCAGGTTGGGTACAGCTCTGCTGATCTAGATGGAGTTCCCTGATGCTTATTTAGTCAAGGCAGCTATTGGATGGGATGTTTATCCTTCTTGCATTTGGTTCCTTATCCTTCAAGAAGCCTGGTCTTGTCAACACAGTGGTGGCAGAGCTCCAAGAGAGCAAAGAGAGTTCTTGAGACCAAAGCTTGGACCAAGCATACCATCCCTTATCTGTGTTCCACTGGCCAAATCAAGACACAGGGGCATCCTCAGTAAAGGGTGACAAATGGAATCCACTACTTAACATTGGCTCAGTTCAGTTCAGTTGCTCAATCATGTCTGACTCTTTGTTACCCCATGGACTGCAGAATGCCAGGCTTCCCTGTCCATCACCAACTCCCAGAGTTTACTCAAACTCATGTCCATAGATTTGGTGATGCCATCCAACCATCTCATCCTCTGTGGTCCCCTTCCCCTCCTGCCTTCAATCTTTCCCAGCATCATGGTCTTTCAAATGAGTAAGTTCTTCACATCAAGTGGCCAAAGTGTTGGAGTTTTAGCTTCAGCATCAGTCCTTCCAATGAATATTCAGTACTGATTTCCTTTAAGATGGACTGGTTGGATCTCCTTGCTGTCCAAGGGACACTCAAGAGTCTTCTCCAACACCACAGTTCAAAACCATCAATTCTTTGGTGCTCAGCTTTCTTTATAGTCCAACTCTCACATCCATACATGACTACTGGAAAAATCAAAGATTTGACTAGATAGACATTTGTTGGCAAAATAATGTCTCTGCTTTTTAATATGCTGTCTAAGTTGGTCATAGTTTTTTTTGAAGGAGTAAGCATCTTTTAATTTCATGGTTGCAATCACCATCTGCAGTGATTTTGGAGCCCAAGAAAATAAAGTCTGTCACTGTTTCCACTGTTTCCCCATCTATTTGCCATGAAGTGATGGGACCAGATGCCATGATCTTAGTTTTCTGAATGTTGAGTTTTAAGCCAACTTTTTTTCACTCTCCTCTTTCACTTTCATCAAGAGGCTCTTTAGTTTCTCTTCACTTTCTGCCATAATGTCACAATGCAAAAGAGCAGTGAATATTTCTTTTGAAGAAAATTCAGCCACCCTTCTCTCAAAAAATATATATATATGTGAGCCAAACCTGTTTTCACTAAGATGTAAATGAATGATGGTACTTGATGGATTACCACCTTGAGAATATTTGTATTTTACAAAGTAAAAATATTCTAGGAAGGCTTATGCCATTATTTGACCACTTATAGGTACTCCAATGGGGCATTTTTTAAGATTATTAACCATTTTTTTTTAAATACATGCCTTAAAAATCTATAGATAAATTTCAGAATCTGAGAATGAGATTAATTCTTTCTCAAAGTCAACAACTGAATGGGGAAAACAAAACATTTGTGAAAGGGTAAAATCAACTGATGTAGTCTTCTAAAAATAATATAAGTAATAACACTAAAATCTGACAAGGATGTGGGGTCATTAAATGTGGAATTTACATTGGAGCAACCATTTTGGAAAAATGTTTAATATCTGCTAAAACTAAACACATGCCTGCCTTATGACCCCCAACTCCACTTTTAAGAGGTTCTCCAATAGAAATAAATACATATGTTTACCAAAGACATGTGCTAATATGTGTATGCGTGCATACATGATGTCACGCCAGTCATGTCCAACTCTTCGTGACTCCATGAAAGTAGTCCACCAGACTCCTCTGTTGATGGGATTCTCTAGGCAAAATACCAGAGTGGGTTGCTGTGCTCTCCTCCAGGGGATCTTCCCAACTCAAGGATCAACCCCACATCACTTACATCTCCTCCTGCATTGGCAGGCAGGTTTTTTTTTTTTTTTTTTTTTTTACCACTAGTGCCACCTGGGAAGCCCCAATATGTGTATAGTAGCACTATTGATAATAGTCCTAAACAGGACTCAAACCATATCTACCCAGGTAGGAAACAGAACAATACTTATCTTTGGTGGGGAATGATTGGGCAGGCACACAGGGCAAGGTTCTGACTGTGGGTTGCTCTGTTTCTTGATTTTGGAGAAATTGTGCTCAGTTAATGAAAATCCATCCATATGTTCAATTATGGTGTAAATATTTTTCTGTATATATACTGTATTTTAGCACGCTTTTCTAAAAAATATCCATGTTCTAAAATAACTTAAAAACCTTGTTGAATTGAAGTAAAAATAACACCCAAGATGTGAACTACAGCAGAAGCCAGCACACTGCCAGGCTCCAGAACCACAAGTATCTGGAAGCACTGAAGAGCTGTATTTCCAGTGAGACCAAAAGCACTCCAGAAGGGGCAAAGTATCAAAATTGGTCTCCCCAGCTAGAGTTTGTGAAGACGGAGGGGCCTGGTGGGTTCACCTGACTGGAATGATGAGCTGTGGGTGACACAGGAACTCTGAGACCCAACCTAAGTTCTGGTTCTGGACTGACTGAGAATCTCTGGGAAGTCAGATAGAGGCAACTGCAAAACCACCAGAGAGAAAAGAACCAGAGAAAGAGGGAAAGTCAATAAAGTACCTCTAAGCAACCTGCCTGGCAGTCCAGGGGCCGAGACCCCACACTCCCAATGCAGGGGCCAAGGTTCAATCACTGGTCATGCCACACACATGCCGCAGGCACGGATTCACGCACTGCAGCCAAGAGGCTGCATGCCCCAAGTGAAGACCCCAGTACTGCAACTGAGACCCCAGGCAGCCAAACAAATACCTAACTGTAAAAGATTTACTTTTAAGACAAATTTAGATAATAAAATGTCAAAGCAAATGACAAATTAACACAAATAAAATAGCTAACACCAAACAAGTAGGAGATGAAATAATTCTTGACAAAATAGAAAAGGTATTTTCAAGTGATTTTTAAAAAGTATGTTTCTGTCCTCTGAGAGACAGAGTAGAAAGTTCATAAAATTCTCTTTAATATTAATAGTGAACTTGAAGGGGGAGAAGAATCAAAAACAGTTGAATACAAAGCATGACGGACAAAGAACAGAAAACATGCAAAACATACAAGACACTTCTTTATGTCCCCAAAGCAGAAACAATTCCAATAAATGTCCATCAGCTGGTAAATATGTATTATATTATATCCATAAAATAGAATACTACCCAACAATAAAAAGGAACAAAGGGCTGATACACGTCACAACATGGATGAACCTTAAAGATATTATGATAAATGAAAGAAACTGGATGTAAAAGACTGCACAGAGTATGATTCCATTCATAAAAAAATTCTGGAAACAAACAAAAAATTAAAGAGACAGAAACTCTACATTTTCCTTACCAGGATATCTGATTCATTTATTAACTTTTTGCCAGTACTTCTGCAAGTCTTCTGCAGGGCCTACTTGGAATATGGAGGCATATAAATAAAGAAGGGCAAAATACGTGTATATATGTGGTTTCTGAGTGATAATGAAGTGAAAGTGAAAGTCACTCAGTCGTGCCCAACTCTTTGTGACCCCATGAACTATACTGTCCGTGGAATTCTCTAGGCCAGAATACTGGAGTAGGTAGCCTTTCCTTTTTCCGGGGGATCTTCCCAACCCAGGGGTCAAACCCAGGTCTCCCACATTGCAGGCGGATTCTTTACCAGCTGAGCCACAAGGAAGGCCAGACTGCTAGACAGGAAGGCAAATACAGGGTAGGAGAGAGGAGGAAAGGTGTAGAATATTTGTTATTATTTATCTCTTAAGGTCCCATAGGAAGAGGCATTGTCTCTCTGTGCTTCAAAACTTCATCCTTCAAGGCTTGTGTGAAAAAAAATGTTCTGAGTCTGACCACCTTCCCCAGTGCTAAACACTTGTGTTGGGAAGGGAGTTTTGATCTGAAAGAAACCATTAGCTTGCCTGATTGAATTTTTCCTCTTTATATTTTTTGTGTAGTCACTGCCTCAAAATGCTATATTTGCTCCACTTGGATGAGTTTAATCTGGAGCAAACATATAGTTCCTTGGCTGGAAAAATGATACATTCAGGGTTGGCCACATCTTTGGATTCAGTAACAAAAATAGCCACATTTAACTTGGGCATGATTCAAGATAATGTTCTCCTACTTTCCTTTTAAGTCCATCAGGGACTGGCTTTAAGGCATCTAACCCAGAGGTTTCTTCCTATGACTCTAGACTTGTAATTTAGGAATTAAACCAAATTGATTTTCGTGCAATGCCCATAGATGGAGAATTCACTTTCTGTCCAAGTCCAGTTGAGTCCAGAGTTTTGATATCTGGGACTGGAACCAGGACCTTGCATGCACCCAACAATTAAGAACAGAACTCTTTATCCTGAAATAAATAAATAAATAAGACCAAAAACAAACAAACAAAAAAACCTACCAAATAATAAGAACAAACAAACAAAAAACCACCACTATTCTCTTTGAAGCATTGTGTGAAAAACCGCATGGGATGGTTGTAAAGATTTGTGAAATATTAAAGATACTTGAGCTTGGAGAATTGGCATTGTAAGAGTACAAAATTCTGCTCTTTCATCCTTCTTTTCTTAATAACCCTGTTATATGACCTTCTAAAGGGTTTGTTCCCTTAAAGAGTATTAGATGATTTGCAATAGCCTATAAGAAAACTTGGAAAAGAGCTACAGCACTGGTTCAATAATTATGAGAATCATTTTTAGATGAAATTTTCCAATGAAGTGTTCATATAATTAATTGTAAACCCTGGAATGATGCTTTGTCCAAAAGTACAAATGTCCCTTTATGTGTCTAGTGTGGGCTCAGCATTCCTGCTCCTTGGGTCTCCTTAAGCCTTGTCACTTGGGACATGCATGCCCTTAGTCTTTGACTGGCCTCGTGAATATAAACATAAATGTTATGGCCTTATTATTGGAAGTAGAGATCCCTTCCTGGCTGGGACTTCCCTTTCAGCTCCAAGAATTATGACCCCACATTCTCCCAGCTGACAGGAGGTCAGCCTATTTGTACACTAAGGCCTGTGTTTCAGAGGATGCTGCAATTAAAGCGAGCTGTAGGTGTAGTCAACCTTCTGGTGTTCTGTGATGACTGCAAGCCAGCAACTGTCAGCTGATGGCAACTTCTCTGTGGGTTTCTCACAGGATCACCATCCTACTCATCTCACAGAAATCCCCACTTCACTAGGGCCCCCAAAGACGTTATTCATCAAAGTGACCTATGCTCTTACTAGTCATAGAGACAGATTGCTTTTTTGGTAAGAGATGGCCAACTGCTTGGTCCTGAAATCTCTGGGGAAAATATTCCTCCCTTTCTTTTCTGAGGCAAATGACTTCTAATTAAGACTGCTTTTTTCTTCTTTGGGTTTTCATGGTCCTCCTGGCAATCAGACAGAGCCCTGTCTGCCCACTGGGTACCTTTACAGAGAATACATAAAAGCTGGCCATTGTATGGAAAGGTTAAAAAAAAAAAAAAAAAAGCTGAGTTGCTTGAGGGATTTCTAAAGCAAAAGCTGTTTTTATGAGTCAGGAACAAAACACAGATATTAGTTTGTAATGAAACCAGAAACTTGAGGGTCACTTAGCCCAAGGCTGCAGATCCCCATAACAGTGTTTATTTTAGAGACAGCACAGTTTTTCAATCTCAGAGACACAGAGCAAGAAAAGGAGATCAAGAAAGAAAGAAAAAGAGGATGAAGAACAAAAGAGGAAGAAAGAAAAATGAGAGGAAAAAAGGAGGGTAGCAGGATAAGGATTTCTCTCCCTCAACTTGTTTACAGTAGATGTTGATAAACAGTTTAGGGAAAAGAGACTCAACAAAAATGTATTGAGGTGAGTTTTGACGTATCTTCCATGCAAAGAATATTCCTGTGTGCTAATATATGAAAATACACATATACGTTCGCCTACTCCGTCACCCCAGTGTTGACTTATTTAGCCTTAATCTTGATCTAGGGGAAAGCCATGAGGGCCCTGTTTATGATTATGTCAAAATACCATTTCCAAATATTTTTCCAAGCTAACTTCAACATTTCTGCCCTGTTTGTGATCAGCTTTTTGAATCAAGACAATGTAAAAGCATTTAATGAGCCCATTCCCCTTGGACTGAACTGGATTGCCACTGTTACCCCTCAACATTTGGTGGCAGCTCTGATGAACAAAAACAATAGGCCTTCTTCCTCGTCTCTCTTCAAAAAATGCCTTAATAGGAAATACATTCTGCATTCCCCATGTGCATGCTTTCAGTGCAAATCTTTGTTTAATCTTAATAGAGAATTTTAGTCCAAGGGTTCTTCCATGGACAAAGGGTGTTACTGATGGGAGCACATCCCTGGAGGACCTTATTTGTGAAAGATTCCTTAGGTAATGTTTGAAAGAAGAGAAGTGTCCATGTCCCCTAAATCATTCTGGATTTCTGAAAAGGAATCTATGTCCCTTGGACATTTTTTTTCCTAACTAAAAGTAGAGAAAGGGGAGAGAGAAAAAGAAAGAGAAAAGGAAAGAAAGAGAGAGAAAGAAAAAGGAAAGAAAGAAGGAAGGAAGGAAGAGTTGAAAACAGAGAGGGAGGAAGAAAGAGAGAGAGAGAGAAATTCCTCAAGCCAATCGTGAAGCTTTAGGAATTCACTGGTGTTCTTACCTTCACTGCCCAGACAATATGTCCCATTCTGTTTCAGTTGATAATCTGAAGGGCTGCTGCTGCTGCTGCTAAGTCGCTTCAGTCGTGTCTGACTCTGTGTGACCCCACAGACGGCAGCCCACCAGGCTCCCCCGTCCCTGGGATTCTTCAGGCAAGAACACTGGAGTGGGTTGCCATTTCCTTCTCCAATGCATGAAAGTGAAAAGCCAAAGTGAAGTCGCTCAGTCGTGCCCAACTCTTAGCAACCCCATGGACTGCAGCCTACCAGGCTCCTCTGTCCATGCAGATTCTGCCAACTGGGCAAAAGAGGGGAGAAACACTTACACATTCTTTGTTGCAGTCTGAACTTGTACCTTGCTAGACACCACAGCCACTCCTCAGCTTATTTCCCATTGTTCCTGGGGGCTTCCCTGATGGCTCAGTGGTAAAGGGTCTGCCTGTCAATGCAGGAGATGTGGGTTCAATCCCTGGGTTGGGAAGATCCCCTGGAGAAGGAAGTGGCAACCCACTCCAGTCTTCTTGCCTGGAAAATCCCATGGACAGAAGAGCCTGGTGGGATACAGTTCATGGCATACAAAAGAGCTGGGCACTACTTAGAGACTAAAACAGTAAAAAAAAGAAAAAGAAAGAAAAGTCATCATTCCTGAGAAACAAAATTCCTCTAGATTCTCCTCACCTGCTTTCAGCAGTAAGGAAGTGAAGTGTCCTCTCCTCGTTTTACCCAATCCCTATGTAGTAGAGAATCCGGGCACCTCAGCCTTCAGGTTGCCGGATCTGTGCTCTGATACTGTTAGTCTTGGAGGTGTTAGCCCACGTGAGCAATCCACAAAAGCTCTGCCATCCTCTTGGGTGGATTTATGTTACATTAACACTGGGATGATTGTCATGTTTCCATGTTGTCATCTGTTCACTCACATTATACAGCTTGACATGCATGCGGGAAGTCAGGAGCCACTTAGGAGCCTTGGGACAGAAAATGCATCCTAGGCAAGGAGATCCCTCATTGTCTGGGCATAGTTTAGATGAAGAATGGCAGACTGGAACAAAGAAGCCCATTCTCTACTGTTTAGAGGAAACACAGGTGCAACGAAGCTTAAGTTTTCTTCATCTCAGCCTGGAAAGGACACACATTTTACCAGCATCGCAAGGCAAAGATTCCTTAGAAGGAGTGTTGTTTCCTAAGGCAATCCAGGTCTCCCTTCAGGAGATCCTGGGAAGCTGTATGGAAACGGGGCTGGCCACGAGGGAAACATGAAGTGACTGACCTTCGGCTTCCACACATTCTCCTTCTAGTCTTGGCCTCCACCTTCAACTCTGATCAAAACTTCAGGGTTCATCAGAGCTGGTGTTCAGCTAGGGTTAGGTCAGAAGAATGAGAAGCTGAGTCATTACAAGAAGGTCCTAAAGCTGAATTACCTCCACACAGACCTGAGTTTAAGGAGAGCTTTTGGGCCAGGTGAGCATTTAAGAGTGGCATGGCAGGCTGTGCCAGATGCAGAATTCTAAGTCATATGAGCCAAACCATCAAGAAGACGCTTGCTTTGGTCTCCCTAGCAGATTGTCTTGACCAAAATCTCTAACGTCCACTTTCAGAGCTTCTGGTATGGTAAAAGTACTGGATAATTACTACTAGCTCTGAGGGTTTCTTGTTTCTCCATTGCAAACACAGAGCCTGCCCCTCCAGACACATGGGAAGTGAAGAGTCATCACTGATGACTTGGAGGTGGGGATAACTCCCATTTCTTGCAAACAGCAGCCCGATCTTCAACATGTGGCTTCATTTAGCTAAATAATTCCTTCACTGTACTTCTCTCTCAAATGCTTTCCCCATTTCATCTTCAAATCAGAGTACGAGAAACCGCTAAGGAAACCTCACAGTTTTTAAGAGCCAAAAAAAAAAAAAAAAAAGTCAAACATTCTCCTCTATCAGTAAGCAGATTTCCCAGTGGAATTTCAAAATTTAAATGAATAGCGGTAAAGACAGGACTGTTGCAGCTCCACCTCTTGAATGATCCAAAATGCTAATCAGAATCTTTTTCTGCTTGTCTTCAGATAGAGGGCATGAGCTAATGTGCATTTCAGGGCATCCTAATTCAAGGGAGGAGAGACAGTGCCTGCCTTTATCTTTTAAGCCATTTTTCCAAAGGGTCTGCTTCTGAAAGTATTAAATTTCTAATTGAACTTTTTATGCTACATTGCAATAATCTCAGGATGAAATTTGCTGTTTGATGTGTTAGAAAAACATGTAACCATAACAAGGCAAGGAGGCAGTTTCTAAAAGTGACATGAGGCTGTAATTTCCTAGGCATTGCTGGTAAATATCCATTAGCAAGCCAAGTTGTTCAGTTCAAGAAGAGAATTCTTTAGTTATATCTTGTATAACAAGAACAGCCTCAGTTTGTGTTTCATGTAGAAGAAAAACAGACCAGCACTCCAGTCAGTGAGGTCAGAGTTCTCCCAGTGAAAGGATGGTGGAATGTCTGAAGTACATGCCCCTTTATTAGCATTAGCAGAAACAGCTTCCATCACTGGAGAGGTCTTATCCTCATGGTAGGTACACAGTTAAAGTTCAGTTCAAACTCTGCCTTGTTCTTTTTTGAATGGGTCAATGTGTCGACTATTCCCTCCTAATGCCTTTCGGGTTTGGTTAATATTCAAACTATCTTTCCTTCCTGCTGCAATTAGATTTTGCAATGAACACATGTAAGGGCCTGCCTACCAATTCTAAGATGTTCTATTTTCTCTTGGCCTCCCCTGACCCGCAAGTCCTAATGATATCTCTGGTATCTCATGAGCCTTCATTCCCCATATGTCTCCTTTTCTGGAGGTGGATAGAAGACTTATCATTATGCTTCCAATCCTTAGGGCTTGGTGGAATCCCCCCAGGTTAAACTCCTGAGAAAGAACAGCCACTTTAAGAAACATCAACTCACTTTTGTTCCAGGTCTTCCTTTCCAAAAAAAAAAAGAAAGAAATCTTCTAAAACTATGACTGCCAAGTACAGTCCAAAATTAAAAGAAATTGATATACTAACACTCTTGTTCCTTTAGTCCAATATCACCAATCCTGTTGGCATTAAAAGGGTTAGGTAAAATTTTATTCTGTTCCTTGCCTCCAGGATACAAGTCTGTTTTAGCAATAGAATGTTGCCTCTTATCCCCTTTAACAGCTTTACTGTTTCTCCTTCTCCACTTGCTGTTACTATCAAACAGACTATAAATTCCACTTATCTTGTTTTTCACTAAGTTGTATACCTAGTGAGTGTGAGGATTTTTACCTGCTTTGCTTACAGCTGTATACTTGAGACCCAGAACAAAGTTGTGGCACAGAAAGATCTCTCAATAAATACTTGGACAAATGGATTTTATGATGTTGACAATTAGCTGTGTTGTCAAGAATCTTGTTGTATTTGCAGCACTGGGCTGAGTGCTGTGATTCCCAGTAGAGATGTGAGACCTCCTGTGTCAGTCTGAGGCATCCCTTTTTAGACCCAGACAACAGTAGACCCAGGGACTTACCTGGGGGAGAGGGGGGGTCCAGTGTGTAACAATCTACCTGCCAATGCAGGGGAAAGGGTTTGATCCCTGGCCCAGGTAGATCCCACATGCCTTGGAGCAACTAAACCCATGCACCATAGCTACGGAGCCTGTGCACCCTAGTCCTTGTTCCACAACAAGGGGAATCCACTGCAATGAGAAGCCCATGCACCTCAACTAGAGAGCAGCCCCCCACCAGCCACAACTAAAGAAAACACAAGTGCAAAATGAAGACCCAGCACAGCCATTAAAAAAAGAAAGTGCAGATCCAATGCCCACTTCTCACTTAGAAGAGGTCTCATTACCATCCCTGCTGAGAAGAAAGAAGACATATTCTTTTGGTTGCTTCTTACTCTGAATTTTTGCTTTTATTTTGATCTTCAGTCACTGGAATGTCCTCAATCTGAACCACAAGGATTTACACAATTTTATAGTCACCCACAAAAATTTAAGAGCATAATTCATGAAACAAATGATTTTAGGTTAAATTTTAGAGGTATCTGCTCTGAAGAAATCCTTTGGTAAATTTTCCCTTTTGTTAGGCAATCCTTTATTCCCTGTTCCTCTGCTCTCTGACTCCAAATACAACTCATTTTCATCCTTATATTTCAGTATACTGATGTATACTGTATCCTTGACTGTAAATCTGTGGCCCCTATGAAACTACCTTCTCCATTAAGCAATTTATTAGGATATTTTTATTAAAAATTATTTCTTCCCTAATAGGACTTCTTATGGCAATGGTTGAGATCATAATTTTGTTCAGCTTGCTACAGGCAAATGGTACCAAAAGCAAAAGACAGAATTCTTGTGCTTGGGATTTAGTTAGGACATGGATGGGGAAGAGAAGATGAGGTATACAGCTCAAGACATTAGTGGACAAGACATGAACAAAGTCAGTTGTAGCTTATCTGGTGCCCAGTGTCCCGGAGTTGCCCAGGAATCTACACTGTACTATCCCAACCAAACCAAGGCTTCCTTTTTCTCTGGAACATTTTTCAGTTTCATTTTCTTGGGTTTCAATTTAACATCTGATAAAACAACAGAAATAGGACAGAATTTTCAGACACAGTCATGGAGAAGTATTACAGATTTTTCACCCTGAGGCTGATTTCTCAAAGCACACTTTTGGTGTCTAATCACACAGAAATTAATGGAACCCTTCTAAAGAAGTCTGCTTCCTGCTTACAAGATGATTTTGATGAGCAATCCTAGAGAACAGAGTAGAGGGTTGGGGAGAGTGAAACAGGGAGAGATGAGAACCAGTGGGTCACTGAAGTTTGGCACCAATGGAACCATCAGATGTGCCATGAAGAATGCACCATCTCAGGAACAGAAGAAGGGGCCGTATAATCACTGGCTCCCATCTCTCTACTGATCAAGCATTATGCCAGAGGATGTTAACTTCCTTCTGTCTCAGGCAAGAAAGCAAGAGCTTGACATTGTAAATTTCTGCCATCAACACCTGTGTGAAGCATACAGTCATGGTACAGACTGGAATAAAATATAGGCTAGAGAGATCTGAGGGAAGGTACAAAAGGTGTCCCATACAAAGGGAAAATCTAAGCTAATTAACTCTAGGAGAATCAAGCAAATTAAAAAATATGTATACAGCAATTTTATTTTAACTTCTATTAATTCATTCATTAAAAAAAAAAAAAAAAAACACCAAGCTTCCAGTCCCAGACTCCAGTGAGGACCACTAAGATAGTTCAATTACCAGAAGCAAACAAGTAAACAAACATGTCTTGAAATCATCAAAGACGTCAGAAGACAGGAAAAGAACTGCCTTCAATTTTTGAAGAAGACAAACTCAGTAATGAAAAGCACAATCAAAGCTCTTCCCTGGTGGCTCAGATGGTAAATAATCTGCCTGCAGTGTAGGAGACCCAGGCTCAATCCCTAGTCTTGCCTGGAGAATTCCATGGACAGAGGAACCTGGGGGACTATAGTCCATGGGTCTCAAAGAATAGGGTATGACTGAGCAACTGACACTTTCACTTTCTTTCTTTCACTCCTGAGCACAATTCAGTTCAGTTCAGTCGCTCAGTCATGTCCGATTCTTTATTTGATCCAAAGAAAGCAGCCATAAGCCTGGGCTGAACTTTGCATTCTTATTGAGACAAATTAAAGGTTAGACTCCACCAAGTGTGGGAAACTTACAAAACTACCCCTCCTGAAGAAAAGAGCCCTGAGCTCTGTCCCCTCCAGTGGGCATGGCAGAGTAACGACAGTCCTTCCTGGAGTGCTGCTTTGCATCTAGTACAGGGGACTTCAGGCATTAATAGAATCAGGGTTGTCTGGGGCTGTCGACCTCCAGAGTTTGTCCTCCCAACCTTCCACATTTCTTTCCAGAAGTTATCACTATTCCAGGCCTCAAAATATTCCTCCAAATAATATTTTAAATAAATGTCCACCTTTCAAAAATTAACCAGCAAAAAAAAGAAGACTCATTAAGCAAGCAAATATAACACATAACTAAAACAGATCAGTGGGGATTACAGTCATTAAGGATATCACATAAAGCACAGAATAGTAGTTGATGACTGGTCAACATTTATAATGGTCATGCTGGGAAAGACTGAAGGCAGAAGTAGAAGGGGATGTCAGAGGATGAGATGGTTGGATGGCATCACCAACTCAATGGACATGAGTTTGAATACACTCCAGGAGTTGGTGATGGACAGGGAGGCTTGGCGTGCTGTGGTTCACGGGGTCACAAAGAGTCAGACACAACTGAGCGACTGAACTGAACTGAACTGAAGGGAATGTTACAATGCTGTACTTGAAAGCTTTAGTAACAAACTGGAAACTACGAAAAGGAATCAATAGATCTCTCAGTATTTTAAATTTCTGTTGGAATTCTTTCCTTACCACAGGAAACCCTTAAAAGTGCATTTTTTATATTTTAAACTATATGACATCTTTTGGGTTTTGTTTGTTTGTTTTCATTGTTGGTTTCTATTTTAATTTGCATCACGATTAAATATGGAGATCTCGATGATGCTAAGCCTTTGAATCTACTGTACTATGACCTAGTGTATGGTCAACTTTTTACAAAAAATTCTGTGTTCTTAAGAAAAATGTTCATTTCCTAATTTTTACATTTTAATAAATATAATTTCCTAATTTTATCTATACATGTATATCCCCATGATTTATTATTAAGATTGTTTTTCAGTTTTTCATGTTAATAGTTTAGTATGCTTGAATAGTATTAATCTATTTGTGGTAAGTTCCCTCTCTGTTTCATCTAAAGGTGTATTTTATGCTTGTTCTTGAAACACATTTTTTCCAAAATTGAAGTTTTTTCTCTGAATATGTTGAAGATATTATTATAATATCTTCTGGCTTCCAGGGATGCTAATGAATAGTGATTAAAAGTCGAATTTTCATTCCTTTCTTGGTGAAACAAGAAACTTTTCAGTCTGACTGCATTTTAAGGTCATCTATACAGTCCTTTCTTTTTGCAGCTTCAAATTTGTGTGAATTTTACTTTTGTTAAAACTATTTGTATAAATTCTAATTTCTCAATTTGCATATGGACGTTTTTCATTGGTTCTGGCAATTTTCAGCATTATCTCCTCAAATTGCATCCTCTCCCACATTCCTTATTTATATTTTTATAACACAAGTTAGATTTAACCATTAGATACTTTTATTTCATCAACCATGGCCTTAACTTCCTCTTACTATTTTGTTTCCTTTCTTTTCTATGTTGTACTCTATGTAATGTCACCACATCTTGTCATCCTCACATTAATTCTCTCTTTAGCATTGTCTAAACTAGTGTTTAAACCATACATTCAGGTTCTTAGTTCCGTGATTACATTTTTTCATTTCTAAATGTTTTGTATAGCTCTTTTAAAAATCTCTCTGGTTACTGCTGGTGGTGTCTTGTTGCTTACTCCTTTTTCAAGTGATTCTACCTTTCATATTTTTAAATAGCATATATTTCTTTCCTCCCCACCATATTTTCCCAGTGATAGCTTCTATATCTCAATTCTTTAGGCATCTACAATTCTAGCTTGTTGTTTCTGCTGACTCCCGTACACTGTCATTTGTTTCCTTCTTTAATCTTATTAAACTTGATCTTCAGAAAACTAGGTGGTTCAATAAAGGGTGTTTTCCTTCAAAAGAATCCACCTCTTCAAAAGAATTCCTCAAAAGAATCTGCCTGCAATGCAGGAGACCCAGATTGGATCCCTGGGTCACAAGATTCTGTTGGAGGAGGGAATGGCAACCCACTCCGGTACTCTTGCCTGGAGAATCCCACGGACAGAGGACCCTGGTAGGCTATAGTCCATTAGATGGCCAAGAGTTGGACACGAATGAGCGACTAACACTACTTACGACTACTACTCCTTCTAAAGAGCATTTGCTCCTCTTAGTAGCCCTCCCAACTCCCCCTTCCAGTCCCCAAGGCCTAATTCCTGGCCCTTACTTTCTACTGCTTCAAGTCCAAGGTCTAGTCCCCTGAGGACAGCACTGAAGTCAGAGAGGTTTCCCTGAGGAATTAAATCTTGAGCTGATCTCAAATGGAAAATTAGGAGTTAATTATTATTATTATTTTAAGGTAAAGAGGCAGAGTTCTGAGTAGCAAAAACCACATATACAAGTGCCCTATGGCTAGAAGAAGAATGATAAGCATGAGGAATTATTTCACTTTTTCAGCTTCGGTTGGCCTCATGAAAGTGATGTGCAAACACTGTGGGAGACACTTAGTAGATCTCACCTGCCACGGGCTGCCAGAAATCTGCAAGGGTAATATAAACCGGAATTATTTTGGAAAAGTTCCCAGATCAGAAGGGGTGGTAAACTACCCTTGGGAAGAAAAAAGAGGCTATTCCGTACAATAATAGTAGACAATTACAAATCAGCTTGGCAATGAGCCCATGAATGTGGAGAAAGAATCCAGTCAGCTTTGTTCTAAGGTAGTGCTCCTCAGACTCTAATATACAAGGCAACTGGGATCTCATTAAAAGTAGATTCTGAATTAGTAGGTCTGGGGCATGTCCTGGAATTCCGTATTTTTCACTGGCTTCTAGGTGATGTACACAATACTAGTCTGGGACATGCTTCAAGAAGCAAAGGGGTAAGGGAATTATTGAGGGGTTGTCAGAAGTAAGAACGTACCAGGATACAGTAAAATCACATACTGGAGTCCTATAATACTGGAATGGATGTTTTGGACCTAAGCTTGTTTTCTGAGCCCTAAACTCTAAACCTTTAAATCACCTGGGAAGCTTATTAGTAATATACAGAGGCCTAGCCCTTCTTTGAATTCAGCTTTCAGGAGGTGGGGCTCTGTTCACCAGAGCATAAAGAACTCTCCAGGTGATTCCACACAACAAAGTTGGAGACCCAGTAACCAAGCAACCAAAAACCAAGATAAGATTGTGCCTTGTGTAATAAAGGGATGAAAACATTTTAGGGAATGATCCAGCAAATAGGACAGGGTACACAGGTGGAGAGAAAATTGTCTAAGAATGCTAAAAATGCAAGGGCTCCTTTTGGATGCCTTTACAGACTCAGAGCCAACATGCCTCCATCTAATCCCAATTCAATTCACCCATTTAAAATCCAGCTCAGTCTAGTGGTCTTAGCTCTAAACTTTCACTTTACTATGAATTTACTCAGAAATTAATTTGGAGAAAGAGGTATGTTTGATATTTAATATATGTTTACAGTTGACTTTTTAAGTCATAGATGAAGGTACTTCATAGATGTGTACTTCCACAAAAGTACAAGATGTTTTAATTGTTTCCAAAGCATGACTCAGATAAAATCAGGAGGCTAAATCCACTAACAGATCCAGAAAAAAATCTATTTCTTTTCAGGCACTATTAGCTGAAAACTTTAAGGGAGTTAGGAAATGAAAGAAAATATTTCTCATACAAATTGTTTCTTTGATTTCTGTAATGCATCCATTGGCTATTAAGTGAATTTTCAAGTCAGCTAAGTAGGTAGTCATTTAAAATATACACATAGGCACACACCTCTTACTTCTAATTCAGCTTATCAGCCTCTACTATATTTAGCTTTGTTTTTCTTTAAGTAGTCTGTCCTGTTGGTGTATGAATTTGTTTCACCAGAGATGTTGTCAGGGTAACCTAAGAGGAGATTAAGAAATCAGAGATGCCTGTCACCAGTTACTGACATTTTAGGCCTTGGTAATCTTTGCTAGGGCAGGGAAAAGCAGGCAGCAGAGGCAAGAGCCACATAGAAATCCCCAAGTGTAGCTGTAATGTTAGCAAAACAATCAGCTGGAAACAGAATTCTCTCCTCTCTGCCAGGGCACAACCAATGTGCTAAGGAAATTATACCATTTGCTCAAAAGGATACAGCATTAATATTGAAATGTAAAAATGCCTCCAAAAGTGAGTTTACCATACCAGATCAAGAAAACCACAGGCATGCTTCCAGGAGATTCTATGTGTAAGGTCAACCTGAGTTTGGGAAAGCTCAACCCAGGCTCACAATGAACTGGCCTGTGACAACCAGTTCAGGCCTGGCCTGTCTTGCAGGTATAGGGCCACCTGCCTGCCATGAAAGGTCACCCTGACCCAGTCTGTGTTCATCCTGTTTGCGGTGGAATGTGATTTTGTTGTTGTTGTTTAGTCTCCTAAGTCATGTCTGACTCTTTGTGACCCCATGGACTGTAGCCCACAAGGCTCTTCTGTCCATGGGGTTTCCTAGGCATGAATACTGGAGTGGGTTGCCATTTCCTTCTGCAGGGGATCTTCCTGACCCAGAGGTCAAACCCACGTCTCCTGCACTGCAGACGGATTCTTTACCACTGAGCTACCAGGGAACCCCTGGAATGTGTTTTTACCATTTGGAAATCAGCGTTTGTGACTACTCCTCAGATCCTACAATCAAGCATCGGTATGTGTGGCTCCTGAGATACAGGAATTGCCTTTTTTCTGAATTATTGGTCTTGGTCCAAGATATTTGTACAGTCTGTTTGGCAAACTGTTACTATACTTGTATAACCAAATAGGACAAATTATGCGTCTTATTAAGTTCTAGACTGATACTCGGTTAGACTTCACTTTTATTTGCATTAGCCCATTTTTGGCTTCCAAACCATTGGTTCATTGTTATTGTCTGTATGTCCGTCACCCTAAAATACAGATGTGGGTGTCCTAACTCCCAATGCAATAGTATTTGGAGGTGGAGCTTTTGGGAGGCAATTAGGTCAGGAAGGTGGAGTCCCCATGAATGAGATTCAGTTCAGTTCAGTCGCTCAGTTGTGTCCGACTCCTTGCGACCCCATGAATCGCAGCATGCCAGGCCTCCCTGTCCATCACCAACTCCCGGAGTTCACTCAGACTCATGTCCATAGAGTCAGTGATGCCATCCAGCCCTCTCATCCTCTGTCATCCCCTTCCCCTCCTGCCCCCAATCCCTCCCAGCATCAAAGTCTTTTCCAATGAGTCAACTATTCATATGAGGTGGCCAAAGTACTGGAGTTTCAGCTTTAGCATCATTCCCTCCAAAGAAATCCCAGGGCTGATCTCCTTCAGAACAGACTGGTTGGATCTCCTTGCAGTTCAAGGAACTCTCAAGAGTCTTCTCCAACACCACAGTTCAAAAGTATCAATTCTTTGGCACTCAGCTTTCTTCACAGTCCAACTCTCACATCCATACATGACCACAGGAAAACCCATACCCTTGACTAGACAGACCTTTGTTGGCAAAGTAATGTCTCTGCTTTTGAATATACTATCTAGGTTGGTCATCACTTTTCTTCCAAGGAGTAAGCATCTTTTAATTTCATAGCTGCATTCACCATCTGCAGTAATTTTGGAGCCCCCCCCCCAAAAAAAAAAAAGTCTGACACTGTTTCCACTGTTTCCTCATCTATTTCCCATGAAGTGATGGGACCAGATGCCATGATCTTCGTTTTCTGAATGTTGAGCTTTAAGCCAACTTTTTCACTCTCCACTTTCACTTTCATCAAGAGGCTTTTTAGTTCCTCTTCACTTTCTGCCATAAGGGTGGTGTCATCTGCATATCTGAGGTTATTGATATTTCTCCCGGCAATCTTGATTCCAGCTTGTGCTTTATCCAGTCCAGCGTTTCTCATGATGTACTCTGCATATAAGTTAAATAAGCAGGGTGACAATATACAGCCTTGACGTACTCCTTTTCCTATTTGGAACCAGTCTGTTGTCCCATGTCCAGTTCTAACTGTTGCTTCCTGACCTGCATACAGATTTCTCAAGAGGCAGGTCAGGTGATCTTGTATTCCCATCACTTTCAGAATTTTCCACAGTTTATTGTGATCCACACAGTCAAAGGCTTTGGCATAGTCAATAAAGCAGAAATAGATGTTTTTCTGGAACTCTCTTGCTTTTTCCATGATCCAAGGATGTTGACAATTTGATCTCTGGTTCCTCTGCCTTTTCCAAAACCAGCTTGAACATCTGGGAGTTCACAGTTCATGTATTGCTGAAGCCTGGCCTGGAGAATTTTGAGCATTACTTTACTAGCGTGTGAGATGAGTGCAATTGTGCAGTAGTTTGAGCATTCTTTGGCATTGTCTTTCTTTGGGATTGGAATGAAAACTGACCTTTTCCAGTCCTGTGGCCACTGCTGAGTTTTCCAAATTTGCTGGCATATTGAGTGCAGCACTTTCACAGCATCATCTTACAGGATTTGAAATAGCTCAACTGGAATTCCATCACCTCCTCTAGCTTTATTCATAGTGATGCTTTCTAAGGCCCACTTGACTTCACATCCCAGGATGTCTGGCTCTAGATGAGTGATCACACCATTGTGATTATCTCGGTCATGAAGATCTTTTTTGTATAGTTCTTCTGTGTATTCTTGTCACCTCTTCTTAATATCTTCTGCTTCTGTTAGGTCCATACCATTTAGCACCCCTTATAAACTAGACCTCAGACCTAGCTCACTCTTTTTCTGCTATGTGAAGGCACAGCAGTGAGAAAGCCACAGTCTGCCACCCAGAAGGCAGCCTCCAGAAACCAGCTGAACAGTCAACCCTGACTGAAGGCTTCCAGGCCTCAGAACTTCAAGAAGCAAACTCCTTTTGTTACAAGCCACACAGCCTACAGTACTGTCAACTACACGTTGGTACTTGCTGTGGGCATTTGCCATCCACTTCTACAAGGATTAAATCATGTGCTGCTACAATTGCTGACCTTCAACACCCCCTGAAAGAGTGCAGGGTGGAGAGCAGAAATGAGGCATTCTGTGCTCTGGGGAAAACTGGCAGAACAGGTCTTCAAATAGTTGGATATTTTCAGAAGCCAATTTCATGATCCCAATTCTTGTATCTGCCATATCTATAAAAGCACTAAAATCCTTCATGGTGACTAATGCTGCTCCCTGTGACTAGCAGAAACCTTCCTTAAAAAATATGTGCTTGATTGAATGTACTCCCCCTTTACCAAAATCACATATATACTGGCCCACTTCCCTACCTCTTTGGAGCAGTTTCTCAGAGCTATCTGAGTGTAATCTCCTGGGCCGTAGTCCTCATTTTACCCCAAATAAAACTTAACTCACAACTCTCACACAGTGTGATGTTTTCAAGTTGGCAGTACTTTGTTATCATCACAGCCTGAATTAAGTCGTTCTCCTTGGACACAGTTATTAACAACAGTCTTGAGAATGTGTAGTTTCGATCCTGTAAGAGTTCTTTCCTTCTCCTTTATTCCTATCCCAGTGATTCTCCATTTTTCCATTCCTGATGGCTGGGTGATACTTTCACCCTTTTACTGTAAAATGACCCTCGTTTTTTCCTAACCCCAAATTTGTAATAAAGACAAAATACACATGTCACTAAAAATGTGACAAAGAGCAATTGGTTCTTTAGATATTCATGTGAACACTGGCTTTACAGTTCAGCTGAAACACATAAACCAAATAATCTTTAGGATGGCTAGATATCAAAATGATGGGAAAGTTTATCCACCCCAAAATAACAACCAACTGAAGAAAACAGAAAGCAAATATCCTACTACTCTAAGATAGTTGCTCTCTCATTGCCAGATTCTCCCAATATTTGGGACATATTTATATTAAAAAACAAAACATATTCAATGCATATCTAAAGTTCAAAATTAACTTTGTGTCCAGCATTTTTTTGTTGTTAAATTTGGCAGCCCTATATTACGAGAATGTACTCAGTAATAATAAAAATTTTAAAATTTTACTTTGTCATCACTTACAAGAAAATACCAATGGGCTTTATGTTTTCCATTTTCTTTAGCAAATATGATGTGTATAGGATGCCTGTATTGCTCCCTCCTGGATTCCTTAAAATGTTCCACCTTCAAAGTCCAACAACTCCAAATATGGAAAACCTTTATATCAGGTCTTTTACAATTTTATTTCAGATTCAAAATATCATTCCAGTGTTTTCTTTTGCTCTGCACCAAAACTCTATGACTCTCAGAGTGAGACTTTCAGAAGGGGAAAATAGGCTTGTGCTAAATGCAAAAAAGAATTGCTAAAAACCCTGGGATCCCAGGCCTGCAGAAATGGGACATCTTCCTTGACCTGACCCACATACAGAGAGGCTCTAGGGATGGCAGGATAGAAGGGCAATGGCAGCGATTGATCGAATGGCCTTTAGCAGTTTGCTTATCTCTCTTTCATCTGTTTCTTCATTCATAAAAAAGTTAAGATAGAGTTAATGAAAGTTTCTTCATTCATTAAAAAAAAAAAAGACAGAAGGATACATATAAGACTTCCACAAGGCAACAAATGGAAGATGACTGTCAGAGAATAACATTTTAAATGATATCCAATTACTGTCCTGGCCACAACAAGCCAAGCAGTCATTGTCTCAGCAAGAAGGCAGAACCCCACCAAGAGAAAAGATAGCTCTGCACCACAGCTTAGGTTTGTGTTTCAAAACAGACTGGGGAATGCTGGTACATGTCCAGCTGCAGTCAGTTCTTTAAGGAAAAATTAAAGACCTATTCATAGCCCCTAACGATTTTTGCAGTGAAAGTACTCCGCATAGTTCCTGGTTTCCATCCACCAGTGTGACCTCGCTGAGGAGACACTGAGGAAGAGATGCACAGACTAGGAGAGGGTCACACCCAAAGCCGGGATTCCCTGTTTAGCGTCAGGAGAAGGAAGACGCAGGACTTGAGGCGGTTTCTTGAGGCTGAGGAAAAGACGCTGAGTACAAACGTTCCTCAGGCTCGGGGCAGATGGCAGAGCGATTCAGAGGGGATCAGATGAGAGGTGGCCCAGCTGGTGTGCCCCTCGGTCTGGCTGTGGCGAGACTACGGGCCCCGAGGCAGGGAGAGAAACTCAAATACTCCTCTTTGAACTTCTGGGAGGCCTTCCTCAGATTAGAGAGCCTGCGAGTGTGTGGCACTGTTAGGCAGGGATGGGGCCAAAGGCAAGACTTCTGGCTCCTCAAGCGCTTTCTGCAGCATGAAGAAGCTCCAGAGCTATTTAAGGCTCTTCTGAGAAACACCGTGCTTACCCTGCCTGGATGCTGCTGCAGAACCCCAGAGAACACTTTGTGGGGCTGGAAGGGCCTGGGTAGTTCTATCTATCTGTCTATCTATCTGTTAATATTCTGGCCACACTGTGTGACTTGTGGGATCTTAGTTCCCTGACCGAGCCCCAAACCCAGGTCCTCTGCTGTGAGAGCCCAGAGTCCTAACCAGTGGGATGTCAGGGAATTCCCTGGCTAGTTCTTTTTAATTCTCTCTTTGAAATCATGGAAGTTTGAAGCCTGAAAATTGCATTTTGCAGTCTGCGTGGCCTGCAGAGTTCCAGCTTCTGTGTCACCCATGAGAAGGTTCTGGGAGATGTCTGACAGGTGGAAGAAAGGGTCGAGAAGCAGAGGCAGGATGCAGGCCTGCATCTTCTCAGGAGGGGCAGGAGGTGGAAACAAGAAATCACTCCTTTCTGGTCTGCAGGCAGGTCTCGCCTGTGCCTGCATCCCAGTTCCAGCCCTCTGCCAGCACCTTGACCTCATTCTCCATGTATTCCCCAAATTCCCCCCAGACTTTATGTCGACCAAATGGAAAAGCCCTAGTGTGGGTGATTCCTGGTCACTGAGCTTCAGCACAGGTTTTTTCCAGAGTTTAACAGGCACTATGCCCATGTTTAGAATCACCCTCCATTCCTCTAAAACCTTTATTCAATCCTTCTTTATTTTATTTATTTGGTGTTTACTAATTAAGGCAATGGGCTCACCCTGTGAAACCAGTGGTCCCGAGTTTCAACAGTCTAATGGGGGAAGAGACAAAATGAACACATGTACACCCATGGCTGATTCATGTCAACGTATGGCGAAACGACTGTTGCAAAGTGATTAGCCTCCAATTAAAATAAATAAATTAATTTAAAAAATAAAATAGTCATTGCCATTGTTCAGTCAGTCATAGCCAACTCTTTGCAACCCCATGCACTGCAGCACACCAGACCTCCTTGTCCTTCACTGTCTCCTAGAGCTTGCTCAAACTCATGTCCATTGAATCGGTGATGCCATCCAACTATCTCGTCCTCTGTCACCCTCTTCTCCTTTTGCCTTCAATCTTTCCCAGCATCAGCATCTTTATTTTCCATGAGAATCCCATGAACAGTATAAAAAGGCAAAAAATAAAGAGTTAAGAGTTATATCGTTGGGAGGGGATACATGTATGTATACCTATGGCTGATTCGTGGTGAGGTTTGACAGAAAACAACAAAATTCTGCAAAGCAATTATCCTTCAATTAAAAAATACATTTAAAAAGTGAGTTATTATATTGTTCACATGGGTGTATTGAAAACAGAGTAAAGGCTCTCAACGTGTCTCAAGGGGTCATAAATGGCATCCACGGCAGTATGATTTCCAGGAAAAGGCAAGAGGCATTAGAGCAGTGAGACCAGTCAGCAGAATCCAGGGCAGAGGAAGGGGCTCCCCAAAAGAGGGCACATCTTAGGAAAGGGGTCTGGGTCAGGAACATGGAGCTTTGAGTGAAGAGCAATGGACCCCACGTGAATAGCCCTGGCGGGAGAGAAGAGACCAGAGGTGCCACTCAGTCTGCTCCCAGCCCACCAGCCATGACAACCGCCTGGGGAAGAGGAGCTGGGAGATGGAAGGTGGGCACCAAGCTGATTGGAGAGAAGTGGAGTGTGGTGAGGAGCTGAAAGCCTGTTGAAACACGGGACCACTGACTTCCCAGAATAAGCCCACTGTCTTAACTAGGAAGGGTTTCCCAGGTGGTGCTAATGGTAAAGAACCCACCTGCCAATTCAGGAGGCATAAGAGACTTGGTTCCATCCCTGAGTCGGGAAGATCCCAGGGATGAGGGCATGGCAGCCCACTCCAGTATTCTTGCCTGGAGAATGCTATGGACAGAGGGGTCTGGTGAGCTACAGTCCATAGAGTCACACAACTGAAGCAATTTAGCAGAGCACATACTTTATTAATAAACATCACAGGTGGACGGTGCAGAAAGTACCAGCAGGCAGCCTGCAGGTGGACACACAGGCAGAGCTGCTGAACAGTCAGGCCTCTGCCTGTTTACTACTGAAAGTAAGTTCCCCCTGGAGCATGCCAGCACCCAAAAGAGCTACAGTTCTGCTCCCAGCCCAGTGTGTGCTTTTTCTCCCCACACCAGTTCTCCAACCCCCCGGATGTCCAACAACATTTCTGACACCATCCATCCAGAGACAGCATCAGCTCCCAAAGGCGAAGGCTCAGTCCCACAAGACTGGGCCCCCTTCAGCTGCAAAGGCCAACAGCAAGTCCCTGTGCTTCTGAGGGACTGCCTACACACAGGATGCTACAATGACCTCCCTCCTCAGGTTCATTTTACTTACTACATTGTTAGAAAAGGAACTCAGAACAGCAGGGTGGAAGAGAAGACCAGGTAGAGAAAGGTGTGACAGGACTGATCTCAGCCCACAGCGAATGAAGCAGGGCCTGGGTTCCCAGGCAGAGATGGAGCCCAGGTCACAGAGCTGAGAGCGCTGAATCCCAGCCACTGGACCAGTGGTCAGGGACAAGGCCCTGGCCCTTGCACTTTGCAGAGAAGAATTCCCAGGAAGACAGAAAGCAGTGAAACAAGTAAAGTCTGCAGTAGAAGGAAGAGAGTACAGTACCTGTGGACAGACACACGGGTGGACTCACGCACAGAAAGAGCCACACCCTTGTGGCAGTTTAAATGGGGCATTTAAAAGTGAGGTATTTCTCCCATTTCACTTAGTTTATGTTTCCCAATTTCCCCATCTCTTTTTCTATGATATTCTTTCTCAAGCCTACATCAAGCATAGTAGAAAAATTTTTGTAATACACACATATATAAATAGAATGTATAATATATATATTTTAGAAAGCTTGTGAATTTTTGCCTAGCTAAAAAATGTATGACATTTTGATTTCACTTGTTTGACTTAGTATGAATAGAATGATGGATCTCTAATTTATATTTGCTCAAAATTTCAATACAGTTTCATGTACTTTGGCATCTAGTATTTTACTGCTATGCCAAACACTTTGACTCTGTGGATCACAACAAATTATGGAAAATTCTTAAAGAGATGGGAATACCAGACCACTTCACCTGCCTTCTGAGAAATCCATATGCAGGTCAAGAAGCAACAGTTAGAACTGGGCATGGAACAACAGACTGGTTCCAAATAGGAAAAGGAGTATGTCAAGGCTGTATACTGTCACCCTGCTTATTTAACTTATATGCAGAGTACATCATGAGAAATGCTGGGCTGGAAGAAACACAAGCTGGAATCAAGATTGCCGGGAGAAATATCAATAACCTCAGATATGCAGATGACACCACCCTTAAGGCAGAAAGTGAAGAGGAACTGAAGAACCTCTTGATAAAAGTGGAAGAGAAGTGAAAAAGCTGGCTTAAAACTCAACATTCAGAAAACTAAGATCATGGCATCTGGTCCCATCATGGCAAATAGATGGGGAAACAATGGAAACAGTGACAAAATTTATTTTCTTGGGTTCCAAAATTACTATGGATGGTGACTGCAGCCATGAAATTAAAAGACGCTTGCTCCTTGGAAGAAAAGCTATGACCAACCTAGACAGCACATTAAAAAGCAGACACATTGCTTTGCCAAGAAAGGTCCAACTAATCTGTGATTTTTCTAGTAGCCAAGTATCCATGTGAGAGTTGGACCATAAAGAAAGCTGAGTGCTGAAGAATTGATGCTTTTGAACTGTGGTGTTGGAGAAGACTCTTGAGAGTTCCTTGGACAGCAAGGAGATCCAACCAGTGCATCCTAAAGGAAATCAGTCCTGAATATTCATTGGAAGGACTGATGCTGAAGCTGAAACTCCAATCCTTTGGCCACCTGAGGTGAAGAACTTACTTCTTGGAAAAGACCCTGATGCTGGGAAGATTTGAAGGTAGGAGGAGAAGGGGTGACAGAGGATTAGATAGTTGGATGGCATCACCAACTCAATGGACATGAGTTTGAGCGAGCTGCAGGAGTTGGTGATGGACAGGGAAGCCTGAAGTGCTTCAGTCCATAGGGTCGCAAAGAGTCAGACATGATTGAGCAACTGAACTGAACTGTACGGTAGCCTGCCAGGCTCCTCTGTCCATGGAATTCTCCAGGTCAAAATACTGGAGTGGGTAGCCATTCCCTTCTCCAGAGATCTTCCCAACCCAGGGATCAAACCTAGGTCTCCTGCATTGCAGGTTTATTCTTTACCATCTGAGCCACCAGGCACTTACAGTGGTCAAACTGAGACAGCGAGGAGGTCTGTTCATGGAGAGGCTGCTGGGACCTGACCCATAGGGAGGCCTGGGTAGGAGCTCAGAGGCCCCCACAATCTTCCCCATCCTCTAAGCCCCGAGCCAAGGATGCCCTTGGGACCGTTCCAAGGCCGACTACAAAAGCAAGTAAGTGGGTGTGTCCCAATTCCTAGAAATTTCCACCTCTTCCCCAAAATAGCTAAAATACTCTTCCAATTCATTAGTCTACGAAGTTACTACTCCTATAAAAACTGAGTTCCCTGATGGCTCAGTGTAAAGACTCTGCCTGTAATGCAGGAGATACAAGAAATATAGGCTTGATTCCTGGGTTGGGAAGATCCCCCAAAGGAGGAAATGTAAACTCACTCCAGTATTCTTGCCTGGAAAATTCCATGCACAGAGAAGCCTAGCAGGCAGGCTACAGTCCGTATGGTTGCAAGGAGTCAGACATGACTGAGCAGCTAATGTCAGAGCCTATAGAGACTGACAACCCTGTATCCTGGTACTCCTCTCTCCTCTGAGATGGTCCACACTGTGTGTGTGGGGTATACTTCCACCTGAATAAACCTTTCACTTCACTATTGCTTCTTGAATTCTTTCCTATAAAGTCAAGAACTCACACTTGGCAGCTGTCCCAGGGACTCAGACAAGACATGGGATGTGGCGGTCCTCTCTCACCACACTCTTATTTCTTGCAACAACAAGAGCGCACTAGAAAGACGAGGGGCAGGGGCCTCCGCTCTACAGCCAGACTGATGGGAAGCTCCAGCCAACACTCTGAAAAGTGCAAGGTGATCTTTGGAATTAGGCTTAAATCTTTAGCATGCAACTAAATACAGCTCAGGGGTAAGAACTCACCTGCCAATAGAGAAGACGTGGCCAGGAGACTCGGGTTTAATCCCTAGTTCAGGAATATCCCCTGGAAGAGGAAATGGCAAAAGGGGTTGCAAGAGTCAGACACGACTTATCAACTAAACAACAGAATACTGGAAATAAAAGCAAAAATAAACAAATAGGACCTAATTAAAATTAAAAGCTTCTGTACAACAAAGGAAACTATAAGCAAGGTGAAAAGACAGCCTTCTGAGTGGGAGAAAATAATAGCAAATGAAGCAACTGACAAACAACCAATCTCAAAAATATACAAGCAACTCCTGCAGCTCAATTCCAGAAAAATAAATGACCCAATCAAAAAATGGGCCAAAGAACTAAATAGACATTTCTCCAAAGAAGACATACAGATGGCTAACAAACACATGAAAAGATGCTCAACATCACTCATTATCAGAGAAATGCAAATCAAAACCACAATGAGGTACCATTTCACGCCAGTCAGAATGGCTGCGATCCAAAAGTCTACAAGCAATAAATGCTGGAGAGGGTGTGGAGAAAAGGGAACCCTCTTACACTGTTGGTGGGAATGCAAACTAGTACAGCCACTATGGAGAACAGTGTGGAGATTCCTTAAAAAGCTCTAAATAGAACTGCCTTATGACCCAGCAATCCCACTGCTGGGCATACACACTGAGGAAACCAGAATTGAAAGAGACACATGTACCCCAATGTCCATCGCAGCACTGTTTATAATAGCCAGGACATGGAAGCAACCTAGATGCCCATCAGCAGATGAATGGATAAGAAAGCTGTGGTACATATACACAATGGAGTATTACTCAGCCATTAAAAAGAATACATTTGAATCAGTTCTAATGAGGTGGATGAAACTGGAGCCTACTATACAGAGTGAAGTAAGCCAGAAAGAAAAACACCAATACAGTATACTAACGCATATATGTGGAATTTAGAAAGATGGTTAACGATAACCCTGTATGGGAGACAGCAAAAGAGACACAGATGTATAGAACAGTCTTTTGGACTCTGTGGGAGAGGGAGAGGGTGGGATGATTTGAGAGAATGGCATTGAAACATGTATAATATCATATAAGAAACGAATTGCCAGTCCAGGTTCACTGCAGATACAGGATGCTTGGGGCTGGTGCACTGGGATGACCCAGAGGGATGGTATGGGGAGGAAAGTGGGAGGGAGGTTCAGGATGGGGAACACATGTACACCCGTGGCAGATTCATGTTGATGTATGGCAAAACCAATACAATAGTGTAAACTAAAAAAAAATAATAATAATAATAAATAAATGATACATGCTTAAAAATAAATAAATAAATAAAATTCAAAAGCAGACATTTCAAGTTTCAGGAGAATTCTGCTTTAAGATATTAATTCTGTAAGAGTTATTTCTATTGTGGCTTGAGAGTAACAACTTCTAAAGTGAGTAAAAACCACCCCTGGCTGAGCAGTCACTAAAAAAAGAAAAAAAAAGTCTATCACTTCTAGAGCACATGGAAAAGGGGGGGGGGGGGAAACCTGAGGAAACTGCCATTGAATTTCATGCTGGACAGAATTACTTCTGCATCCACCCTGGTCTTTAGGTATCATGGCTAGTTGACCTGCAGAACAGGGACCACCAGCTCTCTCTGGTATAACGGCACACTGAACGAATTGACTCAGAGTCGGGGACAAAGGAAATCTAAAAGCTATCAGCCTGATCACTCAACAAAATTCCAAAGGAGTAGTTTTTCTTCATCTGTTTCTGGTAATATACAGAGCAAGTTAAGGCCATCTGCTCATGTTTCTCTAAAATAATTGACTTTTACAGAGAGTGCAAAAGGCAGTTATCTCCTCAAAAAGTAATCTCAAATCTGAAGCTAATTTATTAGTTACCCAGATGTTAGAAAAGGAATGGTGTTATTCTTGCGTAAGCTGTAGGCCGTACTGAAAGCAATGACCAGCGTAATTTTAAAATGTTGTGAAGATAATTAGTACAACTTTAAATGAAGATGGTAATTTTATGGAATTATTTTAGGTAGTTGAGAAATCATTATTTTTCTAGAATCACATAAAGCTTTCTCCTAATTTTCTATGCAAATATTTGAATACAAATTTCTAAAGAAAATAAATGTTTAACATCCTTACTTAAAAAGAATCCAACAGATATTTCTTAAATCTTAATATTTTGACCAAAAAATACATTCAAGTCCCAAAGAATGGAAAATAGCATGCCTTGGTTTGAGGAATGCTAGCATTCTTTCCATGCCAGCCTCACTTGGGCCAAGTAAGTGAAATTATTTCAATGGAGCCCATCTTTTTTCAAAGGCTTAATACATCCCCATTACCTCCTGGAATTGCTGAAAACTACAATGATTCACTTGGGTACAATTACAAGCATTACTTTTCTGAGAGTGTTATATAAATACTGCTTGGAAGAAAGTTAAAAGGGTAACTCAGTAATTGAGAAACTTTTCAAAGATTTTATTTTCACCATTTGTGATTACTTGGTTATTGAATTATAGGTTAAAAAAAGTACATGCTTCTTTCTTTAAAAGTTTTATTGAAATGTAGTTGATTTACAATGTTGTGTTAGTTTCAGGTATACAAAGTGACATTGTTTTATATACTTATATATTAATATATATAATAGTTTTATATATATACATACACACACATGTCTGCTTTCAGTCACTCATGTGTGTCTGATTCTTTGCGACCCCATAGACTGTAGCCTGCCAGACTCCTCTGTCCTGGTTTTCCAGGCAAGAATACTGGAGTGGGTTGCCATTTCCTCTTGGCGGACCCAGGGATCTTCCCAATCCAGGGACTGAACCCATGTCTCTGGCATCTCCTGCATTAGCAAGTGGATTCTTTACCACTGAGCCACATGGGAAGACCATATATATGGAGAGAGAGAGAGTCTTTTCCATTATAGGTTATCACAAGATAACCCTGTGATTATACAGTAGGTCTTTGCTGAAAAACTACTGTCTTGCTATAGCAAGTCAAACAAAAACATTTACATGTAAGTGCACACATACACACAGAGACAGCCATATAGTTACTGTAAAATATTAGCTATATTCCCTGTGTTCTACAGTGTATCCTTATAGCTTATTCTATACCTAGTGTTTGTACCTCTTAATCCCCTGGTCCACATACAACCAATATCTGTAAGAGAAAGGTAAGTGAGACCCACATGATTACTCTGCTGGCCGGGTCTGATCCCGTCTGAGAAGGAATGAGATGCTTTGTCAGCAGTAGGGTTTTAGGAAGGCAGTTGGTGGGTTCCCTTTTCCCCCAGAGCAAGGCTGTCTCCTGAACTGCCTGCGTCACTGTGCGCCAGTGATGATCATCCTGACCCATGAAAAGTGACTCTTATAAGCAAACCAGGACCACA
The DNA here is from genome assembly GCF_032405125.1 of Capricornis sumatraensis. Lineage (NCBI taxonomy): Eukaryota > Metazoa > Chordata > Mammalia > Artiodactyla > Bovidae > Capricornis > Capricornis sumatraensis. Next base: position 8,557,138 of record NC_091083.1, read on the forward strand.
CAAGTCAGGCTGAGGGTCCAGAAGTCAATTACTGGCTGGGAAAAGCCAGATTTCGAGAAATAAAAGAAACTGGTTCTGGATTTTTCTACTTTTCAGTGTTGCCAGACCCTACCTTTGGAGGAAAAATCTCGCAGATACTTCAGTTTACTCTCTGGAGTTCTTTAAACAGATCTCCACCCTTTTCTCTTTTATTCAAATGTGTTTTGTGGCAGGGCAACATTCCAGTGGTGCCCGTTTAAACATAAAAACAAAGCCACAAAAATGCACCGCCTCCATGTGAACTCCAGAACGTACAAGTGCTTCTCAGTTTACCGTCAGACCTTTGCTGTCTGGTCTCGCATGTGCCTGTGGGGTTCCGGGCTGTGTCAGGTACTGGAGCTCTCTCCTCCGGGGCTGGGCGTCTCCCATTGCCCCCCCTCCCTCTAGTCATGGATTTTGGTTGATTACAACGGGAGCTCAGCATCCTCCTGGATTCTCTAGAAATAAATCCAAGGAACATTCTAGAGCAGTAGTTCTCAAATTAGGGTACATCCAATTTCCCTGGAGGGCTTTTTTAAAATTTTGTTTATTGACTGTATAGTTGCTATACAATCCTAGATAAATTATTGGTGTACAAAATAATGATTCACAATTTTAAAAGGTTATACCCCACCTTTAGGGATTCCTAGGTGATAAAGAATCCACCTGCCAATGCGGGAGGCAAAGGTTCGATTTCTGGGTCAGGAAGATTCCCTGGCGGAGGAAATGGCAACCCACTCCAGTATTCTTGCCTGGAAAACCCCGTGGGTAGAAGATCCTAGTGGGCCGCAGCCCATGGGGTCACAAAAGAGTTGAATATGACTGAGTAAGTGAGAACGTACACATACTCCATTTATAGTTATTATAAAGTACTGGCTATGTTCCCCATGTTGTACAATATACCCTTATAGCTTATTTTATACCTAATAGTTGGTACCTCTTAATCCCCTACACCTATTTTGCCGGCCACTCCTCCCCACTCTCCCCACTGTTACCACTAGCTTGTCCTCTATGTCTGTGTCTGCTTCTTTTTGCTGGATTCACTAGTTTGTTAAATTTTTTACATTCCTCATAGTAGTGATACCGTAGTCGTTGGAGGGCTTGTTTACATGCAGATGCCCAGGTACCACTCTCAGAGATTCTGGTTGGTGGAGGGTGGGGTGGAGGGAAGAATGAGAAGTTGCACTTCCGCAGAGGTTGCCTTCGCTGCTGTCCAGAGACACACACTTTTAAGCAGCACTTGTCTAGAACTGTTCACAGACACAAAAGCAGGCAGTTAGAGAACTCATTGGTTCCTGCATCCATTTCCCCAGCATTAGTCACTACAGCCACACCCCCAGGCCCTCTGCTGGATTCCAGGATGCACAAGTGAATAGACAGGCACCTAAGTCTAATAATACATAGTGGGTCATATAAACAGTGCGTAGGAAAGAATGGGGTGGACACAAGGCTCAAGGCTACCTGGATGTGGGGGTGGGGCAGGGAGCTGTTTTGAAAAGTTTGAGAAGATGACCTTTGGACTGCCTCTAGAAAGGGGATCCAGAATCTCCAGCAGAGCAGCAGCAGGGATAGAGGCTTACGGCAGGGGCAGAGAGTACTGTATGCAGATCTATAAGGACCTATAGCCTGAGAAAGAGGGAGGGAAGGATGTAGAAGAGACAGGAGACTTGAACCTGAAAAGCAACAATGGGCTAGAGGACAGGAAGGCTATGAGATACGATCACAGGAATTATGACTGCCTTGGAGAGTGAAGGAAGGGAGAAAATCAGTGCTGAAAAACCAAGAATAGCTGGGGGAATGGAAGGGGTTAATTTCTGGACAAGTCAAATTCGAGGTATCGAGAGCACAGAGGTAGCACTCTGTTGGGGTATCTGAACACATAAGACCTGGAGTCTGGGAGGCAGATATGGCTGGCAGTCCTCAACTTTGGCCTATCAGCAGTTGAATTCTTAGAAGCCAATGAGATTGCCCATTTGTCCTTCAGTGTCTACTGAGGACCTGGTGCCTCAGGTGCATTTAAGGAGTGGGTTAGTCTTGTGTGCTAACAAGTTGTCACAAATCGGGAGTCTTCCACAACACACGTTTATTATCTAGTCCTCTTAGTCAGAAGTCTGGGTTGGTTGGGCTGGTTTCTTTGCTCCAAATTTCACAAGGCGGAAATCAGGGTGTCAGCAGGGTTGTGCTCCTTCTGGAGCCTCTGGAGATGAATCTGCTTCCAGGCTCATTCAAGTTATTGGCAGAATCAACTTCCTTGTGGCTATAGGACTGAAGTCCCCAGTGTCCTAGTTTCCTTGTTGGCCATCAGACAAGCTTTGGTCTCCAACCAGAGGCAGCTTGCATTCTTTCTCCTGCTTTCTATCTGGCACCCTTCAGCAGCTGTAGGTGGAGTCCTTCATACTCTCCTGCATCAGATCTCTCTGCCCTCACCCTCTTCTGAGGTGTCTCTCTGAGAAATGTCTCTGCTTTTAAAGGAGTCATGGGAGTAGGCTGGGCCATAACTTTAATTAAATCTGCAAAGTTTCTTTTGCTATATAAGGTAACGTTCACACAAGATCCATGCAGCAAGGTGCAGGCATCTTTGAAAGTCATTCTGCCCATCACAAGTAACTGGAAAATTGGTATTTAGCAAAAGAGACACAATCCTTGCCTTTATGGAGTTTATAGAGTAAGGGGACATTTAGGGCTAAATCAAATGATTCCCCTACAGAATTATATAACTATAAAATATGCTGAAATCTCTGAAGGAACACCAAAGTGGAATAGGTATGGTGAGAAAAATGCAGAATGACCTGGTCTGAGGAGAGAAGGAATGTTTCGCCACAGGCACGAAACTGAGTCGAGAGCTGAATGATGGATAGGAGCTACCTAGATGAAGAGGGTTGAGGAATAGCATTTCAGAAGGGAGGAACAGTACATACAGATGCCTTGAGGAGAATGTGGTATTAAGCCCTGAAAGAAGGCAGGAAGGTCTGGAGCAGAGGGGATGAGGGATGTGGGGTATGAGAGGGAAGCTGGACGTGGAGGAAAATACGGGGGAAGTTTTTGTTTCTCTCTTAAAGGCAACAGGAAAACACTGAAATATTTTCCCACAAGGAAATGCCACTTTCAGATTTTATTTTTTATGTGATTATTCCAGCTGCAGTATGAAGAAGGTAAAGTAGGTGCCAAGAGAGCTAAAGCCTTAGGGACACAGTTCTGTGGTCTCAGAATGAGATGGCAGGAGCTGTAGACTGTGGCAAGACAAAAAAAAAGAGAAAAGTGAATGGGTTTGAAAGGTGTTTAGGAAGTCTGTTAGTCAGAATTCCTTGGTTATATGTAACTCGAACTCTCACATGAGTAAAGAAAGAGGTAGGGAGAACACTATTAGCCTACATTCCCCAAATTCGGGAAAACCAGGGATGACGCTGACTTAAGCAGGGACACAAAGGCCCATGGCCTCTGTGCCATCACTCATTACAGTGGGCGCCTCGCTTGACAATGTAACAGACTAACCCAAAGTGAGGACTGAGGCGAGGGTAAGGGAATATCCTGCAATCTATCCAAGCTTCCAATTTGTATAATGAGAGGAGAAAGAATCTTCTCTTACTTATTTATTTTATTCAAGTATAATTGCTTTACAAGCCTGGGTCAGTTTCTGCTGCACAACACTGAATAAGCTGTATGTATATATACACCCCCTCCTTCCAGAGCCTCCCTGCTAATCCCATCCCACCCCTCTAGGTCATCACAGAGCACCAAGCTGAGCTCCCTGCACTTTACAGTAGCTTCCCACTAGTGGCCTATTTTCACACACAGTAGTGTATAGATGTCCCCTCTCTCAGTTCATCCCATCCTCACTACCCTCTTAAATTTAACTGCATTAAAAAAAATTCCCTATTTAAACTTCAATCAGTTGGCTATCCCTGGAAAAAAACACTATGGTTAGGGGTAAGGTACAATTGGGAGGCACTGCTATTTTCTAGGCATATTTCCCAGCAAAGAAGGCATACTGTTCTGATAAAACAGAACAAGTGCTCGGTACAAAAAAGCAAAGTCGGTGTATGTAGGACATGGTATGTGACAGAGAAAGGGCTGTCCAACAATAATTCCCATGTTAATGGCTAGACCATCTAGATTAGCGATGGCCAGACTATGGCAGGAAATCCTGAGTCCTGGGCTAGTGCCTGTTTTCATAAATAAAGTTTTATTGGCACACAGCCATGCCCATCTGTTTATGCATTGTGTATGCTGTTTTCATACTTGAATGGCAGAGTTGAGTAGTCATGACACAGACTGTGTGGTCCACATAACTTAAAATGCTAATTATCTCGTCCTTTAGAGCAAGTTTGCCAACTCCCGATCTAGACAGATAGATGCATCTTTCAAGAGAAGCATCACATTTAGAAGGAAGAACACACATTTGGTTTTGGACATGATGAATTTAGGCACTTTTCAGATATCTAAATTGGAACAACACATACGTGTCTGGAGATTTGTAGTTTCTGTTCCTTGCATTTTCAAATGGCTCAATGAAGAATTTATTAATTTCCTATATTCATTGGAATAGACATTGTTTTGTAGCCATAGTAACTAGTTACCATTACAGCCAGTTTTAAATTGGCTTAATCAATCAATGATAACATGTTCAGAGAACAGGTTTTTGAAAGTGGGCCAGTGAGCACCAGGGCCCCTCTTTTGAAAGATAATCATCTGGCAAGAGCTTCAGTCCAGGCAGCATACTAAGAAGTCAACAGATTCACAGAGTATAACCCAAGCAACCATGCTTCTCCAGCTGACGTCGGCCTATTCTCTGAACTGAATATCTGCTAAAAATCCAAGGTAAAATTAGTAGCTTGCTTTGTTTGAAGAGACTGTCTAAAAAAATTATAACTCTCCCTTATGAGTGATAAATTCAGCTTTCTGTTTCCATTAACAAATAGTGAGTTGTTCCTTCAACTGGAGCTACTCTGGTGGCTCAGATGGTAAAGAATCTGCTTGCAGTGTGGGAGACCTGGGTTTGATTCCTGGGTTGGGAAGATCCCCTGGAGAAGGGAATGGCTACCCACTCCAGTGTTCTTACCTGGAAAATTCCATAGACAGAGGAGCCTCGCAGGCTATAGTCCATGGGGTCTCAGAGTCAGACACAACTCTGAGACTAACACTTTCACTTTCTTCCTTCAACTGAGCCTCAGATTTAAAAAAGAAAGAAAGAAAGTAAATGTCTAAATTGCATAGGTAGTTGTGACCACGGGAGAGGCAGCAACTGGTTCAGGGAAGGTACACTAGGTGAGAAGACAACAGTGGTGAGGATGAAGCTATATGAACGCCAGCGTTTGATGACTACATAGAGGAGAAGACTGCAAAGGAGAAAATGACAGATGAACCATGGGGATGGGAGGATGCCCAAGACAATGTGTTCCCACAGAGGCTGTGGCCAGAAACTCTCTAAAGAATTAAGAATCAGTCAAGAGAGGGAAATGCCACTGAGAACTTACCTAAGATATGAACTGAGATTTGTCTACTGGGGTTAGTAACAGGGAGATCATTGTGATCATTGGTGAAATCTCCTTGTTTCTATCAAAAAGACTGAAATTAAGGTTGTGAGATGTGAGTAAAGATGAGGAGATGAGAACAAAATGTATATATAATTCTTTGGTAGATAGAGGAAAAATGGTCTGGTATCATTTTGCTTATAAAATAGGAAAGGGTCCATCATGTTAACATACTCATGTCAAAAATTCAGTGAAGACATTGAAGACATAAGGAAAGACATAATCAATAATATGGTAAGTACTGAAATAGTGAGAGGGGACATGACCAGGGTGGCAGTGACAGAATTAGGTTTAGATAAGAACACAGGAACCTATAACCAAATAAAACAGAACATAAAATGATGGAAGCAAGAGTGGTTAGAGAGGGGCTTCCCAGGTGGCTCAGAGGGAACGAACTCGCCTGCAATGCAGGAGACACAGGTACAAGCACTGGGTTAGGAAGATCTCCTGAAGGAGGAAATGGCAGCCCACTGTAATTTTCTTGCATAGAGAATCCCATGGACAGAGGAGCCTGGGTACAGTCCAGGGAATTGCAAAAGAGTCAGATACAACTTACCAACTAAAGAGTGGGTAGAGATCTACACTGGGTTACAGGATGCATAGCATAAATTTGCAGGAGAAGCTATTTGATTACTTCTTTTGTCCCTTTGGAGGTGGAAAGCAAAGTTACCTTCTGAATGTGAAAAATAAAATGGAAAAAGTTGGTGGGTCTTAAGGAAAGTTAGGATACTTATAGGAAGAAGATAGAATCAAGACTAGAAAGTTGATAAAAACCATATTTATCAATGGTGGATGAGTGAAATTGGACTGAGAATGACTGAATAAAAAGAAAGAAGGGAAATCAAGACAGTGGTTTAATAGAAATCAAGAGAAAGGGAAGTTTTATGAAAAGAACCGACACTAGTTGTAAATGACAAGTAAGATTAAAAACTGAAAAATGGCCAATTAGACTTAGAAACTAGGATGCCATTAGCTTTTTCATGGAAATTGGGCCCAGAAATCTGATTATAGTAGGTTAAGAGTTGAATGGGGAGATTTGTATTTAAACGTGGTGGACTGAACATCACATGTTTATTTCTGCTACTTTAATAACTTTATCTCTACATTATATGTTATATAATGAGAGTAAATAAGTTAAAATTTATGTACTATAAGAGTAAAGAGATGACAGTTCTCAACAAATTTTTAGAATATGAAAAGTTAGTAGAGATGAGAAAAGTAAATAGGAACTCTCTATAAATATCAAAGAGAAAAAAATCACTTCAGTGCTGTGGGGTAAATGCTAGTGGCCTCATAATATTCATATGTTTAAACTCTAATGCCTGGTGTGATGATAGTAAGAGGTGGAAGCCTTTGAAAGGTGATTAGGTCAAGAGCACAAAGCCTTCCTAAATGGGAGTCATGCTTTTATAAAAGAGGCCCCAAAAAGCTTCCAAGCCCTTCTGCCATGTGAGGCCATGAGGTGAGAATTCTGTGATCTGGAAGGGGACCTTCACCCAACGATGACAGCACCATAATCTTCAACTTCCAGCTTCTGTAACTGTGAGAAATTTCTATTGTTTATACGCCACCAACTCTATGGTATATTGTTATAGCAACTCAAATGGTCTAAGACGAACAACCATGAAAAGGATCAGAAAATGGCATCAACAGGTCATGACATGGGCAAAGAGCCCTATATGTCAAACAGCTAGATCATAATATTAACTGATGAGATCTCTGTGCCCTCGGCTACTTATGGGCTCTAGAATGCTAGGGCTTAGACATACGCAGTCGGTCTGCCCTCTGATGGAGAAGGATAAGAGGCTTTTGGAAGCTTCCTGATGGGAGAGACTGACTGAGGAGGAAACTAGGTCTTGTTCTTATGGGCAGGGCCATGCTCAGTAAATCTTTAATCCAATTTTCTGTTGAAGAGTAAGGCTGTGTTCCCTTATTGCCAAATTCACACTTAAATTGAAGAAAGTAAGGGAAAACTGCTAGATCATTCAGGTATGACCTAAATCAAAATCCCTTATAACCATACAGTGGAAGTGAGAAATAGACTCAAGGGATTAGATCTGAGAGACAAAGTGCCTGAAGAACTATGCATGGAGGTTCATGACATTGTACAGGAGGCAGTGATCAAGACCATCCCCAAGAAAAAGAAATGCAAAAAGGCTAAATGGTTGTCTAAGGAGGCCTTACAAATATCTATGAAAAGAAGAGAAGTGAAAGGCAAAGGAGAAACAGAAAGATATACCCATTTGAATGCAGAGTTTCAAAGAATAGCAAGGAGAGAAAAGAAGGCCTTCCTCAGTAATCAGTGCAAAGAAACAGAGGAAAACAATAGAATGGGGAAGATTAGCGTTCTCTTCAAGAAAATTAGAGATACCATGAGAACACTTCATGAAAAGATGGCACAATAAAAGACAGAAATGGTATGGACCTAACAGAAGCAGAATACATTAAGAAGAGGTGGCAAGAATACACAGAAGAACTGTACAAAAAAGATCTTCATGACCCAGATAATCATGATGGTGTGATCACTCACTTAGAGTGAGAAATCCTGGAGTGCAAAGTCAAGCGGGCCTTAGGAAGCATCACTGTGAACAAAAGGTGTTGGAATTCCAGTTGAGCTATTTCAAATCCTAAAAGATGATGTTGTGAAAGTGATGCACTCAATATGCCAGCAACTTTGGAAAACTCTGCAGTGGACACAGGACTGGAAAAGGTCAGTTTTCATTCCAATCCCAAAGAAAGGCAATGCCAAAGAATGTTCAAACTGCCGAACAATTGCACTCATCCCACACATTAGTAAAGTAGTGCTCAAAATTCTCCAAGTCAGGCTTCAATAGTACATGAACCATGAACTTCCAGATGTTCAAGCTGGTTTTAGAAAAGGCAGAGGAACCAGAGATAAAACTGCCAACATCTGCTGGATCATTGAAAAAGCAAGAGAGTTCCAGAGAAACATCTATTTTTTCTTTATTGACTATGTCAAAGCCTTTGACTATGTGGATCACAATAAACTGTGGAAAATTCTGAAAGAGATGGGAATACCAGACCACCTGACCTGCCTCTTGAGAAATCTGTATGCAGGTCAGGAAGCAACAGTTAGAACTGGACATGGAACAACAGACTGGTTCCAAATCAGGAAAGGAGTATGTTAAGGCTGTATATTGTCACACTGCTTATTTAACTTCTACATAGAGTACATCATGAGAAACGCTGGGCTGGATAAAACACAAACTGGAATCAAGATTGCTGGGAGAAATATCAATAACCTCAGGTATGCAGATGATACCACCCTTATGGCAGAAAGTGAAGAACTAAAGAGCCTCTTGATGAAAGTGGAGAGTGAAAAAGTTGGCTTAAAGCTCAACATTCAGAAAACTAAGATCATGGCATTGGGTCCCATCACTTCATGGCAAATAGATGGGGAAACATTGGAAATAGTGACAGACTTTATTTTGGGGGCTCCAAAATCACTGCAGATGGTGACTGCAGCCATGAAATTAAAAGACTTTTGTTCCTTGGAAGAAAAGTTATGACTAAGCTCGACAGCATATTAAAAGCAGTCATTACTTTGCCAACCTTTGTTGGCAAAGCTATGGTTTTCCCAGTCATGTATGGATGTGAGAGTTGGACTGTGAAGAAAGCTGAGCACCGAAGAATTGGTTCTTTTGAACTGTGGTGTTGGAGAAGACTTTTGAGAGTTCCTTGGACCGCAAAGAGATCCAACTAGTCCATCCTAAAGGAAATCAGACCTGAATATTCATTGGAAGGACTGATGCTAAAGGTGAAACTCCAACACTTTGGCCCCCTGATGTGAAGAACTGACTAAGTTGAAAAGACCCTGATGCTGGGCAAGGTTGAAGGCAGGAGGAGAAGGGGATGACAGAGGATGAGATGGTTGGATGGCATCTCCGACTTGATGGACATGGGTTTGGGTGGACTCCAGGAGTTGGTGATGGACAGGGAGGCCTGGCGTGGTGCGGTTCATGAGGTCGCAAAGAGTCAGATGCAACTGAGCGGCTGAACTGAACTGCAACATACACACATCTTACAGTTTAAAGGATTCTGTTCCATAAAATGTCAGATACACTACATTTGATCTTCCTCATCACCCCAAATGAGCAAGCCCCAGCCCAATCACTGACCAGCTGACACAATTCTCTGCATTCCACAAAGCTTCCAAGGAGTTGAGGGTGACTCATTCTTAAGTGCAAATGAATAAGACGAGACCACCAGTCATATGAAAAAAGCTCCTAACACAACAGAGAGAGACCAACACCAATGAGGAAAGATCAAGCAGAGTGTAAAAGGAACAATTCTCCCCAATTCCATGGAAACATTAGATTTCATAGTTTCAGAAAGATTATACATACAAGATCTTATGGAAAAATTTGAACAAACATTTTGGCCAATCCGATAGTTAGCTATAGATATAGATTGTGTCCAAGAAATAAGAACAGGGACATGAAGGAAAGCTTAAAGGGAGCACAGTTTTGAGATTAATATCTGAAGAAACAGGTGAAACTGTTGGAAAGTGGGAAATCAAGGGTAGAAGCAGCTTGAACAGCATTCAGAAGAATGGTATTTTCATTATTATCCATGGATACTATTCAATTTTTAAGTTTTGTGCATGCATCTAATAAGAAGAGTAAACACTAAACATAAGCAAATTCTACACAGGGCATGTGGACAAAGAATATAAATAATCTTTTTAAGACTCTTTGCTCTAAAAAATAGAAACTAGGACAACAGTAGTAAGAAAGGTACAGTGTCATAGATGGGTTTTTATTTTATTATTTTAAATAGGAAATCTTTGAATATATCTGTAGGTTAGGAAGAAGAATGAGAAGGAGACAGAGGATCAAAACACAGCTAACAGAGCAAGTTAAGGGACATGATGCAGAGAGGTAGCAGGGCAAACCATGCAGGGTCAGTACTGAGCTTGAGCAAATTCTTCTCTCCTCTGAACCGCAAGAGTGGAACACTGATGAAGATGAGCCTGATGGTTCTCATTTTCCCAGTAAAGGAGAAATAATGTCAGCATCACTGATGTCAGGAAGGGCAAGTAAGTAGGGGAGGATGAGAAGAGTTGTAGTGATTTGGAATATCCTTGTGATTAACTGAGAAAGCAAGCAATCCTGAATTGTATAAAAGAACTTTCAAATCACATGAAGACTCGGGACTTCCTCGGTGGTTCAATGGTTAAGAATTCACCTTCCAATTCAGGGAATGCAGGTTGGATCCATGATCAGGGCATCCCACATGCTGCATGGCAACCAAGCCTGTGTATACAACTAGAGAAGCCTGCAAGCCGCAATGAAGACCTGGCACAGCCAAAAACAAACTTTTTAAACTTCTAACTACCTTTTTAAAAAATGAGGGCTCATTAGAGATTGGAGACCATATGTTGTAATTACAGAGGCTCACAGATGAATGATTAGGGGTGGAGGTGGCATTTATCAACTAATGTCTAGGAAAGATAAATGGATGGCAGGATTGACATTCATTTGCAAGGTCATAAGAATGTTGAGGAGACCAAACAATATACTGAAACCTAAGTATTTTTTTTTGTAGAGAGGTTGGGCTACAGAAGGAAGAAAGTAGTGGACTGAATGAAAGAAAAGGCATTGATAATCAGAAGTCTTAGACAACTTGCATATAGTGAAAAGGGGAAGGAGAGGAATATAGGGATGATTGTGGTCAGGAGTTGGAATATTGGGGTTTAAAATTCTCCAACCTGTGCCGATGTCTTGAGTATGATCCTGTAGATGGTGACTCAAGGGGTGGAACAGACATTGCTGGAATATATGAAGATGAGAATCTCCACACATGAACGATGAAGACAACCAGGACAGATGACCACAGAGGGGAAGAAAGGCAGTATACTAGGCACCAAAGGAAAGATGGGGCTATTTAATTTCATGGGCACACCACAGACGAAGGAGCCTGCCTAAAGGTTGAAATATATGGAGCTGCTACTACTGCTGCTAAGTTACTTCAGTCGTGTCCGACTCTGTGTGACCCCATAGATGGCAGCCCACCAGGCTCCGCGGTCTCTGGGATTCTCCAGGTAAGAACACTGGAGTGGGTTGCCATTTCCTTCTCCAATACAGCAAAGTGGAAAGTGAAAGTGAAAGTGAAATTGTGTCCAGCTCTTAGTGACCCCATGGACTGCAGCCTACCAGGCTCCTCCATCCGTGGGATTTTCCAGGCAAGAGTACTGGAGGGGGTTGCCACATGGGAGCTAAAGGTAAGCAAAGACATCAATGCCTTTCTAAACATCTCTAAATCTTCCCATTTCTTTATTCTGACCAATGTGGTTACTTGGCTGGACCAGCCAAAGAATGCAGTGTCACTAAAAAAGCAAGTTGCATGAGATTAAGAATTGCTGCAAAAGGAAAATATCGTGAGAAAAACGCTGGAGGTGGTGCAACAGAAGGGAATCCCAGTCCATCATAAAAACATATCTGCCCTAGTGCTTAGGGCCAAGACAAAACCAGGATGGGCCCCACAGAAGGCCATCAGGACCCCGGATTCAAATAAAGGCAAACAGCTCCTTTTAATTGCAATTTTTATATGAGTGTCTATTTGGGACATACAAGTCAAAGTGTTAGTTGCTCGGTCATGTCCAACTCTTTATAATCCCATGTATGGTAGCCTGCCAGGCTCCTCTGTCCTTGGGTTTTCCCAGGCAAGAATGCTGGAATAGGTAGTCATTCCCTTCTCTAGAGGATCTTCCTTACCCAGGGATCGAAGCTGGGTCTACCTGCATTGCAGGCGGATTTTTTACCGTCTGAGCCACCAGCGAAGCCCTGTGACATATAAAAGCTGCCTATCAAGTTGTCATCATACAGTGATCTTGAGGGAATGATAAATAGAAGGAAGCAGAGGGAAGAGTGGACAGTCAGGAGTTGATCCCGAATAGCATGTTGCTGCTGCTGCTAAGTCGCTTCAGTCGTGTCCGACTCTGTGCCACCCCATTGATGGCAGCCCACCAGGCTCCCCCGTCCTTGGGATTCTCCAGGCAAGAACACTGGAGGGGGTTGCCATTTCCTTCTCCACTGAATAGCATGGAGGGGCCCAATACAACGTGTGTTCCAGAAAGAGGAGATCACCAGCATCTATGAGAAGACCATTTGGGGTGTAGAACACTAGCCACTGAGGTCTTTGTTTTGCATTTGCCCATAAGTCCAGCATGGGCAAGCTTGGTGGGTGGTAAGGTTATACTCGGAATGTGTTTCTGTCCTTCTTTTCTTCTCTTGTATCAAATGCTGACTGTTGCCCAGCCCCTGTGGTGTGTACACCCAGGCACCACGATGGAGACTCTTATTTATCATTTCCCTCTTCTGTTGCCCTGCTCCTTGGCTCTACTTTCATAAGGGCAGGCTCTTTCTTGGCAATTTTTATCTCCAAGCATATAGCCCTCCCTATTTCCTCTGCCTTTTTACTCCCCATATGCGCTTTGATGTATTAAAAAAAAAAAAAAAAACCTACAGGGAGTCTTGAAACTAAGAGAAGTAAAACATGATTGCTTGCATTCTTCCAGTCTTCCTGAACCCACAGACTCGAGGCATCGACTGCCTAAATATTCACAGAAAGTTATTTTAGGGAATGAATCTGGGGCCATTATAAAATTCCAGTGGCTTTAGTTTCCTCACAATTTTCTGATATTCAAGCTTTTTAGACAGGATTGTCTGAAGCTATGTAGCTTAAGGGTCTCTGAGTTATAACCATGGATCTATCTCTAATGCCCTGTATTAGCGCAAGACTCCAACCCTCTCTGTTCTATAAAATAGGGAGCCCAAAAATAACCTTCCTTGAAGAGCTGTGGTCAATAAAAACTAATAAATACTACCACAAAACAGCCCAGAATTCAGATGCAGGAATGGGGTGTTTGAGAAACGCTTAATAAAATGATGTAGTGAACAGTCTAAGAACTGAGAACTCAAGGAAGTCTGCCAGCTGAAAATATTAATTTCCAACATTAATAAAGTCAGGGCTTCCAAGAAGCAAAATTCTGCTTGAGGAACACAGTACAGCCACCCAACTCCACTTTTTCTCCATTTGAGATATCTTTTCTGACCTCCAGGGCAGCAGCACTCTTTTTATTCCTGTTAATTGCCTGGACATTTCATCTCTATGTTACCCACTCTGGCAGCCATCTGCACAGTGTTCTACCACTTTCCCCAAATTCCTTCTCTCCAAATTTCATCTGGTCTTTGTGCAAATCTCCAGGACTTAGCTGTCTGCTGGATGATAGTAGATAGCAAGGGGGTGAATAAGGGCTTTCATCCTAGCAAAGTGTTTTGTTACATCTAAGTAGCAACGCCTCAACTAAGTACAAATGCATAGACTTCCATGAAGTACCCTTAATGTGTTCACTAAATCTGGAAATTTCAAGCAAAGTATCTCACTGTGTAGAGGAGCAATTTTAGGTTATACAGGGTTTTCAGCATACTTAAATTAATAATATAAAACTAGTTGCTAATTCTATCGATACCCTTGAAGGAGGGTCATCTATTAACAAGAAAAATCAGTGTCTCAGGGCAAAGTTTCTACCTTACTTCAAGAGAATATACTGGTGACTAAGACAACTTTATCTTCCACACCCAACCAAGCAAGAGGAACCTCTTTGATCCTGACCCAACTCCTTGATATCCTAGGTAACGCAAATAAAGTTGACCTTCAATGACCCACAGGTGGATTATCTGCAAAGCTGGCTTTTACCTTCTTATTTTGACACTGTCATTTATTTTGTCTATTGAAGCCCTCTAAAAGCATTACTGTTGCTTCTATTTATGCTTATCCCCTGCAAGCAATAATAATAATTTCTAGCATTTGTTTGGCATTTCATGGTTTTGAAACATTTTCACATACATTACCTTATTTGATGTAGATTCTAACTAATCCAAAGTTGGAAGGAAGTCTTTGAAATAATATTTTGCCATCATTTTTTTCCCGAGAAGATATATGCTAACATGATGGAAGCTGATTAAGAAACAAAACAAAATATGTATGAGATTGCACTGATCTTTGGCACAAGTCTGAGTAGACAGCACTGAGTGTGCCAGTGACTATCCCAACAGATGAGGAAGAGGGAGGGAATAAAAAGATAGATGCTCAGAAATCGCCACTTCCTCATAGCACTGACTTATTGCTGGGCTCAAAGACTAGATCAAAATCACACTGCAAGGTGGGTTTAAGCCCTTGTTTTTGTGGTCTGTTGACTTTCAACAAACGTAACAAAGCACATCAATGAAGACAGGATAGTCTTTTCAACAAATGGTGCTGGGACAAATGGATATCTGCATGTCAAAACATGAACTTAGACCCTTACTTCACACCACACACAAATGTAATCTCAAAATGGATCAGAGACCTGAATGTATGAGCTAAACCTACACAACTTTTAGAAGAAAACATAGGATAAAATATTCAAAGTCTTGGGCTAGATAGAGCTTTCTTAGATATGATAATAAAAGCAGGATACATAAAAGAAAAAACAATAAGTTAAACTTTTGTGCATCAAAAGATATCATTAAGAAAATAAAACAAATCATAAATTGGAAGAAAACATCTGCAAATCATATCTGATTTAAAAATCTTATATTGAGTATCTAATGAGCCCTTACAAATCCACATACAAATCTTCCTTGACTCACAATGGGTTTACATCCCAATAAGCACATTGCAAGCTGAAAATAGGGCTTCCCAAGTGGTGCTAGTGGTAAAGAACCTGCCTGCCATTGAAGGAGAGGAAAGAGATGCAAGTTTGATGCCTGGATTGGGAAGATCCCCTGGAGGAGGGCATGACAGCCCACTTCAGGATTCTTGCCTGAAGAATCCCATGGACAAAGGAGCCTGGCAGGCTATAGTCCATGGGGTCAAAGAGTCGGACATGACTGAGGCAAGTTAGCATGCATGCACGCAAGCTGAAAATATCATTAGTTGAAATGCATGTAATACACCTAATCTACTGGACATCACAGCTTATCCTGGCCTACTTTAAAAGTGCTCAGAATGCTTAAATTAGCCTGCAGTTGGGCAAAATCATCTAACACAAATTCTATTTTATAATAAAGTATTGAATATCTCATGCAATTTATTAAATACTGCACTGAAAGTGAAGAACAGAATTGTGGCATTGGTTGTTCTCCCTCATGAGCTCATGAGTGATGGAGTTGTGGCATCATAGGAGCATAACTAGTGATAGGTACTGCCTTTTACTACCAGAAAAAGATTAAAATTCAATGCATGATTTTTACTGAATGTACACCATTTTTGCAGCATGGTAAAGTCAAAAAATTGTTAAGTCTAACCATGGTAAGTTGGGGACTATCTGTATAAGACACACAATCCAATAATAAATTAGGTAAAAGATTTGAATGGACATTTCACCAAAGAAGATAAACAAATAGCTTACAGTACATAAAAAGATGGTCAATGCCATTAGTCATGAAGGAAGTGCAAATCAAAACCATAACTAGGTGCCGTTTCACATACGTAAGAATTGCTATGATTCAAAAAAAAAGAAGTAATAAAAAAAATATTGTTGAACATAAATAGAAGCCTTAAATGTTACTGATGGAATAGAACAAAATGGAATAGATCCTTTGGAAAACACTTTGACCAGGTCTTAAAAGTAAAACTTTAATTTACCACATGGCCCAGCAATTCCATCCCAGGATATCTACTCAAGAGAATTAGAAGTATATATCCACACAAAGACGTAATGTTCACAATAGGATCATCATAATAGACAAAGTGGAAATAAATCTCTTGTCCACAAATGGTGAATGGATTAAATAATGAACTGTGGGATATAGATGACCTTGAAAAACACACCACTTATACACAAATTGTTTTCAATAAGTTTAGCACTATGTTTACTCTTCAAGATTGGTTGAATCTGAAGATACAGAATTCACAGATTAAAAGGGATTACTCTGGGACCTGAGCATCTGTGGATTTTGGTCTCCAAAGTGGGTCCTGAAACCAATCCACCCTGGATTGAGGGACTGTGTCCATATGATAGAATTCTATTCAGCAATAAAAAATGAATGTAGTTCTGATAAATTCTATAACATAAACTTAACAAAACCTTATAAGTAAAACAAGATAGATGGAAAGGCCATATATCATGACTCTATTCATATGAAATGTTGGAAACAGGAAAATATTCAGAAGTATATTAGTTATTGCCTCAGGCTAAGACAGAGGGAGGGATTTAAAAATGGGATGGGGATTAACTGCAAATAGATATGAGGCATCTAATTGAGGCAATAAACATTTTCTAAAAGTGGATTATGATGATCATTGCTCAGTGAATTTACTAAAAATCATTACATAGGTAAATTTATATTATAAACTATATCTCAATAAAGTTGTTTAAAATTCATTTAGGAGTTAACAATCAACAAGAAAGGCCATGAGAAAATAATCGAGGCGATAATAGTTGAAAACTTCCCTAAAATGGGGAAGGAAATAGCCACCCAAGTACAAGAAACCCAGAGAGTTCCAAACAAGATAAGTCCAAGGTGAAACACCCCAAGGCACATATTAATCAAATTAACAAAGATCAAACACAAAAAGCAAATATTAAAAGCAGCAAGGGAAAAGCAACAAATAACACACAAGGGGATCCCCATAAGGATAACAGCCGATCTTTCAATAGAAACTCTTCAGGCTAGAAGGGAATGGCAGGACATACTTAAAGTGATGAAAGAAAATAACCTACAGCTCAGATTACTATACCCAGCAAGGATCTCATTCAAATATGAAGGAGAAATCAAAAGCTTTACAGACAAGCAAAAGCTGAGAAAATTCAGAACAGCCAAACCAGCTCTTCAACAAGTGCTAAAGGGACTTCTCTAGAGAGAAAACACAGAAAAGGTTTATAAACTCAAACCCAAAACAACAAAAAATGGCAACGAGATCATACTTATCAATAATTACCTTAAATGTAAATAGGTTGAATGTCCCAACCAAAAGACAAAGACTGGCTGAATGGATACAAAAACAAGCCCCCATATATGTTGTCTACAAGAGACCCACCTCGAAACAAGGGACACATACAGACTAAAGTGAAGGGCTGGAAAAAGATATTTCATGCAAATGGACACCAAAAGAAAGCAGGAGTAGCAATACTCATATCAGATAAAATAGACTTTGAAATAAAGGAGTTAACAATCACATCTCCATTTTCCATCTTTATTTAAGAGAACAACTGTACAATATCCCAAACTCTAGATTATCCAAGGAAACTTGTCATTGCTTTTTGCTCTAAAGCAAATATTTTCAATATAACTGAATTTGAATTTACTCTAGATTCAGTTAATTCATTGCCAAAAAAAAAAAAATCACAATGGAAAGAATACCTCATTCAAGAAGGATCTGGAATTAACCCTGTTTCCTTTATCTTTTTCTTTCCTGCTCAATTATTTTCTACTTCCAACTACAGGAAGATCTCATTTTATTGGATTCTACTTTAATGCACTTCACAGATACTGCGTTTTTTACAAATTGAAAAATTTTGGTCACCCTCTGTCAAGCAAGTCCTTCAGCACAACTTTTCCAATAGCATCTGCTCACTCTGTGTCTGTGTATCACACTTTGGTAATTCTCAGAATATCTCAGCTTTTTCATTATTATTACATTTGTTATAGGATCTGTGATCAGTGAACTTGGTGTTCCTATTATAATTATTTCAGGCTGCCACAGACTGTGTTCATCTAACAGACCAAACACAGTTGCTAAATGTTGTCGGTGTTCCGACTGCTCCAACGACAAGCCATTCCCCCATCTCTCCTCTTTTCCTCAGGCCTCTCTAATCCCTGAGACACAATAGTATATTTAGGCCAATTAATAAACCTACAGTGGCTCTGAAGTGTTCCAGTGACAGGAAGAATTGCACTTTCCTCACATTTAATCAAAAGCTAGGAATGATTAAGCTTATTGAAGAAGGCATGTTGAAAGCCAAGACAGGCTGAACGTTAAGCCTCTTGCATCAAACAATTAGATAAGTTTTGAATGAAAATTTCTGGAAGGAAATTAGAAGTGTTACTCTAGTGAACACACAAATAAGAAAGGAAAACTATTGTTGATATGGAGAAAGCTTTAGTGGTCAGAATAGATCAAACCAGCTAAAACACTCAACCATAGCCAAATCTGCAAGGCCCTAACTCTCTTCAATTCTAGGAAGGTTGACAAAAATGAGGGAGCTAAAATTTGAAACTAGCAGAGGTTGGTTCTTGAGGTTTGGGGAAAGAAGCTGTCTTCATAACATAAAACTGCAAAAAAAAAAAAAAAAAAAAAAAAAGGTGAAGCAGTATATGCTGCTCTGTAGAAGCTGCAGCGAGTTACCCAGAAGATCTAGCTAAGATGATAAGTGAAGGTAGCTATCCTAAACAGATTTTCAACGTAGACAAAACAGCCTTGTATTAGGGAAGATACCATCTGGGATATTTGTAGCTAGAGCGTTGAAGTCAGTACCTGACTTCAAAGTTTCAAAGTATATGCTGATTCTCTTAGGCACTAAGGCAGCTGGTGACTTTAAGTTGAAGACAGTAGCCATTTGCCATTCTGAAAGTCCTAGGGTCTTTAAGAATTATGCTAAATCTACTCTGTCAAGGCTCTATAAATGGATAACAAAGACTTATGATATCACATCTGTTCACAGCATGGTTTATGGGATATTTTAAGTCCACTGTTGAGACCTACTGCTCAGAAAAAAAGATTCCCTTCAATATGTTACTGCTCACTGAAAATGCTCATGGTTACCCAAGAGCTCTGATGGAGATGTACAATGAGATTAATGTTGTTTCTTGCCTGTTAATACAACAGACATTCTGTTGGGTCAGGGGCTCATGGATCAGGGTCTCATTTCAACGTTCAAGTCTTGTTATTTAAGAAATATATTTCATAAGCCTATAGATGTCAGAGATAGTGATTCCTTTGATGGATCTGGGCAAAGTCAATCAAAAATCCCCTTGAAAGGATCTACCATTCTAGACATCATTAAGAACATAGCAGTAAAGGCAGGCACACGCATTTTTTGGTTTCCCAGTACAAGTAGTGAAGCATAACTTTTATATGCACTGGGAAACCAAAATGTTTGTGTGCCTGCCTTTATGGTGGTGGTCTGGAACTGAGTATTTCAGAGGTGAGTCTGTGTAGAGAGTGTGGTTTCTCAAACACACCAAGCAGAGAGGATCTATTAACTTGCAGAGGGTCTTCGAGCAGAGACACTTAGATGTCTGTGGTTCAGAGCTGAAGCAGCGTGACATGTTCAGAAATTTCACAGACCTGGGAGATCTTTATCCTAGTTTCAGTTTCTCATGAACCCTGGGGCTATGGACCTATCTCATGTATACTTATTTAATGATACATCCCCTCATCTGTGAACTAGAATAGATCAATTCTTCTCTAGGTAGGTATAGATGTATTGCCTGAGGTAGAAACATCTGTGTGTTCCAAGAACTGTTAATAGATGAAGTAAATTACTTTATATATAACTATATATTAGAATACATTAGGTTATATGCACGCATCCCATACACTACTATCTCTTAAATGTCTGTGAATATTTTTGTGATTTGTAAAACTGAAGATTAGAATGTTATTGAATTCATTGCAGATTCATGCTTTTTATTTTTTTAATTAATAGTTTTATGTTTGTGTGAGATGGTTATATATATATATATATATATTTTCTGATGCCCTGAAAATTGGAACCACTAAATATTTTAAAGTCATTTTCATCTATAGTCCATGCCTTTAGACTTCTCTGATATATGCAAGTTAGACTGAGTAAAGGTGATGTGATATTAACAAAACTTACAATTAAGTGCAGAGCTATAAAGTATTCTCAAAGTATGTGACATAATGCCAGTAGAAGAGTTTATAGTTTAAATTTCTTTCATTGCTGGACAAACAATGAAATAGTTTATAGTATCTAGTTGGGATATTCAAACCAAAGAGGCAACTGGCTGATTAGAACATTAAAATTTTAACCAGGAAGTAAAGAGAGTGTTCTAGTCAGTGTGGCAGGCAGAATTCTTCCAAGATCCCTACCCCCGGGGGTATCTGTTGTGTATAATCCCTCTCTTGTAAGAGTGCATTGGCCCTGTGACTATGACAGGATACCATTCTGTGATTAATTATGTTATCTGGCAAGAATGAAGAAATTCTGTAGATATAATTAAGGTCCCTAATTATATGACTAACTTCATCATAAGGGAGATTATTCTGGACCGACTACTCAGGTAAGTGCCTTAAACAAGGCTGTTCAGGTCAGAAAAAGAGAAAGTCGTCAGAAATGCCCTGCCGCTGGCTCTGAAGACACAAACAGCCATGGTGTGACAGTCACTTGGCAGTAACGTTTGAGTCCTCCAGGCATTGAGGGTCCTACACCTGTAAGGACTGAATCTGGCTTCAGCTGTGAACTTGAACTTGACCTTAGCTCTGACATCTTGATTTCAGCTAGGTGAGAACTTCAGCAGAGCACCCAGTTAACCCCACATCTAGACTTCTGATCTTTGGAAATGATGTAATACATTCATGCTATTTTAAGCCACTAAATTTGTGGTAATTTGTTAGAGAATGACAGAAAGTGACTGCAGTCAGATGTGACAGAACAGAACGAAGAATGGTGTTCCTGGAGGAAGCCCAGCCCGATTCCAAGCCCTGCCAACCCACTGGCCCCTGTGCCCTGTCAGAAGTCCTGGCTCACCGAGGCTCCTTCAGTGGCCAACCATGGACTTCACTGAATAAGGCCTGAATTCTCAGGGGAGCAGCTCTTAGTGGTACATGGTGGGGAGTTGGTGTTGGGGTGTAAAGACTGTAGATTAAAAGTATTCCTACCTCCCTGTGACAGAGCTCTATCTGTCTTTGTTCACCTGGAACTCACTCCCCTCCCCTCCAGAAAAACTTTCCTTTACACGACTGTCCAAAGGAACAAACACCCGTTTGCCCCCTAACAGAATGTGTGTGCTTAGTCACTAAGTTGTGTCCAACTCTTTGCAGCCTCATGGACTGTTTGTTACCCACCGGGCTCTTCTGTCCATGGAATTCTCCAGGCAAGAATACTGGAGTGAGTTGCCATGCCCTCCTTCAGGGGGTCTTCCTGACCCAGGGATCGAACTTAAGTCTCTTGCATCTCCTGCACTGGCAGGCAGATTCTTTTACTGCTGAGCCGCCAGGGAAGCCCCACCCCCACCCCTGATAGCAGCAAAACTTAAAAGAGCAACCTTGGGGCTTATTCCTGGAAGAGCTGAGTTTTCTATGTTGACTTGGTTACTTCACTGTAGAAAGACCAGCAACTGGCAACCTGAAATAACTAAAAATGAAAAAAGTTTCTGCTTGAGCAGACATCCTGATTCTGTGATAATATCTCCACCCGACTTCAGCCTCACTCCACACTTAGCTCCCTAAAGGTCATAGGCAAGGCTTATGCCAGTGGCTCTGAAGAAACTCAGCCCAACTGCAGCTTCTGGCCCATCACCTGGCCCAAACAGCCATACCCCCCACCCTTTCCCTGGTCCCTCATAGCCCCCAGCCATGCTGGCTGGGACAGCCTTGCAGGGGTGACAGGCTTATCCTGAAGGATGGATGCAGTGCTCTGGCCGCTGGCCCATTTAGGCATAATTATCCCGCCTGGGATTCTGCCCACGATATTATAACGAATGGCTTTGGAAGAAAAATCAAACAGCGGGGAAAGCCTCAAGAGGAAGAATACATCTGTTAAGAACTCCCACTGAAAATGTTATAAAGTGTTTTTGTTTACTAAATCTTTCAAGTCTGAAACTGATTCAAGGACAATTTATCTGCTTTGTTTTAAGGGAAGAGAGAGATTGGGAAAGACAAGGTCGGGGTGCAGGGTGGTATAAGAGGTTGGAAAGCAGACTTAAGAAGTCACCAAAACTAACTGAAAACTAATATGCACATACCCAGAAAGTCATTTGAAATTAAAGGTGCCTTTGCGCAACATATATATCTAAAACATGCTTTCAAATATTATAAATACGTACCTTCGTGATGGTCTTTTTGTGTATGCATTTAACAAAAAAGGTTTCAACGATGCATGTATATGTCACTTCAGTCACTTCAGTCGTGTCTGACTGTTTGCAACCATATGGACGGTAGGCCTCCAGGCTCTTCTGTCCATGGGATTCTCAGGCAAGAATACTGGAGTGGGTTGCCATGCCCGTCTCCAGGGGATCTTCCCACCCAGGGATCAAGCCCATGTCTCCCGTACTGCAGGTAGATTATTTTTTAGTCACTGGGGAAGCCCTCAGTAATGCATAGTTTATACACAAACACGTGTGATCCCAATTTACAATTGTTTCTAAAGATATTAATTATTGACACTGTACCTAATTGCAAGAGATTCAAACCAACAGGATTAAAAGTGTGTTGCTGTATGTCTTTGGAGTTGTCTCTGCCCTCAAGCAAATGCTCTGTAAGTTTCAGCAGTTACTAGACCTTTGGGTCGTCCACTGTGATCCTATAAAATAAAATACCTCTTAGAATAAGTTGCGGAAAGAAACAGTGAAAGTTCACAAGGTTTGGGGGTCACAGATTGGACACTTACCATATTATCTATTATATATCACCATAAGTTAATGCTGAGTTTTATTCCTCTAAATCAGCAGTCCTCAAATTTTTTGGTACCAGGAACCAGCTTCATGAAAGACAATTTCCATGGACAGGGGGCGGGGGCGGTGGGAGGTATGGTTTCTGGATGATTCAAGCACATTACATTTATTGTGCTCTTTATTTCTAATCTAATGCTGCTGATGATCTGACAGGAGGTACCAGTCTGTGGCCCAGAGGCTGGGGACCCCTGGGTTGAGATGAACATTTCAAAGAATACAGTTATCTATTCTATGACTATTCTACAGCCATCCGATGTGTATTTGCTTAAACTGTGAAATCAGGCTGGAATTTGCAGGGAGTAAGAGGACCTCACAAACCCACAGCCACGATGCCTGGACCCCAGCCGTGCTCTCCAGAAGCCACCCATGCATTCCGCTCTGTTCCTGCCCCTCACGCTGCTCTTCCTCCTGCCCCTTCCTTTCTGTACAAAACGACAACTAGCTGTAGAGACCCCACAGAAGCCCCAGGAGATTGGACAGAGGGCGACAGGCTTGGGGCAGGAAGGAGGGGGAGGCTGCCACAGAGCTGCAGATAGGTCTCTTTCTTGAGTTTGCACAGAACGTCCTCTGAATGAGCATACGTTCCCTGTCCTCTGCCTTCTCATGGATTGTTAATGCCAGCAGGAAAAGTGCACACTGAAGATTTTAGAAGGGCAGGGAAGGACTCTGGGAAATTTGCTAGAAATAAGGGCCCTGCATTTGGTGGTGGTGCTACTGCTGAGTCACTAAGTCATGTCCAACTCTTGCAACCCCAGGGACTGTAGCCCAGACAAGGACACTGGAGTGGGTTGCCATTTCCTTCTCTGGGGCATCTTCCCAGCCCAGGAATTGAACCCATGTCTCCTGTTTGGCGGGTGGATTCTACACTGAGCCACCTGGGCAGCCCCTGCATTTGGAGGCATACAGTAAATTCCTGATTGTCTGGAGGCAGTGAGGGGCGGGCCGCAGCCGAGATGAGGTTTCCTTGTAGACACCCCTCACCAAAGCCATCGCCTCCCTCTAAACTGCTGGCACACAGCTCCCTGAGACCAGCCGTCCAGACCAGGCCTCTGCCATGAGAAAAGTGTGGAATTCCTGATTTTCTCTGCACGGAGTGGAGAGGGCGAGCGCACAGGACGGCCTCCCAAGATGGCTGCCGTTCTCGGGGTCGCGGCGCAGAGGCTGAGGCTCGTGAGGCCGCCGTCTTCCCCGGGGCCCAGGCTTATCTGAGGCCCTCCCTTCTCTGGACCCTGGGCCTCGTCCTCACCCTCACTCTGGGTGTGAGAATTCTCCAGCTGGTCTTACGATCCGAAACTCTCAGGAGAAATGGCACTCTCGCAGGCTTTGCTTATATTTTCAGAGAGGATTCTACACGTCGGCATTTTGGTCAAAAGGTCCCACATCAGGCACCGTACTGTTTTAGAAAAGGGGAAACCTGTATAATATGGGTAGAATGGATTGCATGTTATTCCTACTCCTGTATCACCAATGGTCCATGTTTTCTCTCTAAATAAGCTTTATTTTAATAACAAACTTACCACAAAAACCACCTCTAAAATTCATGCAACTCTTATTAGTCATTTTAAGTATTTTAAGCTTTTTTTTTTTTTTCTTTTTAATACTCTTAGAGTTGTATGCTATAGACCCTCGGGGGATACCAGCATGTCATTTTGAGAAACAAACTGAGGCAGGAAACACAGCTATGCACAACCTTCTGTGTTTGTAGGGGCATTGTAGCCAACTTCCTGATAAAAAGGACAGAGCCAGTAAGGCTGACGGGGCGGGGGATAATAGAGAAATTCGTTAAAAAGTAGCCGAAACATCACTCCTCAGTATTTCTACTATAGATGCATTAGTGAATTTTCTTCTAATTTTCTATGAAATTATTTTTAAATCTATGGATTTTAGTACTCATACAGGTGGCTCAGTGGTTAAAATCTTCCTGCCAATGTAGGAGATGCAGGAGATATGGGTCCATTCCCTGGGTTGGGATGATCCCCTGGAGAAGGTAGTGGCAATCCACACCAGTATTCTTGCCTGGAAAATTCCATGGACAGAAAAGCCAGGTGAGCTACAGTCCTTGGGGTCACAAAGAGCTGGACATGACTGAGCGACTAAGCATGCATGCATGTACTGTTTGCACAACTTTGTATCCTTACATTTAAAAATATATATATCAAGAACACATACTTTCACGTCAATTATTTATTCTAACAATGAAACATCTTCATGAAGGAAAATGACTTCATTGGCTAAATGATTTCCCTAATTTTCAACCTTTAGATGGTTTCTAGTGCCACATTAATATTATAACAAGTACTGTACAAATCTTTGTACTTTTTTTTTTTTTGCTTAAAAAACTGGTTTAATTCAACCAATGTCTAAAGACTATTTTTAAATTCAGTTTTTTTCTAAGATATTTAGAAGTTAGTTTCAAATGAACTATTTTGAAATTATCTATGTTTTACACTGACTTTCTTCAGGGTCTTTTCCCCCCCTAGGTAGCTACCTACATCTATAGCTTTTACACTTGCACAAATAAGCAGATGTTAGATATTTTACTGCTGACTGTTTAAAAATTAATTCAGGATATTTAATGAAGACAGTACCTGAAATAAAATCTACAAGGTAAGAACTAATTCTGAAAGTTTTCTTTAAAAACTGGTTTTGGGGTTTTGTCCGCTTTGTTTTGTGTTTCAATACCTACAGTAACTGGATGAATATATCTAGCTAGATAACTGGAATGGTTTTGTTTGGGGACACATATGTCCTTCATTTAGGTCTCAAAATAACAACAAGCTTTATAGTAGAGCCAAAACTTAGAAACAGCCAGGCATAGGATCTATGCCACAAAGCAAAGATAAGAATGTTTTTGACACACATGTGTGTATACATATACACACATACACGCATGCACTCACACATCCTTGCTCCACTCTCTGTCTCTGGCTTTCCAACTTGATCTTGCCTGCTTGGAAATATGAGCATTTTCTCTCTCTCTCCATGTTGTCACAATGCTGAACAATGCTGCTGCTGCTGCTAAGTCGCTTCAGTTGTGTCCGACTCTGTGCGACCCCATGGATGGTAGCCTACCAGGCTCCACCGTCCCTGGGAGGCAAGAACACTGGAGTGGGTTGCCATTGCCTTCTCCTTCTGAAGCAATAGAACATGTTAAAAAAAAAAAACTAAAGCTTTGAGAACACCTAATGATCTTGATTTCCCTAGTGACTCAGATGGTAAAGCATCTGCCTACAATGTGGGAGACTTGGATTCAATCCCCTGGTCAGAAAGATTCTCTGGAGAAGGAAATGGCAACCCACTCCACTACAGTCCATGGGGTCGCAAAGAGTCAGACATGACCAAGCAACTTCACTTTACTTTTTAAAAGTAAGGAAACTTAGTCAGCACATGGACAGTTTTCATTTGTTGCTATTGACATATTTTGTAAACTTCCCCGATCCTAACACTAATCTTCACAAATAACCCTATACTTGGCTTATATCATTATTTTTTTCCTGTGTTCTTCTTAGCCCTTCTTTTTGCCCCACAGACAACTTTGTGTTCTAGCATTACAGTATGTTTTTGCACAAGAAGCTTGTGTCCAGAAAGCAATTTAGCATTCCATGGCTTTCCTTCCCAGGTCCAGACACGGAGTGTCCCCCAAGCGTCGCCTCTGCAGGCACATCGTTGCAGATGGTGGGCAGATAACCTGGAGCAAAGCTCAGCCTTGGAATTCCTGTGGCTTCGTTAAGCTCTGAGAAGAATTAAACATTGACATGTATGACCTGTAAAATGTATCCTTTAGGGGCTGGACCTGCAACTTTGGGGCAATAATTACATGTGAGAGCAAAATACAAAGAACACAGCTTGGATGCAGTGCCTCTGAGCACTCCAGAAATGAATAGCGATTTTAATCAGGCATTTAATCAAACATTGGGCAATTATCCAAAGTATTTGCCCCTTTATTCCACCGCCTTCCTAAACTTGCTCTTAAAAAGTGCTTGAAAGTAAATAACAATGTTTTCGAGGCTTTAAGCCCTAGTTTGAGCTGGTATGTTTCTTTGCCTTTATTGTGATTGATTTTAACTCAGCTCTGAGTTGCAATCTTCACATTATTGAAAAGAGAAGTAAACAACGAACAAAATGTGGGGAGAGCAGGGCACCCTGTAGTTTAAATACGATCCACTGTTGCCATCTGCTGGCTACAGGTGGGATTTTTTTCTTTTTTTCTTTTTCAAAGAAAACTAAGAGATAGGCACACATGCAGTCATGGAAATGTTTCCACGTGGGTGGGTATGTCTGTGTGTGTGTGTGTGTGTGTGTGTGTGTGTGTGTGTGAGAGCGCGCGCGCAGAAGACAGGCAGCAACATCCCTACATTTGAATGAATTTAGTTTGTTTTTAAGAACCTCTAGTTAGCTGAGCCCTCTTAGCCTCTGATTTGGTAGAGGATTTTTACTTAAGGGGTCACTGTCACCGACAAAATGAAGGGGAACCTGGGACAAATAAAAGATAAAGAACTTGTGTTCAAGGACAAGTGGCAGTTCACAGGGGATGACCTGAGGTCTCGGTGTATTCCTCCACCTTGATGGAGCCACAGATGCCAGTCCCACAGATGGAACCGTCTCCCTCTAAAATCTACTTTTCTGAATGGCTTCCAGTTAACACAGGAGATCTTAACAAATGTAATCCTCCTGGCAGGGGCGTGCCTCAGCTAATTGACCAAGGCTTCCCTAGTCGTGTCCGACTCTTTATGACCCTATGGACTGTAGGCCCGCCTGTCTCCACTATTCATGGGATTCTTCAAGCAAGAACACTGGAGTGGGTTGCTATGCCCTCCTCCAGGGAATCTTCCCAACCCAGGATTGAACCCACGTCTCTTATGTCTCCTGCATTGGCAGGCGGGTTCTTTACCACTAGCACAACCTGGGAAGCCCCAGTAGATAGCATACAAAGTATCAATAGTTGGCGTGTGTATGAGCACTAAGTCGCTTCAGTTGTGTCCGACTCTTTGTGACCCCCATGGATTGTAGCCCACTAGGCTCTTCTGTCCATGGAATTCCGCAGGCAAGAATACTAGAGTGGGGTCCCATTCCCTTCTCCAGGGTCTCCTGTGCTCCAGGCGGTCTCCTGCACTGCAGGTGAATTCTTTACTGACTGAGCCACCAGGGAAGCCCAACACGATATTAAGCAACCTATTTGGAGGGATTTTCCAACACACACATTTAAGCCTCATAACCACCTTAATAGGTAACTATGAAAACCTGTTTTATAGATGAAACCACTGGGACCCGGAGAAACTGAAGGCAGAGCTGCTAAGTGACAGCAGGACAGAGCTGGACTCGAACCCAGATCCCCAGGCTGCATCTGGACCATGGATCTGCACGGCGCCTGGGAAACCTCAGCACGCAACTCAGAGGATGCTCTTTCACAGCTTGCAGCCAAGAGTGATGTAACCACTTCCCATTCCCAACTCATCTCCACCAAAACTTCTTTGGAATTGGTCTCCAGCATCACTTACTCAAAAAGCTCTTCTGAGGTCTTCTTTCTTCCTGACCACTCAGAAGATGCTTGTCCTATAAAATTTCATTTCACAGATTGTCTGGTCTGTGTTTCCCTACTGTTCACAAAAATATATTTGACTTTCCTCCAAGTCAGAGTATACTTTCCAGGGACAAAAGTAATTATTTTTCTTCTGATGCTGCCATAGAAACGAAGCTACATCCCTCCAGGTCTCGGGAAAATCTTGCATGTGTGTATCTGTGTTATCGGACCCTGGGGGCCAACAGCTTCTATTCTGTAATGCTACAGACACTAATCATTCAAAGTAGCTTCCCAGAGTTATAAACTGTTTTCTAAGAAGACAACACATCTCCATTTACTTTCCTACATGCTGCAAATTCCGTTTCTGTGATTTCATTTACATGCTCTTTTTGCTTTTCTTTCCTTTCACATTTACACTCAGTGCCTGATGCAGTCAGATATCAAAACGTAGTTTGGGGTCCAAGATGCTTTTCTAGGACTAAGGCTTGTGGAAGGCAGAGGTCTCGTAAGGAAGAGCTGGTGAGGCAGTGCCAGCCCAGCGGGGCGTGCTCTGGAGTAAGCATCAGCCATCAGGGCAGCACTTGACGGGTGAAGGTTCAGGTGGGGGCCAGGCCAACGACAGTGCCATGAGCCCCTGGCTATACACATACAGGGCTGGTTCTCTTCCCAATCCGTGTCCTGAGCTGTGCTTTCACAGGGGAACCAGCACCCTCACCTATCCACTGATGTGAGGTTATTTTGTTTCAAAAAGTTTACTAAAACACAGAGCAGCTGCCCAGTGACCATGATCTGTGTGTGAAGTCGATCCTCTGAGGAGCTGGCCAGAAGAGGAATGCAGATCAAGAGCCCTTGCTCGCCACTTCTCCAGCATACTTTCCAAAAGGCTTCCCAGTGTTCCTTACGTTCCTTGTAAGCAGGATGAGGAGCCGGGCCTGGGAGACACGTTTCCGTGGGTTTTTTTTTGTTTTTTGTTTTTTTTTTTTAAGAGAAGAGGCAGACGTCTGCTGTCCCCTCCTCACCATAAATGAATTCCCTGGCTCTGTACCTACATTAGCTCAGGTCTTCTGAGAAGCAGATGCTGAAAGAGAAATGGGTGTGCAGAAGATCTTTCGGGGGGATTCCTGGAAAGGATGAAGTGGATAGGAAATGGTAGGAGGGAGGGAGGGAGGGAGGGAGGGAGGGAGGGAGGGAAAGCCTCGGGACCACAGTGCAGGTCTGACACCTTTGGAGGAGAGAGGAGGTCGACGGGTAGGTAGGAAGAGCCTCCAACCACGACACGGCTTGGAGAAAGTCCAGGCTGGGCCAGGGGGCAATCTGGGGGTAATGACAGTCCTTTACAAGGAGTCTTGCTTTAGGCAGAGACAACCCGCTCTGTTTCCTCACTGTGTTCACTGACAGCCTAGGAATGAGCCCAGAACAGTGTATCTCTGCATGAATGATGCTATGGAAGCCAAGGGGCAGCAGCTGGTGGCCATCCGCTGATGCACTCTTGGTGGAAGGTTCTCCCTGGAAGGGAGATCTGTAGGGGAGCTTACCTTACCTGTTGTGTGTACTTACCCTTGTAGCACAGTAGCCTCAAGAATGGGCTCAGAGTCAACTTTAAAAAGCATGTAAGCAGGTTAACTCCTGTTTCTCTTCCATCTCCACTTCATTCCTGATTCCAAAGGATGGTGTCCAAACACAATCCCCTAAACTGACAGCTGACTCAATTGAAACTCAAATCAACAGACCAAGGCAGAAATAGCATCTCAGCCCCTGGAAATATCTAAGCATATTTAAGTGCTGTGAGAGTCCAATGTCAGCTCAATGCCATGATGTTGAATGACTTGGAGTAGCTACCATGGGCCAGATACTCTGCTGGGTCAGCAGAATTCAGTTCAATTGGGCAAGATCCTGAAAGGTCCATGTGTGCGTGTTAAGATGCTTCAGTCATGTCCAACTCTTTGCTACCCTATGGACTGTAGCCCGCCAGGCTCCTCTGTCCATGGGATTCTCCAGGCAAGAATATTGGAGTGGGTTGCCATGCCCTCCTCCAGGGGATCTTCCCAGCCCAGGGATTGAACCTGCATCTCCCGAGGCTCTTGCACTGGCAGATGGCTTTTTATCCTCTAGCACCGCCTGGTGTCACATTCTGGAATAAAGGAAGAACCGTATTGTAGTGCTGAATTTTGTGCCTCTGATCATTACTAGTGTTAGTCGC
Organism: Capricornis sumatraensis; assembly: GCF_032405125.1. Taxonomy (NCBI): domain Eukaryota; kingdom Metazoa; phylum Chordata; class Mammalia; order Artiodactyla; family Bovidae; genus Capricornis; species Capricornis sumatraensis. The sequence continues at coordinate 8,588,056 of NC_091083.1, forward strand.
TCAGTCAAGTCCAGCTGTTTGAGATCCCAAAGTCTGTAGACCGCCAGGCTCCTCTGTCCATGGGATTCTCCAGGCAAAATACTGGAGTGGGTTGCCATGCCATTCTCCAGACGATCTTCCTGACCAAGAGATTGAACCTGGGTCACTTGCATCGCAGGCCAATTCTTTACCGTTTGAGATATGTAACTCTTTAGGTTTTGCCAAAGCAAAACCCATCTGTTATGCTGAAATAATACATAAAATCTTTGATGAAAAATCATCCTCTTCTTAATCCCATTCTTGAGATAACTGTTTGGAAGCTACATTTCTGAGGTGACTTTCTATAAATTCCTGTTATACCTATACCAGTGCTTCATTCAAATCTCCAGATACTGCATTTCTACCAGTGTTTCCAGACCAGCAACTCAACCTTATCTTCTGATCTATTTTTTCTTCTGCTTTGTTGAATTCCTCCAAAATATAAACAGTAAATAAAGCAAAGCTAAAAATTAGTGCAGAAAAGGAGAACACCAGCTTGGTAGAGCTTCAGCAGTGTCTCAGAGGAAAGGTCAGACTGTAATGCTATAGATTCTTGGGGTCTATGCTTGCATAGTTTGAGTCATTGGTCTTGGACATGAACTGCTTCATAGGGAAGGGAAGTTCTTAAAAATGAGACTAGATAAGAAAACATTCAAGTGAGATGGCTTCCCGAGTAAGCTGTTTCTTAAAAACAAAAACAAAAACAAAAAAAACCCTGATTTGCTGGACTTCCCTGAAGGTGGTAGTAAAGTTATTTACTGATGAATAATCTTGAATACTCTTTCTCTTTCAGGCAAAGATTTTCTGGTACAAACAAGTTGACCATGTGGACATGGATTGTTGTAATAATGCTGCTATGAACATTGAGGTACATGAATCTTTTTGAAGTAGTGTTTTCGGTTGTTTTGGATATATACCCAGGAGTGGAATTGCTTGGTCATTTGGCAGAGGATGAGACGGTCGGATGGCATCACTGATGCAATGGACATGAGCCTGAGCAAACTCCCAGAGAGAGTGGAGGACAGGGAGGCCTGGCGTGCTATGGTGCGTGGGGTAGCAAAGAGTCAGACACAACCTAGTGACTGAACAGCAACAAAATGCTAGTTCTGTTTCTCGTTTTTTGAGAAACCTCCACTTTGCACCGATTTGCATCCCCATCAACAGTGACAAGGGTTCCCTTTTCTCCACATTTAAGTTGTTTTCTTGACTCTCCCTTATGTTACCCGTTTTAGCCTTGGCCTCTTACTTGAGAGATGAGTAATTCAGATGGCTACTTTCCCTACACCTCTTCCTCCTCCTTCTCCACCAATTTCTGTCAGCTGGGCTGTGCTCCAGGGTTTAAAACATTTGCCTTATGTTTTTAAATATAATTAAATGTTTGGAACTGTCACTAATGATTGAGTCAACAACTTAAAATAACAAGTTGTGTTTATATGAATAGATTAAGAATACATTTGTAAAATAATTCATATGTGCAGAGCAAATTTTAAGTTCTTCGTATTAATATTAACCAATGTCAACCTAAGAGCAGATATTATTATTAGCTCGATTTTATGGGTAAGAAGACTGGAGCATATAGAGCTTTAGAGTCTCACCCAAAATGATCTGTTAATAACCCTTCTAAAATGTTGCACCTTAGTTTCTGAGCCTAAAATACACACTGTGATTCTCCCACGTCTCTCCATTAGCCCAGTGCACACTGCTCCCCTAACTTGGGGTAGAGTTTCCTCGCGCAGACCTTTACCTGGCCAGTTACTCCTTTCTGTGCAGATCTCAGCTAACATCCGTTCCTCAGAGAAGCATTCTCTGACTATCATGGATCAGCAGGTCGTTCCGCCTCTCCCTCATGGCGTCTATTCTCTTCTTTCTCAGAAGCTGGCGCTGTAAGCACACAGTCCTTTTGGTGTGTATCAAGGTAATGCCTCTCTTTGCTTCTCTCCAGTAAGAGGCTTGATGTTCTGTATCTTAGGCTCACCTAAGAGAGTGCTTGGCACCTAGCAGGTAATTATTTTTTCCATTGATAACAGACTATAAGGGTTCATAAATATAATTCTATTTTCAAGTTAAATACAAGGTTATTAACATAACCTTTTTAAAACTTTTTATTTTGTATTGGAGTGTAGCCAATTAACAATGTTGTGATAGTCTCAGGTGGACAGCAAAGGGACTCAGAAATACACACACATGTATCCATTCTTCCCCAAACCCCGCTCCCATCCAGGCTGCCACATAATATTGAGCAGAGTTCCATGTGCTGAACAGTAGGTCCTAGGTGGTTATCCATTTTAAATATAGTAGTATGTACATGTCGATCCCCAATTCCCTAACTATTTCTTCCCCTCATCCTTCTCCCTTGGCAACCATAAATTCCTTCTCTGTGAGTCTGTTTCTGTTTTGTAAATAAGTTCAATTGCATCATTTCTTTTTAGATTCCACATATAAGGGATATTATTCAGTATTTCTCCTTCTCCATATGATAATCTCTAGGTCCATCCATAACATGGAAGTGTTATTATTAGTAATTATTCAGTGTAGCATAGTGGGATGAACTTGGATTACATCTAAGACCCATAATAGAAATTAATTTTAAATACAATATAATATTCATTAGCTTTCTTGAATTTTGATTCATGGAAGTATAATGAATAAAGAACAAATGAACAATCCTCCAAGGCAAGGAACATAGCAACCATAATAATAAATAGCACTTTCTAAGGCTCTCATAACCCACAAGCATTATGCCATGTACTCCTCCTCTCGACACTGATGTCATCAAGTCAAGGTTACCCCAATTACACATGGAAGGAAGTAAACACAGCTTTCCCCCCCTGGGTCCAGTGTGATTACTCAGAGCTCCCCACCTCCTCTTTCTCAGTTCACATTCTGAAGTGCTATTTTCCCTGAGGACTCTTTTGCCTTTAACAGTGGGATTGTTTTCAGGTTATTATCAGTCATTTTGACTTGTCTGCAACATTCAAAACACTCATTTCAGCAGCAGTCACTCTGATCTCTTAGACAGGTGTCTGATAAAAGTCAAATAAATTATTCAGACAACACTGTTTAGTGAAGAGCAAATTCCCTTCCCGGGGATTCAGCCAACTTCATGGAGAAGGAACTGGAGCTCAGCCTTGATGTTGCAGAAGGATGTTTAGGTGAGCGAGAGGCTGGCTTTCCAACTTTCTGCTTCAGAATGGACTTCCTACCAAGGAGCAGAGTGTACTTTCGGGAAACCCCACAGCAGGTGTTCACAAGCCCTTTGGAGTTTCAGGATTCATTCCTTCATTTATGCACTCACGGATGAACTGCATAAAAAGCTGTGTAGAAGGGACTTTTCACTGGAGAGTTTCACATTCTTTGATGCCAGCTCTGTGTTTACTGTTACACTGCATGAGAGCGTGTTAGGTAACTGAGGTTTGGTTGCAATTCTTGGCTGATCTTGGACTTGGGCTGTAAAGACCGGTGGTAATAAAGTTTGGAATTCCGTCTGGCTTAGGTCACATTTCCAAGAAGCAGTCTGAGGTGGGGCTCTGAGGATGAGTGGTTTTGGGGTGCAGTGCTTTCAGGAGAAATGCGGGGAGAGCAGCAAACAGGGCAGAGGAAGGAGCTGAGTAGGATGCGGTCTCGGCAGGAGCCTGGCTTTCGCTGACCCCAGGGGAAGCTCACACTGAACCACAGAGAGGCACAGGGGCCAGTTTCTTAATCTTTTTGTCAGTCTTTGGCTGCAAGCTGTTGGGGGGCAGAGAGGACAGCTGTGAACCATCAACAGCCAATACTCTCTTTTTATCTGTTGAGGAATCTCTGAACTCTTTTCCATGGTGACTATACTAATTTACATTCCCTCCAACAGTGCACGAGGGTTTCCTGTTCTCTGTATTGCCGCCAATGCCTGTTGTCTCTGGCCTTTTTGATAATAGCGCCAATAACAGTTGTGGGGTGTCATCTCAGTGTGGTTTTGATTTGCATTTCCCTGATGCTTTTGAACTGTGGTGTTGGAGAAGGCTCTTGAGAGTCCCTTGGACTACAAGGAGATCCAACCAGTCCATTCTGAAGTAGATCAACCCTGGGATTTCTTTGGAAGGAATGATGCTAAAGCTGAAGCTCCAGTACTTTGGCCCCCTCATGCAAAGAGTTGACTCATTGGAAAAGACTCTGATGCTGGGGAGGGATTGGGGGCAGGAGAAGAAGGGGACAACTGAGGATGAGATGGCTGGATGGCATCACGGGCTTGATGGACGTGAGTCTCAGTGAACTCTGGGAGTTGGTGATGGACAGGGAGGCCTGGCATCCTGCGATCCATGGGGTCGCAAAGAATCGGACACGACTGAGTGACTGAACTGAACTGAACTGATGATGTTGAACACCTTTTCATGCATGTGTTGGCTATTTGTTTATCTTCTTTGGAAAAATGTCTCTTCAGGTCCTTTGCTTATTTTTTAATTGGAAAGGAAATGACAATCGAATCTGTACTCACACATTTACTGCAGCACTATTCACAGTAGCCAATATATGGAAGCAACCTAAATGTCCATCAGTAGAAGAATGGGTAAATAGATGTGGTATGTGTTGTATAACAGAATATTATTCAGCCATGAGAAGTAACAAAATCCCACCATTTGTGGCAACATGGATGAACCTTGAGGACATAGATCTAAGTGAAATAAATCAGACAGTGAAATACAAATGCTACATGATTTCACTCATATGTGGAATCTTAAAAGGCCAAACTTGTAGAAACAGAGAATAGAAAAGTGGTTACTAAGGAGTTGGAGGGTGGGAGAAATGGGGGACATGTTGGTCAAAGAGTATGGACTTCCAGTTAGAAAATAAATAGGTTCTCAGGCTCCAATGCACAGCATGGTGGTTACAGGAAGCATCACTGGACTATCTACTCGTAAGCTGCCTGGAGAGTAGATTTTAAATATTCTCACTGCAAAAAAGGAATTATGTGACGTGATGGAGGTGTTAGCTAAGGCTCTTCTGTTAATCACATATTGCAATATATAAGTGAATTAAATCAACATGTCATATACTTTAAAATCACACAATACTGTATGTCAATTATATCTTAATAAAGTTGGGGAAAGAAACAGCCGATACTCACAGCAGCCAGGGCCTGGTTACCAAGCCCAGTGCATGGGAGGACACCTGCCTCATCTATCACACTGGCCATGTATGTGTGAGGATTAATCCTTAACACTGAAAAATCCCCTTTCTAACACATCAGTCATCACCCTCAGAATGACTTAGCACAATGATTATGAATCTGACAAGTATAAGCTACATGTAGGATACATTTTCATTCATTCCTGAGTGACAGTATGTCACACATGTGCCAGTGAATTTTTATACAAGCTTTTGTAGCTAATTAGTTCCATTTGTGAAAGTTTAGATGGTAACATCCACATCCCCCTCCCATCTCCAGCTCAGAAGGACGATCATGCTCCACACACAGATGTTCTAGGACACTTAGATTGTTGCACTTCAAGAGGAGTCTGGTGGTTCTAGAGAAATGCAGGAACACAGGTGATACAGAGAGCTGGGGAAGGAAATGGCACAACTGGAGAACTTCCAACTGTTCAGTCATCGGAGCACAGAGTTCATTTGGGGAAATGAAGGCAGAGCCCAGATCATGAAAAGCCTTGGATAAAATAAAAGTAGTTTGACCATTTTTTAAGGACAATGGGGCTGTTAGTTTCCCTGGGGCTGCTGTAACAACTGACCACAAACTAAGGGGCTTAACTCTCTGACAGTTGTGGAAGGTGGGTGTCTGCAGGGCCACACTCCCCTGGAGGCTTCAAGGGAGAGTCCCTTCCTTCTTTATTCCAGTTTCTGGTCACAGGTGACAACACTTGGCTGTTGCTGTTTCCACACCATCTTCCCGTCTGTTTCTTTCTTGTAAAGACACACATGATGGCATTTGGGGTCCACCTGGATAATGAGAAATCAACTTCACATCTCATGAGTCTTAATTTAATTATACCTGCAAGGACCCCTTTTCCTAATAAGGTAATAGTCACAGGTTGCAGACACTGGGATGCGGACATAGCTTTGGGAGCCATCGTGAGCCTGCCGCAGTGGGATGCCTGGAATCACTTAAAGCAGAAGACAGCATGATCAAATTGATGCTAAAGGAAATAACATATAAAAATGCATTTAAAAGTGTCATAAATATGGATTAGATAGAATTAACACTAGAGAAAGATGACCTTATAAGAGGCTTGGCAAATGGTTCAGGCAGTTAACAGTGAGAAATTGTACACAGGCATTAGTGGTGGGGAAGAGATAATTGACAGAATTTAGGGACTGCTGGTTTTTCCAGTAGTGTGTCAGAGCTGGATCATAAAGAAGGGTGAGTGCCTAAGAATTGATGCTTTTGAACTGTGGTGTTGGAAAAGACTCTTGAGTATCCTACAAGGAGATCAAACCAGTAAATCCTAAAGGAAATCAGTCTGAATATTCACTGGAAGGACTGATGTTGAAGCTGAAGCTCCAGTACTTTGGCCAACTGATGCAAAGAACTGACTCACTAGAAAAGACCCCAATTCTGGGAAAGATTGAAAGCAAAAGGTGAACAGGGTGACAGAAGATGAAATGGTTAGATAGCATCATCGACTCACTAGACATGAATCTGAGCAAACTCCAGGAGTAGTGAAGGACAAGGAAGCCTGGCAGGCTTGGGGTCCATGGGGTCCATGCCTGGCATCCATGGGGTCGCAAAGAGTCAAACTCGACTTAGTGACTGAACAAGTGACACATTAGCTGAATGGATGAGAGAGACCTAGGAGCCTGGAGTAATTCCAGGAGCTGTGGCCTGGGCAATTGTATGGACAGGCCCATGTTTTCACTGAAGTAGGTCATGAATGGGGGAGCATACTTGATGAAAAGAATTTTGCCTTCAGTTTTGGCGGAAGCACAAGAGGAGGAGTATAGTAGAAGAGGAGCACGATCCAGGAGGGTTGTTAACAGATCTCTCCAGAAGATGGCTCTCATACCTTTGCTTCCTATTTCCATCTTGGTTGGAATAATACTTGCAAGTTTACAATGGCACAACACATTGACATATGACAAATGTCTCTCCACAGATTAATAAATTTGTGTCCTCTAATGTAGACATTCGGAGAAGGCAATGGCAACCCACTCCAGTACTCTTGCCTGGCAAATCCCATGGACGGAGGAGCCTGGTAGGCTGCAGTCCATGGGGTCACTAGGAGTCGGACACAATTGAGTGACTTCACTTTCATGCATTGGAGAAGGAAATGGCAACTCACTCCAGTGTTCTTGCCTGGAGAATCCCAGGGACAGGGGAGCCTGGTGGGCTGCCGTCTATGGGATCACACAGAGTCGGACACGACTGAAGCAACTTAGCAGCAGCAGCAGCAGCAGCAATGTAGAAATTATCTCCTACGGGATATCAGGATGTTGATGGCTCAGACAGTAAAGAATCACCTGCAATGCGGGAGACCTGGGTTCGATTCCTGGGTTGGGAAGATCCCCTGGAGGAGGGCATGGCAACCCACTGCAGTATTCTTGTCTGGAGAATCCCATGGACAGAGGAGCCTGGCGGACTACAGTCCCTTGGGTTGCAATGAGTCAGACACGACTGAGTGACTAAGCACAACAGCAGCATACTGACTCCCTGGGGTCTCAGAATCTTCCATCTGGATGCCAAAATCCTACATTAAACAATCAGGGAGTGAAGCATACTGCAGGGTGTGGTGCACAGCTGTATTGATCCTTGGCAATCTGCTGATGATTTCTGAATGTGTTGAACTGAGGTGCGATAGATAAGCAGGTGTAGTTGTCTAAGAGACACCCAAGTGCTGTAACCTGCCAGTATCACCTAAAAGTTATCATGTAAGAAAACCGGTTCCATTACAGCCATCTCAGAAGATGAGACACATATTTAGAAACATTTAAGGCGATTAAAAAAAAAAAAAAACCCTCAAGGAAAAGGTGTAGGGATCAGTCAGATGCAGATAAAAATATCAGTTTTATTACCAGTAAGGCTGTATTTGAAAACATTATTTTTGTGTGAGTTAACAGATTTTCCAATAATTCTCCTAAAGCCGTTCCTTTGGGAAACCCTAACATCAAGAGAGAATTTGGGTCTTGAAGTGGGCAGCTGAAATCCCTTACGGACACTTCTAACATGTTAGGTATGTCCCTTTCCCAGCTTTAATAATCTTTACTTCTCACTCCCAGAATGTGTGAGCATTCCTGGGGCCCCTGGAGCACCGTGGACATTCATTCAGAGCTACAGGTGACTGGGGTCACCTTTGGCCAATGCTAGACAGATGGAGGGAATGGCAGGCCAGCTTCTTCAGGTTCAAAACAGCTTCAAGGCCACACTTACAGCCCCTAGCTCCCCGGTGGGCTCAGACAAATCTCCCCTTCTTGAGATCTGACTCTTGCTTGACTTCCTCTTGCCTCTGGTCTTCTTCCTCTTCCTCCAGCTGGTTCCCCCCAGCACTACCTATCTAAAAGGCTGTGTTTGCATCCTTGTCTTGGGGGTTTACTTTTGAGGAGCACAGCCTAGCCCAGGGGTCTAGAACAGATGCAGTGATCTCTGGATCCTCTTCAACTTTGGCATCTGTAAGCAGCCCCAGTTTTTCTTGCTAAGCCTTTCAATTCCAAATCCTTCCAGATGTCATTTCTAAACTGGCACGATTTCCTCCCTTTCAAGTCGAGTGTATTCTCTTCTGGAAATCATGAGAACATCACAGATGGCCTATGATATAAATAATGAGTTATGAAGACAATTATTGCTCATCTGTGATGAATCAAACTTATTTTTATTTAGTCAACAACAAGCTGGACATAGTCATTATATCACCCTTGGGTCTGTGCAGCTACACATTTCAGAGAGTTGTCCTATATTTTTGCCTCTTGGGGTCATGAGCTGAATATTTATCTGAAGTATCACCAGCCACATACTCTCAGAGTCTCTGTTTCTATGTTAATATTTGTGTTGGCAGCTGGTCACAGGCTCTGCAACCAAAACTACGGCCTTATTTACAATGGCTTCAGATTTCAGTCCTTTTCTTAATATCCTTCATAAAAAGAAATTGCTCCTCTGGTGATTTAACTAAGATATCCCAACAGGCAAGAGAAGTCTTTCAGTATGCTCTTTCACTGTGAAACAGATGACCTCTTGTTGCTTTTTCAGTTTTATGAAAATCTCTAATTTCATCATCCTCTCTGACCTCTAATGATTCAAGTCGGGGTGATAATCCTTTATATACCAAAAGTAATTTGGCCCCAGAAGCACATAAAGATGCAAGTTCCTAAGCAGAGTGATCAATGGTGAGCATGTTGGCCCAGGAGGCAGGAAATGCCCACCACCTTCCCGCACCTTCTTTGCTCTGTCTAATGACCGAGGCCAAGACACTGAATCTCTAACTCAAGAATCGAAGGTAGGGGTTTGGCATCATTATCACCAAAGTCTCCTTTGCTCTGAAGTCCTATGACTCTGGGGATTTTAGTTAGACTTGATTAGACTGAATGCACACTACTTTTGAAATATATTACAAATTAGTATTCATGTTGTTTAGCCACTAAGTCATGCCCGACTTATTTGTGACCGCATAGACTGTAACCCGCCAGGCTCCTGCCATTTCCTCCTCCTGGGGATCTTCCCAGCCCAGGGATGGACCATGCATCTCGTACATTGCAGGCGGATTCTTTGCCACTGAGCCACCTGGGAAGAAGTATTCATACTACTGGCTTCAAAGTGTGATCCTTGAGTCAGTAATAGCAGTATCAGCTGAGGAGTGAGGACTTGTTAGAACTACAAATAACTGGCCCCACCCCAGATCCACTGAATCAGAAATTCTACGTATGGGGCCCAGCAATCTGATTTCTGCTAAAGTTAGAGACCCACTGATTCATAAAATATTGAATACAGGTCAGAAAACATCATCTTGGTTAAAAAGAAAAAAAGAATCAAATTTTACCAAACAAGAGCCAGTGGTCCTCAAAGCTACTCAGTGTGGTTTTCAAGGCCACCTATGAGATTTAATTCAATAGGTCTGGACTAGCTTACATGAATCTACACAGGAAGATTTCAGGGACCAACTTTAATAGACTGTACTCATTAGATGTTAGCATTTCATCGATATCCAGAAGCAGGCTTGTTGTGTGAAGTTAGATACACATGCATTAATGTCTAGTATTAATTATGTTTTTCCCTTAAGTTTTGTGAAATATTCACACACCCTTATCTGAAGTTGCTGTTTGTACTTTAGCCACTGGGATGGTCATTTGCCTGTTTGCTCTCTATTCCCATTCCCTCCCATCTCTGCTCTGTAAGCAACTGAGGGTCTTCAGCCTCTGTTTTCAGGCTTTCTTAACAATGACATCTGGTGTTTCTGCTAACAGAAGACCCTTCTGAGACATGTAAACCTGGGGAGGAAGGAGAGGGGCGTGTCCTCTGGGTCAGATTTCTGCACGAGTCTCCAGCAGCCACAGAGATGGGAGCGCAGCACCCACAGGCGCACGCCAGCCTGGGACAGCCCGCGGGGCTCCAGCCCAGGGCCCCCAACAGCATCTTCTTCTGACGCTCACTCCCCTCTCCTCCTGTCTCACCCAGCCCCTTTTGGTTTCACTTTTTCATCAAAGTAGCCAGTTCACTTTGTTAAATTTCCTTCATTTGAAATACTTAGGACGTTTTCTGTTTTCCCAACTAGAGATTATTAACTCATGTAAGGAGAAGGATGGGCTTGACACCCTATGCAAAATGCTGTCAGTGTGTGATTTTTCAAGAAAAGAAGTTCTAAAGTTTGTGTTACATTTCTCAAAGGGGACAATATCCTTCAAGAAATTCAGAATTCCATTATTCCAGGTTCCACTTTCTGGAAAGTCATTCTATTTCAGCTGTCACTATTTCATGCTGTTTTTGAACTCCTGACTGTAGGACCTTCACCCCTGCCTTCTGAAAATGGTGCTATCTATAGCAAGCAGTTCCTTCGTGGCTAGGGCTGGACATGTTTTGTTCCTTGACTGTGCTCAACTGAGCATTTTTCCAATTCACACTTAAAGATGAACCATTTCTTTAAAGTATAACAGCACCTAAATTCTAAATAAGTGGTAGTACAAGATGGCACATGTGTATGGTGGCTCAGTTCAGTGCAGTCGCTCAGTCATGTCTGACTCTTTGCAACCCCATGGACTGCAGCACGCCAGGCCTCCCTGTCCCTCACCATTTCTCAGAGCTTGCTCAAACTCATATCCATTGAGTCAGTGATGCCATCCAACCATCTCATCCTCTGTCATCCCCTTCACCTCCCGCCTTCAATTGTTCCTCGCATCAAGGTCTTTTCCAAGGAGTCAGTTCTTTGCATCAGGTGGCCAAAGTATTAGAGCTTCAGCTTCAACATCAGTCCTTCCAATGAATATTCAGGACTGATTTCCTTTAGGATGGACTGGTTGGATCTCCTTGCAGTCCAAGGGACTCTCAAGAGTCTTCTCCAATACTACAGATCAAAAACATCAATTCTTCAGTGCTCAGCTTTCTTTATAGTCCGACTCTCACATTCATATGTGACTACTTGAAAAACCATAGCTTTGACTAGATGAACCACTGCTGGCAAAGTAATGTCTCTGCTTTTTACGGTGAGTACTGTGGCTCAGTGGTGAAGAATCTGCTTGCAATGGAGGAAACCCAAATTCAACCCCTGGATAGGCAAAATCCCCTAGAGAAGGAAATGACTGCCCACTCCACTATTCTTGCCTGGGAAATCCCATGGACAGAGAAGTCTTGTGGACTACGGTTCACGGGGTCACAGAGTCGAACATGACTGAGCACATTTAAATAACATTACACTTCAAAGTTTAGAAAGTCCCTCAGAGGGAAATTCTGCAGTACAGTTCCAGACCAGTCGCTCAATTGTGTTCGACTCTTTGTGACCCCATGAACCACAGGATGCAAGGCTTCCCTGTCTATCAACAACTCCTAGAGTCTACCCAAACCCATGTCCATTAAGTCAGTGATGCCATCCAACCATCTCATCCTGTCATCCACTTCTCCTCCTGCACTCAATCCCTCCCAGCATCAGGGTCTTTTCAAATGTGTCAGCTCTTCACATCAGGTGGCCAAAGTACTGGCATTTCAGCTTCAACATCAGTCCTACCAATGAACATCCAGGACTGATCTCCTTTAGGATGGACTGGTTGGATCTCCTTGCAGTCCAAGGGACTCTCAAGAGTCTTCTCCAACACCACAGTTCAAAAGCATCAATTCTACTGCACTCAGCTTTCTTTATAGTCCAGCTCTCACATCTATACATGACCACTGGAAAAACCATAGCCTTGACTAGACGGACCTTTGTGGGCAAAGTAATGTCTCTGCTTTTTAATATACTGTCTAGGTTACTCATAACTTTCCTTCCAAGGAGTAAGCATCTTTTAATTTCGTGGCTTCAGTCACCATCTGCAGTGATTTTGGAGCCCAAGAAAATAAAGTGTGTCATTGTTTCCACTGTTTCTCCATCTATTTGCCGTGAAGTGATGGGACCAGATGCCATGATCTTAGTTTTCTGAATGTTGAGCTTTAAGCCAACTTTTTCACTCTCCTCTTTCACTTTCATCAACAGGCTCTTTAGTTCTTCTTTGCTTTCTGCCATAAGGGTGGTGTCATCTGCATATCTGAGTTTAGTGATATTTCTCCCGGCAATCTTGATTCCAGCTTGTGCTTCTTCCAGCCCAGTGTTTCTCATGATGTACTTTGCATAGAAGTTAAATAAGCAGGGTGACAATATACAGCCTTGACGTACTCCTTTTCCTATTTGGAACCAGTCTGTTGTTCCATATCCAGTTCTAACTGTTGCTTCCTGACCTGTATATAGGTTTCTTAAGAGGCAGGTCAGGTGGTCTGGTATTTCCATCTCTTGAAGAATTTTTCACAGTTTATTGTGATCCACACAGTCAGAGGCTTTGGCATAGTCAATAAAGCAGAAATAGATGTTTTTCTGGAACTCTCTTGCTCTTTTGATGATCCAGCAGATATTGGCAATTTGTTTTCTGGTTTCTCTGCCTTTTCTAAAACCAGCTTGAACATCTGGAAGTTCACGGTTCATGTATTACTGAAGCCTGGCTTGGAGAATTTTTAGCATTACTTTACTAGTGTGTGAGATGAGTGCAATTGTGTGGTAGTTTGAGCATTCTTTGGCATTGCCTTTCTTTGGGAATGGAATGAAAATTGACCTTTTCCAGTCCTGTGGCCACTGCTGAGTTTTCCAAATTTGCTGGCATATTGAGTGCAGCACTTTCAGCCAGTCAGAAAATTAGGGCTAGGGGAGAAGGAGCCCAGTCTCATCCCTGTATCTAATAAGCTGTGTGAACTTGGGAAAATAACTTAGCTTCTCTGGGCTACAGATTCCAGCTGTAGAATGGAGGGTTTGGACTAGTTCATCTTTAAAAGATAACTTTCATTTCTCACATTTGGTTCGAAATTTGAATTGATCAGTCAATCAGATCAACTGACAGTCAATTGATCAGTCAATTGTTCATTCTAGACACAGGTTCAACTACCACAGGGCATGTTTGAGAAAGCGGCTGAGAACAGAAAGGTAGTTAGTGGGGGGCTCCCTTGAAGAAAATGACTTTTTTCCTTAGTAAATATTCGTACCTCTGTTTATAGTGTGTGTGTGTGTGTTCATGTGTCTATAGTGTGTGTCTTGTTGTTGTTTTTTAGTTGCTAAGATTTGTCCAACTCTTTGTGACCCCATGGACTGTAGCCTGCCAGGTTCCTCTGTCCATGGGATTTTCCAGGCAAGAATACTGCAGTGGGTTACCACTTCCTTCTCCAGGGGATCTTCTGGACCCAGGGATCGAACCCACACCTCCTGCTTACCAGGCAGATTCTTCATGACTGAGCTACCTTGGAAGATCATACTATGTGTCTACATAGACCAACTGCATTAACAACCTCAATTAATGGCTTCTATGTATCTGTGGTCACTGGTATGTTTTTAAGAGGAAAACATGCCTTCTGAGTCCAAAACCTGGATTTGAATATTAAGATTCAAGAAGGCCGGAGAACTCAAAGAGTAATGTTTATAGTGTAAGTTGTAGGATAGGGAGGAAAGCACAAGAATGTAAAAGTAATTTCCTGGGCTAGATTTAACGGAAATTGTTGTGGGAGGAATGAGAATTGAAAAAGGAAATAAGGGAGTGATGTGTTCATCTTTGAGAGAGCCCTGAGCTTCCTCCACCTACGGTGAGATTCTGGGGAGTGGAGGGAAGCACTGGGTTGATTTCTCAGATTGCACAGGACGCTGCAGGTACTCTGCTCAGACACCCTTATACCCTTCATCAGCAGGTGCCTGACCTAAGGGCTGCTGAGTTGTTGGTGTTTTTTTATAGTTTTCTATTTTTTTTTAATTAACTTATTTTAATTGGAAGATAATTCCTTCACAATACAGGGACGGTCTCTGCCACACAGCAACAAAAATTGGCCATAGGCACACAATGTGTCCCCTCCTTCTCAAATCCCCTCACTTCCCTCCCCACTCCATCCCTCCAGGCTGTCAGAGAGCACAGCTTTGGGTTCCCTGTGTCATTGTCAAACTCCCACTGGCTGTCTATTTACATATGGTAATGTTAAAGGTTTCATTGCTATTCTCTCAAATCATCCCACCCTCTCCTTTTCCCACTGTGTCCAAAAGTCTGTTCTTTATGTCTGTATCTCCTTTGCACTCTGCACGTAGGACCATCAGTATTATCTTTCTAGATTCCATATATACGTGTTAATATATGATATCTGTCTTTCTCTTTCTGACTTTCACTCTGTTTAATCCACTCTAGGTTCATCCCCCTCATTACAACTGAGTTAAATGCATTCTTTTCATAGCTGAGTAATATTCCATTGTGTAAGTGGACCACAACTTCCTTATCTGCTCATCTGCTGACAGTCATCTAGTGCTGCAATGAGGGAAACACAGGTGGAACACTCTCTGACATAAATCACAGCAAGATCCTCTATGACCCACCTTCTAGAGCAATGAGTTGCTTGGTAAATCACAGCCGCCCCCTTCTCAGGGAACGGCACTTTTCTGATGGGAGTCTCCTTATTTGGTGTATTACACACTTCCTCCCCTACCTCCAAGAAGCCACCAATAGCCAATGAGTGACTGATGCAGGGTAAAACCCAGCCTTCTTGCCTCAAGGTGAAAGAAGCTTGTGGTAACGTTTACTTTCCATAGCAACTCATGGGATTATAATGAGGCTGGATTTTAGCTGAAACTGCACCATATTTTTTAGCTTTCTCTTCTGTTTGCTTCCTTCACTCCCTTCCAAGACTAGGCCTTTGTCTTCCGAAAGCCCCGAGTACTTCCCATTCCCCGTCCTATTAATAAGAGCCAAGAGACATGAGTTGCTGAGTCAGCATCTGCCCATCAAATGCATTCCCATCTCTCTCTAGCTCTATGTTGTCTCAAACAAGAATGCTTGCTTAAAATCAGAGATCTGCTCTAATTTATGAAAATATATTTCTTTGACTCTGGTTGAAAATGTACAAAAGATAATCTCATGTATTTACATCACATGCTCCATCTTCTTTCTTTATGAAATGTCTCACTCATCTTCAGATGAAAAATTTTGCTTGCTTTTTCTACTTTTAGTGTGGAAAAGAGAAAAGAGACACATTTTCCACATTGTCAGTTTCATAGCTCTTAGTTACATCCATCGGTCATAGAAACAAACATCTTTAAACTGGTTTCCTGTATATTTACATCCACACAGCCACAAGTAAAAGACAAGAAAGTTGTTTCCTAGGCCAAGCTCAAGTGGGTTAACTGGTGTTGATGGCTTTTCAAATACTGGTAAAAATCCACTTTATTTTTAACTCAATTAAGGATTTTAAATGGGTGCCCTGTCTTAACAACAAGTTGGATGTTAGATAAAGGTGATCAGGAAAATGCCTGAATGAACCTGAGATCAGTGGACTTAAAAGTTGGCTGGAGTTTCAATACTCTGTCTTCGCACCTTCTTGGGTAACAGCAGCTTTTCAGGAAACTAGGAAAAATCTTCATTTTTGATATGGGTTGTTTCTTAGTTTTTTTTGTGTCTTTAATTATCACATAGCTCAGGGAGACAGAACTATAAAAAGCTGATGGACACCTATGTGCTCACAACTTAAGCTTTAAACTATTAACTGTTCATCCCTTATCCCATCTCCTTTATGCATCTCTTCGTCAAAAGTTACCACTAGCTTGTAAGGATCATCACTCCTACTCATTTTTAAGTGATTTTTCTACCTATGTTTGTATCAATAAAAACAAGAATTTTATTTTACACTTTTAAATTTAAGTGACATCTGTATATGCTATTTTCCTTCAACATTTCAACTTTGTGACTTTTCACATCTCTAGACCCAGCACTTGCTTTCTCATTTCCACTTCATATAGTGCTTTATCATAAGATTCATTAACTGGATGAACATACTGATAACACTTTTACGTATCTCCTTGTGTCCCCACCACAATCAGCGTGGGAGACTGTCACTACTCCATCTTCTTAGCAAAATTTTTCATACTCTACTTTTTATTGAATTGATTTACAAGAAACTTCTTTTTATATCTGTTTTAATTTTCATTTCTAGAGTACACCTAAGATTGGGTATGTTTTAATATACTTATTGAACACTACTTTTTCCTTGCCTGTGAATTTCTTGTTCATATAGTTTCCTAAGGCTTAATCTAATTTTTCTTATTGATTGTCAACATCTTCATATATCTTTGGTACTAAGTCTTCGACAATTTATATTCATTCAAATATTGTCTCAGTCTGTGGTTTAAATTTTATTCTGTGCAGAGTGTCTTATGAAGTATATAAGTTTTTTATTTATCAGTTATGTACAAACTACCCCAATATATCACAGTGATGTGATCACTCACCTAGAGCCAGACATCCTGGAATATGAAGTCAAGTGGGCCTTAGGAAGCATCACTATGAACAAAGCTAGTGGAGGTGATGGAATTCCTGTAGAGCTATTTCAAATCCTAAAAGACAATGCTGTGAAAGTGCTGTACTCAATATGCCAGCAAATTTGGAAAACTCAGCAGTGGCCAAAGGACTGGAAAAGGTCAGTTTTCATACCAATCCCAAAGAAGGGCAATGCCAAAGAATGCTCAAACTATCGCACAATTGTACTTATCTCACACGCTAGTAAAGTAATGCTCAAAATTCTCCAAGCCAGGCTTCAACAGTACGTGAATCATACGTGAATTTCCAGATGTTCAATCTGGTTTTATTAAGGGCAGAGGCACCAGAGATAAATTTGTCAACATCCACTGAATCATGGAAAAAGCAAGAGAGTTCCAGAAAGACATCTATTTCTGCTTTATTGACTATGCCAAAGCCTTTGACTGTGTGGATCACAATAAACTGAAAAATTCTTCAAGAGATGGGAATACCAGACCACCTGACCTGCCTCTTGAGAAACCTGTATGCAGGTGAGGAAGCAACAGTTAGAACTGGGCATGGAATACAGACTGGTTCCAAATAGGAAAAGGGGTACGTCAGGGCTGTATATTGTCACCCTGCTTATTTAACTTATATGCAGAGTACATCATGAGAAACACTGGGCTGGAGGAAGCATAAGCTGGAATCAAGATTCCCAGGAGAAATATCACTAAACTCAGATATGCAGATGACACTACCCTTATGGCAGAAA
The DNA here is from genome assembly GCF_032405125.1 of Capricornis sumatraensis. Classification (NCBI taxonomy): domain Eukaryota; kingdom Metazoa; phylum Chordata; class Mammalia; order Artiodactyla; family Bovidae; genus Capricornis; species Capricornis sumatraensis. Next base: position 8,605,745 of record NC_091083.1, read on the forward strand.
GTGAAGAAGAACTAAAGAGCCTCTTGTTGAAAGTGAAAGAAGAGAGTGAAAAAGTTGGCTTAAAGCTCAACATTCAGAAAACTAAGATCATGGCATCTGGTCCCATCACTTCATGGCACATAGATGGGGAAACAGGGGAAACAGTGGAAACATTGTCAGATTTTATTTTTTTGGGCTCCAAAATCACTGCAGATGGTGATTGCAGCCATGAAAGGAAAGTTATGACCAACCTAGACAGCAAATTAAAAAGCAGAGACATTACTTTGCCAACAAAGGTCTATCTAGTAAAGGCTATGGTTTTTCCAATGGTCATGTATGGAAACAAGAATTGGACTATAAAGAAAGCTGAGCGCAGTAGAATTGATGCTTTTGAACTGTGGTGTTGGAGAAGACTCTTGAGAGTCCCTTGGACTGCAAGGAGTTCCAACCGGTCAATCTTAAAGGAAATCAGTCCTGAATGTTCATTGAAAGGACTGATGTTGAAGCTGAAACTCCAATATTTTGGCCACCTGATATGAAGAGCTGACTCATTTGAAAAGACCCTGATGCTGGGAAAAGATTGAATGCGAGAGGAGAAGGGGATGACAGAGGATGAGATGGTTGGATGGCATCACTGACTCAATGGACCTGAGTTTGAGAAAGCTCCTGGAGTTGGTGATGGACAGGGAGGCCTGGCATACTGCAGTCCATGGAGTCACAGAGAGTTGGACACAAATGAGCGACTGAACTGAACTGAACCCCAATATATAATAGCGTCAAATAGCACAGTCATTTGTTTGCTAAAATGCTGTGGACTGGTGATTTGAGTTGGGCTCATCTCTACTCGGTGGTTTTGGCTGGTCTCACTCATGTGTTAGTGGCCATTGGACAGGTCTGGGAACAGACCTGGGGAACAGCTAGCTCCAAATAACCTCCCTCAATGTCTAGCTGAGACTTTTGGATGACTTTTGGCTCTTCCCCTCCACCGTGTCTCCCCCAATGGCTGGTTTAGGCTGTCCCACATGACTGTTCAGCTCAGATAGAGTGGAGGTAAAAGCTTCATGTCTCTTCAGGCCTCAGCTCAAATGTCATCAGCATCAGTCCCACTGCCTTTAAGTGCTCAGGGCAACCCCCAGGTCCATCCAAATTCAAGACAGTAAAGCCATAAACTCTTATTGAGCAAAGCATGGATGTCACACTGCAAAGAGGAGTCAGGCTGACATAGGAGGAATTTGCAACCGACTGGTAAGTCACACCGTACCGTATTTATCAATATTTTAATTCAAATTCTGTCTCTTTTATATCTTGAATAAGAAATCCTCCCACTCTGATTTCAGGAAGACATTCACCCATATTTTCTTCTAAATTTATGAGAGTTTTGCTTTTTACATTTAAGATAACTGATCCAACTGAAATTGACTTTTTGTGTGCAGTATCACTGATTTGATCTCTTTTCATATACATAAAACCAACCTTTAAATTAGCATTCATTGACAATTCCATCATTTCAGTGCTGATTTGTGATAATACTTTTGCCATTTTCATCAATTACACTAAGTGGAACTCTTGAGGCAACAGCAGAAAGCTTTATTATTTTCCTCTAATGCCCATTCAAACTTTTCTCTTCCCAGCCTGAGGCAGGAACCAACTATAGAGATACCAGGAACTGAAGCAAATGGATCTCAAAATGCCAACTTTCTTGCTGGGTAAAAGCTATGGCAAAGGACATGACCTTGATGTTTAGCAACAATGTGCTTCTTAATTCTGAGTCTCAAAACTAGACCTGCTAATCCATCCAGAGCAGCTCTGAATAACTACATCATGAACTCTGAATGAAGTTTGGAGTTTGTGATCCTGCTGGGCTACTGAACAAAATGCTTGGAGACAATTTAACTGTTTGAATGTAAACCAGTAAACTATAAGTCCTTCCAAGATTTTGTCCAAGGAAGAGGTTAACTACATCTCGCCCTATGTTATTGGTGCTATGGCAATTATAAATCACGATAGCTAACAGCTCTGAATACTTAAACCATGCAGTAGGCCCCTTGCTGCTGTTGTTGCTACCAAGTCACTTCAGTAGTGTCCAACTCTTGGTGGCCCCATGGACTGTAGCCCAAAAGGCTCTTCTGTCCATGGGATTCTCCAGGCAAGAATACTGGAGAGCATTACGATTTCCTACTCCAGGTGATCTTCCTGACCCAGAGATCAAACAGCGTCTCTCACATCTCCTGCACTGGAAGGCAGGTTCTTTACCATTAGCAACTCCTGGGAAGACCCTTACTTGCTTTTAATCATCTACGTGATGAATTCACGTAGAATTCATCTAGGTGAATTAGTTCAGGTCTTCTCAGAAGCAGACACCAAGACAGGATTAGATGTGCAAAAGAATTATTATGGGACATTCCTGTGAAGGACAATTAGGAGTCAGAGGAAGCAGAGCCCCAGATAAAGCCGAGAAGAAATGAAGGTTTAGTGGAAGGGTCTTTGTCTGCAGTGCCCATTCTAAGCCATTGTCTCTTGTCTCAAGACCATGGCTAAATCTGTACTGGATTTCTGTTGCCGCTGTCAGAAATCACAATTTTTGTGGCTTACAATAAAACAAATACATTATCTTACTGTTCTGAAGGTCAGAAGTCCTAAACCCAGTTGTTGCTAGGACTGCATTCCTTCTGGAGAATCTGAAAGAGAATTAGCCTCCTTGCCTTTTCCAGCTTCTAGAGGCCATTTTTACTCCTCGGCTGTGTGACTGTCCGTGATCACAGCCAGCAGCAGAGTGCCTTCAAAGTCACTCCTCTCCAGTACCGTCTCTGAACTTCATTCTTTCCTCACAGCTCCTTTTCTGACTTTGACCCCATCACCTCCCTTGTTGGTTACACTGAGACCATTAGGATAGTCTTCCTAGCTCAGTATCCTTACCTTGTTGCCGTATAAGGTAACATACTCACAGGCTCTGAAGATGAGGGTATGGACACCTTTGGCAGGGGCATTGTTGTGTCTACCCTGGAATTGTCAAGCTAGATCCCCCAGGAGAGGAGACCTCCGTCTCCCTGGAAGGTCCCCCTCAATACCACTCTTGCTCTCCCTCACTGACGGGGGCCAGTCCCCGCAAGGGCTCACTGAACACTCAGGCAGAGATCTGCGAGGCTCATTTTCACAGCTGCCACACGAAGCAAGCAGAAGAACGGAGACATGGAGAAGTTGTGCAACCTACATAAGGATGCAGAGCCGGTGGAAATTATGTTTTCCTCTTTCTCTCAATATTTGACTTTTTTCTTTTAGAATGCTCCACTTTAGGGCCTGACTATGTATTGTTTGCTCTGGGATCTTGCAAAACTTGATAAAATTTCACCTATTCTACCTAATAACTAGTTACTCCAAATGGCAAATTATAAAAAATAATCTAAAATAATAAGGAAATAGGAATGTGTTTCCTCCAGGCATCCAATTCTGCCCCCTTTCACCAATAGCAATTCCTAAGGATACTGAAAATAACAACTGAAATCCTGGTTATCACATAACTCTGGCCTGTCCTCTACTTCTCCCAGAGTCCACTGCAGGCAAAGAACTTTGAGATGATCTTCCCCCCAAACACTACAGAGCTTAGGTCTTGGCAGCCAGTTTCAAGGATCTCTCCAAAGGTCAACATGTATGGGAATGCAAAAATATGTTGGTTCCAAGAGAATTTGGTTTTGATAAGGGCTGTATTCAAAATAAAACAATCTCCTTAAATACCATATCACAATAAAAGCATTCACTCTGACAAACCAAAAAGGTTACATACTAGTGTGACATCAATACTAGCTATTATTTATCATAAGTCTAAAGAAGAAATCATTAAACTTCTAAATGATAGCTATATAAGAAGACATTTTCCTTCAAGAATCCAGAGAGTTTCTGGCATAAAGCATCAGACAGACAAATCTAGATCAATAAACTTTCCTTCCCTCATCACAAGTTAAAGATCAAAAGGATGGTTTGTCAGGAAAAAAAACAATGCTAGTAAGAAATAAAATGCTCAGTGTTCTGAACATACTGTACCCAGGGATTGATCATTCTCGAATACAGCCTCACTGTTAAGAAAACTGGCAGGAGACATTATGAAGTTATTAGACCCGCTCTAAAATATTACCTTCTTCTATGCTAAACTCTAATCACTAATACAGGACCAAATGGGTTATCCTATACCCACCTTATCACTAAAAATCTCAACAAAACTTAGAGACTGTAGCCAGTTACGTATCCAACTCATTAGTGCCACTGCTGTATCATATAGTTTAAAACGATGCTTTTCAATGCATTTATTTTATTTCAAAAAGACAGAAATCTCTGAATCTTGATAACCCCATTTTAGTATTCTGGAGAAAGATCCAAAACAATGAATGAGTACAAATGCTTATAAATAGATGTTCAGAGGTCTATTTCTTATATTAATGTATACACAAAAAAACAGGGCTAATACAAATTAAGAGGAAAACAATCAGTCTGATTTCTGGGAGTCTACCCTGGGAAAGTCTACCATGTGCTTCTCACAAGAAAACAAGAGAATATGGATTCCGGCTCCCCTCCCCTCTTTTCTTCCTGGGGTACGAGCTTTTTCTTTACTCAGAAGACCTGTCTCCCCTTTGATGTTCTTGGTGCCTGACCTCGACCTTTGCCAACAGAAGGACTGCCTGGGGCCTGAAAAGATTCTATTTCCCAGTGGAGGCGGCAGCATCTGCTTCTTTCTTAAACCATAAGTGAGACTGGGGTGGGCTGGAGAGGGAAAAGAGGAGCCATGGGTCGAATTCACCCTCCTTGACACAAACCTTTTCTTTCATTGTGCACACAAATTGCTCCTTTAGAACCTGGGAACTGAAAGAAAATATTTTAAAGAAGCTCGCCGGGTTTTACAGAAGCCATTGCCTTGCTCCATGCGCTATTTCTTCTCAGGGGATGAACAACATGTGACTCAACAGCAAATGTATCCCGTGTCACTTTTCATGCAGTGATATATATTTTTTAATTAGTCATTTCTGTTTGATTTCCTGTGTCAAGTTGGAGGTACATCAGAAAGATATTTCTGCCCACAAATGTTGCTGAAACCAAAGAGGGGATCAAGAGACCTAGATTCAAAATAACGTGGTGAAAGAAAAACTTGACACCCATAATGAGAGGATATGTGATTTTTATATGTTAGTCATCACTGTCTGTAACTCTATTTTAAAAATATGTAGACTGTGCCATCAACTCACACTGACCCACACTATAATTGAAAAAATATCTCAGGGCATTATTATGTTAGGTACACTTAAATTTATTTAACCTATTTAGTACAGCTAAATATACTAACTATATTACATTTACAATAGCAATAATGATAGCAAAGGGCACTCACTGAGCACTTAGTGTGGAAGGAGCATGATCCCATATTTTACAGGTAAACCAACTGACCAAAGCAGTGAACTTGCCCACAATGCCCTGGTTTGTAGACAACAGGGTGGAAATTGACACTAGATCTTCTAGGGACCCACCATTATTTTCTACAACCCTGGTGAATGCTACTGGGTTTCCTCAGAGTAATTCAAAGAGAGATTATACAAGGAAAAGGACTGTTCCAATGGAGACCATGGAGAACATGTTCACAGTCTGTTCAGACATGTGATACCTTTCCTCTATTCTTTCATCAGAAATCAGTAATGCTTATGCCACAGATCAATTTCAAGTTATGTGACACAATAAGAGAAGATGCAGAGGACCCTGGCACACCGCTAACCACAGCACTGAGACATCTTTGCCCTCTGTCAGCTCAGTGCTTCTCACACATGTGCACAGAGAAGAATCGCCTGGAGGGCCTCACCAGCAGAGACTCTGTTTCCAGTAAGTCTGGGGCAGTGCCTGAGAACTTGAATTTCTCCTGTGGAACCAGGTGTCCCTGATGCTGCGAGTCTGCAACCTGACTTTGAGTAGCCCTGGTCTACTTGATAGCAGTAATACCCTCCAATATACAAGTTCAGTTTTCCTAGAGACAGAAGGCCAAGATCTTTGGTGCACATCACTGGAGAGTGCCCTTGAAATGGAAGCTGCAGATCACAACCGCCTTCAGTCCTTAGTCACCTGCAGACAGAGGGCATGCTTTGAGAGTCAGTGAGTGAGAAATGGTTGTCTAGCTGGAGCTTTCATCCTCCTTTACCAAGGAGGGTCTGGAAAACCATCTGAGATGTTCTCGCTTGCTGTCCTATGAACTTATAACAATTTAGTCCTCTGGGTACTCCTTGCATTGGATTATATTCCCTTCCTCATGACTCAACAAATATTTATTTGGTGTCTGCAAGTACATGATATGGTTCAAGGTGTTACCGGCATAGCAAAGATCAAAACAGAAAATGCCCATGCATGAACCAACTGGCAATTCCCTTCCCAACTTCCACTCCAGACCCCCACTGAGCTGGGGGTCTGCACACCTCTAGCCTCATGCCTGCACACCCTGCCCCTGCAGCAGACCCCATCTTCAGCATCCTTGACCACAAGCAGATGTCACTATTATACAGCATCATTGTCCCATGAGAGGGCAAGGACAGTCCTGCCTGACAGTCTCACTCTCACCTCTCATTCTCTTGGAACCAGCATTCATCAGGCCTCCTTGGATCTGGAATTCTGGCCCCCCAGATGATGGTAGTCCCCTTGTAAAAGGTTCATTTCTCTCTGGTCACCCTTCATCCAATCAGGCATTCCCAGGCCAGCTGTGGTGATCTCAGCCCACACAATCTTCTCAGCTCACTCTTTAGGGTCCTGCTGTGGCAGAGCTCATTGTTTCAGCTGCTGGACTGTTTCAGGGACAGCTGGAAGGCAGCGATTCAGGGAGTAGAAAGAGCACATGCTCGAGGAAGTCAGAACTATGATCAGGCAACCAGTTCAGCATTCCTGAGACTCATCCTCCTTATCTAAGAGAACTGCTGTAATCAAAGATAAGACCAGGTTGGTGAAGTCCCTAAGCATGGAAAGGGGATGAGTGATGCTCACTCACTGGGGCAAATGAATGTAAAAGAGCCCTGGTTCTCCCTCCCCCCCATCATCCAAGCCCCACACATTAGTTACTTGGGTTGTCATAACACAATGCTACAGAGTGTGTGGTGTAAACAACAGAAATTCACTTTGTTGGAAATGGCTCAGTGAGTGAGAAACTTGGATATATAGTTGGAGCCTTCTTCCTCCTTTGCCAAGGAGCAGCACAGATCACACACAGATCTGAATGCTACATGTCTGAGATCTGGGTGCCAGTGTGGTTGGCTTCCAGTGAGAGCTCACTTCCTTCTCTGCAGATGGCTGCCCCCTTGCTGCATCCCCCCATGGCAGAGAGAGACAACTCTCCCGAGTGTCTGGTGATAAGGGCACTAATCCCATCACATGGGCACTCACGCGCCATGACCTCATCCAAACCTAATCGCTCCAAAGGCCCTATCTCCAAACACTGTCACCCCAGGGGTTAGGGTTTCAACATACAGATTTGGCAGGGGGTGCAGTTCAGTCCAGAGAACCCCAGGTGCTGTCACTTTGCAGATCCTTCCATCAAGAGGGCAAGCATATTCCTGCAATTCTTGAATCTGGGTGGTCTAAGAGTTGACTTCACCAAAACAATGTAGTAAACATGATGAAAGCCAGCGCTGAGCCTTGGCCTGGAGAAGCCCTGTGGGCTTCATCTCATTCTTTTGAATCCCTAGCCGGTTGCCGTGTGTATAAGTCTGATCTTCCTGGTGGATGACAGAGACTTCATGGAGCAGAGCTAGCTCAGCCTAGTTATCTGAGCCATTTCCTCGGCCACACAAGTGACCCAGAGCATGCCAGGATTATGCTTTGATGACCCGCAGCTGACAGCGGAGGTGTGGGTGAGCCCAGCCAAGAGCAGCCTGCCTGGCCCCCAGTGGAAGAACCACCAAGCTGAATTATAGACTTTCATAAAACAATAAATAGCGTTGAGATGGTTTGTTATACAGTTTTATTATATAAATAAACTTTATAGACCTTTCTTCTAATTCCTGCAATTATTTTGTTCAATGTATTCATCAAAAGTCAAAACTCAGAAAGGCTTTGTCTAGTGTAACTTTACTTCTTCCTCTCCACACACTCCAACACGAAGCTCAATGGCCACCAATCCAAAATGCCCCAGTGACTTGGGCAAAGGCAACCTGTGGGTCTCCCAGCACATCTTCGTTCTCCAGGGCTGAATCTCTCCCTCATGCCTTTTCCCAGGGGATCTGGCTACAGGAAGAGTCCCTCTGTTACAAGCTGATGTTCAGCCTGACATAAGATGACAGTTGGACAGATGTCTAGAACCCTTTCTGGGTCAGATCTCAACAGCATGATGGTTTCCCAATGCTCCCCAAAGCTGCAAAGCCCTGTGGACACACAGCTGTCCACTGCTCCAGAACGGACCTGCATCATGCAGGGGCGCTGGGCCTTGTTCCACCCCAGCCTACTTCATCCTCCAGCCACGGCCAGTGACCAGGTGCCATGATTGTGTCCTTTACACTAGCACCTGGCTCATGGAAAGTGCTTAGAGAGAGCAGGAATAAAGATTGGATAAATTAATGCTCTTCTCACCGAAAACATCTTTCTCCCCTTTTCCATCTAATAGTTTTCGTGTTTTTGTAAGGACCAGCTTAAAGTGATAAGAACACATTGCTTGTGCCTCTCCAGGAGTATATTTCCTTTCTGTACCCTTTTTATAGTTAATTGTCTATCTGTCTGACCTTCAGAATTGTATTGGGTCTATGTTCAAATCCCACTCCCTCTTACAACATCATAAAATCTTTCCTGAAATGAATTGGATCTGAATGCTGACTCACAATCTCAAGTGAAATCTGTTCCATTCTGAACAGAGCCATTGTGTATAAACTTCCCTTAGTCGTAAATAAATAGAAAAACTAACTAATCGAGATATTCAAGGCACCACAAGCAGCTTGGAGACCTGCCGAAGGAGAAAGATACATCAGTCTGCTATATATAGTGTAATGCTGTGTAACAAACTATCACACACTCAGTGGCTAACAACACACATTGAATTCTTGTTCATACATTTTCAGCTGAACTAGGATTTGGCTGAACTAGGTTGTCAGAACTCATCACACTCTACACGTAAAAAAGTTGCATTTTGTTATATACTAATTGTACCTCAATAAGGAGAAGGAAATGGCAACCCACTCCAGTGTTCTTGCCTGGAGAATCCCAGGGACGGGGGAGCCTGGTGGGCTGTCGTCTGTGGGGTGGCACAGAGTCGGACACGACTGAAGCGACTTAGCAGCAGGCTGTGCTCAACCAGGCTTGGATCCAGACTAAGTCTGGGTCCAGATCTGATCCACATGGCTCTTCTCCTTCTTAGACCAGTGGCAACTAGAGGCAGGTTCTCCTGATGAAAAAGGGCAGAGACACAAGAAATTAAGCAGAACCCCAGAGATCACTGAAACTTCTTCACGCACCAGGTCCAAATTGGCCAAAGTACTTTGTAATATCAAGAAAACCATCAATATTTTGGGAAGGGGAACTCTACCCACTATAGTGGGAGGGGCCATAAATGCAGTGTATTTATAGATATATTCATAAATGCAGCATATTCCCAGAAATAGGTCAACAATAGGATATAACTGATATAATAATAGGTTATAACTGATATAACACCTGTGGTTGGGAAATTAACGAATGGCAAGTAGAAGTATTTTGAGTTCATCAGAACTAAGACAAGTATTTCAATTCCAAGACGCTGCTTCATCAGTGAATACACATAAAGACATCATTTTATCTACGTTCATTTCAGGCTATAGGAACATCACTTGAAAAGAAATGTGGCATTATAATTAAATCCATCAGTAGTATGCACTTTAGGTGGCTTACAGAAAATACATTCTTTCCCCTTCTTCTTCTGTTCAACTGAATTATAATCACCAAAACAAGCTGTTTTGGAAATGCCACCAGTAACTGGAAACAACTTTTATATCAATTTATTATTGAAAGAAAATTTCTGTTCATGCATGCATTTTCTGCTTTAAGAACTGCCTTTGAAATCAAAACCAGTCTTTATTTAGTTTAAGTAAAATATATTATTGGATAATATACCACAGAAAAGATAATCTTAAAAACAAGTAGGTGGTATGAATTTGCTACCACTACAATTCAAAATCAAAGAAACGTCACACTTCTTTATGTTCTTTCAATCACATTAAGTCTAAATTCAAGTCTGAATGGAAAATTAAATCTTATTCATTACTAGAAGCTATCCCACAACTCTGCCTTCACCCTGCCTCATTCTTTCCAACATTACTTGGCAAAGCCTTGAATGACCCCAGGTTTCTTGGGCAGAACAGAACACTTGGTGGGGGGCGGGGAGTAAGCTGATTGCCAGCACATACTAGTAGCTTATAAATTCTTCATCCATCCTCCAGGTAACCTTGTCTCTGGAGCCTAAGAGCTCTGCAGCTTTCTAGGCACCTTGGACAAGAATTTTCATAAGCTGTGGAATCACATCCACTCTGTCCAGTCCCCTTGGGGCATCACAGAGCTATTTCCTCTGTAGTCCTGATGGGTTTTGGAGCATCTGGGGGCAGGAAAGGGGGATCTTGGGTGATAGATTCTTGCTAGACACACAAATTTCCATTTCCTCCCCATTCTTGGGGAAATATTTATTTTCCTCAACTTATGACTCTCCTCTTTGACAAGTATTCATCTACCTCTTTTCTGACTTAAGTACCTGTCCACCTTCATGGGAAGGGTCTCATTTAGTCTTACTGAGTTTTAGCTTTTGAAACAGAAAAGAAGAAAATAGATTTTCTTCAAGAAATTAATTTGCTTTTTGCTCTAAAACAGAAGTTATTATTTAAATTAATGTAGTAATTTTAATTGGAGGCTAATTACTTTACAATACTGTAGTGGGTTTTGCCATACATTGACATGAATCATGTGTCCCCATCCTGTGTACATGCATCCCCATCCTGAATCAAATCAAGGGAATCAAGGGAAAGCAATGCCCACTTGCTGGGATGGGGTGGAGAGTGATGGGAAGAGTGAGGACGAGACACAAACAGCCTTCTGTCTGTCTGTTCACTGCACAGCAGTGGGTTCAAAACACAGATTAATAGATCTGAAATTATCCTGACACAAAGCTATTTGTTTTACTATTATTTTATATCAGCTTCAGAATGAAACTACTTCATGTATCTCCATTGCATCCATGTCCTAATACTTTATTCAGTGGAGCTGTTCATTAGAAGACTTTATTAATTTGGAGATATTCTTAGTTTATTTTTTGTGATATACATTTCTGTTGTCTGTTTCCCTTCTTTTTCCTCTTGGTGGTTACAATCTAAAGGGCAGAGTTTAGAAATTAATTTTAGCAGTTTCTGGGAAACCCTGCAAACAGAAAAATCTAGAATGTAATATCTCACAAGAGGATACCTCACAGCTTTTTAATTTCTTTTAGCATAAACTATAGGCACTAACAAATGAGAACACATATGAATGATCTTGCAATATCTGGATTTATGATAGAGGAAAACCTTATTCTAATTCATTCTTAGACTTGCATGCTATTTTTTAATCCTTATTCCTTTAATTACTTTAATCCAATATATAAAATGCTGAAAAGTTTTCTTCATCAGTCAAAATGAGAGTTAAAGTTTTCTTCAGTGCTCTCCTATGTCAATCACTAATTACATTTTTATCTGGGACCCTGTAGTGCAGTGGTAAAGAATCTGCCTGACAATGCAGAAGACTCGAGAGACATGGGTTCAATTCCTGAATTGGGAAGCTTCTCTGAAGTAAGAAATGGCAACCCACTCCAGTATTTGTGCCTGGACAATTCCATGGACAGGGGAGTGCCAGGGTCCAGCTCCAGCGGATTCAGGGTAATTCGAAGGGGAGACGGAGTAGGCGTCCTAGGAAAAAACTTATTTAATTACTTATATAAAGAGAGATTATAAAAGAATAGTGTAGTAGGAAAATTAGTGGAGAAAAGGAGTCTGAATAACTTGGTTTACATGGAATACCAATCACCACCTACGTAGGCCACAGGCGTCTTTCCGTTCTCCCAAAGCAGAGGAGGCACTGAGACCTCCCCAGTTCGATCTTAGAAGTCCAGGCAAAATTAACAGGCTTGGTGAGTACCCACATTCCAGATGGGAATTCAGCCAGAAGGGGAAAGAAAGAACGACACGGGGGAATCAGTCTTTCCAGAAACTGATCCCATTTCTTTATTTTTCAGCTTTGCTTATATACTTTTTGTTATACATAGGGATAAATACAGAGTCACGCGGGGTCAGCAGACCTGACCCTTGTCACAATCAGGTGCTTCATAAAAAATTATTCAAAGGTCTTAGGGGTTTTACATCATCTTCTGGCCATGAGGCCTGCTGACATTTTATGGCCCTTTCTGATAACGGTCAGTCAACCAGAAAACTTATTTTTTCCAGGGGTGATTTTTTTCTTAAACCAAGCGCCACCCTCCAAATAAAGTTGCATTCCTATAGCGTGAGGGTGTAGTGGGTTACAATCAAGAAAGGAATTTACTTAGCCTAAGGTTTAACATGATTAATCTTAAAGGTTAATACTTATTTCTCCTATATGCTAGTTATATTCATTATAAGGGCAGGGAATATGGAGATTTAGCAGCAAATATTGGCTCAACAAATGAAAAACCCTTCACCAATATAATTTCTAATCAACCCACTATACTATACTAATAATTTTCTAACTTCTCAAAAGAGTCTGTATATAGAAACTTTAAAGCATCTCGTACCTCTCACGGTTGGGAGGCTGTAAACAATCACATGTGGCCAGACGAACCTGCTCAGGCAGGCTACAGAACCTTCAGAGGAGTTTGTAAGCTGAAACACTCTTGTCATGCCCAGGAATTTTTATTAACTGGAGCTGCAAGTTAACTCCTTCTCCGAGAGAAATGGTGATGGGGGAGAGCCCCCCGTAAAGTCAGAGGTGTAGGTGAGAGCATAAGTCAGACTCTGGTTTTGGGGATAGATGCTTGGGAACAGGGCGTTTCCTGAGGCTCGATCCTGCCTTTGCGTATGCCGGAGCCTCCTTTCTCATGAACTTTGCCATGGATGGAGTTCCTCACGCTGGCTCCCGGCAGGGGAGCCTGGTGGACTACATTCCATGGGGTTGCAAAGAATCAGATACAACCGAGCACTCACACACTAGGACTGATAGCACACCCTTGTAGAAGATACAAGTAGGAGTTCAGCTGTAGTCTTCACTACGTACAAACATAAATTTAGTTATCATCAGCGATCTAGAGCAACACGATGCAGTTAGTTCTCATCTCCATCCACCCCCAAGCTAACAAGATACTTGGAGAGTTTTTGTAAAATTCATTCACCAGGTATTTATTTAGCACTTACTATGTGCTAAGCAAAAAATTTAAAACAAAAATACATAGTATCAGACAAAAGGCACTATTTCATTTCACTCAATTCAAACAGGTGAGATAGAAAAGTGTATTTTAACTACAAAAAGAACTGACTCTCTGTTAGTCTGTCTCAAAAGATGCAATGAAAAACCCTCTCCTTGTTCTGTAGCAATCAATCAATCGCAGTCATTCAGTTATTTCCACTTTTTCTGGATTCAATTAAATGTCATTGAATGCATTGCGCTGAGTTTAATTCTGAGAATACAGCCAAGAACAAGACAGGCATGATCCTTCGCCTTAAAGGTGCTTACAGTCTCTAAATCATATGTGAATAGAAACCACTGAAATAGAAATACCAAGAAGCACATATTCACATAAAGTATCTCATTTCAATATGTGTACCATGGACATTTATATTGGGAATACTTATCTCCTTTGGGATTTTTTTTTTTTTTGCAGGACCAAATTATGCTTAACCAAAAACAATATTGCGCAATTAAATTCCATAGCATGCTGCCTAGACTTTTGCATTTGTTCGTTAAGTAACCAATTTCAGTAATTCAATGCTGCCCCTAAATTTCTCATTCCCTCAAAGCCCACACTGAATTTCTGATTGGATAGCAGACTTACAGGCTCATTCAAGGCCTAGTTTCCTCCTATCCTGTTCTCTCTCTTTCCCCAAGGGTCTTAGATGGGGAAGAGAGAGCAGAGGATTGTGGGAGGTTTCCATGGTCCAAATCTGGAAGATTATTGCTGATCACATTCCTCCTACCAGACATGGTCAGATGACCACAAAGGAGGCTGGTAAATGTAGTTTAACTTGAGCCCAGAGCAAAGAGGAAACTGGTTTCAGTGGCATACAACATTTCTCTGCAACAAATTTTTCTGGATGCATTGTAGCTGTTTCCAGAAAAAATAATCCTATTTTCACAGAACAAATATATGTCCCATAAAACACTATTAAAAACTGTCATAGGCGCTCCAGCTCTTTCTTAATTCAACACTTTAAAAAAACTTTTAATTTTGAGATAATTTATGAATTGCAAAGATAGTACATAGCTTATTACACACCCCAAACCCAGCTTCTCCTAATATTCAGATCTTGCATGAACATGGTAAACTTACAAAAATTAAGAAATAAACATAGGCAAATGTTACACAGAGGTCACTATATCTTCCAATTCACCATAGTTTCCACTAATGTTCCAGATAATTCCAAATGCTGTATTTTCAACACACACACACACACACACACACACACACACACACGCTCCATTCCTTCTTTAAGTTTTCTAATCCCTAAAGGGAAAGGTGCTTTTGTATTCTCATAAATAATCATTGTTCAAATATTAATAGTTTTCCAATAGTGAAATCCCACATAGGCCATAAATACTATCAGGCATTTGGCAGTCCTCTTTGGAAACTGGGAATAAGAATGATAGTATGAGTGTGTGCATGCTAAGTTGTTTCAGTCGTGTCCACCTCTTTGCAACCCAATGGACTCTAGCCCACCAGGCTCCTCTGTTCAAGGGATTCTCCAGGCAAAAATATAATACTGGAGTGGGTTGCCATTTCCCACTCCAGGGGATCTTCCCAACCTAGGGACTGAATCTGCATTTCTTATGTCTCCTGCTTGGCAAGCAGGTTCTTTACCATTAGCACCACCTGATGGCATAATGGAGTTTTATTGAAACTTTTCTTTTCTTGCAATAATTCTCTTAAACCTCACAGAAGCTATATGAGCAAGACACTTACTTAACAGTTTTTCCTAGTAAGGAATCCAAGGCTCTGAGAGGCTATGTAATTTGTCAGTCCCAAAGCAATTAAAGAAAGAACCTGGACTCAACTTCAGTTTTTTCTAAAATCACCAAGCTTCATTGCTTATCATATAACAGAAACTAATTATATTATTTTCTTTCTGCCATAAATAAGAATAACTATGGTTGCCAGGAAGGAAAGATACAACTTCCTGACTCAGGGTCTCTACACTGTTCAATCAGTCTTTCACACCAGGTAAAAATTACATCTCCAGAGAGGCCTTCTATGCCCACCATACGGGAAATAACCTCATGCTTGATCTTATATCATATTCCTTATCACAACCAGAAAAGTAGGTATATTTACGTTTCATAAGTTATCTCCCAGAGAACAAACTCCACATGTGGCTAGTTAACTATATTTCTGGCATTGATAAATGGAATAAGCATATAATAAGTAATCAGTCTGTTAAAGAAATAATGAACAAGTGAACAAATTTTATTTTATAGGAAAAGGAGAAAGACAATAAAATGAAGAGAAAAAAGATTTCACATTTAGCAAAGACCAATGTTTTCTCAAACCTGAAAGCAATACACTGTTGAGCTACATGTTATGATTCTCATCTGAATTAGACAATGTTAGGGACTGAACAGTCTTTTCCCCAGAGTTGATAACCCCCAATGTGACTGTATTTGGAGATAGGGGCCTTGAGGAGGTAATGGAGGTTAAATGAGGTCACAGGAGCAGAACCCTAATATGACTGGGCTGGAGTCCTGGTAAGAAGAGGAAGAGACACAGAGCTTGCTCTTGTTCTCCACTCATGCAGAGAAGAGAGGCCACATGAGGACACAGCAGGAAGGTAGTCACTGCAAGCCAGAAATAGAGCCTCACCAGAAACCAAATTAGGCAGCACCTTGTTCATAGATTTCAAGCCTTCAGAACTGTGAAAATCAAATTTCTGTCATTTAAACCACGCAGTCTGTAATATTGTTATGGTGGTCCAAGTTGAATAAGACAGATGAGAAAAACAACCTCATGGAGATTTAATGACTTGAGTAAGATTCAAAGCTAGTAAATTGCTGGGGTAAGATTTGAAAATCAATTACATAAGATTCCGCAGCTCAAGACATTTGCATTAAATTCAATCTGCACCTAGTATTAGGGAAGGGGGGTGTTATGTTTAAATAAGATAGATGGGAAGGAGCTTCTTTTCATAATTAACAGAGGTCTGGAGCACAAAACAAGATGCTGATGCCAGGGAGGACTGGAAAAAAATCTAAGGAAAGGACATAGACAAAGGTATTTCAGGAGTGGGGTTACACCCAGGCATGCATCACAAGTATCCTTGGTAAGAAACGTTCAGATACAGGTATTAGAGGAAAAAAGAACTATATTGATTTGGTACTTTTATTTCTCATAGTTGAGCATTTACCTGAGATTAAAAACTCTCTTCTCCCCTGATGTCACAAGTCAAGTATCAACAGGAAGCAAACTGGTTGAAAAGCACTAGGGTCATGCTTCCGGACCTTGGTGCTTCCGGGGCTCAGCAGTTCTAAACTTCAGTCTCATTTATGCCTGTGTTTCTTACTTATCTTTGCAAATCCAAATTCTTGGTAGCCGAGTTTTGAGACCTAATTCCTTGGCACTGCACCTCTAACACTCTCTGCCCAGGCCTGAAGGTGAAGCCTCTTGCTTCTAGCAAGAGTTCCCTGGGGTCTGCCAGCGGGATAGGCCATGCTTCCTGCACTAGTATCATCTGAGGTCCATTTTAGAATAAACTGATTTCACTAGAGTAGTCATTCTCAAAATGTGGTCCCTAGACTAGCAACCTCAGTCTCACCTAGGAACTTCTCAGAAATGCGAATTCTCAGTGCCCCAGAGCCCAGCCCTACTGAATCAGAAATTTTGGGCGATGGAACACAGTGATCTTCTTTTAACAATCCCCCTGGGGTGACTCCAATGCATGCTAAAGTCTGAGGTACCTGCTTGAGCTTGTGGGTCTTTGCACTCTCTAAGATGACTGCTGGTCCAATGAATTAGGACCGAGAGGACTTGGCAACTTAGCCAATTGCATGACCCTGGATCCTTGCTCAGCCTCTGTGTTTTTCTATTTTCTCATTTAAAAATAATACACCAAAGAGCTACAATCCAGCTCTCATTTTTTTTTTTTTTAATGTGTCTGCTGGTGAGTAACTAATGGAAGGTTGTGCCATCCCATGTTAATCTTAACTGCCTGAATAATGCTTAGCAGTGGCTTTTGTCCTAAGGTTGTCCTTGTGATTGCTGGGCCTTTCTCTCCTGCCTTGGATTTAAACAGCAATATTCCAGCACATTTGTATTTCATAAATCACTGGGGCATGAACCAGAATGCTATATACTCATCTATTTGTAATTAAACTTAATATGGACTTAACCATTAGTTAAACTCACATGCTCAGGATTTGCTTTAAATGAAGAAAGCATGACCTTTATGCTAAGAGAAAAGGGCTTACTCTTGAAGTATCTCAGGTCAAGGAATGAGAGAGAATATTCCAGTAACATACAAATATTCCTCATAAGAAAGTCAAGTAAAACACAAAACCTTTCCAAGCCAGAGTCCTTCAAGCAATTGATCTGGATAAAAACCATGAGATGAAGATGGTGGCCACAGAAAATATCAGTACTGTACAAAGAACCAGCCGTGTGTATACCAGCTTTGGGGGAACAATGGAGACGCCTGAAAGTTTCACAAATAAACCACTTTTTGAAAGCTGCCTTTTGGATCAGAGTAGAAATTAAGGAGATGGACGGAAGGAGAAGACAGTGCATGCAAGTGAGTGTTGTAGTTTGGATGCCACAAGGACAGGTCTTGAGCAGAGGTTTTAGTGTAAACACTTTAATTGGGATGTAGTGCTGGAAAATACTTGTTGGAAAGTAGGGAATTGATACAAGGAAGGGAAGAAACACAACACAATGTGTATCATCAAGTATGTTGTCACAATCAGCAACTGAAGTATAGGGTCAGAGGTTCAAGTCTGAGTCCAGGCTCTGTGGCTTATCAACTTGGTCCCTTGAAAAAGCATATCATCTCTTTGTGCATCATATCCTTATACTAAGAAATGGTGATAAGAATGTCCAGAGTCTGGGATAATCTGCTATAATAATAATATAATATATTACATTATATATCATATATTAATATATATATAATATAATAATAAGCAACTACCATCTATTGAACACTGATCCTGCACCAGGCTTGATGCTAATCTTGCCCCCACACCCTAGAAAATGGGTAAATGTTTTTGCATTTTACTGAGAGATCACAGAGACTATATTATTTCATAATTTTTAAATCATAAAGGGATTTTGTAAAATATAAGATAATGTTAAAGAGAATTTTATACAGCTTTTCATGAGTCATCAGGAAGCCTGTGCTTTAGCTATAAATGTATAATTCATTAGCTGTGAGGCCTCAGTCAGACCATTTGCTTCTTATTAAAAAGAGAAAAAAAACAGATTATACAAGATGCTAACATTAAAGGAGGCTGAATGAAAGGTGCTTGGGACCTTCCTGTATGCATTTTTGCAACTGCCTGTAAATCTTTCAAGTAATTATTTGAGAATAAGAGTTAAGAAAAACAGGAGTCCATAGTGTTATAGATGGAATTGTCCCCTCAAAGTTCATAACCCCCAGTGTTCATAATTGCCACAACCACTTTGGAAAACTATTTGGTAGAATTTACCAAGTCAACACATGTGACCTAGGAATTCTACACAGGTGTAGACACACAACAGAGAAACAAGCTTATATGCACTGAAAAATGTGTACTGAAATGTTCATAGCCGGATAATTTGTGCCAGGCAAAACCTGCAAACAACTCAAGTGACCATAAATGACAGAAATGGATCACTGCTTTCTATTCATGTACTGGAATGTAACACTGATGAAAATGAATGCTCTGCAAGAACACATAACCATGTGGATGGATCCCACAGACAGGATATTGAGCAGGCAAGCCAGATGCAAAAGAGAACAGTATAATTCCACTTATAAAAAGCCCCCAAAGAGGCAAAACTGAGCTATGCTGTTTAGAAGTCAGGATAAAGGGGGAGAGGTAGTGACTGTGAGGGAGGCTGAGGTGGGCTTCTGGGGAGCTGGTAATTTCTATTATATTTCTTGTTCCGGGTGCAGGTCACATGGTAAAGTCACTTTGTGCACTCACTGAGATATTAAACTATCTGTGTACTTCTTTGTAAGTTGTAGTTTTAAAAAAAAGTTTACCTAGTAAGAAGCTCTGAGAATTGAATTAAATGAATTCAAAGGTTTCTTCTGGCTCTGAAATCCTGATCCTGAGATGAGACTCAGACATCTCCCATCATTATTGAGGTGAGGCTTATGGTAGAGTTGGAAACTTGACAGAACGAGGTATAAGTACTGGCTCTGTTCAGTTCTGCCACATGGAAGAGTCCTTCCCCCTGGTGCAGTTCATTTTATCTGTGCTGGGCACCATGATGCCCAGAAGCTTACACAGAGAAGTGCAAGTGGCCATATTTTCAGTGCTTTGGGATAATGCAATTTCAGAAACTTCCACAGGGTGGCAAGGATGCTATTTCTTGATGCTTTTAGACACTTAGAGCCTTTCCCTTTGTTTTTCTGCCAATCGCTTTCACAATGTGCACGTTTCTCTATCAGTAACTAGTACAAACATTGGGGAGCAGAACTTTATATGCTATAACATTTCTAATGAATTCTCCATAGCTTAATTAAGAGACCTAATCTGCAACTTGAGAACACTAAACAGGAAAATGAAAAAACTGGGCCGGACACTGGAATTTCTGAAATGTTATAAACTTATCACAGGAAGTGGGCAAGGGTAGGAATAACAGAAAAATGGGTTTCAGGGTACCAAAAAAAGTCCTGTGGTGATTAATGTGGCACACCTCCAACTTTACCAAATGTCCTAGGCATCTGATAAGCCCAGAATGCTTTTAGATCCATACTAGCCAGAAGGTGATAGATTGTTTGCAACAAAAATGGCTTCAATTATTTCTCTCCAGGTATCCGCATCCTTTGTCAATGTGAGTTCTGTGAAAACCGCCATCAAAGGGTGGAGGTATTTCTCCCCCTGTTGAATTTAGGTTGGTCTTACAATCTTATTTAACCAGTAGAAAGCAGTATAGGTGGCTCTCTTCTCATCCTGAACTTAGGTCTCAGCGCCCTCGCACGTCTCCACTTTCCGTTTGGGCCCCTGCCTGCATCCTGTGCACAAGCCTGAGCTTGTAACCTGCTGGAAGATGGAGGCTACGTGACCATCACCCCACTGTCCCTTCCAGACAACTGCCAGCATTTAGCCTACACTCCAGCTGACCAGAGATACATAAGCAAGACTTGCCGAGATCAGCTGCACCTCACCCAGGTCAGCAGAACCACCCACATGACTCATAGATTTGTTGGCAATAATAAAGGGTAACTGCTTTAAGCCACTAAATTCCAAGGGAACTTATTATGGAACAGTGGTTGCAGCCATATCAGAACTCTCAACTGCACCCGCTTATTTGTCGCTAATCCTCCTTCTGATGTAGCTTCACTAAGTGATGAGGGCCTTAAATGCAAGTCATTCAGTCGAGTCTGACTCTTTGCGACCCCATGGACTATACAGTCCATGGAATTCTCCAGGCCAGAATACTGGAGTGGGTAGCCTTTCCCTTCTCCAGGGGATCTTCCTAACCCCGGGTTCACATCCAGGTGTCCCAAATTGCAGGCAGGTTCTTTACCAGCTGAGTCACAAGGGAAGCCCAAGAATACTGGAGTGGGTAGTCTATCCCTCCTCCAGCAGATCTTCTCAACCCAGGAATTGAACTGGGATCTCCTGCATTGCAGGCAGATTCTTTACCTTCAGCTTAATTTCTGAGCTATCAGAAATTAAGAACTTAGGATTCCAGTTTTGGGATTCAAGTAATGGTAGAAAGATGAAAGACTTGGAAAAATCATCTTTAATGGCTCCCATTTTCACTCCCTGGATACAGTTCAAGGGTTGGAATCCTCCTTGTCCAATCCTGTCTTCCTTTCCCATCAATAAGTAGGTAGGTATGGAGGTAGATATGTAGAACGCATGCATATACACATACATGCATGTATACATATATATACACATATACACAACAGGTAAGAGTATGCTATATTTTATTCAATAACTCTCTACATTTTACATGTTACAAGTCCGAAATTTATCATATGGAAGTATTACATTTAAGAGGCCTCTTTCCTGCTGCTTTTTAGTTCCTTTTGTGTGTATGTAATTTCAACATGATGCCTGGCACATATCACGCAGTGAATGTAGACTGTCTGACCAATGAAATGCACCAATGGATACCCAGCAAATGCGAGTAGAAAATCATCACCATAACTTACATATACCCTAAAGCAACTGCTAAATGTCTCTGCAGGAAGGTTACAAGTCCTATGAAGGCAAAGATCCTCTTTGCATTGTTTGTTTCTGTACCCTAATGCCACGCAAATGCCTGCAATAAACTAGAAACTCAATAAATACTTAGTGAAAGGAAACATAATTTTGGAAATTTATAACTCTCTACTGAGAATTTCAAAATGACAGAAGAAAAATTAAAGTATTTAGAGTTTTCTATGCATTCTGTTCCACTGGACACTACAGTTAATTTGCATTTTGGATGGGTTCTGTACTCATATATTATCTATGCCCAATTATGACTTGGATTTGAGAAAAAATTTGCTAAACATCACGCTGGTATATTACTCTTATCAAAAGTCAGTCTGGGTAATATTCCATTGTGTATATATACCACAACTTCTTGAGATGTATAGAAAGAGTAACGAGGAAACATACATTACCATATGTAAAATAGAGAGCCAACCGGAACTTGCTGCATGGCTCAGGAAACTCAAACAGGGGCTCTGTATCAGCCTAAAGGGGTGGGATGGGGCAGGAGCTGGGAAGGAGGGTCAAAAGGGAGGGGATATGTATATACCTATGCCTGACTCATAGGTCTTCCCTTGGGCTCCCCTTGTGGCTCAGCTGGTAAAGAATCCGCCTGCAATGCGGGAGACCTGGGTTTGATTCCTGGGTTTGGAAGATCCCTTGGAGAAGGGAAAGGCTACCCACTCCAGTGTTCTGGCCTGAAGAATTCCATGAACTGTATAGTACATGGGGTCGCAAAGAGTTGGACAAGATTGAGCGACTTTCACTCACTCACTTACATGCCTGATTCATGTTGAGGTTTGACAGAACATAGCAAAATTCTGTAAAGCAATTATCCTTCAATAAAAAATAAATTAATTTTAAAAAGTCAGTCTGGTTTTCAAAAAAACATAATTAAAGTGAGATAGGTGAACAAATGATTGTGGTCATAGAAAAAAAAATGTCACAGTCAACTGTGTATTAGTAAGTGACAGTTTATGTTGAATGGTATAGTGTTTCAATGCTGTTGTAATAATGAATAAGCTTTTTAAAGCTGTCATTCCAGAATTTGATTTTCCACAATTGTACTCTTCAGGGTTTAACTTCATACTTTGACTTCTTTCAACAGGGGGTTAAATTGGCTGAGCTGTGAAATGTAGAGATTATTTTCAACTACCAGTTGTTGGTGAGTTGCTTTTGAAGGGATTTGGGACATTTTGAGAGTATTATCAAAGATGTGGAGCAGAAAAAATGAAAACTACATAGGACCAGGGACAGTTGCATTCTTGCCGATGTCAAAGTTCATTGTACAGATGTTTTAATTTGTCATTGTAAGATGGATCTGGAAATACTGAGCACATCAAAGATCGGTTGTGATGTGATTTTTTCTTCCTTTCTTTCTTTCTTTTTTTTTTTTTTTTTTGAGAGCTACATACCATTAGAGAGTGTCTGTCATCCAAGTTATTCCAAGACAGTTTTGTTTTCCTGCTGTGGCTGTGAATGACAGCTCAATATAATGTGTGTGGAGGAGAGAAAAGGAGAAATTCTTGTTTAGATTCAGGGCTTTCATGTGCCTAACAGCAGCCGTAAAGAACAACTACATCTTCAAATACCCTGAAACTCAAACTTAAGCATCCATATTCACTCATGTATTAGTGGATGAGATGAATCAGATTATCTCAAACTGTGGCATCCCGTGGAAAATTAAAGGCGTGGTAGTTTATTACCTTTCAGAAATTGATTTCTCCTCTACATCTCTGTCTGCCATTATGGAACTGTTCTTTGCCTGCCTTAGTAAACTTTAACCCTCTGGATAAGGGAAACACTAAAAATGATAATAATAAAAGCAGTTTTGCCCATGAGATGCTATTATCTCTAACAGAAAGAAACATTTCAGAATGAATGCCAAGTATAAAAATGTGTTGTGTTCATTGTTTATGATTTTGCTTTATTTAAAACCTTCTATTAAAATAAAATTCAAGGTAAAAATCATCCATAATTCTGTCTTCAGGTCAAAGTTAAGTATTTTTATTTTCTAATAAAGCTCCCAGTCTTAGTCATGTGCATATTCAAAAGGTTACTTACATTAAAAATAATGGCACTCTACACAGTTTGTGGGGTCTTAGCTCCCCTACCAGGGATGGAAACTGTGCCCACTATAGCGGAAGCATCGTCTTAACCCCTGGACCACCAGGGAAGTCCCCTTACTTACAGTTTTACACTTTCATTACATAGTAGATTTTGTGCTCTACATGTTTACCTAATTTTATATTTTGACTTTTTCCTCTCATTTTCCTAGAGTTGCTTTTTTATAGGTATTTTTGTTGTTGCTTACTTCTTTCTCTCATTCCCATTGATTCTACCTGACCCCATCACAGGTCAAATGTATCACTGTGGTGTGTATCATTTCACATTATTTTCCCGGTCATAGGATATGCAGTAGGCAGGGTTCTAAAATGACCTCCAGTGGCGCATGACTTTCTATAATTCCCACTCATTGAGTTGTGGGCAGGACCTGTGAATATGATGTATCACTCTTCTCAGAAGATTGCATGACATGACCATTCCAAGGGATTTTGCTGATGTAAGTAAGGTCCCTAACAGGTGACTGTGAGTTAATCAAAAGGGAGATAATCTGGGGTGGGGCTGACCTAGTGATTTAAGGTCTTAAAAGAGGCCCTGAATCCTTTTAGAATGGAGAGAAATTCTCCTGCTGAGTTTGAAGACCTAGCTTGCTGTGTTGTGCAGGACAACATGGCTACAAGTTGTAGTAACTGAGAGCTACCCCTAGCTCACAGCCAAGAAAAAAAGTAGGGACCTCAGTCCAACAGTTGCAAGGGACTAAACTCTGCTAACAAACTAAACAAACTTGAAGAGGACTTGAGCTGAGCCCAGTTGACACTTTGATTTTACTCGGTAAAACACTGAGCAGAGAACCCAGTAGTGCCACATCCAGATTTATGAACTAAGAAACTGTGAGATAATAAAAGGGTGTTGCTTTAACTGCGGAGTTTGTGGTAATTTGTTTTGGAAACTGAATACACAACCATTTACATACATACAGAGATAACACCGCTGTTGTTTGTGATAAGATGTTAAAATGGAACTCTGTAGCAGACAAATCCACAATAATAGTCAGAGATTTCATTACCCCCTCAATCAATAATGATAGAACAAGTTAATAAAATAAGGAAATTGACTATTTGAACAGCACAATCAACGATCTTAACTTAATTAAACACTCTACCAGCAGAATGCATATAGTTTTCAAGGGCACATGAAACACCAGAATAGATCATATTATTAATATGGGTCAAAGAACAAGTCTAAATACATTTTAAATAATCTTAAGTCATAGAAAGTATTTTATCAACACAGAACTAAATTAGAAATTTAGTAATAAGTGTTTTAAAACTAAATAACACTCTTCAAAATAATCCCACAGTTTAGAGAAGAATTTAAAAGGAAATTATAAAGTATTCTGAACTAAATAAAGTTGAAAATTAAAATCTGTGCAATGGTACTAACACTAATTAGGGATACATTTACATAAATAAATTCTAATATTAGAAAAAATGAAAGATCTCAAATGACCACAGCTTCTATATAAAGAAGAAAAAGGAGAGCAGAGAGAGCCAAATTAAGTAGGAGAAAGACTTATAACAACTAAAGCATAAACAAATTAAATAAAACAAGAAAACAGAGACAGTCAATGAAACTAAAAGCTGGTTCTTTAAATACAGCAGTAAGAATGATAAACCCAGCCACACTGATGAGGAAAGAAAGTGAAGGCATAATTAACATGTCAAGAATGAGAAAAGTGATATCACACAGTGTCTAGATATACATATAGCAAAAAGAAATGAAGAGACAATAAGAAAAATGTCATGCCAGCAAATTAAACTTAAAATTGGCATTCATTCTAAGATATCACACCAAAGCCAAGCAACAAAGGAAAGAAAAAAATGGACAAATCAGGCTTCATCAAAATTTAAATGTCAGGTACATCAAAGGACAGTATTACAGGGTAAAAAGGAAACACACAGAATGGAAAAAATACGTGCAAATTTCAAAATAATACCTAGACTATCTAAAGACCTCCTAGAACTCAACAACAACCAAAAAACCAACAACTCAATTTAAAAAGAGGCTTAAATAGATACTTCTCCAAAGATAAGGAAATGACCAATAATCATATAAAAAGATGCTCAACAACACTAACATTAGGGAAATGCTTATTACAACCACAATGAGATAACATCTTGCTCTGAAAATGTACCTGAAGTCTATTTCAATCACGTACGATAAGATACATGGACAAGAAAAGGATTGTTATGAAGAAGTTTATGCTCATAGATTTCAAGAAACAGTATGTCAAGCCATTCAAGACCACATGTGGAAGCACAGAGGTGAGTTAGGAGGCAGGAAGAGAGGAGAGCACGGCCCAGAGTCTTTATTGGGGTCTTCCTGGGGAGAAATGGGCCAGGAGGCTCAGTTTAGGATTGGCTATTTTGAATGATTTCAGCAGGCTCTAGACTATAGGGATGCTCCATGGGATGGCCATGGGTGATTCAGAGCAGGAAGAATACTGACTTGGTGTGTGAGAACTTCCTAAATGAGATGGTGGGGCTGCACACTCTGAATCGTTGGTTTGTGTATCAAAGACGCACTCACAGGGGAATCAATTCCTCTCTCTAGGCTCTGACTAGCCCTAGGAGGGGCAGCATCTCTAGAATCAGAAGCCAAATGCCAATGCATCAAGAAGATAGAAAATAGACTTGATAAAACTTTACACCTCTTAAGATGGTTATTGAAAACGAGTTTTGGCAAGGATGTGAAATGTTTTCGCACTGCTGATGGGAATGTAAACTGGTACAGAGGCTGTGGAAACCAGTGTGGCAGTTCCAATTCGACAAAGAATTAACATACGAGTCAGCAACTTCACTTCTGGATATGCACAATAACTAACTGAAAGCAGGGACTCAGATGTTTGTAACCCATTTCATAGCAGCATTACTCACAATACCCAAAAAGTGGAAACAACTCAAATTGACAGATGAATGGATAAACAAACATGGTAAATACAATCAATAGACTATTATTCAGTCTTAAAAAGGAATAAAATTTTCATACATGCTACAACATGATGACCTAAAAGACATCCTGCTGGGGGAAATAATCTGGACGTGAAAGGATAAGTGTTATAAGATTCCACTTACATGAAGTACTCAAATGCATAGAGACATAAAGTAGAATGGTGGTTGGCAGGAACTGGAAAAGGGGGGAATGGAGAGTTATATTTTAATGGGTACAGTGTTTTACTATAGGAAAATGAAAATATCAATAACGTCAGATATGCAGATGACACCACCCTTATGCCAGAAAGTGAAGAAGAACTAAAGAGGCTCTTGGTGAAAGTGAAAGAGGAGAGTGAAAAAGTTGGCTTCAAACTCAACATTCAGAAAATGAAGATCATGGCATCTGGTCCCATCACTGCATGGCAAATAGATGGGGAAACAATGGAAACAGTGACAGAATTTATTTTCTTGGGCTCCAAAATCACTGCAGATGGTGACTGCAGCCATGAAATTAAAAGATGCTTGCTTCTTGGAAGAAAAGCTATGGCCAAAAAAGATAGCCTATTAAAAAGCAGAGACATTTCTTTGCCAACAAAGGTCCACCTAGTCAAAGCTATGGTTTTTCCAGTAGTCAGGTATGGATGTGAGAGCTGGACTATAAAGAAAGCTGAGTGCTAAAGAATTGATGCTTTTGAATTGTGGTGTTAGAGAAGACTCTTCAAAGTCCCTTGGACTGCAAGGAGATCCAACCAGTCCATCCTAAAGGAAATCAGTCTTGAATATTCATTGGAAGTAGTGAGGTTGAAGCTGAAGCTCCACTAATTTAGCCACCTGATGCAAAGAACTGACTCATTTCAAAAGACCCTGATGCTGGTAAAGATCGAAGGCGGGAAGAGAAGCGGATGACAGAGGATGAGAAGGTGGTTGGATGGAATCGCTGTCTCGAGGGACATGAATTTGAATAAGCTCTGGGAGCTGGTGATGAACAGGGAAGCCTGGTGTGCTGCAGTCCATGGGGTTACAGAGTCAGACACGACTGAGGAACTGAACTCAACTGATGGGAAAATGGAAAAGGTCGAAGATGGATAGTAGTGATGGTTGTACAACAATGTAAATGTACTTAATGCTATAGAAGTAGACACTTAAAAAATGTTAAAATGGTATATGTTATATAACATACATTTTACCACAATGAAAAAATAAAAATAAATTTAACAACAATACAAAACTAGGCAGTTACTCTCCATAAGCTGTGTTCTTTGTCATCTTGTTGTAAGTAATAATAATAATCAGTTCAGTCACTCAGTCACTCAGTACTCTCCAGCTCTTTGCAACCCCATGGACTGCAGCATGCTAGGCTTCCATGTCCATCACCAACTCCTAGAGCTTGGTCAAACTCATGTCCATCGAGTCAATGATGCTATCTAACCACCTCATCCTCTGTCATCCCCTTCTCCTCCTGCCTTTAATCACTCCCAGCATCAGGGTCTTTTTCAATGAGTCAGTTCTTCGCATCAGGTGGCCAAAGTATTGGAGCTTCAGCTTCAGCAACAGTCTTTCCAATGAACACTCAGGACTGATTTCCTTCAGGATGGACTGGTTGGATCTTCTTGCAGTCCAAGGGACTCTCAAGAGTCTTCTCCAATACAATATTGTAAAGTAATTAGCCTCCAATTAAAATAAATGAATTTATATTTTAATAAAATGAATCTTCTCCAACACCACAGTTCAAAAGCATCAATTCTTTAGTACTCAACTTTCTTTATGATCCAACTGTCATATCCATACATGACTATTGGAAAAACCATAGCTTTAACTATATGGACCTTTGTTGGCAAATTAACATATCTGCTTTTTAGTATGCTGTCTAGTTTGATCATAGCTTTTCTTCCACGAAGCAAGAGTCTTTTAATTTCATGGCTGCAGTCACCATTTGCAGTGATTTTGGAGGCCAAGAAAATAAAGTCTGTCACTGTTTCCACTGTTTCCCCATCT
Organism: Capricornis sumatraensis; assembly: GCF_032405125.1. NCBI lineage: Eukaryota > Metazoa > Chordata > Mammalia > Artiodactyla > Bovidae > Capricornis > Capricornis sumatraensis. The sequence continues at coordinate 8,634,355 of NC_091083.1, forward strand.
ATTTGTCATGAAGTGATCAGACTGGATGCTGTGACCTTAGTTTTCTGAATGTCGACTTTTAAACCAGCTTTTTCAGTCTCTTCTTTCACTTTCATCAGGAGGCTCTTTAGTTCTTCTTCAGTTTCTGCCATAAGGGTGGTGTCATCTGTGTATCTGAGGTCATTGATATTTCTCCCACAAATCTTGATTCCAACTTGTGCTTCATCCAGCCTGGCATTTCACATAATGTGCTCTGCATATATAAGTTAAATAAGCATGGTGAAAGCCTTGATATACTCCTTTCCCAACTTGGAACCACTCTGTTGTTCCATGTCCAGTTCTAACTGTTTCTTCTTATCCTGCATACAGATTTCTCAGGAAGCAGGTAAGGTAGTCTGGTAAGTCCCATCTCTTGAAGAATTTTCCACAGTTTGTTGTTATCTACACAGCAAACGGATTTGGCATAATCAATAAAGCAGAAGTAGGTGTTTTTCTGGAACTCCCTTGCTTTTTCTATGATCCAACGGATGTTGGCAATTTGATTCCTGGTTCCTCTGGCTTTTCTAAATCCAGCTTGAACATCTGGAATTTCACAGTTCACATACTGTAGAAGCCTTGGTTGGAGTATTTTGAGCTTTACTTTGCTAGCATGTGAGATGAGTGCAATTGTGTGTAGTTTGAATATTCTTGGGCTTCCCTTGTGCCTCAGCCGGTAAAGAATCCGCCTGCAATGTGGGAGACCTGGGTTAGATGCCTGGGTTGGGAAAATTCCCTGGAAAAGGGAAGGCGACCTACTCCATTATTCTGGCCTAGAGAATTCCATGGACCTTATAGTACATGGGGCCGCAAAGAGTCAGACATGACTGAGCAACTTTCACTTTCACTTTTTCACTTGAACATTCTTTGGCATTGCCCTTCTTTAGGATTGGAGTAAAAACTGACCTCTTCCAGTCCTGTGGCCAATGCTGCGTTTTCCAAATTTTCTGGCATATTGAATGCAGCACATTCACAGCATCATCTTTTAGGATTTGAAATAGCTCAGCTGAAATTCCATCACCTCCACTAGCTTTGTTCGTAGTGATGCTTCCTAAGGCCCACCTGACTTTGCATTCCAGGTTGTCTGGCTTTAGGTGAGTGATCACACCACCATGGTTATCTGGGTCACGAAGATCTTTTTTGTATAGTTCTTCTGCGTATGCTTGCCACCTCTTCATAATATCTTCTGCTTCTGTTAGGTCCACACCAAGTCTGTCTTTTATTGTGCCCATCCCATATGAATCAAGTATGGAGATAAAATGTTTTAGACAGGAGTGGAACCTAAACATATAAATACATGGGCTTAATGTATGTTACATATGTGTATTTATATTTTTCACTCGATGCTGAAGTATATATTTGTGCTCACTCAAAGTATATATTTGTACTCACTCAATGCTGTGAGTACAGCTTTGTCAAGCAACAATGCTACATAATCTTAAGAATAGGAGCACTGCAATGAGACAATTTTCATCTTTGCATGAAATGTTCCCTTGGTATCTCTAATTTTCTTGAAGAGATCTCTAGTCTTTCCCGTTCTATTGTGAGTAATAAAGGGGGATGCTTTAGTCAACATATGCATGTTTGAATGTATATTTACATATATGGATATGCATACATATATAGAAAGACAGAAGTTAGAGTGAGAGCATTTGAGTAGGACTGTGATATGATATTTCATGAAACAGTCTTTAATAAGACTGAGCCAGACAAAATACAGTACATATATATTTTAGGACAAAATTTATAACCTATCATTTATAGTTTCTCTATTAAAATAGAAACTTCATTCTCTAGTTTATTGTTCAATTATATTCTTCTACTTCTTCCTCTTCCACTTTCCACATAATCTGAAGTTTGGCCTCTCCTGTCAGCACAATAAGCAACAAATGGGAGATATTGACATTTCCATGGACTAAAAGGCCTGAAAATCTCCAATAACTACATCAACTGTTTCTGTTGCAAAGATACCCACAGAGAAAAATAGAGGAGCAGAGCAGGGAAGCATCTTCCGTAGAGAGGGCATGACTTCAAGAATTTACTAACCTAAAAGCAAAAGAACATGGACTAAATAAAAACAGCCAGCCTGTGAACAGAACCCAGAAATATCTGTATTGTCATTTTGACCAAGGACCTTAGTCTTACAAGAAAAGGTGATTTTTCTCCCTATGGGAGAGATACTTTACTATTGGTCAGATGCTTTAGCTAGAGCAAACAAAATCTAGTCACCTAGATTAACTAGAAAGGTATTTATGAAAAGATATTAGTAGCTTTCAGAATTAATGTTTAGCTACAGGAACAGACAAAACTGAGCTTCTGTGGGGGGCGGGGGGCATGCAGGGGAAGAATACACAAGCAATGCTGCAGAAGAGGCTGGATTTAAAAAGAAAAGCAGCCAATGCCACTGTCACTTCAGACACTGAAAGGAAGGATCTTGGCTTTTCTGTAATGCCACTTGGTGATGGATTTTTTAAATATGTCAACTGGGTTAGGTTACAGTCCTGAGTTATTTAACTAAATACTAACCTAAATGCTGCTATGAATGGATATGGAAGGTGTAATTAAAGTCCCTAATAAGTTGACTTTAAGTGAGGGAGATTATCAAGGATAACCTGAGAGGCCTTAATGAATCAGTTAGAAGACCAAAAACACATGGATGAGGCCTTCCTGAAAAAGTAAGAGGAAATTTGGCCTGCTCACAACAGTTTTGGCCCAGCTCATGGGATTCCATTTTGCTTATACTCTATTCTTTCTGGCTGCCTGTCCTACAGATTTCAAACTTTCTCTTTTGACTCACATAATTGAATAAGCCAATCTCTTGCAACACATCTATAAATAGGTAGAGATACAGAAATAGAATCCCACTGCTACACCACTGTATGACAAGCATGTGAAACCACTTCAGTTCAGTTCACTTCAGTTCAGTCACTGAAAAGTGTCCAACTCTTTGAGACCCCATGAATCGCAGCACGCCAGGCCTCCCTGTCCATCACCAACTCCCAGAGTTCACCCAGACTCACATCCATCGAGTCAGTGATGCCATCCAGCCATCTCATCCTTGGTCATCCCCTTCTCCTCCTGCCCCCAATCCCTCCCAACATCAGTCTTTTCCAATGAGTCAACTCTTCGCACGAGGTGGCCAAAGTACTGGAGTTTCAGCTTTAGCATAACTCTTTCCAAAGAAATCCCAGGGTTGATCTCCTTCAGAATAGACTGGTTGGATCTTCTTGCAGTCCAAGGGACTCTCAAGAGTCTTCTCCAACACCACAGTTCAAAAGCATCATTTCTTCAGCACTCAGCTTTCTTCACAGTCCAACTCTCACATCTATACAAGACCACTGGAAAAACCATAGCCTTGACTAGACGGACTTTTGTTGGCAAAGTAATGTCTATCTAGATTGGTCATAACTTTCCTTCTAAGGAGTAAGCGTCTTTTAATTTCATGGCTGCAGTCACCATCTGCAGTGATTTTGGAGCCCAAAAAATAAAGTCTGACACTTTCTACTGTTTCTCCATCTATTTCCCATGAAGTGATGGGACTAGAAGTCATGATCTTTGTTTCCTGAATGTTGAGCTTTAAGCCAACTTTTTCACTCTCCTCTTTCACTTTCATTAAGAGGCTCCTTAGTTCCTCTTCACTTTCTGCCATAAGGGTGGTGTCATCTGCATATCTGAGGTTATTGATATTTCTCCTGGCAATCTTGATTCCAGCTTGTGTTTCTTCCAGTCCAGCGTTTCTCATGATATACTCTGCATATAAGTTAAATAAGCAGGGTGACAATATACAGCCTTGACGTACTCTTTTCCTATTTGGAACCAGTCTGTTGTTCCATGTCCAGTTCTAACTGTTGCTTCCTGACCTGCGCATAGGTTTCTCAAGAGGCAGATCAGGTGGTCTGGTATTCCCATCTCTTGAAGAATTTTCCAGTGTATTGTGATCCACACAGTCAACTGCCACTACCGTCTCCCAAATCCAGAGACTGCCCATGAGCAAAATTGAATCCTACTCAAAATAACTTTATTCTGTCCCCCACTTCCAAACCAACATCTCCCACAGGCATAGTTATGTCAAACACCTACAACCTAACTACAAGAGAAGCTGGGAATTCGTTTCTGATTTCTAGTTTGGAATGACAAAATTCCTCATAAGGGAATTTCCCCCAACACAGAAAGGCCATTCGAAAAATAGAAGGCAATTATGAATACAATTATTGTTTCCCAAATTTCTGGCCTCTGAAAACTTCTCAAAGGAAGAATTCACTCTTTTAATCGCAGAGAGAAACACACTCAGCTTTGCATAATAAAGCTCATATTGGCTTTTGTTACAGAAAACCGTGTGATGACTGTTTTTCTTTGTTAATATATCAGTCAGCATGTATTATACAATTCTATACATTATACTGCTGTAATAAATAACCCTAAGATATTAATAGCTAATACAACAAACTTTTCATGTTTGTTTGTGGGTTAGGCAGGGGGCTTTTTCATGGTAGTCATTCAGAAACCCAAGATGACAATACTTTTCCACGAAACATACTTCCATAATGGCCAAGGCAGGGAAAGGAAACGTGGCACATTGTGCATTCTACCTGAAAATGTTTTCAAGAAGCAACACTGGTTATTCTGCTCACATTTCATCAACCAGACATAGGAGGTGTTGGTAACTGTAATCCTCCTATGTTTGTTAAAGAAGCAAAATATTTCTTAATCTTATTGACTATTTAAGTTTTCAACACCTGTAGAAGAATGCCTATGCTTCATCTTTAAAGGCTTAGTTGGTTGTGATTAAAAAAGAAATTTATAAATTCTAAATTTATAAATTCTGTTCTATGTAACAGCCAGATATATTATGGTTTCAGAGGATGACAATTTCATGATAAAACCTAGAAGATAGATGTGATACAATGAAAGGAAGTATAGTCTCCCCATCCAGGTATAAATTGGGAGAGAGATTTCTGGGGCACTGAGATGATTTCTAGGACAAGAAAGAAGGAGTTTGAAGAGGTTAAAGCACCTGTCTGTGCCACTCTTCTTAGGCTAGCATATCAGCTCTTAGTGTGGGAAGTAGGGAAAGGAGTCTACTAAAGATGCCAACTCCTGTAGAAGGATAAAGCCACCAGGGGGTGCAGTGGTAAAGAATCTGCCTGCCAATGCATGACACCCAAGAGACACGGGTTTGATCCCTGGGTTGGGAAGATCCCCTAGAATAGGAAATGGCAACCCACTCCAGTATTCTTGCCTGGAAAATTCCACGGACAGAGGAGCCTGGCAGGCTACAGTCCATGGGGTTGCAAAGAGTCAGACATGATTAAGAGACTGAGCCCACAAAGAGTTATCAGAGAATCTGATAACAGCAGGACAAGGATGAATGGGTCTACCTTACAGGTGCAGCAATAAGGGGACGGCATTTCTCTAAAAGCCTCATGCATCCATGGTGTCTTTCAAATGTGCACTGGAAAAATAGCATCTGCACAAGGTAAACCTGAGATCTTCTGTTTTCTGGAGAATGCCAAAATTCCCCTGTGTTTCAGAGATGTGTGGCAATAGCTTGAACATAGGATAAGGAAGCCTGAGTGTGCTCTCTGGCAGGGGCCAGTGGTTAGACCCTGAAAGACAATTCAGAAAGCAAGGCAAGTCCAGTTGCAGCTCAACAAATACCAGTCCAGGAATCAGAAGAGACAAATCACCCAAGGCAAAACCCAGTGATAATTCGAGAATAGAGTCTCTAAGGATTCGGGTCATATGACACAAAACTCTGTGCTTGATACAGCATTTAAGAAGACCCAAAGGGAGGTGAACAAGAAAAGAGACAATTGTGAAAAACTGAGAATTTAAACTAGAATAACTGAGAGATGACAGCCAGCAGAATGAGCTCCTGTCCCACCCACGGGAATATGAGGACTGCTAGAGGAATTAATAAGGTTTATTTTATTTGTACAACTATTATTTTGTGTAAATGTGTAATCTGACAACAAATACCCTCAAAATCTAGTGACTTGGAGTCAATATTTCCATAGAAAATGTGACCACTTTTGAAATTTCTTGAAAATACATACTCAAGAAATGAAATATCCACAAGATATTCTTTGAAATTATGTGCTATGGTAGCTCTATAGATAAAATTATTCTAGAGCTCTCTCAACTAAAAAATAATTTGCCTCTATTTCTCCTGAAAGCAGAGATACTACTACAAAGAAGTCCCACATTCTCATAATTACCAATGTTTTACCATTCTAGTTTCATCTCATTCTTTTTTTTCTCTTCACTCTCTCTCATCCTTTCTTCTGTATTTCTCTCTCTCTCTTCATCCTTTCATCTCCTCTCTTTTTCCTATTTTGAGGCTGATATAACCTTGATATGTAAATTTAAAGATAAGGGTACAAAGAAATAAACTTCAGATGATCTGTATCAATTTATAGCTATAGGAACAAAAATCCAAATAAATCATAAGTAAAGCGAATCCTGCTTTTTTTTGTACACAGACACCTTTACAACCATATAAAAACAACATTTAGGAAGGGTTGGATTTATTCTAGGAAAGGAAATAACTTTTTCATTAAAAAAACTAATAATGTAATTTGATATAAACTATTAGAGGAAAAAAAAATCATTTTCAACAGATACAGAAAGTCATTTCATAAAACCAGTATCTGTTTATTAAAAACCAAATAATTGCAAAGGCAAACTAAGAATGGAAACAAACTTGTTAAAACCTCAATGGGCAAAAAAAAAAAAAAAAAAAGAAGAAGAAGAAGAAGAAGAAGAAGAAGAAAACCTTACTGAGCAAATATATTCATACAGTTAAACAATGGGGCCATTTCCTTTAAAATATACATAGGAAGAAGACACTCACTCTGAACGTTCATTTAGTATTATACAAGAGGTCCTAAAAGGAGCCTATGAAGATGAGAAAGATTTAAAATATAAATACTGGAAATAAACAAAATATTCATTGTTCAAAGATGATGTAATTGCTATAACTATCAACATAAAAACTTCAACATAAATTAACAGTGTGATAGAAAAGTTCAGAAATATTAGTAGGTACCAAGTCTTTATTAAAAGTTGTATCTCTATATGCCAGGAATTACCAACTTAGACTTTCTTCAGAGAGGGAGAGGGCAGGATGATTTGGGAGAATGGCATTCTATCATGTATACTATCATGTAAGAATTGAATCGCCAGTCTATGTCTGACGCAGGATACAGCATGCTTGGGGCTGGTGCATGGGGATCACCCACAGAGATGTTATGGGGAGGGAGGTGGGAGGGGGTTTCATGTTTGGGAACACATGTAAGAATTAAAGATTTTAAAATTTAATTAAAAAAATTAAAAAAAAATTTTCTTAAATCTTACATGATAGGTACAATTATAACATATTATTCAAAGACAAAAAAGAAGACTTCAGTAATAGATAGAAAAACCAAGTTCATGGATGGTAAAACTCAATGTAATAAAAATGTCAGTTCTCCAAAAATTAATCTATAAATTCAAAGTAATCCAACCAAAATAGCAACAATGTTCTTTAAAACCTATTTTTAGAACCTTCTTTCATCTCATCTCTCTGACCTATCCGTGCCTCTCTCTTCTGCTTTTAAAGACTCCTGTGAGTACATTGCTTCCACTCAGATAATCCAGGATAATCTCTCCATCCAAGGTTCTTTATTTAATCCCATTGGCAGAGTCACCTTTTTTCCATGTAGTATATGCTTGTGCATATGGAAGAAAGATCATAAATTATACTAAGACTTCCAACTCTATGGAGGATCAGTGCCACTAATTCCTGCGCTCAAAGATTGACTTTATTTGTTATTGTTATATGCTTTGTGTGTGTGAACAATTTGAAAGTTTTGGTGGTTTAGTCACTAAGTCGTGTCCAACTCTTGCAACCCATGGACTATAGCCCACCAGGCTCCTCTGTCCATGGGATTTTCCAGGCAAGAATACTGAAGTGGATTGCCATTTCCTTCTCCAGGGGATCTTCCCAACCCAGGAATCGAACCCAGGTCTCCTGCATTGCAGGCAGATTCTTTACCTACTGAGCTATGAGGGAAAGTTTTACCTTCCCCTCAAAAAAAGTATTACTAGGAGGAACACAGATGAAAACTCAGAAGTGGCAAGCACAGTTGCTACACAAGTAACATGGTGACTGCAACGACCCAGAGGACAGATGTTGAGAACCCAAGAAAACATGGTGGAGACAAATGGAGGGGGATTCCAAGGATATTGGGGGGATCAATTTATATAACCAATTTAATAGGGGTTGTGATATTATAAGAAATATATATTTGGTCTTGATCCTTAATTCCTGGCACAGAGCTCCTACAACTCTTGTAATTTCCTGAGTGATAGAAGGGAGAAAAATGTGTTTGTTATTCATAATAAGCCACTTTCAACCATATCTGAGTAGGGGGAGACTCTAGGACACATTTCCAGTTTGGGTGGCTTTTTTTGAGTAATAAGCCTGCTCCCATGGCATAAAAATGAAGCCAAAACAGCTTGCAGAGGCAACCACTGACCATGCAGCATGAGAAGGTGATGGTGATCCTCCCCAGCGCCTTCTCCTTCTCTCCTGGGGCTTGTTCTTCATCGTCTCCTAGAGTTTCAGACATGCCTCCAGCTGCCCCCAGAGCAAACTTGCCTAGCAACATGGCCTCTGTCTTGCACTGACTTTCTTCCCTGTCTGATCTCAGATCCCTATGCCCCTGGTATTTCCTGTATCTCCCGATCAGACAGTTGGCACTCAAGTCCCTAAGGCTTTCTCCTAGGGAAACTTGAATGAGAACAGTAATCAAATCATAGTAGGAGGAAGGAGTAGGGATGGACTGGGAGTCCAGAGATATCAGATGCAAACTCTTACATATAGAATGGATAAACAACAAGGGCTTACCGGACAGCATAGGGAACCATATTCAATATCCTGTGATAAGCCATAATGGAAAAGAATATGAAAAAGAATGTGTGTGTATATATGTGTGTGTGTTATATATATATAATACACACACATATATAACTGAATCACTTTGCTGTACAGCAGAAATTAACACAATACTGTAAACCAATTATAATTCAATAAATTAAAAAAAAATTTAATTTAAAAAGATGATAGGCTATGGAATGGAGTGGGGATCCCAGCAGCAATCCTGCTCAGATATTGTCCAGCTAAGCTACAGACAAAGGGAAGAAGGCTCCCATAACTGGCTCTGGAGTGGCTCCCTGTCTAGACACCAGCAACACACCCCAGTACCAACCGAGTCCTCACAAGGGTTTCTTTGTTTGTCTTGTTTAGGAACAACACCATAGGTGCTGGTTGCTGCTGCTGCTGTTAAGTCGCTTCAGTCGTGTCCAGCTCTGTGAGACCCCATAGATGGCAGCCCACCAGGCTCCGCCGTCCCTGGGATTCTCCAGGCAAGAATGCTGGAGTGGGTTGCCATTTCCTTCTCAAATGCATGAAAGTGAAAAGTGAAAGTGAAGTTGCTCAGTCGTGTCTGACTCTTCATGACCTCATGGACCCTGGTTAGATTTGCTTAATAAAACATAATGACATATCACACTTACATTGTTGTTATTCTGATTAAAAGAATTACTACTGTGCAGGAAGAATTTCTCTTTATGGAAACACAGTTAATTGACAGCTGGGAAAAACTGTGGTGATAAAGTTAATTAACTTTACCAGGTTTCTCTGGATTTTACAATACCTGTGTTTTATTTAAAGGCTATTTAAAGGTCAGCTATCTTGGCACAATGAAACAGAGTTCTGCAACAGTAATTCAGTCTTCCTGAAGTGAAGTGAAAGTTGCTCAGTCATGTCCAACTCTTTGCGACCTCATGGACTGCATTCCATGGAATTCTCCAGGACAGAATACTGGAGTGGGTAACCTTTCCCTTTTCCAGGGAATCTTCCCAACCCAGGGATCAAACCCAGGTCTCCTGTATTGCAGGCAGATTCTTTACCAGCTGAATCTTCCTATTTCACAGCAAAGTCTGAAGTGAGCATATGGCACTGGAAGGAAAAATACTCAAACAGCTCAGGCAGCTTTCTGGGGAAAGCAGCCATCACTGGCCTTCTTTCAGAAAACTGGAGCTTCAGGATCAGTGTTTTGCAAAATGTGATGTACGTACAACTTGTATCAGAATCCTCCAATGATGCTTTTGAAACTACAGAATATTGGGATCACCCCCAGACTTGTTGAATCTGAATCAATAAACATGAGGCCCAGGACTCAACATTTTCAGCCAGCTCACTGCATAACTTTTCTTAGACTTAGATTGCCTGCAACATCACCATTTTGAGCTTTATTTGCATTAGCAAGTAGCCTTTTGTAAGTAAGAAAATGAGTGTATCTTGGGCCATTCATACATTCAATATTGAATTTAACTAAAGGGAGCTCAGTTGTGTGAAAGCAAAGGTTGTCAAACTGCATTCAGAATATTCTGGAGGGACCCAGCATGTGTTTGATTCAACTTCTATCTTGAAAATACTTTAAAGCTGTACTTTAATAACTTACATACTCAAAAGTGTTGGAGTCCAAATTTTTAACACATTTGAGGCTGCCAGCTTAAGCCATGTTGCCAGTTTGACCAGATTTTGTGCTGACATCTAGCAGTTTCCTACGTATATGCAAGATGATGTTTAAAATCTGCCCTTAGAGATTTCTGTAGGAGTGAGCACATCTGCACACGTAAAACTGTGCACATGAGCTCCAGACAGCAGCCTGTGCAAACGTTCCATCCCATCCAGAGGGGCCAAACCACAGCACAGGCTCCGTTCCTACTGAGGAAATGATGTGACAAGTGAACACATTTTGCCATGGTGATGTCAGGGTTTTTAGTTCAGGTCAGTTCAGTCACTCAGTCATGTCTGACTCTTTGCGACCCTATGGACTACAGCACGCCAGGCTTCCCTGTCTATCATCAACTTCCAGAGCTCACTCAAATTCATGTCCATTGACTTGACTTGGTGATGCCATCCAAACACCTCATCCTCTGTCAGCCCTTCTCCTCCTGCCTTCAATCTTTCCCAGCATCAGGGTCTTTTTCAGTGAGTCAGTTCTTCACATCACGTGGCCAAAGTATTGGAGTTTCAGCTTCAGCATCAGACTTTCCAATGAATATTCAGGTCTCACTTCTTTGAGGATTCACTGGTTTGATTTCCTTGCTGCCCAAGGGACGCTCAAGAGTCTTCTCTAACACCACAGTTCAAAAGCATCAATTGTTCAGCACTCAGCTTTCTTTATACTTCAACTCTCACATCCATATATACCCATTCTCACATTGGAAAAACCATAGCTTTGATTAGGTGTACCTTTGCCAGAAAAGTAATGTCTCTGCTTTTTAATAAATGCTATCTAGGAGACATAGAACAACAGACTGGTTCCAAATAGGAAAAGAGTACGTCAAGGCTGTATATTGTCACCCTGCTTATTTAACTTATATGCAGAGTACATCATGAGAAATGCTGGGCTGGAAGAAGCATAAGCTGGAATCAAGATTGCCAGGAGAAATATCAATAACCTCAGATATGCAGATGACACCACCGTTATGGCAGAAAGTGAAGAGGAACTAAAAAGCCTCTTGATAAAAGTGAAAGAGGAGAGTGAAAAACTTGCCATAAAGCTCAACATTCAGAAAACTAAGATCATGGCATCTGGTCCCATCACTGCATGGGAAATAGATGGGGAAACAGTAGAAACAGTGTCAGACTTTATATTTTTGGGCTCCAAACTTACTGCACATGGTGATTGCAGCCATGAAATTAAAAGATGCTTACTCCTTGGGAGGAAATTTATGACCAACCTAGATAGCATATTCAAAAGCAGAGACATTGCTTTGCCAACAAAGGTCCGTCTCGTCAAGGCTATGGTTTTTCCAGTATTCATGTATGGATGTGAGAGTTGGACTGTGAAGAAAGCTGAACACCGAAGATTTAATATGTTTGAACTGTGGTGTTGGAGAAGACTCTTGAGAGTCCCTTGGACTGCAAGGAGATCCAACCAGTTCATCCTAAAGGAGATCAGTCCTGAGTGTTCATTGGGAGGACTGAAGCTAAAGCTAAAACTCCAATACTTTGGCCACCTCATGAGAAGAGTTGACTCATTGGAAAAGACCCTGACGCTGGGAGGGATTGGGGGCAGGAGGAGAAGGGGATGACAGAGGATGAGATGGTTGGATGGCATCACCGACTCGATGGACAGGAGTTTGGGTAAACTCCAGGAGTTGGTGATGGACAGGGAAGCCTGGTGTGCTGCGATTCATGGGGTCGCAAAGAGTCAGACATGACTGAGCGACTGAACTGAACTGAGGATGGTCAAAACTTTTCCTCCCAGGAGCAAGCATCTTTTAATTTCAAGGCTGCAATCTTCAGTGATTTTGGAGCCCAAGAAAATAAAGTCTGACACTGTTTCCACTGTTTCCCCATTTATTTGTCATGAAGTGATTGGACCGGATGCCATGATCTTCGTTTTTTGAATGTTGAGTTTTAAGCCAGCTTTTCCACTTGCTTCTTTCACTTTCATCAGGATGCTTTTTAGTTCCTCTTCACTTCTGCCATAAGGGTGGTGTCATCTGCATATCTGAGGTTATTGATATTTCTGCTGGCAATCTTGATTCCAGCTTGTGTTTCATCCAGCCTGGCATTTCTCATGATGTACTCTGAATATAAGTTAAATAAGCATGGTGACAACATACAGCCTTGATATACTCCTTTCCTGATTTGGAACCAGTCTTTTGCTCCATTTCTGGCTCTAACCATTGCTTCTTGACCTATATACAGATTTCTCAGGAGACAGCTAAGGTGGTCTGGTAAGTCCTATTTCTTGAAGAATTTCCCACAATTTGTTGTGATCCACACAGTCAAAGGCTTTGGCATAGTCAATAGAGCAGAAGTAGATATATTTTCAGGAACTCTCTTGCTTTTTTGATGATCCAACAGATGTTGACAATTTGATCTCTGGTTCCTCTGCCTTTTCTAAATCTAGCTTCAACATCTGGAAGCTCACAGTTCATGTATTATTGAAGCCTGGCTTGGAGAATTTTGAGCATTACTTCACTAGCATGTGAAATGAGTGCAATTGTCTGGTAGTTTGAGGATTCTTTGGCATTGCCTTTCTTTGGGATTGGAATGAAAACTGACCTTTTCCAGTCCTGTGGCCACTGCTGAGTTTTCCAAATTTGCTGGCATATTGACTGCAGCACTTTCACACCATCATCTTTTAGGATTTGAAATAGCTCAGCTGGAATTCCATCACCTCCACTAGTTTTGTTCATAGTGATGCTTCCTAATGCTCACTTGACTTCACACTCTATGATGTCTTGCTGTAGTGGGTGATTACACCATCATGGTTATCTGGGTCATGAAGATCTTTTTTGTATAGTTCCTGTGTATTCTTGCCACCTGTTCTTAGTGTCTTCTGCTTCTGTTAGGTTCATATCATTTCTGTCCTTTATTGTGTCCATCTTTGCATGACATGTTCCCTTGGTATCTCCAATTTTCTTGAAGAGATCTCTAGTCTTTCCCATCCTATTATATTCCTCTATTTCTTTGCACTGATTACTGAAGAAGGCTTTCTTATCTCTCCTTGCTATTCTTTGGCTCTGCATTCAGATGGGTATATTTTTCCATTTCTCCTTTGCCTTTAGCTTCTCTTCTTTCCTCAACTATTTGTAAGGCCTCCTCAGACAACCATTTTGCCTTTTTGCATTTCTTTTCCTTGGGGATGATCTTGATCATTGCCTTCTCTACAATGTCATGAACCTTCATCCATAGTTCTTCAGGCACACTATCAGGTCTAATCCCTTGAATCTATTTGTCACTTCCCTTGTATAATAGTAAGGGATTTGACTTAGGTCATACCTGGATGGTCTAGTGGTTTTCCCTACTTTCTTCAATTCAAGTCTGAATCTGACAATAAAGAATTCACGATCTGAGCCACAGTTTGAGTGTTTGAGTGTCTCCTGCAGAGGCACGAGTCAGCAGTGGCTGGCTGCAGGCACAGGGGCTCTGGGTGCAGCACACTTGGGTGTGGCATAAGCCCTCTTAGAGGAGGTCGCCATTAACCCCACCAGAAAGTCACCAAGCAGACAACCCACAAGCTGCAGAATAATTATACCAAAGAAATTCTTGCACTGTTAAGGAAGTTCTAGGAACCACAACAGATTTCCCAACCTGGGTACCTGGCAAAACCCCCAGAGCATTTGACTTTGGAGGAGAGAGGGATTTGAATACAGAACCTACACAGAACTGGAGAAACAGACACTTGGAGCACAGACAAAACCTTGCAGGCACCAGAACCCAGGAGAAAGGAGCAGTGACCCCAAAAGAGACTGACCCAGACTTGTCTGTGCACATCCAGGAGTCTCTGGCAGAGGCATGGGTTGGGGGTGCCCTGCTGCAGGGTCAGGGGCACTGAGTGTGGCAGTGAATGCAAAAGGCCTTTTGAAGGAGGTCACCATTTTCTTCATTAACTCCACCATGGTTTGATCTCAGGTCCAACAACAGGGAGGGAACACAGCCCCGCACATTAACAGAAAATTGCATTAAACATTTACTGAGCATGGTCTTGCCCATCAGAAGAAGACCCATTCCCCTGCCCGCGCCCCCACCCCACAACAGTCAGTCTCTCCCATCAGGAAGCTTCTTTCCTAATCCCTCCGAAGGCAGACAGAAAGAAAACCAGTCACAGAAACTAATCAAACTGACCACATGGACCACAGCCTTGTCTAACTCAATGAAACTATGAGCCAGGCTGTGTAGGGCCACCCAAGAAACATAGGTCATTGTGGAGAGTTCTCATGAAACATGGTCCACTGGAGAAGGCAACAGCAAACCACTTTTGTATTCTTGCCTTGAGAACCCCATGAACAGCATGAAAAGTCAAACAGATATGACACCAAAAGATGAACGTCTCAGGTTAGTAGGTGCACATATGCTACCAGAGAAGAATGGAGAAATAACACCAGAAAGAATGAAGAGATGGAGCCAAAGTGAAAACAATGCCCAGTTGTGGATGTGACTGGTGATCGAAGCAGTCTGATGCTGTAAGAGCAATACTGCATACGAACCTGGAATGTTAGATCCATGAATCAAGGTAAATAGGAAGTGGTCAAATAGGAGAAGACAAGACTGAACATCGACATTTTAGGAATCAGTGAACTAAAACGGACTGGAATGGCCGTATTTAACTCAGATGACCATTATATCTACTACTGTGGGCAAGAATACCTTAGAAGAGATGGAGTGGCCATCATAGTTGAAAAAAGAGTATGAACCACAATATAGCTGGGTGCGATTTCAAACATGACAGAATGATCTCTGTTTATTTCCAAAGTAAACCACTCAATATCACAGTAATCCAAGTCTATGCCCCAACCAGGTATCCTGAAGAGGATGAAGTTGAATTGTTCTGTGAAGAACTACAAGACCCTCTAGAACAAACACACACACACACAAATATATCTTTTTCATTAAATGAGTTGGAATGCAAAAGTAGGAAGTCAAGAGATAAGTGGAGTAACAGGCAAGTTTGGCCTTGGGGTACAAAATGAAGCAGGGCTAAGGCTCACAGAGTTTTGCAAGAGAATGCACTGGTCATAGCAAACACCCTCTTCCAACAATGCAAGAGAAGACTCTAGACATGGACATCACCAGATGGTCAATACTGAAATCAGATTGATTATACTCTTTGCAGCCAAATATGGAGAAGCTCTGTCATCAGAGAAACAAGACCAGAAGCTGACTGTGGCTCAGACCATGAACTTCTTATTGACAAATTCATATTTAGATTGAAGAAAGAAGGGAAAACCACTAGACCATTTAGGTGTGATTGAAATTAAATCCCTTATGATTATACAGTGAAAGTGACAAATAGATTCAAGGTTTAGATCTGATAGACAGAGTACCTGAAGAACTATGGATGGAGGTTTGTGACGTTGTACAGGAGGCAGTGATCAAGACCATCCCTAAGAAAAAGAAATGCAAAAAAGCAAAATGGTTGTCTGAGGAGGCCTTACAAATAGTTAAGGAAAGAAGAGAAGCTAAAGGCAAAGGAGAAATGGAAAAATATATGAATCTGAATGCAGAGTTCCAAAGAATATCAAGGAGAGATAAGAAAGCCTTCCTCGGTGATCAGTGCAAAGAAATAGAGGAAAACAATAGAATGGGAAAGACCAGAGATCTCTTCAAGAAAATTAGAGATACTAAGGGAACATGTCATGCAAAGATGGACGCAATAAAGGACAGAAATGGTATGGACATAACAGAGGCAGAAGAGATTAAGAAGAGGTGGTAAGAATATACAGAAGAACTATACCAAAAAGATCTTCATGACCCAGATAGCCATGATGGTGAGATCACCCACTATAGCAAGACATCCTGGAATGCAAAGTCAAGTGGGCCTTAGGAAACATCACTATGAACAAGCTAGTAGAGGTGATGGAATTCCAGCTGAGCCATTTCAAATCCTAAATTTGGAAAACTCACCAGTTGCCACAGGACTGGAAAAGGTCAGTTTTCATTCCAATCCCAAAGAAACACAATGCCAAAGAATGCTCAGACTACCACACAATTGCACTCATCTCACATTCTAGCAAAGTAAAGCTCAAAATTCTCCAAGTGAGACTTCAACAGTACATGAACCGTGAGCTTCCAGATATTCAAGCTGGATTTAGAAAAAGCAGAAGAACCAGAGATCAAATTGTCAACATCTGTTGGATCATCAAAAAAGCAAGAGTTCCAGAAAAAAAACTTGTGCTTTATTGACTATGCCAAAGCCTTTGACTGTGTGGATCACAACAAACTGTGGAAAACTCTTCTAGAGATGGAACTACCAGACCACCTTACCTGTCTGCTGAGAAATCTGTATGCAGGTCAAGAAACAATGGTTAGAACCAGACATGAAGCAAAGTCTGGTTCCAAATCAGGAAAGGAGTACGTCAAGGCTGTGTATTGTCATGATGCTTATTTAACTTACAGGCAGAGGACATCATGAGAAATGCCAGGCTGGATGAAGCACAAGCTGGAATCAAGATTGCCAGGAGAAATACCAATAACCTCAGATATGCAGATGACACCACTCTTACGGCAGAAAACATAAGAGAACTAAAGAGCCTCATCTGGTCCCATCACTTCATGGCAAATAGATGGGGAAACAATGGAAACAGTGACAGACTTTACTTTTTTAGTCTCTAAAATCACTGCAGATGGTGATTGCAGTCATGAAATTAAAAGACACTTGCTCCTTGGAAGAAAAGTGATAACCAACCTAGATAGCATATTAAAAAGCAGAGACATTACTTTGCCAACTAAGGTCTGTCTAGACAAAGCTATGGTTTTTCCAGTGGTCATGTATGGATGTGAGAGTTGGACCATAAAGAAAGCTGAGTGCCAAAGAACTGATGATTTTGAACTGTAGTGTTGGAGAAGACTCTTGACAGTCCCTTGGACCACAAGGAAATCAAACAGGCAATCCTCAAGGAAATCAGTCCTGAATATTCATTGGAAGCTCTGGTGCTGAAGCTGAAGCCCCAATACTTTGACCACATGATGCAAAGAACTGACTCATTGGAAAAGACCCCGATGCCAGGAAAAAGACTGAAGGCAGGAGGAGAAGGGGATGACAGAGGATGAGATAGTTGGGTTGCATCACCATCAAAGAACATGAATTTGAGTAAGCTCTGGGAGTTGGTGATGGACAGAGAGGTCTGGTGTGCTCCAGTCCATGGGGTCACAAAGGGTCGTACATGACTGAGCAACTGAACTGAGTGGAGCAAGACCCAGTTTCCCCCCTTCACAGTGAGTCTCTCCCATCAGGAACCTTCTTTACTTATCCCTCAGAGGGAAGACAGAATGAAAACCACAATTTCAGAAAACTAGTCAAACTGATCACATGGACCACAGCCTTGTCTAACTCAATGAAACTATGAGCCAATCTGTGTAGGGCCACCCAAGACAGATGGGTCACTGTAGATAATTCTGACAAAACATGGTCCATTGAGAAGGGAATGGCAAACCACCTCAGTATTCTTGCCTTGAGAACCCCATGAACAGTATGAAAAGTCAAAAAGATATGACACTGAAAGATGAACTCCTTATGCTGGTAGGCGCCCAATATGCTACTGGAGATCAGTGGAGAAATAGCTCCAGAAAGAATGAAGAGAAAGAGCCAAAGTGAAAGCAATGTCCAGTTGCGGATGTGACTGGCGATGGAAGTAGTCTGGTGCTGCAAAGAGCAATATTCCATAGGAACCTGGAATATTAGGTGTATGAATCAAGGTAAATTGGAAGTGGTCAAACAGGAGATGGCAAGACTGAACATCAACAGTTTAGAAATCAGTGAGCTAAAATAAACTAGAATGGCCAAATTTAATTCAGATAACCATTATATCTACTACTGTGGGCAAGAATCCCTTAGAATAAATGGAGTCGCCCTCATAGTCAATAAAAGAGTCTGAAATGCAATATTTGGGTGCAATCTCAAAAATGACAGAATGAGCTCTGTTCATTTCCAAGGCAAACCATTCAGTATCACAGTAATCCAAGTCTATGCCCCAACTAGTAATGCTGAAGAAGCTGAAGTTGAACAGTTCTATGAACACTTACAAGACCTTCTAGAACTAACACCCAAAAAAAGATGTCTTTTTCATAATAGGGGACTGGAATGCAAAAGTAGGAAGTCAGAGTTTTGGCCTTTACCAGTTTTAAGTGTCTGGGCCTATCATTTATATTTGTAAATGCTATCATAATATTTCAAGTGAGGGTAATAAAATTGCCCTTAAAACCAGAAATGGATCACCACAAAATAATGAAAAAGCAAAAAGATACTTTTTGATAGAATATAGAGCTGAGCAGAACAAGAGGAAATGACACACTGTCCTATGTGACTGGTAGTGGGATTTTCAGACAAGGGGGTCACATTGATGACAGTGAAAAAACCTTGTATTGAAACCTCTCATGAGTCTCCAAGTGACAACAGAGCACACGGATGGTCATTAGGCATTTGGCTTCATCTTTTAAGGCAGAAAATTACCCATGTGCTCACTGTGTTTTAGGCAATGAAATTTTTCTATTTTTTGAATAACCCTTCTCAAGTTACAATGCCATACTAAAAGCAAATACAGAGTCTAAAATTGAGATTTCCACTTTTTTCAGCAAAAGAACTGCACCGCTCTATATAAAAAAAATATATGCAAGCAACATTTAGACATGAAGATTAAAACACACTATAAGTAAATATACATTTTTGAAATAAAATACACTATAGTATCATCCAAAGTGGTAACAAATATGAATGAGGGGAGGACAGGATCAAACAGCAATATCACACTGTGGGTATGTTTACCTGAATATAACGGAGTGTCCAGGCTTTGTCCTACACATCTCATCAATGGACTTGTGACCATTTTAGATATAATTTAAGTGAACACAAAGATGACTAATCTGTTGGACATATCAGATTTCTTTCTGATAAGTGTTTCTGTAGATGAACATCAGGAAGACTGACTCTGGAAAATACTGGACATCCCAGTGGGGAATGTACTGTTCAATGCTGACACCTGTTGTCAACTTGCCATCATATACATTTCAACATTTCTACAATTCAACACATACACAATTCAACACTTTTAAGTCAGACTGTTTGTGCTGCTGGTATAAATGCAGTGGCACCAATGATGGCTGGAGTGGAAGTTCTAAACTAAATGTCACTGAAAATTCAGGTGAGCACTGACTTTTGATGCCAATATCTGTCAGGAGTGCTGAATGACAGCACCATTGTTATTTTTATGACACGTTGCCTTCCAATTAGATTTTTGTGAGTTATCTGAAATAACACAAATGATTATATCCAAATATTATTATCGTTATTTGAAGATGTACATAGGCAGCTCTAAGGTGAGGGTTTCTTACGGTTCTATTGGTTGAAATATACACCCAATATGTCTTTATCTATGAAGCATGAAGAAAGGATGAGAAGGCAATGCCCTGTGCATGCACACAGCTGCTCTGTTTCTTGGGAAAGGTTTATTTTGATGACCTATTACATAAAATGGGGCTCCCCTGATGGCTCAGTTAGTAAAGATTCTGTCTCCAATGCAGGAGACCCTGGTTAGATTCCTGGGTCAGGAAGATCCCCTGGAGAAGGGAAAGACTACCCACTCCATATTCTGCCGGGAGAATTTCATGAACTGTATAGTCCATGGGGTCACAAAAATTTGGATACGACTTATGACTCTCATTCTCACTTCACTTTTACTACTTAAAAAAGCTGAACAAAGCAGGGCAAAGGCTAATAGAGTTCTGCCAAGAGAATGCTCTGGTCATAGCAAACACCCTCTTCCAACAACACAAGAGAGGACTCTACACATGGACATCACCAGATAGTCAACACCGAAATCAGATTGATTATATTCTTTGCAGCCAAAGATGGAGAAGCTCTATACAGTTAGCAAAAACAAGACCAGGAACTGACAGTGGCTCAGATTATGAACTCCTTATCTTCAAATTCAGAGAGAAATTGAAGAAAGTGGAGAAAACCACAAGACCATTCAGGTATGACCTAAATCAAATGCCTTATGATTATACAGTGGAAGTGAGAAATAGATGTAAGGGCCTAGATCTGATGGATAGAGCGCCTGATGAACTATGGATGGAGGTTCATGACATTGTACAGCAGATAGGAATAAAGACCATCCCCAAGAAAAACAAATGTGAATAAAGCAAAATGGCTCTCTGAGGAGGCCTTACAAATAGCTGTGAAAAGAAGGGAAGCAAAAAGCAAAGGAGAAAAGGAAAGATATACCCATTTGAATGCAGAGTTCTGAAGAATAGCAAGGAGAGATAAGAAAGCCTTCCTCAGCAATCAGTGCAAAGACATAGAAGAAAACAATAGGATGGGAAAGACTAGAGATCTCTTCAAGAAAATTAGAGATACCAAGGGAACATTTCATGCAAAGATGGGCACAATAAAGAACAGAAATGGCATGGACCTAACAGAAGCAGAATACATTAGGAAGAGGTGGCAAGAATACATGGAAGAACTGTACAAAAAAGATCTTCATAACCCAGATAATCACGATGGTGTGATCACTCACCTAGAGCCAGACATCCTGGAATGTGAAGTCAAGTGGGCCTTAGAAAGCATCACTACGAACAACCTAGTGGACGTGATGGAATTCCAGTTGAGCTATTTCAAATCCTGAAAGATGATGCTATGAAAGTGCTGCACTCAATATGCCAGCAAATTTGGAAAACTCAGCAGTGACCACAGGACTGGAAAAGGTCAGTTTTCATTCCCATCCCAAAGAAAGGCAATGCCAAAAAATGCTCAAACTACCTCACAATTGCACTCATCTCACATGCTAGTAAAGTAATGCTCAAAATTCTCCAAGCCAGGCTTCAGCAATACATGAACTGTGAACTTCCAGATGTTCATGCTGGTTTTAGAAAAGGCAGAGGAACCAGAGATTAAATTGCCAACATCCGCTGGATCATGGAAAAAGCAAGTGAGTTCCAGAAAAACATCTATTTCTGCTTTATTGACCATGCCAAAGCCTTTGACTGTGTGGATCACAATAAACTGTGAAAAATTCTTAAAGAAATGGGAATAACAGACCACCTGACCTGCCTGTTGAGAAATCTGTATGCAGTTCAGGAAGCAACAGTTAGAACTGCACATGGAACAAAAGACTGGTTCCAAATAGGAAAAGGAGTACGTCAAGGCTGTATATCGTCACCCTGCTTATTTAACTTATATGCAGAGTACATCATGAGAAACGCTGGGCTAGAGGAAGCACAAGCTAGAGTCAAGATTGCTGGGAGAAATATCAATAACCTCAGATATGCAGAATACACAACCCTTATGGCAGAAAGGGAAGAAGAGCCAAAGGGCCTTGATGAAAGTGAAAGAAGAGAGTGGAAAAGTTGGCTTAAAGCTCAACATTCAGAAAACTAATATCATGGCATCCGTTCCCATCACTTCATGGCAAATAGATGGGGAAACAGTGTCAGACTTTATTTTTGGGGCCTCCAAAATCACTGCAGATGGTGATTGCACCCATGAAATTAAAAGATGCTTACTCCTTGGAAAGAAAAGTTATGACCAACCTAGATAGCATATTCAAAAGCAGAGACATTACTTTGCCAACAAAGGTTCATCTAGTCAAGGCTATGGTTTTTCCAGTAGTCATGTATGGATGTGATTTTTGGACTATAAAGAAAGCTGAGCACAGTAGAATTGATGCTTTTGAACTGTGGTGTTGGAGAAGACTTTCGAGAGTCCCTTGGACTGTAAGGAGATCCAACCAGTCCATCCTAAAGGAGATCAGTCCTGGGTGTTCACTGGAAGGGCTGATGCTGAAGCTGAAACTCTAATACTTTGGCCAGCTGATGCGAAGAGCTGACTCATTGGAAAAGACCCTGATGCTGGGAAAGATTGAGGGCAGGAGGAGAAGCGGATGACAGAGGATGCGATGGCTGGATGGCATCACTGACTCGATGGATGTGAGTTTGGGTGAACTATGGGAGTTGCTGATGGACAGGGAGGTCTGGTGTGCTGCGATTCACGGGGTCGCAAAGAGTCGGATACGGCTGAGCGACTGAACTGAACTGAAGTGAAGCCAGCTGAGGTGGAGCTTCACAGGACCAAATTTAATGGATGTGGATGAAAAGAGAGGTGCCTGAGGAGAGATTGGAGGTGATGAAGGCCTTGATAAGATTAAAAGACTGAATTTTAGGGTCCACAGAAACCAGGTTCTCCCACCTCATGTTTCTTCCTGTCAATGGAGCTAGGCTTGGCTGACCCTGCTGGAAGGACATGTAAGAAGGAGCAAAACGAAAGCAATTCCTTTGGATTTGTCCAGTGAACTTGACTCCACATTGATAGTCAGAGATCAATTGGATAGGGTAAAAAATTTCTGACTATGTTAGCTAAATATACCTTGGAAGTAACTTGGCTCCCCAATCTTGCACCTTGCACAATTCATTGGTGTTGTCTTTTCCCTGAGTTGAATTAGCTCAGTCTGGTTTACAGAAAATCATGTGGCATATGAAACATTTCTTAGAATTTCAGAAAAAGAAAAAAAAAAAAGGCTTTTCTGAAATTTTGCATACACTGTCGAAGAGATGAGCACCAAGAATTTCTTTAAATGAGATTGCTGAATATCTTACACTACCAAGATATCTGGAAAGAATTTTCTTTTGCTCTCAAATTAATGTTTATCAAAATTTGATATTTAAAATGATTAGGTAAGTATTTAAAATAATCCTATTTTGAAACAAACTGTTTTATTTCATTTTCAAATTTGCAGACAAGTTTGTCTGAAGCATATTTTGATATGCTAAGTGAATTGTTACAAAGTTGCTGCCATTTGCCACAACTTATTTGTTTAAATTGAGGATTTAAAACAAAATACTCCATGTGCAAAAAAATTTTTAAAAATGAGAAAAATCACATGATAAGGTTTCTGTCATGCCCCAAATGCCACCAGTAAGCCCTGAATTTGTATCTGTGTCCAGGCAACATCCTTAATAATCTTCTTATTGAATTTATAATAAGTAAATCTAATAAATTTAAAATTGAAAATAAATATGTTTTTAAAAAATGACTGCTTTTATCCATCTATACGAGACTTTGTTAGGGTCTTGCTATAAAGAGAATTTGAAAACCACAGTGCTGAGGCAGGAAGAATTTGATAGGAAGATGAGATCACAAAGCATGGAGTTGAGGTCCAGGTGAGGCTGGGCAGGGCTGAGGGGTGATGTGGAAGAAAAGAATCCCAGAGAGAAGTAAGGATCAAGAGAGTACTGCAGAGAAGCACAAAGAAGATGGCAACCTAGTTGTCCTGCCAACTTCTGCCACACAGGATCTCTGCCCAGGAGACCCAGACTGCTAGCATATTAAAATTTCAGAACAAGTGCCAACTGGGGGATTGTCACTGTAAGAGTTTTTTTTTCATTCAGGGATCATACATGATTGGAGACCTTTCCCCGCCTTTGGCTGTACTAGGTCTTAGTTGTGGCATGCATGAACTTTTAGCTATGACATGTTGGATCCAGTTCCTGACCAGGAATCAAACCCAGGCCCCTTGCACTGGAAGCACAAAACCTCAGTCCCTGGATGACCGGGGAGTTCCCTGACTGGAGACTTTTTCATGGCTACAGTTATCCATGAAACTTACATCCTAGTCTATATCACTCTGAGCCAAAGAGAAAACAATGTCCAGTTATGGATGTGACTGGTGATGGAAGTAAAGTCAAATGCTGTAAAGAACAATATTGCATAGGAACCTGGAATGTTAGGTCCAGGAATCAAGGCAAATTGGAAGTAGTCAAACAGGAGATGGCAAGAGTGAACATCAACCATTTAGGAATCAGTGAACTAAAATAGACCAGAATGGCCAATTTAATTCAGATGACCATTATATGTCTACTACTGCAGGCAAGAATCCCTTAGAAGAGATGGAGTGGCCATAATAGTTAACAAAACAGTCCAAAATGCAGTACCTGTGTGCAATCTCAAAAACGGCAGAATGATCTCTGTTTGTTTCCAAGGCAAACCATTCAGTATTATAGTAATCCAAGTCTATGCCTCAGCCACTAATGCAGAAGAAGCTGAAGTTGAAGGGGTCTATGAAGACCTACAAGACCTTCTAGAACCAATACCAAAAGAATATGTCCTTTTCATCAGAGGGGACTGGAATGCAAAAGTAGGAAGTCAAGAGACCTGGAGTAACAGGCAAGTTTGGCATTGGAGTACAGAATGAAGCAGGGTAAAGGTCCATAGAGTTTTGCCAAGAGAATACACTGGTCATAGCAAACATCCTCTTCAAACAACACAAGAGAAAACTCTACACATGAACATCACCAGTGGTCAATACCAAAATCAGATTGATTATATTCTTTGCATGCAAAGATGGAGAAGCTCTCTATAATCAGCAGAGAAACACCACCAGAAGTTTACTGTGGCTCAGATCATGAATACCTTATTGCCAAATTCAGACTTAAATTGAAGAAAGTAGGGAATACCACTAGTCCATTCAGTTATGACCTAAATGAAATCCCTTGTGATTATACAGTGGAAGTGTCAAACAGATTCAAGGGATTGGATCTGATAGACAGCGTGCCTGAAGAACTGTGGACTGAGGTTTGTAACACTGTACAGGAGGTGGTGATCAAAACCATCTCCAAGAAGAAGAAATGTAAAAAGGCAAAATAGTTGTCTGAGGAGGCCTTACCAATAGCTGAGAATGGAAGAGAAGGAAAGGCAAAGGAGAAAAAGAAAGATATATCCATCTAAATGCAGAGACCTGAAAAATAGCAAGGAGAGATAAGCAAGTCCTCTTCAGTGATCGATGCAAAGAAATAGAGGAAAACAATAGAATGGGAAAGACTAGAGATCTCTTCGAGAAAGTGGCAATACCAAGGGAATATTTCATTCAAAGATGGACACAATAAAGGACAGGAATAGTATGGACCTAACAGAAGCAGAATATATTAAGAAGACGTGGCAAGAATATATAGAAGAACTAAACAAAAGAGATCTTCATGACCCAGATAACCACGATGGTGTGGTCACTCACCTAGAGCCAGACAGCCTGGAGTGCGAACTCAAGTGGGCCTGAGGAAGCATCACTATGAACAAAGCTAGTGGAGGTGATGGCATTCCAGCTGAGCCATTTCAGATCCTAAATGTGATGCTATGAAAGTGCTGCACTCAATGCCACCAAATTTGGAAAACTCAGCAGTGGCTAGAGGACTGGAAAAGTTTTCATTCCAATCCCAAAGAAAGGCAATTCCAAAGAGTGTTCAAACTATAGCACAATTGCACTCATCTCACATGCTAGGAAAGTTATGCTCAAAATTCTCTAACAGTATGTGAAATGAGAACTTACAGATGTTCACACTGGATTTGGAAGTTAAAGGAACAAGAGACCAAATTGCCAACATCCACTGGATCAAAGAAAAAGCAAGAAAATTCCAGAAAAAATATCCACTTTTGCTTCATAGACTATGCTAAAGACTTTGTATGTATGGATCAAAACAAACTGGGAAATTCTTCAAGAGGTGGACACACCAGACCACTCACCTGCCTCCTGAGAAATCTGTATGCAGGTCAGGAAGCGATAGTTAGAACCAGAAATGGAACAATGGACTGGTTCCAAATGGGAAAGAAGTACTTTAAGGTTGTATATTGTCACCCTGCTTATTTAACTTATATGCAGAGTAAATCATGCAAAATGTGGGCTGGATGAAGCACAAGCTGGAATCAAGATTGCTGGGAGAAATATCAATAACCTCAGATATGCAGATGACACCACCCTTATGGCAGAAAGTGAAGAGGAATTCAAGAGCCTCTTGATGAAAGTGAAAGTGGAGAGTGAAAAAGCCAACTTAAAAATCAACATTCAAAAATCGAAGATCATGTCATCTGGTCCCATCGCTTCATGGCAAATAGATGGGGAAAGTGGAAACAGTGACAGACTATTTTCTTGGGCTCCAAAATCACTGCAGATGGTGATTGCAGCCATTAAATTAAACGACGCTTGCTCCTTGGAAGAAAAGCTATGACCAACCTAGACAGCATATTAAAAAGCAGAGACATTACTTTGTTAACAAAGGTCCATCTAGTGAAAGCTATGGTTTTTCCAGTAGTCATGTATGGATGTGAGAGTTGGACCATAAAGAAAGCTGAGCACAGATGAATTGATGCTTTTGAACTGTGGTGTTGGAGAAGACTCTTGCGAGTCCCTTAGTCTGCAAGGGGATCCAACTTGTCAATCCTAAAGAAAATCAGTCCTGAATATGCTTTGGAAGGACTGATGCTGAAGCTGAAACTCCCATACTTTGGCCACTTGATGCGAAGGACTGACTCATTGGGAAAGATCCTGATGCTAGGAAAGATTGAAGGCAGGAGTGAGAAGGGGATGACAGAAGATGAGATGGTTGGATGGCATCATTGACTCAATGGATATGAGTTTGAGCAAGCTCCAGGAGTCAGTGATAGACAGGGAAGCCTGGTGTGCTGCAGTCCCATGGGGTTGCAATTGCTCAGACATGACTGAGTGATTGAACTGAACTACATCACTCTATAGAGGGGAGAAAATCTGACTTCTAGGAAGCACATGGATAAATTTTCCAAACAGGAGAGGAAATTTAAAATGGGTAATAATTTTCATGCACTAAAAACTGCTTTAACAAAACCTCAGTGTCTTTCAGCACAGTTTTTTAAAGATTTTTTAAAAGATGGAAAGTTCCAGTTGAGGAGGATTCAAATTAAAATGAGAAAAATGTACAGTACCCAGTAAGAAGACATAAAAACTAGTTGTAACTTCATTAGCAACTCAGCAAAAGTAGAAAATGAACTTCGGGCTCAGTCATTCAGATGGAAGCCCAGACACACTGGGTTTTGAACACACCTTGTGGTCTCCTCAGGAAAATAGAGCAATTTATTATCTAGGCCAGATCTGAAGAGGTGGCCTGAGGGGTCAAAGAGCTTGCTTCAGCATTACCAACTCATGGGGCATTTAGTTCATAAGTGTCTGTCATGATTCAGATGATTCAACTGTAAAACAATGTAGAGTGATTAAATAAAATTATTTGCAAGCCAGGATCATTACGCGGAATTACTTTCTGGCCTGGAGGAATAGGTCGACACCTTGTTGATTGCTGTTTGGCAGTGAGGCAGTGACAAATATATGAAGAATCATAGGTTAATATGACTTTGCTTAGCTTCTGAGTAAAAACATACTTTTAGTCTCAGCCTACCAGAGTGAAAGTGATTTGTGCCCCAGTAGGTGTTGGGATGTGTAAGTCTTCATATTTAGACGATAGTTTGAAACTTTGAACATGAACCACCACTGAAGGGGAGAAAGAGTGCATGTATTCATTTGCCACTGATTAATAATTACCCCCAAAACTTAGCAGCTGGACACAATCATATGTATTTATTATCTTACATGGCTTCTATGAATCAGGGGTCCAAAAGTGATTTAGGGCCGCAGTCCTTGGAAGGCTTGACTGGGGCAGAGGCTCCACCTCTTAGGTGTCGGGTGTTGGAGAGAGGCCTCGTTTACTCTCCTTGTCTTTGAGGGCCTCTCCAGTGGCCCGTTTGAGCATCCTCACAACAGGGTAGCTGGCTTCCCTCCGAATGACGGATCCAAGGAAGCAAGGCTGAACACAGTATCTTTTCTGATTTATTCTCCAAAGCCAGATACTACCACTCCTGCACCACTTCCCTGGGCGTCTCTGCTCACGTGGGAGGGAACTGCCCAGGGCCTAACTAACAGAGAGTAGAAGGCATCGGGGGTCATCTTGCAAGCTGGTTACCACATTCCCCCAAAAGAAATTTTTGTGGAAAATGTAATCCTCTCCTCTCCTTCTTCTCCCAAAATATCCTTATTTTGGGAGACTAAAAACTCCCTAACACCCTCACATTTAGACTGCTAACCAGAAAGGGCCCATGAGCCACTCCTAGTAGAAAAACCAAAAAGACTGCTGAGGGGTAACAGAATTTTAGACTTGTACTACCTTTAGATTCGAGAAGTGCTGAAACAAAAAGGGATGCCCAAGAGAATCTGTCAGGAAAACCATGAGTACCTAGGTTGACCACAAAGAGACAAGGAAGAAGCCTGTTAAGGGAGGGCCCCATTTCAGAGTAAATTTAGTAAATAGCACAGACCAGCATAACAAGGAAAAACACCATGGAGACAGAACTTAGATATCACTGTGGCCACAAGAGAAAGATTTTCTATTAAAAATGTAAAACCATTGTTTTGAGTGTTTTCAGATGTACTTGGGGATTTCAATTTGGTTTCCTTTGCCTTTGATTAAAGAGTCTTGATTCTTTGTACCATGCTAAAGGGTGTGAGACATCTGGCTTAGAACCAGTGTTGTGCTGGTTAATACTTAACACCTGGATCCCAGGGGAAAAAAAAAAATCTGTAGAATTTGCCAATTTCCATAGTTAAAATATTTCCATCATGGGTGACTTCAAGCAACCAACATGACATCACATGCAGAGCTGGAAAGAGATGAGCACAACTGGCTCCCCAAAGCTTCTAACACTTACTTAATACATAAGAGATATGAGATAGATTTGTTTCCTTCTAGCTTTTGTCCATGGAGAAGGCAATGGCAACCCACTCCAGTACTCTTGCCTGGCAAATCCCATGGACAGAGGAGCCTGGTAGGCTGCAGTCCACAGGGTCGCTAGGAGTTGGACACGACTGAGCGACTTCACTTTTGACTTTTCACTTTCATGCATTGGAGAAGGAAATGGCAACCCACTCCAGTATTCTTGCCTGGAGGAGCCACAGCAGCAGCTTTTGTCCAACTCACCTTGGCTACTGTCTTAGGTGGATATCCACAAACTTTTCTTTAGAAAGCTAAATTCCTAAAAGTTCCTTAAGTTCCTTAAAAAGTGAAGTATTTTAGGCTTTGTGAATTACACGATCTCTGTTGCAACTGTTTAGGTCTGCTGCTGCTGCTAAGTTGCTTCAGGCACAGCTATTTTCCAATAAAACTTGATTTGCACAAACTGGTGGCTGGCCCGCAGGTCATGGTCTCCTGACCTATGATTGTAGGTGAGCAGATTGCCTGGAAGTAGAGCCTGAGACAAGGATTTAGTGCCGGATGGTATTGAGGGAGGATTCTTTATAAGGAGTAGGAGAGCAGAGGGAAAGGCGAGGAGATGAGCAGGGACTCAGCCTCAGGTGAAGTCTGACCTCGGCCGGAGTCCACGGAGGAGCCCTGCTATGGAACTGCCAGGTCTTGAGGTAACAGGCTGGGCTTTTACAGCCCACCTCAGTCTCTGGTTGGCCAGGCTCCAGGGAAAGTTGTGGTGTCACCCCTGACACGTTCCATGTCTGGGCAAGGGCTTTCAACCAAGGGCAATTGTTTAGTGAAGGCTGTAACTGTGGGCTGTTAGCTGCCCACCCCGCAAACACTCACGACTGATAGCACCAGCTGATAAACGAATCTGGTCCAGAACCAGCAGTGTTTATTTACACAGCACGGGTTCTCCCGCTTTAACATGTGGGAGGATATCCTGGAGGGCTTGTTAAAGCATCAGTTCCTGGGCTTCAACCGCCGACATCTGCTTCAGCGTCTGGGGTGAGACTCAAGGATTCACACGTCTACGTTCCCAGCTTATGCTAGTGCTGTGAGCCGGGGACCACACCTTGAGCACCACTCTATTCCAATATTAACCCCTTGAATGCAGAAAGCTCAGATGATCCAACTATGTCATTATGACTTCCAATGATGATCTGAAGGAGGGGAGGAAAAGTGTAGGGGAAGGAAAGAGTTTTTCAAGTGGTTTATATTCTCTCTGGCTCTAATTCATCCTTTATGCAGTAAATCTTTTTTTTGGGGATAGATTTGTAGTATACTACATGGATTTAGTGAAACGATTTATAACATTATTTAAAGAAAAGTTAAGAATTCTTTCTGAGTTATTATTATCTTCCCTCTGACTGCTGACACCTTCTATATTCTATAACACGCTTAAGATGATAAATTATCCAGAAGTACAACTTTTAAGCAGAAGCTGATCTTTATCATCCAACGTGCATGATGCCGGGGCCAAGGCAGATGATAAGATTATCTCCAGGGCTTGCTAGGACAGCTGCCTGAGCCGTCAGCGCCACTGACAGTGGGAACTGAGAACACAGCTGCTCTAGCCACACCTTGTACAGATGGAAACAGAGCTGCCTGTGGCGGCGAGCACCCCCCGGGGCAAAACCACAAACCACGGGAGGAACACCGGGCACACATCTGTGCACGTCAGTCCTATCACCTTGAATCTGCTCTCCTCCCGTAAGCCCACTGTTGGCAGCTTCCCAAGATTATCAGCTCCTCGGTAAAAAAGAGGTAAACGATGGCAGGGGCTTCTCGAGTAGCTCAGATGGTAAAGTATCTGCCTGCAATGCAGGAGACCTGGGTTCAATCCCTCGGTCAGGAAGAGCCACTGGAGAAGGAATGGCAACCCACTCCAGTATTCTGGCCAGGAAAATCCCATGGACAGAAGAGTCTGGTGGGCTACAGTCCATGGGGTCCCATAGAGTCAGACACAACTGAGCAACTAACACACACACACACACACACACACACACACACACACACTCACAATGGGAGTACTCCTGACATTTTCCAAATTATAAACCTGTTGTGTGTTCAACCTCAAAATCTTCATTCCTCCATTTTCATCCTAGAGAAACTCCAGAGCTGAGTTTCCGTCAGAAAAGAACTGAAGAATTTCAGGATTGGAAGGATTATTAGAAATATCTGGGGCACTTGTGATATCTTAACATACCAGAATGACATCTCAGTTTGAAGTGTGACCAAATAATTTGTTCCTAATAACAAACAGCAACATTTGCAAGTAATTCACTTTTTTAATGACTTGGTGAAGACTTGAGTTACTTTTATAATGTCAATATCATGCACATGAAGTCTAAAATTTTCTTCAGTGAGTGAGAAAGTCTTGATAATAAAGCTAATGTTTCTGGAATTGGGCATCTCCCTGCCTATGTCTATCAGGGTGTTTCAGCTGGAAATATAAAGGACATGTGAGTGAAGAACTGCTGCTACAATCCAATCAAAATTTCATGGGGGCCATAACGTAAGACAGACACGGAATTTTAAAGTTCCTGGAAGAATGAACTGGTGAAATTGACTTTAATATATTTTATTTCACCCAGGAGAAGCAAAATATTATCATTTCAATATATAATCAACATAAAAAAATCTAGGCACTTTACATTACTTTTTTCATTCTAATGCTCTGAAGCCCAGTGTGGATTTTACATGTAGGGCAATCTCAATTTGGCCACATTTCAAGAGCTTGTTGGTCGTACAAGGCTAGTGGCTATCTATAGGACAGCTTGGGTTTAGCCTAATCTTTTTAATTCAAGGCAAAAAGCAGAATCCCAAGGCCCAAGCTCATGACGGTGATCATAGAAGAAAAGGGAATTTAATCTAAGTCCGGTCTGTCCCACACCAGCAAACCACAGCACCTGAATCATCCAGAAGCTGATGTTTCCCTCCTCAGTTCAGTTCAGTTCAGTCACTCAGTCATGTCTGACTCTTTGCAACCCCATGGACTGCAGCACTCCAGGCCTCTCTGTCCATCACCAACTCCCAGAGTTCACTCAAACTCATGTCCATCGAGTCAGTGATGCCATCCAACCATCTCATCCATTGTCTTCACCTTCTCCCACCTTCAACCTTTCCCAGTATCAGGAGTCAGTTCTTTGCATCAGGTGGCCAAAGTATTGGAGCTTCAGCTTCAACATCAGTCCTTCCAATGAATATTCAGGACTGATTTCCTTAAGAATGCACTGGTTGAATCTCCTTGCAGTCCAAGGGACTCTCAAGAATCTTCTCCAACACCGTGGTTCAAAAGCATCAATTCTTCATTCTTCGGCGCTCAGCTTTCTTTATAGTCCAACTCTCACATCCATACGTGACCACTGGAAAAATCATAGCCTTGACTAGACCAACCTTTCTTGACAAAATAATGTCTCTGCTTTTTAATATGCTACCTTTGTTGATCATAACTTTCCTTCCAAGTAGTAAACATCTGTTAATTTCATGGCTGCAGTCACCATCTGCAGTGATTTTTAGAGCCCAAGAAAATAAAGTCAGCCACTGTTTCCATTGTTTCCCCATCTATCTGCCAGGAAGTGATGGGACCAGATGCCATGATCTTAGTTTTCTGAATGCTGAGCTTTAAGCCAACTTTTTCACTCTCCTCTTTCACTTTCATCAAGAGGCTTTTTAGTTTCTCTTCACTTTCTGCCATAAGGGTGGTGTCATCTGCATATCTGACGTTATTGATATTTCTCCCAGCAATCTTGATTTCATCTTGTGCTTCATCCAGCCCAGCATTTCTATGATGTACTCTGCATATAAGTTAAATAAGCAGGGTGACAATATACAGCCTTGACGTACTCCTTTTCCTATTTGGAACTAGTCTGTTGTTCCATGTCCACTACTAACTGTTGCTTCCTGATTTGCATACAGATTTCTCAAGAGGCAGATCAGGTGGTCTGGTATTTCCATCTCTTGAAGAATTTTCCACAGTTTATTGTGATCCACACAGTCAAAGGCTTTGGCATAGTCAATAAGGCAGAAATAGATGTTTTTCTGGAACTCTCTTGCTTTTTCGAGGATTCAGTGGATATTAACAATTTGATCTCTGGTTCCTCTGCTTTTTCTAAAACCAGCTTCAACATCTGGAAGTTCGCAGTTCATGTATTGCTGAAGCCTGGCTTGGAGAATTTTGAGCATTACTTTATAAGCATGTGATATGAGTGCAATTGTGCGGTAGTTTGAGCATTCTTTTGCATTGCCTTTCTTTGGGATTGGCATGAAAACTGACCTTTTTCAGTCCTGTGGCCACTGCTGAGTTTTCCAAATTTGCTGGCATATTGAGTGCAGCATTTTCACTGCATCATCTTTTAGGATTTGAATTAGCTCAGTGGAATTCCATCACCTCTACTAGCTTTGTTCCTAGTGATGCTTCCTAAGGCCCACTGGACTTCACATTCCAGAATGTCGGGCTCTAGGTGATTGATCACACCATCATTATTGTCTGGGTTGTGAAGATCTTTTTTGTATAGTTCCTTGTGAGTGAAGTTGCTCAGTCATGTCCGACTCTTTGTGATCCCATGGACTATAGCCCACCAGGCTCATCCATCCACGGAATTTTCCAGGAAAGAGTACTGGAGCAAGTTGCCATTTCCTTCTCCAGGGTATATTCCTGACCCAGGGATCAAACCCAGGTCTCCCGTATTGCAGGTAGATGCTTTACCGTCTGAGCTACCAGGGAAGCCTTAGAACTATACAAAAGTTCTATGAAAAAGTTCTGTAAAAGGGACTATGGTCCTTCCATGAAGAAGCTGACTAAGAACTTGACCTCAGGGCAAGGCAGGGTGGTGGTAAGAAGACAGGCTCTGGGAGACAGAGCACTAGGGTTCCACTGTGGGTCTTCCTTGTATTGTAACTTTGGTGGCTTATTTTGTCAGTTCCTTAGTTCCCTAATCCATAAAATGCAAATGTTTCTAACAGCTCCTGCTTTCCACGGGGGTATAGGATTAAATGTATTAATGTATATGTATGTATGCATATTCTTCCCAGGTGTCTCAGTGGTAAAGAATCTACTTACCAATACAGGAGACTGCAGGTCAACCCCTGGGTCAGGAAGATTCCCCTTGGAGAAGGAAATGGCAATCCACTCCACCATTCTTGCCTTGGAAATGTAATGGACAGAGGAGCCTGGTGAGAGTGCAAAAGAATTGGACACAACTTAGCAACTAAACAACAAATACGCACATACACACACAGAGAGATACTCATACAACATTTAGAAAAGTAACTGGGACACAGAAAGTACTAAGACAGTGTGAGGTGTGTATTATCAAAATCTTTCAAAATTTTCTGAGGCATAATTTTACTCAAGTATAAATATTACTCAGCCATAGTGAATAGTGAAGTCGCTCAGTCATGTCCGACTCTTTGCAACCCCATAGACTGTAGCCTACCAGGCTCCTCTATCTATGGGATTTTCCAGGCAATAGTACTGGAGTGGATTGCCATTTCCTTCTCCAGGGGATCTTCCCAACCCAGGGCTCGAATCCGGGTCTTCCACATTGTAGACATATGCTTTACAGACTGAGCCACCAGGGAAGTTACTTACTCAGCCATAAGAATGAAAAATGGCATTTGCAGCAACATGATGGACCTAGACAGTGTCAGACTGCGTGAAGTAAGTCAGAGAGAGAGACAAATATCACATACTGCTGCTGCTGCTGCTAAGTCGCTTCAGTCGTGTCCAACTCTGTGCGACCCCATAGACGGCAGCCCACCAGGCTCCCCCGTCCCTGGGATTCTCCAGGCAAGAACACTGGAGTGGGTTGCCATTTCCTTCTCCAATGCATGAAAGTGAAAAGTGAAAGTGAAGTCACTCAGTTGTGTCCGACTCTTCGCGACCCCATGGACTGCAGCCTACCGGGTTCCTCTGTCCATGGGATTTTCCAGGTGAGAGTACTGGAGTGGGTTGTCATTGCCTTCTCTAAACATCACATGATATCATTTATATGTGAAATCTTAGGAAAAAAAAAAGGAGGGAGGGGGTACAAATGAACTTATTTGCAAAATAAGAATAGAGTTGCAGTTGTGGAAAACAAACTTTTGGTCACCAGGGAGTTAGTGGGAGAGGGATAAATTGGGACTGACATACAGACACGACATGAATAGATAACTAACAAAAACCTACTGTAGAGCACAGGGAACTCTACATAACACTCTGTAATGCCCTATGAGAAAAGAATCTTAAAAAGACTGGGCATATGTATATGTATAAATATAACTGAATCACCGCACTGTACACCTGAAACTAACACAACATGGTAAATCAACTCTACTCCAATAAAAATTTTAAAGTATAAATTAAGTCCAAACCCATTTGCTTTTACCTGACCGTCCTGCACTATGTTAAAAGGAGAGTCTAGTGTGTCATCACAATATTTTAACAGCATTTTTTAATTTAAAAATGTTTGGGGAGAAAAAAGGATTTCCTGATTGACTTTGTTTAGTCTCAAATCTAAATATAAATCTCTCCAATAATTGAGTTAATTAAGGTCTTATTCTACTGTTTTTTTAGTTTTCTTCCTGATCTCTGAGAAGAATGAAATGCATTTAGCTATCCTTTGCTTAAAAAGAGGTGTACATAATCATCTGAAATCTCACTGAATGCAAAAAAAAGGGTGACTGTCCAGACTCAACATGGATCAAAACAATGTATTCACTGCCAAGTCAACCCAAAGAAGAACCACAGCCAAAAGTTCTCTCCAAGTCTGGTTTATAGCTAGGAATAGGAGGGCTGTGTGTTTTTTAAATGAATTTAGGTGTACAAAGGTCAAAATAATTTTCTTTATTGTAAAAACACAGAAAATTGTTCTGTAAAACATATCCTAAAAATAATAGCATCTGGTTACTAAAGAAGGTCACTTTACCTGTCTCTCTAAGGAGTTTTAGTAGCTGTTGCTGTTTGAGTGAATTTACAAGGTAAATTTATTGTGGGTAGGTTGTGAAATGGGGTCATAGCCCCACAGTTTATTCTAAAAATGTTCCTACACTGCACCGAGCAACAGAAATATGTAATTTCACCTCAGATGGTGACATTTGTTCTTGAAATCTAGAAAGTTTTTATGTGCTAGAAGTTATTTCTGAGACTATATTGAGATTTATATATAGTGCCTATTCCCTCAATAGGCTAAAGATCTTTTTACATTAGTAATGCTCTCCTCTGAGCTCAAAGATAACCCCTTGACTGGTGGTACTGTCAAGAATGGGGATATTTGGGGTAATTTATGGAGACCCAAAAGTCTTTTTGTCCACAGCACATAACTGTCAAACCATGCCTTTGGGTTATAATTGGACCTGCTGGTCTGATTCCCATTGCTCACTGGGACTATTTCTTTGTCTTAAGTAGTCCATGGTTTCCCATATGAAAATAATAATAATAAAATGGACTTTGACTGGTCTCTGCAAGCCAGATTTTTCTTCCTCTGGCTGGAATTTAAGTACATTTCATTATAATGCTGTATTATTTTTCTTTGGCCACCTGATGCAAAGAGCCGACTCACTGGAAAAGACCCTGATGCTAGGAAAGACTGAAGGCAAAAGAAAAAGGCGGCAGCAGAGGATGAGATGGTTAGACAGCATCACTGACTCAATGGACATGAATCTGAGCAAACTCCAGGAAATAGTGAAGGACAGTGAAGCCTGGTATGCTGCAGTCCATGGGATTGCAGAGTCAGACACAACTCAGTGACTGAACAACAACCAAAATTATTTTTCTTTGCCCCTAGAATGCAGCTCTTTTTTCCTTCTTGCTTCCAGTTCATTCAATTTGTCTTGACACAGAGTGTCGTGACCTTTTAACATTCTTTCTAAACTCACAGGAGGATCACTGTAATGTTGGCTGCTGTCGACGGTTTAGAGCCCAGCTGGAAATCTCAGTACTTACCTTCCATCAATAACTTGCAAAAGATTTGGAAAATCAATAGCTTATTTTCTCTGCAACTCATCTGAAGCAAAAGAGCACAAATAAGAAATAATTTCACTATGCCAGCAATTTGCGCATTGGTACATTAAGTACATTTTCAGGCTCACACATGAAGTTAGTGCCAAATCATGATCAGTGAATTTTTTTTCTCTCACAAACATTGTAGAAGGGTCTAGAATTAAAAGATATGGATACAGTGTCTCCCCTACTAGTTGGCTGTGTGATTTTGGCAAATCCCAGGATAGCAACCTAATGGCAGAAAGCAAAGAGGAACTAAAGAGTCTCTCGATGGAGATGAAAGAAGAAAGTGAAAAAGCTGGCTTAAAACTCAACATTCAAAAAATGAAGATCACGGCATCTGGTCCCATCACTTCATGGCAAATAGAAGAGGAAAAAGTGGAAGCAGTGACAGCTTTTATTTTCTTGGGCCCCAAAATCACTATGGATAGTGACTGCAGACATGAACACTTACTCCTTGGAAGGAAAGCTATGACAAACCTAGACAGCATATTAAAAAAGCAGAGACATCACTTTGCCAACAAAAGTCCATATAGTCAAGGCTATGGTCTTTCCAGTAGTCACGTATGGATGGGAGAGTTGGACCATAAAGAAGGCAGAGCACTGAAGAATTGATGCTTTCGAACTCTGGTGCTGGAGAAAATTCTTTAGAGTCCCTTGGACAGCAAAGAGATCAAGCTAGTCCATCCTAAAGGAAATCAACCCTGGATATTCTTTGGAAGGACTGATGCTGAAG
Organism: Capricornis sumatraensis; assembly: GCF_032405125.1. Lineage (NCBI taxonomy): Eukaryota > Metazoa > Chordata > Mammalia > Artiodactyla > Bovidae > Capricornis > Capricornis sumatraensis. The sequence goes on from NC_091083.1 coordinate 8,672,185, forward strand.
CTGAAGTTCCAAAACTTTGGCCACTGATGGGAAGAGCTGATTCATTAAAAAAGACCCTGATGGTGGGAAAGATTGAAAGCAGGGGGATGAGGGGATGACAGAGGATGAGATGGTTGGTTGGCATCACTGAATCAATGGACGTGAGTTTGAATAAACGCTGAGACATGGTGAAGGACAGGGAAGCCTGGTATGCATCAGTCCATGGGGTCACAAAAAGTTGGACAATGCAAAGTCACTGACAAACAGCAGCAGTATCAACAACTCAGTATCTGAGCCTCCATTACCTCACACATAGAACAGGGCTTAGAACTCCAGGGGAAGGTCAGGTGACCCCAGCTGCCCCTTCCTTAGGGACACTGTCCTGTTCCTACCTCCACATTGTCCTCATGGGGCACAACCCTGACCACAGCGGGGCCAACTGACACCCTTCAGTCCAATCACAGGCTCGGCTCCAAGCTTGAATCTTGAATGGATATTGACAGGATGGAAAGTGAAGGAACTGAGTCATTCTAGAGACTTCCATGAATTCCACATATTTTACTGAGGGCTTACTAAATGCCACTCTTCATGTGGCTTACACAAATTACCTCATGTAGTTCACAAAAACACATGACTTACAGTAGCTCCCTATGAAATGGGGCGCCAGCTGTCTTCATTGTCTTTAACTGGATCTCTCCAGAAGCAGAACCCACGACAGAATTGGGGACCAGGCCATGGTGGCTCAGAGGGTAAAGAATCTGCCTGCAAGGCAGGAGACCTTGGTTCGATCCCTGGGTTGGGAAGATCCTCTGGAAAAGGAAATGGCAACCCATTCCAGAATTCTTGTCTGGAGAATCCCACAGTCAGAGAAGCCTAGCAGGCTAAAGCCTGTGGGGTTGCAAAGACTCAGACATGACTGAGCAACTTTCACACACACATATAGTTTCTTTAGGAGCTGACCCAGGAGGTATGCGGTATCTGCAGTGAGATAGCAAGGCAGAGAAACCAATAAAGGTCGTTAATGACCCACAGGTTCCTAACAGACAGTGTGAACTCTAACCTCTCCAAGGATCCCAAATCACGAGTTAAACCATACACAAGATCTGTTACAGTACATATTTGCATAACTTTCTTTTTTACTGTAGTATCTTCTGGAAATCAAGAGGAGATGACTTTTACTTTGGGGGTCACCATGGCAAGAGGTTTAAACACCGTAGATAAAAACAGAAGCTCAGAAACGAAAGACATTGTAAGCTTTTTAGGACTCACAGAAATCATGGGGTAAACTTTGAGATTTCACAGGGTGTGCAATGGCTGAGAATGTAGAATTAAGAGCTGCACTGTTTTGTTTTTTTCCTATCTACATTTTAAAGATCTGGCACACTCCAGATATTTAACAAGTAAAATAAGCAAAGTCATATCTGTCCAATTTTCATGGTAACTATTTATTCAAATTTTGGGTTATAGTAAAGTTTAACTTCTGAATTTGGATTAATCCTCAATAAAATATGCTCCATCCTCAAGGCAACATTGGAAATAAATTTATCCTTGAGAGCACAACCATAAAGAAGGCTGAGTCCCAAAGAATTGGTGTTTTTGAATTGTGGTGTTGGAGAAGAGTCCTTTGAACTACAAGAAGATCAAACCAGTCAATCCTAAAGGAAATCAACCCTGAATATTCATTGGAAGGAGTGATGCTGAAGTTCCAATACTTTGGCCACCTTATGCAAAGAGCTGACTCACTGGAAAAGACCCTCACTGAAAGCAAAATGAGAAGGGGATGGCAGAGGGTAAGATGGTCGGATAATATCACTAACTCAATGGATATGAATCTAAGCAAACTCCAGGAGATAGCTGAAGACAGAGGAGCCTGGCACGCTGTGGTCCATGGGGTCCATGGGGTCACATATTCGTCACAACGACAACAAATATTAAACAGTAGCTGTATCTCTATAATTTGCATTTTGTTTCTTATAATGCTGCCCAGTAATGCGCATTTTTGCCAAGGATTTGAGATCCTTCAAGTAGGAAATCTGAAATTCAAATTCTATCTTATTTTTATATTCCCCAGGAAGGAGAAAAACTGACCTCATTTTCCTTCCACACAGAAAAAAAAGAAAAGAAAAGGTTTTACTCAGCAAACAGGCTGAATACGTCCTGACTACATCATAACTTTTTCTAACGGCATCTTAAATCCAAGTTATTACTCTAAGTTGTTTATCTCGTGCTTTGTGTTGCTTAACACTTGCTGCTGACAGATTTAGGACACAGTATAAGTTTTGCTTTGTGCTGGAATCCTTGAATAACCTGAAGATGGATAACAGTAAAGATAGAGTTGGTCCTGAGGTGGTTCTAAGAAACATAGCCCCAGTGATATGAGATAAGGCATATATTTCAAGGGTGTGATCAGGTTCTCTCACCATCCATAGAAAGTGAGCATCATTCTCATTGTCGTCAGAGAGTTCACATGTCTAGACCTAAAATTGTATCCTTTTCAGAAATGAAGATCAAGACTTGGTCAAGGCAAGTCAACAAGCCATATTGAACTTTTGCTCTGTGTTACCAGAATTGGCACAAGAATTATGGAGCCAGATGTCACCTGGGGTGTCCCTAACTCTTACTTGGTAAGTTTGCTCACATTTCCAGTTTATCCTTGGTGGAATATCAATGTCTTCTCCCAAGACACGTGAAAAGACCAGGGAGGCTCGATGTCTTAACATAGCCCCTTTGAGCTCCCACATCTGCCAAGGAAGACTGGTTTATCATTCTGTATAGCAGCAGACATTCAAGAAATAATCACAAAAAGAAAAAGCACCACAATCCATCTCTATGTGTGGTGGATTTCATTCAGGATTTAGAAGGATCCATTTAAGGGTACATTGTAGCCAAGGAAACAACTCATATGGAATATTTGGTATTACTGTTCATGAAATTCTTTTACATTCCAAATATCAGGTAATTGTCCACTGGCCACTCCCTTTCACACAGGCCCCTCCCCACACATTATTCCTGGTGCTTCTCTTGCTTTTCTCATTGATACTCAGACCCCCTATTCAGCTAAGGAATTCAAAGACTTTCTACTTCCCATGGGTATATAGTGGCTCTTACACTTTGGGGTTCTTAGCAAACATTTAAAATGATAAATCGCAGGGACAACCAAAGACTGATAATCAGATGTAGGGTGAAGCCCTGGAATCAGCACTTTTGAGAAATATATTAGATGGCTTATCTGCAACTGCTGCATGGAACACAATGTGACCATTTGTGTATTTTTTTTTTTTTACTATCATCCTTTCAGGGGTTTCTAGCCATGTCTTAACATGGCTTTTGTAAAGATCATATAGCTGGAGCAGTGGTTCTCAAAGGGCATGTTAAAGCCCCTATCACCACAGAAGCTGATGGTCTAGGGTGGATTCAATAATCTATATTTCTAACAATTTCTCAACTGATGCTAAAACCGCAGGGACCACTCAGATGTTTACCTTTCTTCTCACGTCTGACAATCTCTGTCTGAAACATGTCATCAATTTTTATCCACTAAAATCTATTATACTTATGCCAATGTCTACTATTATATTTAGGTTTATTTATTTCCATTGTTGTGTGTGCATTTAGTGCAGGCCACTTTTTCTATGCTATTTCATCTTTCCTTTCTGACTTTGTTTAGGTTGATTTTTTTCCACTTTGTTTCCACTAGCTTCAAAGCTATGCTTTATGCCTCACTTCTTTGGTTGCTCTCCCTAAAAACTGAAAATGAGAATTCACTTATCAAACTCAAAGTTTACCAGCATCTTTGCTACACAGAAAACAAACTGAAAATCTATGAAATAGTTCAATGGATAACATGCATTGATCAGTACACAAGAACCAATAATACTTATTGAATTCAAACTATTTACTATTGTAAAAATTAAATGAAAGCACTATGAGATCTAAATACAGTCTTTGACAACTGCAGTAAAATAAGTGGAATATTAAAAAAAAATAATGCTGGTGAGCAATAAAAAATAAATTTTAAAAATCTCAAGTACAAGGACATTAAATGTGATAAATCCCAAATCCCTGCCCCTCTTTTCCTTAAAAAGACTGTTTTTGCTAATTACTCCTCCTTGCCTCATAAATTTTCTATCTAGAATCATTTTCCTTCTGTTTGAAATACATTGTCTAGAATTTCCTTTAGGGATACTCTATTGGTTATAAACTATGTTTTTATACTTTTGAAAAAGCTGTTTTCATTATGAAAAAAATAGCTGAGCTTTGATTTGTTTGGATGGGAAATTCTAGGTCAGGTATTATTTTCTCCCAAATTATTGAAAATATGCTTTTATTATCTCCTGGTTTCCATTACTTTTACTATTAAGTTGGCAATTGTCTTTAGGAGGTGGAAGAGGCTAATTTTTCTTATTCACTAAATAATTTTGAATATTTTCTCATTGGCATAGATTTGCTTTACGTAATTCTGTTTCAAATTTGTTGGACATCCTAAACCTGAAACTTTTTATTTTTAGTTCTAGAGAATTCTCTAGCAATGTTTCTTCAGATATTTTTTTCTACTCCATTGTCTTTTTATGTCATTCTAAATACATTCTTTAAATCTATATTACAGTGAAAAATAATAATTTCCTTTTTGGCTGAATTTAATGTTATTGAACCCATCCATTAATTTATAAAACTTTATAAAGGCTATATTTTTAATGGCTAAAAGTTCTTTTCCACTTTGCTAGACCTTATCAGATATTCATATAATTTTTTTTCTCCTTGCTCTCATTTTTGGTCTCATAAATTATTAAAACGCATGGAGCATCCATTTTATATTCTGAGTTGGATAATTCTAATATCTGAAATCTTGGCTGGTCTAATTATCTCTCTTGTTCCTGCTGGATTTTGCTTCCTTTTGTCTTGTAAATTCATATATTGTGATTTCATGCCCTTGGGATATTTTCTGTGGCCCTTCTTTGAGACCTGAGTTGAAGGCTGGCTTTTTAGCTTAGTCAGAGTGTGATCCATGGACCAGCAGTATCTGCTTCACCCTAGAGACTGTGTACTTGCAGAATGTTAAGCCCCAGACATACCAAATGAGAATCTGCATTTTAATCATAACCCTATGCACAGCAGAATTCGATAAAGGCTGGTCTAAGGAGGGTTTGGACTGGTGGGATTGTTTTCTGTCAGGTACCTGGAGGCATCACCACACTTCATATGAAATTCTCAGTTGGAAGCTTTTTTGGTGCACATAAACCAAATGAATTCAAGATTTGAACTCATGTGTGGGCTGGCTATGAATGCTCAAAGACAACTTTTTTCCCTTCCACCCAGAGTCAACGTTCAGGAGAGAAAGCTTCCTTGCATAAGGAAGCAGGAGGTAGGACAGACTTACTCCCAGTGTACCCTTACAGCTAGGGACAGTCCTTTGTGGTCGAGTGGCAAGGGTGCCCTCCTGAAACACTGCCAGGTGGTGGGGTGTGGGCTGAAGACTGTATCACCTAACACTTGCACACCCAGGAAGCTATGAAAACTCGAGCTCCATATCACATTGGTTCTATGGATGCTTTCTGGAAATCACCCCCTCCCTTCCTTTGACCTCCTGGATTCCTGCCTTTATCAAGTTTTAGCTCCCAAAGGCTATTTGCTTTCTTGTCAGCTCAGTAATAAATGTGAACAAGTTCTGCTTTTAAATACACTTGGGTATTTCTTTTTGCCCTGATAATATCGTCAGTTAGAGCAGACTGACATACCCCAGGAAATAGAAACGCAAGCCTTAAAATTTTTATTTCATTGTGAAGAAAGCACACAGCTAGGACATAGATGCAAAAATGCTTCATTTTTTGATCAAGAGGGAAATAAAGGAAAAGAAAAAATGATAGATTTCTATCATTTATTACAAGTTTCTATCAGGCCATCATCTGGAATCAAGTACAGCACTTTTCCTATACTATCTCATTTAAATCTCACATCACCACACTTTAGGTAGTTATCATTATTCCCCTTTACAGATGAGGAAACGGAAGCTCAAGATGAATACAATATTCTCAAGGTCATCCATCTACAAAGGAGTAGGATTTGAATCCCTGTTCACCTGAGGACTTCCCTTGTGGCTTAGCTGGTAAAGAATCCACCTGCAGTGTGGGAGACCAGGGTTCAATCCCTGGGTTGGGAAGATCCTCTGGAGAAGTGAAAGGCTACCCATGCCAGTATTCTGGCCTAGAAAATTCCATGAACAGTACAGTCCATGGGGTCTCAAAGAGTTGGACATGACTGAGCAACTTTCACCTGAATCCAAAGTACACCTTCATATCACAGTACTTTTCTCAGACCACTTTCCCTCCATCCCTCCCTCCCACTGAGTCCTTGAGCTGATGCCCTGCTTATGACTCAGCAGAAAATAGTTCTTTAGTGTCCCTACCTCCTGCTCAAGAATGTGTAGGGGCTCCCTTGATATTTCAGAGTGGTTCCAAAACCAATTCACCTAATAACACTAACTCCATGTCTAACTCTTCTTTGAAACCCCACCCAGTTCCTCCATTCCATAAGGATTTCTCTTTTTTCCCTACTGTATTGTGGACCCAAGGCCTATTCATTTTTGCATATTAGCTTGATTTCAAGACTAAATTGAAAGCTATTCTAAGGCAAACACAATGGGTTGTTATTTTGTTGGCTTTCACTGTTCCCATGGAAGTATGTGTGACACTTAGTAGGCATTAAATACTTACTAATTGATTGACTGCAGGGCAAACCATTATTTTTGTTCTGTCCAACTTTTTATTTTGCAAAGTGTGATAAGCAAAGAAAGCAGTGATTAAAATCTTAAAATTGCAATTAATGTAAATAAAAAGAGAAAAGATGGCCAGATTATGAGCTACCTTTTGTCTCTAGATGTTTATTCCGAGCATTGCTTTGGTCGATGCAGTTTAGGCAGCAGGGAATTCTTAGAGATGATTAATTCCAGGTGGATCAAACCTTAATATCCTTTTGAGGATGATTCACTTCAATTTGCTGCATCATTACTTTTAGGAGGCAGTAAATGATAGCAAACACTATACACACCACCCCATCCTCTGCAATTTCCCTCCCAAGTTGAAAACCATTTAAAAATAATTCGAGATAAAGTTCAGTCAGTTAGCTAGTTACAGCCTTCTCTTAGGGTAGCATTAGCATTAATTAATGTTTGTGGACTGCTTTGAAAATCACAAGTGCTATGGAAGTGCTGACTATTAATTTAGTAAAAGCACAAGCCATGAAAGCTGAAATTTAAAGGCAGTTGTGCACTGTTTTAATATTTAAATGAGCCAGCCTGAAGAAAGTCTCTGACATCCCATGTTTACAAATCAGGAAGAAAAGAAGTCCCAAGTGGAGAGACTGTAAATGATTTAAAAGAGAAGACTGAGGTAGCAGGGGATAGGGATGACTGTTAACTATTAGAGGAAGGTAGAGGATGATGGACGGGTACATGTCCATCAGTTTGGAGATTAGTCCTTGTGCTGGAGTGCCGGAGATTGGCAGTGACTTGGGAGGTGAGACATTGACGAGAAAGAGATAGAAGAGGAGGAGAAAGAAGGAAAACTAAGAGGAAGAAAAAAGAGGAAAACAGAAAGGAAGAAAAAGGAGGAAAAGGAGATCTCTTGACTGAGATTAAAAATAATGGCATTGAAATATGTATAATATCATATATGAAACAAATCGCCAGTCCAGGTTCGATGCATGATACAGGATGCTTAGGGCTGGTGCACTGGGAGGACCCAGAGGGATGGTACGGGGAGGGAGGAGGGAGGGGGGTTCAAAATGGGGATCACGTGTATACCTGTGGCAGATTCATGTTGATGTATGGCAAAACCAATACAATATCGTAATGTAATTAACCTCCAATTTAAATAAATAAATTTATATTTAAAAAATAAAATAAAATAAAAAATACTTTGGTGTCTGAAAAAAAAATAAAGTGTGCTTTCTGCAAATAGCATAAAAAAATAAAAATAATGACAAAAAATGATGAAACTAATGTTTCTCCCTTGCATATATGCTCAAGGGGCAATTATAGTATAATAATGACTCCAAATAGAAACCACCTTCTGATTCCTTCTTGACAGTTATATCCAAACACCCGTTCCTTCTCCAAACACCCGTTCCTTCATACTGGCGGACGTGCGAACCTGAGTCAGCAGATTCTGTCTCCCCACCTCCCCCCACCCTAGGCCATCTGCATCCTTTCCCTTTTATCACATGGCTTCCCAAGATAAGGTGAGCATCCTTGTCCCTCTCACCCTCTTCCTCCACTTCCACCAAGACAACTTCTTCAAGACTGTCCTTGATATTCAGCTTTTCCAGTAAAGTCACATTAGGCCTTTGTGCCCATATATCTGCTGTTCTCATAACTGAAACCTGTGTGCTCTTCCCAATGACAATTTCCAGGAGAGTAGGATTCCATAACTGTGAAGGCTGTTGAACCACTGAACTTGGAACTTTCTGGGTAACTGCTGTGGTACTATTAGAAGTTAGGCCCATGAATTAAATGACCAAGAGCACAACCTGTGATGGTATAGGAAGAGTCACTACAGAAAAGATAAGAAACTATCTTTCTTCCCTTCCTGCTTCATTCTTTCCTCCTTTCTGTTATCTTTTTAAAGCATAACATATATTTACACTGCAGGGTGTCTGGAAAATAGAGAAAGGCAAAAATGCAGTAACTGTACTCCATTTGCTCAGATAGAGCCAAACCTTATATTTAATCATAGTCCCTGTTTTAAGTTTATTCATGTTCACATAAGATATTGCATCAAATAATGTTACATACAATTTTATAACTATTTATATATTATGTAAATATAAGTATTATGATAAATATATGTAGCATAATATATTTAAGCATTTTATAACACATAAAATACAATATACTTTGTGTTATATATTTGTTATATTTTTATTATAAAATATTTTCCACTAATTTCTTTATAACAGATGTTTAATATTCTGTCATATGGATATACCACAATCATTCTTTAAATTTAGAATTATATTTTTATTGGTCTCACAATATTTGTCTTTATAAAGAATGTTTTTAATAGATATGTTTGGGCATACTTTTTTTTCAGAATTTTTATTAAGTGAGACAAGGCCTATTTTCAAAAAAAAAAATTCAAAATTCATGTTTTTCTTACCATGACTTTTCCTATAAGTTGTTATATATGCAATTTTTAAAAGGTTTCTCCTAGTCCAGTAGTCAGATAATCTCTGGGAGTATTGTAATCATCACATTTTACCAGAATTTTGATTCTGATCAAAGATTTAAGGGACAAAACAAAATGAATCACATTGTTTCTATGATTCTTTTTTTTTCAAATCCACATGCTATGCAATGTAATATTTTTTTAATTAATTTATTTATTTTAACTGGAGGCTAATTACTTTACAATATTGTAGTGGTTTTTGCCATACATTGACATGAGTCAGTATGATTCTTGTTAAATGCCCAGAAGTGTTCAGCGCTGAGCACACCAAGATGGTGAGGGGAGCAGGGCACCTGCCTGTGGAGCCTCCGAGCCGTTCATCTGACCTGTGCAAAGATGGGTACAGTTCTCCCCTTCTCTGATTTCACAGCACCAGCAGTGTGATGTCAAAGCATTCTGTGTCTGTTCCCTACCCCTTGGGCCTGGGCTGGCTGTGTGATTTTGCCAACAGAATGCGCTAAGTGACCACATGCTGGTTTCAATTTGGAACACAGGGATCTCACATACCAGGCCTATTCCCCTGGAACCCTACTCCTGACATATGAACAAGCCCAAGCTGGCCTGCTCGAGGATGCGAGACTGCACAGGGCCGAAACAAAGAGATCTACAGAGGTGACCGTGAACAGCTAGCCCCCAGCCAAGCCACCATTTGACCACAAACATGCCAACTAAGGCCAGAGGAACTGCCCAAATAAGCCAAGAATCCTGTGCTAAATAAATATGCTTTAGTATGGAGTATAACACAGGAGATGCTGTTTAATACTGCCTGTAAATCAAACCCAGCAATGTGCTTAGTATCATAACAGAGGAAGAAGCAAGGAGTTATAAGGAGTTAGCTTCTTTCTTCCTCATCTGCTTTTGATCTTGACACTACAGTCTAAAGTAATGAGTGCTGTGTCCTTAAAGAGGTACCTTTCTACAAAAGAGAGAAAACATTCTGATAAAGGAGAAAGATCAGTGTGTGTATGTGTCTGTGTGTGTGTGTTTCTTAAGCAATATTAACTCCCTATATGTACCTTCCCTAGGCTGGGTTGCAAGGCTACCCAAGTAATAGATGTGACTACTGTTGGATTGAGCAACAAGTCCTCTTGTTTCTGGATCTGGTGATGGGTGGTCACTGATGCTGCCAGGAAAGTAACTGTATAGGCATTCTGACCCTGAGAGGTAACATTCTATGAATTGCCTGATGTGCCCAAGTTAATAGTGTTATCTAAAGAGCTATTTTCTGCTCCAGGCATTAGCTTTAGATTTGCAGCTCTGGTTTAGTGAAGCCAGCCTCCTTGTGTCCTCTGAGCCTCCTCTCTTTGGTAAATCTATAAATAAAAGTCAGTTTTTCCTGCCCACATTTCTCTGTGTTGCCATCAAAATCGAGCAGCCAATTGAACCTTTCTCCTAGACTCTTGCTTTTTGCTATAACAGTGCATCTCAGACTTTAATGTACATAGGAATCACCTAGGGATCTTGCTAATCTGCAGATTCTGACTCAGTAGGACTGGGATGGGGACCAAAAATTTGCATTTCTAACAAGTCCCCAGGTGATGATGCTGCTCACAGTAAAACATTTTGAATATTAAGTGGCTACAGGATAAATGAACTCAACGCTACTAACCAAAGGCTGGTTGACGGATAATCAGAGTTAGAGAGTGCTTGATCTCAGAATCTTCCTGTTCTCATTGTCAGGTGGGCAAACATCTGCCCTCCAGGAGCCAAGGAATCAGACTCACCCTGATAGTTCTGTGTGATGTTTAGCCAACAAGTCGTGTCCGACTCTTTGCAACCCCACTGACTGCAGCACGCCAGGCTCCTCTGTCCTTGGCTATCTCTCAGAGTTTGCTCAAGTTCATGTTCATTGAGTCAGTGATGATATTTAACCACCTCATTCTCTGCTGTTCTCCTTTGGCTTTCAATCTTTTCTAGCACCAGGCCCTTCTCCAATAAGTCAGCTCTTGCATCAGGAGGCCAAAGTATTGGAGCTTCAGCAATGGTCCTTCCAATGAATATTCAGGGTTGATCTCCTTTAGGATTGACTGGTTGGGTCTCCTTTGAAGGCCAAAGGACTCTCAAGAGTCTTCTCCAGCACCATAATTCAAAAACATCAGTTCTTCAGCATTCAGTCTTCTTTATGATCCAACTTTCCTAGCCATACATGATTATGCACGTGACTACTGGAAAAACTATAGCTTTAACTATATGGACCTTTGTCAGTAATGTTTCCACTTTTTAATACGTTGTCTAGCTTAGTGACAGCTTTTCTTCCAAGGAGCAAGGGTCTTTTAATCTCATGGCTGAAGTCACCATCCGCAGTGATTTCAGAGCCCAAGAAGATAAAATCTGTCACTGCTTCCACTTTTTCCCCATCTATTTGTCATGAAGTGATAGGACTTGATGCCATGATGTTAGTGTTTTGGGTTTTTGTTTTTGTTTTTTTTTGAGTTTTAAGCCAGCTTTTTCAATCTCCTCTCTCACCTTCATCAAGAGGCTCTTTAGTTCTCCTTCACTTTCTGCCATCAGAGTGGTATTATCTGCATATCAAGTTGGTATTTCTACCGGCAATCTTGGTTCCAGCTTGTGATTTATCCAGCCCAGCATTTTGCATGTTATACTCTGCATATAAGTGAATAAACAGGATGACAATATACAGCCTTGTTATTTTCCTTATCCAATTTTGAAGCTGTCCATTGTTCCATGTCTGGTCCTAATTGTTGCTTCTTGACCTGCATACAGATTTCTCAGGAGGCAGGTAAGGTGGTCTGATATTCCCATCTCTGGAAGAATTTTCTACAATTTGCTGTGATCCACACAGTCAAAGGCTTTGGTGTAGTCAATGAAGCAGAAGCAGATGTTTTTCTGGAACTCCCTTTCTTTCTCCATGATCCAACAGATGTATGTAATTGGATTTCTGGTTCTTCTGCCTTTTCTAATCCCAGCTTGTACATATGGAAATTCTTGGTTCATGTACTGCTGAAGCCTAGCTTGGAGGATTTTGAGCATTACCTTGCTAGCATATGAAATGAGACCAATTGTGCAGTAATTTGAACATTCCTTGGCATTGTCCTTCTTTGGAACTAGAGTGAAAACTGACCTTTTCCAGTCCTGTGGCCACTGCTGAGTTTTCCAAATTTGCTGACATACTGAGTGCAGCACTTTAACAGCATCATCTTTTTAGGATTTTAAATGGCTCAGCTGAAATTCTGCCACCTGCACTAGTTTTGTTCATAGTAATGCTTCTTAAGGTCCATTTGACTTCACAGTCCAGGATGTCCTGCTCTAGGTGAGTGACCACACCATTGTGATCATTAAGACCTTTCTTGTATAGTTCTTCTGTGTATTCTTGCCACCTCTTATTAATTGCTTCTGCTTCTGTTAGGTCCTCATTGTTTCTGTCTTTTATTGCGCCCATCCTTACATGAAACATTCTCTTGATACCTCCAATTTTCTTGAAGAGATCTGTTTTCCTCTGTTTGTTTGCACTGGTCATTTAAGAAGGCTTTCTTTAATCTCCTTGCTATTCTCTGCATTCAGTTTGGTTTATCTTTCCCTTTCTCCCTTGCCTTTCACTTCTCTTCTCTCTTCAGCTATTCTTAACACCTCCTCAGACAACCACCTTGCCTTCTTGCATTTCTTTTTTCTTTGGGATGGTTCTGGTCACTGTCTCCTGTACAATATTATGATCTTCATCCATAGTTCTTCAGGCATTCTCTCTACCAGATCTAATCCCTTGAACGTGTCCTTCACCTCCACTGTATAATCATAAGGGATTTGATTTAGGTCACACCTGAATGGCCTCGTGGCTTTCCCCACTTTCTTCAGTTTAAGCCTGAATTTTGCAAAAGGACTCATGATGTGAGCCACAGTCTGCTCCAGGTCTTGCTTTTGCTGATTGTATACAGTTTGTCCATCTTTGGCTGCAAAGAACATATTGATTTCAGTATTGATCATTTGGTGATGTCCAGCTTAGAGTCATTTCTTAGGTTGTTGGGAAAGGTGCTTGCTATTGGAACTGGAATGAAACTGACCTTTTCCAGTCCTGTGGCCACTGCTGAGTTTTCCAAATTTGCTGACATACTGAGTGCAGCACTTTCACAGCATCATCTTTTAGGATTTTAAATGGCTCAGCTGAAATTCTGCCACCTGCACTAGTTTTGTTCATAGTAATGCTCCTTAAGGCCCATTTGACTTTACACTCCAGGATGTCCTGCTCCAGGTGAGTGACCACACCATTGTGGTCATCTGGGTCATCGTGGTTATAACCAGCATGTTCTCTTGAAAAAACTCTGTCAGCCTTTTCCCTGCTTCATTTTGTACTCTAATGCCAAACCTGCCTGCCATTCCAGGTATCTTTTGACTTCCTACTTTTGCATTCCAAACCCCTATGATGAGAAGGTGTATTCTCAGGCAAGCATTTTATTTTTTTTAAGTACTCATTTGCCACAGTCACCCCTTCCAGGGTGTGAAGCTGGTTCCCCATGAACTCCACAGCTTCCATTGTCTCTTCTTTATGTCATCTCTGATGTCCTATTTCTGACCATCTTTTATTCTTTTGTTCTTACTCTGCATAGTCCCACAAAACTAAAATACCATCGGTAAAGCTTCCCACTCTCCCAACTCCTGATTAATTCTGTGAATTCCAGGAGCCCTACACCTAGAGCACTATGCTTGCTGGCACCCTACAGGATATGGTTAACGCACGACACCTCTTCTCAAAGCTGTTACCCCATTTCAAAGTGTTAGTCGCTCAATCGTGTCCAATTCTTTGCAACCCCATGGTCTATAGCCCACCTGGCTCCTCTGTCCATGGAATTCTCCAGGCAAGAACACTGGAGTGGGTAGCCATTTCCTTCTCCAGGAGTTCTTCCCAACTCAAGGACTGAACCCAGGTCTCTTGCACTGCAGGCAGATTCTTTACATCTAAGCCACCAGGGAAGCCCCCAAAGAAATGGGAGCATACTATGTTGGCTGGAAATTGGTCCTGGTCTCCCCTGTGGGAGGCAAGAATTCTACCACTGAACCAGCCATTTCAAAGTGCAGGCATTAACTCTCCACCTGACTGTGAATTCAATCAATGCAGGTGGGACCTATGGATCAGTAGTATCACCTGGAAGCTTGTTAGAGATGCAAAACCTCCAGCTCCATTCCAAAATACTGAATTGGAATCAGCATTTTATCAAGATTCCCAGGCGACTTTTATCAAAATCTGACCCATACTAGTGTGACAATCAAAACATCTAGTTATCCCTGCAGTCTGCATTTCACAGCAATGCTTACACAGTGATAGAGAAAAGAATGGACCCCAGGCCTCCAATCATATTCCAATACGACTTTTTATATCTGAGAGTAGATAATGTGTGGATACTTTTAGGTTTGTGACAATAAGATATACAAAAACATTTTCTCCGTATCCAGCACACTGGTGGTATAGAATAAATCATTTTTGTTTAATGAAAGACAGATATGAAAAAATTGAAAGATGCTGATTTGATATTAATGCATTAAGAATAAAATGTGGCAATAAAGTTGGACATTGATGAGTAGTACTTTATAAGCATGGAACATTAGATGCCTAATTCTCATTTACTTATTAGCTTGGAATGAAATGTTTTACTACTGAAAAAGTATTTACGCACATATATTTTGAAAGTGAATACTACTGAATCTTGAATAGCTCCAGAAATGTGAAATCAGAGACGTATTTGCTTTACCATTGTCCAAAAGTTTAGATGGCTACTTTGTGCTCAAATATACAGCATAGGATTCCAATGCAGAATACAGGTGTTTAAAGATCCAAATAACTGCTGACAATGGCAAGATTTTGAGTTGAAGTTACTTCATAAACATTCAAATTCAATGGAAAGTTATATTAAATAAAGTCACTTTAAGTCTGATGCTTCCTTGTAACCCCATTTATATGGGTGCAGAAAGGTCAGTCTCCTTTCAGATTGGGATGGCATCTGAGCAGTATTAACTGTCCACAGTAGCAGGGTCTGTGCATCTTGCAATCAACAATAAACTGAAAATGTCTTTCTCTCAAATGCTTTTGAATGTCGAGAAGAGGAATCACATTGCTTTTAAAGGACACACCTACAGCTCATTAAATCACTTCAGGGACTATCCCTAGACGTCCTTCTCCGTACTAACAGGATACAACAGCTAAATCTGTTTTTTGTTTCTTCTTTTTTATAAGCAAATCCATTTCAAGGCCTTTTTAAAAGTATCCAAGTTGCTCTTTTCAGAATCATTTTAGACTCAAACCTTAAATAATAGTCTAAAAACACACTTCATATCATCTTTTAGGGTGGACCACATGAAACTGCCAATACTTGACCATCTTGACCCATAATAACAGCAATTTCATATAGTTCAACTTACTAGAATACTCATCCAGCTTTAAAGGAACATTTTCTATTGACTGCGATATCAGTTAGGAAAATATATTTCTTAAATAGCCAAAAGCCTAAGTTGTTTTCTGGCAATTCCTGGGGTCACATAAATTGGAAGTTCCTAATTTGCATATATAAACCACTGTGAGTAGACCAGTACTGTTCTGATTAACACTTGGTAATTGTATCAACAGCCATGTGGTTGGACATCAGAGGAGAAAAGAAACTAGGAAGGCTTTTCTAAAAGTTTCCTTTGGAAAACTTTAAGAGTAAAATGGATTAAAAAATGTCCCTTTTGGGTAAATGGTTTAACCAAAAAGTCTTATACATGGATCAATAATAATAGAAAAGCTTGAATAACCACCCATGCCTGCAACTATAGTTTTAATGGTTGAATAATGAACAAAGTTATGAGACTTTTGCTCAATAAATGGCTCGAGTGTGCCACAGAATAAAAGACAATCTGTCTGTGCAACCATTCTTTTATGTTTGTTGCCCAGCCCTGTGAGGAGTGTTGTTTTTAATGATTACACAGAGGAATGTGAAAATCTCAACTGCCTTCAAAGCCATTAAGAAGATTTAGTCATGTTCAGTGGAGCGTCAGACATTTATGTGTTTCATTGCTTCTCAATTTCCTGAAAACTTGTAAATTGCTGATTCTCACAGAATGATGGGATACAGAATGAACTTTGATGTGGGCTAAGTAGAAGTCTATACATGCTACCGTTCTGAATAATAAAAATGCTTTTGAAAAGAGGCTTGCAATAGCCCACATTTTCAGATGATAAATCCTTAGCCTTCACAGCACGTGTCTGTTATCCAATGTCTCACAAATTAGGATGCACAACCAGAAATCCAGTGACTCACTTGCCAGATCCACCAGGAGCTTGTGAAGTTTGTCACTCTGATTAAGGAGTGGGTCTTTACCCACTCTGCAGTGGGAGGGAGTTTTTTTATACAGCAGAGACCACTGTTACCACCTAACAAAAGCCTTTCCACTAAGTGTCCCAGATAGAGGTTCAATTTCCCAGGAACACACAACCAGGCAAGGCCCAACCAGCTAGAGGAAACTGGTGCCAAGCTGGCTTCTTACCAAAACACAGCATTACAGGTTTTGGAGGAAGAAATGGAATTATCGAAGGTCCATCTGCCCCAACTCCAACCTATACAAACTTGGAACACAAAGACAAGCAATGTACCTGTTAGCCCTTGTTACTCTTTTTTTAGGGAGCAGTAAATCTTATCCCTGAAGCATTAAGTATTCTTGGAAGAATATCTAAAGATGTCAGAAGGGTAAGTGGATCTGATTGGGAAAAGGGATTTAAAAATTTATGGACATTTCAAATCTCCATAATGAAGAGGAGAGGTATATTATAAAACAATTATTAAGCAACAGCCAGCTGGAGAAAGAGCAAACTGATGTGAAGTTGGCTCAAAACTTGCAAGAAGGAAATACTCCGGCACATTACCTGGTTCAGCTGTTTTCTAAGCGGGGTTCATAGAGCAGCTCTTTTTCTTTTTCAAACCAGGCGCAGCTGGGTGTGTCCCTTTGTGTGGGTCCTGATGAACGCGCAGGGAGAGGATGCGCTGGCAGGCGCTGCGCATCAGCAGAAGCGTGGAGTGTGGCAGAGCCAGGCCCGGGCACTGCAGCCCGACCACCCTTCCCAGCATAAGCCCCACTCCGCATCTCTGGCATCTCTGCGGGGGCTGAAGAACGGGCCTGGGATGGGAACCGCCCGGGTAACCGGGGAGGCGGAGGCCCCTCCTCCCAGGCTCCTCATTTGGGGCCTATTTCACAGCACACGTCCGGTAAACCCTGATGCTCAGGGACTCTTGAGACCTCTGCGGCTCCCTAGCCCTTCGGTGTCACAGGGCAACGGAGCCTCGCCCAGTAGCGGGCAGGGTCAGATGAAGGTCTCTGCTTGAAAGGCTAGAGAGGAGGAACCTCCGCAGGCCAGATCGCAGGAAAGAAAGGCGCATGCTGCAGCGGGGATGCTTGGCCCGGTGATGGGGGCAGGGGGTCGGGGAAGGCACCCATCCAGGCGTATGGCGCGTGAAACTCTGGAGCCTCTATCCCAGCTACGTCTCAGGGCTAAGCAGAGAGATAAATACAGACTTCGAAAAGGACAGACTTTTATAGCAGATGCATATAAAAAACTAAATTGTTTCATATGTGTTGAGCATAAAGGAGGTAGCCTACAGAGGTCTGGTGTTAAGATATTTGGATTGGAGCTTTATGTCTTTTAAAACGTGTTTAGTGGGACTTCCCTGGTGGCGCTGTGGTTAAGAATCCACCTTCCAAAGCTGGCGGTGTGCGTTCCTTCCCTGGTAGGGGAATTCTGATCCCACACGCAGAGGGTGCCAGCCAAAAGAGTAATTAATTAATTAAAATTTTATTTAGTAACTCATTTATATTGTATTTTACAAAAACATAATGGTCCACAATGGATTAGAAATTTAAAAAATAAACCGCAAACGAAAACAAGAACAACAACAACAACAACAAAAAAAACAGCATTTCCTTATGGACGTTCTAGTCAATCTCTAGATTCCAAATAATTGGGGGATTTTTTAAATTTGATATTTGAGCATGACACTTTGTCTTGTTGCTGTTTCTTGATTTGAGCTCTCAAATCTTTCAAATATACCAATAATTTTCTTCTACTGAATTCTTTTGTGTGACACAAAAATACAGAAGATCAGTGGAGAAATAACTCCAGAAACAATGAAGGGATGGAGCCAAAGCAAAAGCAATACCCACTTGTGGATGTGACTGGTGATAGAAGCAAGGTCTGATGCTGTAAAGAGCAATATTGCATAGGAATCTGGAATGATAGGTCCACGAATCAAGGCAAATTGGAAGTAGTCAAACAGGAGATGGCAAGAGTAAACGTCGACATTCTGAGAATCAGCAAACTAAAACGGACTGGAATGGGTGAATTTAACTCAGATGACCATTGTATCTAATACTGCAGACAGGAATCCCTTAGAAGAAAAGGAGTAGCCATCATGGTCAACAAAAGAGTCAAAAATGCAGTACTTGGATGCAATCTCAAAAACGACAAAATGATCTCTGTTTGTTTCCAAGGCAAACATTCAATATCACAGTAATCCAAGCTGATGCACCAGCCAGTAACGCTGAAGAAGCTGAAGTTGAACGGTTCTATGAAGACCTACAAGACCTTTTAGAACTAACACCCAAAAAAGATGACCTTTTCATTATAGGGGACTGGAAAGCAAAAGTAGGAAATCAAGAAACACGGGGAGTAACAGGCAAATTTGGCCTTGGAGTACAGAATAAAGCAGGGCAAAGGCTAATAGAGTTTGCCAAGAGAACACACTGGTCATAGCAAACACCCTCTTCCAACAACATAAGAAAAGACTCTACACATAGACATCACCAGATGGTCAACACTGCAATCACATTGATTATATTCTTTGCAGCCAAAGATGGAGAAGCTCTATACAGTCAGAAAAACAAGACTGAGAGCTGACTGTAGCTCAGATCATGAACTCCTTATTGCCAAATTCAGACTTAAATTGAAGAAAGTAGGGAAAACCACTAGACCATTCAGGTATGACCTAAATCAAATCCCTTATGATTATACAGTGGAAGTGAGAAATAGATTTAAGGGACTAGATCTGATAGATAGAGTGCCTGATGAACTATGGAATGAAGTTCATGACATTGTACAGGAGACAGGGATCAAGACCATCCCCATGGAAAAGAAATGCAATTAAAGCAAAAAGGCTGTCTGAGGAGGTCTTACAAATAGCTGTGAAAAAAAGAGGAGCAAAAAGCAAAGGAGAAAAGGAAAGATATACCCATTTGAATGCAGAGTTCCAAAGAATAGCAAAGAGAGATAAGAAAGCCTTCCTCAGTGATCAGTGCAAAGAAATAGAAGAAAACAACAGAATGGGAAAGACTGGAGATCTCTTCAAGAAAATTAAAGATACCAAGGGAACATTTCATGCAAAGATGGGCTCGATAAAGGACAGAAATAGTATGGGCCTAACAGAAGCAGAAGATATTAAGAAGAGGTGGCAAGAATACACAGAAGAACTGTACAAAAAATAGCTTCATGACCCAGATAATCACGATGGTGTGATCACTCACCTAGAGCCAGACATCCTGGAATATGAAGTCAAGTGGGCCTTAGAAAGCACCAATATGAACAAAGCTAGTGGAGGTGATGGAGAAGGTTTTGGCACCCTACTCCAGTACTCTTGCCTGGAAAATCCTATGGTTGGAGGAGCCTGGTAGGCTGCAGTCCATGGCGTCACTAAGAGTCAGATATGACTGAACAACTTCACTTTCACTTTTCACTTTCATGCATTGGAGAAGGAAATGGCAACCCATTCCAGTGTTCTTGCCTGGAGAATTCCAGGGACAGGGGAGCCTGGTGGGCTGCCGTCTATGGGGTCATACAGAGTCAGACACGACTGAGGTGACTTAGCAGCAGCAGCAGTGGAGGTGATGGAATTCCAGTTGAGCTATTTCAAATTCTAAAAGATGATGCTGTGAAAGTGCTACACTCAATATGCCAGCAAATTTGGAAAACTCAGCAGTGGCCACAAGACTGGAAAAGTCAGTTTTCATGCCAATCCCAAAGAAAGGCAATGCCAAAGAATGCTCAGACTACCACACAATTGCACTTATCTCACATGCTCATAAAGTAATGCTCAAAATGCTCCAAGCCAGGCTTCAGCAGTACGTGAACCGTGAATTTCCAGATGTTCAAGCTGGTTTTAGAAAAGGCAGAGGAACCAGAGATCAAATTGCCAATATCTGCTGGATCATCAAAAAAGCAAGAGAGTTCCAGAAAATATCTATTTCTGCTTTACTGACTATGCCAAAGCCTTTGACTGTGTGGATCACAATAAACTGTAGAAAATTCTGAAAGAGATGGGAATACCAGACCACCTGATCTGCCTCTTGAGAAACCTATATCCAGGTCAGGAAGCAACAGTTAGAACTAGACATGGATCAACAGGCTGGTTCCAGATAGGAAAAGGAGTATGTCAAGGCTGTATACTGTCACCCTGCTTATTTAAGTTCTATGCAGGGTACATCATGAGAAACGCTGGGCTGGAGGAAGCACAAGCTGGAATCAAGACTGCTGGGAGAAATATCAATAAACTCAGATATGCAGATGACGCCACTTTTATGGCAGAAAGTGAAGAGGAACTAAAAAGCCTCTTGATGAAAGTGAAAGAGGAGAGTGAAAAAGTTGGCTTAAAGCTCAACATTCAGAAAATGAAGATCATGGCATCTGGTCCCATCACTTCATGGCAAATAGATGGGGAAACAGTGGAAACAGTGTCAGACTTTATCTTTTTGGGCTCCAAAATCACTGCAGATGGTGATTACAGCCATGAAATTAAAAGACGCTTACTCCTTAAAAGGAAATTTATGACCAACCTAGATAGCATACTGAAAATCTGAGACATTACATTGCCAACAAAGTTCTGTCTAGTCAAGGCTATGGTTTTTCCAGTGGTCATGTGTGGTTTTTCAGTTCCAGTTCGCTGAACTGAACTGAAAATACAGAAATCGAAAGTCAAATGAAGGGGGAAAGGAGATCTGTACATTGTTCTCTCATTTTCATTTGCTGTGTATGTTACTTACCAGTCAAGTTCTTTATAAGCCAGCCATTGCTGAATGCATTCATCTTAAAAAAGAAAACACCAGGAATCAGTTCAGTTCAGTTCAGTCGCTCAATCGTGTCCGACTCTTTGCGACCCCATGAATCGCAGGACACCAGGCCTCCCTGTCCATCACCATCTTCCAGAGTTCACTCAGACTCACGTCCATCGAGTCCGTGATGCCATCCAGCCATCTCATCCTCAGTCGTCCTCTTCTCCTCCTGTCTCCAATCTCTCCCAGCATCAGAGTCTTTTCCAATGAGTCAGCTCTTCGCATGAGGTGGCCAAAGTACTGGAGCTTCAGCTTTAGCATCATTCCTTCCAAAGAAATCCCAGGGTTGATCTTCAGAATGGACTGGTTGGATCTCCTTGCAGTCCAAGGGACTGTCAAGAGTCTTCTCCAACACCACAGTTCAAAAGCATCAATTCTTCGACGTTCAGCCTTCTTCACACTCCAACTCTCACATCCATACAGGGAAAAATCATTTTATAACCTCCTTTCCAGTTCATCTGGATGTTTGGTGCCCTCACTAATAGGAAACCCAGGTTGTAAGTTACATAAGTCTGGGGCTGCACTGTTGTGCCCCTGATTGCTGTGGGAAATAGCTGTCACCGTCTTTCTGTTCCATTCTTCAATACTGAGAATGATTTTGCCTCTAGGCTCTCTGCCCATCTTCTTGCCTACCCCACTGACCTCTTTATACAAGGGAAAAGATAAGAACCCAGAGAAAAGTGGAGTTGATTGTTACCTGAGCTAAATATTAACCTGGTTTAGAATAACCAGTCAGCAGGACATTTATTTTTCTTTGTTTTTCCTAACTACCATGAGGATGGAATTAGACTTGCTTTATCTAAAGCTCACAGGGGTTCCCAAACATCTGGATAAGAGGTGCTCTTCTAAACAGGTCAGGCCAGGGATATGGCCCCTGCATTTGAGACAGAGAGTGTGTCTTGAAATTTAGCTTATTGTGATTGCTTTGTCCTTTGGTCTAGACATTAAGGGTTCTCATGGCTTTAGCACCAGTGGAATCTTTTAAGTTAGCAGAGGCTCTGATTATGCACCAATTAACCTTAATTAAGACAGTTCTTGTATAATAGCACACCCAGAGAGTTCACTAAACGAACGGCTTGACAAACGCTGTCATTTAAAATCCTTTCCAAACCTGTCACTTTCTTAATTAGGAAGTGAGGTTGTGAAGACACTATATTCACATACATTATTTGGGGAATTAGAGTAGAGAAGATAGGAGCCAGTTCCTCTCCACGCTCCTTAAATGCATTGGTTACAGAGAACATGCGGCCTTGGATGGACCCACAGGACAGCACCATGAGGATCACCCTCTTCTGGACACATTTGCTCCAGGAGGGCCATAAAATGATGTCAAATTACTTAAGTCTCATTTTCCAAGGAAAGATTAGAAAATAAAAGGCATTTCATGGAAACAATGAAAGGTTTCAAGACTAACCTTTTTCTATTTGTATTAAGCTGGAAGACACATAGACACCATAAATTTAATAGAAAATGCTGATAAATTTGGTATTTTTCACTATATCTTCGCCATCTTTATAATATTGGATCCTAGTTTTTAAAAGACATGGTTCTATTCAATCAAGATTTCTGCTCTGTAACAGATTTTTTGTATTAAACTTGCATATTTCTCTGTATTTCATACTTTTTTCACTTTTGTAGATGAAGTATTTCAACCTATTTAATTTTATCTTGAAATATTTTAATGTGAAATCTACCATGCAAAAAAGTACAGATTATGTATACATAGTATTTTAAGAAAACTTACAATAGTTACCAGTTTAGGGAATAAAACATTAATAGTAACTTTAAATCCATATATTCCCCTCCCTAATTACACTCCCTTTCTCCCCCCAATCCAGAAGTATCTTCTCCTAAATTTGTGGTAACAATTTTCTGTTTAGAGTTCTCCTACCTATGTGTAACATAAATGGAAATTGTGTGTAATTTTGTGCATTTTTAGCAGTTATATAAGTAGAATCATAATATGACACTCTCTAATTTTTTCTATATGTTTGACATTTATTCAAATATAAGTGTGTAATTCAACTTCATTTGTTTTCACTGTTACAAGTTATTCTGTCATATGACCCTATTAAAAGAAAAAAACTATTTGATGTTTTTGTGAAAAGGGTTTATTTTATTTTATTTTATTTTGTTGTGAATGGTTAAATATTATAAAATTTTTCTTCATCTATTGCAACTATAAAGTTGTTATACTTTTATTTTCAATGTACTGATATGGAGAATTATGTGATATAATAATCTTAAATATGATGAACAAATCCAACTTGGTCAGGATGTATTATGTATTGCCTTGTTCTGCACTGTTGAATGGATTTGTTTATTGGTTTTGGAGGGGGCTTTGAAGAAATCAGAGCCATGTCCATGACGGATGGGGCCATTCTTGCCGTTTATCCTGTTGTCCTACAGTGATTTTAGTATGAAGACTTTATTAGCTTTAGGACATACATTTACTTCATTTATTTGGCTGTGCTGGGTCCTAGCTGTGGCACAGAGGCTCTTTAGTTGCAGCATGTGGAATCTTAGTTGTGGCATGTGGGATCTAGTCCCCTGGCCAGGGATTGAACCTGGGCCCCCTGCCTTGGGAGACCACAGTCCCAGTCACTGGACCAGAAGGGACATCCCAGGACATACATTTCAAAGTACCCTCCTTCAAGTCTCTGAATGAATTTTCTTAAACTTGGAAGGATCTATTCTTTGAATATTTAGTATAATTTTTCTTTAAATGCAAGTAGGATGAGAGTAAGACAACTCAAATTTTCTATTTTCTGGATTTATTCATATTTCTAGGAATTTTCCTCAATTTCACTAAATTTTTCAATATATTGGTGCACATTTCTCTGTAGTTCTCTTTATTATCATTTTATTATCTACCTTTTACTTGTTGAGTCCTTTATTCTTCATATATCCTGTTAGAGGATTAGAGGTTGTTGGAGAATTATAACAAAAAAGGCAATGGCACCCCACTCCAGTACTCTTGCCTGGAAAATCCCATGGATGGAGGAGCCTGGTGGGCTGCAGTCCATGGGGTCACTAAGAGTCGGGCACAACTGAGCGACTTCACTTTCACTTTTCACTTTCCTGCATTGGAGAAGGAAATGGCAACCCACTCCAGCGTTCTTGCCTGGAGAATCCCAGTGACAGAAGAGCCTAGGGGGCTGCCATCTATGGGATCACACAGAGTCGGACACGACTGAAGTGACTTAGCAGCAGCAGCAGTAGAGGATTATAAGGTGCGGTCTATCGTGTATTTCGGAGAAGGCAATGGCACCCCACTCCAGTACTCTTGCCTGGAAAATCCCATGGATGGAGGAGCCTGGTAGAGTTGGACACAATTTTACTTTCACTCTCACTTTTCACTTTCATGTACTGGAGAAAGAAATGACAACCTACTCCAGTGTTCTTGCCTGGAGAATCCCAGGGACGGAGGAGCCTTGTGGGCTGCCATCTATGGGACTGTACAGAGCCAGGCATGACTGAAGTGACTTAGCAGCAGCAGCAGCAGCAGCATGGTGTATTTGCTTTTTTTAAAGGATTCTTGTGTCATTACCTCCTTTTATTTTTTTACGTTTATAATGATTTATCTTAATTAGTTTTGTTTCTGTTGTTGCTGCTTTTTCTTAAGTTGAACTATTAGCTCATTAATTTTGAGTCTTCCTCCTTTTTGGCCTAGGCCTTTGAATATTGTTTATTCTTTAAGAACTATAACATGTGTCACACAAATTTAGTGAGTAGTAGCTTTATTATTATTTCATACTAGTAATAAATTGTTAAATAAAAATAAACTCTTTTGCTTCTTCTTTCAGTTCATGTAAACATATGAACTCACAAAATGGGGATTCTTATGTTCTGTTTTTTGTTTTTTTTTTTTAAATTCTGTGCTTTACTTCTGTTTCAAGACTTTGCGTTCCATATGCAACTCATGATAGGGCCCAAGGCTCCCAGTTCACTAAAGGTAACTCTGGTTTGCTTTTTAGCCCCACAAGCAATGATTTGTTTCGTATGCCCTTCTAAGCTGAGTGATCACTTGATCTTGAGTAGATACGCTTTATAGCTGCCAATTATTGGACTAAGAAATTGGTGATCTTACCCTAGCCATTCTATGTCAGCTTATTCTACTATCAGTACACTTTGATCTGAAAGTCTTTGGATTCTGTCACCACACAATAAGAAAAATATTTTATTCCTGAACTTTTAATTAAAAATAATATCTCCTGGACCAAGTAGAAATGACCGTTGCTTTGGGAAACAACACCCCCACTCCCACACCACCCACTACTTTGCTCTGTCTGCCTGACAGGGATTTAACAAGCTTTATGAACATCAAAGGCAATACAGAGTTGAAGGAAAGTCTCCTAATGCCTTTTAAATCCTTTATCTTTCTTTTTCAAACCTGCAGTGTGTAAGTATTCATTATATGCAACCAGCATTCAAATTTCTGCTGTTCAAGCAGAAAAATGTCTTTTATCAATTTTAAATTCTTTAAATATTTCCTAATCCTCTACATGTAGGTTAGACTGAACAGCCATTCAGAAGACTGAAATAATTCCTTCTGATACCTGGACTTAGGCAAACTATTTTGACTGCAAGCAAAAACACAATTGTACAAACATAAACATAAAAGGATAATTTAATAAGAGACAGGGGTTTTTGTGGACTCTGTGATCTGTTAGGTCTTTAAAGTATCTAGAACCAAAATTGGAAACTGCGTATAGGCTGTTAAGGCCCAAATAACACTCCAAATCCCAGTTATAAATTCTCAAGAGAGAGAAAATTCTCTTGAGCCTGGATTGGACAGATGCCCATTCATTGCCTAGTCCATCATGGTGACAGGATAAGAACAGAGGATGAAAAGGGGCTTGAAGATCAATTGCTCTCTGTGGGGCCAACAATTCTTGGCCGGAAAAGGGTAGCTATTCCATAAAGAGAACTAATCCTGCATTACACACTTGGAGATTTCTGCCAGAAGAAAGAGAGTCAAAGCTAAAAACAATTGTAGAGAACATAGTGTAATCTCATAGCAGCAAATAGAGTGAAGATGTGAATGATCCGTGTTTCTTTAAGAAGAAAAAGCAGCAAATTGTTGTTATTAAGTCAAATTCATCAAAGTGAAAAAATATGCTGAGACAAAGATATGATTCTAATACACAGTGAAAATATTAAATGCAAAGAAACAATATATGGATATTAGAAACACTCAACAGAAACAGTGCAAAGAAAAAAAAATGATATGGAGGCAAGAACACTTGGCTGACTTTTGATTTCTTTTATGAAATTTAGGTGCCAGAACCATTCTAAAAGTTTCGAGTAGAAAACCTGGGACTCCCATAATTTAAAATAAACCAAGTTTTCTTCCATTTGTATAAACCAAAGAAAGATATTCTCCTCCCTTCCTATTGGGGAAAAGTTGTTCTGCCAACTCCTTGGCCTATGAAGTGCACACCTCTCCTTACTTGACAACTCCTTATTATTTCATCATCTTTTAGAATCGGCTCAATGACCATTCCTTCCCTGGGTTCTCATATCAAAACCAGCTGAGATGTTATTCTCTCTTTCACAGAACAAAATCATTTTTCTCTTATAACACATTTCAGAATTTGCATTTACATGTTCAATTGTGTTCATTATTAAATCTGTCTTCCACATCAGGTTAAAAGACTCATGAGGGCAGACCCCATTTCTACTTTTTTCCACCACTGTATATGCAGTATATAGCTGTGTCAGATAGAACACACTCAACAAATGTGGAGGCAAGAGCAGGGAAGGAAGATAACATCTTATTTGAACTGGGGGGTGAACTGGGAAAGCAAGAGAGGCAACAGGAAAAGAGGAAAAAAGTAGGAAAATGTCTTAGCTCAGGTTTCTCCTACAACATACCCAGAAACTAGGAGGCTTATAAATAATAGAAACTGATTTATCATGGTTCTGGAGGCTGACAGTCAGAGAGATGCCAGCAGGGTTGGGTTCTGGTGAGAACCTTCTCTTCCAGGTTGCAGACAGAGTTCTCAATGGTATCCTCACATGGCAGAGGACAGAGCAGTAGAAGCAAGCTCTCCAGTGACTTACAAAGGCACTAATTCCTTTCATGAGGGCCCCACTCCCATGACCTCATGCACGCCTGAGTACTAAGATGTTTCAGTTGTGTCCAGCTCTTTGCAACCTCATGGACTGTAGCCTCCCAGTCTCCTTTGTCCATGAGATTTCCCAGGGAAGAATACTGGAGTGGGTTGTCATGCCCCCTCCAGTGGATATTCCTGACCCAGGGCTCAAACCTTCATCTCTCATGTCTCCTGCATTGGCAGATGGGTTCTTTATCACTAGCACCAACTGGGAACCCCCCCACTCCATGACCTCATCTAATCTAACCCTAATCACCTGCCAAAGACCCTGCCTCCTAATACCATCACATTGTGGGTAGAGTTTCAACATATGAACTTTCAGTTCAGTTCAGTTCAGTCGCTCAGTCATGTCTGACTCTTTGTGACCCCATGAATAGCAGCACGCCAGGCCTCCCTGTCCATCACCAACACCCAGAGTTCACTCAGACTAGCGTCCATCGAGTCAGTGGTGCCATCCAGCCTTCTCATCCTCTGAACTTTGCAGGGACACAAACATTCAGTGCTAGCCAATAGACTGCTGGCACAGAATCTGAGAAAGGGTGTAAAAAAACTGCTGGAGTAAATGTCATTCATATATGAGTATGTGAAGTCAGTAGTTACTTATGACTGTGCAGAGTGGAGGGGGAGACAATGAAGGTTTTTATGAAAACATTGAGAGAGAATGGATGAAAGAGACAAAAATATCTTTTCCTAATTTCCAGTGAAAATCCCTCTCTTTTAGATTAACTTTTATTAAAAAGTAGAAATCAGTTGTGCATCTCAAAGAGACAGGCTTCAGTTGATAATATCTCTCTAGGGTATTCCCTTCAACAAGTTGACAAAGAGAAATTCTTTTTTCTCTGAAAAAAAGAATACATCGTATTGTCTGTTCCATTTAACTTCAGGCTTAGAGGGAAAACTATCCAGCAAAGAACAGCATGCTGAAAGTAGGAAATTCTCTTCAGCATCTTTTGTCATGGAGGAGTTTCCACCACCCCACTTAGCAGTTCTGGGCTGTGCCCTTCAAGCGACTCCAATTCCTCCTGGCCATTAAAGATTCCATTGTTTGTTGAGGTCAGAGGATAGTGTATCTGTGCTTTTAAGTGTCACAGAATATTGGCATAGGGAATTGTCCCAGGCAGTTAAAATTGGGTTAAGCAAAGTTCCAAAGGACAAATAACTCCAATGTCCACAGGTGTTGCGCTGTCCTGTAACTACAATGTCCACGGGTGCTGTGCTGACAATCAGTGATGCAAGCTCCAATAACCACAGTATGAGTTGAACAGCTATGATAGCCTTTTACCCATGAGACACAGAGCCTTATTACAAGATGGTGGCTGAGTTAGCTCTCACGGCTGGACACTAACCAGGCACAGCTCTGTCCCAGGGCTGATTCCAAGCACTTCCTGGGGTTCCCTTGCATCAGTACTCTTACAACACCTCCCACACCAGACAGTGTTCCTCTAGCTTGACTTTTCCCAAATTTTTGTTTCTTCAGATCTTAAAAATCACCTCGCCCTTGCAGATTCCAGCATATCATGATCATAAAGTCAGTGTTTATAATTCTTATTAAGGTGTTTAATATTTCAGTACATGTTTATTTTTTAACCATAAACATTATGTGTAGAAAGTGAAACAAAAAAAAAAAAAAAAGGAAAACAGTCATGTCAGAAGTCACATTACTAGTAATCAATTCTATATAATGCATCAATAAATTCTGTGGTTTAAATGCTTCATATGCATTCTTATTTTTGCCATCTTAATTTATCTATTTTTGTAAGGGCTTTGTTAAAATCTCCACTGTAATTGTGTTTGTTCATTTCTCCTGGTAATTCAGTAAGCTTTACTTTTATTAAGCTTAAAGTTTATGTTGTTACGTGCCTACAAATTTATAATCAGTATAGATTCCTATTGGCTTTTTAAAATAATTATATGGTATCTTATTTTTTTATCCTAATAATGTCATAAATGTTATTTTACTGGGTATTACTTATTTTATACTTTTCTTTTAAACTAAGAATTTATTTTGTTTTTTATGCCTTTATTTTGAATCTTTCTATGTGGAATCATTTTAGGTAATTTGTCTTATAGAAGCAGCCTATTTCAAATTCAATTTTACAAAGTGTGATTTTTAATAGTAAGGCCTAATCTATTTACATTTTATGTGAATCTAGTGGGGTTTCTTTCTATCACCTTATTTTTGGTTTGAGGTAGACATGTTTTTCTTTATCGTGGTTATTGTTTTTCTCTGCGTTCTGTTGGTTTGGCATAATGTCCTGTTTTCCCTTTTTTATTTGCTTTGCAGTGTATTGTTTTGCTTGTCTTTGTCTGGGAGCCCACCCGGGCCCTAATCTAAAGGCAGCTTCTATTACCAGCAGTCATATTCGGGACATGGCAGATCCAGGCCCAGTTGTCACAGTTCCTGGTTATGCAGATGTGATGATGTCTCCGCATTTCTCAGGCTGCACACTAAGGAACCTATTAATAGGAACCCTATTCCCAAGAGAAGACCTCCCTAAGTAGAGGTGTCCATCCTAGCATTGCCATCTTCCGTGGAATCCTTTCAATTCCTCTTAACCCAGAAGTAACAAAAACCCCTTGTGGTGACTGCTTATTTCACAAGCAAAGTGCAACAAAGTCTTACCTCTGCTCTGTTCACCCTTTTGCTTTTCTATTGCTCCTTTATTAGGGAAATGCTTTTCTTTTATTTGAGTCTAGCTATGTCTTTTTAACTACATGGTTTTTTTTCTCTCTCTTGCTGTATGACTCAAGCAAATATGCCATCTTGACCTGAAGACTTGTTAGTCTCTTTCTAAGTCTGTGACTGTGGCCAAAACATCACCCCATCTCTCTCAAGACATCCCTTTTGATTCTCAAAAGACTGTTTTGGAAGTCAGAAAGAACATTGACTGTTTCTTCTTTTCATTTTCTCTCTAATGATCTACTTATCCTCAAGGCAATGTTGATGCCTCTTACTGAGACGAGGAAAGGTCATGATAAAAAGGAAATGATAAAAAGTGAAAGCTCAAAAATTACTATTTTGAGAAATTATATACATGTGTGTGTGTGTGTGTGTGTGTGTGTATGTGTGTGTCCTTAATAAGGTATATGTTTCAAAGCCTAGCTTACACCATTCATGTGTGCATGAAATCAAATATAGACCATTCTAGAAACAACTGCTGAGACTGAACTAATG
Source organism: Capricornis sumatraensis (assembly GCF_032405125.1). Lineage (NCBI taxonomy): Eukaryota > Metazoa > Chordata > Mammalia > Artiodactyla > Bovidae > Capricornis > Capricornis sumatraensis. Next base: position 8,702,754 of record NC_091083.1, read on the forward strand.
TGCCTTATTGATTCCCTCCAGCATTTTCTATTTCTGCTGGTGTGTCTGTTACAGAAACCTGAGAAAAATGAGGAGTAGAATGCAGCATTCTCTAAGCTCTGGTGACTGAAGGTTAGGAAGGAAGAAGAGATGCTGGATGCGGATTTATCCCATGGGGACTTTGAACATAGGACCAATTCTTGGCTCTCATGGGTGTGAATAAAGAGATGACACCTGAGTAGGAAAATATGAAATCCTCAAATAGGTGAGGGGAGTAAGAGAGAGTGAGAAAAACAGCCCTGACATTTTAAATATACCCTACTGAGATGGTCACTGTGTTTTCCATTCTCTTCTGGCTGACCTTTTGGGACCCTGTGCTCTTCCAGGGCATTCCAAGGCTCAGGTGAACTAGATTCCACATGGACTTTAGTGCCTATGAAAGGAGACACACACAAGGTGGTTCCCATAGCTGATCTGAAAATACATCAACAACAGTCAGTGACTATTAACTCACTGTTAACAGTCAGTGAGTGTCAGGACTCAACTTAAAAATTCTATCTCAATATATATATTTTAATGTCAGTACACTGCAGATAGTGTACTGAAAAAAACTGAACAGAATTTTACTTTTAAAAATCCTCTTTGGTGGATAGTGTGATGATCAGCTTTATGTCAGATTGACTAGGCTACACTCCCCAGTCATTCAAACACTAAACATGTTGCCATGATGATATATTAGAGATGTACTAACCTCTACAACCAGTAGATTTTAAGTAAAGGAGAGTACCTTCAATCATCTGAGTGGGCCACCCCAATAGACTGAAAGACCTTAAAGGCAGATCTGATGTTTCCCTGAGGAAGACAAAATTCTGCCTCTGGACTGTAGCTTCAGCTTGTGCATAAGAATTCCTGGACTTATCTTTCTGATGGGCTAGTCTATGCATTTTAGAGTTGCCTCATCAGCCTTCATGACAGCAAACACTAATTTCTTATGATAAATCTCTTGATATACAGAAGTATGTGTGTTTCTGTGTGTGTGGATGTGTATGTACATATAAATTTGTGTGTGTAGATGTATCTTGGGTGGCCCGGTGGTGCTAGTGGGGAAGAACATGCAGGGGGCAAGAGACACAGTGTCAATCCCTGGTCAGGAAGAGGGCAGCCCACTCCAGCGTTCCTGCCTAGAGGAGCCCGGTGGGCTACAGTCCATAGCACTACACAAAGTCGGACATGACTAAAGCAACTGAGCACGCAGATATATTCTACTGGGTCTAATCCTCTTGTGGAACCCTAGCTGATATGGATTTTTATAGTAGAAGTGTTTCACGAGAGACAGAATCTTAAGAATGAGATTTCTAAATTGATTCTGTTTTTTGGAATAAGTTCTCTAGTTTTGTTGCTGCTGAATTTGAGGTTTTTGCTTCATTATGAAAGAGCTCGAGACGATGTTATAGGTAAGAACTGGATTTGGTTAATAAGAAGCACACTCCCCAGACAGAGTAGGGGTCAACTCAGAAAGCGAGAGACAGAAACTTGAAATACAGCGTGGTTAGTTTTCATGGGCTGAGTAATTTCATGGGCTAACGAGTGAGAGGATTATTCCAATGATTTAGGGGGAAGAGGCAGGGATTTCCAGGAATTTGGCCACCGCTCACTGCTTGATCTTTGATGGTTGGCCTTGAAACTGTCATGGAAGTGGTGGGTGTGTCATTTTGCAGGCTAATATATTACAATGAGTGTGTAGTGAGGCTTGAGGTACACTGGAAGTCAAATCTTCCACCATCTTGGACCTAGTTGGTTCTGACCAGTCTTTGTCATGTCCCATGGCCATCTCATCCTTTTAAAGGTTGTGCCCTGCCCCCTTCCCTCCTATTTCAATTTGGTTAGATTTAAAGACACTAATGAATATTTCACTGATAATCCACAGTATGAGGTGATAGTGTGTGTGTGTGTGTGTGTGCATGCACACGTGCACATGCGTGCACATGTTTAATGGCTTAGTCATGTCCAACTCTTTGTGACTCTTTGGACTGTAGCCCACCAGGTTCCTCTGTCCATGAGATTTTTCAGGCAAGAATACTGGAGTGGGTTGCCATTTCCTTCTCCACAATGCAGCAGTCGAGATGGGCAAAATATCACCATTGGATATGTAAAACAATAGAGTTCTGAGTAGCCTTGTGTTTGATATTGTATAACATTTTGGTCAAATCAATGTAAAAAATATAATGGATTTGGCTGGTTACTCCTAATTGCACTGGAGAAAATAGGGAAAGGCAAATGATTTGGAAGTTTCTATGCCTTCCCCACTCCAGTACTCTTGCCTGGAAAATCCCAGGGATGGGGGAGCCTGGTGGGCTGCCATCTATGGGGCTGCACAGAGTCGGACACGACTGAAGCAACTTAGCAGCAGCAGCAGCATGCCTTCCCTTAAAGAAACCTTTAACTCCTCTCTGTCTGTAGCGCTGAGATTACTAAAAACCAAATCCACAGTCTCATTCTGCATTATCATGCAGATTGAATTCCCAGGATTATGGATGTCCTCTGCCAAGGTGAGGTCACTGATTAAGAATGATAGAGATCCTGAAAACTGGCATTGGAACACATAAATGATCCTAGTTCACCTGGGCCCTTGAACTCCTAACATCTGTGGAATCCTCTTTGGCAGTGGAAGAGGCCATTCTACTTCTGTTTGAGGTTGCACTTGCTTTGCCTGAAGAAATGGTCATGTCCCCTCCTAAGGTAGTTCCCTTGAAAGACACTCTGGATTCCTCTCAGGAGCAATCCCCACATTTCATCTTTGCTTCTGGACTTGTAATTAGACTCCATTTCCACCTGGCTCCAGAGATGAGATGCAAAGTGTGACTTGCAATGAAGTACACTACAAACCCCAAAACAGCATGATTTTCCAATTGAGATAGATATATGGGTATCATGTATCAGAATCAAGGGACTTCCCTGGTTGTGCAGTGGTTAAGAATCTACATGCCAGTGCAAAGGACAAGGGTTCCATAGCTGGTCTGAGAAGATTCCACGTGCCACAGGGCAACTAAGGCTTTTGCCACAACCACTGAGCCCATACCCCAGAGCCTGAGTTCTGCAGCAAAAGAAGTCACCACAATGAGAAGCCTGTGCACCACAGACAGACAGTAGCCCCTGCTCGCGGCAACTAGAGAAAGCTTGCATGCAGCAATAAAAACCAGGACAGCTGAAGAAAGAATAAATAGATAGGTAAAATGATAGCTTTGTTTTTTAAAGAATGAATATTTAGGAACATATTTATTGATACAGGCCCACTAAGCAGAGTTTCACAGCTAAGGGGTTAGGAAAACTCTACCAGTTTGTTGGCTGGTTTGCTAAAATAAGGACCAAAAGGTAGTATATTAAACGAAGTTGAAATGGCAGTCCTGACTGCCTTTGTATGCCACAGAGGACGGTATACAAAGTCCTAGGGAAATGCAACTGTTAGAATGGATTCATCATTTAGACCTGCTCATGCACTTTGGGACAGTCCTTTCACCAGGTATGAGAAATAAATTTGTGAGAGCAACCCCAGCCTCCTTGGAGAGCTCTGTGATTGCTCTTCTCTGAAGGTCAGAAATTACCTTGAGAGCTGCTGCTTGCCACCAAACTCTGATCCCTCAGTGAAATTGGGATTAGATCCCAGGGTGGCAGGGTCCAAGTGGCACAACTCTATTGCCAAATCCAAGTGGGTGCAGTTACTATGGTGGACAGTGGAATCAGAGCAGTGGTCAGAATAATCTGACCACCTGCTGCCTCTGATGTTGGCTAATTGATTATGGTGTCCCTGGAAAAGAAATAGTAGGCAGTCTATCAAATTCTTACTTGATTTGTATAAGTGGAAGCGTTTTAGGTCAAGTGAATAGCAGTCTAACTTAAATCACCAAAAGCAGAGATTCATGTCTCCTCAATCAATTCTGAGATGCGAGTCTGTTTAAAGACTCAGAACTGCTTGAGTGGAGAGGAGGACCTGTCTCCTTGAAGAATGACTTCACCTCACTGCCAAAAATTTGTACATTTTACTGCAATAGACACTTATGCCAGATAAGGATTTGCTTTTCCTGCAGACAACACTTCTGCCAAAACTGAGGATGTGCAGAATGCCTTATTCACTGTCACTGTATTGCACTGTTTCTTCCAGTCGGTCAAGAGCTCATTTCATAGCAGATGAAGTGCAGCCCTGGGCCCAGGGTCATGAAACCCTGTAATGGGAAGTGAAAAGGAGACTATGTGGAATATAGGAGGTCCCTTAAGTTGCCTCTTGGAGCTACTATGCCCTGTGATTCAAGTCATTGGAAAATTACAACAGTCCAGCGAAAGCAGGACAGCTAATGGTCCAGAGCCTTCAGGAATGCAGGAATGATGGTTTGAGTCATCCAACCAGGCAAAGAATCGTGACTGACTGAGTTGCATGAGGGCCTCCCTGGTAGCTCAGCAGTAAGAAGAATCTGCCTGCAGTGGAGGAGTTGCAGGAGATGCAGGCTTGGTCCCTGGAGGAAAGCATGGCTACCCACTCCAGTATTCTTGCCCAGAGAATTCCATGGACAGAGGAACGTGGCAGGCTACAGTCCATAGGGTCACAAAGAGTTGGACACAACTGAAGTGACTGAGCATGCACACACAAGGTGCATACTGAGGGCAGAGGGAATATGGAACGGGTAGTGGAAGAAGGGACTTCAGTTTTGTGGCTAAAACCATGTGGCCAATTGTAGAAATTAAGATTTTAACAGCTATGTCTTTTTATTTTGTAATGCACATGTTTATGTGCATGTACAAACAGGTTTGTTCCTCTCTTATCTCCTTATCTTATAAAATAAGATGTATTAATAATAGCTAACTTTGTGGACTTCCCCGGTGCTCCAGTGGTTAAGAATCTGCCTTCCAATGCAGGGAACATGGGTTCAATCCCTGGTTGGGAAATTAAGATCCCTCATGCCACAGGGTGACTAAGTCTACTTGCAGCAACTACTGAGCCCTCTTGCTCTAAAGCCCACACTCCACAACAAGAGAAACCCATGTCCCAAAGCGAAAACCCAGTGCAGCCAGGAAGAAAAAAAAAGAAAAGTTAACTTTGCATCAGTGTATTTACCTTACAGGATATCAAGGAGAAGACTGGACACCATCCAGGACTTTGGATTGTCTTCTGGGGAAAGATTAGAGCACTTTCAGTTGTACACAGGATAGTTGTATCAGTTTAGATGGCAGTATGTCTCCGTTAATGCTTCCCAGGTGGCTCAGTGGTAAAGAATCTGCCTGCAAATGCAGGAGACACAGGAGACGAGAGTTCAATCCCTGGGTCAGGAAGATCCGCTGGAGTATAATGGCAACCCACTCCAATATTCTTACCTGGAAAGTTCCACAGACAGAGGAGCCTGGCTGGCCATAGTCCATGGCGCCACAAAGAGTCAGACATGACTGAGCCACGAGGCGCACAGTCGCTGGATTTAAATTCAAATGTGTCTTTGGTTGTTAAATACGGTTTAAGGAGAAGTATGTGGGCACCAAGTTCATGTGGGGTAGACTGTTGTACTCGTTTTTTTTATGTCTAAACTTTACTAGGCTCCAGTCTGTAGTTACTCAACCAAACAGTTAGTTATCTGTATGAATCTGACTGTTATAGACAGGCAGAGAAAAAAATACCTCCCCCAACTTTTCATGTTCCCTTTAAAAAAAAATGTTCTTTTCAAAGTAAGGATTACATATACTACTGATTAGTAATAGCTGCTTTACGTATAGTGTCACATTTAACCCTCACCATGACCTATGAGAATGAATAATTGGAATACAGGTCAAATAACTAGCTTGAAATCTTTCAACTAGTGAATTCAAGATCAGGATTTAAATTCAAATTGTCTGACTCCCAAACCCAACATTTTCCACTGAAATACACAGACACCACTGTAACTACACATTTTATAAACACTTAGAAATAGCATATGCTTCTATGCAAACTGCTTGACCTTGAACCCCAGCCTCTGTTTCATGAATCCTTATCTTACTCACAGCAATTGAGATTTTTTTTCTGATCCAAGGGATAACTTTTAACAGACTTAAAACTTTAAAAAAAGGAAAAAAGTCTGCTTGTTTTGTATTTGAATGCAGCTGAAAGTAGATTACCTAATTTAAAACAAACCAACAGGAAATCAAAGCCACAGTCTTCCCCTTCCCATTCCTTGGTTGTGCATTTGGGCAAATCACTTCAATCAATTGGGCCTCATTTTTATTCCTCAGTTATTAAGAAATAATAATAATGAAAAGGTAATAATCCTCATCTAAAAAAAAAATCCTTATCTAAACTTTTCACAAAATTTTCCTTAGGATTCTTTGAAATACCATAAGCAAAGCTACTGTATACATTTAAGAATTGAATTCAATATTTGTCTTTTCTACTGACTTAGACTATAAACTGCTTCACAATAGTTCTTTATCTTGCTCACTTTTTAAAACATGTGGCACACGACCCTACATAAAATAGTTGCACAATAAATATGGGTTGCATTAGGTGAATAGTACGTATTGAATAAATAAGTAATAAAATCCATAAAGGCGCTGGTTGCATGTGTTGTTTTCATTACTGTATCCCCAGTATCCAATATTAGCCTGGCATAGACTAAAAATAAATGAGTGACAATTAAAATAGCATATTAGTCAATAGATCAATTTCTAGAATCTTTCATAATGGACATAGGAAAAACTTTCCAAGCCTATTTACAACTTCCCATTTCCTCAGGGTCCCTTTCAAGCTTCCATTATTTATATTTATTCTTAAATTAACAAAATTCTTCCATGTAAATCCTGAACCACAATCAAACTCTTATTTCTACCCCTTCTTCCCTGTTTCCTCCTCCTGAAAATGTGTCCCCCAAAGTCAGCAGTCGTCACTGGCAGATGGACTATAAAAATGTGAGATCCCATTTGACTCTTTTTTTTGGCTCTACTTTACTGCCTTGAATCACTCAGATATTTAGATCAATGAGTTTTCCTTTTTCTTGGGGACGTGCTGATGACTTGATAAGAAAGGAATCAACATTGAGAATTACTGTTGTGACAATCAAGTAACAAAGCCTATTAAATATTTGCAAAATGAGAGCATGAAAGCTTTTAATTTTTTAAGTCGCATTTATCTTCCTACTGCATTAAGCTTTAATGAGAGATATTCAAAAAGGTCTAAAACACAGAAAATTTAAATTGCACAGTCAGTTCACTTTCAGAATTCTTATGAGAAAGAGGGACTTAGATATTTTTCCTCTAGTAATTTACAGCCTCTGCTTTCACTTTGCTCTTTTTCAGTGTCTTCCACCCCACGGGTTGGTCTCTTGGTCACAGGTGGGTTGAGATAGTGCTTCTTGGTGCATGGAAGCCATGTCATCTTCCCAGAGCTCATTGCTGCCAACACATCTGCTTCGGCCAACACAGAGTTAGAATTCTAATGAACCCTATAGTATGAAGGAAGAAAGAAAGAAAGGAGGCAGAAAAGAAGGAAGAGGGCGGGAGGGAAGGTGAGGGAAGGAGGGAGGGAAAAGGGTTAGGATGTAAGAAGGAGGGAGAGAGGGAAGATGGAAGGCAAAATATTTAATTTCCATGAAGATGTCCATCCAATGTTTAGTAGCAGAAGAGATTCTCACAAAATTCTAAAATACTAAGGCATGAAATACTCATCCAAATATTTAACAGTTATGTTTCCATGTTGAACTAATAATTTCCAGAGTGAAGAAGCAGGAAGTAATGGAGACGTAGCAGGTTAATAAGCTGTGCTTTTCTTTCTTTTCCCTCTTCTTCCCACAGCCCATGACTCCTGGGATAGTCCAGTAAGACCCCTTCCCCACCAGTAATTCCCTCATGAGCCCCAGAGCTCTCTCTACCAAGAAGTCTTGGAAAACATGGAGGGTTGAGGAGCAGCGGCCAGGGCCTGGCACTCCTGAGACAAGGGTTCAGATGGTGGAGCTACCCATGGGGCTGGAGAGAACCAAGGTGAGCCTGGGCTGGTTAGCCTTCACTTTGGAGAAAATGCAGACATTCCAGGAGAATTCTCACCAAGCAGGGGGATCTCCTCTCCTGTGCTCGATCCCATGTGAAACTGCTGCTGTGGAAACAAAAGAGACCTGCAGACCTACTCTTTTCATAATCCATACCCCTGATGGCTGGAGGGGCCAATGCTAGAAGCCTTTGTTCTGGCTTAGGCTGCAGGCTCTTGTCGTTGGAAGACGCAATGCCTGCCATGCCCAACGGCAGTGGCTCCTGTTACTCAAACACAAGAAAGAGGCTGAAGTCCTCTAGAGTTTTCTTACCTATAAGAAGGTGAGTGGGAACAGATGAATTGTAAGAGCATTATTCATATGAAGGCTCTACTTTTGACCAAAGAGACGCCTGCTGAGTTGTTATCTTCCAGCACATTTACTTGACCTGGGAGGAGAGGGATTGGATGGAGTGCAGGAATCTATGGATATTCCTTTGTGTGACTCCAGGGGGCAGCAGCTTCTTGGGTAAAGACAGGACAGTAAGGAATAAACAGCTATAGGAAATACTGTTAATTCCATCTCTTAAACGCTGAGGTAAGGAGAGACGTCCACCAAAAGGAATTGTGTTTTAAGAAACAAAATATTCTGAAATTATGTGTCAGTTGTAAAGAAACTGGTTCCCAGGAGATCCTCAGAGTGTGAAAACTCGTTGGTGCAATGAAAATATTTCTCCTGAAGGATTTTCCTTTGATTTTCTTGGATGGATTTTTGGTGAAAGCAGATTTATTTTTAACACATGGCATCCTCTTTCTTGATGACAAGGTCTTTTTATTTTTCCAAAATGTGCCTGGCAAGCCCCAAAGCCAGAGAAACGAGATTGGGAGGCCTGTTAGTACACACTGCGTTGCCAGTGGTACTCGAAACTGGTTCGGTTTCCTGGTTCCTCCTGATCCAAAAATGGATGCGATTTTAGCACTCAGGAGTTTCCCACCTGGTAGCAAACCTGCATCTCTACTTATTTTTCCATTTTCATTAGTGGGAAGGAAGGAAGGTAATGCAACAGCTGCAGACTCAGAGAATTCTAACAGAATTGCCAGGTTTTGGTTCCCCCGCTACCGTGGTTTTAAGCCCAGTGCTTGCATCAGAAGCCTTTGAAATCTTTACAGCTAGGAAGCTGAGGATTCTGAAGGAATGAACATTGCATGGTGCGCGTAATCTGCAATTTATTAGCCTGCTTTGCTGGTCATTACTGAGATTTGATTGTAATGCTTAGTGGCACTAACATCCTCTCCACATCTAACTAACAACATTTACAGTCAGTAATAATATTAGCTCAATCCTTGAGCCGTGTTCTGCGGAATGAATCTGCCGGGGCTCGTCTTGGTTCACTACGCCTCATGCGGCTCCCAGTGTCGGGTCCCCCTCCAGTCACACGCTGGATAGAACGACATCTTTTAAAGATTTTCTCTGACAGATTTCCCTTGAGATGTTAGCCATTCCATTAGTGCGACACACCAGGAAGTGACGGATTATGGAGGAAGGGTTGATTCTCTGGGCGAGCAAGGATGTCCCAACATTACCGAGGGTCTTGAGATGTCCGTGAATATGCCCAGGAAAGGCCCTCTGGAGATGTTCCCACAGCCCAGGTGGGCACTGTGGGAGTCCCTTCCAGCCACTCTCCTGAGAAGCTTACCAGCACTGTGGACAATTACCCAGCTCTGCATGTTTTGCTGATCTTGGTCGCTTCCAGCCACCATGGGCATCAAAGCTGCCCAGACCCTGCTTCACAAAGGAGCACAAGCTGATGGCTGACGGGTGCAGAAGCACGAAAACCCAACCTCTTTGCTGTGAGGGGCCATTTCTGTTTCAGAGCCTGTCTCTGGAATCCGGCTGCTGCTGGGGTTTCACTTGCGGTCACACCCGTGCTTGGCTTCCTGCTTCCCATCCCTTCCAGGCCTCCCCAGGGAGCCTTTCCTTGATAAATCACTTTCACAGGAATGTTTGGCTCAGGATCTGCTTCTGGGAGAACCTGATCTCAGAGGCATTAGGCAGGCTCCTGCCTTTCCAGCTGTGCACAAGCCTCACGGCCATTCTGTGTCTGAAGTTGGCCATCTACCACAAGAACAATCTCCTAGCAGCCCAGACTGCGCATCCTCCCAAACCTCTCCACCTCCACTCAAGGCTCAGGGCCTTCCTGCAGCTTGGGCCTTCTGTCCAGCATAGCCGAAAGGAATCTGAATTTTTGGCTCGTTTACCGCACTCATTTATGGACATACTTCCATTCTCTCTTTGCACCAATCATTTCAACTGCGTATTACCAAAACCATTTTATAGTTTCAGGAAACCAAAGTTCAGAAAGGTTATGAAAACTGAGCAAATTCCCACACCCATAAGATGTGAGCCCTTTAACCCCATCTTTTAATTCCAAGCCCAGTGAATTTTTCACATTCTTCCTACAGTGGCCCCACTGCAGCCAAGACACCATGTTCCCAGCAGAGCGTCGGTAACGCTGAGATGACCACATCATAACCGTGGTAGCCCATGTCTCCTCTGTTGACGAACATGGGTAACTGTTACTCTTTACCAATGACAGCCTAGCCTCACTGTGATCCTCTTGCTTCTGGACAAAATTTATCTTAATTTCTTGGCAGTATTTAATCTAGAACCAGCCTCCACTTCCCAAATTTCTCCCTAGATTGCTCCTAAGCCCAATCCTATCAAAAGCCCTCTCCCCAAGTCCCCCTTCCTATAATGTTCCCAGGCTTTCTCTTTTCTTTGCTTCACTGCCTAACCAAGCCTAACTTTGTTTATTTTAGGCATGTTCCTTATGGTATCGTCATCAAGATTTCATCACCCATCAAGTTATTTTCAAAAATAATTTCTCACGAATAATTATACTGTTGTCTAGCACCAGGTTTCATGAAAGGTTAGGTGTTATTAATTTTAAAGTGCACATGTACCAATAAAAAGAAGAAAACAGGCTGCCAATTAAATTAGGACATCAAACTTTATGATAGTCTTGTGATGAATCAGTCCCATCAGCTTCTTGCGGCTTTCTTTTATTTTTTTCACATGTTCCCGGGTATGTGATCATTTCTCGGACCTCAGTCGCACTGGTTGTCGTGGGATAGGTCACGCTTTTCCTTGTACCTCAAAGACAAATCATCACTACTTGTGAATATCTTCCTTTCTTTATTCACATAAAGCAGATAGTGTGGCTTTGCAAGAAAATATGAAATTGCATTTTTAACATAAAATATTTGCATTAATATATAATTTATACCCCAAAGCTCTATTATGTGTTTTTGCCTTTAGAATATTTCATTTCAATGTTAAGTTATTGAAGACAATTAAACAGAACACAGAAAGCACCAACATGACAGGTAAAATAAATGAAGAGATGACCAAGTTTCTGCAGGCAGGTGCAATGCTGCCAGGTCGCAGCTTTGACCCCAGGGATTATAAGAATCAAGGTGCATCATGATTTTGGCAATATCAGAATGGAAAAGCATGCATCCTAAGTACCAATGAAATACACGAAGATACCTGCAGTTAAATTTTATTTTGAATAGAATTATCCATCTTACTAATTTACAATTGCATATAAAATAGAAAAAAGACTGTTTTTAAAAGGAGCAGATGCAAATAATGGTGTAAACCTTTCTCTCAACTAAAGGAAAGATGTGAAAGCACACAGATTTCTTAATTTTAGAAAAAGTGAAAAAGTATTCCTAGGACCTACACCTAAGTAGTGATGTTAGTAATACTGAGTAAATAACCACATAGTCAATTGTGGTTTTGAAAAAAAATATGATCAACTCCCAATAAATGATGTAATGAATGTATTAATATACATAGACAGGTGAGAAAGGGAGATGCCTGGATTAGATGGAAGAGGATTTGCTTTGACTCCAGCCCTTGCCACAAGTCAACTGCTTATAAGACATCCCAAACCCAGTGACCCACTCCATCGTTCCCAGTACAAGGTGACCTACTCTTCCCTCCTAAGTGATTTGGTTCAAAATTGGGAAAGGAATATGTCAAGGCTGTATATTGTCACGCTGCCTATTTAACTTCTATGCAGAATGCATCATGAGAAATGCCAGGCTGGATGAAGCACAAGCTGGAGTCAAGATTGCCTGGAGAAATATCAATAAACTCAGACATGCAGACGACACCACCCTAATGGCAGAAAGTGAAGAAGAACTTAAGAGCCTCTTGATGAAAATGAAAGAGGAGAGTGGGAAAAGCTGGCTTAAAAGCTCAACATTCAGAAAACTAAGAGCATGGCATCTGGTCCCATCACTTCATGGTGAATAGATGGGGAAACAATGCAAACAGTGTTAGACTATAATTTCTTGGGCTCCAAAATCAGTGCAAATGGTGACTTCAGCCATGAAATTAAAAGACACTTGCTCCTTGGAAGAGAAGTGATGACCAACCTAGACAGCATATTAAAAAAGCAGAGACTTTGCCAACAAAGATTTGTATAGTCAAGCTATGGTTTTTCCAATAGTCATGTATGGATGTGAGAGTTGGACTATAAAGAAAGCTGAGTGCTGAAGAATTGATGCTTTTGAACTGTGGTGTTGGAGAAGACTCTTGAGAGTCCCTTGGACTGCAAGGAGATCAAACCAGTCAATGCTAAAGGAAACTAGTCCTTAATATTCACTGGAAGGACTGATGCTGAAGCTGAAACTCCAATACTTTGGCCACCTGATGCGAAGAACTGACTCATTGGAAAAGACTCTGATGCTGGGAAAGATTGAAGGCAGGAGGAGAAGGGAATAACAGAGGATGAGATGGTTGGATGGCATCACTGACTTGATGAACATGAGTTTGAGCAAGCTCCTGGATTGGTGATGGACAGGGAAGCCTGATGTGCTGCAGTCCACCGGGTCACAAAGAGTCGGACACGACTGAGTGACTGAACTGAACTGCTCTTCCCTCCTAAGTGGTCAGCTCTTAACATATATGGTAGGTGTTGTTGATGCCTCATCTAAACCTCCTTTTATATTTTGTTTTCCCCAGCTCCCAGCTTTTGTGAGTGCTGGCTGCTAATGGCTCAGAGCAGCCCTCTACTTGAGTTGACTTTCAACAACTGAAATCACTTCACCTGTATGTAGATAGATAGAGAGCTAAGCAAGGAGGCCGGTGATTCTCCCATCCCTGGGAATAGCCAGCAGCCAATGTTTTCAGCCAAGAACAGCAGGAAAGGAAAGGAAAGTGAAGTCGCTCAGTCGCTCAGTCGCTCAGTCGACTCTGCAACCCCATGGACTGTAGCCTACCAAGCTCCTCTGTCCATGGGATTTTCCAGCCAATAGTACTGGAGTGTATTGCCATTTCCTTCTCCAGCGAGTCATCCCGACCCAGGGATCGAACCCAGGTCTCCCTCATTGTAGACAGATGCTTTATCGTCTGAGCTGCCAGGAAAGTCCAAGAACAGCAGGAGGCAAGTACAAATTGACTTCTGTACGCTTGCTCCAGAACTCTCCAGGAGATGAGGCTGAAAGGTAGATTCATATTCTTAATCGACTCTCTCCCCTGTCTTAAGTTGCTGGCGTCAATCCTCTTGCCCACGTCTGCCTTGAGAGAGCCCCCCTCAAGAAACTGCCTCCACAAGATTCCTCATCTCTAGCTCCAGGCCCAAGGGAACCTGAGAGTAAACCCCATCCCAAGGGCCTTTGCATTTTCATATTGAGTCTAGTCTCCTCGCCACCTCTGTGTATGTGTGTGTATCTCCATGTGAGCTCAGTTCTGCTCACAAAACCTAAATCAGGAAGAAAATCTTGGCTTCACCTTAGCGATGTCAACTCTGCATCTGCTCTCACCCTGTCTCATGAAGAGGAAGAGAACCTTAAAGCTCCATCCTCCACCCACCCACCCTGGAATAAGGAAATGAGATGGAGACTTCTCAGGCACCTCCTAGAGATCATTTCAGAACTTTAGAGAAAGTCTTATGCAAAAGTCACTTTTGAAACACAAGGCTTTACTGACATTCGTCCATCTCTTTAGTAAGCTTCATCCTCACATGGATTTAGAAGGAGGCTCTGTTGAGTCCGGTTGTCTCTCTACCCACTGCCCCTTCCCTTAGGCCAGCTGTGCTATCACTGGCAGACAATGATACACATTGTCGGTACAACCTCGGCTCCCTCGCTGCCTCTTCCTTCCTCATTGTGCTCAATTCCCCTGAGTCTTTTCTTTTTCCACAGCCAGTGATGATTGTAGGTTGCTTTTTCCATGGACAGTTCTGAAAACAAAGCCCCAAAGAATCTGAATCAAAATGTCACTCTTTCGAAAAAAAAAAAAAAAAAATCTTTTTGAATCACAGACCTAGAGAGTTTTTGGAGGTAACGTGTATGCTTATTTATCCTCCTTTTCAAAAAAAAAAAAAAGAATTTGTTTTTGCTGTTGATTTATTTATCACGTCTCACAGTCACTTAACAGACAGAGGTTCAGCTTACCTTACTCTATATTTAATTCCTTAAGATTTGTCAACTTTTTAAATGCCATTCTGTTCCTTCCACATCATTTGTGCTGGCATGTTTATCTTTTTCTTATATTCAGTCCCTGATTTGTTAGTTCTCAAGCTCTCTTAGGAGATTTATATAAATATAGATTTTATATTTAAAAAAAGATTAGAAGAAATAAATTCTCTGGAAACCACTGCATTGGGAGTTCTTTTTGATTCAGCTGGCTTCTCTTCTTTTTGATTTTATAAAGGGTAGAGATGTGGGTAATATCTTAAACTCCTAAATAAGCAAAAAGGAGAACAATTGCTCAGTCAATGATGAAAACAGTGATCTTGGATCCAGATCGGCTGAAATAGGGGTTCACAGCCTCTGACCAGCCGCTCCATCGTGTCTCAAGTCCACCTGAACCATTTCGCCTTCTCCCATATCCCCAAAGTATCAAAGAGACACTAGAGGTGGTTTTAAATCGTGAGCCAAAGACTTTCTGTGAAGGACCACTGGATAGAAAAACATGCCCCGGGGGCATCAGGGGAGGACATTTATAATTAAGAAGCTCGATCAGGGGAGGGGAAGGCAAGTAACATTGATTGGCCATTCGGTGCAAATTGCATCATTCTTTAATTCTTCTCAGGAGCCCTGTAAGGCACAAGATATTATTATTGCCTTTATCATTTTCAAGATGTGGGACTGAAGCTTAGAGTGACTGAGTAAACCGCTCAGGGATGATCAGCTGATAAGCGGCAGAGCTGAGACTCAGTCCTAAGCTACTCTTTTCCTGAGTCTGTTCCAGACCATCCACGGCCATTTTCCTTTTACAGTGGCTCCAATAGGATCCCAACCACCCTTGAGATCCAGTTGCAAGCTATGGGCCCCAGGAAAAAAAAACATCCCTATACACTTTGGTGTGCTTCCCTGGTGGATGGTAAAGAATCTGCCTGCTATGCAGGAGACTCAGCTTCCATCCCTGGGTCAAAAAGATTCCCTGGAGAACAAATGGTAACCCACTCCAGTTTTCTTGCCTGGAAAATCCCACGGACAGAGCAGTCTGGCAGGCTACAGTCAACGGGGCAAAGAGTCAGACATGACTGAGCGACTAACACTTTCATATGCAGTTTCAAGAGTATCATATTATTTTGCATGAAATGTCAGTTCAGTTCAGTCGCTCAGTCGTGTGCGACTCTGTGATCCCATGGACTGCAGCACCCCAGGCTTCCCTGTCCATCACCAACTCCCGGAGCTTTGTCAAACTCATGTCCGTCGAGTCGGTGATGCCATCCGACCATCTCATCATCTGTCATCCCCTTCTCCTCCACCTTCAATGTCAAGGGTTGCACAAATTCCTCCAGGTCCCATTCACCAGAGATATATTCCTTCAGGGAGAGTTTCTTTAGAGACCTGAAATTATGTCAGGAAGTACCTGTCTACTGACGCTGAGACCCGTCACGTTCATTCTGGGTGGTCCTCAAGATACCAAGCCAGCCCTGCAGTTGTGCTGGATGGAGAAGAGGAGGATAAGAGAGGGTAAACCTTTTCTGGAAACTTGCTTTAATGATTTTTTTGAATTTATTATACAGGTTGTGTGCTAGACAGTGGGCTTCAAGTCTTAGATGCACTATGTCACTGAATAGCATCACAACTCCAGGAGGGAGACTGATTATTACAGCAGAGTATGAAGGAAGATATTATGGTCCATTAAAGAGGTAAAATGACTCAAGTCACACCCCTAGCAGAGAAAGGACTCAAACCATGGAAGTTACTCTCTAGGGTGTGTGCCCTTAGTCACTTACACTTCCAGAAAGCTTTCCCCAGACCTGTAGGTGGAGACAGGTGGAGTTCTCTGTATCCTATATAAAAACACCTGCAACCTCTGTGGTGAATATTTACAGTTTAAAGTGCTGATAGTTTTGCTATAGACATTGTCATTATTAAAAATGTGAAAGTAAATATTTATAAACAGCTTGGTAGGGAAGCTAGATGTCTGGGGAGGAATTCTGAACTCAAATTGCTGCTCAGAGATTTTCTTTTAAAAACGGAAATACACAGAGTGACTCTAAATAGAAACCTCCCTCCTCTTCAGATTCTTGTCTCTGATTGCCCAGCTAAAGCTCCCCTAAAATTCAACACTGGGTCCTCAGGAAAATGACAGCTTTGAAAAAGTTTAGCTGCAGTGAAATGCTACTGCTTACGGCCAACAATAGTAAAGTGATCAAGACAAGTAATACCAAGGATTGGAAAAGATGTGGAGCAACTGGAACTCTCAAACACTGCTATAGGGAGGGGTAAATAGATTAACAGCTCCTTCACAAAATTGGTGAGTATTTCCTAATAATGTTAACTTCATTCCCCTGCACTATGACCTAGAAATTTCACTTCTGGGAACCTACCTGAGACAAATGATAGCATATAGATAGCCATACAAGGAAACGTACGAGAAGATTCATTGCAGCTTTATTCAGAACCACAAATCAGACACAACCCAAATGTCTGTCAACAGATGACTGCTTAAACAAATTGTGGCAGAGCCACACAATGGCATGCTGCCCTAGAAACAGAACAAACTGCTGTTACTAGTGATAATATACTACTACATGGATGGACACCAAAAATATTGTTCTGAGCAAACAAAGCCAGAGAAAACAGACTTTCATTTCATTTATGTGACACTGGAGAAAATGCAAACTAATCTATAGTGGCAGAAAGTAAATCTGTCCTTTCCTTTGATGGATGAGAGGTGCAAGCAAAAGGGTACAAGGGGATTTGTTGAAGTGGTGGGTGTTTCTGCACCTTGTTCTGTATTCTGATGGGTGGTGAAAACAACTGAAGTGTGCACTTGTCCACTGATCCATTTTCTTAAAAATCTGTGCATTTTAATGCACGTAAATCATATCCTAATAAAATAAGAATCCTGGAAGGAAAACAGAAAGGCTGGATGATGAATGTCCATCCTTGGTGGGCTCAGCTGATGACCCAGCTTCCTAAGGCACAGGACTCCCCAGAAGTTTATCACCCTTGCAGGTTGCTCTGACACTTTGAAGGGTCCGGGGGGAAAAAAAGATGTACAGTCCCACTTTTCTAACTCTCCAAATGGAGCTACAAAAACGGGCAATGTTTATATGCTTCCAAATTAGCAGTGTGGATGGAAACCATCCGTCTTGACTTTCCCGGTGTTTGGTTCCTGCAGTCCCAGTCCTGAGGAATGAATGACTGTGAAATTCTTACTGCGGCACTTTGTTTTGATGGACTGAATGTCCTTCTTGGTTGATCTGGTACTGGTTCGGTCTATATTTGGGGATTCAACCCACCTGGGGCTTGAAAGGGGCATGCCACAAGGTGTTTCAGGGGGAGCTGACTCTTTCAGATTCTGAGATGCGCCCTCCTCAGTAGCCGCCCCGACCTCCAAGAAAATGTGAGGGGCAGAGGTCAGGGCGGGAGGTAGACGTCAGCCGCCAGGCTCCATCACGGAAGTGCCTCTGCCAATTTCAAGGCGCCTTCTGAGGTGACTAGCCCTCTAACACTCTTGATGAATGTAGAGACACATTAGCTTGACTTACATAATAATATCTTTACATACACGATTGCTTCGGAGAGTTAACTGTCTTTCCATTTTCCCTTCCTCGACTGAACTGTGGCGTTACAAATACCCTCCCAGAGAGCCCGAGTGGAGGCAGATGTGGCTGAGAGGAGAACATAGAACAATCCACACCTTGCAAATGCCAACAAGAAGGGCAATCTGGAATTTGCTGGCAAATCAATCCTTAAAGCAAGATTGGCGAACGGGGCAAGCATCTAAAACATCATTCTGCGTGGGCGAAAATGCATGCCCAGTTCCGGAATACAGTGGCGGTATGCGGGTCCATCTCGGCCTCCCTGGGGGCCTCTCGTCCTTAAGAGGGCGGAGCTGCTCCAAGGGACAGAAAGCCTGGCGGCGGCGGTTGCCAGGCGCCCGGCGGGCGGCGCGGCTCTGCAGAGAGGCAGGCTGCCAGGATCCGGAGTCGGCGGCTTCCTCAGAGCACCTGTCATCCTTCCCTTTGCATGAAGGCGCCACCTTTCCCCGCCTCTCTCTGCTGCCCCCCGCGGGGGTCCCTATTGCCTTTCCCACTGGCAGATGCAGACTGCCTTCCTCCCAGCAGTTGGGGGCGCTGGAGGAGGGGAGGCCTTGGCAAACGCATCCTCCGCCTTAGCAGGCTCCTGCATCCCAGGAATCAGTCGGTTTCAGGTGCTGTGAAACGATGACAAGCAGTCAGGCCCTGGGTGACTGCATGCACGTCACTTGCTGTGCCTGACAGTCTCTGACACCCCATCAATCATGGTTTTGATTAGGCCACTTAGAGTCTCCTGTCTCAACTTCGGGCTCTGAACCGAATTTATTGCGAACTGAACGGCCTTATTTCCAACGTGGGCGTCAGCGCCTTGTATACAAGATCATCATCGAGCTGGAAGTTCACACTTGCACACTCGAGTGAGCCAGTCTTTTCTCTTGTCAATACAGCAGTTAGATGCATGTCAGGCAAACGAATTTGCTGGGAAGTTTTGCTTTCCTTGGTTCCTCTTTCATTTTTTGCAAAGCTGCATTCTGTTGACCCTCTGGTGCCCTATTTAGGGAAGGTGGTGATTGTCCATGTATTCATGAGCAGTGGGTCTTCTCATGGAAAGGGAAGAGAGGAAAGGACTCAGAGTTACTCCAGTGATGATTAAAAGTTTGGGATGAGCTGGAAGATTGGAATTGACAGATATAATAGGTAACTAACCAGAACCTGTGTAAAGCGCAGGGAACCCTACTCAGTGTGCTGCAGTAACCTAAATGGGAAGGAAATCTAGAAAAGTGGGGCTGTATGTATACATATAGCTGATTCACTGTGCCGTACAGCACAAAATAATACAACATTATAAAGCAACTGCTGCTGCTAAGTCACTTCAGTCATGTCCGACTCTGTGACCCCACAGATGGCAGCCCACCAGGCTCCCCCGTCCCTGGGATTCTACAGGCAAGAACACTGGAGTGGGTTGCCATTTCCTTCTCCAATGCATGAAAGTGAAAAGCGAAAGTGAAGTCGCTCAGTTGTGTCCAACCCTCGCGACCCCATGGACTACAGCCTTCCAGGCTCCTCCATCCACGGGATTTTCCAGGCAAGAGTGCTGGAGTGGGGTGCCAAGCAACTATACTCCAATAAATCAAAAAAAAAAAAAAATCTTGATACTAACCAGCTGCCTATGGAATGAGGTTCGTGACATTGTACAGGAGACAGGGATCAAGACCATCCCCATGGAAAAGAAATGCAAAAACGCAAAATGGCTGTCTGGGGAGGCCTTACAAATAGCTTTGAAAAGAAGAGAAGTGAAAAGCAAAGGAGAAAAGGAAAGATATAAGCATCTAAATGCAGAGTTCCAAACAATAGCAAGAAGACATAAGAAAGTCTTCTTCAGCGATCAATGCAAAGAAATAGAGGAAAACAACAGAATGGGAAAGACTAGAGATCTCGTCAAGAAAATTAGAGATACCAAGGGAACATTTCATGCAAAGATGGGCTTGATAAAGGACAGAAGTGGTATGGACCTAACAGAAGCAGAAGATATTAAGAAGAGGTGGCAAGAATACACAGAAGAACTGTACAAAAAAGATCTTCACAACCCGGATAATCACAATGGTGTGATCACTCATCTAGAGCCAGACATCCTGGGATGTGAAGTCAAGTGGGCCTTAGAAAGCATCACTACCAACAAAGCTAGTGGAGGTGATGGAATTCCAGGGGAGCTATTTCAAATCCTGTAAGATGATGCTGTGAAAGTGCTGCACTCAATATGCCAGCAAATTTGGAAAACTCAGCAGTGGCCACAGGGCTGGAAGAGGTCAGTTTTCATTCCAATCCCAAAGAAAGGCAATGCCAAAGAATGCTCAAACTACCGCACAATTGTACTCATCTCACACGCTCATAAAGTAATGCTCAAAATTCTCCAAGCCAGGCTTCAACAGTATGTGAACCGTGAACTTCCTGATGTTAAAGTTGCTTTTAGAAAAGACAGAGGAACCAGAGATCAAATAGCCAACATCCGCTGGATCATGGAAAAAGCAAGAGAGTTACAGAAAAAACATCTATTTCTGCTTTCTTGACTATGCCAAAGCCTTTGACTGTGTGGATCACAATAAACTGTGGAAAATTCTGAGAGATGGGAATACCAGACCACCTGACCTGCCTCTTGAGAAATCTGTATGCAGGTCAGGAAGCAACAGTTAGAACTGAACATGGAACAACAGACTGGTTCCAAATAGAAAAAAGAGTACGTCAAGGCTGTATATTGTCACCCTGCTTATTTAACTTATATGCAGAGTACATCATGAGAAACGCTGGACTGGAAGAAACACAAGCTGGAAACAAGATTGCCGGGAGAAATATCAATAACCTCAGATATGCAGATGACACCACCCTTATGGCAGAAAGTGTAGAGGAACTAAAAAGCCTCTTGATGAAAGTAAAAGAGGAGAGTGAAAAAGTTGGCTTAAAGCTCAACATTCAGAAAACGAAGATCATGGCATCCAGTCCCATCACTCCATGGGAAATAGATGGGGAAACAGTGCAAACAGTGTCAGACTTTATTTTTGGGGGCTCCAAAATCACTGCAGATGGTGACTGCAGCCATGAAATTGAAAGATGCTTACTCTTTGGAAGAAAAGTGATGACCAACCTAGATAGCATATTCAAAAGCAAAGACATTAGTTTGCCGACTAAGGTCCGTCTAGTCAAGGCTATGGTTTTTCCTGTGGTCATGTATGGATGTGAGAGTTGGACTGTGAAGAACGCTGAGTGCCAAAGAATTGATGCTTTTGAACTGTGGTGTTGGAGAAGACTCTTGAGAGTCCCTTGGACTGCAAGGAGATCCAACCAGTCCATTCTGAAGGAGATCAGCCCTCGGATTTCTTTGGAAGGAATGATGCTAAAGCTGAAGCTCCAGTACTTTGGCCACCTCATGCGAAGAGTTGACTCATTGGAAAAGACTCTGATGCTGGGAGGGATTGGGGGCAGGAGGAGAAGGGGACGACAGAGGATGAGATGGCTGGATGGCATCACTGACTCGATGGACCTGAGTCTGTGTGAACTCCGGGAGATGGTGATGGACAGGGAGGCCTGGCGTGCTGCGATTCATGGGGTCGCAAAGAGTCGGACACGACTGAGCGACTGGACTGAACTGAACTGAACCAGCTGCCTACATCAAAGAGGTTATTTATCCACTAACATTGATTAAGCTTGGTATCTGTGTCCAGCCCAGTCTGAGACTCTTGGAGGGCCCTCAGGTAAGATAAACATGATTGTTTCCCAGGAAAGCCTCAAAATATAGTTAGGGAGATAATTATACAAATATTTCTGTGGCAAAATGTGGATCAAACTTCTTTGCCTGGTACAGAAGGCATTTAAGAGCCTGACCACAGTAGACAGGTCCTCACAGGCCTACCCTGGACATTTCAGGAATATCCATCATGCTTTCTTCCTGCAGAGAAGTTCATGGCTGTGTCCTTATCTGGGACTCCATTTTTCACGTATTTCTCTAAATCTGAGGTTAGCAAAGTTTTTCTGTAAATGGTAAAATAATAAATATTTTAGGCCTCATGAACCAAGAGGCAAAATGCAGCAACTGTTCTTGCTGAAAGGTTAATAGCCTTGTTTACATTCTACACTTAAGAATGTAAAAACCATTATTAGCTAATAGACCATACAGAAATAGGTGGTAGGTTGAATTTGGCCTGAGGGCTGTAGTTTGCTGACATCAATATAAATCCCATTTGTCTTTCAAGACCCAGGTCAAACTCCAATTGCTATGTAAAACATATCTGATACCTCTCACTCAAAATTTTCCTCTCTCTTAGGAATGTCTAATTTATACAATTTGTCAAGTAAGTATTCTTATATTTACAAATGCATCTATCAGGAGTATGGTTAGAGGAGAAAATGGAAATTTTTAAATCAGACAGAATAACATTCAAATTCTGATTTCTCAGCTTACAGTTGAGTGGCACTGTGAAAACAACTTACATTCTCTGAGAAGTTTATTTTTGAAAAAAAATCAAAATATGTTTATATCTGTGTAGGAGGTATTTTTTTCCCATTTCCTTACCTAGATTTTCAAAATTATTTGCATCAAATATGTATCCCTTCTATAGTAGAGATATATCAAATACCTCATCCACAGGGTTATTTGTATTTAAAAAATGATATCTCTGAAATTATATAAAGGGTTAGTAAATATTTTCTTCCATCTCTTCATGAATTCTTTCTATATTCTCACCAAGGATATATGTCTTATGTTCAATACTAAATTGCATTAGTTTAAGGACCAGATGCCATCTTAAATTGTATGCCCTCAACAATACTGAATTGAGATCTTGCCCTTGGCTGGTGGTCAGAATCATTTGCTGTTAATCTAAATGTTTCCCCTAAACTCTTTTAAACTAAAACCCTTCAAAAGAATTTTCTCTATTCATTTCTCTTTGCTTGCCCTACTACTCAGTCTAATTCAGTGTGTCTTCTCTCTCTATCATTCACCCACTTCCATGCCTCTAAATCCAGTGAACATATTTCAGAGCTCATCTTATTTGATTCTTTATGAGCATTAGAGTCAAACACGTCCTTCTTTCTGACACCTCAGTACTTCTAACTCCACGATATCAGAATTTCCTGGACCTGTTCCTTATTCCCCTCTCTCCATTCTGTCTCATTTGCAGGGTCTGTATCAGGCAGAGACCATCAAGCATTGGCATTTCTGAAGACAGCCCTCGCTGTTATCTCTCTGCATTTCCAACCATATCCCGGGTTTCAGAAAGCATCTATATACAGATGTGGCACTAGCTGTAATCTTTCACCAAGGCCTCTGAGGCCTACCTCAGTCATCTCACTTACAGACCCCTTGGAGTCAGCATGGCCAAGACTAAATCTATGAGCCATGCTGACCCCTCAAGCTTGTGACCCAAGGCTAGTCTTCCTTCTGAGTTTTCTAATCTCAGAGAAAGATATAGCCATCCTTCCCATCAAACAAGCCAGAAACCTAGGAATTTATTCTGAAAACCTATCTCTTTCTTACTATACAGGTAATTCATTACCAACCTCTGCAGATTTTCCCTCTTTCATAAGTTTTGAATCTTACTCTTTTTTTTGTGGTCAACGCCACCACTGTAGGCCAACAAGAGTCATCTGTGGAATAGGATGTTGATAGTAGGGGAGGTTGTATGTGTTTGGGTGTAGGGATTATATAGTAACTCTCTGTAGTTTCTGCTTAATTTTGGTGTAAACCTAGAACTGCTCTAAAAAAATAAAGTCTATTAAACACAAAAACAAAAACACTCTAGAGCCATTTATTATGGGTAGAATCAGGGCAAAGTTAGGCTTCCCTTAAACCTACATCTTCCGTTTACCTTCTTTTCCGGCCCTATTTTACTCCCCAACCTCCTTTCTTCTGAGATTATTCCTTCAATAAATCACTTAAACAAAATCCCCGTCAGAGGCTCTGCTTCCAGGACACCAGCCTCAAGCAGAGCTGTAGGTGCGGCATACATGATCGCTGACCTGTCCAGCACTTTTCTTCTGCTTAGAAAGTGGGACATGGCAGAGTAATTTTTGATGGAACAAAGAGACGTAACAGATGTCTGAAATATATAAATAGGTGCTGATAGAAAACATGGGCCTGGAGAGAGTTGAAAAGAAATTTCATCTCACCACACCTAGAGAGATGGAAATGCGCCAAAGACAAATTTCACCAACTTTAAAGATTTGTCTGGATGCCAGCTCTTCATTCTGTCAGAAGGAAGCAATTGCTGTCAACTCCTTTCACCCACTGTATTTGCTTTCTGTGGCTGCTGTGATAAACTACCACAAACTGTGTGGCTTACAACAGAAATGTATTCTCTCATAATCCTGGAGACCTGAAGTCCAAGATCAAAGCATTGCCGAGGCCATACTCTCTCTGGAGGCTCCAGGGGAGAATCCATCCTTGCCTTTTCCAGTGTTGCGTGCTCACTGGCAATCCACAGCTTTCCTGCCTTCTGGGCACACCACTCTGCCTCTGTTGACATGTCCCCTTCTCTGTGTCCATCTTCTCTTCGGTATGTCTCTTACAAAGATACTTTTCACTGAATTTGGAGTCCACCCAAATAAGCCAGTATTATCTTAAGGTCCTTAACTTAATGAAGTCTGCAAAGGCCTTTGTTCCAAATTAGGAAACAGTCACAGATTCCATGGATGGGCTGACATGTCTTTTAAGGGAGGAGGCACCATTTGCTCCACTAAACTCAGTAACTTTCCCCCTAATTCTATATAATAATATTTCTTATGCTTATATATCTGTTTACAGTCTGCACAGTTCTTTCAATTAAATAGCCTATTAATTACCATAACAAAAAAACAAGAAGAATACCTGTTGTGTAATACATTTTTCATATATCCCAAACACACCCTGTTAGGTGCTATTATTCCAGTTTTACAGTTAAGGAAACTGGGGCTGGGATGTTCTTTAATTTTTTCCCTTTAGTATTTCAAAATTGGTATCTTCACTTGGTGACTCCCGTAAGAGCTAGAATTAGAAGGGTCTCCAGCAACAAAGGATTCACCTTGCTCCTTGGATTAATGTTCTGAGTATAGTGCAAATAATAATATTCTTTTTTTAATTAATTTTTTTAAATTTAATTTTAAAATCTTTAATTCTTACATGTGTTCCCAAACATGAAACCCCCTCCCACCTCCCTCCCCATAACATCTCTGTGGGTCATCCCCATGTACCAGCCCCAAGCATGCTGTATCCTGCGTCAGACATAGACTGGCGATTCAATTCTTACATGATAGAATGCCATTCTCCCAAATCATCCCACCCTCTCCCTCTCCCTCTGAGTCCAAAAGTCCGTTATACACCGCTGTGTCTTTTTTCCTGTCTTGCATACAGGGTCGTCATTGCTATCTTTCTAAATTCCATATATATGTGTTAGTATACTGTATTGGTGTTTTTCTTTCTGGCTTACTTCACTCTGTATAATCGGCTCCAGTTTCATCCATCCCATCAGAACTGATTCAAATGAATTCTTTTTAATGGCT
This sequence comes from Capricornis sumatraensis, assembly GCF_032405125.1. NCBI lineage: Eukaryota > Metazoa > Chordata > Mammalia > Artiodactyla > Bovidae > Capricornis > Capricornis sumatraensis. The sequence goes on from NC_091083.1 coordinate 8,728,251, forward strand.
GAGTAATACTCCATTGTGTACATGTACCAAAGCTTTCTTATCCATTCATCTGCTGATGGACATCTAGGTTGTTTCCATGTCCTGGCTATTATAAACAGTGCTGCGATGAACATTGGGGTACATGTGTCTCTTTCAATTCTGGTTTCCTCGGTGTGTATGCCCAGCAGTGGGATTGCTGGGTCATAAGGTAGTTCTACTTGCAATTTTTTAAGGAATCTCCACACTGTTCTCCATAGTGGCTGTACTAGTTTGCATTCCCACCAACAGTGTAGGAGGGTTCCCTTTTCTCCACACCCTCTCCAGCATTTATTGCTTGCAGATTTTTGGATCGCAGCCATTCTGACTGGTGTGAAGTGGTACCTCATTGTGGTTTTGATTTGCATTTCTCTGATAATGAGTGATGTTGAGCATCTTTTCATGTGTTTGTTAGCCATTCGTATGTCTTCTTTGGAGAAATGTCTATTTAGTTCTTTGGCCCATTTTTTGATTGGGTCGTTTATTTTTCTGGAATTGAGCTGCATAAGTTGCTTGTATATTTTTGAGATTAGTTGTTTGTCAGTTGCTTCATTTGCTATTATTTTCTCCCATTCAGAAGGCTGTCTTTTCACCTTGCGTATATTTTCCTTTGTTGTGCAGAAGCTTTTAATTTTAATTCGGTCCCATTTGTTTATTTTTGCTTTTATTTCCAGAATTCTGGGAGGTGGATCATAGAGGATCCTGCTGTGATTTATGTCTGAGAGTGTTTTGCCTATGTTCTCCTCTAGGAGTTTTATAGTTTCTGGTCTTACATTTAGATCTTTAATCCATTTTGAGTTTATTTTTGTGTGTGGTGTTAGAAAGTGATCTAGTTTCATTCTTTTACAAGTGGTTGACCAGTTTTCCCAGCACCACTTGTTAAAGAGATTGTCTTTACTCCATTGTATATTTTTGCATCCTTTGTCAAAGATAAGGTGTCCATATGTGTGTGGATTTATCTCTGGGCTTTCTATTTTGTTCCATTGATCTATATGTCTGTCTCTGTGCCAGTACCATACTGTTTTGATGACTGTGGCTTTGTAGTAGAGCCTGAAGTCAGGCAAGTTGATTCCTCCAGTTCCATTCTTCTTTCTCAAGATTGCTTTGGCAATTCGAGGTTTTTTGTATTTCCATACAAATCTTGAAATTATTTGTTCTAGTTCTGTGAAAAATATGGCTGGTAGCTTGATAGGGATTGCATTGAATTTGTAAATTGCTTTGGGTAGTATACTCATTTTCACTATATTGATTCTTCCGACCCATGAACAAAGTAGATGGAGCAGTGATTGACTGGCATCTGTACTGTGGGGGGATGCAGGAGAAAGAACTAGGGCTCCAGTCTTGCACAGAGAGCTGGAGTCCCCACTGTATTCTCTGACTAGCTTCCTGAATTTGACAAGTGATAACATTTCTCTGAGACTGCCATTAAAGTAGGATGTTCCCACATTGCTCATGGGCTTCCCAGGTGGCACCACTGGTAAAGAACCCACCCGCCAATGTAGGATACATAAGAGACCTGGGTTCAATCCCTGGGTGGGCAAGATCCCTGAAGAAGGGCATGACAATCCACTCTAGAATTCTTGAGAATTCCACAGACAGAAAAGCCTGGTGTGCTATAGTCCTTTAGGTTGTAAAGAGTCAGACACGACTGAAGAGACTTAATAGGCTCACATGCTGCTCACATGGCTTTTTAAGGAACAACTGAGTTAAAAGCAGTCACCTTTACCAGATTAATTATACATTAATATATAATTGCAGTGACATACACATTAACACTGGTATCCTTCCTTTTGTATCTGCAGACCACAAGAAGGCACCCAGGATAGCTTCACAGTCTCCATTTATTAATCCTTGACCAAGACCTTCCACTACTGCAAGCTGGCTCCCAGCTCCACAACCAGGCTGGGAGAGAAAACTTGAAAATTGTGAGAATAGAAATGTTCCCATCTCTATATACAATTATGACTGATTCACATTGTAATATAGAAGAAAGCAATACAACAGTGTAAATCCTTTTTCTTCCAATTAAAAAATAAATTTTAAAAAAGAAATGCTCCCAGCTCATCTCAATCAACGCTTTTATAGAAGCATTTACAAAAGTCCCTACTTTTCTGTAAGTTCTTTTCTTCAGTTACCCACAGAGCGTCTGTTTCTAAAGGATCTAGCATCTACACTGGCCTACAGTCGATTATGGAGCAGAGACTATTTTCTTTCTTGGCACCCCTCCATCCCACCACCGTCATCACCCAAATGGCCAAAATTTAATATGTGAACCCCTAACAAAAAAATTCTGAAAGAGATGGGAATACCAGACCACCTGACCTGCCTCTTGAGAAAATTGTATGCAGGTCAGGAAGCAACAGTTAGAACTGGACATGGAATGATAGACTGATTCCAAATAGGAAAAGGAGTACATCAAGGCTGTATATTGTCACCCTGCTTATTTAACTTCTATGCAGAGTACATCATGAGAAATGCTGGGCTGGAGGAAGCACAAGCTGGAATCAAGAATGCCTGGAGAAATACCCATAACCTCAGATATGCAGATGACACCACCCTTATGGCAGAAAGTGAAAAAGAACTAAAGAGCTTCTTGATGAAAGTGAAAGAGGAGAGTGAAAAAGTTGGCTTAAAGCTCAACATTCAGAAAACAAAGATCATGGCATCCGGTCCCATCATTTCATGGCAAATAGATGGGGAAACAGTGCAAACAGTGTCAGACTTTATTTTTCTGGGCTCCACAATCACTGCAGATGGTGATTGCAGCCATGAAATTAAAAGACGCTTACTCCTTGGAAGAAAAGCTATGACCAACCTAGACAGAATATTAAAAAGCAGAGACATTACTTTGTCAACAAAGGTCCATCTAGTCAAGGCTATGGTTTTTCCAGTAGTCATGTACACATGTGAGAGCTGGACTATAAAGAAAGCTGAGCCCCGAAGAATTGATGCTTTTGAACGGTGATGTTGGAGACTACTCTTTCTTGAGAGTCTTTTGGACTGCAAGGAGAGCCAACCAGTCCATCCTCAATGAGATCAGTTCTGGGTGTTCACTGGAAGGACTGATGTTGAAGCTGAAACTCCAATACTTTGTCCACCTGATGCAAAGAGCTGACTCATTGGAAAGGACCCTGATGCTGGGAAAGGTTGAGGGCAGGAGGAGAAGGGGACAACAGAGGATGCGATGGTTGGATAGCATCTCCAACTCAATGGACATGGGTTTGGGTGGACTCCGGGAGTCGATGATGGACAGGGAGGCCTGGCATGCTGCAGTTCATGGGGTTGCAAAGAGTCGGACACGACTGAGTGACTGAACTGAACTGAACTGAACAACAACAACAAAAAAGGTAAGTTCACTGTTCTGCAGGAAAAGGAAGTCATTTAGCACGTCAATATTCCTGGGTCTCCGCCATCAGGAGACCCCAGTGGCCTCTTCTGCCTCACCCCTCCAGGTGCGCACCCAGGCAAGCAGCATCAGCTCAGGAGGCATGTGCGTTCACACTGCACCCTGGCCCGTGAGTCAGAACCTCCAAGGTGGGGCCCATGAGGCTGCTTTTATCAAGCTTTCAGGTGATTCTGATACAGAAGTTTCAGGAGCCCTTTGGTGTCAGTGGTTCTCAAACTTCTGCAGCACTGTTTTTATCTCTAGATATGAAAAGTTGTATTGCCAAAAAGAAAAACATTCCGATTTGGAAGACTGCTTTTATGCCTGGCTTTCCCATTGCATAAGTTCCTCTGGGCTTCTGGGAGCCGGTTCCTCCATTCTCTCTAGACACACAGTCATCACACCTTTTCATGTCCTCTTCAAAATATTTCAGACCCATCCTAAGCCTCCTGAAGTCACTTACTGCTCCAAGCTTGTCCTTTTTGCCTCCAAATCCATTCCATTTCTGTCTTCATACTATCACCAGATATGCCTTCCCTAAGCCCCATTTTGGTTGCAAAATTTTGTGAAGTTGTCAAGGACTCTGGTTCCTACTATATCAAATCTAAACTGTTCCTTCCAGTTTTCATCCAGTCTCTCTTTACAATCACTCCTGTAACTCACTAACTCACTCTCTGCTTAAACAGTTGCTTTCCTGGGGCACACACATAGAAATTCATTTTTCTTAGTTGCTACTGTGGTTCTTCACTTGGAATATTCTTATCCAATCTAAACTCCAACACACCCTTCAAGGCCCAGATGATGTGCCATTTTAAACCCAGGTTTGCACATTAGTGATCACTTCTCCCTCTCCACAGCACATATTGCTGGTCAATTATGAAACTCAAGCTGAGATACCGAATGCCACCTCTAAATCCTACTTAGCACAACACTCCAGGCCACTACCACCAATCAAAGTGTACCCAGAGGATGAAACCTCAGTATTATAACCCTTTGTGACTTATTTTTCCCACTATGCCAGAATCCACCATCAGGTATCTATTCATTGTAATACTACATTGTAATCTCGTTTAGGAGAGGGAGAAGGCTTAAAATACTTCTGTACACCTCCAGAATTTCACAGCCCTGAGTATAAGGGAAGACCTGAGGAATACCAGTTTGTTTGATTTTGATTAGACTGACAATAGTGTAATAAAAGCGCTTCTCTGTTGGCTGAGCGATAAGAATCTGCCTGCAATGCAGGAGATGCAAGAGATGCTGGTTCAATCCCTAGTCGGGAAAATCACCTGGAGGAGGGCTTGGCAACTCACTCCAGTATTCTTGCCTGGAGAATCCCTGCCAGAGGAGCCTGGAAGGCTACTGTCCATGGGGTTTCAGAGTCAGACACGACAGAAGCAACTTGGCACACGTGAACGCATACATTGTAACAGATATGCAGTGATGCTTACCCTTGATCTGGCTGACTTCACTCTATGGAGACCCAGGTTCACCTGAGCTCCTCATTCACCACCTCGAAGAATAATAGTAGACATATTTGCTTCATTAATTCCTTAGGTTTCCACAGAGTAAAATGGGAATTATCTTCATCTCCTCAGTAAGCTCAACTGAGAGATATGCAATTAAAATCAGATTAACAGCAAACTAGCATCAAATAAGTATATAAACCATGCACTGTGTCTCACACAGTGTAATGGTACAAGATAATGGCAAATGTTGACAGCAGCATCATGTAAATACTGAGCCTTACCTTGGTTTGAAGGAACATTTACCAGAGGTATTTTTTTCATCTGAAATAAAATCTTGACCTCAACTCCGTTCTTTTCTTCTTCATATCTTGACACACAAAAATACTAAAGGAGATGTGGGGGAGGCACCAGGGCTGTGATTAAATCTGCTTCTTGCATCTATTATCTTCTCACTTTCCTTGAGCTCTAATTTAAACATCTTATTTATAGTGTAATGTTCTTAAGAGTTTTCTGGGTGTATTTAAATGGGGATAACTAATTGGGACCATTCTAGTAGAAATCAGCTCCAAGCTCATCTTCCTAGGTGGCAGCTCCTCTCTGCTCCTGAAAAATAATGTAATTTCCTCTTTTTTCAGTCTAATTTTCATGTTCACTGTTACTGTTCTCAATGTCATGACTGCAGGCTGCATGAGCTTAACAATGTTTTTAGTTTCAATATTATCCCTAATATTTGAAATCTTTACATCATGAATTTGTTATCTTCTTCTAGAACTTTCCACTCTTCTTGACATTAAAAAATAAGTAAAGTCTAAAGCAGGGGACAACTTAAAAATAGTCTGAATTAGGAATATTTTTTAAAAGTGAAAATTGTATGCTCTGTTTTAGATACATGTTTATTGAATGAGCATAGAAAATGAACATAATCTATTTTCCAGCTCTACAAAATGTTGTTTTACCCATTTACTTTTGCTTCCTGGTAATATATGCCTCAGGTAACAGTATATTTCTATTATTTATGACTTAGTGGAATAATCTGATGCCAGTACCTGGGGCCACATGCAAATTTAGATTAATTTATACACCAGCTTCTCTTGTTCACTCCCAATCACCCAGTGTAGGTTGAGTTCTCAAGAGTCAGATCCTGAGAGCAGGGTGAGTTGTTGATTAGGATGTGGACCTGGAGAAAATGGTAAGAAGTAGAGAATAGGACAGGGAAAGAGATAACAGCATGGCAGGGGGATTTCAGGTGAGGTCTCAACCACTGTCTGGCCTGGGGGGAGCTGAAAGTGTAAAGGACACGTGGAGTTTATTCCTCCTTGAAAAAAAATGAGCTGGGCTCTCACACCCTCAGCAGTCCCTGGACTCCTGTAAGTCCCAGGATCATGACTTTCCAGGCACTTCCGGCCCACATCTCCAGTAACCCAAGGGTAGATCACTGAAGAAGACTGCAGGGGCCAGGTGTTTTCATGGATGAGCCTTCCCATTGGATCCGTTGCAAAGGTCCTGCACTGCTTCTTCTAGGGGTGGGTTTTGGGGAATAGCCTCCAACCATACTCCTTCCAGCTCCTCAGACCTCCACAGCTGCTATTTGCCCATACTTCCAAATGCAGGCACAATGTCTTTCTTCATCAGGTGGCCATTCTCTTCAACCCTGCTGCTGCTGCTGCTAAGTCGCTTCAGTCATGTCCGACTCTGTGCGACCCCTGAGATGGCAGCCCACCAGGCTCCCCCGTCCCTGGGATTCTCCAGGCAAGAACCTGCTACTGCTTCATAAAGAATTAAAGTGCCTGAAAACAATGATCATTGTAGGAATCCATGTGTTGGATTAGGCTTAGCTGGGTTCTTCTGGTCTTGCTGTGTTCCCTCGTGTACCTGAGCTCAACCATAGGAGCTTTAGCTGATCCTGGATGAATATCTTATTCCCGTGGCTTCAGCTGGGACAGCTGGAATGATTTCTATCTCCTCCACATGAAATGAGTTCTCTCAGCCTTCAACAGGTTATCTCGAGTGTATTCGTGCGACAGGGATGCCAGTAGAACAAGTGGCATTGTGCAAAGTTACTTGAGGGCCAGGCTCAGGACCAGCTCAGTGTCACTTCTGCCACATTCTATTAGTCACAGCAAGTCATGAAAACAGGCCAGAGTCAAGAAGTGGAAGTCAGGTGCAGATGCAAAGTAAAATCGGATGCAGAGTCAGCAAAGGGCATGGATGGCAAGGTAAACAATCACACATATTCTTTTGCAACATTACACAACTTCTCAGCACACACCTCTCCTACTCCCAAAACATCAGCTTAACTTCAGGATGAGCCCAATCTTCCCAACATAATTCCAGGTAGAGGTTTTCTTTGTCTTGCTTCCTGATGCCCAAAGGTCTTCTTGTTTTTTGTCAAGTTCTCCAGAGAAACAGAACCAATAGGACACATAGACATATTTTAAAAAGGGATTTATTACGAGGGATTGACTCTTTCAAGAACACCCTCACTCAGAAATGTTTACTAGCTATCTGGGCATCCCTTAGCCCAGTTAAGCTGACACATAAAATGAACCATCATAGGCATGTAGAGTAGGGGAAGGGGTAGTTCATTTCCTCTTTCTCCTAGCCACTCAGACAGGACAGAAATCACTCTCAGCAGATCATCCCTCTAGATATATTCAACAATGCTTCCTTTCTATTCATTTCATGCCTGTGTGTGTGATGTATCTTGTTTATCTTCATGCGACATCTGATGATTGAAAATCACAAAAGGGAGTTCTGTTTTCAGCTGCTGGGCATGTTTAACACTTTTCCCAGGTGGTCCTTCCCAGTAGCTCGAACTCGTGAATTGGATAATGATAAAGGTTCTCCATGTGCCCTCCTATTCATGGATCCCTTTTAAGTAAGATAATGTACAACAGAAGATATTCAGATGATACCACCCTAATAGCACAAAGTGAAGAGGAACTAAAGAGCCTCTTGATGAAAGTGAAGGAGGAGACTGAAAAAGCTAACTTAAAACTCAACATTCAAATAATGAAGATCATGGCATCTGGTCCCATCACTTCATGGCAAATAGATGGGGAAACAATGGAAACAGTGACAGACTTTATTTTCTTGGGCTCCAAAATCACTGCAGATGGTGACTGCAGCCATGAAATTAAAAGACGCTTGCTCCTTGGCAGAAAAGCTATGACCAACCTAGACAGCATATTCAAAAGCAGAGACGTCACTTTGCTGACAAAGGTCCATATAGTGAAAGCTATTGTTTTTCTAGTAGTCATGTGTGGATGTCAAAGTTGTACCATAAAGGAAGTTGACCACTGAAGAAGTGATGCTTTTGAACTGTGGTGCTGAGGAAGACACTTGAGAGCCCCTTGGACAACAAGGAGATCAAACCAGTCCATCCTAAAGGAAATCAACCCTGAATATTCATTGGAAGGGCTGATGTTGAAGCTGAAATGCCAACAATTTGGCCACCTGATGTGAAGAGTGACTTATTGGAAAAGACCCTGACGCTGGGAAGGATTGAGGGCAGGAGGAGAAGGGGGAGAAAGAGGAAGAGATGGTTGGATGGCATCATCAACTCAATGGGCATGAGTCTGAGCAAATTCCAAGAGATAGTGAAGGACAGGGAAGCTCTCTGTAGCTTCATGGTAAATGGATTCTTTTCTCTCTAAACATCAGCTTCTCTGTTTGTAATGTGGGGATTCTGGCATTAATAACTGACCCTTTTAAGGATCAAATGAAACAATGACTATGAAGATGCCTTGTAAACTGACAGAAAGTGAAGTCGCTCAGTCGTGCCCGGTTCTTAGCAACCCCATGGACTGTAGCCTACCAGGCTCCTCAGTCCATGGAATTATCCAGGCAAGAGTACTGGAGTGGGTTGCCATTTCCTTCTCCAGGGGATCTTCCCGACCCAGGGACTGAACCGGGGTCTCCCTGGTCTCCCACATTGCAGGTAGACGCTTTACCATCTGAGCCACCAGGGAAGCCCATAAAACTGACAAGTGATGTAAATTTGACAGCTGACAAGTTTGCCATGTAAACTGACAAGTGATATGTAAATATCCCCTTAGTAACAATACCATCTTCTTTTCTCTGTCAGGACTTGGTAAGAAAACCGGAGGTGGTTGTCTCTCCGGAACCTGCTCCCCTATCATACTTCTGTCCCCTGTCCTGGCAATAAAGTACTAAACCCTTTTGTCCTGTATCTGAGACCTACTCTCAATAGCTACTATTCGCACTTTGCCATTGGGGTCCTGCCCAGGATCCCACTGTCAAGAAAGTAAATGTGGAACACACACGCCATAGCTTCCCCCTTCCTTGTCTAGGACAGATACTGATAATCAAGCACAGATCTCCCACCAGTTTAGCCAAAGTTCAAATGATGCCTCAGAATCCTTAACAGAGATCTAAACAGCTGCTTGCCACTAGTAATCAAATGTAATCAACAGCTGAAATTAAATCTATTTCCCATTCCTGTTGCAAAGTAGTATAAAATGCACCTATCAGCAGAATTTAGAATTAAAAAGTAGGGAGTTCTTTGAAATATGAAGTTAACAATAGTAGCTGGGCTACTTCAGTTCTGTTGCGCAAGTCACTTGACTCACCTCCATTCTCTCATCTCCATTTCCTTATCATTCTAATGAGAGAGTTGGATCTTGACCTCTCACAAAATTAATTTCGATTCCAGCCTACAGATTCTTTTCTTAACTTCTAACATCTTCCAAGTCATTATTAATTTTTGCTTTTCTTACCCACCTGAATTGCCACTCCTACTTCTTTCTCTCCATCCATTTAAACTGTACTTCAACACCTTCTAATTTCATGTTTCCCACAAAGCTATTTCTTTGCTACTCCAGTTGGTAGTGACCTCACTTTCCACTGATGGGCTTTAACATAAATTGTCCATAGATACAGTTGGCATCATATGGTCTGAAGAACTGGACTACAAACACCCTGATGAAACAGGTCCAGGGTCTACATTTCTTTCCTTTTAGTGCCTTGCACAGATTCAGTTCAGTCACTCTGTTGTGTCTGATTCTTTACGACCCCATGGACTGCAGCATGCCAGGCTTCCCTGTCCTTTACCATCTCCAGGAGTTTATTCAAACTCATGTCCATCGAGTTGGTGATACCATCCAACCACATCATCCTCTGTCATCCCCTTCTCCTCCTGCTTTCAATCTTTCCCAGCATCAGGGTCTTTTCCAGTGAGTCAGTTCTTTACATCACATGGCCAAAGTATTGGAGTTTCAGCTTCAGCATCAGTCCTTCCAATGAATATTCAGAAGTGAATTCCTTTAGGATTGACTGGTTTGATCTCCTTGCAGTCCAAGGGACTTCTCCAACATCACAGTTCAAAAGCATCAACTCTTCAGTATATAGTATATAATAGAGACTCAATGATAAAAACCTGAGTTTATATTGTTTCTAATGTTCAAAAAATTCCAAATTTGTTTGATCTAAATTGATCTCTCATTTTCCTGAAAATGTTAACATTAGAAATGTTGGTAATGCTAAAATTTAGGAAAAGAACTGAAACTTGTCTCCCAAGTTATCCTTTAAAAGCACTTATTTTTCTCATAAAGACTATATTCTAGATCATTATAGAGGAGTATAATCATTATATAGGATTATAACTCTTACGTGGGAAAAGAGATAAGATTTTTTAAAAGTCCAATAATAAATACAGGATCACTGCTTAAGACTCAACTTTAACATTCTATGACTGACTTTAAGTATTCCTTTTGTGTATGTTCAGTTGCTTAATCATATCAGACTCTGAGATCCCATGGATTGTAGCCTGTCAGTCTCCTTCTGTCCATGGGATTTCCCAGGGAAGAACACTGGAGTGGATTACCATTTTCTTCTTCAGGGGATCTTTCTGACCTAGGAATTGAATTTATGTCTCTAAAGGTCTCTTGCATTGGCAGGTGGAATCTTTACCTCTGAGCCACCTGCAAACCCCATTAAGTATTTCTTTTAGTTATTTTCTTTAATATTATCACATATCCTTGAATATATTTCATAATTGATGATAATTGACTGATATAAAATATAGCAATACAAACATTACAGTTTATAATATAAATACTTAATAATTCAAGTATAGTTCATGCTTGATAGAGTCAGATTTTATAATTATATTTAATGCTTTGTATAATAATTAATTATCATTTATACTATGTTTTCTTTTGCAAATAAAAAAACGTTTGAGATATATTTTAGGAAAGAGTTGAAGTAATAAGATGCCCTATGAAAAAGGTTTTATTGTTTTTTCTCTTTACCTACTTTACCCCACAGCTTTCTGTTTGTTTTCATTTTGACCTGAGGCACTTTGTTTTGCTTTGCTCTTTCTAATGCTGGTTTTCCCTGTGTGGGGCTTCAGGCCCAGAGTATAAAGTAGGAAGGATTAAGACACAGTTGGATTATAGGATGAAGAATCTGAATGAAAAAGAAATTCCATTATCACCACCTGAGAAGCTGAGCTTCTTTCTTCACATCAAAGGGTGGGGAGAGGGAGGGGAAAAAGTCTTCAAAATGGATTTCCTTTTATTTCCACTTCAAGTCACTGTGCTTGGGTGTTCAGTACATTCCATCCTCTCAGACCCTGAAAGAACTTGAATTTGAGTTTAACATATTGGGAATTTCAGCTCAAGCAGATCTGACGAGAGAAGACAGACGCCTGAACAGATGCAGCTTGTATAGAGGGATTATTTTTTTTAGCCAAAAGTTGCTGATTTTTCATCTATAAAAACCTTTCCCCTGATAAGTTTTAAAGTGTGAAAATTTTGACATTTTCCTTTGCACATCACAGGTTACTGTGCTTAGTTATTTTGTGTGTGTGTGTGTGTGTGTGTGCGTGTGTGTGCGTGTGTGTGTAACATAATCATCCTGTGGTGGATTGAGAAGGCAGTATTCATTCCTGTCAAAATCCTTGGGTTGTTGCCATGTTTTTGAAACTTTGAGCTTCACTGAGCTTACTGGGGGCCTGGTTTCCCTGATGTGTGAATTGCTACAGAAATTAAAACACGGCCAGTGCTGGAATCTCCACTGACAAGCTGATGAGATCCATGTCCCTGGAGTTCCTCTCAACTCTCAGTGATCCTGTCAGAGAAATCACTACATCTGCTCCAAATTGCTACCTGAGGAGAAAACAGGACTTCAGAGGCATCTGAAAAACACTGTGAAAGAGAAGCGAGGACTCTGAGCAAAACAAAAAGGAGTATCTTGTGGCTGAGGGTGAACTGAGGCGGTGGGAAATACATCAGTGTCCTTGTGTTCTGTATCTACGTGGAAAGAGACGAGAGAAGAACAGACACCAATGACAGAGACAATGAGGAGAAATGTGTGCAGTGACTACTCTGCCTACTCATCCTAGCATCTCTACAACCACATGACTAAACATACCAGTTACATTGGTTGACTGACTGACATTGACTGACCAATATCCACCCTCAGTGTTCTCAAGACTGCAAAACCAAGAGAAAAAAAATCCAATTTTCTGCATCTAAGCTCCTCTATTTTTCTCAGTGACGATGTTCCCTTCTTTCTCTAGAGTCGTAGCCTTGGGAGTGCAGTCACTAGACCAGCTGTATCATCTTCATTTGTGAACCTATTAAAGATGCAAATTCTAAGGCCACATCCTAGACCTACTGAATCAGAAACTCTGGGATGGAGCTCAGCACTGTGGGTCTTAATAAGCTGGCAGTTTGTTCCTAATGTACGTGAAGATTTGAAAACTTTATGTTTAGCGCAAAGCATCATCAGTCTTTTGATCACAACTTATTTATTCTCATCAGAGTGTGATATAAACTAGTACCTGCTACATTTAAAAAATACTCTCTTGTCTTCATAGCTTCCAGCTATTTGCCTTCTCTTTCTACTGTCACAGCATTATTTCTTTTAAAAGTTTGTCTGTAGAGCAAGATGACAATCTAGGAAGTCCCAGACCTTGGTCTCTCACAGAGACACTGACTTACCAATAACATACAGTCCAAAAGCCTTTATGAGAATTCAGGAAACAAGTTGAAAAGTTGTAGCACCTGAGGCGTGCTCAAAGCTGTGTTGAAATGAGTTAGAAAATTCATTATTTCTCACTCATGTGTCACCTTCCCTAATGAGCACAGCTCAGCACAACTGGGAGTAAATGCCCAATTCATGGTTTCTCTACAGATGGAGGAGGAGGGAAAGAAGTGGAATATATGTCCAACACTGAGTACTGATGCAGATCTTGATTGTTTGGGGACTTGAGAAAAAAAGAAAGCCCCTTGGTTGTTGCAAAACCAGAGAACCTCCAGTACTTGAAGACAGGCACCAGAAGGAGAAAAATGACAAGCTCTTAAAAAAGAAACACAAGACACATGTTACAATTAAAATGTCAAAAGTTAAAGAAAAAGGAGAGACTCTTCAAAAGCAGCAAGAGAAAAACAATTTGTTTTATACATAGAAAACCCCACAGACTATCAGCAGAAACCTGGTAGGCCGGAACACAGTAGCATGATATACTTAATGTTAAAAGAAAACACTTCCAACTAGGAATTCCCTACTTGGCAAAGTGATCATTCAGAGTTGAAGACAGAGATGAAGAGTTTCCAGATTACCAAAAACTAAAAGAGTTGCTCACCACTAAGTGTTACAAGAAAGGTTATAAAGATTTATTTAAGCTGACAAGAAAGGGCACTAATTACTAACAAGAATACTTAAGAAAGAATAAATCTCACTTGAAAGGTAAATATATATATAGTAAAGGTAGTGGGTTAATTACTTATAAAGTTAATATAAATGTTAAAAGACAGAAGTAGTAAAAATAACTATAACTACAATACTTAAAAGTTGCAGAGGATAAGAAGGAATAAACTGTGACATCAAAAACATAAAATGTGAAAGAAAGTAAAACTGCTGATCTGTGGAATGTGATCAAACTTAAGTTGTTATGAACTTAAATTAATATAGATGTAAGTTGTTATACATAAGCCTCATTGTTAGGGGAGGCACACACACTGAAACCACCCACCTTGGCCAGGCACCACAGTAACCATTTGCATGAGTTGTTTTACGACAGGAGGTCCTGGTAAGGAACACGGAACTAATAACCCATCACCAACCGGAAGAGTTTAGGAAAGGTCAAAAGGAGACACTACATGTCCGACGACCTCCCAGAATCCTTCTCTCTGGCATCCATCTTGGCTGAACAAGGTGTACACCACCAGGAAGGACTCTGAGTCAGAATGATTAGCTAAAGACTGCCTGGAAACTAATCCCATCACCATAAAACCAAGACTGTGAGCCATGTGGCAGAGCAGTTCTCCTGGGTGCCCTTACCCTCCTGCTCTCCACCCAGGCACCCTTTCCCAATAAAGGCTGTTGCTTTGTCAGCACATGTGTCTCCTCACACAATTCATTTCCGAGTGTTAGACAAGAGCCCAGTTTCAAGCCCTGGAAGGGGTCCCCCTTCCTGCAACAAATGGGAACTCTGGCAGGACTCTTCTTCACTGAGACTGACATCTTGACCACTTGGGGTACTCAGGGACCAACTTGGCCACCAATGGACCAGAACCAGTGGCCACAACTGGGACCTTTTTTCCTTGGTCTCCTCCTGACACAGACAACTGGCCAGAGTGCCCCGACCGGTAAGGAACAAGAGACTTTGTTTACCTCTCTCCCCTGCTCTCTCTCTTTCCTCTCCTTAACCCTTCCTATCTTCCCCCTTCTTTCTAGTCCCCCAGTCCTGGAAGCAGGAATCTGGTCGAAGGACCTCAGCCTGGGCTGAGGATTGGAGACTGATCACCTCCTCTTGGCAGAGAACTCAAATTCTAGTTCTGGTCTGGTCTGATTTCTGGTAGGGCCGAGTCCCAGTCTCCCTTCTCTGGAGGCCCAGGGTAAAGTCCCGTAATGCCTGGGTATCTGCAGGTGGCAGGAGACATCTGTAAGGCCACCCCTTTCGTCCCCCTCTCCCGCCTCCTCCCCTTTCTTCTTTCAGCCTGGCTTCCTTTCCTCCCTTTGAAATCTTTGAAGATCTGAGATATTTTCATTTACTCTGCTACTACATGGATCTGAAGTTCTGTGTCTCTACAGGTTTTCTGAGTGATGGTATTCTTGTATTTACAGGACTGTCTGATGAGGACTTCCAGGTCTATGTGTGTTTTGACTCTGTGTTCTGTGTTGTGATCTTTGATGGCCATTTTGCTTCATCTGGCCACCATTTGGTTTGGACCCACTGCCATTTTGTTAGAATTTGATTTTCTTTCCCTGTGCCTTGAGACCAGGGTTCTGGCTTTGCTGTCAGGAACAGTTATCTAGACCATCTTTAACTCCTGAGACTGAGGAAAAATGGGGGAAAGCCTTTAAAAATTTTATTTATTCCAACTGTTTCTTATAAACTAGTAAATTTTATATTATAATATCTAATTCATGACTAAGCTTAGAAAATGAAGCTAGATCTTGCTTTGTGCGTCTGTCTAAATATGTCTTGGTATGTCTTTGTCTCTGGGTAATATTTCTGAGGTTAATTTGTAAATTAACTCTATTTAACTGGCTTAAAGAAAAGTAAGCACTAACTAATCAAATAATTCTAAATTAAACAATAAATTCTAGGTTCCTGTGAACTGGGAAATATTCAGTATTAAATATTTATTAGTATTTGTATGATATTAATGTTTGTGTGTTGACCTATCTAATATAGATATGCCTTAGAAAAATTAACATTAAGTGAAATATTTTCATGGTACCTAGGTTTAATATATGTTAAATATTATCATATCTGTTACAAGTTTGTCAACAAGGAAATTACCTTAAGTGAAAAAACTTCTACAAAAAGGTAAATGAGATATGAGCTTTTAGATAAACTCTATTAAGAATAATTATGCTTTAGAAATGTCTGACTAAAATATTCTCTCCAGATTGGGGTAAGTGTTGGAAGGCTATTGAATAGCTAGATCATTTCCAAATAAAATACGATTTTGAAACATTTACTACTAAACACTAATTTCCTTTTATAGAAAAACTAAAGAAATTTGGGACTATAAATGAATAGTGTTTGGTGCCATCCTAAAATGTTCTAAGAAAGCAAGGGTTTTAGAAATTATCACTGGTATTCATGCTCACCAGTCTCTAAAGTGCTAATATAAAAGTTAGTTCTTGGTTACTAGAGGAAAGTAGGAAGTGTGTTTTCAGAAAAAAAAAAAAAAAAGTACTAAAAAGAGTTATGAAGGGTCAGGATTTTCTAAAATTGGATTACAATTAGTTAGATAAATGGGTTTTGTTAGGAATGACACAGCCATAGGAAAACTGGTTAGACCCAACTAGGTCCAAGATAGCAGAGTAGACTTTCACTAGACCTGGAGCCTCCGTATTTACCCCCATTGCGACATATCAAAAAGCTAAATGATACATCCATCAACATTGACTAAATCTGACTACATGTTCTAAACCCTTTTAAATGATCTTTTTGACAAAACTTCCTAAACTGAATTCTATTGAAGTTCCTTTGACCTCTAACTAACTTTGGGGTGCTTCAGAAGGCCCCTAGAAACATCCCAAAGAGAGATATTAAACTAATTGTGTTTATTTGGTTGGTTAAATTACATGAAAAGTACTATCAAATGGGTAATATATCCTCTCATGTTATAATGTATGGTAAATATAACTAATATAGATATCCTAGAAATTATATGGAGTTCTTAACATTTTGATATGTCCTGGTATTCCAATGGAAATCTGATGACATCACAAAAGTTAACAAAAGGACTGAATGAACCAGAAAATATGGTTATAACTTTTATGTTTTCTATCTGAAAAATTACGGGTTTGAATCTTATGTTTTCTGGGAGTAGGGAAAACTTTTCTCTCAAACGAATTATGACAACAATCTGGTAAAATTCTATGTTATAAACAAAACAATTATATTTTCTCTCTATCTGACTCCTCCAGAAATTGGAAACTCTTAGGTTTCCAGTAAGCTTATCAAATGAGTTAGGAAGGTTATCTCACTAACAGGTACGAAAATCTCAAGGAATTTTTGAGACCTTAAAAAGGGAAGAAGTCACCTAGATTTGTTAGGCAAAATCTGTGATAAGCCTTTGGTGTGAGTTTCCCAGGCCTGTTTTATTTTAAAAGTTCAATCTGAGACTCTATAAACATTTCAGCACAAAAGTCTATGATCAATTATGGTTATATAAATCATCAGGCCAGAATTAGTAAAAGCAGAACTATTTTACAAATAAACTAGCCTTAATTTGGTTATATTTGATAAAAATGAGGGTAATTTTAGGGAGAAAAAGATGTTTCAATAAATGTTAAATCCCAGTTTCTTAATGGAGGTCTGCATCTAGCAAGACTCATTTCTTGGATAATTCTTTGCTGTTATGCGATATTAACGTAAAATTTAATTGAATTCTCAAAGAACACCCTACATTTGTTTCTGAAGCTTATCTCAGTAATCTGTCTTTGGATGAAGATCAGATGCCTCACGACCTGCAACCAGAACTGGAAAGGACATGATTTAAGGGACTGTCTCCAACTTGGATGGAAGGACTTTTTTATCAGGTACTCTTAACTAGCTCATGCACAATGAAACTGAAGGGAAATTGACTCAGATTAATTCCCACTTCCAAAGGCCCCTACACTGGACTGATCTATAGAGAAGACAGCTGACCTGATCTCACCTTAAAATGATCCTCAGACAACACCAGATGAGAAGACAATGACATCAGAGGTAGACAGCTTGCCCAAGATGCTGGACCTGATTTGTATGATCATTTATAATGTTTTCTTGACTTCTTAGACCTTTGCATATAAATCAAATGTTTTCCTATCATAGGCCTGATCTTATGCTAGTTTTAGAAATCAATCCAATTGTTGGGTTTGTGGCCAATTACATGTGTCTAGTTCTGGGTTACCTTGATAGATTTCTCTACTACAAGGTTCTAACTGGTTGGATCTAAGAAAATTTACTTAAAAAAATTATATTCATATTCAGGTCACTATTGATATTACTGGATGGGATTCCCTCGTGGGCCAATTAATACTGCTTGCTCTGAATCTGGCCAAAATGTTGAGTTTTCTTCTATAACTGAAGCTCAATCAGAGCAACAAGCAAAGTTTCAGCAAAGGAGGAAAAAATCTCCCACCATTATGGGATGGATTTATATAGATAACACCAGGCTATGGTAATTTAGGTTTAAAGTCTCCTCTATGTTGGAAACAATTAAATCATACGAAGGATAATCAGTCTAGTAACACAAGAAAACTGGGCTATGTGCCTTATAGACAGTGCCAATACATAATTTCCCTGGAAGATAAAGACTCGTACAGAATAGACTAAGTCAGATGACGTGGGATATCCTGGGCTACATCTAACTGAAGCTCTTAAGTCTTACTTGTGACTTTACTAATACTGCTGGCTATGTTATTTATATTTCACCTGTTCTACAAAATTGCTATTTCTTACACTGCCAAATGTGTGACTGAGGCCTCTGATAAAATAATATATAGTTCCATATGAGATCGATGATGGTAACAGTGTAACTCTAGATATGGGAAGAAGCAATAAGAGGGAATGTTTTTCCTGGGCCAAGAGGCTAGTAAGACAGGTGGTCTAGAGAATTGTGGATACTGTTTTATGGCCTAGTCCAGTAACACCATATTAAGTGGCCTGTCAACAAAATCTTTGCCAAACCTGAAAATGGATATTCTCAGCACCATGGGATAAAATGGTCATGAAATGCCCCCATCAAAATCATGGTCAAGTTTATGAGCAAAAATGGGGCTCTGCCAACTGAAAACTGACACTTGTCATCAACATCTACAAAGATTAAATCATGGTCACTGCAACTGCTAACATTCAACTCCCTTGAAAGGAGTTCAGGGTGAAAATCAGGAATGAGTCACTCTGTGCTCTGGAAAAAACTGCCAGAATAAGCCTTCAGATAATTAGATCTTTTCAGGAGAAGGTTTTGAGTCCCAATTCTTGCATCTTCTCATACCTAGAGAAACACTGACATCATTAATGGTGACATCTGCTTTGGTTATTAAAGAAAAGTTTATAACTAAAAGTCAAAATAGAGTAGCTATGGTTCAGATATCCTGGGAAATAACTAGGTGATACTATGGTGTAATTTCAGATTAGACCTTGTATTGCTAAACACTTGAGCTTTCTGAGTCATGTCAGGCTTGGATGCCACCATTCTCAAAACAATGTCTGCTGGAAGCTAGTAACTGCAACCTTACTTTTTATAAAACTAGGCACCTGGCTACCTGGCTATAAGTCTCCCCAAAGTGCCAGGTCCAGACTGGGTTTCAGGCTTATTCTTCTAAAAATAAATGAGATTTATTTTGTCTATTAAAATTCCAGTTATCACTCCTTCATCTACTTCTAATTACGTCTGTTACACCAAAATGGCAGACCAAGGGATTGAGATTTTTATAATACAAGACTCAAATCTAGGACTTGGAACTCAGGAATACTTCCAATTTAGTGTCTATTCTCCAAGCTGAGGCAGTCCTATGCCCCACTTGACAGGAAGTCACCACAGTCATAGTTGCCTCATTCCTAAGTTAAAACTGAGCAGGACTCTGTGGGGCTCTGGAGTACAGATCTGTTCTGTGTTCTCCATTTCTTGTCTGTAGGATACAGACTTCATTCAGCCTCCTTCGCCTTCCCTGAATTCCAAAGGATAGGTTCAAACAATTGCTAATCAGGGAAGGGAGGGGATACAGAAATGGAGGAGAAAATATCAAATGATGATACAGCCTTGAGACAGGGTCCTTGTTCCTACTTAAAAAAAAAAAAAAATGCATAACAATGTCTTTGAGCTCTTCTACTGAACTGGAGCCCCCACCCAGGTGGAGGATGGTAACTTCAGACTAAACACAAGATTCCTGGGGCACAGCTCTGTTGCCTCACCATGAATCAATCAAAAAAGGTCACAAACCCTGCAGCTCTCACCCCAAATGTTGCCTTCTGTTTCTGAGGACCAGTGATGACCATCTTGTTAGGTCTCCTGCTTGGCCCCTGTCTATTTCATCTCTGAGAGAGGTCAACAGTTTCAGACTGAATTACTGTTATTACAAGGGTGAATGCTGGTTTCAGGAAAAAACACCTCAACTTAGATCAGGTAGAGAGACTTCTACTCTGCTAGGCAGGCCTACGCCCATGCACAGCAGAAAGAAGTTACAAGAGAAAGAGACCTCTGCCCCAATTCCCAAGATGTATCTTGAGTATGAAGTCTCTCAGCAGGAAATCGTTAGGGGAAGCACGCTGACTGAAACCACCCACACTGCCCAGGCACCACAGTAACTATTTGCATGAGTTGTTTTACGACAGGAGGTTCTGGTAAGGAACATGGAACTAATAACCCACCGCCAACCAGAAGAGTTCAGGAAAGGTCAAAAGGAGACACCACATGTCCACGGCCTCCCAGAATCCTCTCTGGCATCCATCTTGGCTGAACAAGGCATGCACCACCAGTAAGGACTCTGAGTTAGAATGATTGGCTAAAAACTACCCAGAAACTAATCCCATCACCATAAACCTGAGACTGCAAGCCATGTGGCAGAGCTGTTCTCCTGGGTTCCCTTACCCTCCTGCTTTCCACCCAGGTGCCCTTTCCCAATAAAGTCTCTTGCTTTGTCAGCACATGTGTCTCCTCAAACAATTCATTTCCGAGTGTTAGACGAGAACCCAGTTTTGGGCCCCGAAAGGGTCCGCCTTCCTGAAACATCATGGTAACCACAAAGCAAAAACCTACAGTAAATACTGAAAGATATAGAGAAAAGAATATAAATATTCCTTTTCACAAATGAAAGTAATCAAACCACAAACAGAGAGAGTAAACTTGAAAAAGAACAAAGCTACAAGCATCATGCTCCCTAATTTCAAACTAGACTCTAAAGCTCTAGTAATTAAAACAGTCTGTATGTTATTAGCATAAAAAGACACATAGATTAATGGAACAAAATAGAGAATCCAGAAATAAACCTATAACTTACAACAAAGGAGCCAAGAATATACAATGAAGAAAGAATATTCTCTTCTGTAAACCAGACAGCCATATGCAAAAGAATCAAACTGGACCACTATCATAAAGCATACGCAAAAATTAACTCAAAATGAATTGAAGACTTCAATGTAAGACCTGAAACCATAAAACTTGACATAGGTTTTAAGCGATGATTTTTTGCATAACACCAGAAGAAAAAGTAACAAAAACAAAATTAAACACCTGGGACAACATTAAGCTAAAAAGTTCTTGAACAGCAAAGGAAACCTCCAACAAAGTAAAAAGGCAAGTGGCAACCCACTCCACTATTCTTACCTGGAGAATTCCACAGACAGAAGAGCTCAGTGGGACACAGGCCATGGGGTCACAAAGAGTCGACACAACTGAGTGACTTTCACTTCACTTTCATAAGGGGTTAATATCCAAAATATATAAAGAACTCACACAACATGACAGCAAACTATCTAATTTAAAAATGGGCAGAAGATCTGAACAATTTTCCAAACACATACAGATGGCCTAAAGTGCATGAAAAAATTTTCAATATAATTAATCAGCAGGGATATGTAAATCAAAGCCACAGTGAAATATCATCCCACACCTGTTAAAGTGGCTGTTATTGAAAAGACAAGAAACAGTAACTGCTGCAAGAATTCAGAGAAAAGGGAACCTTCATGCGCTAGTGGTGGGTAGATTGGTGCAGCCACTCTGGAAAACAGTACGTAGATTCCTCCCCAAATTAAAAGTGGAACTACTATATGATCCAACAATTCCATATTTGGGCATTTATCTGAAGAAAATGAAAACACTAGTTAAAAATGATATATTAACCCATGTTCATTTTAACATTATTTACAATTGTCAAGATATGGAAATTATGAAGTGTGTATTGAGAAAG